>NC_141696.1:420677633-421895682 GCF_964263255.1 Lissotriton vulgaris
TCATAACCAAAGTAGTTGCATGCTTTTGTTATATAGGGTAAATCTTTTTAGAAGATTTGAACTCATTCTATGTCTTATATTTCTGTCCTGTGATGTTGAGGCTGATTTATATCAATGTGTTTCTGAATTTATACTTAAAACCTTACTAATCTCAATCCTAGTGGTCAAGTAGTTATTGTGTAACCAAATTTGTTTTACAGTATTTAGACTTTGATTGTGATTGTTTCTCCCTCTTACCTCTCAAGCAATTGAAAAGACCATTTGGTCGATTAGGGATGTTTAAGTGGACCCTATCTCTCTCAACAGGAACAGAAAGATACAGGTTTGACGTATTTAAAAACTGAGAAAATCCCGACTTTTCTAGAGAACACTTGATCAAATTGCTCTGAATCTTCTTTTTAAAATGTTGGGCACAATCAGTGTAATAGTACTCATGTCAGGCTCAGCTGATACAGAAGCAAATTATGACAGCCAGCAACATTATAGTTAATAAACAAGAGAGGGAGGGAAAAGGGATTGGAGCCACTCTCGGTCCCCCAAATTACAATATTACTTAAAACAGAGAAGTGAAGCCAACAAATGAAGCGCCAGCAAGAGGGGTCACTCTTGTTTTTTAAAAGAACCCTCACTCACCAACCCGGTTGGTGACATGCTTCATCATTGGGTTCCCACCAGAAAGGAGAGTGCCTCCCTGGTGTGCTACGACATCTGACTACAGCAGCGCAGGGTTGTTTTGTTAGTGTGAAAAGTGATAGTGACATTTTTTTAAATGCCTTGATTTCATCCAGAAGAAAGTTTAGTTGTGCAAAATCAGGCACAGTTAAAAACTGTAGGGTGGATGTTTTGGGCTGGATAAATTGAGCAGCTACATTCTATGTGAGAAAAGGGGTGTGATCAACATGTTTCTGCCTCCAATCACCCTTAGCGAGGCATTCGTCAGGACCATATACCACGGCTGTAGGCGCACGCTAAGGCGCACCCTGACCTGTGGTAGTGAAAAATACCAATGCAACTTACGGTTTTAAGTGGGGCCCTCAGAATTCCTGAAAGCCAAAGTGACTATATAGTGTAGGGTAGCCTTACACCATGGGTCCCTGTGGGGGGCTGTGGCTTGTAGTTACACAAACTCCAAAGCCAGGCACCAATTCGACATCTGGATTCTCCCATGAGCCAGCAACATTAGACAAGAGGAAGACTTTGCAATGGACCCACAAAAACTGGTCTGGAGCATTTTTGGAGATGCCTTAAGATTCTTCAAATGTTAATACCATAGTTTCCTTCACCTTCTTACCTTGGATCTGTGGCATTTCTACATTTTAAATTATAATATATTGTATGAGGAATTAAAGTAGTGGTACTGTATTGCAGGGTGCGTGTGCATTGTTGGTTGTGAGAAATCATCGGCTGGTGATGGTATGGAGTGAGCAGGCAGATGGCCAAGAATGGTTGTTGACACAAGCAGTGATGGAAGCAAGAGTGGGTTATTCTAGATAATTTTATTTTGTTTTCTTTGGCTGAAACAGATTGCAACTACTCTGAATTGATGATATAATCAGCTGACGTAAGACTATGAAGAAAGTAAAAAGAATAGATTTGCCATAAATGCCAAAAAGAGAACTGCGAAAACAGTTGTAAAATAGTGGAGCTATGTAAAACCGAAATTTAGTTCCTGCTCACTCTAACTTCTAAGTTTACTTATGTCTAGACATCATTTAACATGGATGCTGGTGCTATACAATGGGTTTCCAACCTCCACCTGTTTGTAATTCGATTGGTCTGTGAAACAGTTATGTCCCATTCATCCATCCATTCATTCATTCCATATGCACCTTCTGTCTTCTTGGTGACACATAACCTGAGTTTGCAGGCCTGTACAAGCTTCTTCTGCATCACTCTGTATCTCCACAATTTAAACCTCATTTGGTCCAAGGCCTTTACAGTTTTCCACTGATTTACTTTTTCTGCCGGTTTCTGCCCATCATTTGCCAGCCCATTCAGACGTTTTTTTGCAGTTGTCTCATGCTTAACCTGGTTTTCTGTTACCTGCCAGTTCTGGCTAGAATCATCAGGGCCTAACACTCAAGTTCATGCGATTGTAGGTGTTAGTTACGTCTCCTTCATATTCTCTATGATTCTGTAGAGGTATTTTTACACATTTTGAACCCAGTTTTAGAGCCTAAATATACAGAACACATCTAGGTGCATGACTGTGATATTGGCCTATATCCAATAATTTGTCTACACCTCATCAGTTTCACCCTACTCCAAGGGGACTCTCCTGATAATTTTGGGTCTTCTTTTCCTCTTCGTGTGTACACTACCTTTTTAATGGTGGGACTGTTTTTAGGCTACAGAATTCATTCTTTTCTAATGAGGCTGTGCCTGAGGTGACACAAACATTATAGGCAGGATTCACAAAGGTTGGTTTATGAGTAGGTGTAGCTTGCTCTTGTAGTACTCCCGGCTTACTCATGAATTTCAGCAGTAATAGAGGAATGCTCCTAGTTGATTTCTGACATAATCCAGTAATTCAGAAGTACAACAAGAGTAAGCCATATCAAAATCTTTCTGAATTAGGCTTTTGTACTTTCCCTCTGTGTCGGGCTGGTGGGCAGTGTATGGACATCTCTTAGGGGTTGATTTTCTCTTATGTGGAACTTTTTAGATATGATTTTATTACTAATATTCATTATCTGTTCTCTCATTTTCTTCTTATCTTTTCCAGGATAGCTAATGGTCGCTCATTGTGCGAGAATGACATTTTTCCTGCCATTCTTTCTCCCTGACACAGTTTAGAACAGGAATGTTCAATAAGAGTCTGCAAAGGCCGAAACTATGCCAAACCTTCATGACACTTACATGGGATGAATTTACATATAATATAAGCAAAATCTTACTGAGAATTATCTAAAAAATAAGTGGCCAGCTTCAGAATCTGGTATTAATCTGGTATCACAATGCATGTAGTTACAAATGTATTATTTTTGCTTTCTTTTATAATATGATAAATTGGTGTAAGAGAATACCCTCACATTTTACAATTTGTTGCTAAGTGTGGGTTGTATTCTTCCGAAGGCTGGAGCAGTATTTGGGGTTCATTGTTTTGTACAGTGTTTAATATGCACAAAATAGGTGCCAGACCATTCACAGGAGGCCATCACAGTGTGCACCACCCATTGCCACTATCAGCGCTGCCAATGACAGAACCAGCAAAACTACTAACAAGCACACTGCTACAAATGTGAGATTTCAGACTTTTCAAGGCCCCCAAAGCATTAAGAATGTCTTGGCCGGCTGGTGTTTTTTTTATATGTATTTAATATACAACTGTTGTTCTGCTCATCTTTTAATTGCACTAACAGCACCACCATGCGGCAGTTGTAATAAGTGCTGGTGTTCACACATTAAGTGCTGTTGCTGAGCACTGGAAGGCCCTTGCTCAAATTAAGCACTGGTTTTGTATAGTCCCTGGTTTTTGCTCCCTTTGTCAAAATGATCATCATCAAACTAAGGGCAGAACTTGAGGAATGGACTAATATGGGGTTTCTTTTGGCTCTAATGGACGAGCCTCTAATGGAGCGGAAGAAGAATGCTAAATGTTACATACTGTTATGCCTAAGGAGAAAGAAAACATAAAGTTAAAGGGAAAAGTGCAGTTAAATGCATTTCATCTCTGATAAGCCAGAACATGACCAAATGCACTTTTAAATAAAAGGGGGAACATTAGTGGAGTTAAGGGGAGACCTTCATAGATTTTGGAACTTCCTCCCTCATCTCAGTCCTTTTTCTTACTTGCTTCTTTTGGCACCCCTTTCAACCACTAAAAATGAAACCTGCACAATAAGCAAGAAGTAAGCAAAGCAGTGCTTAATTTGAGCCAGTGTTCACCTCTGATTGGCACCAACTCTTATTTGTAAATACTGGCACATACTTATGAGAAACTAATTCATACTGACATTTCTTATGTGTGTTAATTGGTGGAGCATTTAACTATTGAATATGCATTAAAAACATGTTAACACTAGAACTCAAACCTACAGTTCGAAGTGACCTATGGGTAGCATCAGCTGCATTGGACCCCATTGGGAAATACCGTCGACCCTGGCACCTAATGTTTTAAAAATTAGTACTGGTAAAAAGTAAGTTTTCAAAAGATGCTCCTTAATGATGGAACTTCTCTGTGGTGAGTGGTTAACCATTGAATTAATTCAACTGCATTCATCATTACACCGATTGTTTTGGTAAACGATTCATAAATGATCTAGAAGAAACCAAAGTATTTTTTTTATCTTTGCGGATAGTGCAGATCCATGTAAACCTATACAAACAGAAAAAGAGAAAGGCGTATAGAAAACTATGTGGATATGTCTAGAAATCAGAAAAATCAATATCTGTTGAGGTTTAATATTGATTTTTGATGATCTTAGACCACATAAGTACATTTCATATATAATGACGCTCCCCAGAGCATGTCGAGGGTGTGTAAAAATTGTATAACAGTGCACAATATCAACACAAATTGTACAGAATAATTAAGAATCTTTTTATCTTTTTTTCTCCTTTTATTTTGTTGATCTTCAGACAGCCGACACGTGTTTCGTCGGTTACACGGGAAATAGTCCAGCGACGTTTCCAAGGCTATGTCTTCTCTGTAGAAACCTTTAATTTGTGGTGATAGTTCCAACCCACAAAGGGTTTCAGTATTTTGTGGTGTCCTTACCAACAATTTCAAAATATCCAGGGATCCTTATATGTTCCAATATCACAAGCTGGGGGCAGTCATTGTTTTCATTTGGCTCAGGCCTTATTTTGGGGTGGTTGGTGGTTCTCCTCACCTTGCAGCACCGTAACTGAGATAAGTAACTTCAAGATAGTGTTATGTGCTGCTCTCCTTAGTGGCGCCAGTATACCGAAAATAGCATACCACTGTTCAGTTTTTCCTACATTTCATATATTAATTATTGGTGACAAATGAAAGCAAAAGCCAAGAAGGGGACCTGAGGATACAGATAGTGAGCAAGCTAAGCATGAAGGCACAATTTTTTGCTGCTGCTGGAAAAACGTGGCCCTAAATGAATCTCCGAGTTCACGTCAGATATTTTTCCTGACATGACATTGTGTCCAAAATATTGACTCCCACTGTAACATGAGGGTAAATTCATATAGGTAAATATACATTTACTATTCTGAAATCCACATCTAAGTACGTCAAGGATGTGAATATCCTCACTGTACATAAATGAGAAATTAAGTATTACACCTGAGGTTACCTATATAATTACCATTGTGATATTACTGTAGCTGATATTCTGGATATGATATTATTTCAGGGCAATATTTAAAATGCAATATTGTGGTTGAATATCAATTTTCTAGGCAATATGCATCTGAATAGGAGGGGTGATGAAAGTATGACTTGTCTGACTTTCTGTTTTATTTGCAGTTCATGGCCAGAGTAACTGTGCTATGTCAAAGGTCTCTCTGCTCTTTTTAGAGGAGTTTGCCTAGGAGGAGTTGCCAGGATATTTCAAAGGAACATGTTGTTGCAAGTTTATTTGCTCCAAATCGTCTCACACAAACACTCAGGTCAGGTAACCGAGGCCTGTCGTCGGCTTATAGATTTAGATATAAAAGATTTGAAGGCTCAGTTTTAAAAAACATGGCTCCTCCCTATGGAAACCCTTATCCATCTATCTGAGACTTGACGTTGACTATATCAAATCCAGGAAGTCCTTGAAGGTGCACCTGTTTACTATGGCATTGTGGTAAACCTGTTGTGCTAGGAGAAGTGTCGGTCTGCTATACACGTGCCCTACCAGCCAGACAACTAATGCCGGATGGCCCCTCTCAAACGGGCTTTGGACTTCTTCATATCAAAGACCTTGTCATTTTGTCATCTGTTTTAGTTACCTAGTGGAATATTAGCATTTAGAATGGGTTATGCACACTCTATTCATAGTCTCTTACTGCTCTCCCAGTGGTGAGCACCTTAGTGCTGTAAACCTGCTAAATGGGGTTGTTAAACCAAAGTAAAATATAAAAATAAATACAATGTGCCTACTATTTTCAGTTACTGGGAGAAAGCTCAGAATACATGCTCAAGCCGCTCGTAATCAGGCCCTTAGTCGGTCAGTTTCCATGAAGAGTGTGGTAGGCTCTCTTCTAGAAAATGTGAGGTAACCTATTGGCAAACTATGTGTTTCAACATATATTAGTTCAATCACAGTGGTAAAACTCTAAGCCAGAATCCAGGCCATATACAGTGGCATTGAACCCCTAAAATGTAACTGAGCCCTCCCTGCTTGCTGTTATGCAATGAAGATCTGCATCCTGTTTGTTTTCCTTCCTGTATCTAACAGAGGAGAAAAGGAGAAAATTCCAGAGACTTAAATTTTGGTTTCCTAATGATCGCTGCCACCTCATATATGGAAACCTCTTGCCTCAGCAAATGCACAGTTGTGAATTTAATAAATCTTTGACAAATGGGTTGATTCCTAAGAAGGAATACAGAAGTGAAATCACCATTAATATACAAGTTAGTGGTGGGCAAACTCTAATAATGTAGCATTTTTTAAGATAAAATGAGATAACTCTTAGTGCTAGTGGCTATACCTCCCACCCCACCAGTAGCGAGGCAAGGTCATGCCTAGTTAGCACATAGAGGGGAGACAGCCTGAGTATGCAGGAGGATATAGATAGCTATTTATATTAGAAATAAAGTATTATTATGTTATGTCTTCCCTTGTAAATAATACGAATTAGGATTAACTATTCGGCCTATGATATAAGTGGCATGTAGTACCTGATTAATGTTGATAAGATGCAGTCAGGAAGTAGCTGCTCACAACAGCCAAATGATCAACTATTTCATGATCCGATTTTATATGGAAATGTTGATATTTTTGAAGTTTTAAAAGTGAATAGTTGATCAAATATGCGTTCTTCCTTTGCACGCAAGATGAATGTTTGGAAGTGTTTTCCTATGTTGAATATATATGTTCGTCCTAATGAAGGACCAATAGACCAAAGAAATCTACTGAAAATTTGCATTAACATATATTTTGAGTAGTGTCTACACATTGATCTGTTTAGATAAATCAGTGAATTACAGGTTCCGTTATGTGACAGAATCATTTTGTACAATCATTGTTTTCATATATATATATAAGAGTTGACTCTTTCCTACATAACCACCATACTCAAACACAAATGTACAGAAGATGACAGTGTATGTGAACATTTATATTTTGATTATATGTATGTAATTAGATATCTGCCATTCTTTGTGCAAATATATATACTAACTATGTTTTAAAAACATATTTACTCGTGGGGGTTATTGGATTGGATTTATTGGGCACAAAAGAAATGGGTACAGACGCGTTTCTGCAGTACGCCTTCGTCAGTGTAAGGCGGCCGCCATGACGCTTCTCATTAAATAAACAAACGAACATCATACAATCACGTGGGATGTGTCACCACGGGACGCCATCTTGATATCAGGCATGACGTGAGTTCATTACAAAAAGTGAAATAAAGCATTGAATTAAATAAAGAAATGGCGTAATTCATCAGCGTTCCTGAACAGCTAAAGCCCAATTACATTTTTACACAATCAAGGCAAAGAAAATTAAATACTGCTACAATGCAGGTAAATCATTGTCTGTCATAGTCTCGCAGTTCCACTATTTCATGATTGCAAAATTTTTATATTTTAAATTAAAAACACAACATAATTCAGTCTGGGTGCTACGACCAAGCTCATCATTGTCCCATGTGAGACTGTCACATCGTATCATGATATTGCCCTGAATGGGCACATCTTCTCACAGAGATAACAGGTAGCACAAACTCTCCATATGGCCCTGGATGGGCATTTTTAGAGAAAAGAAAACTCATAATTCTAAAGCATCAAGCGCTGAGACTATACAGGCATAATAATAATGAGCTGTAAAAACTTGCAGAAATCAGTCACTTGGTGACCTCTAATCCCAAAATTAAAACAAAAATCAAAAGTGATATATACAATATTTACAAGTGTACCCTGAGTTCTTCCCCTATGTTCAGTCCAAAGGAGTTTTCGTGGCCAAGTCTATAATCTAACAAGACTCTAATCTCCTCAGGCGTTTTTCCCTATCACCGCCATGCGGGTCTCGAGCCACATGATCTAAGCAGAAATACCTCAAAAGTTTACGGTTGCTGTTATGATGGGCTTGGAAATGATGTGCTATGGGATAATTACTGTTGTTATTTTGGATGGCCATATATATATATACAGACTTGCCCCTGCTGTTATTAACACTTGGACCGGCAGGCTGAGGCGGTGTGGGGACCCGAGGGAGAACTTTTCTCCAGTCACGCCAACGCCCAAACCACTGTGTTGAACCTATACAGCGCTACCTACCTGGAATCTGGAACTGTATTCTGGCCGTTGCAGTTCGTCATCCTGCTAAGAACATTGGCAGCAGGAGGGCGCTGCATGACATTTCCTTCCACCCACTGGGGTAAAACATTGACAAACAACGATAAATCAGAGGTGCCCACTGGGGTTGTAGCACGATTAAGTTTGGGCAATGGACTGCTGAGACCAGAATGCAACTTTGCCACACCCACATGGGTGGGACTTGTTATTCAATAAATCATGTGCATATTATCAGCCTCTGTTTCTCGTTGTACAGCCCGTGATCAAGGGCGGGACGACGCCCGAAACGCGCTTGGCATGTAAATGGACGGATGTGCTGCAGGCTGTTGTGTTGCTGCCGGCGGCAAATGTGTATCAACCCCCTCGTGAGCGACCTTCCAATTTGGCAACTTGTGGAAAGAATATATATATATATATATATATATATATAAACAGATTTAAACTTTACAGAAACACACAGTCACTGGCTGTTGTCATCAGTGACGTCATTTGAGATGTCATCCGTGATGTCACTTACCATGTCATGAATGATGTAATATGTGATGTCATCAGCAGTGCATTGTGAGGGCACGAGTTATAGTTAGCTCAACTAACTATAACAGCTGAATTTCTCTGGTTTTGTACAAATGAAATGTCCAAATTAACTATAACGTCCCTGAAACCTGTTTGTTTTCAGGGAATTTTAAAGGTTTTTTAAATGTCAATTTCTAACTATTACGTCCCTGTAACCTGTATTTCTTTCAGTGAATTTCTAAGGTTTTTAAATGCTAATTTCCAACTATAACGTCCCTGAAACCTATGTTTTTTTCATTGAATTTCAAAGGTTTTTTAAATGCTAATTTCTAACTATAACATCCCTGAAACCTGTGGTTTTTTCAGTGAATTTCTAAGGATTTTTAAATGCTAATTTCTAATTATAATGTTCTTGAAACCTATGGTTTTTTCAGTAAATTTCAAATGTTTTTTAAATGCTAATTTATAGCTATAACATCCCTGAAGCCTATGTTTTTTTCAGTGAATTTCAAAGGTTTTTTAAATGCTAATTTCTAACTATGCCTACATAGGAAGGACATGTGCAGAAAAAGGAAGAAAGGAGCAGAAAGAAGCTAGAGAAATGCAGAAAGAGGCAACAGAAGTCCAGAAAGACAAAGAACGGTGCAAAAAGAAGCAAGAGATATGCAGAAACAACCAACAGAGGTGTAGAAAGAGGCCTTGTTGCAAAGTCATCCTGTGCACCTAACTTTTTGCCTACTGGTACTGGTGATAACTGACTCTGACTCACAGTGCTATGCTGAAAGACACTTAGAATACAGTGGAAACACCTACATACACTAGGAGACACTATGGGTTGGGGTACCCCTGTCCTGTAATTGCCATGACCTCAGCTGTAAGACCCTAGTACATAACAGGTGTGCAGACAGAGGCAAGGGAGGTGCAGAAAGAGGGAAGAGGGGTACAGAAAGAGGAAAGAGGAATGCAGAAATTTGCAACAGAGGTACAAAAAGAAGCAACAGCAGTGCAGAAAAAACTAACAGAGGTGCTGAAATAGACAAGAATGATGCATAAAGAGGCAAGAGGAGTGCAGAAAGAAGGAACAGAGTTGCAGAAAGAGGCAAAAGAGGTGCTGAAGGAGGCAAGAGAGGTGCAGAAAGAAGAGAGTGAGGTTCAGAAAAAGGCAAGAGAAAAGCAGGTAGTGGCAAGTGGGGTGTAGAAAGAGGCAAGAGAGGTATAGCAAGAGGCAAGACAAGTATAGAAAGAGGCAAGAGAAGTACAGAAAGAGGCACTTGAGGCACAGAAAGAAGCAAGAGAGGTGCAGAGAGAGGCAATAGATATGTAGAAAAAGGAAGAAGGGTGCAGAAAGAAGCAAGAGAATTGCAGAAAGAGGCAATTGAGGTGCAGAAGGAGACAAGAGAACTGCACAAATAGACAAGAGACTTGCAGAAACAGGCAAAAGGGGTACAGAAGGAGGGAACAGGTGTACAGACAGAGGCATAAGAGGTGCAGAAAGAGGGAAGAGGGGTACAGAAAGAGGTAAGAGGTGTGCAGAAAGAGAGAAACATGCAGAAAGAAGCAAAAGAGGTACACAAAGAAGCAAGAAGGGTACAGAAAGAGTCGAGAGCAGTGCAGAAAGAAGCAAGAGATTTGCAGAATGAGGCTAGAGAGGTGCAGAAAGAGGCAAGAGAAGTGCAGAAAGAAGAGAGTGAGGTTCAGAAAAAGGCAAGAGAAAAGCAGGAAGTGGCAAGTGGGGTGTAGAAAAAGGCAAGAGAGGTTTAGCAAGAGGCAAGACAAGTATAGAAAGAGGCAAGAGAAGTACAGAAAGAGGCACTTGAGGCACAGAAAGACGCAAGAGAGGTGCGGAAAGAGGCAACAGATATGTAGAAAAAGGAAGAAGGGTGCAGAAAGAAGCAAGAGAATTGCAGAAAGAGGCAATTGAGGTGCAGAAGGAGGCAAGAGAACTGCACAAAGAGGCAAGAGAGTTGCAGAAACAGGCAAAAGTGGTACAGAAGGAGGGAACAGCTGTACAGACAGAGGCAGAAGAGGTGCAAAAAGAGGGAAGAGGGGTACAGAAAGAGGTAAGAGGAATGCAGAAAGAAGCAATAGAGGTGCACAAAGAAGCAAGAAGGGTACAGATAGAGGCGAGAGCAGTGCATAAAGAAGCAAGAGATGTGCAGAATGAGGCAAGAGAGGTACAGAAAGAGGCAAGAGATGCAGAAAAAGAAAGAAGATGCAAAAAGAAGCAAGAGAAGTGCAGAAAGAGACAAGTGAGGTTCAGAAGGAGACAAAAGAACTGCAGGCAGGCAGGAGAGTTACGGAAACAGGCAAAAGTGGTGCAGAAAGCAGGAATTGGTGTGCAGACAGAGGCAAGAAAGGAGCAGAAAGAGGGAAGAGGGGTACAGAAAGAGGCATGAGGAATGCAGAAATTTGCTAGAGGTATAAAAAGAAGCAAAAGCAGTGCAGAAAGAACCAACAGAGGTGCTGAAAGTGACAAGAAGGATGCAGAAAGAGGCAAGAGGAGTGCAGAAAGAAGCAACAGAGTTGAAGAAAGAGGCAACAGAGGTGTAGAAAGAGGCATATGAGTTTCAAAAAGAGGCAAGAGAGGTGCAGAAAGAGGCAAGAGAGGTGCAGAAAGAAGAGAGTGAGGTTCAGAAAGAGGCAAGAGAAGAGCAGGAAGTGGCAAGTGGGGTGCAGAAAAAGGCAACAGAGGTATAGAACGAGGCAAAACAAGTATAGAAAGAGGCTAGAGAAGTACTGAAAGAGGCAAGCGAATTGCTGAAAGAAGCAACAGAGGTGCAGAAAGAGGCAAGAGAATTGCAGAAAGAGGCAAGTGGGGTATAGAAAGAAGCAAGAGGGGTGCAGAAAGAGGTAGGAGAGGAGTGCAAAGAGGCAAGAGAGGTACAGAAAGAGGCAGGTAGTGTGCAGAAAGAAGGAAGAGAAGTATAGAAAATGGCAAGAGAACAGAGAAAGAGGCAAGAGGGATGCAAAAAAGGGAAGAAAGGTATTAAAAGAAGCAAGAAAGGTGCAGAAAGAGGCAAGAAAAGTACAGAAAGAAGCAAATGAGGTGCAGAAAGAGGGAAGACAAGTGCAGAAGGAGACAACAGGGATACAGAAAGAGATAACAGGGGTGCAGAAAGAAGCAAGAGAGGTGCAGAAAGAGGAGAGAGGAGTGCAGAAAGAAGCAAAAGAGGTGCACAAAGAAGCAAGAGGGGTGCAGAAAAAGGTAAGTGTAGTGCAGAAAGAACCAAAAGATACGAATGATGAGGAAAGAGGGGTACAGAAAGGGGCAAGAAATATGTGGAAAAGGAGAGAAGGGTGCAGAAAGAACCAAGAGAAGTGTAGAAAGAGGCAAGTGGGGTGCAGATGGACGCAAGGGAACTGCAGAAAGAGGCAAGAGAGTTCCAGAAACAGGCGAAAGTAGTGAAGAAAGAGGGAGCAGGTGTGCAGACAGAGGCAAGAGAGGTGCAGAAAGAGGGAAGAGGGGTACAGAAAGAGGCAAGAGGAATGCAGACATTTGCAACAGAGGTGCACAAAGAAGCAACAGCAGTGCAGAAAGAACCAACAGAGGTGCTGAAAGAGACCAAAAGGATGCATAAAGAGGCAAGAGGAGTGCAGAAAGATGCAACAGAGTTGCAGAAAGAGGCAAGAGAGATGCAGAAAGAGGCAAGAAAGGTGCAGAACGAAGAGAGTGAGGTTCAGAAACAGACAAGAGAAGAGCAGGAAGTTGCAAGGGGGTGTAGAAAGAGGCAAGAGAGGTATAGAAAGAGGCAAGACAAGTATAGAAAGAGGCAAGAGAAGTATAGATAGAGGCACTTGAGGTGCAGAAAGACACAAGAGAGGTGCGGAAACAAGAAATAGAAGTGCAGAAAGAGGCAAGAGAATTGCTGAAAGAAGCAACAGATGTGCAGAAAGAGGCAAGAGAAGTGCAGAAACAGGCAGGAAAGGTGCAGAAAGATGGAACAGGAGTGCAAAAAGAGGCAAGAGGGATACATAAATCAGCAAAAGAGGTGCAGAAAGATGCAAGAGCACTGCAGATAGAACCAAACAGATGTGCAGAATAGGCAAGAGGGATACAGAAAGAGGCAAGAGAAGTACAGAAAGAAGCAAAAGAGATGCAGAAAGAGGCAAGAGAACTGCAGATAAAGTTAAGAGAGGTGCAGAAAGAGGAAGGAGAGGTGCTCAAATAGGCAAGAGGGGTACAGAAAGAAGCATGAGGGGTACAGAAGGAAACAATAGAGTGCATAAAGAAGCAACAGAGGTGCTGAACGAGCCAAAAGGGTTGCAGAAAGAGGCAAGAGAAGTGGAGAAAGAAGCAACAGAGGTGCAGAAAGAGGCAAGAGAGGTACAGAAACAGGCAGGAAATGTGCAGAAAGAGGGAACAGGGGTGCAGAAAGAGGCAAGAGGGATACAGAAATGTGTAAAAGAGATGCAGAAAGAAGCAAGAGCAGTGCAGAAAGAACCATCAGAGGTGCGGACATAGGCAAGAGCGTACAGAACGAGGTTGGAGAGGTCCACAAAGAGTCAAGATGGATACAGAAAGAGGCAAGATGGGTACAGAAAGAAGGAAGAGAAGTGCAGAAAGAAGCAAGAGAGGTGCTGAAAGAGACAAGAAGGGAGCAGAAAGAGGGAAGAAGGGTGCACAAAGAGGCAAGCGGGGTACAGAAAGAAGCAGGTGAGGTGCAGATGAGGCAACAGAGGTGCAGAAAGGGTTCGGAGAGGTGCAGAAAGTAGAAGAGATTTACAGACAGAGGCAAGAAAAGTACAAAAGGGATTTACAAGCCCCTTGTGACACTTTTGCATCATTTTTCCAATGTTAAAAATGACACAAAAGTGGTGCAAGGGGCTTGTAAATCTGCCCACACATACTTTACAGCCACATAATTTCACTGCACAACTTACACAATTCCACTACACACAACGTACATCCACTCCACTCCAAAAAACATTAGTGAAAAACATTTACATTTACAATGCCAATAGCACTAACTCTCGCAAAATGTTAAACCAGTTGCATGGCAAACACTTCTTTAACTAGTAGACGTGTTTGCAGAGTGGTGGAGAAAGGGTGCTGGGCCTCCGGCCAGCGCTCAGGAATTCCACTGCGTAGGACTTACAGAAAGTACCAGGAGGGTTTCTTGGCCCCCAAAGTCCCTCAGGAGTAAAGTGGACTTCATCCCCCAACCCTTAGTCTGCTAGGAGACACATTTGCAGAGTGGTTGAGAAAGGAAGGGTGTGGCCCCCAAAGACGCTTTAGCAATCCCACTGTGTGGGACTTACTGGATGTAACAGGAGGGGTAGTTGGCCCCCAAGGACAACCTTGGGGCCAACTACCCCTCCTATCACCTCCAGTAAGTTCCACACAGCAGGATTGCTAAATTCTCGGAGCAGGGCATGCCCCCTTTGCCCACGACTCTACAAACACACTCCCCGGTGCTCTCTTGGATGGGGATTGAAGTCCCCTTTGCTGCAGGGGATCCTTATGGGCCAACTAGCCTATGTCTTACCTCCAGGAAGTCCCACACAGTGGGATTGCTGAAAGATGGACACAGGGCATGCCCCCTTCCTCCACCACTCTGCAAACGCACCTCTTGGTGCGTTCTAAGTTGGGGTATTAAGCCCCCTTCATTCCTGAGGGTCCCTGGGGCCAACTAGCCCATCAGGTACCTCCAGTACGTGCCAGGGGGTTCATTTGCAGAGTCATGCAAGGAGGGGGTGGGGCCTCCGGCGAGTTGCCGGTTTCTTTATTCAATTTTTTTATTTTCTGGTAGGGGGGCCATGTGGCCCCCCTTCCCTGGGCCACTTTTTGCACCAGGGACCCCATCCCCCGGGGCCTGGCAGCCTTGTTGTTTTTTAAAACATTTTTGGGGATGGGGGCTGTTTCAAAATTCCTATGGAAATTAACATGGAGAAAACATGTTTTGAACTTAACCCAAAGGTAGCAGAGCACATTAGACAAAGACTGTGGGGCATATTACCAACAACTAGCGATAATTATCGCTATGTTGGCTTAGCGGCAATAATTTTATCGTCGTGTAGCGACGATTTTTATCATTTAGGAGCCTTGTTATTATCAAGGTTTATCTCCTAAGCGATAAAAATCGGCCAAAATGCATGAATATCACTGAAAAGTCAGCGATATTCGTGCATTACCGAGCAAATGCTCTTAGCCATGTTATCCACCTCCCATTGGATACCATGGCTAAGAACTGCTCAGGGCAGGTGTTAGCTTTTGGAGATAATCGCGCTTAGCGCGAATATCTCCAAAAGTTGGTAATAGGAGATAGCGATGTTAGCGACTGTTTCCAGTCGCTAACATCTTGGCACGCCCACTTTGCATGTCATTAGGGATAAATATCACTGACATGCAAAGCAGGGCCCAAGATGGTCGCTATCTCCTACTAGCTGTCGCTAACTGGTGTTAGCGAAAGCTAGGTAATAGGGAGATAATTTTATCTCCGCTTTCTTGGCTTTTAAAGCCAAAAAAGCGGAGATAAACCCCCTTGATAATATGCCCCCAGATGCCTTACAGACAACCACACGTATTTTGTTAGGCACAGGGAGATTACGTGATTTGCCCTGAATCATAGGATGTTCAGCGTTCCTGCAAGATTCAAACCGGGTTCCCCAGCTTCGAGGTCGACCGCGCTAGCCATTAGGCCACATCCCCTCTATATTGTAATATCGGGGTGTGAAGATCGCGTTTCATTTGTGAAAACAAAACACATTTAAAAAAAGTTATTCTGTAAACCAAAAAGCCCAGATGCTTGGAATGCTGCTGCGTTGCATTGGTCCGCCTCACCCCTCTTCCCTCACACTTCCTAACTCTTTAACTCACTCATACAGTTTTTTTCTCCCTATTTTTCCCTTTGTAGGTTTTTACGTATCATTTCTTCCTCCTGCATTCTCCCTTGTTATGCCTTTAACTCTCTTGCTCTGGGACACAATCAAATGATGAGATGTAAGCCCTGGTACCCTCAATCTCAGAGCGGAGCCTACCACCTGCTAGTACTGGAATCATTTTTATTTGAAATTCAGTCAGGCCTCCTTAAAACTAAATAAAAAGCACAGGCAGTAGTGATTCAGGATGATCAAAGTTCCCGGAAGAGATATTTTATAAAATGCAGCACCCTTACCAACCGACAAATATTATCACCTCTTACCGTGCTGTATGGAGCTAGCTTGACCCCAGGGGGTTCTGACCTCACGCAAATGGGGCCAGAGATAGCCTAAAATGGGCATTCAGGTATGTTTATTTTTTACTCATTTGCATGCATGTACTTCTTACAGAGAGGACTGAAACCAGAGTGTTAACTCAAAATGCTCAGGCAGGCACCCCCAGTCCTGGGTTCGAATCCTAGCGGAGAGACCTAGCCTTTTACCCTTTGAAGTTGATAAATGGCTGTCATTGCTTATGGTAGTCAGACACTCAAAATTAAAACGTCTAGATTCAAATCTGCTGGTATAAACTGACATTTACGACTTGGCTGGAATCTTTAAAAATGGGCCGGAGAGTGTCAGATGTTTCACATCTCAGAAATAACCACATTGTTTGGACTAATACCAAACACAGGTGCTTAATAGTAAAGTGGGTTTCCGTGGTATTGTCAAGCAACCAATAAGAGCGTGGGGGAAAAAAAGATTTCACCCAAGAAAAAACGACGCGGGCATATATATAAACTTTCTTTCTTTATTAAGCAGCACAAGCGGTGCAAATATGTCGGGTGTATTTTTTAGCCTGTGTACACTGAGTACACGACATGGAAATGAGACATTATTTTATGCTTTTACTTCTCTCTTTTATTTTAAGTATCATTATTATTATTTTTACTAACCATCTGCCTGTTTATGTTATATATAAATTTCCACAGATTGCAACGTCTTTTAACATTTTATTGTCATCATTTTTAAAATCATGTCACATGATGTGCCGATATTTATAAACATCAATTAAAAAAACTCTCTTTTTCTGATTTTCTTCCTTAAGAAACATTAGCACGCTAAATAATAATGCCCCATAGCCATCAACAGCAGGGCAGTGATATGCAGTTACCATAAAGGTAGAACAGTTTGTGGTGATGACTTAGGGCTGACCGTGGATACTCCAGGCTGGATACAGGCCTCTCATCTTGGAGTGTGTTTTCACAGATATGAAATTGATCCACATAGGAGGGGTTGCATGGGGTAACTCCCTTTCTTGTCGGGCTCCTGTTTAAAGAGAATGTTATTGTTGAAAGAGGTGCAATTGAATGATTCCTGGTCATTGTCACCTCCCTGCTTCCAGGCAGCATTTCTCACTCCCTGAGGTAAGCTTCCTTTGGAGTAGTAAGCATGGGCGGAAAATCTGTTCCGCTCGCGGATTTTGCTGATTTTCAGTAAATTTGCAATCCGCGAGATTCGCGAATTTCCCGCAAAATCCGCAAGCGGAACTGATTGGGTCAAAAGTTCAAGCTGCCAGAGCCATTCTAAAATAGTTACAAAAGTCAGCTTCAACAGGAATCTCTAATAGATAAAGTAAAGCAGGTGCTCCAGTTGAAGGTCAAATTCAGTTACACAATCATTAATCACCCCAAACTTGGGGTTGAATGGTGATGCTTTTTGCTCAGCAAAACGTGTGTGGTGTGTCTGATAATCACTTAGAAACTGTTTTTAAAATTGTGAATGTCTCCTTTTATACGTTTTTTGGTGGTGTATGTTAATTGTAAACAAAATACGTTTTGAATATATTTTTTGTCATATTTTTAATGCTGTGAAAAAGTGTAATTATGTTTTGCAATTTATTAATGTTCAGTATTTATTTTAATATCAGTTAAGTCCGCCATTTTGGCAACCTGCAGGTCAAGGTAGTTTCAAAGAAAGTGTTGTAGGACTTTTGTTTTCGTGATGTTTAAAATGGTGGTTTGTTTGTTTGGTATTCAATTAGTTTAGTGCTTTTAACGTTTTATATTTTAAATAAAAAATGGTACATATTTTAGAACGTTAAAGTGTGTTAATATTCATTTATTTGAGCTGCTTGTTATTTTATAACTCATCTTTCCAATTTCATATAAAGTGTATTTTAATTAAATGTTCATTTAAAATTATATCACAATTATTTTATGAATTTTAAAATCTATTTTGTGTGATAATTATATGTACATTATATAAAAAAACAAATTTATTAGAGCATTTTTTATATTCTTATAGTGGCAAAAAAATACACGAGTATTTATTTTAGTACTTGAATATTAATTTTAATATGTGGTGCTATTTTTAAATACCATGTATTAATACACTACCCCACTAAGAATCCCTATTTTTCATGCATCAGGTCCTAAAGGTTAGTATAACATAAAAAAAGCTTGTGTATTAATTTAAGTACTCAAATATTCTTTTTGATATATTGTAGTAATTTAAATTCCATGTATTACTACACTACCCCACCCAAAACCCCTATTTCCACTGCATCCTGTCCCGGTGATTAGTATAAAAAAAATTAAATAAATAAATCAATGCACAAGTAAATTTTAGAGCTCGAGTATTAATTTTAATCTTTAGTACTAATTTCAAATATCCATATTTTAATACATTACCACACCCAAAACGCCTATTTTTCCTGCATACCGTCCCAGGGGTTATTTCCAAAAATAAATGTAATGGGTTGTAATTGTATGTGTTTTATGTGTATGCATTGTATGTTGTACGTGTTTGAGTTGTAATAGATCATTTAATGCATTAACACTATTTTGCGATGTATTGGTATGCCTTATAAAAACATGCAATGTAATGTTACATGTGTTGTAAAAACCGCGTTGTAAAAGCATGCGTTGTAATGGTTTTCATTGTAACGTCATATATTGGGCAGGGGGAAGGTAACACTGCAGCTGCTTTTGTTACAGGGGGCTGATATACTGCAGAAGCAGCCCCCGGTAACATAAACAGCCCGAGGGGTCCAAAACCGGTGCCCACCCTGGCAGCCCACTGGGGAAACACCCAGTGCCCTCTATGGCCAGTCTGGCCCTGCATACAACAACACTTGAAAGTTAAAAGTTCTATCTATCCACACATGCACATATGGGACTTTGCACAATGCAACTTTATATCTTAATATATCGATTTCCGTATACTCACATACCCTTTTTACATTGTCATGTATCTATATAAATATTGCTTTCTTCATACTGTAGGGGGGAAAACGACTCTCTGTCTTATCCTTTACCTTTCTCAATACATCCTCTACCGCCACTCTGATTCATCTTAAACCTCATTCAACTACTGTAATCTCCCTAATAACCCGTTCTAGACTCTTACCTCCTTTTTCACTCCGTGGCTCACCCTAAAACTAATTTTACTACTATGATCTCCCAAATAACACATCATAGACTCTTTCCTTATGTATCCCTCCTTTAACCCATCCCAAAACTCATTTTATGATTATGATCTCCCCAATCCCTTTCTAGACTCTTTCCTCCTCTATCCCTTCTTTGACTTACCCCAAACGACATCTTACTACTATCGTCCCCCAGATAACACTTTCTTGACTCTTCCCTCCTCTATCCCTCCTTTATCTTGTTCAATCAAACTAGCATACTCAAGTGTCCACCGCTCAAATTAACAAGTCATGTTTCCCTATGCTAATCCGCCACTAAGTCTTTTTGCTACTCCCCAAAAATGCGCTTCATCACCTTGTCTGGGATAGTAAAGATCATATAAATACAATTTAAATTGTGATCACAATCAGCAGAGCTAGAACACCATAACTATAAACAAAAACTGATCTGAGTAGGTTTCCCACAGAGATTCTCCCTCTTGCTGATGTGTATATTTTTACTCTCTGGCCATTCACTCTTTCATATGTAAACCCTACTGCGCATATAATGCTCAGTTAATCATACAATTGGATATTATTTGGGTTCCATGCTCATAATCCCTTAATGGATGTGTCCTTTAGGGGTCTGATGTATGAAACATTGCCACCAATATTTTTTTGACCAGTGTTAAATTTTGTAGACTGACCTATGCACTAATAGGCCAGTTAGCAAAAGTGCCATTCGGAGTAGGTTGCAATCTGATCTACCTCATGAATATAAATGAGATAGGTCACAAATTGTGACTTACTCTAAACTGGATGCCATCACATGGATGGTGGCCTGCTAGGAGCAGCAGACCGCAATGTCTTTTACTCCATTTTTTTTTTTTAATCTAGCCTGTTTTCCTCGAAGGAAACAAGACTGCATTTATAGAAAACTACTTTTAAAATTTTTTTCAAGAGTTGGCAATGGTCCGAAATCAAGCTGCAGTTCCCCAGGCTAAAGAAACAGCATACTGATAGGGAATCACTCACAGTGCTTGGCACCCAACTGTCTAACAATCTGCCTTCACAGCTGAGAGAGGTATTATCACACACCTACTGCTTTTAGGAAGGCCCTGAACACACAGATGTTGTCTTAGGATCCCATTGTGTATTGCACTTCTTCCCTTCCTTAACACCTTGTCTGTGGCGCGAGTTTTGCCGCAGTGTGGGGATACAATTAGCGGGCGTAACCCCTAGCGTGCTCAGGACGGCCCCTGGCCGTACTATGTCACGCACGGCGTGTGCTCAGGACGGTCGGGGGCCATCCAAACTCCGCCCACTAATTAATTCTCCAGCGCAGGCGCGGAATTTGCGCCGCGCTGGGCAATTGGCGGCGTTCGGACGGCCCCTGGCCGTCCTGAGCACACGCCCAGAGTTACGTAGGACGGCCGGGGCCCGTCCTGAGCACACAAGGGGTTAAGTCTTAATCTTCTGCATCAAGACAGCAATCACAAAATATGTCACCTCCGTGCATTCTACTGCGTTATTCTGCAACAGGGAATTCCACCTCAGGAGGGCAGGAAAAACACCTATGCCTGAGGAACAGCCAGGACAGTCACCAACCATCAACAGGTAAGCAGAGACGTTTTAAGGTATGGGCAAAGTGGGCTTTAGCCCAGGGCACCAGCCTTTCAGGGGGGGCACTGGTAGATCTGTCTCTGTTCGCTACACATCCTACCCTGATGCCCTTGAATAATTTTTAAACATATTGTTTAAATTACCATTTTCATTTAATTTATTTTTATTACGGGTAATGTGTTGGAGTCTGTTACAGACATCGTGCACATAAATGTTGTGTTTATGTTTTTAAACACCACGCAACACCCATAAAAAAAGTTTCTTTTAGATCAAAACAGGACCTCACATATGAGAAATGGCAGTGGGTCGCAGAGATTATTTGCAATAGTATTAGCGTGATGTTCCTATACTACAATATTGAAAATGCACATCACTACCCCTGAAAAAGACTTTGAATTTGGACCAGTCTGCCTTTTCGGTAAGTGGCCTGGCTAAAGAGGGATGGAATTGAATCATAAATTAAATGCTTTTCCAAACAAGGGCCTCCAAAATATATTTGTCCCAGGCCCCGTAAAATCCTTAAGATGTCCCTGGGTAAATGTGGGGCTTAGCTGCACCTGTGGTCGAGAAAGACCGAGACAAACTTGTGAACCTGTTGTGTCATAAGACATGCAAATGACATACAGGCTGCTGCCGTGTGAGCTTAGGTACTGAGTTTTCAGACTGTTATTGGAGACTACGGCCTAGACGCTGTGGACACATTTCTGCAGAAGTGATCAAAATATTCATGCAATCCATTTCCTGTTAATGAAAATTTCAGGTTGGTGCCAGATGGACCTAACAGATTGTGAGCTGTCAATGGCTTCATATTTCTTTTTAGTGTCTTTATATTTATTTGATAACTGCCTAGAGGTCCTATTTCATGTTTGACACATTCAGAGAGTCCTGCATGTTAACCAAGAGAAAATTGCATATGTGATTTGTAGTTTGGCTATTACATTTATACTTAATGGCTGTTGGCTGAAAAGTCTAGATTCTCTAATTGTGAAATAGGCCATTGAGAGTTATGTTTTCGAAATGGAAAAGATAGACGAAAAGATGCAACTCTTTTTGTTAGTGACTTCGCCCCAACTTCATTGATCTCAGAAGAACTAGACTGCCTTGTGACCAGCTCTACTCACATCCATTTTAAAGAGGCATCAGCCTGTTGTTCTGACTGATATTTCCTCAACCACTCCATCGTTTCAAAGGTATTAGCTTATTCTCCATTATATGACCTACATGGTTTAGATGTAAGCGTTATGCACTGATGGACTAATACTTTGTTTGGCATGCTTTTATTGCACTTCTTCAGTTTTCGCAGATCTTGCCAAGACTTCACATTTAATTAAGTATTTTCAAATCAGATTATGTTGTTTGGTTAAAACTAAAGAAATATGTGGGCCATGTGCTGCTTGCAAAATATGGTAGCGAGGCACTGGGCCATGCTCGTTTTCAGTGGGTAGAAAATGTGCTGATTGCTGGTCAATGGCATTCAAACATTTGAAGGTGAACTCCATTACAATGTGAATAGCTACATGTAATTATGGTATAGAGACAAAATATCGACTCCAAAATATCGACTGGACATAATATCGAGTTTTTAATATAGACTGGACAAAATATCGACTGGACATAATATCGACTACAAAAATATCGTTTTTCAGGTAAGTTAAGTAATATCGACTGTATAAAATATAGATAGCAAAAATATCGATTTTTTAATAATATATAATATTTTATAGTGTATTTTTATGTAATAATATGTGTGAATAGTGTGTATTAATGTTATTAAATATTTTATTACATGAATTTTGTTTTGATAATAATTGCGTAGTGTAATTCTGTAGCGGGTTGTGGGTTTATAGGGGAATAGGGTGGGAAGTAATTTAATAATAATTAATTAATTAATATATGTTTGTTAATATTTTTAATTCATAATTAATTGATAATTAATTAATATTAATTAGTTAATTAATTAATATAATTTTGAATATATTTTGTATTAGTAAATAATTGTTAATTAATTAATTGTAATTAGTTAATTACATTAATTAGAGTACATTTTTTATATATATAATTTTGTGTTATTTTTAAGTAATTAATTTTGATAAAATAATATTAATTATTAAAATAATTACACCTAATGTTCTAATATATTTACTTTATAGTTATTGTTAATTAATAATTAATTGGTAATTAAATAATATTGATACATTTTGGGTAAAGGAGCATTTTTAGGGTTCAGGGTCAGTTTTCAGGTCATGGGTAAAGGGGTATTTTTAGGGTTCAGGGTCAGTTTTCAGGTCATGGGTAAAGGGGTATTTTTAGGGTTCAGGGTCAGTTTTCAGTTCATGGGTAAAGGGGTATTTTTAGGGTTCAGGGTCAGTTTTCAGGTCATGGGTAAAGGGGTATTTTTAGGGTTCAGGGTCAGTTTTCAGGTCATGGGTAAAGGGGTATTTTTAGGGTTCAGGGTCAGTTTTCAGGTCATGGGTAAAGGGGTATTTTTAGGGTTCAGGGTCAGTTTTCAGTTCATGGGTAAAGGGGTATTTTTAGGGTTCAGGGTCAGTTTTCAGGTCATGGGTAAAGGGGTATTTTTAGGGTTCAGGGTCAGTTTTCAGTTCATGGGTAAAGGGGTCTTTTTAGGGTTCAGGGTCAGTTTTCAGGTCATGGGTAAAGGGGTATTTTTAGGGTTCAGGGTCAGTTTTCAGGTCATGGGTAAAGGGGTATTTTTAGGGTTCAGGGTCAGTTTTCAGGTCATGGGTAAAGGGGTATTTTTAGGGTTCAGGGTCAGTTTTCAGGTCATGGGTAAAGGGGTATTTTTAGGGTTCAGGGTCAGTTTTGGGTTTTTGGGTAAAGGGGTATTTTTAGGGTTCAGGGTCAGTTTTGGGTTTTTGGGTAAAGGGGTATTTTTAGGGTTCAGGGTCAACAAATAAGATTTTAAAAAATTATTTTTATTATTTTCATTTATTATTTTATTATTATAATTTAATTTAAGTCGTTTTAAGTATATTTTAGTAATGAAAATTTAATATTAATTTAATTTAACACTGTTTTTAATAAAGTCGATATTTTTTACATCTATATTTTTGTTAACGATATTTTGTACTCGATATTTTTGTACTTACCTGTTTGTAGATACAAACTCGATATTTTGACTGTCGATATTTTGTCCACGATATTTTGGCAAGTCGATATTTTGGCAGTCGATATTATTTCAGTGATCCGTAATTATATATGGTTACACTGCAGCCCCATCACAATGCCAAAGCCCCGGTAGTGAAGGGTGTGACTGAATTTTTCTATGAACTTACCCTCATGCTCAGTAAATAATCTATAGTATAATTATTGTATTTGTTCGCAGTAGTAATGAGCATAGATCCACCAAGAATGTGCCAGTGAACTACAGAGACCACCTATCTTGGTAGCAATTTCTTTACATAACATCAAAAGCAGCAGCCAAAAAAGCACATATTACCTATAGGAGGCACCACATTATAAAGCCCAGCAAGTAGAGTCAGCAATTACGAGATAGTGAGATTTGACTATTTTGGTATCAAATGGAACAGGGCAGAGCAATTGGAATGTGGGAGTATGTCATGCCTCTTTTGGGGGGACACAGGGCAGACAAGGGTAACTGAGCTCAACTGTGGTGGTTGATTCATGGTGGTCGATCATTTGCCGCTACTATCCTGGGGTCAATCTGGTCCTTCTTGCAGAACAGCACAGCAGTCCTTCTGAGTCTTCCACAGGTCCAGAGGTGTACTGCAGACTTGGGTCTGAGGGTCCAAAATTCATACTTGGGGCCAGTTGTCAGAAGTAGAAGAAGATTATTATTTTCCACCCCTAGAGCTGTTCGGAATTTCCTGCCTCCCTGCTTTCGTCTCCTTCTTTCCTGAGGGCACCTAGGACTAGTGTCAAAACCTTTGCGAGTGTGCTAAGGCAGATCCTTTGCGATGTGCAAGTGTGGTAGGTGACAGCTCCCCCCTCCATCAAGTCAGAGATTGCTCATCCTGCTAACTCTAATTTCCCCTGTCTCACTAACTGGGAGTAATACAAAAAGACCATTTGCCACTACACCCAGTCATGTGACCCAGGATACAGGCACCAAATGGTTGCAATAAGAAAATGGCAAGTTTCTAAAAGTGATATTTTTCAGAATTAGTACTCAAAATCTGACTTTCCATGAAGAGGGTTTTAAGATACAATTCCTTAGACACTAAACTCGACATTCAGGGGCCTTGCAGTAGTGGAAAATCAATGTAGGAGTTTTACACTACAAGAACATGTAAAACTTAAAAGTACACCTACTTAAATACACTGTATCCTGCCCTATGAGCTGTTGGGAGTCTACCCTTGGGGGGGCTCTTATGTATTAAAAAGGGAGGTTTAGGCCTGGCAAAAGACTTGTTTCACCAGGTCAAAATGGCAGTCTAAACTGCACACACAGCTTGAATTGGCAGGTCTGAGAGATGTTTAAAGGACTACTTAAGCGGGTGGCATAATACGTGCTGCAGGCCCACTAGTAAAACTTAATATACAGGTACATGAGTACAGGTAGTACCACTTCAACAGGGACTTGTAAGTAAATTAAATGTGGCAATTGGGTGTGAGCCAATGTAACCATGTTTTAGGGAGTGAGCACGCACTTTAGAGCTAGTTAGCAGTGATAGTGCCAAGAAAATGAGTCCATCAAAAGAGGAGTAGTAAGACAAAAAGTTTGGGGAAAGACACCCTAAGGCTGGCAGGTCTAACATGCACATATTTGTAGTGTGATTATGTAGGTAACAGGTCCAGTTTGCTAATGTTTTATGAGCATTTATCTGTCTGGCCTTCCAATGCAAAAAAATAAAAATACACACCTTCACAATATTGGAATATAACATATGATAAGGGAACATTATTGACTACACACATGCTGCCCTTTAGGGAAAAGGATATACAAATCTTTACAGAAAGGCAGACAGTTCAGCATACAGGGCCTGATTTAAATCCTGGCAGATCTAGTCTAGCAGTGGCTTTTGAATTGGCCTTCCCCCCCGCTAGCTTAGCGATCCGACCACCCTATTTTGATGTTAGAGGGTCGATAAACAAAAGACCGCTGCGATTCTGCCGCCACCGCAAGAAAATCTTAACCCCGTTGACTGTGGGATAGGCAACAGTGGCTGTCAAAGGGCAGACAGACAGTTTCTCTGCCGGTCCAATCTTGATGTGCCTTACCTCCTACATGACGGTGGTGGTCAAACCTCCAAACCTGAGTTGGCAGAATGGAAAGGTCATAAGGCTGAAACTCACCTTTTCTCATTTTTACACTTCTGTTTTGCCATTATCCAATCTGCTATGCCCTGCCGCTGCTTCTTGATGAAGATCAAAACCAACACCATTGTGGATGCAATCGACAGCAAGCACCACTGTTTCCTGATACACATTGACTTGTCTGTTAACATTTGCACAGGACTAGTGCATTTAGAAGTCGCTCGTCCAAGCAATAGCATACCAATGTGCAATACATATGTCTGTAATTTTGATGTCTAAGAAATTTTATGAAACACATTGTAGGAATAAATTTGGCACAAGCTGCCTTCCAAAGTTTGGACGCTTACACTAAAATAGAATATCAAAATTAAAATCGGAAATTCACCATACAGGTGTGTTTCAAGAAAGTTTTGAAAAGTACAATATTAAAAACATATGCAGCACACATCATTGGGATAAGTGCAATGTAACATGATGTCGGAATTGCGCTAGAGAAGGTGTTACCTTTACCCTAGAACTTAACAATATAATGAATGTCGGTCATAAATTAGTAGTGATCAACATATACATCCATGGAACATTTCCCCTTGTCTAGTGCAAGTCGTGTACTCTGTCCAATATCTATAGTCACAATAGAATGTGTATGATCTCATTCCTATGTGCTCATGCTGATCAGTAATCAAGATGACACAAACATACCTGTAGCAACACATCCAAATACAGTTTGTAACATCAAATAGTTGGTGCAAGTATCCATTACTATGATGAATGCCTGCATCTAAATTCAAATAACCATCACATACAATGTTAACCAGTGTATGCACTTACCAGAGTACTTCACAATTTACTCAAAAACATTGCTAGGAGTTAAACTATTGCTAAGGAAAATTAATACCAGGATAAACTTGGTGAAACGAAAAATAGGTATTTATTCATACCAATGAGAGTCCCTCAAATACAATATTAAGCCAAATGGCAGTCCATTAATTGCCCCAAAAGTCCTGGGGGATGGTGTGCCATGGTACTCAGCTTGCCTGCTACATAACTGCCAAAGGGGACTCTCGCAGGAAGGGGCATTTAGTCGGCAGAGCAGGCACTTCAAAGATCTTATATGAGAGGGGTGGTTTGGAGTGTGTCCTTGGGTTTGGTAGGGGTGGTCTTGGGTTTGGGGGGGGTGCCATTGGGTTTAGGAGGGGCGCGGGTTTGGAAGTGGTGTCCTTGGATTTTGGGGAGGGGGAGCTGTAGTTTTGCAAGGGGTGCTGCTAAGTTTTTTAGGGGTGGGTTGGGATGTTTAAGTGTGGACTTCCGTTTGTTGGGAGTAGAATAGGATGTTGAAGTGGTGGGTTGGGGTGTGGGAGGGGTAGTTTGGTGTTTGGGATGGGATGGGATGTTGTGTGGAAGGAGTTAGGCTAAAGCTAAAACTGAGATCTTCTATGGTAAACTTGGTAGGCTGTCTGGGAAGGAGTGGGGATTGGGAGGTAGAGGAATTGGGCATGTTTAGGTGTGTCTTGTGTTATAGGTCTCTGTTGTGTGTTTGATTGTGAGCATCAGTTTTTTGGGTGTGCATTCCAAGGTAGGTCTGTTTGTGGGTGCATGTGCTGTGGATGTAATATTTGTGGTTGTTCATGTGGATGTGGATGTGGATGTGGCGGGTATAATGCAAGGGTGAGTGGTGGTGGGTGGGCTGTCTGTCGGTGTGCTGGTGATGGGTGTGATGCATTTGTGTGGTTGTGGGTGGTCTGTCTGTGGGTGTGCAGTCTGTGGTGTAGTGCATATGTGTGTGGTGGTGGGTATGATGCATGTGGGTTTGTGGCTGTGGAGGTGCTGTCTGTAGGTGTGCTGTCTGAGTGTTTGATGCATGTGTTTGTGGAAGTCCGTGTGCTGTCTGTCAGTGTGCTGTCCATCAGTGCGGTGCATTTGTGTGGTTGTGGGTGTGCTGTCTGTTAGTATACTGTCTGTGGGTGTGGTGCATTTGTGTGTGGTGGTGGGTGTGCTGTCTGTATGTTGGATGAGTACCTGAGGCTTTTTTGTGTGTTTCTGTTTGTGGGGTGTGCTGCTTGTGTCTGCTTGAGTGGGTGCATGAAAAGGTGGGAGCGTGCTTCGAATAGGGCTGGCAATAGGGAATTAGGATGGGGAGGGGCAGAAGGTTGGGTATGTTTGGGAAGCTGGGGTAAATGAGGAGGCCAGAGCTTGAAATGACCGCTGTAGGACAGACATACCACAGTGAATGCCTTCCAGGTAAGCTACCATTTGTGCATATGGCAATTGAACCTCTAAATGGCTTTCAGCATGCCACTCTGGCCTACAGCAACGCTCCTGAAAAAGTCAACAGCCTCCTCATTCAGCGCAGCTGGGGGGACAGCGGTAGGGGGGTAGGTGCCATCAGCAAAGGCGGTCCCAGGCTTTTTAGCGGCCCTGGGTAGGTCAACTGTGGGGGAGCAAGAGGGAGGGTGGAGATAGGGCTCAGGGTGGCAGACAAGGGTGCGGGCATAACTGGAACAGTAAGGTCTTCCACTGCTAGGGAGTGCTGACTTGAAGAAGCCTCTGAAGAAGATGTTGAGTCACGGGTGGCCTCCGTTGCACTTCCCTCACCCTTCTGGCTATCGGGTCCCTCGCTGTCAGTGTTATCTGTGCTTAAACACAGTGGCCAGCTGCTTCCTCACCTACTTTGGCAACTTCCCCTTCGCCTGCCCTGGATAATGCCGAAGCGACATATAAAAGTTTTATTGTATCTGTGTAAACAGAACAGATCATGAACTTTGACAACAAAACAGTTACCAAGGTATCAGATTTCATCTGCTTCCAGCCTCTAAAACTTTGTATTTACATTAGCATAAGCACATGAATGTAGGCAACATTTGGTCACAGTCATGTCATTCCCCATGATAGCTCCTATATCATGTATGATGTAGTCTCTTATACATTATTATGTCTCTCCAGGAACTGGCTCACACCTCAGAATGGTTGGCTAATCTTGTTCTTAATAGTGAACTGATGTCCCCAAAAAGGATATACCTTTAGTACTGTATGTTCACTAGACCCTCACATTTGCTTACTTATCATTATCAATAAGTAGAATATGAATCAATTTCTGTTAACATATACAGCAATGTTGTACAAATATTAGCTTAAACTGAAAGTAGGTTACCTTTATTTGGACATTTAACAATGGTAACACTCACTTCAAGTCACTAACATATATGAAAAGTCCCAAAAATTGTACATGAATTCCGTACTGAAGTAGCTTAGCAATGTGTCACATAATATGTACATACCTATGCTGTTGAAGACAGTCTGAAACTAATATTTGAGGGTATTGACAAATGACTTCTACAATATAAGTAAATACAAAGCCCATTATTCATTTCTAATACACTTCAGTGCAGAGCAAAAGCATCATCACGTTTGACTCCTCAATATCTCTAGTTTCTTTAACTTCACACTAATCATTACATAAAATGATTCATATATTTATTTCAAAGTTTAAAATGCCCATCACAACATGCAATATATTACACCTTTATGCACACTGACCCCCCCCTATTGGCCCGCAGTTTGATGGGCAGTTGAGGACCCAACAGCAGCAACAAGGGGGTAAATTCTTATCATAGTTACACATTTTACGTGATGCATTTTTTTTGTAACAGCCAGGATTTTTGCCATCAACATTCAGGGTGACCCATGTCCAACGCTCAAGAAGAGTTCTTGAAGGTGTACGTTTTGTATAATGCATATGATGATATGCTTTGTACATTGTTTTTTTATAGTGATCCCACCTGATTCCTGTCCACAACCAATGGACTTTTCTGAACAGCCACATGGCTACCTAAACAACACATATACGTCATGTTGTTTGGCGTTATGAGGGACAGTTGTACCAAACAGGCAAATAGTCACCATGTTGCATGTAATGGAGATTAACACCTGGAATCTTAGATGCAACACAATACAGTCACACAGATAATTTGCAATATGTGAAACTGATAGTTTGGGGTTTCTGTGTTATGAAAATATGTGCGGAACACATTGGCAACAACTGAGGTGAAAACAGGCAGGACATTGAGGTTCACGTAGACTATGCAAATTGTAACTTACCAGACTCCACTCTGCCGGGTATTCCTGTCATGCCTTCAGTATGTAGGATCTGCAAGGCCTTCTCCTCCCAGAAGGTGAATGGTATTATTAGCCAGGGAGAAACACCACCAGTCCTATTGGCCCCCATGTGATGTTTGGAGACTAGGGAACACACCCTCCCCCACAGGCCATTCCACTGCATCCTAATTTCCTGCTGTGTACATAGGTTGTTTGCTACATCATTCACTCTGTTGACTATTCTGGATAGCATTTGCTTTTTCTGGGATTGGGGTGTATTTTGGACTTGGGCTCCAAACAATGTTGCCTTTAATCTTAGTATTTCATCCACCATGACTGACAATTACCCCTCAGTAAAACCTGGATTCTTAGGGCCTGGCATTGTGCAAAAAATAAGAATAAATTAAATAATTGACCACACAGTGGTAAATGAAAAGCCATTAAAGGGCAGGAGACAGGGGTAATGAACACAAAGCCCTCACTTGACTGGCAAAGCCTCTGGTAGCAAAAGTTGTGTTGGAGCTGGAATGGCAAAGGATCATGGTCTGAATTTGGGTGTGTTTTATAATGTGTTGTGCAGGTGTTTCCATCTGGCCGATTGGCCTCAGGTGTGTTCTAATGGCATCCATCCAATGGCCACAGTGATGGTGCATTGTTGAGCACGTACCCCAATGGTCTCCCTCCATGTGGGATCCACCAGCACAATTGTGAAATCTAAATTTGGTCAGTGGGAACACGCCGCCCTGACAGCGACAGAGTATTATTCGCTCACACTGGAGTCCACCGCGTTGGCTACGATGTGCAGTGAAGGCGGCGGAAACACTCTGATGACATGGATGGCAAGACAGCCTGCATGCATCTAAATATGGCGGTCAAAAGACAATTGACACAGCGGAGTAATAAGGACTGCTGCTGCCGTGGGATAGCGGCAATACTACCAAGATCTAAATCAGGCCCACAATTTGGTTTTTCCCTTCAAACTCAAACAGCTCAGAATATTGGCATCCTATACAGTTGTGGTTTCTACCATGAAACAGTAGTGGGGCGGGTGAAATAAGTTAAAAAGGAACACTTACCATGTAGCTTGCCGGCTGGCCAGCCGCTGCCTTTGTTCCGTCCTCTCCATCCTCTTCCTGGTTTCTGTTTGAACAGGAAGCAGGATAGGCTTCGCCAAGCCAACCACAATGCTGCAATGCAGTGTTGTGATTGGTCTGAGCTCTGTGGTTAGGCACTCGGGGGGGAATGGGAGCCTGGGTATGTTCTCCACACAGGCTGTAATGCAGCCTGGGTGGTGAACATGCAAAGTGCACATGAATGATTTGGTCGGCCACAGAGGGCCAGCCAAACATTCATGAGCACTTAGGGGGGTGCCAACACTCCTGCCCCCTGTGCAGCCTAGCCCCACTCCACAAAACTGCCCCAGCACAGAAAAATGAAATGATAATTACATTGCGCTATTACAATTTTATTTTTCTTCATGTGGGGTGACTCCGCCACCCCTGATCCTAAAGTAATCATGAAGACTGTGAAGGAATTATATAATAATAACAATTTGGAATGGGAGGGAATTAAAAATGCCATGAACATTTATATTGAATAAACTGTGTAAAGTCTTGCAAAGTCAACATTTTGCAATGCAGTAGTCCAGAAGACTCATTTAGAGATGTACCATATAGCAACTTCTAACTTCCCCTGCTCATTGGAAAGGTATGGAGACTGCCTGTTACCATCTCAGTGCCTGATTCAGAAAGGTAAATGTACACTTTAAGTGAGATTCACAAACTATGTACAGAGTTTTACGTCCTAACTTTTTATTTGTGGAGATGTCCGCCCGACAACGGAATCCCTGTGCACGTATGTATTTGGACATAAAAAGATAGGACATTCTGAGCTGTAAAACTCTGAACGTAGTTAGTGAACTTCACTCAAAATGTAAACTTACAGAAAGTGTAAGTTTGTTTACCTGTGTAAATCAGGCCCTTTGTCCCCTCCTATATGCTATCATCACTCTGGTGGGCCATCCGTGACAAGGCCTCAACCCCAACTGCTTTGCCTGCCCTAATGAGAATTGTGCTTCTACCCTGTTTTTTCCTAGTCATCACAGCCATGTAAGGCAGGATATGCCCACTATGTGCAAGGAGAAAACTTGACTCACAACTTTTTTTTTGTATTTCATAATCAAACCTCTTCATTGGCGTTACTTCTAAACCATGTTAAAAATGCTCTCTGTGTCACCTAGACACGGAGGCCAGGCAGGCATTGCATTTTTAATCATAGTGCCCCCACCCACCCTTGTCGTTAAGAGCATGGTTCCTGCAAACTCTACACCGAGACGGTGTGAAGTCTTAGGGCCAGATGTATGACCCTAAAGTGCATGCGCAAACTAGTTTATGACCTGTTTGTGTATGCAAAATGGCCCAGGGCCATGTACAATTCCTAAATAGCGAGTTCCAATTTATTTGCAACTCGCTATTTAGGAATTGCGAATCGCTATAATGGAAGGGGCGTTCCCTTCCTAATTGCGTCCGCAAAGCAATGTATGAAAGTTTTGTGACCGCAATTACTGTTGCAAAACACTCGCAAATTACCACCATCTTCATGAGGGTGGTAATGCAGTCGCAATTTGTAAAGGGTCCCCAGGGACCAATTCCACTTTTGACTGTCTCCAAAAATATTTTTTAAGGACAGGCAGTGGTCCCAGGGACCACTACCTGCCCTTAAAAAATTTAACGAAAATGTTATTTTTTTTTATTTTAAATGCATCCCGTTTAAAGAAAATGGGCTGCATGTTAAAAAATAACTGCTTTATTTAAAAGCAGTCCCAGACATGGTGGTCTGCTGAGCCCTGCAGGCCACCATGCCTGGGAGGGCCTTCCATTCCCAATGGGCTCGCAAATTGTGAGAGGCTCATTAATATTCTTGAGCCTCGCAATTCGCGACCCCATTGGGAATCTCAAACAGTGTTAAACACAGTGCTGTACATGCCAAATAGCACCTAGTTGCAAATGTGTCGCAATTTGTGAGGCCCTATTTTGCAGGTCATACATCTGGCCCTAAATTCGGTGGACTGAGCTCTAAATAAGCTTCTAAATTTCCACTATCATGGCAAGGTTTACCATTGCAATCAAATTTACCTCCAGTGGTTTGGTCATGCCACCGCCAGCATCAATGTTTTGTTTCTAAAATGACATGGCACATTTTCTCTCTATATAACCATTAAAGTGGGGATACAAAAATACCTTTTTCAGTGTTGCAGCTGTTTCATGATGGAAACTAACTAGCAATACTAAGAATCTACACATGTCAGATTAAATGAGATGAGAGATGTGGACACTAATGGCCTGTCTGAGAACACCAGCATGTCGTGGGCTAATAATTCTCTTGGTAGGAACATGAAAACGGAGCGATAATTAGCCAACTTCTCTGCTCAATATACATGACATGCTTCTCCACATTCGGCTCATTCCATTCGACATGGGGGAATATTGTGAATTGTCAAAGGGATAAACCATTAATCCGCCGCCAAGAGCTTTCCTCTGAATGCAGATAGACCAGAGACATCATTTTGTACATTACACAATTTTCAGGTTCTGCTTTAATTTTCTTTTTTTTTTTTACAGACTCTTGCTTTTTATGCCCAATGATGAAACGCCGGCAGGATTTTATGACTGTTGAAAGCCAGCAGCTGGTTGGAACTTAGCTAAGTGGAAGGAAAGATGGATTTTTATAACAAGCCATTAGTTGTTTCATATTCCCTAACAGTTGTTTGAATGGCAAATGGGCTCTAGAGCCAATTTACCTTCAGACTTTGATGAAGGTTGATTTATAGGCTTTAAAATCTCCCATGCATGCTTCACATCAGTGCCTGCACTATCCCCTTTGTGGAAGAAACGTTAATTAATCTTTTGTCGGAAAGGTATTAATCTAGTTCAACTGATGATAGCTCTTTTTTTCTCTTAAGGTTTACCTTCAACAAACTTTTTATCCACACACTCATACTTTGATGTAACTACGAAACTATAATTTTTCGTGTTTCTTTCATGTTATCTAACTATGCCTGATACCAACAATGCTCAATTTGTTAAAAAAAAAAAAAGGTGCAGGCACCCAAAGTTTTTCTTAGATTCTCGCCACGGGGGCTGTCAATGGCCACTGGTGTAACAAAACGTGAGGGGGCACCCCTGCAAGGTAAATGGAGGGGCACCCTCTGGACCCTTTTAGAAGCTCTCTGGGCAGGGTATTGTGCTGAGGGGGCTCCCTGGAACTTGGGCCCCCCCCTCCCACGGAGTCAGCGGGGACCCGTCCATGGCCAGGTTTGCTGAATACCATGGTTGTTAGTTTTTGATTCTCTTTCCTGCCTCTATCTTCCACCACCTTACACTTTCTGGGCCAAATCACTTGAAGTGAGCACTGGAAGCCACAAACAGGCCCAAATTTACAAAGCTGTCACGCAACACAGAACAGTACCCAAACGTGTTGCACTGTGGTGAATGGAGTAAAGGATGAACAATAATAATTCCCAACAGGTTTCAATTTGAGACAGTTAAGTAATGTATGCAGTCTGCATTACATAAACAAGAAACAAGGAGGCTCGTATGGTTTAAAAGCTTGTTATTCACCAATTTAGAGGAGGGTGTTTCACATGGAAATACAGTTAAGCAGCACTGTACAGAGACCCTCCTCTAAATTGGTCATATCTTCTAAGATGAGGCACTGTGCTGCTCTCTCCGTAGCCCTGGAGCACCATTAAGTTGCCTGGCGCCACACATACATCTTTGCACAATAGTGCAAAGGTGTGTGAGTGATGTCTAGCATAGGTTTTGTAATGGAAGAGTAGCCTTCCATTACAGGATATGATGCCTAAACAAGCTGTATAACGTTTCCCACTTTGGATGTGTGCTACACAATACAGCACACATGCAAAGCTGGAATAGTTTAGAGAAATAAAAGCAATTCTCCAAGTTAGCACCACTCTCAAAAAGGCATTATTTATGTTGGTACAAAACCCTGCCCACTGTTGTTAGTAGATAGGGCTTTGTGTCACAACCCAGGGGCAGTTGCATAGGAATGCCCATGTGCCCCCCAAGGAATGCCCCAACTCAAAGTAATGCAAAGCTGTGCAAAGTGCTGCTTTGCTTTACTTTCAAGCAACTTTCTAGGAGGAAACAAGTTTTGCACTGAAAATTTTATGGCAAAATAAACATTTTGAGCTGTGTGCAACACGTTTGTGATGCAAACCCAGCACAAAATGAAAGTTAATCTACCCAGTAGTTTCGGTCATTGTTTTAGGTGAACTGTTCTCCTAAATAGTTATGAAGCTGGAGCAGTTTTAGTCTATCGCATTAGACAATTGTAAATGGTTGATTGTCTGCAAAACTTTAAAGGCATATTCTGTTTTCACACAGGAAATGTAGCTTATTTTGTTGACGGGAAAAGTAAACAACAGAAGATAATACTCAATACTGTTTTTCTTTTCTTTTGTGAGGTGTTTATTTTCGTAACACTCTAGCACAGCTGGTGGCCATTATAGTAGGCAGTGGGTCATGGCCCCTAGTGCAAGGAGGGACATGGCCCCCTGGCTACTGTTTGCATCATAAAATACAGCATTAATCAGGGTTCAGTGGCCTTTGAACCCCTGTGCGACTGCAACTGCCGCACCAATGGAAGCTACACCCCTGCCAGTAGCTGCCTATGTGTGCTGTTAAAGGTCAACGGGTTGGATCTTCCTCATCATAGTCATAATCTATAGGGGGGAGTCCTCATCCTGGAGTTTGAGTCTATATACAGGTGCTTCTGGCATACACTGGCAGTCTTTCACGGACAAAATAGCAACTGTACATTGAAAATAAAATGAGTTATAGTATCCAATTGAAATTAAAGCCAAAGATATTGTCCAGGAAAAGAAAAAGATTAGGATGCTTGCTTTTACATCGCAACTTTTACAACGCATGCCTTTACAGCGCATAGTGTTGAGGGGTGCTTGAAAGTGAATAGTTTAATTCACTATTCCAACTCCAGCCCCTGTGGATAGTAGGGAAGGTGTTGGATAGTAAATTAAATCTATTCCCTATCCTAGAGCGCCCCCCAGCGCAATGCGTTGTAATGGTTTGCGTTGTAAAAGTTGCGATGTAAAAGCACTGCGTGGTAAAAGTTGCGTTGTAAAGGATGTTTCCCCCCAGCTTTCAATCAAGTACCTACCCGTCCATTTGCTGACATAGAAGTAAAAGTACGAACTCTCCTAGGTGTTTCTTTTCACAGATACTTCTGATGCTATACCATCTTAAATTGTTGTATGATGGGCATATTAAGAAGAAATTAGTAAGGTGCTTGCGTTCCCCACAAACACAGTTTGGTGTTATGGATTGGTGATGCTTTTTCAGAATTCAACAGTTGAGGGTGGGGGAGCGCAAGGGGGAGATTACTAATCATTTAAAAAACGTACCTGCTGGCCGTTTCCTGGGTCCCAGCAGTCCCTGGGACAGATGCCTAGCCAATCCCTATTCTGCAGAGCAGCATGAGGATTGGTCTGAGCAGGCAGAAAAGACACCCTCTTCAGACCAAGTAGTACGTGGGGTTTCTCCAGCCTGGCTGCTCCCTGCAGCTGGGCTGGAGAAAATCTTAGTGTGCATGTGTGGTTTGGCCTGAGATGGCTGACCAAACACACATGAACACATAGGGATAGGGAGTGCACAAGCAGCCCCCCCTCCCATGACCCGCCCCTCCATGCACAAGTTGGCGAACGAAAAATAAAAACAATGCTAGATCTTCATTTTATTTTTCCTTTGCTGGCTCTGCGCCAAGCTGAAGCGGCGCTCCTCCGCCATTATGGAGGAGCCGCCACTGGAATTCAATTCAGCCAAGAGTCTCCTTTCCCTAAAATTTGTAAACTTTACTTGTTATGATGTATTTGGGTGTATTATCCAAAAGTCAAGTCCAGCATGCTGAGCTAGAGGATCCTTAGCTTGGACACATCCAATAAGTAAAATGTATTCCCTTGGCATGGAAGTTGCTTATTTCTCCATTTTGGCTTCACTCCTTTTCCTATGTAAAGATCCCACTAATTTCCTTCCCGTCTTTCTGTTTTTATGTTGGGGTTGTACAGTGCAGCTGTCTAACCAGACCTATTGCTTACAATATACATGTGCAGGGCTTCAGACTCACCTTCATAAACCATTCGTTTTGTTGGATGAGACTCTTTCAGACATTGATTTAACACTTTGCTAATAACATCCTGGATTAACCTGAAGGAGAAATGTTCCCTACCTCCACTTCAAATTGAGTGCTTGCATAGCAATGCGCAGAGGGATATTTTACATACACCTGCCTCACTCATCAGCTAATCTTTAGGACTCTTTCCTCGCCATTTCTCTGTACCTTGTTGTGTATGTTCCTCGTCTCTCCCTCCCACTCCTTTTCATGAGAGTTGACTCCTTTCTTTCTTCACCCCTTTCCTTTTCTCTGTGACTGATGCAAGCTCTGTTCCTAGAAACAGCTGCCGCTGGACACTTTCTTCTGGGTCTATAGTATAAAGCATTTCGGGCCCGATTCACAGAATGAATTTAAGACTCAATCCTAAACTTACTACTGTTTTGGTATTCACAGATTGCACTTACTACTTTTGGTATTCACAGAATGAACTTACTCCTTTTGGCATTCACAGAATGCACTTACTACTGTTGGTATTCACAGAATGAACTTACTCATTTTGGTATTCACAGAAGTTAGGACTCCTAACTTTAGGACTCCTAAATGCCTTCTGTGAATACCTAAAGTCTTAAAATTAGGATTTTTCTCATTTTCGATACCGGGGGAGGACGCGACAATCATTATTCCACATGGCAAATATTCACATACCCATGACGGTTAGACCTCACAACACAACGGGAAGGGTGCATCTAAATCTGATTACATGGAACATACGGGGCTTCACAAATCCAAAGAAAGTTAGACAAGTGTTTGCTTGTTTTGATAGATGACAGATAGACATCGCGTTGTTACAAGAAACTCACATAGCTCCCGATGCACAGTGTGGCATAAACAAAAGATGGGCCGAGTCAGTTCTTCATTCCATATACTCTTCATACTCAAGAGGAGTCACAATTTTGGTGAAGAAAGGCACAAACTTCACAGTGGAACGCCTGATAGTGGACAGTCAGGGCAGATATATCATATTGGCGGGAAAGTTACGAGGACAGCGGGTGACAATCATTAACACATATGGACCCAACATAGACTCACCTAACTTCTTCCACGAGGTTTGGCAGCATTTACATGATGAGCTAGATAGAACATTGATTTGGGGAGGGGATCTGAACCTTACGCTAAATGATAACTTAGATAGATCGGGCCAACTATAGAGCCACATAAAAGAGCAAGAGCCAAAGTGTTGGACGTCATAGCTGACATGCATCTACATGACATTTACATTTTACATTTACATCCAGCATCCAGATAGGCAAGACATTCATCGGCAGCGTTTGGTAGCTGATCCCGTATTGACTATTGGCTTGGCTCAGACCAAACTTTGCTCTGGATCACGAACCTCAAACACATGCCTAAGACCCTCTCAGACGCAATCCTATGCTATTATCCCTTCAAATCCCACACTATACGCCACCCCCTTATAGTTGGAGATTCAACGCCAAGGCACTTATCGACTCAGTATACGCAGATACCATAGCCAGGGCTATCACAGATTATTTTCAACTGAAAGCACCATCCACACAAGATCCGTGTCTCCTTTGGGAGGCCTTTAAAGCCACCTTAAGGGGAGTGTGCATTAGCACTAATGCAGGGATACTAAGAGATATCCGTGGACAATTGACACGCTGCGAAACACGGCTAAAGTCACTTGAAAGACAATACGAATGCACACTAAATCAGTCCGTGATGGGGAGCTGAGGCAAGTCTTAAATGAATACCAATCTCTTGCCACTGATGAACTTAAATATATTCATAAACGTCCCACAGCTAGAGCTTTCGGAGAGGGAGGCAGACCGGGGAAAGTATTAGCATCTAAAATATGCGAAGGCCGCAGCTCCCAAACAGTGTTGCAAATATGGAATGAGGATGGCAGTAAGTGTTCAGACACACCTGGTATTCTGAAAGGGTATGTACATACCTACGGTGTGCTGTATGAGTCGCATCCCACAGCGCCACCAGCGGAGGTATTGGAATACTTAGAAGATGTGGCCATTGCGTGACTTTCGGATGCTCAAAGGACCTATCTAGCGCATCCTATCATGGTAGAAGAAGTCACGGGGATTATCAAATTTTTACCTAATGGCAAATCCCCAGGCCCAGACGCGTTTACATGTGAGTTCTACAAAGCCTATGCTGACCTACTTGCCCCACACCAGGTTGAGATGTATGGAGATGCCTTTGAGAAATCCGAACTACTGCCAACAATACGGGAAGCAGTGGTGATAGCCCTCCTGAAACCTGCTAAAGATCCAGAGCTCTGCGATTCGTACAGGGCTTTATCATTAATCAACGTTGATTCCAAAATTTTAGCCAAACTACGTGTGTGTAGACTACAACCTCTTATGACCAACCTGGTTCTTCTGGACCAATCAGGTTTCATACCATCTAGAGCTACTACGCATAATACCCGGACACAATTTGCACTCTCCTATTACCTGATACCTAGCACTAAAGCAGTGGCGGTCATGTTAGATGCCGCAAAGTCTTTTGACTCCATTGAATGGTCATATTTAATAACGGTACTTAAGAGGATGGGCTTCCCTCCCATGTTCCTCCAATGGATACAACTGCTGTACACGCGACCAATAGCTAAAATTAGAAGAAACAGCTATGTATCTGACCCAATAAATATAGCGCGGGGGACAAGACATGGATGCCCTCTGTCCCCTTTGCTATTTGCCCTCGCCCTTGAACCGCTAGCGCGCTAAGTCCGACAAAATCATAAGCCCTCCGCCTTGCAATTCCCAAGTAGACTGCTGCACATCTCGCTATATGCGGATGATATGCTGCTATATGTACGCGTTCTGAACAAAACTTAGCCCCATTGCTTTGTGAGTATATCAAATTTGGGAGGCACTCTGGGCTCCAAATCAATTGGTCGAAATCCTCTCTCATTCCCCTGACAGACACCACCTTACCACATATCACAGAATTCCCCCTTGAATGGCAAACAGACCCCATAAAATATTTGGGCTTATGGTATCACAGAGACCCTGAAATTGTCATCAGAACCAACTACGGGAGAGTGCTATCTTCATTGGATGATAAAGTTAGCCGATGGATACAATTACCACTATCACTCGCAGATCGAATTGCTATTGTTAAAATGGTCATTCTCCCTAAACTCCTCTATCTTTTTAACAATATCCCGATCCCCCCCCAGAGAGGTATTCAAACGAATAACATCAGTAGTGCTCAAGTTGATCTGGGCAGGCACACAGGCACGTGTGGACCTGCGAACATTACCCTGCCTTACTCCAGGGGAGGGTTGTGTGTCCTTGATTTTCTCCTTTATTATCTCTGTGCTCAGGCACAATACGCTGCATACTGGTATCATCCAATCTCGTACCTGAGCACACAGCAGTAGAAGAAGGGGATGACTTGCCTATACCTTTAACAGCCATAATAACGCATAACCGACCTCTGCTACATGCCAAAGATATTAACACGATTGACACCACCAACAAGGCATGGCAAAGACTAGGTCAACTAGCAAATAAATTACCCCTATATGCCCCAGCCCTGTCACTAAGTCACCACCCTGAGCTCTCTGTTACAAATGAAGAGGTGGGTATGAACTTGTTGCACCAAGTAGGATTGGACACAATAGGGGACTTCCATAACAATGGGATGTTCAAGACGGCGCAAGATCTATCATATATTAAAAACCAGACGCTACTGTTCCGCTTCACCTACCACAGATTTCAGGGGGCAATTAAGAAGGTCTACCCCAGCTTCCCAGCTGAACCACTACAACTAGATGCTTTACAACTCACTTTGTCCTCGCGGAACACTAAACATTTAGTTTCACGACTATACAATACAGCTCAGAACGAGATAAGGAACACGACAGACAAGGCACGGGAGAGATGGGATACAGTACTCGATGTCCCACTCACCGAGGCGGAATGGCAAACTGCCTGTACCCTAACCCCAATATTAACACCCAACGGCAATCTAAGAATTCTCCATTTTAAATATTTACATCAAACATACCACACACCTGTGAAATTGTATAAATATGGCCTTCGGCCAGAGGCAAGCTGTAAACGTTGTGGTACTGATATGGTGGACTTTATCCACCTCGCATGGCACTGTTTAAAGATACAGGATTACTGGGTAGAGGTCACCTCTTTGTTGGCAGAAATGGTGGGGACTTATATTGTATGCGATATTCGAACCTCTTTACTGGCAATAATGGGGAATGTACGGACTATGAAGCGAAAATTCTGTATGGTGGCGCTTCTGCTTGCTAAACGAAGGGTCTCCTTATGTTGGGAGAGCAAGATGGCGCCAACCCACAAGCAATGGATTTGTGACATGGCTTACTGTCGTGATACATTACACACGTATGAAGAAGAGTTACCGGCTCAATCCCGCCCTAAAGACTATTGGCCATATTCAACAAACTATCTGAATGAACACCCAACTGTCTAATTGTATTATCCGTGATTGTTGTACCTGCTCCATATACGCTAGATGTAAAGTGTATGAGTTTCTGTTATTCTGTATTTCATATACTTGGATGACGAATGCAGTAGTGTAAAGGTCCGCAATGTTACATGTGTTTGACTGTCTGGATATTCAATAAAAAGAATTTAAAAAAATAATATATATATATATATATATATATATATATATATATATATATATATATATATATATATATATATATATGTTAATTAATTTTAATTAATTTTAATTAATTTACATGTTATTTTTTTGTTTTTCAGATGTGTAGATGTACAATATATTACATCAACTTAACAATATAATATTTTCAAATTGAGATTTAATACATTGTATTTTTAATTTATATTTTGATTTAAATATAGGTCTCAATATAATTTTCAAAACCTATTTTTTTTAAACCTTGCAACATATACTGTGAGTTTGATTGAGTGTTTTCTAATTAAAACTATTTTAATTGACGTAAAAATGTTTTTATGGTATATTAAAAATAAAGCAAAAGAATTCTAGGTTATCTTTTGGAAGAATTTTAAATATTTAAAAAATATTTCCTATTTTTAAAAGATGATAAGCTGATTCATTAATTATATTTTTCATGTTTAAATGAGTAATTAATATATATGAATATATATCGGTGTAATTAAATGCGATATTTTTATATATATATATATATATATATATATATATATATATATATATATATATATATATATATATATATATATATATATATATATATATATATATATATATATATATATATATATATATCCAAGACAACATGCCTCCGGGCATGTTGTCTTGGATATTTATCTGGGTCCTGACTCACTCTTCGCCACATACCAACTGATGGATATGCTAATTTGCAAAGATGTGGCTGTGCAGGAAGGGATTCTAAGTGGGGTGACCCCCACTGTGATCGTGCCGGAGACCAGGCTTTGTTTGCAGAGACTTTAAAACACGGAGCACTGGCAAGTAAAATGAACATTGAACAGTTTGAATTTAATTTTCCACTATTTTGATGCAGGGAGGAGAAAAGAACTTTATTGAAAGGCAGATGGATGTTACAAAATTCCACGTAGTATAAAGCCCACTACAGTGCATCATGGGAACTGAAGTGTGATAAACTGTCACGTGGTTTGCATTTTAAAAGGCGCGCACTATGGCACTTGGCATTTTGCACTGACACACTCCACCTGTGAACAAGGCATGAATTTGCTGAAACGCGTAAGGAAATGGAGTATATTTTGCGCTGCTGTGTCTGCAATTAAAAGGCTTGTCTCCGGTATTGGGCCTCACCGTTTTTCTTGATGGTATATATATATATATATATATATATATATATATATATATATATATATATATATATATATATATATATATATATATATATATATATATATATATATATATATATATATATATATATATGTATGTATGTATGTATGTATGTATTTTAATGCTTATTAAGCGCAGCTGTCACCCAGCGGGTATCCTGGCACTGAGATCAGTTCCACCATCAGTTCTACAAATTATTCTGCTCTAGGGAAGAGAAAGGTTTTAAGGTCCTTTTTAAATAAAATCATATATATATATCACACTCCAATTTCTTCCAGAAAACCAAAAGAACCGACTGCACTACGTTAGTGGAAAATAAAACGGGTTTATTGATCTGTTAAATCAAAACAGAATAAAAGCGTGTTCATTGCTGCTTTCAGATCTTCTTTGGCTGTTTCATCTAAATCTTGCGCAATAAGAGCTTCAAGTGCTTCGATTTCTTTGCGGCATTTATCTCTGTCACACCATGCAAATGTAATCAATATTTTGAGCACTCCAGCAGACATTTCTGTAGTATAACTGGCCCATTCATCCAGAAGCTCCGGATCTGGATTTTCATAAGATGGCACCGTATAAATACGGAGCCCTCGAGGAATCTGTTTAACTTCTAAATAATTTTGAAGAGAAGTGGCTTTCCACCACTTCCTTATCTCGCGTTCAAATAATCTCTCCAAGTGTAAGAATAATGTTTTCAGGGGGCGTTGTGCGCTTTTAGTTGTGGCATATATATATATATACATATAAAGAGAGAGAGAAAGAGAGAGAGAGAGAGAGAGATTTCCACTGTGTGTTAGACTGGAGTTAGAATAGAAAATGCAAACTCTCCAAATACTAAATCTGCCCCAACTACCACTAATGAACTAATGTATGCATTTTGTTTATTGAACTGAAGTGAAAACACTATATCTGACCTACACACAATTTATGCATTATTCCCAACATTTATTGGTACGATTTTAGAATAACAAATTGTCCTCCGCTCAGAACCCCTCTGCGTGCACTTCCCTCAATGTTTTTAAACTGGAGTTAGAATAGTAAATTTCACCCTACCATGTAAGAATGTTTTCCCAATGTGTGTTAGACTGAAGTTAGAATAGTAAATCTGACTCCCCCTGTAATTAAATATTACAATTACCATCCTCCCTCACGTATCACTTTCCTCAATGTTTGTTAGACTGGAGTTAGAATAGTAAATCTGAATCCCTTCCCCAATGTATACACTTTCCCCAATTGTGTTGTTTAGAAGCTAGAAGGTTACATGCCCCCTTCTCCAATGTTTACAAGGTCCCCTATGTTGTTTAAGACTGGTGTTAGAATACTAAGGGGCTGATTATAATGTCGGGTGGAGTTGCCTCTGCCCGACATAGTCTCGGTCATGGGACCGACCGTCACCCTGTCAGTGGTCCCAACCGGCCCATTAGGATCGACTAAACACTGTTTAGTTGCATTCCTACATTTCTAAAATTTCCATAAACCGGCCGAATACATGCTTCCATTGTAAAATGGGAGGTGCAGTTCATCCCTGCACCCCATGGTAGGCACCTCAAGGTCAACAGGGGGGCACTATAGATGCCCCCTCGGTCGGCCGTGCACCCAAGGGGGCCCTGCTGGGGACCCACAAAAGTGAGTTCCGACAGCCTTTTTGTGTCAGAAAGGCGGGCACGGAAAGGATGTCAAAACCCAACATCGTAATCCCAAGGGGGGAAAGAGCCGCCCATGGGATTACAGGCCGCATTCCGATTGACCGACGGGCTCTCCGAGCTGCCGTAAGCCAACCGGAATGGCTGGTCTGATTCCTTTCTGACCACCTTCATTGCAATGAGGAGGTTGGAAAGGAATCCAACTGGCATATTATGATGTGGTCATAAAGGCTCCCACTGTGGGTTGGAGCCTTTTATGACCGCATCGTAATCGGCCCCTTAATCATACCCTCCAATGTGCATCTTTTCCTAAATATTTGTTGTACTGGAGTTAGAATAGTAAATATGACCATCCCCCTCAAGGCAATCACTTTTTCTAATGTTTGTTAAACTGGAGTTAGAACAGTAAAGCTGAGCCCCCTCAATCTATGCAATTTTTATTATGTTTGTTACACTGTTTCACTGGAGTTAGAACAGTAAATCTGACTCTCCACCTCCTCAATGTTTGCAAATTTACAATGTCTGTTTGACTGATGTAAAACTGAATTTAGTAAAGCAAATATGACCCCCGCCACACCTCTAAAGAATTTTCCCTAATTGTTGTTGGGCTGGAAATAGAATATAGTTAACAACCCCCATGTATAGATTTTCCTTAATGTTTGTTAGACTGAACTCAGAATAATAAATCAAATTTTCCCCCAACTCTGCATGTATTTTCCTAATGTTTGTAAGATTATAGTTACAATGGTGTATTATAATTATTTGAATGATTTTTTAAAGTTGTGAGATTGGAGTTAACTTTTAATTATATGCCTTAATACATTTTTAATAAAATAGCTCTATTAAAAACTATGTTTTTAAAAAATATATATGCATTTTTTATTACAGAGTTGCTGTAGCCACTCTGTAGTTATAGTTTGGAATCTCAGAGCTAGGAATTCAATAAATCAATCAAAACTTTATTTTGAAATTTTCCCATAAAAGTACAGGTTAAAGGGCAGGAAGAGGTAAGATGGCGGCTGTGTGAACGCTGCGTGAGCCACTCACCCCAGCCCACTGATGTTTTATCATTTTTCAACTCTGCTAAAGAAAACGATTGTTCAGATGATACTACGCCAAGGGATTGAAAGACTTTGGGTGGCCAGTGTGAGGCGGATAGTGTGAGGGCCCTCTGCAGGTAGGCAACTCACCTTTTTGCTGATCCGCGCTGTACTGAAAGTACTCGGCGGTCTTTGGCAAGGTGGGTGACTGCCCCAGTGGAACGGGATGCCCCCCAAGCAGAGCAAGTCTCTTAAGGACTGGGTGGAGGCTGGAGTCACCGCAGGGACGTCGGGAGCTCATCTGAGCTGGAAGATGCATGGCGGACACAAGACGGATGATGCTACTCCCTCCGCGGCGGAGAGATGTGAAGGGAAGGATGCTGCCGGCAAAGCAAAAGTAAAGGAGCAGAGGTAGCAGAGTGTGAAAACAGCAAGAGCGAAGCAGTCGGTAATCCCGGGGATATTTTCTGGTCAGATTACAGGTGAGATTAAGAAAACAGTACCCGGGGGTCTAAGCTGCGATGCAACAGGCTGCAGGAGCGGGTAATGACATTTCAGGTGTGTCTAATGAAGTGAGTATGGATTCAGCCCCCCTGGTATCTGGGGGCAGTCTTGGGGGAGATAGCAACGCTCCAAACCCACTCTCAGATAACCCCGGGACGGAGATAGACCATGTCTCACCTGGAAGTTAATCTCAATTTCAACAGGAGGGAAGCCTACTGACCCTAGGGAACCTCATTTTGAGGTCATAAGTTAACTCCGGGAGGTTACACCCAAAGGATGGGGGAACCCTGAAAGGAGGAGAGAAATTCTTCTCCCTCACTGATGAATCTGAAATATCTAGTTTAAGTGACATGCATTTAGATGGAGATTTAGAACCAGGCTACTATGGAGGCAGCCCAGATAGCTCATTGGTTAAATCAGTTACTCAGAAATGTGTGACTGTACAACGAAGGAAGAAGGTTACGGGGACAAGGAGATCTGGCAAAGCAGGCTCTGAATCTTACCAAAGTATGGCCAGTCAATTGAAATGGGACTATTCACCCACTTACGTTTTGCTGGGAGATGGGGGATCAGCAGCTGATTGAATACCATGGGAGATATCAAAGCTGTTCCCGAGACGGAAATAGTGTCTGAGCCTCTAGCCTCGATGGACCTAATTCTCTACATTAAACCAAATGCAAAGAGAAGCTTGTGCGGAGAATAATACAGCTGACCTAGCCACAAAAAACTTCAAGGGGCACTGCGCAAGGTGAATAAAATCTGCACCTAAATAGCAGAACATACAACTTTACTGGAAGAAAGGACAGTTAGATTAGAGGCTGGGATCGAGGCAATGGGGCGGCAAGTATCTTCACAAGAGGCACAGATGACGGATATAATGTGGAAACTTGAAGATTTTGAGAACCATCAGTGACGGAATAACTTTAGACTGCAGGGCATTGCGGATAACATCGAGTTTGCTGAAGGGGGTTTTCGGGAATTTGCTCACTGGGACTGGGAGGTAGAGGTGCAGAGAGTGCATCAGTTCCTTCTTATGCTTAATTAGAAAAGGGGTAAATCTGATCAAAATGAGAAGCCCAGGCCCATATTGATTTGTTGGGGAAGTTCATTTTGCGCCAGGTTGTGTTTGAGAAAGCAAGACCTGAGTCCAAATGCTCAGTCGATGGAGATACATTTTTTGTCTGACCGGACTTCTGCCATGTGACTGTAGAGATATGATGGTGACTGCAGCAGTTGATTGCACCTTTTCAGAAACTTGGATGTGAAGTGTATTTATTGAGTTCTGCCCACCTTAAGATTATCTTTAAGCAGAATCCTAGGGTGTACTCGTCAGAAATTCAGGCTCAGGAGTTCTTACAGGAAATCTTGAGAGAAGAAAAGTAGGGGATGGCAAGAGAAATAGGAAGGGGGGTTTGAAGATATGGTCCATGAAAATTGGATATAAATTTTTCTTCTATCATTTTTTTCTTTTTCTTCCTTGGATTGCTTTAGCATCAGAGTTGCAGAGTTGCAGTTACACTATGGCTGGGGGGGTCACATGGGGTGGCAGCAGAATTGCAGGAGCATCACAAGGGTCCTCGTACCTAAGTTGCTCGTGAAGGGGGGCTAGGAGGGTCCAGGGGGAGTTGATCAAAGTATGTCTTTTATGGGAGAAGGTAGCATTTGGGACACCCGACTTGTGTGGATGGGTAGTGATTTTGTGTAGATGCGTAGGCTAGGGATTGTCTCTATCAATATTTGTGGATTGTGTAACCCCCTGAAGAAACGCAGGGTTAATGAGGATGTACACTGCTTAAAAGCAGACATAGTTTGCCTTCAGTAGACGAATATAGAGGAGAGCAGATGGGAAGTCACAGCGCTAGCTGGTTATCAATTGATGCCTAGTATTTTAAAATTGACACATACACTGGGTAGCTAATAAGGCTCGTAAGGGTAGAGCCAGGTTTCCTCATTGCAGTGAGGACAAATTGGGTAGATTGGTGATTAGATACTGCTGCATTGATAAAAATTAATTTACAATGTGTTCAGTGTATGGATCCGTGGTGGATGACCCGGCTTTGTTTGATTGGCTCAATAATGAGCTGGCTGGGTGGCCGCTCCCCCTTATAATTTGTGGAGACGTTAATTTAAGCATTAACTCCAAAGGGAATGGGGTAAGGGAGGGGAAAGGTTGTATCAAGGTCACAAACCTAAAGTTTTTAGGTCTCTGACACACTTATGTATGACGCATGGGTTGTCTGACATCTGGTCTGTCACAGAACCACAGGACCCTGAGTTTACATTCTTTTTAGCCCCACATTAGGTGCATGCCGGGTTAGACTACATTTTATATCCCATGAGTTGGTTCATTCAAGTCGAATATGTAAATTCCCTAGATTCATGTCGGACCACAATCCGCTGGTTTTGGAAATTGTAATGCAGGTAGCCTCACCTTCAATTTCCCACCGGGCATTTGAAAGGGCTCTGCTGTATGACGAGGAATTCATTAATCATTTGAATATCTGGATTCCGAGATTTATTGCAGAGAATAAAGGTTTTGCCCAGTTTGATGTGGTCTGGGATGCCTTTAAGGCTGGGATAGGGGGGAGACATTAAAATATAGATGGACATCCCAGAAAAGGGGGAAAAAAGTGGTGCAGGACTTATATGAAAAACATCTGAATGCTGAAAGGCAGCTGGTTGCTGCAATAATTGGGGGGGAGGATATTGATAAGGCTCAATCGAGAGTGACGGTTTTGAAATCTGCTATTATGGATATATCTTCAAAAAAGGCTGCTGGTACATATATGGCTTTATGAAGTAAGATGTATGAGTGCAATGAATGAAAGGGTGGGGCATCTAGCGGCGGTCCGTACAGGGCAGAAGATAACTTAGGGGGAGATTAGAGAAATAAGGGACCCTGTATATGGGTCAATTTCAAGCCCAGTAGATATGCGATCTTCCAGAGGTACTATCAGCAATTGATCACTGAGGATACACGCTGTAGGAGTCAAGAAATAGATGAGTACCTGGAGGATTTACCTGGGGAAGGGCTATCTCGGAGGAGACGGAATTGCTGGAGGAACCAATCAGGGGACAGGGGTGTTTAGGGCAATTCAGTTGGTTCCGACAAGAAAGGGGGTCGGAACTGATTTCATTCCTGGAGAATTTTACAAGGTATTTGCCCCCTGCCTCCAAGATTTTATGAGGAAGGTCTTTCTACAAGCACAATCAGGTGAGGTGGCACCAGATTCTGGGGCTCAGCTAATATGATTGTGTTCACTAAGAAGGGCAAGCCGACCTATGAGCTCGGATCATACAGTCCAGTCACGCTGGTTAATAGCAATATTTAGATCAATGCTAAATCTTAGCTATGCGATTGGTGGGAGTAATCAAGAAGCTTTTCTCCCCTGCTCCGCATGGGTTTGTCCTGGGGTGCAGCACAATTGACCATATTCGCTGGGCAATTACCCTGTTTGATACTGCAAAGATTATCGGAGAACCTATGGCATTAATTCGGCTTGACGCAGGGAAAGGCTTTGATAGGGCACTTACATCGGTCTCCTGAGGCGGAAAGCCGGGAGCGCTAGGAATTGATTTTAAAAATTCTTGTGATACTGTGTTCCTGATTTTATATTCACTTACTGCACTCTTGGCACTTTGAACAGCGGAATCGCTGCAACGACACCCTCATTTTGATCGCCATTTCTCGAGGGCGAGGCGCGTCCCGAGACACGCCCCCTCTGCTGGCCACGCCCCCTACCAGGTGTATAAAGAGCGCGCCCAACCCCTCGGCGGCGCACTTACATCGGTCTCCTGAGGCGGAAAGCCGGGAGCGCTAGGAATTGATTTTAAAAATTCTTGTGATACTGTGTTCCTAATTTTATATTCACTTACTGCACTCTTGGCACTTTGAACAGCGGAATCGCTGCAACGACACCCTCATTTTGATCGCCATTTCTCGAGGGCGAGGCGCGTCCCGAGACACGCCCCCTCTGCTGGCCACGCCCCCTACCAGCTGTATAAAGAGCGCGCCCAACCCCTCGGCGGCGCACTTACATCGGTCTCCTGAGGCGGAAAGCCGGGAGCGCTAGGAATTGATTTTAAAAATTCTTGTGATACTGTGTTCCTAATTTTATATTCACTTACTGCACTCTTGGCACTTTGAACAGCGGAATCGCTGCAACGACACCCTCATTTTGATCGCCATTTCTCGAGGGCGAGGCGCGTCCCGAGACACGCCCCCTCTGCTGGCCACACCCCCTCCTACGCCCTGACCGTCCACCATATATCATGTGTCTTGGCAGGAAGCGCAGCAGGAGCGCCGTTTGCACGCCGAAGGCGCGTCTAAGGCAAGCCCGTCTGCGCCCGTCCGCGGCCGGACGGGGCTAGGGGCACGACACCTTGTCAAAATGATTTCTTACTCCTCCAAGGAACTTATCGCCCTCCAAGGCCACTGGCCACTTCCGGATCCCGTCCGCAGGCTCGTCTCTTCATTAGGCCTCGCTCCTTCCCTCCCTACAACGTCACACCCTCCGTCGTGTGCCCCCCCGTCACCTTGTTCCCCCCTACTCGATCCTCACCCCATCACTCCGCCTTTGTCGGTATTCCTACTCAACACCAGGTCAGCGGTCAAGCACCACCACGAGCTGTTTGTCCTACTCGACTCAGAGAAGCCTGACCTACTACTCCTGACCGAAACCTGGTATTGTGATTCCTCCCTCCCTGTTCTCCTGGCTACCCTACACCCCTCCTATGTGGCCTTACGTGCCGACCGCCCAGCAGGCAGGGTTGGTGGTGGGGTCGCCTTAATCGCTCGGTCGGAATTGAATTTTCAATCACTTCCCTTTCCCCCCATTCCCCCTGCTGACTTTCTGGTAGTCCGTTCTCTTTCAGCCTCCCCCCCATCACTTGCCTCTTAATGTACCGCCCTCCTCAGTCTACGCCCTCATTCCTACCGGCATTTCAAGACCTGTTGGCCAACTTGGTGGTTAACTATGCCTCGGTCTTGGTGTTAGGAGACTTCAACTATTGGCCCTCAGATCCACAAGAGTGTACGGCCTCAAAGGAATTCACAGAATCCCTTTTGTCCCTCAACTTTGTGCCGCATATAACTGTCCCCACCCACTCTCATGGGCACAGACTCGACCAGGTCTGGTCCCTCAACCTCCCAGTGGCTTCGGTGGCTGTTTCTCCCTGCCCCTGGTCCGACCATGCCCTCATCTCCCTCTCCATTCCCTGTAACCCGGTATCCAAAATTCCGCTTGCCAAAAATACCTGGGCGCGGAACTGGAACAGACTGGATTTTCCCTCCTTGACCTCCCTGCTTCGAAACTCCACCCCCACCCTTTCTGGCTTATCATCTGCCTCTCAAGCCAAGGCCATAAACACCTGGCTGGCTGGAGGCTGTGATTCAGTGGCTCCCCTACGTCGCATTTCCATCCGTCGACCTAAGGATTCTAACAGATGGTTTAACGACCACCTGAAAGAGCTTAAACTGAGCGCCCGACGGGCGGAGAGGCAATGGAGGAAAAACTACTGTCCCTTATCAAAAACCCACTTTCTCACATCACTGGCCAAATACAAAACAGCAATCCTCGCCGCAAAAACCACCCACTTCTCATCAAAAATAACGTCTGCTGAGAACAAACCCAGGGAAATCTTTGGCATAGTGAATGACCTGGCATTCTCAGATCGAACCTCACCCCAAATTCCTCCCTCCCAGCCTCTCTGTGATCAACTCAACACCTATTTCTTGGATAAGATTGTTACCATCAAGGCCAACATCCCACCACCCTCGCCTGCTTTCGTTGATCCCTCCCCCCCCACCGTCCAATGCCTTCTCACCTCGATTCCCCCTCTCACTCAGGAATCATTTCTGGAGATTCTTCCCTAAGTGAAGTCGGGGTCTCCGGCGGATGTCTGCCCGGCACGTATCCTACAGCAAATCTACTCCTGCTGTTCTGAACCCCCCATCGCGTTGCTCAATAGCTCCCTAGCACAGGGTATAGTGACCCCTACGCTAAAGGCAGCCACTATAGTACCCATTTTGAAGAAACCTGGCGCGGACCCTTCCATCTCGGCCAACTATCGCCCCATCTCCCTGCTGCCCTTTCTGGGAAAGGTGATGGAACGCCACGTCACTGCGGTACTTAGCGCCCATATTGAGAATAATGGGGGGCTGGCTTCCCGCCAGGCCGGCTTCCGTCCCAGACATTCGACCGAATCGGTTGTGGTCTCAGTCCTAGACAACCTCAGAAAGGGTATGGACGATAACAAACACCAGGCACTGATCCTCCTTGACCTGTCCGCCGCCTTTGACACGGTGGACCATACCATCTTACTTTCCCGTGTCAAGGCGGCTGGAATCGGGGGATCAGCTCTGGTTTGGCTCTCCTCCTTTCTGAGGGACCGCACCCAGGCGGTCCGGCTAGGCGACTTCTCTGCCACTCCTCTCCCTGTCACTTGTGGTGTTCCCCAGGGATCCTCCCTCTCTCCCCTACTTTTCAATCTTTATATCTTCCCTCTTATCTTCGCGCTCCAGCGGCTGGAGGTCACCGTGTACAATTACGCGGATGATCTCCAGCTCATCTTCGACCTGTCTTCTTCTTCCCTCTCTGTCTTTAATTTCCAGTCAACAATGACATTCATCAGGGACTGGATGAACCACAACCACCTTAAGCTGAACCCGGATAAAACCGAATTGGTTCTCACCGGTGGTTCATCCAGCCCCTGGAACTCCCTCTTCTGGCCCCCCTCTCTTGGTCCTGCACCTTCCCCCTCAACCACGGTCAAAACACTGGGTGTCAAAATGAATAATCAGCTCACCCTCCATTCACAAATCAGCTCTGTGGTCTCCTCTTGTTTCCTCACTCTCCGAACCATCCGCTCTGTTTCCCGCTTCTTCTCCCCTCAGGCACTTAAGATCATCATGGCCGCCCTGGTGATATCAAGGCTGGATTATGCCAACGCCCTCTATCATGGCATTCCAGCATACTGCCTGCGAAGACTCCAGTCGATCCAGAACCAGGCGGCCCGGCTGGTATATGGCCTCCCTCGCTATCATCACTCCACCCCCCTTCTCAAGGAGCTTCATTGGCTTCCCGTAAAGGAACGCTCCCTTTTCAAGACCGGCTGTATGGTCTTTCAGGCCCGCCAGGGCACTGCCCCCGCCTTCATCTCTTCATTAATAAAACCTTATGTTCCCGCAAGAGAGCTTCGGTCTTCCTCTAAATCCCTTCTTCAGATCCCACGCTTCACACGCAAAAAGTGGGGAGGGGCCAACTTTTCCACCTTGGCCCCAACATTTTGGAACTCCCTACCTGACCATCTCCGTTCTGCTACCCATTATCTCTCCTTTCGCAAAGATCTGAAAACTTTCCACTTCAATCAGGCCTTCACTGCTTAACTCTTTCTTTTCCCTCTTGTCTTTTCCCTCAGTTGCCGAAACTGCCCACTAGCGCCAAGAAACCGCATGGTGTACGCTGCGCTCTAGAAATGTTTTAAATTAGAAATATAGGGTCTCCTGGCCGTTCTTATTGGCAATAATGTATAAACACGGCTTGGGAAGGAGCTACATTAAAGCTACCCAGACACTATATCATAAATAATCCAGTAACCAGGATTTCACTAATGGGAAGAGTGTCGGATTCAGTGGTGGTAAAATGTGGTACAAGACAGGGGTGCCCCTGCTGTTCCTTGCTGTTTGCCTTGTATATTGATCTCCTAATCAGGAACATTGAAGAGAATAGCTTAATTCAATCTGTGCACAGTAAGGGGGGTAGAGCCAAAGATTTTAGCTGTGTATCTTGGGGTGGCTACTTTGGCAGATGTTGAAAAAATTGTTGATGTTAATCTGAGCCCGCTGGCTCAGAGAACTAAATCAGACTTTGCCAGAATGAACAACTTAAAGCTCACAGATTAGGAGGAGTAAGTACTTCTTCAGGGCGTTTCCCCTGGAGATAGATGACCAATGGTTCAGGATTTTGAACCAGTTGATTTCGTGATTTGTGTGTACCTACTCTTGCCCAAGGAGATCCCTGACAATTTTTACTCTCCCGTGGGAACGGGGATGTTGGGCTGTTCCTAATCTCAAACTGTACTACTGGGCATCGACACTCCAACAAATGGTAGTTTATTAAAAGGGGAGAGAGAAAGAGGTGTCGGAGGGGTGGATCCTGAATAAACATATTAATTATTATTGGGAAGTGAAGCCAGGGGCTGCCTTCTTCGCCACATAGAGTTTGGATATTTCAAACGTGTCTAGTTTAAAACCTTGACCTGTGCATTTAGGTTAGGACAGCCATTCGGAATAAATTTGGGATTGGCCGGGTCAATTCTTAAACCCCTATGTATACCAATGATATGCTTCCAGATATTTTTAAGGATGGCTATGTGAAATGGTGGAAAGAGCAGTGCCTGAGGAATTTTGGGGACCTCATGGGCGATGGGGGGATCCTCTCTTTCGAGGTGATTAAGAACAAGATTGGACTAGGGAACAGGGTATTCTTTAAGTATTTACAAATAAGGGATTTTCGGTTAAAAAAGTAGGGGGATATGTGGCTTTGAAAGGGTTGAATTGATAAATTTGCTTCTTAAAGCTGAGGTCTCGTTGGGTACTGTGTATAGGTTGGTGAATGATAAAATGGTGGACGATCTAGATTAGCATGTTGATAGGTGGAATAATTTGCTGCATATAGGGATGGGGGAATGTGAGGATTTTCTGCAGCTTGCCCAATCCTAATTTATAGCGGCAATCTGCAGATGCAATGGTTTAAGACTTGGTTTAATCTATATATTACCCCAGCTAAGGTAGCAAAATGAGGGGATATCCGATATGCACTGTCCTTGTTGTGGCTGCTATGCAGTGGACATTTTTCATTTGTTTCCTTTCTTCCTCCGCCTTGATACTCTTAAAAGAGATATTGGTAGTATGCTTGACTTAAAGCTGGGGCTCCGGATAGGAATAACCCTCAATTTAGTTGTGTTGGGGTGGTCAATGCAGAAGTTCCATGGCATACTGAGGCATTTTTGTTCATTGCCATGATGGTACTAAGACTTTGGGGTCCATTAGGATGTCGGGCGGTGGCATCACCATGGTGCTGGTGGGGCGGAAAAACGTATTTTTCTGCCCGCGAGGAGCGGTACTCACGTCCGCCATATTAGTATAGCAAAACGTAGGTAATTTCCCGTCCGCCGCAGAGCGCCACGCACCGCTATCAAAGTGCGCCCGCCACCGCGGCGGTGGGAGCCAATGGAGACTCTCCGCCGTGCGGAATGACGTCCACCCCGCTCCACAAATTAGGATGGCCCAAACAGGCAGACGCACTGCAGCGGAGACACCGCCCAACCAGAGACGGCAGAAACTCAACAGCGGAGCGCGAGAGCAGAGACCCAGCCCACACCACTCGGTCACGACCGCCATGGACCCAGCTCTACATGTGTTCCCGGTGCTTTACCTGCTACACCACTATCATCTAATGGGCCGCTGTGGACGCCGCCGCAGGTAAGCAAATATACAAATATACAACACACAACACACGGGCTGACACAGGGTCCAAACCATGACAGACACCCTGCTGGGGGCAAGAACACATCCACAAGGGCACCCACACATGACCCACCGGCCACCAAGTCACCCCACTGCATCCTGGACACACATCGACTGTGAATATGCAGCAACGTCCCGGTCCCGGTCACGTCACCGCAGCGGTCAACACATGCGCACAATGCACAAGGCAGGGCCAGTCCAAGGCATGGGCAGGGCACAGAGACCACAGGGACACACTTCCCCAACCACACATCAACACACCCCATCAAGTCACAGGCCAGGTGCCCATACTGTGCACCCCATGCACAGCAACAAGCAACAAGCACAGCAACAAGCAATCACAATACACACCCTGCACCCCACAACAAACAACTAGGGAGACAGCCACTGCAGGAGTGGCTGACAAGGAACACACAACACCAGCGCCTCACACACTGCCAATACTTGACAGCACATACACACACACAAACAAACACACACCCTGGGTGTAGCCATAAACAGAACACGCACTCACAGGGATGCTTGAACAGATGCCTGCCCAAAAACCACACACAAACACTACAGGAACACACATAGAACCACATCAGAAACAGACATACCCTGTCAACTGTGGAAAGGCAATGGGAGCACAGACACAACAGGAGTGCACAAGCTCATTACACAGGAACAAAACACACACAACATACCACAAATCACACAAAAAGAGCACCATCACAGAACTACACTGCCACATGAAACCAACCATAGATGCACATCAATTAAAAAATGAACAAACATCACAGGACATCAGGGGATGCACATCAGGCAATGCCAAGGCCACATACACACAGCACTGTATGCACAACAAGCAGTGTGGGCACAACAAGCAGAACAGTCACACACAGACATGACTGACACAGCTCAACACACACAACACTGATCAGCACAGCACAAACACAACAGCACACCCAGGAAGTGAAGCAATACCACAGCCAACACACATACATCCAAAACAACAACAACAGATGCACCACTCTGGGACACAAGAGCAGAACCATCTTGACCAGAGCACTGGGTAGCACACACAGCTGAAGTGCACATGAGCAATCCTCACTGATTAATAGCACAAGAACACCACACATAAACCATTGGGGCAATGTCCAGAGTTGAAAATTTGCCCTGGCCCAAGAACTGCACCACAAAGCACAGTGTCACAAATAAAGAGATGGGGAGGCACACACACGTAAACCAAGGGGACATCTGACATCAAAGGGAACTCACTTGCTTGTCAGTAGTAGACATGGACGGGGTGTACCATACACAAAAAGAGGGAGTGCAGACCAACAATGGGTAGCCATAAGCGGCACACATAGGGGATACATATGTACATACATACATACATACATACATACATACCCACTAAAAAGTCACACCCTTCACACTGCACACCTCTTGACTACCCGAGAGCACACATCTCATGTAGGCCATCGGACCAGGACTAAGGGCTAGCACAGGATGACCATATACATACACAGCTGGGCACACATAAAGAAATAACACACATACATCATGATAGTGCCCAGCCTGCATGCAAACCTGTGGACAGCATCACACCCTGTACTGGCAGTGTACCCCAACCTGACATCTGAACAATGTACCCAACAATAGCAAACCACCAAAAAGAGAACTGCATGACAGGTAAAAGAACCATCACAGATAACACTAGTATCAGTGTCTGAATGGCTGAAGACCCTGTCACCCCTGTATAAAAATCTGATGCGGGCAAAGATCTTGGGAATGTTGAAGTGATACATAGAGCATGGGGCACAGGCAAACAAAGGCACACACCAAAATACCTCTAATCCGCAAGGACACTGACAAAACAGACAACAGGAGTAACTGTCTTTATTCACATATTGCACAGATGTGACAGTAGAACAACCGTAGACAAGAGAAAGGCACAAAATGCTGATCATATGCAAGATAATCTGCACAGGCAAACTCCAAACAGGAAGGCCAGTGTCCAGGGCAGGTGGCACAGCGAGTACATGAGAGTCTGCACAGGTGAGAGTCCAACACAGCAGAGCAACAGGGTTGGTGTCCATGGCACAGGTGGGAGTACAACACAGCAGAGCAACAGGGCCAGTGTCCATGGCACAGATGAGAGTACGACACAGCAGAGCAGCAGGGCCAGTGTACATGGCACAGGTGAGAGTACAACACAGCAGAGCAACAGGGCCAGTGTCCAGGGCAGGTGGCACAGCAAGTACATGAGAGGATGCACAGGGGAGAGTCCAACACAGCAGAGCAACAGGGCCATTGTCCATGGCACAGGTGAGAGTACAACGCAGCAGAGCAACAGGGCCAGTGTCCAGGGCAGGTGGCACAGCAAGTACATGAGAGGCTGCACGGGGGAGAGTCCAATACAGCAGAGCAACAGGGTCAGTGTCCAGGGCAGGTGGCACAGAATGTACATGAGAGGCTGCACAGGGGAGAGTACAACACAGCAGAGCAACAGGGCCAGTGTCCAGGGCAGGTGGCACAGCCAGTACATGAGAGGCTGCACAGGGGAGAGTACAACACAGCAAAGCAACAGGGTCCGTGTCCAGGGCAGATGGCCCAGCAGGTACATGAGAGGCTGCACAGGTAAGAGTCCGACACAGCAGAGCAGCAGGGCCAGTATCGATGGCACAGGTGAGAGTACAACACAGCAGAGCACCAGGGCCAGTGTCCATGGCACAGGTGAGAGTACGACACAGCAGAGCAACAGGGCTAGTGTCCATGGCACAGGTGAGAGTACAACGCAGCAGAGCAACAGGGCCAGTGTCCAGGGCAGGTGGCACAGCAAGTACATGAGAGACTGCACAGGGGAGAGTCCAACACAGCAGAGCAACAGGGCCAGTGTGCAGGGAGAAGTGCCGAGTCAGGACATGAGAAGTTGCACAGGCAAGGCCAGAACAGCAGTGAATGACAAGGTCAGTGGCCAGGGAGAAGTGCAGAGTCAGGACATGAGAAGCTGCACAGTGAGTGTGTTTGACTGTACCCTTCCATGGCCAGCAACACACCCAGGTTGTAATCAATGGGCAGGACTAGCACACCTGTATGAGAGACAGGTTTATAAGGGGGACTAACACTCACTCTTGGCTGTCAGGTGGACTTGGAGCTGGCTGTGTGTGCGGGACAGCAGGACCACTTGACTGGGGAGACAGAGGCCCAGGTGATGTAGGGCTATCAGTGGCTTTGCAAGCTGGAGGGCTATTTGGACCAGGTGGTATAGTGGCAAGTGGAGGCGGAGTCATGCAGACCTGTGACACAATGTGGGTGGGAGAGGTTGGAGGGGTGCCTTTCCACTTCTTGGGAATGGGAAATGGCTTTCCTCTACTGGGGTCAAGAGGAACTGGTTGGGACACAACAGGCACACACACCAACAGAGTGTGTGTGCAGACACTGGCACTCCCTCTGGTGACGTACTGGATTATGCGGCAAGCTTTGTCTGACTATGCTTCTGGACCACCATCCCCTGTTTGCCAGGTATACCCCCTACAGTGCCCTCCTCTGCCAGTTTGTCAGGGGTAGCCCCTACAGTGCCCTCCTTTGCCTGTTTGTCAGGGGTAGCCCCTACAGTGCCCTCCTTCACCTCATTCACTGGGCTTGGAATTGGAGTTGATGTTGCGGGGAAAGTGACCCTGAGCCCTTCCTAGGTGTACCCTTGGCAGACAACACCCCTTTAGTGGCCATAGACACTGCAAGCCTAGCTCTGTGTGAAGTTTCAGGGCCTGGAGAGTCCTTGGCTGGTGATGCCTCTGAGGCATGGGAGCCTGATGCCTGCTTTCTTGCTTTTTCTGCCTTGCTCTTCCCTGATGGGCTCTTGTCTTTGCATTCTGGACTGACTCTGCTCTTCTGTGGGGATGGTGTCTGTGGGCAGAGCCGCTTGGGTTGCTTCTGCTGGGTGCTTCTTGTGCCGTATCGTGACTGGTAACCGTGGTCACTATCATCTGATGTGGCCACTGACTGGGGGGTGGACAAAGGCACTGGAGCACGAATGGGAGAATGTGCCTGTTGAAGGGCAGACGTCACTGTGGACGACAAAGCCTGGACAGTAAGGTGTAGCCCACCAACGTCAGAGTGTATGCCCTCCATGTAGGCAACCACCTGGCCTAATTTTTTGGCATGGTCACTAAAGGCATTGAGCAGGGCTGTCTGGCCCACACAAAGCTGGCGCAGGAGCTCTACAGACTCAGCACTGAGGGCAGCAGGGGTGACAGGTGCAGGCTCAGCGGTGCCAGGTGTGAATGTAACTTGTCCTCTCTTACTGACACGGACACGGGCAGCACTAGAGGAAGTGGATGGGAGGGTGGGCACTGGCCGCTGTGTAGTAGTAGATGATGCAGTGTCCCCATTCCCTGTGCCTTCCAAAATGGATGCATCCCCGCTGGCATCAGATGATGTTGTACTCTGCGTCTCAGGCAGGGATTCCTCCTGCATACTACGGTCCCATTCAGATGTGCTGGTGGGGCTCTGTGTCAGTGGCCTCCGGTGCAGCTGTAGTGCTACCCTCGCCACCACTGGTTTACAACTCCTGTTCCTCTGTGCCCACTGTTGAATCTGCATGAGCGAGAGATGCAGGGTTGTGTTAGTGTTATCAGCAGGACAAAGCAAAACAATCAATGCAGTCCAGGAGATGCCCAAATCTACATGGTGACGACCACACCCTGCAATCACATTACAACTACACACTACATAGACCACAACAGTGCCTGTAACCCTGAATATCTGCCATGTTGAGGCCACACAGCACAACACCCTGCCCGTGTATGAAGTGTACCAGACACACAACTTGCTCTGCACACACCTAGGGACACCACTTATTACCACTGACAACCTTGAGGGAACAGGAGGGGACAGCACACACACCTATTAGTACATGACAGTCCACATTGGCCAAGTAGGCCATACAAAGACCATTTGGTACTCTGGGGCACATTCTTGTCTGATGTGTGTGCTTCACTGATCATGGTGCAAGCAAAGTAGGCATACATGCAGTCACAGTCAGATAGATGACACTGCTGTTCACCCACTAACAGATTCCCCATACCATCCCAATGCTGAATCGCCATGTAGATGCTAACACATCTGGCAGTGGGAAAGCACAGCAATAGGCTCACCCTTGTAAGGGCAGTTTGGGACAATGCATGACACGGCACCCATCCCAGCAGCCACTCACATGACACAGCACATCACCACCCCACGAACATCACATGGGCCACCGCTGCCACAGGCTCTGTACACATGGATCCGCTCCCAGGCAAAGTCGCCCTCCCCAAAACTCATCCCTGCCTTGCTGATGGTACTCCTTCAGACGTGCATCCAGCTCAGGATGAGTCACTGCCAATATGCGGCCCATCAGTGCTGTCATGTTGCGCCGTGCCAAACACCCAGTGCGTGGTAGCAGCCCCAATGTCAACTCTGCCACGTTCTTAGCCAGCCGGCTGATGTCGTTCCACCTCTTGTGGCAGTGGGTGCGTTGCCAGTTGGATACCCCAAGGGCTCGCAACTTTGCTGCAATGGCCCACCACATGGCCTTACACTGGTGTACCTTGAGCTGCAGGCATGGGAGAAGAGAAGGGGAAATGATCAGTGAGACAGTGTCATGGACCAACATCTATCAGTACAGTAACAAGACACAGACTCATTACCAATTGTAATCTTCTACCATCCCAAACTGGGGTACACCTCACAAGGGCACTCTGCATGGTCCAAACAGATGTGATTGCATGCATTTATGAGGGCGTACAGGTTCCCTGATAATCTCACACACATGCAGGATGACTGCACTGAACCCCCTCAGTGGCTTGCACACATCACCAGTCCTATGCACATCTGGCCACTACATACGTAACATATTTACCTGTGTCTGTGTGTAGAATCACTGTGTGCATGACTGGGCAGCATTCAATGACATGGCCTGTGAACATATGTGTATGTAATGTGTGTGGCAAGGGGTACATGGACTCACCAACAAAATAGCCATCTACACAAGTGTGGTTGTGTGCAATTATACAGGGCTGCGATAGTGCATATCTTTATTTCAGTGTGAATGAACAAGAGTAAGGACACAGTAAGTACAGTGATGTCCTCTCGTCTTGGGTGGTGGGCACTGGGAATAGTCTCTGGGTTCACGCTCAGTCCGACAACAGGGGCACACAGAGACGATCACCCAAGCAATTACTGTCCTGGCGCCTGCATGTCCAACATCCTGTGGCTCTGTATGGCTGGCAATGTAACACACTCCACTCAGACATACAACTGCAGGCAGGGTAAACCGTGACTTTGGGACACACACACTCCCTCGCCCTGGAGACAGCATGTTTGTCAGTGTATGACACAACCCCACACCCTCAGGCATATACTGCAGCAGTACAACTACATCTCTGACCCCGCCCTGCCATACTCCTCCCTTTACGATGACTTACCACAACATTGGGTGCCCCATACAGCCTTGGTTACTGTGCTAGCACCTCGTCCACAAGGACCTCCAGCTCCTCGCTTGTGAATGGACTGGCTCGGATCTTCGCTGTCCTTGCCATCCCTGTGGACTTGGAACACCTGTGATGGAAGTGGGTGGTGAGGGGTCCTAGCCAGCAGGCACTGGAGGCAGCAGCAGGAGAGGGCCCAAGGCAGCACACTGTGGAGGTAGCAGCAGGAGAGGGTCCCAGGCAGCAGGCTCTGGAGGCAGCAGCAGGAGAGGGTCCAAGGCAGCACGCTCTGGAGGCAGCAGCAGGAGAGGGTCCAAGGCAGCATGGTCTGGAGGCAGCAGCAGGAGAGGGTCCCAGTCAGCACGCTCTGTGAGCAGTGGAAATGTTAGGCTTACTCCCACAGATTTATAGCCCCCTGGGAAGGTTTCTTAGGTGCCAAGCTGCAACAATTGGTTGTCCAGGTCTGCCTTTTTCAAACCATCCAATGACTGCCTCCGCAGTGGCTGAGCACGCCATCCACGATTTTCAAAACTGCATCCTGCCACCACAATCGTCGCTCCCATTGGCTGTAGGAAATGCTCCATGGCGGTGATGCAGCGCAGGGGCCCGGGACGCGCTACCGCGATGGTGCATCTTTCAAACCCATCAAATGACCGCCTCCATGGTGGCGGAGCATGCCTTCCGTGATTTTCAATACTGCATCCTGCCACCACAATCGTCGCTCCCATTGGCTGTAGGCAATGTCCCATGGTGGTGTCACACCGCCGTGGCCAGGCGGGAGCTACCGCGCTTTGGGTGGCGGAGCATGCTCACCGCCATCTAGTCATGTCTCCATGCCAATGACTACCGCACTTGTGAAGGGGGTGGTGCTGGTGTCACACCGCCGGGGCCAGGCGGTAGCTACCGCGATTTGGGTGGCGGAGCATGCGCACCGCCATCTACCCATGTCTCCATGCCAATGACGACCGCACTTGTGAAGGGGGTGGTGCTGGTGTCACACCGCCGGGCCAGGCGGCAGCTACCGCGATTTGGGTGGCATAGCATGCCTACCGCCATCTACCCATGTCTCCATGCCAATGACTACTGCACTTATGAAGGGGTGGTGCTGGTGTCACACCGCTGGGGCCAGGCGGTAGCTACCACGATTTTGGTCACATGCAATGGCAATGTCCATCGTGAACACTTCTACAGTACACAGCGGAGACATGGTTAAGGGCACAATAGGAAGACTTTTGCAGTCGGGCATACCCTTCTGCTTTTTCGCAGTGCGAGAAGCAGGAACGTAAAATGATATTTATACCATTTTACGTTTCTGCTTCTTACACTGCGGGAAAGCAGTGGGGCGTCGCCCCCGTGGAGTAGCCGCCACTGGTCCCGATGCTAAGGTAGTCGATAGACATAGGGTGCACACAGGATTAGGTACGGTTGAAGAGACAGGTTTTTAGAGCTTGCCAGAACGCTGTTTCTGGTTCAGTCAAGCAGAGAGGGAGCGGCATGGTGTTCCAGAGTTTAGCGGTCCTTACCGCGAATGCTCTGCTGCCTATCCTCACCTTACAAAAGTGGGGAATGATGGGGAGCTTTAGGTGGTTGGATTTCAAGGACCGGTAATGTTGGTAGTGTTGGAGTCTGACTCTCAGGTATGCCGGGCCTTGGCCCCTGGTGGCTCTTTACGCCAGGGTGAATGCCTTAAATTCTATTCAAATGATGATGGGCAGCCAATGAAGGATTCTCAGGGGGGGAGTGATGGAGTGAGATAGGGTACCTTGCAGATTAATCTGGATGCAGCATTCTGAATTATTTGCAGTGTGCGGATCAGATATGCGGTGAGTCCCAAGTAGAGACCGCTAGCATAGTCCAGGTGAGATGCTAATGGGCATGAACTACCGTCCTCCTGCAGTCCAATGGGAGGAAGTGGCGGAATTTCCTTAGAGTTCGCAATTTCCCAAAGCAGGAAGAGGAGACTTGCTGAATCTGGGATTTGTAAGAAAGATCATTATCCAATCTGAACCCCAAGTTTCTCACCGAGTCTACTGGCTCAGGAGGGTGATTCAGTTCTTGTGGCCCCAAGAGCACAGCGGGTGGAGATGCCCACTGGTTGAAGAAGAGCACCACAGTTTTTTCCGAGTTCAGCTTTAGGCAATTTTGGGTCATCCAAGCCCAGATGTTACTGAGACACCTTCTACAATTGACAAACGCAGCCTCCGATTGTTCTTTAACCTTTTCCATGCTCATGACGAGCTGAGCTTGTCATGAGGCATGGTGCTCCGGTGCTCATGACGAGCTCAGCTACTCGTGAGCTGTGGAACGCTCGCATGCAGGGATAATTCCCCTGCTGCGCTGAGCATTCGATGGGAGCCGGTGCACCTGTGACGAGCTGAGCTCGTCATGAGCACAGGAGCGCCGTGCCTCATGACGAGCTAAGCTCGTCATGAGCATGCGGGCACTGTGCGCGCCCCCCTCCCCCCAGCACAGCGGGGGAATTACCCCTGCAGCGAAGGGGTTAAAAGTGAACAGAAGCTGGGTCTCGTCCACGTAGGAGATTACCTTCACCCCGAGGTATTTGACCAGGGCTGCAAGCAGAAAGAGGTAAGAATCGAAAAGGAGTGGACTCAATGTGGATCTCTGAGGGAACCACTCACACCAGGGGTTTCTGCGAAGAAGCGAAGGCCACGTAGAAAAACCAGTTGTGATCGTTTCTCAAGGAAGGACCGGATCCAGGACAGGGCAATGCTCTGTATTCCCAGACATATTAATCTCTCCAGTAGAATCAGATGGGCTACCTTGTCGAAGGCTGCGGACAGGTCCAGCAGCACAAGCATTGCCCTGGTCAATAGTCTCGCAAACACTCTCTGACGCTTCTAGGTGTGCGGTTTCTGTACTAGCCTGCTCTAAAGCTAGATTGGGAGTCATGGAATCGATTGTTAGCTTCCAGGAACTCCCTAAGTTGACTCTGGACTATCTGTTCAAGAAATTTTGCCGGAGTAGACAGAAGAGAGATAGGTCTGAATTTGTTATATTCTGCAGGGTCTGCATCCAGTTTCTTGAGGACAGGCAGTAGGAAAGCCTGTTTCCAAGCTGCTGGAAAGATGTCCGAACTCAGAAAAGAATTCCAGAATTGGTTCAGGGGGGCATTAAAACAGGGGGCCAGAAGTTTAAAGAACTGGGATGGGCAGGAATCACCCAGCAAGCTTTAACGAAGCATCGAGGGAAAGAGGACAGATTTGGTCAATGACTCAGTATTGTCCGGAGTAGCATTGTGCTCAGCTGGAGTCAAGTTGGATGGGTAAATGGCATAGATAGATTGAATTTTGTCCTGGAAAAAGTTTGACAATCCAGCACAGAGGGAAGGGAAACACGGTACTGTCAAGGGCTGCTGGTATCGCAGGGATCCTGCTCTTACACAGAACTGTGCATAGAGACTTGGAACCTCTGTGAATTAGGGTGTGCCAAAACTCCCCTTAGTATCCAAAAACCCCTACCAGACTAGCAATCAGTGTCTCATTGGTTCTTACCGACCCCCAATGATTTAGACAACCCAGCACATGGACTTAGAACACCTCAGGTAACGTGGAACACATGAACACTCTTTCGTTATACTAACATATCAATCCAGAACCGGGAATAAATGAGGACACGTGCAAGTTTGAAATGTTTATTTCTAATGCAGTGTTCTCAAACGCAGTGTCTTAGCTAATACAAGCAAACATATTATAAGGAACAAGGTTAACAGCATGGTTACTATTCCATAAAATACAAAAGGTGAAAGCATGTTAAAATGCTAAAGGGAAAAGGTCTAAATAGAACCTCAGTTTAGCCTCCCTAGCTAGTATATTATATTATATCTACAGAAGGTCTCTTTGAGTTTAGAAGGGTGGGCCCATACCTTTGTGTTTAGAAGGGCGGGCCCATACCTTTGGGTTCAGCAGAAATGGATCACATCATCTCCTGCACCAACTCTCTGCATGCAGATATTCATCAAGTGTGTTCTCATGCTCTGTGTAGTGCATTATTAATCGCGCCTAAACCCAAAGTTGGCCACAGCTGCATATATATTATGTCTACTCATTGCGCTGATCAATCCAAACAACAAGCGCTGTGTTGAAATAACCTTGAAGGCCTCGGCACTCACTGTACAGACATAGCTTACCAAGCAAGGCTGATATTATAAGCAAACATGTTATTCTCGTGTGAAGTAAAATATTCAACAAGGCGAAAAGCTTTATTAACAAAATGTGTTGTGTGCAGAGGCTGCAGAAAAGGAAAAGGATGTTTAAACTTCTAACACGCTCATGCTAACCTAACACAGTGCAAAGAGGAAACCAAACCACAAGATACTGGTTTGGTAAAGCAATGAGCAATTTTGAATAGTGCTTTTGCTGAATTTTCAGCTAATTCAATCCTGTGGGTGAAGTAGTCCTGCATAGTGCTTCGCTTAAGTTTGTGAAAGTTTTTTAGTGCCTTTCTATAGGAGAGCTTGGCTGCGGGTTCATAAGATTGTCTCCAGGTGCGCTCCAATTTTTTACAAAGGCTTTTCTCAGCTCAAAGCTCAGGGGAGTACCAAGGGGCTGACAGTCTCTTCCTGGAGAAGGTGACTAATCTAGGTAGGGGAACTATGCCTGGGCCTTAACCAACCAGCTATTAAAGAGTGCTGTATCATTATACGGATTCCCTGACAACTTAAGCGGGACTGTTAAAAGTGCAGGTTTCCTACTGTCTCTACTGATATTGCCCAAGTTTCTCCTTCTGTCTGGGTCGTGCTGGGGTTGAGTGCTGTAGTGAGTAAGTTTGAAGCTGAATGGTATTAGTAAAAGGTCCGACCACTTAGTGGTAGGAGAGCCTCTACCATCAGGTTGGATTCATTAGAAAAAATTATGTCCCGCATGTGGCCGGCAGCATATGTGGGGGCAGTGACACGTTGTGTCAAGTTGAGTCCGTCCAACATTTCTGCTAGGTGGTTAGCTTTTATGCATTTGTCACTGTCCAAATACACGTTAAAGTCAGCCAGAATAGTGAAACTAACATGTTTTAGGGGGAGGTCTGCTGCTACATCGCAGAGCTCTGCTAGGTAGCAGACCGGAGTGTTGGGGGGTCTGTGTACTAGAATCCCAGCCACTGATAGAGTGAACGCGATCTTTACACAGAAAGACATGCCCTCCAGCATACATATTTGTTCAATCTTTCTGCAGGAGATTTCCAAGCCCTCCCTAAGAATAATAGCTACCCCACCTCCGATCTTGTTGCCACCTTTATTTACACCCACCAACTGAAAACCAGCCGGAATGGCCAGCGCCAGGTCAGGATTTGAGCTTCCCTTGAGCCAAGTTTCGGTGAGGAACATTACATCCCAAGAGTTCACCTCCAAGGAGAGCCAGATGTCATCTACATGTTTGCAGAGGGATCTGCAGTTAATCAGGCAGGCACTGATAGGGGAAATGTCTACCTGGGCATAAGTGATATGAGAAGCGATAGGAGACGAGTCGTCTTTGTGTTTCACGGAACCTGCCTGAAAACAGGAGCTGTAGACTGTTTGCTGGTTGACCACCAGGCAGTCTTGTTCGAATGTGTAACTGCAATGCCCTCGCACACACAATATTACATTTGGTAAATGGCGACCGGGAACCACAGGAGGAGGGATACCACGCTTATGATTCTCCGGCATCAAGTAGCACTCACTAGATCCAGAACCTGACTTAGCATCCCCTCCCGGTCAATGGCTTGATACACACTAATATCAAGCAACGTCGATAATACCAGTCTTATCTGGACTGCTCGCGAGTACTAGACTAATGAGATACACACGACGATGAGAATTTTAAGAACTCACTTTGTTGACTACTCCCAGCTACGGAAGGAACCACCACACCTGGGACCTCTGTAGATAACAGAAGCATCCCTTCCTCCATTTCTTCTACAACACCTGTATCTTCCAAAGTCGAACAGGATCACCAGTACTACAACGTTTTCAGACTGTATAGACACACCGACCGAGACCAATAGGACTTTAGGTCGTGTCTTAAGCCCTGAGGAGTCGCAGTGATCTGTTCCCACGCGACGAAACACGTGTCGGCTGTTTGGAACCAATAAACCTACATCTAATTTCCTAAGATACTGAACTTGATTGCAATTGTCTTAATTGAGCTCTACACTTAGAATGTTGTTGTAATTTGCCTACTGTATGGTTATACTGTAATATTGTGTGTGCGAGGGCATTGCAGTTATTTATTGTTTTGTAGGTTAGATTTCTAACCCACATCAGAACGGTTAAGGGGTCTTATCCCTTCGCCCTTCCGCATCACAACCCTATTCTCAGTTTCTTTATACCCTTACGTTCACACTAGGTAGTGCGCCCAGCCTTTCTGAAAACTCAAAAACCCCACCTGCTGTGTGTATTGTTCGAATGTGTATTCACAGGCCTTATTATTCATACTTAGTCATTTGTTCTCTGGACCAAACAATGCAGCCACCAGGAGAGCAACGGGCAGCGTGGCTGGTACTGGCTGCGATCGGGCGCGGACGGGCACTGGCGGGGGCGCAGCAGCCCCGTTTTTCATGGTCATCCATGAGCGAGAAGCGAGAGCGCTGCCCAAATATTCTCTGCTTCCAGTCTCACAGTGACTTTCTGGCAAACCATCAAACATACAGTCATAAAATTACAGTCGTATACACAATTAAAGTTGGCAAAGGAAAATACTATCTCCCCTAAGAAGTCCTAACAAGGATTCTGACAGTACAAATATTCTATACCCATGGTTTGTCAAAGGGGGTAAACAGCACCAAAGTACTTGTCTTCTATGGTAATCTGTGAGAGTCCATATAGAAAAATGCCTATCTATAGGCTTTAATATTGAGTAGAAACAATCTACCTTTAAATGCCAGTGGACCTTAACCTATGCTTTTCACAATCAATATGTCAGGCCTGCTGCCTTTATTCTAACTTTTTCTAATAAAAATTCAAATCTATATTCTTTATCATTTGCGTGTCGATATAAGCAACTCAGACTTACTGTGTTGGTTCATAAGACTTCCCGTAAGGCCACCATCACATATAGTATAACAAATAAACAAATATGTACAAAATACAGGTGTGAAAGTAATAACAATCGCTGCTAATACAGCCAAATAAGGATGACCATAGTGCAAATGATCTATCACCATGGTTTGTTCATGTGAGTCACCAGCACCAAAACCCTTGGCTACTATAGTGAACTACGAGATTCCATGTAACAAAATGCCTGCCTACAGGCTTTAACACAGTGTAATATAAATCTGTCCTTAAAAGCTGTTTGCATTTAACACACACTTTTCACAATATGTAAGTAAGGTTTACTTGCTTTGTCATAGCTTTTTATTATAAACAGATCATACCTAAGGAATCTGATATAACCTTTCCAAGTGAACTGATAAGGCCTCTACCCTTTACCAATGGCTTGACACTATATTCATCCCAGGCCTAGGGAAGTGCGCAGTAACTTGGATCCATCTTCTAAAACTGCAAATATGTACTTTTTTGACATGTTTCCCCTGTCTTTTTGCTTTCTTACCTCTTAGTTTTGACTCTGTTTTTGCTGATTTACTGTCTCTGCACACATTCTCACTGCTATTCCATATAGAACAATGCCTATCTATAGGCTTTAATATTGAGTAGAAACAATCTACCTTTAAATGCCAGTGGACCTTAACCTATGCTTTTCACAATCAATATGTCAGGCCTGCTGCCTTTATTCTAACTTTTTCTAATAAAAATTCAAATCTATATTCTTTATCATTTGCGTGTCGATATAAGCAACTCAGACTTACTGTGTTGGTTCGTAAGACTTCCCGTGAGGCCATCATCACATATAGTATAACAAATATACAAATATGTACAAAATACAGGTGTGAAAATAATAACAATCCCTGCTAATACAGCCAAATAAGGATGACCATAGTGCAAATGATCTATCACCATGGTTTGTTCATGTGAGTCACCAGCACCAAAACCCTTGGCTACTATAGTGAACTACGAGATTCCATGTAACAAAATGCCTGCCTATAGGCTTTAACACAGTGTAATATAAATCTGTCCTTAAAAGCTGTTTGCATTTAACACACACTTTTCACAATATGTAAGTAAGGTTTACTTGCTTTGTCATAGCTTTTTATTATAAACAGATCATACCTAAGGAATCTGATATAACCTTTCCAAGTGAACTGATAAGGCCTCTACCCTTTACCAATGGCTTGACACTATATTCATCTCAGGCCTAGGGAAGTGAGCAGTAACTTGGATCCATCATTTAAAACTGCAAATATGTACTTTTTTGACATGTTTCCCCTGTCTTTTTGCTTTCTTACCTCTTAGTTTTGACTCTGTTTTTGCTGATTTACTGTCTCTGCACACATTCTCACTGCTATTCCATATAGAAAAATGCCTATCTATAGGCTTTAATATTGAGTAGAAACAATCTACCTTTAAATGCCAGTGGACCTTAACCTATGCTTTTCACAATCAATATGTCAGGCCTGCTGCCTTTATTCTAACTTTTTCTAATAAAAATTCAAATCTATATTCTTTATCATTTGCGTGTCGATATAAGCAACTCAGACTTACTGTGTTGGTTCATAAGACTTCCCGTAAGGCCACCATCACATAAAGTATTACAAATATACAAATATGTACAACATACAGGTGTGAAAATAATAACAATCCCTGCTAATACAGCCAAATAAGGATGACCATAGTGCAAATGATCTATCACCATGGTTTGTTCATGTGAGTCACCAGCACCAAAACCCTTGGCTACTATAGTGAACTACGAGATTCCATGTAACAAAATGCCTGCCTACAGGCTTTAACACAGTGTAATATAAATCTGTCCTTGAAAGCTGTTTGCATTTAACACACACTTTTCACAATATGTAAGTAAGGTTTGCTTGCTTTGTCATAGCTTTTTATTATAAACAGATCATACCTAAGGAATCTGATATAACCTTTCCAAGTGAACTGATAAGGCCTCTACCCTTTACCAATGGCTTGACACTATATTCATCCCAGGCCTAGGGAAGTGCGCAGTAACTTGGATCCATCATTTAAAACTGCAAATATGTACTTTTTTGACATGTTTCCCCTGTCTTTTTGCTTTCTTACCTCTTAGTTTTGACTCTGTTTTTGCTGATTTACTGTCTCTGCACACGTTCTCACTGCTATTCAGTGTTAAAGTGCAAGTGCTCTTATTGTAAATTTTATTATTGATTGGTGTTTCCATTACTGGCATATTTGATTTACTGGTAAGCCCCTAGTAAAGTGCACTGAGAGGGCCAGGGCCTGTAAATCAAATGCTGCTAGTGGGCCTGTAGCACTGATTGTGCCACCCACATGAGCAGCCTTTCAAAAGGTTCTCAGACCTGCCACTGCTGTGTCTGCTCGTAGTTTTTACTGCCATGTCTACTGGGCAAGTGCACCCATTTGCCAAGCCCTAACCTTCCCTTTTATTACATGTAAGTCACCCCTATGGGCAGGGTGCAGTGTATGTGAAAGGTAAGACATATAGTGATATGGGTGACATGTCCTGATAGTGAAATACAGTGTATTTTGTTTTTCACCATTAAAAGGCCATCTGTCCCATAGGATAGAATGGGAGTTTACTTATCACATCTTATGAGTATATCTTTCCATTGGGACAAGATGGAGAAATTGAGTTTAGTATGCCTGAACTCAGAATGTAGAAATGCATCTTTTAGTAAAGAGGATTTTTATGTTCTGTGTTTGAAAATACCACTTTTAAAAAGTAGGTGTTTTCTTGCTTAGCCATTCTGTGTGCCTCTGCTGGTTTGTGGATTGACTGTCTGACTTTGTAGTGACAGGGGCTGAGGATGTGTATTTTCTTCAGACAGCCACTGGGGGAGTTGGGGTGTGCTTTGCCTTTCCTGGGTGAGTCAGGGCTGAGCTGAATAGACTTGAGCTGCATTTAGAGTAGTGAGAAGAGATTTCCCTGACCCTTAATAGGCCCAGTCTGCCTTGGACAATGCTGTCTCCACCTTGTGCCAGGAAGCTGGGCCAGAGAGGATCAAACTGGTTTGGGCTGTGCACAGACAGTCTCTGCCCAAAAGAACAAAGAGAAACTGAGTATAAATAATGGGGCCCAGACCTTAGAACTTTAGAACTCACTGGGATCAAGGGACCTGCCAAGGAGAAGAGCTGCCAGGAGGAGTACTGCCCCTTTGCTGTTCGTTGATTTCCTGGGTTGGCCTGCAGTCACTGCTTCTGCCTTGGGCAATTAAAGGACTGAACTGAACTTTTCTTCACTTGTTGCTGAGTATCTCCAAGGGCTTGAGATAGAGCTTGCCTCCTGTTCACGAAGTCTCAAGGGCAGCAAAGATGTCACTTACCTCTGGGACATCACATCTCAGTTGCCACAGAGGAAAATCACAACCCGATGCAGTCACCAAGACCGCCGGTGGTTCTGTGACCAGAAGGCACTGCAGAGGGCACTGCTGTACTTTGCAATGCAGCCCTGATCTCACCGATGACAACGACCGACGCCACCACCGAGCCGCTGCTTGCACCGCAACCTGTGCGCACCGCAATGTGCACCAAATCGCTTAACTTCACCACCTTGGTCTCACTGACGACACCGTGGCCAGCTGACATTACCGTCTTAGTCCTCACTGTGGTCTGGGGGCACCGCTAGTAAGTTACACGCAGCACGCCCTGTCCCTCACCACAGCTGCAGCCCACTGACACCAGCCCCATCAACTGCCTATTCTCAATGGTCACTGAAGCTTGCACCGTGACTGTCAGCACCGCAATGAGCACCGCCCGCTTTGCACCGCAGCCCTGGTCTCACCGGCGACGATGGATGACCACCACAGAGCCGCTGCCTGCACGGCTACCTGAGGATACCGCATGCCGCACCACACTGCTCACACCACAGCCACCGGAACACACCACACCGGTCCGCACTGAATCGCTTGACCGACCCGGTTGGATTTGGTTGTTTTCAGCACTGCGGTAGAACCGGGCAGAGCTACAGACTTCAAGGAACTGCATTTTTAAGATTATTCTTCCAGATTACAGATTTTGATTATTGTATGTTGAACATATCATTTTGGGCTTGTTTGCACAGATAAATATTGGTAATTTTTCTAAAACTGATGTGGTGTCCTTTTGAAGTGTTTTCACTGTGTTACTGTATGTTATGTGCATATACTTCACACACTGCCTCTGAGATATGCCTGACTGCTCGTGTCAAGCTGCCAAGGTGGCGATCAGGGGTGAGCAGGAGTTATTTCAGTAATGTTTCCCCCTTATCATGACTGAATGGAAGGGTCCCTGTTTGGACAAAGGTGTAAACTAGAGACCCCTATTTCTTACAGCAAAATAATATAAAGCCCCTCTCAATAAGACCTAACAAGAATCATCACACTGAACGTCTCCTTCCAGGGTTTGCCAGAGTGGGTGATAACACCATTACCCTTGCCTAAATGAAAATCTATGAGATTACATGTTATCAAATACCTTTCTATGGCCTGTAACATAATGTGACAACAGTGCACTGTTAAGGGCCCATTGGTTTACAGCATGCTTTTCTCAATAAATAAGCCAGGCCTACTGCCTTGGTAATAACTTTTCATAATAAGCAGACCAGACCTATTACATCAAGCTTAACCTTTCCCAGCACACCAATCAAGGCTATAGTTGGTATTATTGTCTTGTCCCTTAACCACCTCAGGTCTCCTGTATTGAGCATAAGCTTTCCTACAAGGCATCCTTCAGTGATACAGCCATAAAATCACAATCGTATACAAAATGACAGATCGCAAAGCAAAATAGCATCTCTCCTAACAGGGCTTAACAAGGATTCCCACAGTGCAAATCTTCTAAAAACATGTTTTGTTAGAGGGGGGTAACTAACACCAAAACCCCTTCCTGAGACTATACCTGTTTGGTACTCACTTCAGTGTTCAAACTGACCACACACCTCTTAGATGGCTCATGCAGATGAGGGGGGAGAATCCAAAACTGTTGAGGGGTTAGACTTTACAGTGGAACACAGATCTGGCACTGGCCATGCCAATGCATATGGATTTTCCAGGTTTTTCCACTTAGCTGATGAGGACTACCAGGGTGTAGATTAGATACCCATAAACCATGGGATTGGCTGTTTAATTTTTGAGTGGAAGCCGACCGAACAGCTCGCATTATGTTTGACGGGAAATTTGGAGCATGGGGATTGGTTGAGGACGGGTTTAAAGGTACGGACAGGTTCATAAATCAATGTACATTGGTAGGGAAACGCCCGATGTCGCCGTCCTGGACGTGACCATAAGAGATATTGAAGCAAGTGAGGTAAGATGTGGGGAAGTTTGGTGAGAGCAGCTTAAGACTCAAGGAGGGAGAAGTTCTTTTTTAATAATAGTAATTGTTATTTTGTAGGGAAACGAATGTTGAGCCCGCTGCTTTATGGAATATAAGAGAAGGGAAAATATGCAATTTATAGGATTTTAGAGGTAAGAAATATGCATATATAAAAGCTTGAAGGTAATGTGGGAAATATTTCAATTGTACTAGGGGATGTTAGAGATGCATTCTCTTCTGCTTACATTGTAGTTGGAGACGGTTGTCCATGAATTAATAACAGATGAGTCCAGGCTTCAAGGAGTGAATTGACACAAGGATTGAGGTGAGACAGGAGGTGCGGAGTGGCTGAGAATTATTAGCAGTGGTCTTTATATCTGATTACATCATAATAGGGATGGAATAGTGTTATAGGGTGGGCAGAAAATTGAAACAGGGATTTTCATGGAGTATCATATTAAACAGTTGTAATGGTGGGGCCACAGAATAACAGGTCCCATTGACATGGCATTAATAAGTGGGGAGACTGATGCTGGTGGGCAGAACTCCGTATTCAGGGAAACAGCATGAGAGGTATAGAAAGACAGGATTAAGATGAGTATCATGTCTTATTATTATTATTTTTTCAGATACATTCATATTGTATAAAGAAACCAGATTAACCGGGGAAAGACAGTGATATTAGTAGGATGAGAAAGATTGAGAATTTAGCGAACAAGTTTTCAAGGTAGGCCACTGTGATAAATAATATGTTGATGATCATGGGGCACGTGAGCAGGTAGAGAAGGGGAATGGGCCATGCATCATTTCTGATGGTTTTATTGTTCAGAATAATGTGTCATGTAAATGCGACTAGAATGTTAAATAGGGGTATAGTTACGTTTTTATGATTGTATAAAGCAGGTGAAGACAACCTGATTTTGTCATGTTGAAGTATGGATATTGATTGTATGTTCCTTTGTATTTATTTTTAACAGCCCTGATGATGTCCATTCCTGGACGAAATGCTCTGCTGTATATTGAATCTGTGTGTTATTTTCGCTATTGGAGACTGTTTGGGAAAGGAGACATTGATGAAATAAATGTCATCTTCATTTCATGATTGAGACTGAAACAAAAAGAAGATTTGGAATCAACATATTTGATCTAGTGAAGACAATTGATTTATTACGACACACCCACTATTGAACATTGTTTTGTGTATACCTGTAAGCCTCTATTATATGTTAGGGCACATAGGTTTAGAGACCCAGTAGACTTAATGTACTTAAGGTGCACTGCTATGTTGCCTGCTGCCATTTTAAAAGCCAGCCCTGCTTTTCAAGCTGCTTTTAAAATAAAACTGGGGCATAATATCAAGGACCGGAGTTATAATTATCGCCGTTTTATCAGCAGAAAACTGCAGATAAAGCGTCGTTGAGGTCAGACGGTTGGCACTGGTGGTGTTCCCAGGGAGGTGGAGTCTGGCGTAAACGGGGCGGTCGTGGGGTTGAAGCTGTTGTGAATGTCAGCAATCTTGCGGTGGAAGAAGATGGCTAGTGAGTCGCACAGTTCTTGTGAGGGTGGGATGTCGTTGGCGTTGGCGCTGGGGTTGGAGAGTTCCTTTACGATGCTGAAGAGCTATTTGTTGTTGTGTGCATTGTTATCCAGGCGGTCTTTGAAGGAGGATCTCTTGGCTGATCTGATGAGGTGGTGATGTCTGCGGATGGCGTCCTTGTGGGCTGCGTGGTTGTCCGGTGTGCGTTTGTGGAGCCATAATTTCTCCAGTTTCCGGCATGCACGTTTGGAGGTCTGGAGCTCATCGGTGGCTCTCTTGCTGGCTTGGCTGTTGGAGGGTTTCTTGAGTGGGGCGAGGGTTTTGGCGCAGTTGTCGATCCATTGTCTGAGGGTGCAGGCTATGGCGTCTGGATTAGTGGGGTCAGTGGGAGGGTCCTGGGCGAGGGTGGTGGTCAGCTGGTCTTCGGTGACTTTGCTCCAGCAGTGACGGGGCAGCTGTTGGGTGCGGTGGTGCGTGATTGGTTTCTTGAAGGTGAAATGGATGCAGCGGTGGTCGGTCCAATGGAGTTCGGTGGTGTGGTTGAAGGTGACGTGGGCGCCTGTGGCGAGAACCGGGTCCAGCATGTGGCCGGCGGCATGGGTGGGTGCGGTGACAAGTTGTCTGAGGCTGAGGTTGGCGTGGTTGGCGATCAGGGAGGCGGAGTTGGTGTCGTTATTGTTTTCGAGGTGGAAGTTCAGGTCCCCGAGGAGGATGTAGTTCGTGGAGGGTGTGGGTGCTGATGAGATTGGCGATGGAGTCGCTGAACTGTGTCCGGGGTCCGGGGGGGTCTGTAGACGAGGGTTCCTCTGAGGGTGGTGTTAGGGTCAGTGTTGATCTGGAAGTGCAGGTGTTCAGCGGTGTTGAGTGTGTCGTCTGCGTGGGTGGCGACCTTGAGGGTGGACTTGTGGATGATGGCTTTTCCTCCTCCGCTTCCATTGGCGCGATCACTGCAGGTGATCTTGTAGCCGTCCAGGGTGGCTATGGCGATGTCGGGCGCCGAGGAGTCGTTACACCAGGTCTCGGTCAGGAAGGTCAAGTCTGGGGCGGAGATGTCAAGCAGATCCCAGAGCTCAACGGTGTGTTTGCGTGCAGAGTGGGTGTTGTGGGGTATGCAGCTGAGGTGGTTGGGTCCGGTCCTTGGAGGTTTGGTGGCTCTCTCGCAGGTGAAGCTGCAGGTCCGGCAGGAGAAGGGTCCGTGGGTCCGTTTTGGGGTGGCCTGGAAGCAGGTGTAGTTTCGGCCGGCGTTGAGTGTGTGTAGGGTGCTGGCGTCATAGCAAAGTCTGGTGTTGTGGCGTTCGCGGGGTCCAGGGTTTATGGTGCTGGGCGCGGTACAGGTGCGGACGGGCGCAGACAGGCTTGTCTTAGGCGCACCTTTGGTGCACCAGCGGCGCACCCGCTGCGTGCGTCCACTGCGCGTCCGCTGCGCGGCCTCCATATGAGGGGGTGAGGGAGGGAGGAGCAGCTGGGAGGCAGGAGTGGGGCGGCGAATGGGAGACCAGGGGGGCAGGGTCATGGGGAACGCAACAGCGAGAAAACAGCAAAGGGGGGTTCGGGCGGGTGGGTGGTACGGAAGGCAAAGAGTGGGCACAAAGGGGAGAGAATAATGATCACAATAACAATCAGAGTACAAATGCTATCAGGCACAGTGAGGGCACAAAGGGGAGAGAATAACGAGAAGACAATAACAGAGGAGCAATCAGAGTGAAAAAACAATCGGACCCCACAGTCCCAGGCGGGAGGGGGCGAGAGGAGGGCACACGTGGTGACACAGATAACGCAGCAGCAGGGAGACTGAGCAGCGGGAAGCAGAGAGTGGGAGTGGTCCAGAAGCCAGCAGCGGCAGCGGGCACACAGGGGAGTTGTGTGGTGGCAAGGGGAGAGACCTGCCTTGTGACAGGGTCAAGGGAGCTTTGCAAAAAATCAAATTTTATTGCTCATCAAGACTCCCAATCTATACAAGCGCTCCTGCATTTTAAGGCGGACCAGTGAAATGATGCCCTTGCATGGCATCGAAATGGGATACAATACATTTTTTAATAAAATAAAGGGCTGGGTGGCATTGCCTACAATGATATAGATGCAAAAGAGGAAGGATATACCTCTTCCTTTTTTTTTTTATAAAGGATATAAAAAAAAACAGTATACAGAGATCAGACTGGGGATACCTTCCATCACAGAGACAGCTGACAAATCATCTGTTGAATACATCTTGCTTAGAAAGCCTATCATCAAGGGTATAAAATGTAGTTGAAACCCCACAAAACTGTAGCGATGCTCAAGGTTCATCACAAACACTAGGTACGGGCGGTTCAACCTGGGTGATAGATGAGGTCACTTGATATAGCTTTACAGAGGATTTAAGTCAATTTATCTCCACTATCTCATGCGTAGCCTTCGCTAAGAATATCTCCTTAACTCTTGTTTAGGAAATAGTCATGCAACTAGCTGGATTTGCATATAGCTCGACCAGCCCAAGTGAACTAAATGTATAATTCACATACTGCAGCCAAACAATCTTATGAGCGTTTTCCAGGATTAAACAGTACCTGATAATGCTTTGAGTCAAATTAACTATATCCCTCCTCCAAATTGAGTGCTATAAAAAGATGGGGGCAAGTCGAATAGTATCAGATAGGTATAAGGTACCAAGTTCAATGTGACAATTATAATTTGTAAAACTAAGGGGGGGGACAATAACCTTTTGAAGAACCCATCCTCTATTTGTTGTAATGCCCCACACCCATGCACCATACATTACAGAGGAAATAACATCGAAGATGGCCATCACATTTCTTTCTGTTACAATGGCTCTACTGACCACCATATTTAACATAGAGTTTTTTTTAATTAAAAGGGTAAGAAAATGTGTCCACTGTCTCCAGTTTGCGTGACTCTATATGAAATACTCTAAATTTCTTAGGCGGTACCCCTGCCACCAATACAAAGTATTTGGATTAGTTAATGCAAAAGCTCCAGGCTTTTCATAAACTTTGAGTAAGCTTCAATCAGGAGAGGGGAGCTGCATTAAAAGAATGGACATCTGTAGTAGATCCAGACACTGCGGCCTCAAGCAACCATGGTATATAAAGAAAATAAAAAAGGGGAGAGGGCGCAGCCTTCCCTGAAACCTCTCTAAATCAGAAAAAACCTTGTGCATTCCCCATCCCTGCAGTATCAAACGCACGCAGTTGCTTGAGAGTACATCTGGTGAGTAAAGTTAATTATCGCGACATCTATGCCCATATTGTCCATGATCGACCACCGCTTGGGGTGGGTGACACAATCAAAAGCGGCTGACAGGTCCATAAATGCCATGTAGATCTGCCCGCTCTTGGTCTCGTGTATTTGGCAATAGTCAAGCTCAGGTTGAGGCATTGGTCTATAGTCCCCCTGCCCCTTTGAAAGGCATACTGTTCTGGTATCAGATGTTCTTCTCCCTGGCCCAGTCCTCTAACCTATTCGACAATAAACACCCCATCAGTTTTGCAGTACTATTTATCAAGGAGATGGGTCTATAATTTTGAGGTAATGCATTATCCCTCGTTTAATATAGAGGGATTATTATAGTACTTTTTCATGTATCTGGAGGACCTACCTTACTTATTGCATTAAAATATTAGTTAACAGTGAGGCCCATAAATCTTGATCATCTCAGAAAAAGTCTATAGGCAACCCATCAGGATCTGGGGCCTTTGCGGAGCTGCATTGGGCCAGCCCTCGCCTAACTTCATCTAAATCAATTAATCACCAGAGTGTCCTTAAGTGCTACATGCATAGTATTAGATGGGAAAACCAGAGGCCCATCAATCACCTCAAAATGTTTCCCTAAGTAAGCCACTCAAGCTTCCTCATTGACATGGGTCTCTATTGTTTGGTCACTATCATCTTTGATGAAAGGAGCATTTATCACTAGCCAAACGTACCTGCTATTTTTAGTAGTAGCTGCTTGAGACAGGTTCCCTCAAGCTTCCTCCCTCAAACCCCTTAGTCTAGCTTCTTGTGCCTCTCTAAATAAATTTTTCATGTTTCGTACCAGTCTTTGGTCTCTTGGGGACATTTTTAGAGCACTATGCAGATATGTGTATACTGCATGAAACCAATGAACTGGTGAAATCTCCTTAGGGGATATGGCCCGCACCAAATTACTTTTAACTTCAACCAATATCTCAGAGAATGCTATTAATGAACTTTCCGGTTGAAGATCAGGATCTATACATATCAGTACTGCTCTTAATTTTTTAGATTTGTAGATAGTATCAATGGTACCACCTTCTCCGTGTTGATTTTATCCCACAATAATAGGAAGCCATTCTTCCTTGCAAGGACTGGCTTGGAGCCTTGCCCACCATAGAGTTATGATCAACCTCCCACAACATGGAGAAAAAGAGAGCAGCATGGTCACTATGTGCGAAGAATTTTACCTCAGCTTGAGTGATTATCCCACACAGAGATTCTGAGGCTAATACAAAATCCGGGGTGGAACCATACTCAATACACCCAAAAGTCTTTGCAAATTTTCCAGTATCGGGATCTGGCTTGTTAATTACCTCCAAGTTTCTGATTATTAACAGCCTATTTAAGGAATTATCATGCTCATTATATATAAAGTGTGGAATTGCATCTCCCTCAACATCCACTAGACTACACACAGGATTTGTCATATTCTCACAACAGTGGGCATTGAAATCTCCCAACCACAACGTGTTAATACATTTCTTTTGGCGTACTTCGCAGATGGCAGCAATCTCCTTTCCTAATAGGCCAAACACAGAAGCCATATTCCCCCCTCAAAAAATTACTGTTGTAAAAGTTGATCAGCAACTAGATCCAGTCTGCTAGGCCTTCACAAAAAAAGTTATGGAAATAAGGGCAGGGCTATAAATACCTTTTAACCTTTAAATTAAGTATATTTGCTATTAATGTCACAATACCTCCCCCTGCTCTACCAGCCGGATAAAGGACTGCTATAGTTTGAAAAGAGCAATACCCATCCAGTAAGATTGAGCATGTTGCCCATGTCTCCTAAAAGCACAAAATGTCCTCTTCCACCACAATCCTTTTCAAATCTAAATTGCCTAAGTTCTAGTTTAGACCTGCTACATTCCAAGCTACTATTTTTAAATGAGATCTGCCTGCCCCTTTTATCGACATCCTCTCCCGCAGCCTCAACAGGGGCTAGATTGACAATACATGGTCAATCACAGTACTCCAACTCCATCAAAGAGCTTAAACGATTACCAACCCTTACTTAGAACCTAGCGGGAACACCATTGGAAGGCACAGTGGGGTGAGTGTAGTAATGCAAACCCCCATAGAATCAGGGGCCAGTGACCTAAGTTGGCTTTAAAAATTGCTCAGAGGAAGGGTAGAAATCTAGAAGCCAAGGGCGGGGTTATTGGGGAGTACCCGTAGCAAATCCCCTAGTTCCCTTTGATCATTAAAATGAACAATAAAACAATCATACACTGCTGTCTTGGGTGTTGGCCCACCCACCCCACTCTCCTTGCCAGGATATTATATCTGCTGATGCCCCATACCCCTCTTGCATGCCTTGGCACCCAGTGGACGGCTTTGGCCAAAAGCTGCTCTATTGTCTCCACATAACCCACCCTCAATTCTGGGGTATTGTCCAAGACTAGAACATATTGGGAAGCACATGGAAGGAGATTAAACTTTTGAAACCACTTTCACCTTTTGCCTCGCCTTGCCCCTCCCCTCTCTCTTTCTCCATTGGTCACATCTATAACAGTAGGGATCTAGAAACCTCCATTGCCTGATCCTGTGTGTCAGTCCTCAATAAGAGGCTGGCTTAGTAGGAGTGTGGGGTAGTTGGGTGGAACATTCTGGGTCCACTTGGGAGCTAGGTTGAGGGGCTGAATATTCATACTCTTCTCCCTCACCTCTTCTCTCAACAACATAGACTCCCTTAGTGGCTGGCAACAAGGTGCACCTTTCGATCCCTCAGCACCCACATCAACGCGGTTAACGTCCCCTCCCTTAGTGAGGGCAGATAGACTTTCTTCAATTTTGGTCAATCTAAGAAATATCGGTTGCAGTAACAGTGACATCACATTTTCAAAACCTTTACACAGTTCATCATTACAATTATAAGATCTATCTGTCCCAGCGGTTCCAGGCCCATAGTCTTTGGTGTTTTAGGCACTTTCGTATCCTTCTGGCTTCTTCACCTTGGTATTTCTGCCACCCCTTTTCCTTTTAACTGGTATCTCTAATTGTGGGGGTGACCCAGATTCACAAGAGCTTGAAGAAAAGCTGATAGCATTTACAATTAGACCCTCACTCAGTTTCAGATCAGTTTTGGCTAATAGGTCCACAGTCTGTGGCACCACAATCAGGTCCAAGCCTCTTCTTCCCTCCTACAAAGAGAGGTGATGCTCACTGAGTACAATCCCTTTTGACAGTACATTTGCTGCCCTCGTCAAAAATTATTCAAGGGTATAAACTATCACCCCACCCCATGGCTCTTGCTGATTAGCTTTCCTCTTACCCATTAGAAAGGATGTTGGTGTCAGTCCCTCTTGCCAAACCAGACCCTGGGAACAACAGTTTAGAGGGGAGCCCAGCCTGGCCTTTTACGTTCGTTGACGGTTTTGGACGGGTCAACCGTTGGCCTGGGCTTTGCCTTGGTGTGCCCATCCATGCATTCGTCCTGCACTGCAGGACGCTATCATACTTATGAGTGTTTGAGGGTTACAAAGGCTGTCGGTTGAAGTAGTCCTCTCCCCTGTTTCTCTGGACCAGAGTGGTGCACCCTTCATATGGAAGGCTTTCGCAGCTACTCCACACTGTGAGACGCTGTTGTGCTTATGAGCACATGAGAGCTGTAAAGGCTGTTGGGAGATGTAGTCCTCTCCTTTGCTTCTCAGGACCAAAGCAGTGTACCCTTCACATGGAAGGCTCCAGCGGTTACCAAACTCGTCTTCAAAGGGAGCAAGACAGTAAGGACAGAAACCAGGCCCACTTTTACTGTCTGCACCCCTAGTTAGATGGTAACCATTGTACTTGAATTAGCAGAGGGGATGGAAGGGGATGTTTGTGAACAGTTCTTTCTGGGACAAGAAAATGCCACATTTCAGTGGACGTGGTAATCACAGAGGCTGGCACATGGCACCCCATTGGTCAGGGGTAACCCCCATTCATGCCAGCCCAGAAAACTTGATAAATATGGCAGAGCTGCCCAACAACTCAGACCCCTGCCTGGAAGAAACAAGAAGAAGAAGGACTGCCCTGCTGAGCCCATGGTCTGCACCAAGAGGACTGCACTCCTAAGTACTGTACCTGCTGCACACTTTGGGCTTTATCAAAAGAAGCTCTGAAAGTTTAAGGAGTTTAAGGAGTTTACTCCCTGAAAGCAACAGGCGAACAGATCCCCACCTGCCTCATCTACACCAAGAAGAACTCAGCTGACCTGCTTCACCTGGACTTTGAAGGATTTGGCCAGGTACATTGGGAGTCTGTAGTCCCAACTTCCCAAGGAGTAACTCAGAGCTTCTGGAACCTAGGATTTGTGTTGTGAACCCTGCAGAATCCCAAAAGGACCGTCTGAAGATCCAGAAGTTTGAGACCATTTGGAGAATTGTCATGAAAAAGCTCCATAAGTTGATCAATCCGTCAAGAGTCAAGCCAGCGACGTTAAATCTTGACTCGTCCTGAGATTCAGGTTTTCCCTGCTGAAGCACCCGATATATTTGCTGTCTATGAGACCTCCAAGAGTTTACTAAGGCTTCCAGCAAACCTGCATCGTCAACGCACAACCTGGGCTGCCTAGGAGACTTGCTTGACGTCGAGATAAAAAGCTCCACAAAAGTGACTACGCCAGAAGGTCAAAATTTGACCACGTCCTACTGCTCATCAAATCCAACCCGCGCTCCATCCCGGTCAGCCTAAAACTTTGACTTCGTCCCAGGTCAACGGTGTCCCGACGTCCCAAGTTGGTGCTTTTGGCTCCTCGGGTTCCCTACAATGGATTTTTGTAATTTTGGTTTCATTTTTTTTTTTTTAACTTTATTGTGCAAAAAAATATCATTACAAGTATGGGCCTAAAACCACAGGGGCCATCCGCTAGTACATGTAAAGCGAGTATATGACAACACAAAGCAGCGACTGATCCCTTAGTGGTCCAGCAGAGTACAGGATACAATTTCGGCAACACAGGATTTAGTCAGGATACAGATGTTTTAAATTTTTTAGAAAAAGAACAAAGAGAAAAACAGAAGAACAAAACTCAAGGCGAAAAGCGTTCTAGACGATGTCGGGCTCCGATGGGGGGGACCTGCAGTACCGGATAGCGAATCAGGAGGGCAATAGGGATGACTAGGGGGGGAGGCAGTGGGGAAGTCAGACAATCAGGAAAAAGGAGTGAGTTATTTCAGGAACCTCAGGATCAGGGGGACAGAGAAGTGTCCGGAGTGTCTTCAAAAGGGGGAGTACAGATGTTCCCTCGGTAGGCGTTCCATTGACCCCACATTTTACTCCACGCCCTAGGCTTGCCCCTAGCCAAGTATACCGTCTTCTCTCTAAACATGCACCAGTCCATATTCTCCTTCCATACCGTCACGGTGGGAGGCTGTTGGGAACCCCACAGCTGCGCAATATCTCTTTTTGCGATCATGTTCCCAAGTGCCGCCCACCGGGCCTGGGCAACGTTGTAATCATTCGGCTCCCACACATTCAACAAACATCTACAAGCCTCAGGCAGCAGAGCGACCCCGGTGACACGCTCCATTACTGCATGCACACGTTGCCAATACGCCGCCACCTCACGACACTCCCAAAGGATATGAAGAAAGGTGGCATTCATTCCACATCCGCGCTTACACAACCCATCCGAGGAGAAGCCCATAGCAACCAAACGAGGACCCGTACAATACACACGATGAAGAATTTTGAGCTGGACGAGACGGAGACGGGCAGGAATAGCGACCTTTTTCGGGGAGGATAGTGCAGACTGCCAGTCCTCGTGGTCCAGCTCCAACCCGTCTCCGGTCCAGACCGCCCTGAGACGCACAAGGAGATCTGCCTGATTATTAATTAATTTCTTATAAATCAAGGAGATCGTACTATCGGGCAGATGACCGTCAAGTATACGGTCCTCGAGTGGGGAAGATTCAGGAATAGTAACACCAGCTGTGAAGACAGACAGCAAAGCGTGGCGAACCTGTGCATACCTGAAGAACTCCCGATCACTCAACTCGTACTCACTTTGAAGCATCGCAAAGGTCTTCACCGCGCCCTTCACCCAGAGATCACCCACTAATGCCAATCATATCCCAGTTCTCAAAACCTTTCGTTGTCCAGAGGCATCCCAGTCTTTCAGAAGCATACAAAGGGGTCGCTCGTGTCAACCGATCATTCCATCCCATGGCCGCATTGGCATCTTTCCACACACGCACAGCAATCTTGGTGGGTCTCGTTAGGTTCCTCCCCGCCGTCCGAGAGTAGAGCGCTCTGTTAAAGTTACCACCGGGCAACTGATCCATCTCGAAAGCCGGATTCGGACCGGGTGCATACGTGGCATGGTTGATGGCGGACAACTGGGAGGCCCAATAATACCTCCTGATGTCCGGGAGCGCGATGCCCCCGTCATACCAGGGGAGAGTTAGTTTCGCAAGAGCGATGCGTGCGCGACCGTCCCAAACAAGCCTCCTCTGTAAACCTTCCACCTCCCGAAAGTAAGCCGCCGGAATAATGTCGAAAGAGTTCTGAAGCGCGTAGAGGAATCGAGGCAGCGACATCATTTTAAAGAGTGCCGCTCGACCGAGTGGCGACAACGGCAATCTAGGCCACCGAGCCACGTCCAACCTCAATCGTCGGAGAGGAGGAAGGAGATTATGCTCGTAGCGGGCAGCTGGGTCTAACGATATATAGACTCCCAAATACTTGAAGCCGGATTGTGAAATTTGAATGGGAAACCTACTCGGCAAGGGGGGAAGGCCGCCCGAGATGACATACACACACGATTTAGACCAATTAATGATTAAACCGGAGTTCTTGCCGAAAGAAGTGAGAACGTCAAATAGGACATTAAGGGATATACAAGGGGAGGTGAGGTACAAGAGAATATAAAATCGGGGGCCCACTGAATGCCCTTTATCGACGGCTCCCACCGGAGCCAGGCTGCAAGCGGTTCTAGAGCAAGAGCAAAGAGCAGGGGGGGCAGCGGGCACCCCTGCCTAGTACCCCTCCCGAGAGCAAAGGACTGGGACACTCTACCATTGACGACAACCTGAGCCAGCGGATCCGTATACAGAAGTCTCACCCAACTGATAAATTCCGCACCGAAACCGAACTTCGCCAGAGTGGCCCAAAGATATGGCCATTCTATCGTGTCAAAGGCCATCGTGGCATCCAAGGAAGCCAAGATGGCCGGCTCCGGAATAGACTCCGCTCTAGCGAGAACGCCATGTAAGCGCCGTAAATTTAGAGCAGTGTTCCGGTGCGGAATAAAACCGGATTGATCCGGATGGATCAGGTCACAAATTACAGTGAGTAGACGATTAGCAAGGACCTTGGCGAGAATCTTCGGCTCGGCATTCAATAGAGAAATAGGCCTGTATGACGCACAACGATCACGAGGCTTGCCCTCCTTGGGAATTACAACTATGGTTGCCAGACGCTGGTCACAAGGGAGAGTGCCAAGGTCAAGTGACTCCATAAACATATCGTGAAGATAAGGTGCGACTTTGTCCGGGCGCAGTTTGTACAGTTCAATAGGCAAGCCATTAGGCCCCAAAGCCTTGCCAGAACGGAGGGAATGGATTCCGGTCGCAATTTCGTCAACCGACAACGAGGCCTCCATGCACTCTCGATCCTCCTCCGACAGGCAGGGCAGCGCGATGTCCCTCAGCAATAAACGAGAGTCATCCTCATCTCTATCGGATACCGGGGAGTAGACCACACGAAAATAGTCAGCAAAACACTCCACGATCTCACCAGGGTCAGTCACATTCACACCATCCGAAGTCTGAATCACAGGGACCACACGATTCGCTCTTTCCTTCTTATCAAGCCAGGCGATCAATTTACCCACCTTATCCCCAACATCATACAGTCTACCTTGCTGTTCCCTATACATTGTCTTGGCAGCATCTGTAACAAGAGATTTATAGTCAAACTGCTTCAAGCTAAGGGCGTGGAGTCTGTCCCGGGTGACGCCAAAGTCTAGATCAGCCTCCAACTCCAGTATTTCCGCCTCCAGACTCACGACCTCCTTATTTCTAGCTTTCTTGGTCTCAGTTATTAAAGATAGGGCCTGTCCCCGAATAACAGTTTTGAAGGCTTCCCACAGGGACACTGAGGTCGAAACGGACCCCTCGTTCTCCAGGAAGTAGTGATCCAGGGACTTTATCAGGATATTACGGGTCTTGGGATTGCGCAGGTACCAAGGGTTGATAGGGGCGATCCGCCCGCAGCGTGAATCCCCGTATCGAAATTAAGCCACAAAGGAGAATGATCTGAAATACCCCGGGACAAATGTCTGAACTCCCCGACGTAGGAAGACTGGACAGCAGGCATAAGGATGTAATCAAGCCTGGAGAGACTCCCATGAGCCCCAGAGTGAAAGGTGTATTGACATTGTGTCGGATGCATCAACCTCCAGCAATCCACCAGACCAAAGGTGTCTAAGAACCCACCGAGCCATGATTGGGAGGTGGGAAGATCCCTGGGGGGTGGCGATCCAAAAAGCCTGAAAGCACAGAATTAAAATCCCCACCCATGAGGAGAAGACTATCAGGAAGCTCCAGCATCATCCGGCCAACATCCGAGAAAGTAGAGGTCTGGAGACCCGGGGGAACTTATACAGTAACCAATGAAAGAATCTTACCCTCCCACCTGCCAGTGAGGGTGGTGTAATGCCCTCTGTCATCAAGGATTACGTTATCAATCTCTAGAGGGAGAGAAGACCGGACCAGAATACCAACCCCTCTGGAACCAGTGGTGAACCCAGAGTGTGCAACCAAGCGATAACCCCACCTATTCATAGCATGACACACATTTCCCACCAAATGCGTCTCCTGCAAGAGTACCACATCAGGAGACAAACAACGCAAATATTGCAGTACAACATCCCGTTTTATACGATCCCCCAATCCATTTACGTTCCAAGATATCAACCTCAACCCACTACCCCCCATCCCCACAAGTGATGCATGAGTCACCCCACAAAGAGCAAGACACCTGAAACAGAGAAAATACCAATATGCCGCCTTGAGAGAGAAAAACACACACACAAACACCCCATCTCACCCTCATCCAACACCCGTTACAACTCCCCCCTACCTGCACCCCTGCAGTAGACTAAAAAGCCACCCCAACATGCAGTGTGCCTGTCGCCCTAACAGTCCCATTCTACAAAAAGACCCCGGAGGAGGAAAGAGGCCTGTCACCACCCGCCATCCGAACATGGACAACAATAAGACATAATATACCAAAAAATCAAAATAAAATCTTGCACCCAGCTGAGAAATGTCAGATGTTCGGAGGTCAAGGACCGAAAAGTCACTTCTGTGTAGGCTCACCACCCTCGGCACCCCCAGGGTGCTCCGTCCAATCGCCTCTGTTAGCTTCTGAAAGCTGGAAAAATGGAGATATTAGCCCAGCAAACCTTTTGTAGACGCATTATTTAGGAGAAAAAAAATGCTTTTTCCTGTCAAATTTGATGTATTTGGGCTTTTTTCTCCGTTTCCTCGAGGGTAATCCACAAACTCTGTGTTCCATTAGAATCTCCAAGATGTGGGAGAAAGGATGCACATTTTGTGTTGATAGCTTTTCTGGGAAAAATGTATGAAAACTTAAGAGTAAAATCCCATCCGCCCCCCCCCCCCAAAAAAAACATCTTAGCTCGGGTGGAGGGGATGGGGGTGGGAACCTGTTTAAGAGAGTCAGTGAGAGAACTCTGATTAATTCAGTAGTAATGATTTATATCCACAGATCCATAAAGGTTATCTGAGTCGTGGCCAAAAAAATGCATGATATGCTTTAGCCCATTTGAGTTTTTGATGATTTTGACAAAGAACTGCGAGAGGTAACGGCAACCTTTCCAATAGCCACCTTGCTACCAATGCTAGTTAGCGTCTGGTAGAACATACCGCCCAGAAGAAACCCCAGTAGTAGGAAAAAAGTCCGGAGGTTCAGCCCAGCTGAAATCAAGCGGTTGCCATCTACTGGACTGAGACGAAAGTTGGAGTTCCAAGGCAAAAGCTGAAGAGAAAAGCGAAAGGTTAGGAGACTCCTCAAAAATCATTTATGAGTCTGGAACAAGATGAAGAAACTACTCAAAGGGTTTGTGAATCAAGCCATAGTTGTACCTTCTACAGAGCATATTATCAAGGACGGCGTTAAAATTATCGCCGGTTTAGCGGCAGAAAACTGCGGCTAAAGCAGTTACAATGGGCTTGATAATATGCCCTTGAGAATTCCGATAGAAGCCCATGTTCCTACCAGAACATGGACCTCTATTGGAATTCTCAAGGGCATATTATCAAGCCCATTATCATCACATTAGCATCAGTGTTCTGCTACTAAATCGGCGATAATTTTTAACGCCATTCTTGATAATACGCCCCCACCTTTTATAGGACAGGAAATTATGGCAAATCCAAAAAACCCTCGATAAAGGATTATGAATTACCCTAGTATGATTTGTAAACATGTGGTGGCCATCTTGGATTGGAATGTATATCCTTTCCCAGAGGTTTCTGCTGGGAAACTTTGGGAAGGAGTCACATGAGGCCGGAAAGAAACGATGTGCACGTTCCATGGTGGAGACTCCCCCACCGGAAAGCGAACCGGGGTGCATGACTCTACAGGTGAACCAGCCACCAAAGGTGAGTGAGGGAAAGGAAGGCTATGGGCCGTCATCACAAATGTTAGCGTCCATGCTCTCGGTGGTTAGCAGCCCATCCCTCCCACCTGACGAGAAATAAGCAGAGAAAGGCGGCTGGGAATGCGTGTTTGTAGAGGCACTACAGTCACGGCTTATTAAGAGGAAACATTTGTGATTGTCCTTTAAGTGTGTTGTTGGAAAGCTTTTTGCTTTGCTATTCGGGGGTCACTATTCATACCCTTTCAAAGCTGATCTGCTGATACAACCACTCGCTAGCAAGTATAAACAATATATGGTGCAGTTGTTATTTTGTTCTACAGGCAGGCTTAGGTCAGTGTGCATTTTAAGCTCCCTGTATGAAAACCATTATTTAAAGAAGAATGCTGTGCTCTAGCTAACATTTGATTCCATATAGCAAAATAACAAAATCATTCTTCACTACAATATCTACATGTTTTTGAAAACCCTTTTGTGTTCTTTCATTTCGAGTATGTGCATAACTAAAGATTCATCACAACTCAGAGTCAGCCTTTTAGTTATCCAGGGAAAGAGCCCCCATTGTGTGATTCTTCTCTTTATAATGTGTGACTAACTTTGTTGTGTTTCCTGACACAACACAGCTCTTATTTTATACCATCTGAACTCTCAAGTTGCTTTTTGTTATGCCTATATACTTGAGGTCAAAGAGGCACAATATCAGGTACACACTATAATTCAAGTTCTAATTAGTTGAGCCTCTGCTCTCATGAAATTACCAGACCTATGCCCACTGGTATTGATGCTTATGTGTGCTTATACCTGTAACATAAACTAGAGGAATAATTGCATTGTGTTCCCGAGCACCGCTTTTCGTAGGCTGAGGGTTTCTATGCAATCTCCCTTTTGGTCTTGTTCGAAAAAATCAGCCACAAGGTTCTGATTCCATCTGAAGGGTATTAAGGGGGGCATAGCTGAAATTGAAGTCCAATATTTTAAATAATTGTTTTTGACTGGTGTTAGAAAGGAGATCTCCCAATTTTCAATGGCTAGCTTTGCGTACTTTAGGACTCTGTGCACTATTGCACTGCTAAACAATGAAACAGTACATGCACGTTGCACCTAAATATGTATTATACGTTGTTATTTAACTTTTCAGTAAGCCATATAGAGGGTGCAGAAATGTACCATGGCATGAAAGTTATATGTCATAAATGGATGGCGATGTGCATTTACGCCACTTACATACATGGCAAAATGGATGGCTCAAAGTGCACCATTGTGCTGTGGTTCAGCTACCGTTTAAAAGTGTAACAATGACACATGGCAAGCAAAAGTATCCTTGCCATGTCAGAACACTCTATTAAAAATATATACTTCGTTTTTTATCTGCCATAGGTTATCATTGAAGCTGCCTTGTAACCCTTTACAAGTATAACTATCAATTAGTAAGAGATACAGATTTGAAGTTTAAGTTCCCTGAACTCAGGATTTAAAACACACATCTGTCTGTAAAGATGATTTTTAAATTGTGTGTTTGAAAATGCCACTTTTAGAAAGTGGGCATTTTCTTGCTTTACCATCCTATGCCTCTGCCTGCCTGTTGAATCCACATCTGGAGCTGAGGTGTGCCCTGCATATCCTGATTACCCATCACCAGGCTGATGGTCCTTCCTGAGCTTGAGTGGTGGGAGTAGTTGTCACTGACACCTGAATAGGGCTGATCCTCTCCTTTTACAATGCTGTCTCCACCCCCCCTTAATGTCTGGAGCCGGGTCAGGGAAAAGCAGGATCTGTTCACTACAAAGACTATCCTTTGAAGTATGCCCACTTCAAAGGTGGAAAGAGGTATAAGGTTTGGAACTGTAACCCCACTTTTTAGAACACTCCGGGACTGAGGACTCTGCCAAGAAGAAGAGCTGATGAGCTGTCAGGAGGTCCCTTTGCTGTGTTGCTTTGCTGGATTTGCCTGCAGTTGCTGCTTCTGTCTGTTAGCAGTGAAAGGACTGGACTTTGTTTTCTGGAATCCTACTTTCCAAGTTCTCCAGTGGCTTGTGTGTGCTTGCCTCCTATTCGAAGTCTCAAGGTCATCAAAGACTTCATCTGCAGCTCCCCTGAACTCCTCTGCTGGGAGTTCTGACCTGCCAAGTGGTGCCAACTACAGTTCTGAACCACTGGAGGTGGTCTTGTTGCTTCCAGAGCTGAAAATCCACGTATCACCCTTCAGTGCCTTTTTCCCCCTGCAAGCTTGCTGTGTGGTTTAAAAAGCAATGCATCGCTGCGGTGCGGCTAAAAAATTAAGGCAGCAGCTGTTTATGGCTGGAAGAACCACTGCAACCCGAGTCTAGAGCACCATGTCTCCGATGTCCGAGACCACCACTCTGGCTTCGAATCAGGTGCTACTTTGCGGCTTAAGGAATAGGCGCATCACCTTCCAGAGGCTGGAAGAATCAATGCAGTGCCTATTTCGCAACTGCATCAACCCAGCATGCCAGGATTTTCCATCGTATCGCCCCACAGTAAGGACCCATTTTCAGAATTCAACACTGCGCTTCTCCTCACAGTAAGGAATCGAAGAAACACTTCTCCTGCGTGCAGCAAAACTGACACCTTCTTTCATCTTGGACTCAAGAGTCGATGTATCGATGTGCTTTCTGATGCTCCCCACCTTTGCGGCTTTTTTTGTCTCAGAATTTGACACATCAAAGGTACTTTGTGCTAAAATCTACGCATCCATACAGTTCCATTGACTGAATTGCTTAAACCTTTAAAAAGTGATATCTTGAGTTGTGTATGTTGGATCTTTGTCATTTTGGTCTTGTTTGGTTTAGATAGAGAAAGTTTATTTTTTATAAAAGGTAGGATGTCCATGTGTAATGTTTTTACTGTTACTGTGTGTTTTAAGTAAAAATGTTTTGCACATTGCCTCTGAGATAAGCTTGACTGCCAAGCTACCAAGTGGTGAGCAAGGGTTATCTTGGGTGTGCAGCTTCCTTACCCTGACTAGAAGGAAGGTCCCTACTTGGATAGGGTGGCTACCACTGCCAACTAGGGTCCCTATCATGTATAGGATGCACTTTCCCTGTTTGTGCCTGGTGCACCTTAAATCAGGTGTTCCAGGCACAAACAGGGAAAGTGCACCCTTTTACATAGAATGCGCTGCCCCCAGGGCAGCCGCAAAGTCATGCTGCCCTGGGGGCAGCGCATTCAAGTGAAATACGGAGCAGTTTTGAGGCAGCCGCTCCTTGTTTCACAGTATAGGTGGCAATCCGCCTTCACTTGTAAGAAGGGTTAGACCTAACCTTGCAGGTGGGTGCAGTGAGTGACTGCATCCATCTGCAAGGAGATGTCCTGGGGGTCCATATGACCCCATTTCCCTCCTCCAGAGAGCTGCTCTCAGTGTGCCTCCTGAGAGCTTCTTTGCCTCTGCACCTTCGTCTGTAACATGGCGCAGACACAGAGGCAAAGGGATCCCCTCATTTGCATGGGGAACGCCATCATGCAAGTGAGGGAAACACCCTCTTGAGGAAGCCCTAGCGCTGAATGTGCATCAGCGCTATCACTATTACAGAAGGGCATGCACAAGCGTCTGCAGCCCCAACTGTAACACCAAAGTGACCCAAGGGCGCACAAAAAGGGAACAAATGCCCGTTGCCCCTCTGGAGACCATATGTAATACGACTCCAGAGACTCACATTTCTAGCAGTAGGTAAAATAAAAAATGCCTAGTTTTTTTAAAGAATGCATTTAATAATTTTGACATGTAATATCAAATTGCATTAAACTGTTGCAGTATCGACATGCATGGTAGTTTATTGCGATACGAAAGTTGGCAAAAACACCTAGTTATGAACAAAAATGCTTAGCTTGTGTGTAGTTTTAAAATATAATTTGTTGGTGAAAAAAAGATTTTTAATTACTTTGTTGGAAAGGTAACTATAGAACATTTGCTTTGCACTGCCTGAGATCTTTTTTTCAGATATGAGGATCAAAGTGTTGTTATGCAACACAAAGCTGAATCAATATTTTCACTCTACCAAAAATGGTGTGAGTTTGTGCCAAATCTTTGTGATCAGTGAGAACTGATCTGACTGGAGCTTCTTAGTACAGAATTTCAACCACAAACTGAGCAATGAGAGTGACCTTTGTTGGACCTGACCCTCTCTGCAGATCGCCCCCAAGCTTTTTGCCCTCACCCTTCCAACTTTGCTGAATTTGTTTTTGATGGCTTTTAGGACTCTATACTTTACCACTGCTAACCAGCGTTAAAGTGCTTGCACTCTGTCCTTTAATTGTAGTAAAACTGGCTTACACCCAATTGGCCTATATAGTTTACTTGTAAGCCCCTAGTAAAGTGGTACTGCATGTTCCCAGGGCCTGTACATTAAATGCTATTAGTTGGCTTGCAGCACTTATTGTGCCACCCACTTAAGTAGCCATTGAAAACATGTCTCAGGCCTGCCATTGCAGCCTGTGTGTGCAGTTTTAAACTGCCATTTCTAGCTAGCAAAATAACATATTTGCAGGCCCAACCCTTCATTTTTAATACACAGAAGTCAACCCCAGGGTAGTCCCTAGAAAGCCTATGGGGCAGGGTGCGTTGTATTCAAAATGTTGGACATACACTTTTAAGTTTTACATGTCCTGGCAGTATACATCGCTCAAATCTGTTTTTCACTATGGAAAGCTCAACCTCTCCAATAGGTTAACATTGTGTCAACTTATTACATTTAATAAGTGTTAACGTTTTATTAAGAGCAGGTAGGAAAGTCATTTTTGGTGTCTGAGGAATTGTAATTTAAAACCCTCGATAATGATAAATCTGGATTTTAAGTCAGAATTCTGAAAATGCAACTTTTAGAAATCTCACAACCACATGATGTTGTTTTGTGTATACAATTGTCTAAGTCCCAAGGTGATTGTAGGAAAGGGCCAAACATCCTAATTCACACCCACGTTTAGAAAGTTGCCGTTTAATTATCCTAACCAATTAGTGTCTGCACCCTGTTCCTGGGCCACATAATTTGGTGTCGTTGGTAGTTGGCCTTTGTGTATTTCTCCCAGACAGCATCACAATAGAGGGCCTGGGTGTTGGAAGAAACAGCCCTCTCTGGCAGGATGAAGGGGTTGTCACCTACACCAACTGCACTTTAAAGGCACTGGCTCAACTCACACAGAAAGGGCTTCAAACTAGCTTTTTGTGCCCCCAGACAGACTCGGAACAGGGCAGAAAGGCAGGAAATTCAAGACACCTCTGTGAAGGAAAACTCCAGAAGCTTCGCCCACTTCAAAGTGAGCACCAGGTATAAAATGGGACCCTCAGACCCACTCTTCAGTACATTCCTGGACTGTGGATACTACAGAAGAAGGTCACCCTGCTGCCCCGCTGCTTGAGGCCTGCTCTGCTTGCTGAGAAGGAAGACTGAACCTGCACTCTTCATCCCAGTCTGAAGGAACTCCAAGGATCAGCTAACTGAACTCCTTTTGAGATACAGGGACATAACAAGCTCCAGAGGCCTCCCTGCATCTGCCCGGCTGACCTGCTGCCTGTCAGGCCCTTGCTGACCTCGGCTAGAGTAAGTTCTTGATCTTCAGGAGATACCCCTCAAGTTCAGAACCCTTGGTGTGGTGTTGGACGAACTCCTCCCTAAGGAAAAGGAGAAATCATGAAGTTTCGGGCCCTTCGTGACCGGGATGGACCAGTTTGCACCATGGCCTTGCCACCTGAGCCACCCATAATGCGAAAATCTCGTGAACCCCACTCTTTGGGCTGCAGTGACTTCCAGATCTGTACTTTTTCGCGACAGCATCGACAGCCTGCAGTGGTCACCACAGCAAATCTCCAGCAATGGCATTTGCGACGCTTTACAGGATATTTGCACTACAGCGACAACCATCCATGACACCTGGCATGCTGTTTGCACTGCAGCGACGACCATCACCGATGCTCTCCTTGCTCCTTGCGGCCTCCTTCACCGCAAACAGAACTCTTCCCGCTAGAATTTAGTAAGGACATTTTTCAGTGGCCCTAACCTGGTCTCCATATCCAGCCTTCACTTCATCGCTGTCAGTCTGAACTTGTGACTTTTTTCCTGTCTTGCTCAACTAGATAACTGTAAGTGGCACATTGTGCTTTTAGGTGTGATACTTACCTTAAATATTTGAAATTGCATATCTTGGTTCTACTGGTTTGATTTTTGCTGTTTTTTTGTCAATTTATCTATTACATTTTACTGTATTTCTCTAAATTGATGTGGGGTTTTTCTTGTGTGGTGTTTTTACTTTATTGTTGTTATGTTTGGCATAAATACGGTACATATTGCCTCTAAGTTTAGCCTGACTGCTTTTCTGCCAAGCTGCCAGAGGGTTAGGCACTGGTAAATTTACTGACTTTTTGTGGTTCACCCTGGCAAACATTGTGGCTGTTGCTTGAATAGGGTGTTAACCCCCTCAACCAACAATCCAATTTCTTACAACATTTTTATCACTTGTCATCTACCTATATAAACTGTCAAGTAAAAGGCATACTAATCCTGAGTTGAAAGACTGAAACTGGGTACAGGTCGCGAAACATCTAGAACTATGGCCAGTTTCTAGCCTATATTTCGTCGATTTAACTTTATATCTGTGGGGTGTTGTGAAAGAACTGATGCATAAAATAGGCTGCACCAGATTGGTCCTATAGATCATTTCTGCCCCTTGTCATTTTTACGCCTGGTTACAGACGGTATGTGTTTTTCTTACTAATTCTTTAAAACATAGATACATTGAGCTACTGGCCCCCCTCCCAAGGATGTTGCTCTGTCCCAACATACAATCAGTTGTTTGATATACAATTCCAGGGCCCCTGGCATGCTCGCATTTACAAGTATAGCATTCAGACCCGCCATTATGTATGGAATACGTGCATTTTGTCCAAAAACCCCTATGCATATGCATGCATAGAGGTTTTTGTTTTTTCCCCTTACAGCAGCCTTTTTTTCTGATGTTTTTGCTAATATTGGAGAGTCAGTCTGTCATTATTATTATCATCTTGCATTCTCCTTTCACAAATCAAGACACCTGACCCCAAAATGGTCATCCCAATGATTTGCCACTTGCAAGACTTTGGGTTCCAATCTTGGGGGCAGGCACCCTGACCGGAAAACAACACTTCTTTCGAAACTCTTCTCACCTGCACCTCTGTCTCATCATCCTAGGTGTGGATGCAGCCTTCCTTCCTCCTCTTCTCTCCCTTGCTCAGTCCTCTCCACCTCCACTTCCCCTCCTTTTACAGCTCCTCCTTTTTCTCTTTTGCTGAAGATTTGCCTCTCCCCCCTCCTCAACCCAACCCCCATCTCTCTCCTATCTAATTTGTTCAGGAGGAAAAAGAGTCAATTAAATGATCTGAACACTATCTTCATTGTTCGCAACAAGTCATCTTAATATCATAAAAAAACACAACTGAGGATATAATCTTTGTCCATGCCGTAAGTTATGGTTGCCACCAATGTTCCCTCTAATATTATTTTTTGCTGTGCGGCAATGCAGTGTCCGTGTGCACAGCGGCGTCACTAGGGGGGTGCGGGGGGTGCGGACCGCACTGGGTGACACCATCACATGGGGTGACACCAATCTGGTTACGCTCTGCAGCCTCGCCTCCGCTCTTTTTAATCAGGAGGATTAGTGTCTACAAACTGCAAGGAGCAATCAAGGTGGACGGCGAACAGCCTTACGTGCAGGTCGAGCACGCCGACCAGGTATTTAGCAACTCATTCCTACTGGGGCAGCCCTCGGAACAGGCCTGAAATAACAACATATCCGTTCAAAACAAAAGTGCTGCAGGCTTAAGTGCGCCGGCGCGCGTCACCCCTCTTGGCCTCTGGCCGTCAAGTCTATTGACGTGTGGACGCCGTGTGGACGTCACGTCTATTGACGTCCAGTGTCGCGGCAGCAAGGGGGCGGACTGTCTCTTCAGCACCACGAGGCCCTGTTCCCATGCTCGGAGTGTCTTCGCGCAATAAACAGACCACGCAGTGTCAGCGTAAAAGGCCATTTTATTAGACCAGAACTGCGAATCTGTACATAACAATAAATCAACAATAACAGTAACAGCAAACCCCCACTCACACTCCCCCCCCCATTCGTTTCATTCACTCCGCGTCATCACTAAGCCCTAGCGGCTCCAAACACCCTTCTCTTGGCCGCCAATCACCGTCTTCCAGCCCCCAGTCATTGCAAACTTCCATTCAAACTTCGGTCCGTCCTGTGCCAACTCCCCCCCCAAGGGATGGGTATGCCCGCTCTTGACCCCCTGTCCCTTCGAATCCTGCCTACAGCAGCTCTGGCCTAAACTGGCAATGCTATTGACCAACCCAGAAACCACCTCCAACTGCCGGGTGGGTGGGCGGCCTTTCGAGCTCCCTCCCGATGGTGCCAGGCGCAGAAAAGAGGAAGATCCCTTCCTCCCCCGCGCTTAAGTACCCACCCCCTAACTCCTCCCCTTCCCCTACCTGGCCTATCCCCTGCGTGAAAGACCCCGGGGTAAGACTAGTCTGCGACTCTGCTTTCGCGGGGCCCGGCATCGCGCAATAAACAGACCACGCAGTGTCAGCGTAAAAGGCCATTTTATTAGACCAGAACTGCAAATCTGTACATAACAATAAATCAACAATAACAGTAACAGCAGACCCCCACTCACACTTCCCCCCCCATTCGTTTCATTCACTCCGCGTCATCACTAAGCCCTAGCGGCTCCAAACACCCTTCTCTTGGCCGTCAATCACCGTCTTCCAGCCCCCAGTCATTGCAAACTTCCATTCAAACTTCGGTCCATCCTGTGCCAACTCCCCCCCCAAGGGATGGGTATGCCCGCTCTTGACCCCCTGTCCCTTCAAATCCTGCCACCCAGTGGACCCCCTGTAGGGCGGTCCACTGCCCCACCCCCCCCAGGGCCGTCCGTCCGTCGCTGCACAGTCACTCCCGCCGACACCATATAGACTCGTTCCACAACTTGCTCACCACATCCCGCAACTCCATCATGTACCACGCATTGCCCAGCCGAGACAGGTGCACACCGTCCTCCCTAAAAGCTAAAGGCTCCTCCAGCCGAATCCCAGGATGCGAAATGACCTTTACGTCCCTGTCCGCACAGTACAGTCTCATTGCCCGATTAAGTTTCCTCCGGGCCTTCTCAATGGCCCCATGTTTCATAGCTCCCCTCCATACTTTCCTGGGGACCAGCTCCGTCCAGGCAATGCAGGCCCCCGCCATCCTTGATTTCAACACTTCCAAGTCCCTTTGCATAAGCTGTAACAATGCCAATCCAGACAGTTGCACCAGGTCGTTCTCTCCCAAATGAATGATTAACAAATCCGGGCATCCCCTCTGTGGGACCATCTTCGCGAGCCAGGGCAGTAGTGCCCCCCATCGCATTCCGCTCTTTCCCCACCATTTCACCTCGTGCAATTGTCCTCTCAGTCCCGGGTTACGGCCGTAAACCTGTTGGTCAGCATATTTGGAAGCCCAGTGCACGAATGAGTGCCCAACGATCCAAGTCACCGTCCTACCGCCCGGGCCACCCACGCAACCTACGAAGAAAAAGATGTTAGAACAGGCAAACAAAAACAGTGCAACACCAACAACCTGCCTGGGACCCTACTACTTCCTCACATACCTCTCGCAACAGCGCGACTTCCAACGCCCAATCCTCCTAATCCTGTCCCAGGACCAACCCAGGCGAGCCGCCGCAGTCGCAGCCCCAATGCGAAAGGAATGAGTACCGTAACCAGTTCCATCAATCCCCAATCGTCCCAAAGCCATACGCAGCACCGCCAACAACTGGCCAGCCGTCACTCTCGCACCAGAGGCATGGCAGAAAATCTCTCCACCCCGGGCCCCAGCCGACCCCCAGAAAGACCTCCACTCCAGAACCGGGCAAACCGCCCCGCCAGACTCATTCAACTACACCCATTTGCCCCTACCCACCTGATCCGTCTTCGAGCGACCCAGCCAGATCCCCAGACGCCCCGCATCCACACGCACATCCTCAAACAACCTGCCCGCCCCCGTCTCGTGCCCAACAGCTCAGACACCCGAAACGCCCCAAAGAACATCCATACCATGCACAAACGAAACAGTCCCACCTCAACCCGGTCATAACAACAATCCGGCAACACCCCAACCAACCGAACCAACAAATCAAACGTCACTGCCTCCCGCAGTCGCCCCCCCCCCCGGCCCCCCTCTCCCGGCCCCACCCCCGCAACATGAGAGCCAGCACCACATCCTTGGTGGGGTCAAAACCCAAAAACAAAACACAGTAAAAGGAAATACCAGCCAATTTCCCAGAGATCGTAGCAGCAGTCAGACCCCGGTCCATGCATGCCAGCACATAGCCCCTCAAACCCTCCAGCACAGCCGACTCCCCACTCACGACACCATCCACCGTCCAGCCCATAAAGGTACTAAATTCAGACCATGCCAGACGATAAGTCCTCCTCGTGGACGGAGCCAACGAACCCTCCACCAGACCAATCATCCTCACTCCCCCAAGGCCCAGATGCCGGCCGGCAGCTCGGTCTTGCAGGCGTCCGCTCCCGGCGCCAGGTGTCGGAACCGCTGCCACTGCGAACGAGACAAAGCATCCGCAATGTCATTATTCGCCCCAGGGACATGCTTGGCCCGAAACACCACATTCAACTGCAGGCACGCCAGCATGAATCTGCGCAACAGCCGCAGCACTCGCAGGTCCCTCGCCCTTTGGTTATTAACAAGGTCCACCACCGTCATGTTGTCAACATGAAAGAGCACAGTCCTGTTCCGAAAGTCCTCCCCCCACACCACCAGTGCCACCAGCAATGGGAAGAACTCCAAAAAGGCAATGCTCCTGCCTTGCTTGATCCAGGAGGCTGGCCAGCTCTCCGCACACCACCGACCATCCCAGAAAACACCAAACCCCGCTGACCCAGCTGCGTCAGAGAACATTTGGCATTGCCAGACCGCCCTTTCCTCATCAAAATCCAAAGGCACCCCGTTAAAATCCTGCAGGAAAGTAATCCAAGTCCTCAAATCCGTCCTCACCCCCAGGGAAATCCTCACTCTGTGATGCGGAAGCACTGCCCCCGACATGGCCATGCCGAGCCGTCTGCAGAACGTCCGCCCTGCCCGCACCACCCTGCACGCAAAGTTAAGGAAACCCAAAAGCTTCAGAACCGCCCGCAAAGGGATCTGCCGTTCCCCCACAGCCCACTCCAGACACGCAAGAATCTCCTTCACCTTAGCTGCCGGCAGGCGCGCCAACCATTCCACTGAGTCCAGTTCAATCCCCAGAAACGTGAGGCAACAGCTGGGACCAGCCGTCTTCTCGGGCGCCAAAGGCACCCCAAACTGCACGGCCAAGGCCTGGAAACGCGACAGGGCCCTGCCGCAATCCCCCGACCCCGCCCTGCCCAGGAAGAGGAAGTCGTCCAAGTAGTGAGTGACTTCACGGCACCCACTCACCCGCACCATGACCCACTGCAGAAAAGTGCTAAAAAGCTCAAACAACGCACAGGAGATGGCACACCCCATGGGCAGGACCTTGTCCACGTAGATGGCTCCCCCGAACTGCATGCCCAAAAGCGCAAAATCAGCCGGGTGAATAGGCAGGAGCCGGAAAGCCGACTTAATGTCACACTTCGCCATCTCCGTACCGGGACCACACAACCGCACCATCCGGACCGCATCGTCCACCGACGCATACAGCACCCTCGAGTCCTCCTCTGCAATGAAGTCATTCACCGACCACCCCTCTGGCCACGACAAGTGGGGAATCATCCTGAACTCCCCTGCCTCTTTCTTGGGCACCACCCCCAAAGGAGAAATGATCAGATCCGGCAAAGGCCAGTCAGCAAACGGGCCTGCCACTCTCCCCTCCGCCACCTCCTTGTCCAACTTCGCAGCCACCACTCCCGGCAACTCCTATGCCGACCTCAAATTCTCAGCCCAACAACGCTCCCTGGGACCCTGGTAGCCCACCCTAAAGCCCTCAGTGAAACCCCAGAAGAGCCGCGCCGCGGCCTCGCGATCAGGATAGCGCGCGAGCCACGGGGCCATCGCCTCCACCCTAACCGGAGTAGGCGCCCTTCGGGCCAGGCTGGCCCCGACCCCTCCCGTTCCTCCACTGCTCGGAGGGGGTGGTGAGTGAGAGGCACTGCGTAAGGGGGTGCTTCCCGCCGCACTTCGAGCACTCGTGCTTGAACTTACATGGGTACCGAGAGCAGAAACCCCGATTATAGCTCCAACACGCCCCCCTAGTGGGCCCTCCGGGTTTGGACGGCTGACCAGACACAATGGTGCTGGGCACAGTTCCGCCCCCCGCCCCGCCCTGGGCGGGACGCGTCGGAAAAGACCGATACAACACCGGTAAACCACTGGCCGTGTGTGTAGAGGCCGACGAGTGCGAAGACGCCATCCACTGCATCCAAAGCTCCTGGTCCACCTCGACCCAACTCTTCTCCGGATCAGCACTAACCCGGGCCCGAAACTCCTCGTCGTAGCTCAACCATGCAAACCCACCAAACTGCATCTGGGCCTTGCGAATGATATCCATATACTTGAACAGCGCAATCGCCCGGTCCAGATACTTCTGGCAATACACGCTGGCATAAATCAAAAAGGCCGACGTCCAGTTCTCCATAGTGATAGGCACCCTAGGCCGCCTCGTCAACTCCCACTCCTCCTCCTTGGAGCCCTCCTTAGCCTGAACTTCCCGATGCAGCAACTTAAAAACATCCACAAATTCGTGTTTCCATATTTTTTCCCTCATCTTTTCTGACAAGTGCGACCCCAACGGCATCGCCAACCCCATGTAAGGCATTTTCTTAGGGACCTTCACCCCCCTTTCCTCCTTGCCATCACCTTTGTCCGTTTGCACCCCCAAAGTCACCGACTTACCATCCACCTTCTTACCATCCTCAGGTGGACCGCCTGACGGCGCCCGCCCCTCCCTCACAGACCCATCCCCCACACCCACTGACCGGCAGGTGCATTTACGGCCATCCCCACCCCGAGGAGCGTCATCCCAAGCCGCCCACCAGGCACCCTCACCTTTCAGTGCCGCCGTCCGCTCACGGGGCCTTCCTCTGGACTCCTTTCCACGGACCACCATGGATCCCGCCTTCTTCCTCGTCCCGGGCTCGACCTGCAACACACCAAGGTCGTCGTCTCCCGCTGCGCGGCAAACGCCTTCCAAGTCATCCCGCACCTCCCCCTCTTCCAATTCTTCACTCTCATCACTGTAATCCAGCTCAAGCACCGGTTCCAGATCCACTCCATCTCAGGCCACATCTTTCACAGCACGCTTCACACCCTTCTGCACACATCCGCGGCCACGCAGTCCGGTGGCGCCACGTGCCGCAGTCGCCCGATCCCGCGGAGGAGGGACAGCCGCCGCGGACTGCCCTACTTCTTCCGGCCTGCGTCTCGGAGCCGTGGTGCACCCCGCTAGGCCCCCCTTTGCTCTGCCAACAACCGCCGACTTGGAACCCCACCCTCCCCCCAGGTCGCTGGCAGGGCCCTGACTTCCTCAACCCGGCTTTCCTGGCCTCCTCCTCCTGCCTCTCCGCCTCCCTCTCCTCCTCAGAGGTGGGGGTGGGAGGACCCTCAATCTCAGGGCCCCAAACTGCACCCACTCTGGCCCTCGACTCCTCAGCCCATCTGACCTCCTGAATTTGCTCCAGAATCCGCTCTCCACGCGACCTCTCATCCCAGGAAATGGAACCCCAAATCGGGGGTGGGGGGGGTGGGCCGTAGCCAAAGAAATCACTCCCCGGGGGGAAAAACCCACCTGCTGAAAACCCTGCACCCAACCCGGGCCACTAATGGGGACCAGAGCGGGCGAAGCGCTCTGGCCCGCCAGAAACCCAGGCGCCAACGGCCTCACAACGGCCGGGGTGCCTGCCCTAGAACCCCTGGACAAGTCAATAGGGGCCTCCCCCAACACCTCGCCCGACTCCCGAAGCACAAGCCCGGACCCATCCCCCTGAACAGAGTCATCCTCCAGGCGGGCCAAAGGCCCAGAGGCCCTATTGCCACCCGGCGACCCCACCAGGACCACAGCAGGCTCGGCCAGGGCGCCCGCCTGCCCCTCCCCCTGCACGGCACCGGCCGGCGCCGTCAGGGGCCCGCGGAGCGGAAGCGCGGAAGGCGCGGCCATCACGGCCGCACCCGAGGCCCCAGGCAAAAATTCCAGCGGGGGAAGGGCCGCGCGGAGGTTGTCCTGCGCTTCCCGCCCCGCTCCGTATCCTTGGGCACACCCCCCCTCCTAACCCCAGACCCCCCCTCCTGGTCCGGCTCGTCCTCCAAGCAGGCGAACACCGCCGCCTGAACCCCAGCCGAGGCAGCCCTCGTGCCCCTGGAGGCCCCCACCCAGGCTTGATCCATGACCCCAGGCCTAATAAGATCGTCGCGGCCGGCCCTAGCAAGCAGCAACAAGGCCTCACGGACCTGTTCCGCAGACACACCAGACATCCTACCCAAGCAAGAGACAAACAAGAGGAAAAGCTAAAACCCCAGCTGCAGTGGAACAGCTCCGAGCAAAAATTCCCCCAAAATTAGCACTAGGCCTAAACTAATCACTAACTAACTCCTTTCGAGCTCCCTCCCGATGGTGCCAGGCGCAGAAAAGGGAAGATCCCTTCCTCCCCCGCGCTTAAGTACCCACCCCCTAACTCCTCCCCTTCCCCTACCTGGCCTATCCCCTGCGCGAAAGACCCCGGGGAAAGACTAGTCTGCAACTCTGCTTTCCCTGGGGCCCGGCATTGCAGATTTTCTCAGCAGGGACTGTGGCAAAGGGGTTGAGGGACCCATTACACGTCATTTATGGCTGTCTGTAACTGAAACCAGAGGTAGGAGGTTCGTTTTTTTCTTCTTGCGTGCCTCTCAAACTGCATCTAAAAATCTTCACAGTGACTCAAAGTAAACGTGGTAGGTTATTAACTAGAATGCTTCTGTACTGCTGTTTCCATCCTTGAACGCATGACCTGGCAGTGCCGATGTATGCAGCCCCTGTAAAGTCACTCTGATGTTATCGCCTGCTCCTGCCTGACAATCATTCCAAGCAGTGATGGTGAGGGGAACGGAACCCGTGGTTCCCTTCTGTGCGCGCCGAGGGAAGCGCGCGCGGAGCCTCGAGAGAGCAAAAGCATACAGCAGAACCTGGATTCTTAACAAGGTGGAGACTGGATTTTTTTTTCCACGAGGTTTCTCGATCTGCTCTTAAGTTCTCTAAATTGGTTCGCCTCAATTTCAATGAGGCTGGGCAGGGGCACATGTTGCATGGAGCAACGGACGGTGGATTTAGGGGGGGGGGGGGGGGGGGGGCTTAGCCAGGATCTATGCTCCGAGGCAGCAGCACCCAGTTCATTTCAGGCATTACATTTTCATTCTCATAAGGGCCCTTAATGCTTCTGGTTATTGCGCTAGACCCGAAATACGTGCAAATTAAAGCATTCTCCTACAGAGCTGCTTTTGGAATGTATGTTTCCCCCAATATGTTTGAGAAAGTGTGCAGTAAATAAAAAACTTTGCTTCCGCTTTTGAAAAAATAAAAGTAATGCCTGGACGCCCCAGCTCTTTTGGAGAGGAACAGACTGGCTCACCTCACTGTTTTACTTCCCTCGTGCAGTGAAGCAAGGGGCTGGCATTAACACATTCGCAAGGGCTGCGTTTATTCCCAGTCAGACATGGGTCATGGATTTGCGCCCTCTTTCCTATCTGCAAACGTCCAGAAACTCGTATTTTTACCGGTGCGCTGATCTCCCATATGGAACAAAACAGCACCTGCTGAAAGCACTGGATAGTTTGGCATCCAACGCCACCTTTTTGCTTTCTCTGGCTTCCCAAACAAATCTCAGCCTCGTTAGCCACCAGGCCAGGTGGAAGTAGCCAGAACAACTGATAGCTGGCCTCTAGGCACCTCTGTGCACCTCTCCTTTCATCCTGCTCTCATTCGCATTTCTATTATCTGCAAAACCTTTGCCCTTTGTATTAAAAGGTGTGAAAGTCTTTGTATCTCAGTCAGCCTCGAACAGTGGCATTGTATTCCTCTTAAGATATACTCTAATTCCTTCGTTTATCTAAATGTAAGACTCTGAGTACATCTGATTGTTTGAAGACCAGTTTTCATTCATAGTTCACCTAACAGCTCTGAGCTGTGGCCAGAATTGGAATGGTAGAAACGGCTGCACTGGTTGACTTTTCGGGTGTTGCACAGTTTTCTTTTGTCAGTGGATGCCAGGGTATTGCTTAAAGATACATACGAATGCCCCCCTGGTCTTAAACAGTAAATTGAACATTGAACACATGTACCAGTTTGTAAATATAGGACCTAAATTTACAAACGTTACTAAGAATTCTGTATGGTCCCGTTATTTGCCAACTGTGTCCACTGACGGACTCAGAGCAGAGGAGGTCCATACGCAGGCCCGGACTGCCCGTCGCGGGGAGCGGGCAATATCCCGGTCGGCCGCATGGGTGGGGGCCGGTTTTGGGCCCCAGGGGGCCGTTTTTGTTACACGGCCGTTTTTGCAGCATAGCTGCAAAAACGGCCCTGTAACAAAATAGGCTGAAAACCGGCCTTGACAATGAGCGCGGTCGCACCCCCAAACCCCCTGGAGGGGGAGGGGGAGCCGGCCGAGCACTTTGCCAGGGCCGGTTTCGGTTCCCAGTCCGGCCCTGTCCATACGGTAAGTTGTGAGGGGGTGACACCATGAGTTAATCGCACCGGGAGACACCAACCCTAGTGACGCCACTGCGTGTGCACACTTTTCAGTGCTGTGTGCGCAACTGAGACATAACAGGACTATGTGAGTGAGTGCAGCGTGCTACCTCTGAAAAAGGTGAAGGCAACACCTCTCTCATTTTGAGACAAAATGGTTGGAAGGGTGCATGGCTGCAAGTTTTTTTAAATAAGTGGTATGATGCAGCCAGCGTCGAGAACATTGCATCTCTTTTATATTTGTTGTGACAGGTAGAAGAGGCAACATGGACAGCGAGAGGAGAGAGGGAGCAAGCAAGAACACAGACAACAGTTGGGGGGCAAACAAGAACAAGGACAGTAGTTGGGGGCAAGCAACAACATGGACAGCAGGAGTATCATGCTACAGTATGGACTGTGTGTGGGGCCAAGCTACAACAAAGACATCTAGAAGATGCTAGGAGGGGGCACAGAGACAGGGAGCGCAGGCAACATCACATACATTGAGAGGATGGTTGGAGAGGGCAAGCTACAACACGGACAATGGGAAGGGGGTAAGCAACAGCACAGAAAGCAGGAGGGGCAAGAAGTACATGAGGGAGCCAGATGAAAATAAAAACTCTCTGGTAGAGTACTTAAACCTAAAGAAAAATGTAGCCCCATATAAAATGAGCAGTGGAAGGACAAAAGTAATGCATCAATACTCCAGTGGACGGACACACACATGAAGAGGAAGGAAACCTACTGCAGCTGACCAATAAGATGCAAGAAAATGAGAGTGACAATGCAGCCAACCAATGGTAAGCCCACTGTATATAAAACAAAATATCTTGCATTCGCTATCTTAGGGAAAAACTAAAAAACTGTCAAATTTTCCGATGCTCATATAAAGTGCGCCAAGGACCTTGGGCCAGGTTTGCTCTGTATAAAATTGCTGAAACAACATTGTTTCTAGATGTGCTGGCTCAAATGGATCTTTCAATCCATGTATACCAAGACTACAACTCCAGGACTGCACAGGGCTGTTAAATGAAAATCGATCTTTCAGCATATTAATGGTATTTACAGGAATTGAAAAAGATGGTCATTGAAGCCAGAAAGGGCTAAAACGAACAAGGGCCAAATATGTTAGGAATTTTGGGGCATATTATCAAGCAGGGCGTTAAAAATTATCGCTGTTTCAGCGGCGATAATGGGCTTGATAATATGGGCTTGTGAATTCCAATAGAAACCCATGTTCTGGTGTGAACATGGGCTTCTATTGGAATTCTCCAGGACATATTATCAAGCCCATTATCGCTGCTTTAGCTGCAGTTTTCTGCCGCTAAAACTGCGATAATTTTAACGTCCTGCTTGATAATATACCCCTTGGTGTTCACAAAAGGTCTGATTTCCAATATCAGGCTGTTTGCACCCTTAAATAATGCTGTTTGGTATACAACAAGCCCGCATTGCAATAGAGTAACATGTTACAAATAATACAAAATGAGCAGTGAACCCACTATATGTATTTTTCTCCTGTAACATGTTACTGAATCACAATTTGTGTTTGCCAGTAAATTCTGAATCGGTATTTGTAAGTGGTGTGTTTAGGGCTTCCCTTCTAAATACTAATTTTAAAAGGGATGCAATAATGTTTTGCAATTGAAATTAGGTTGCAAAACAATGATATTTTACGGACTACACAAGTGTCACTGTAATCCCACCCTCTTTGTAACTGTAGACAAAAAACATTTTTAGAGTATGCAGTGTTCCTATCCCTACTCTTTAAAAAAATCTTACTTAAACTCTTCTTTTTATTAAACAGATCCCTTTTTCCTTTAATGAAATGGGCTGTATTTAAAAATAAATATTGCTTTATTTAAACGCAAACATAGATAAGGTGTTCTGCTGACCCCTAGCAGGCCACGATCGCTGTGATGTATTTTTTGTGGGGTGGAGTTTTATATAGCGCAAACTTGACCCTAAGGTATCAGAGTGCTTTACATGAGCACCAGTTGCTTACACAAGGACACATTCATTATTGTTAGGCACCGGGAGATGAAGTGATCTGCCCAGAATCACAGGATGTTGGGCGTCATAGCCGGGACTCAAACCCTGTTCCCCAGATTTGAGAACGACCGCCGTAGGCATAAGGCTCCATATTCTCTCCTTGGAGAATGGCTGAGAATAGTGGTGGGCCACGTTTTGTGACTTACCTTAGTATTGTTGTTGTAGATTGAATTGCCACCCACTACGACTTGGTATTTTGCAAACGGACCTATTAGTACATATGTCGGTTTGCAAAATACCACACTGGTTGCAAAAATATTGGTCACAAAGTGCAACCAGTATTTTGCGACCAGAGCTTCATGCATCTGGACCAAGATATTTAGTAAAAGTACTTTATGCTGTAATTCTACTGTCATCACTTGTGCCTAGCGAAGTGCTTCCCAAATGTTTTAGAACCACAATGACTTTTTAGTAGGACCAAATTGCTGCACCCCACCTAGCTTTAATGAACAGGATTGCGGGTGATTTTTTTTTTACAGAATTATATTGCACACAAATAATAATGTGTGGAAATCGGGTTTCAGTTAATATTTATTATTTGTTCAACACAGACTAAAGGGTCTTGATTTGTTCTGAACCTTTTGTAGTGTAGGTCCTACATTCCCAATAGGCTCTGCGCATTGGAATAATGTATCCTATAGATATGACATGGGACTTAGGTCAGTGGGTCTCTATCGAATATACTAAACTTAATTGTGAGTGCCAGCAAGCTCAGAGGTCACTAGAAACTTTCTCGAATTCAAAAGAAGGGATTCGTTTCTGACAACTGCATAAACATGACAACTTTGTTTCCCTAGGACTGGAATAACTAGCTTCAGAGTCGTGGAAACAATAGATAAGTATTTCACTCAGTCAATTGTGCATGCGTTGTTTTTACAGAGTTTGCAGAGAAATAGTGAGACTGGCGTTTTCAATAAAAGGTTTATTGAACAGTCTTCTTTCTCATGAAAGAGAGGTGAATGGCTACAATCGTTAGACAGAATGCAAAGTATAATGTGTACAGCGAGAATAGTATTATAAAATAATACTGTAATAGCATTGTTTTGGTTTCTAAGCCATATAATAATACATACATAAATAACACAGACGTAAAATACTCAACTGGTGCTTCTAAAATACCCCTACCCCAATGTACCTAATCTAGGTCTAGTACGAGGGAGGAAGTAAGTATGGTCTTTAGCATAGGTTTCGTTTTTGCCAAGAATCTACTAAAGGTTTCTCTAGGTTCTAATCAGCTTGATACCTTAGAATGAAGGAGGTCTGGTATCTCTGTCTCTGGACTTGATTTCACAACACCCCGCAAGGGGAGTCAGAAACACTGGAGCTGGATTTCTCAGCAGAGGAGGGCAGCTTCCTGATCAGTGCGTCAGCTGGAGAGTCAGCTTCCTTCGGCACTTACTGTGGCGAGCTGCGTCGGTCGTCTAACTGCTCCGAACCACCGTGCCTTGCTATAGCAAGTGAAGGTATATTTATACCTTGAAGGTGTTTAGGTATGCCATGTTTGACGTAAAGTAGGGCAAATGAACGCCATGAATGAACCCCTAAGAAATAGATGTTCATTGTAAAACTAACTGAGTTCTTGGAGAAATCAATATTCAAGCAAGGGCAAGTCCCTAATGGCTTAAGCTGGTTTTCCAAGAAATCGTTGTAACGTTTGCTGAATGGATGGAAGTATGGGATATAGCCTAAACCCACATAGGCTGTTAGGACTACAGTGCGCACTGCTTAATTGGAATTCCAAACATTCCAAACAACTCTTACATTTATCAACTTTGTATTTAATACATTTTCATGTGCTGAACCATCTATAAGATCAAAGGTTCATTAAATCAGTTCATATTCAACACTCAATATACTTTTTACAGTCATATTGCATGAACCACCACCCAATGCATTTCGGGACGTTCTCGTCCCTTCGTCAGGGGTTCCCGTTGTCAACTGAAAAGAACAAGGAAACAATATATAATCGATGCCATACCACATATTTACGATACGTCATCAGTTGTAAAACATTTTCAGATTTTAAACATTAAACAGTGAGTTATTGCCATTTCTTCTTTGCAATGAAAAACTTCATGACATTTTACAATAAAAAAACTTCATGACTGACATAGTAAATGGTCGTTTCAAAGTTAGATGTGAAGTTGATTATCATGAAGTAAGTGATTAAAAATTACTGTACAACAAAAAAGCGTACGTCGTTGAGATGTAAGGAACTCTGTCTAAAAAAGATATATAAATAACCAATCACTGTGACTAAACTACATGAACAACAAAACATAGATATGCAAGTTTAGTCGACACGTGCTCACCTCAACTGAGGATCAAAGAACATCGTGATTCATCAACCATTTAATGTAGACAACTCTGTTGGAAACAAGTGTCTGAAATCAGTACCAGCGCGATGTAAAAGCAAGACATTTCATGTCATCGGTATTCAAAATGCTCACCTCTGACTAGAAGAAACAGTGTAAACCGTCTACATGCAATCGGACAATCGTCGGTTCCTACGAAAGTAAAGGTAACATCAGTACCTTTAGAGATAATACTAGTGGCCAACACCGAAACGGTTACAAAGCAAGCTTACCTATTTTCAATCGGAGAAGCTCCGGACTAACCCGCCTTGCTGTTTCAACGATGCACTTCCGTGTCATCGTGCTTGGGTTATAAGCATAACTTCCGGGTAACTAGTTCACACGAATGGATGGAAGTAGCCATGCCTGTATTTGGGTCGCATGGGCTATGCCTCAATAAGGGCTTGATTTCTATGCCTATATAAGGGCAACGTGAATTGTACCTATATAAGGCCATGAATCAGGAAAATCCATTCAGAATCTAAAACGTCATACAACACCCACTCCACTTTCTTATGTACGACATTACTAAGTTCTAAACAGGTTAAAGATATCTAAACATGATGTGTTAATACCCACCCAAAACACATAAAAATGCAATGGTACTGGTTATACACAAAAAGAGTATATGTTCTGTACGCATTTAAAGCAATGTTTCATTCCAAGCATATAGTTGACATTTGTAAATGATGTCTGAATGAATCACGAAAATACATTCATGAAATGGCTTGTAAATACAGAATAAAAAGGTGCCGAAACCATTTCATGTCATGTTACATATAACTGTTGGTATGAGGACAAGGTCAAATATTGTCTCTGGAAGTTTTTTCAAAGAAATCTAGTTCTCTATGAATAGTTCTACTTTAAGCAGATAACTTTGTGCCAAAAAATTTAAAATACAAATTTGGAAAAAGAAAAAGTTAATCATAGAAAAAAAAGAGTCCCAAAGTTAGAACTTTGTTTTGAAAAATGAAGTTGAATTCAGAGTCTCTCAGAACACTGTGTGCCAAATCAAAAGTCAGTGTTATTGTTTGGAGAAAACATCAAATCTTCTAAGTCTGTAAAGAATGTGTCTACCATTGTAGGTGAGAGTTGAATTACCTTGTTAAGAAGATCAACTGCACATAGATGTGAAGCATCGCCGTCAGCATTGGTCGCATTAGCAATGTTCGTAGTGGATGATACCTTGGGGACTGTTTCCTCTCGTACCTCACCGTCAGCATTTTGTGGCTGTGAGATCTCAACGAATGCCGTCATCAGAATTGGTAGCCGCTGTGGACAACACAGTGCATGGGCCATTACTAGTTCAAGCAAAGTATCAGCATCCGTTGGCATGACTGATGGGAGTGTCAGACATGTGTCTAGCACGCATTCTTCTCCGCATAGCAGGCAGCGTAGAACAGGTAAGATGCAATCTTGCCAAATTGGTCTGAATGATAGAAACCATGTGGTATTCAATTCTCTTAGACGAGGTAGTCCCAAAATTTGGACGATGCGCTCACGACACTTCATCACCAGTAGAATTGTCTCTATGGTGAACTGGGTGTCGCTTGTGGATTGGCTTGCCATATCGAAGCAGTAGGAGCAAAAATAGTATCCCTGCAGCGAGTCCCAAAATGAAAGGCAGTCCGCCAAACACAGAGTGCACAAAGTTTGGAAATATTCCTAGGACTGCTTCATAAGGTGCTAACAGTCACAAAAACACTGTCTTAAATAAATGTACAATACCACTCGTATCAGACATGTTTAAGATACGACTTAACATTTCCAAGAAATGTATTGGGCAATTTATAGTTAAGAGGGCATGTATCTCTGCAGAAGTCCTAGCGACTTGCAGATCATAGGTTTCTTTGGCCGAGGTCAGTGGCACAGTTTTCTGTAAAAGAATGGCTTTCATTCTGCTTAAAGTATCAATTTGTATAGAAGAGATGTTCAGTGAAGACCATATTGGCGACTCCCGGTCTGTCTTGGTTTTTGGAAACAATACTTCCATACAGCAACTAACCCTTGCTGACACAGTTACTAGATAGTGTAAACCTGGCAACATGCCACAGCAGCTGTGATTGTTCAACATGAGGTATTTTCCATTAGAAAGTTGTCCAAAAATTGGATTAATCACTGCAGCTGGTGAACCTTGCAGGTGGCAGGAAGTTGTTAGAGGAACCAACGCAGGCCCGTGTAAATTAATACCCTGACAAAGGAGAGAACCGCTTAGTGCGTTTTCACAATTTTTACCACTAGGAAACACTTATTTTCCCCAACTCCAACATCTGTGTGTGTATGGTAATTCCCAGGATGTCTTGATATATTCTTTACCAAACCTTTCATATATGCCTGCTTGTATGTGTTCTAGGCAATACTGAAAATGGAAAATTGTAACAGGCAGAGTGATTGTTCCGTTTATAATCCATTCTGTTGCTGGTTTTTCAGCGACAGTTAATGGAAATCTTTCCAGTTTTTCAATGTTCAGCACTATATAGTCTGCTCCCCTCTGTGCAAGTTTGATCTGTTTATCAGTGAGATTGAATTCTAAAAACAGTGACGTAGTATTGATTAAATGCCAAGGCACATAGCCTGAACAAAGGTTTTGTAACATCCAGCCTAATAGCATGATAGAACGTATTTGCAACGGACCATGTTGCAACATGACCATGTCCAGTTCCATGATGTCTATGGCAGAGGATACTATACTGCCCAAAGAATATATCCTGGATGACAGAGTCGTTAACTCATTGTCAACTACAGAGAGAGTTTTCTCTAAATGAGTACGATCAATTTCTCGTGTTCTTTCTGCAGTCTCTGCTTGCGTAATCTTCCATGCTTCATTATAAGCAGCATAGATACCGGCATATATAAAACGATTATGACGCGGAGTTCTTGGTCCTAGCAAGAATTCCCTAAGATCAGCGCCATCTTTAAGCAAAGATAAGTGTTGCTTTACATCCTGTAGTGTAGATCTATGTAGCCATTCACGGCACAGGTTCACTACACTTTATGTTGTTACGATACTGGATGCTGTCTCTGAACATATCTTGGATCTGGCCTAGTGAATGTGAACCCCCGTGTTTTATTTAGGAATCTATCTTGGCAGGTGTTTGTGTCTGTGGGCCAGATTAACCATTTTTTCCAATCTGGATACGTTCTGATGCAAAATAGTATGTACGTCGACCTGCCCCTCTGAAATGTTCCTGCTATCAGTTGTAGGTGTAGGTATGGACGGATTGTTTAGTTCTTTTATCTTGGCTACCCCAAGACAAGGTGTCTGTTGGACAGTGCCATTCAAAAACATAATTTGTTCTGGTATGATGCAGGCTCTAAAGTTTCTATCCCCTGCACGTGCCAATTTTTTGTGCCCCAGACAATTTTTGTCTCAATGTTGTCTTTCCAAAAGTCGAAACCTAGTGAAGACAGCAGAGCATAAAAGGCTGCAGAATAAATTTTGCTTAATGTTTGTCAACACACTTTTCATTCCTGTCTTATTAACATTTTTAAAGTAAAATGATTCTGGATTGGAAACATTAAAACCTGAAAAGTATGGAAATTTTCCCAAAATGTTTTTTGAGCTACCCTTTGGTGGCGTAGGACAATGTTCCCATTGGTTATACATCAATACATTTCTAGGGTTTGCAGATTTGTGCAAGAAATTATGACCATAGTGGTTATAACAATACATTTGTTCATAATCTGATGAACCTTCTAAGTATTCATGATTTGTGAATACAGCAGACATTTCTAAGTCTGACATATTATTATTAACAATCTCGAAGTCCCAGTCATCAGAAAAGGTACTAGATGAAACAAAGTCATTCAAGGAAGTCTTGAACTGGTGTAGAATCTTCAACAGCTCCGACGGGTCAAAAATGTCATAATCAGTTCTGTCCCAAGCTATACCCCACTGGTATAGGAACGGCTGTGATGTTCACTGATGACAAGTCTCATTGTTCACGATGAGATGATTTGTGTGGCTTGAGTAGTAAGTTGATGTTCTTACTTGCTGTGTCCTTTTTAACATATCTTCGCTTTATCAGCAGTCCCAAAGGTATTACCATAGTCAACCAAAGTAGAAGAAAAAGCTCACCCAACACAATCCTAAATTCAATCCATGGTGAAACCAGGTAAGTCTTTTCCAAAGTGATGAAAAAGGTCTGTTGCTTGTTCTTTCAAAGCTCTTTTTACTGAAATTGTTTCAGGTTCACTTGGATCCTCAGAAAACATATCAAAGTTAATGAAGTAGCCAGAGGCAGTTCTGTCAATTGTAGGGATTGCATCAGGATTCGTTGACATCGCTGGAACCACTTGATCACTTGTTACTTCATTGTAGACAGGTGTTTCTTGACAAACTGTTATTTGGGTCTCTAGAGGTACAAGTTCCATAGCTTTGTTGCATAGACCATTTTGCAGTGCAGATTCTTCAAAGGTAAGGAGTCTCTCAGTTTGAACCTCTTGGATAGTAGCCTAGGTAGGGCGTCTGCTACATTGGCGGAGTCCACTTGGCCTACTGCTTATGATCGGCCACATGATGTGGTTTGACAAGGTCGATGGACACGAACCTGTTCTCCTTTTTACCAGCAAGGGGCGGCAGTAATACTGTTCTTGATCCGTGGATTGCTAGGACAGGTACTGGTTGTCTGTAAGAAGGCTCAAATTCCTTCTTGTCTGTGATCTTTTCTCTGACTAGATCCCCAAGCTTAGGAATCCAGACAGGCCTTGTAGGGATGGTTGGTTTCTCTTCAGTGGTGGTTGGCTTCAGGAACACGTTACTTTGTTTCGTTCTTATTTCATTTAAGTCCTTTAAAACAGCCAAACGGTCTTTGACATCAAAGGGTTTTTGGTCTAACGCTGAAGTCTGACAATCGAGGTCCGATACTAACATTCAGGTCCCAAAAAGGACTTCATATGGAGGGATACCCCCTAGAGAACTTCTTGGCAGATTGTTAAGACTACGTTGGACACTTATTAGATGTTTGACCCACCCGTCACCCGAGCCTAATACTCTACCTGTTATAGACTGCTTTATGTCCTGTTTTTTTCTCTCCACTACCGAATTTCTCTCAGGATGGGATGGACTAGAGTACCGCAATGCAACGCCCAATTTGGCCGTGGCCTCCTTGTAAGCTCGAGAGCTAAATGCAGGACCCTGGTCAGAATGTAGCGTGCTGACTGCGTAAGTGCTAAAAAAAACTCGCAAATCTTTTATAACAGTTCGAGTGTCAGCGGAGCGCTGTGGCCACATCCAAATGAATCTTGAACATTAATCCACTGCAACCATAATATATTTATAGTTACCATCCCTCTGTGAGTGACCGCATGGATCTAGGTAAACGCAAGCTAATGGTTTATCTGAAATTAACAGGGGCGTCTGTGCAGGACGTTTCACTGTAGAGACTTTTATCTTTAGGCAGATTTCACATTCCAAAACATAGTTTCTGGTCTGTTTCCTCATGCGCGGCCACCAGTATCTCTGTTTTAATAATGACACTGTGGCGGAAACACCTGCATGAGCAGAGGCAAGCCCTTCATGTGCTGCTAAGATTAGTCCTAATCTATGTTCCATGTTTGGAATCACTCTATCCCCAACTCCAGGGATTCGAGCAAACAGAACATTATTCGCATCAGTTATATATGAGTATTTGAGTGGAAACCCTTTTGGTAATGTTTTACCACTGTCTTTGCTTGAGGCATTGACACCTTGCATTATTTCGCTGTCGGTTTTCATTTTTTAACGAGTGATTGCAGCTACGGAAGCCGTTTGCACAGCTGCCTTTGCGGCTTCATCAGCCAATGAATTCTCTGCAACATGAACGCCATCACGTTGATGACTCAGCGTATGGATCATGTGAGTGTTTTGTAGTCATTGTCGTAACTGAACTACTTGTTCCCAAAGCCATTTAAGCTTGATTGCGCCACCTTTAGCTGTACAATCTCCTAGAGACTGTGTTTTAGTGACCATTGGTTGGAATTTGCCATTATGCCAATGACCTTTCACGATCGCACACGCAGCACTATAGGCTTGTTTACCCCCAGTAGCGGGTTGAGCTGATCTGTCAGTATAAATTATACATTCATACTGCTCCAGAGGCAGTATTTCAGTAGGCAGAGGACATTCTTGTTCGTTTTGTAGAAATGCTTGTATCTTTAAATATGGGTCAAAACGTATTCAACGTCTGTTGCAGCAAGAGAATTAACACATTATAGCTATTTTGGATGTAAAGCTTTAGCATTTGGAATGCTCGCTTTTGTCACTGTCTCTAAGGCAAGTACAGGTGTAACAACCATAATGTGCTTACCCTGTGCGAGGCCTCTCTCTTTTGCTACTGAAGTTTGGACCACTGTCAGAATTTTTTCTATTGAAATGAATTTCATTTCTGCTTGTGTGTACAAGTGTGATATATAAGCTATTGATACTTTTTCAACTTCGTTAAAAGTTAAGTACATGAATGTGCATTGTCCTGGAATGATTTGGATCACTTAGTTGAATACGTTTACGTGTGTTTGCAAATGTTTCATTGCTAACATGTCTGTTTGCAATTAACTCAAAATTTCTGTGTGTTTTTGTGTCCAACTAACTGTTTTAAAATCAGGTTTGATTAATTCGTAGAGGAGTTTATCCCTTTTTCCGTAGTTTAGAATGTATGTTCTTTCAAAATTCAGGAAACCTAGAATCGACTGTAAGGTTTTCAGTCTTTTTGGAGGTTGGAGCAGTGCACATTTCTCTAGAAAGTTTGCTGACAGGCTTTTGCCTTCACTCAATAACTCATATCCAAGAAAAAGGACGTTGAGGTGGGCAATTCTCGACTTTTTATTTAATTTTTACCCTTCAGAGGCGAATCCAAGTATAATGGTGTTCACCTTGTTCAAGTGCCTATCCTAGTCATCATCTGTCAGATAGATGTCATCAACATATGATAAGGCTTCGTCATCATACGTTTGTAGTAACTCTGTTACTCTCGCTGAAAATAACCCAGGACTATTCTTGAATCCCTGAGAGAGACGACAGAAGTGATGCTGTGCCCCATAATTGAGAAAGTGGTCAAATATCTACTTTCTGGTGCAATGTTTTGATAGAAGAAATATCTAATGTGGTTTTATAGTTTTCATGCACAATGTTAATCACTAATGCTACACTGTGTGCATTTTGTACTGCAAAAGTTTTGCAACAAGAGTTTAAATGTCTGTAATCCTATACTAGACGATATGTATTGTCTGGTTTGGAGACAGGAAACAAAGGATTGTTCATTGACGAGGTGCATGTTTCAATCACCACTTGGTATTCAAGTTGATCTAATATCTCCTTGACCTGTTTTTTAGCTTCTTGCTTAACTGGGTACTGCCTTTGTGCAGTTGGTTGATTTTTCAACTGGATTTTATGGTGAGGAGAGTCCTCATTCCATCCTACATGATTTTTATATAATGCAGGAACCTGGGCTACTGCCCATTTCCTGGCATAGGTATATTTTAAATGAATTGGAATGTGATTAGAGAAGGCTGGCATAGTGATGTCTTCGCCATGTGGGCACTCCCTGACAAATTGTGGTGGCCAGTCTTGTTCAGCTAGAAGAATGTCATAACCCTTAGAGAGTCGCTCCCAAAAGAGTGCTCTCACTTTTCTTGGTATGTAGCCCTTCATCCGGAGTGTTATTTCATATAACTTATGTGGACAACTAACCCTAGTATCTGCAGTTTCAACTTGAATGAATTCATTCAAGTCCACTGTCTCCAGATGATTCTTCAAGTTCTTACAAGCTATGGTGACTTCTGCTGCGCTGTCCAACATTGTCTGAGCCTATTCCCCATTCTTGAGCTGTGTCCTCAAGATTCTCATCATGTCTAATTTTTTGACCTGCTAATTTCTTTTTGGTGAATTGAGGTTTCTTGTTTTTCTGAACGTGTTGATCGTCTTTGGACTTCACACGTTCTTCCTTGTGTTCTGACCGTCCTCTTCTTTCGGATTTCTGTGACGAAGTCTGACAGGTATGAGAGGAACGTGTATCAGTATCTTGATATCTATCAGGTTTTCTCAAATTATCCCTATTCCTCAGTTATACCTCCTTTCAGTGGGCTCCTTTTGAGGAGACCTACCTCTGGATTGAGAACGCTTCTCTTTAGGAGTTTGTTTAGTGTTCTCTCACTTCTTTTCAATAGGAGTAGGAGTAGTTTTAGTAAAGACCTTTTCAGGAGTTTCAGACAGTTGGGGTTTCAATGGTTTCCCACATAGACTGTCTCTGCCTAATTCTTCATAGGATTTCTCAATTATTCTGTCCAGTTCTTGTGGTTGCTCAGTTACATCAAATTACCTTAATTTTTGGAGGATCGCCACAGATGCTGCTTCACCTTTAATATTAGCTAATATTATTGTTGAGACCTGTTTGAAATCTTTCAATAATTACATACCTAGATTTAAAGCAGGCTCTGCCCCGTATTCATTTTGAATTTGTTTTAGGACGTCTGGTATTACCGCCATAGACGGAACACAGTGTATTTTAGTGTAAATTGCAGCAAAGACTGTACCCCAAGTGTCGCAGTCCTCCAGATGTGGTGCGATCCCCATTGGTAAACAGATTGTTAAAATTCAGTATTTCTCATGAGGGGTAGTATTAGGAAATACTGCCTTGACTTGGGTAATTTTTTGAGCTATCCAGAATGGAATTTGTGCCCGTTTTGTGGGTAATTTACCAACGACCGAATGTAGAGTCTGTGGTGTAAATTTATGTGTTCCCCGGGTGAGGGGGTGGTGTGGAATTATTATTGCTGGTTGGACTGGAAAAGTCTGCATGACATATTGAACCAATTGTCTATAAATTTTGATTAGCCCTTTAAGTTGAGCTCGTAGTTCCACATCTGTCATTTCATTAATTTCAAGATGTGGAGTATAGCTGGCTAAAACTGGCCATGTTGCGCCTGGTCTACCTAGTGGACCGAGTCTGGTAATGTGATTTATATGCTTTAGGGCGCCTTTAAACCAGAGCACATGCTCCTGGTAAGTTAGTGGAATTTCTATATCCTTGAAAGGAATGTATTCCGTTGGTGGTTCATCTTCTTTGTAGAAGTGAAAGACATTTGTTACTGGATTTTCTTTGGGGAAGATTATCCAAGAATAGAATACCTCTGTCTGATGATATTCATGTTCCTCTATCACAAAAACTGCCCTACCACCTCTTGATGTTAGGCCATTTTGTATAAGTTTTATAGTGATGGCTCTCCTTAAATTTGGAGGAAGGATTATAGCATCCTCGTCGGTTTCTTGGAAACCTGAAAAGTTAAGAGCTGCGTTGGCTGGATCAGCCAAAGCTCCACCGTTCTCAGTGTTGTTGCCGTTATTCGACATTTTGTTGACTGAAGGTTTGCAGGGCAAGCTTCAAGGAAACAAAGACAAGGTGCACAATATTTTGGAACACTGTACCCTTCAACATTGAACAAACCAAAAAGCTAATACATAGGATTTTTCGTCCTACTCAGCTATGGCGGATATTATCCCTTTACCCACTCCAGATGTCTATTGGAGCATTACGGAAAAGGGGTCTCTGGAAAAAGCACGACTGAGTTACTTTAGTTTCTAGCGTTAAATTAGTGTCTTACCAAACGTTGGGCGCCATGTAGTGTAGTTCCTATATTCCCAATGGGCTCTGCACATTGGAAATATATATATTATAGAGATGATGTAGGACTTAGGTCAGTAGGTCTCTATTGACTATACTAAACTTAATTGTGAGTGCCAGCTAGCTCAGCGGTCACTAGAAACTTCCTCAAATTCACAAGACGGGATTAGTTTCTGACAACCGTATTAACATGACAACTTTGTTTCCCTAGGACTGGAATAACTATCTTCAGAGTCGTGGAAACAGGAGATAAGTATTTCACTCAGTCAATCGTGCATGCTTTGTTTGTACAGAGTTTGCAGAGAAATAGTGAGACGGGCGTTTTCAATAAAAGGTTTATTGAACAGTCTTCTTTCTCATGCAAGAGAGGTGAACTGCTACAATCGTTAGACAGAATGCAAAGTATAATGCGTACAGCGAGAAATAGAATAGTATTATAAAATACTACTGTTATAGCATTGTATGGTTTCTAAGCCATATAACAATACATACATAAATAACACAGACTAAAATACTCAACTGGTGCTTCTAAAATACGCCTACCCCAATGTACCTAACCTAGGTCTAGTACGAGGGAGGAAGTAAGTATGTTCTTTAGGATAGGTTTCGTTTTTGCCAAGAATCTACCAAAGGTTTCTCTAGGTTCTAATCAGTTCCATACCTGAGAATGAAGGAGGTCTGGTATCTCTGTCTCGGGACTCGATGTCCCAACACCCCGCAAGGGGAGTCAGAAACACTGGAACTGGATTTCTCAGCAGAGGAGGGCAGCTTCCTGATCAGGGCGTCAGCTGGAGAGTCGGCTTCCTTCGGCACTTACTGTATCGAGCTGCGTCGGGCAAGTAGGTCATCAAACTGCTCCGAACCACTGTGCCTTGCTATAGCAAGTGAAGGTATATTTATACCTTGAAGGTGTTTAGGAACGCCATGTTTGACATTAAGTCGGGCATATGAGCGGTATGAATGAACCCATAAGGAATAGATGTTCATTGTGAAACTAACTGAGTTCTTGGAGAAATCAATATTCAAGCAAGAGGAAGCCCCTGACGGCTTAAGCTGGTTTTCCAAGAAATCGTTGTGACGTTTGGTGAACGGATGGAAGTAGCCATACCTGTATTTGGGTAGCATGGGCTATGCCTAAATAAAGGCTTAATTTCTATGCCTATATAAGGGCAACGTAAATTGTACCTATATAAGGGCATGAATCAGAAAAATCCATTCGGAATCTAAGACACCCTACAACACTATTAAAATCTTCGTTTTAATCACACCAGAATTATACAGAAAAGTGCTTTATTTTTGCTTTTCAAACTGCAGAATATATACAGTTTATTTACAGGTATTTACAGCCTTTCCATATTTCACACTTCATATGCCACAGCAGGATTGGCCCATAATTACCTTTACTTTTCTTTCCCGAACTGCAAACTAAGAAGAGTTTATAAACACCTAGGGCCAGATGTAGGAGCCTTACTACTGGTCGGAAACGGACGATTTCGGCCGTTTCCGACCGGTATTTGGCTTTTGAGATGTAGGGCGCATTTTATTTACAGAATCGGTATATTTACCGATTCGGTAAATCAAGATGTAGGTGGCACTGTAATTAGTGCCACAGGCCCTTACCGAATCGTTATTTACCATGGAATACTATTCCATGGTAAATAACGAATTCCAGTGTACATGCACATCTGTGCATGTACACCTGTGCCATGTGGCACACAAACAATGGTCCGAGACCTATATATTTTTAAAAGAAACATGAATCAGAACTTATCAAATTAAAGAGCATGTATTATATAAAGCAGCTCTGCTCAATTAATGATAAACATAAAAATGGCAACAGCAACAGAGTCCAAGTATATGCAATATTTTAACCTATTGTCATATTCAAAATTTGAAACACAGTTCACAATTTATATATATTTTTCATATATTTTATTGCCCCGTATAGAGCGTGCAGTATAGCAAAGGGTGTCGAAAGAGAGTGAACGTGATGAAGATGAAAAGGAAAGAAATCACACAAAATTTGTAAATAAAACAATTTCAATAATTTCAAACACAACACCAGCCAATAAATGCTGGAGCAGAAACACCTGACCACTTCAAATAGTCCAAAGGGACTCTCTAATATTATTCTCAGACATAGAATGTAATAAATGTCTGCACTATATCACAAGGAGAGGGATATAGGTAGTGGTCCAGATATTAAATAAGTGTCGACGTTTCGACTCGTCTTGCGGCCTTGCGGTCGATTGTGCCTGGGCCATGCGAGTCTTCTTCAGGACATATTAGACGGGGCAACACAGGGATCTTTTTGGTGACCCTGTAAAAGATACAGAGTCCCTTTGGACTATTTGAAGTGGTCAGGTTATTCTGCTCCAGCATTTATTGGCTGGTGTTGTGTTTGAAATTATTGAACTTGTTTTATTTACAAATTTTGTGTGATTTCTTTCCTTTTCATCTTCATCACGTTCACTCTCTTTCGACACCCTTTGCTATACTGCACGCTCTATACGGGGCAATAAAATATATGAAAAATATATATAAATTGTGAACTGTGTTTCAAATTTGAATATGACAATAGATTAAAATATTGCATATACTTGGACTCTGTTGCTGTTGCCATTTTTATGTTTATCATTAATTGAGCAGAGCTGCTTTAAATAATACATGCTCTTTAATTTGATAAGTTCCGATTCATGTTTCTTTTAAAAATATATAGGTCTCGGACCATTGTTTGTTTATATCAACTTAATACCTAGGTCCAGTACTTTTTGGGTTACCCCATTTCTTTAATGGCCATGTGGCACACAGACATGCCCTAAGGGCATGTCTGTGTGTCAAATGGCACACAAGCCAGAAACAGGGGTGCAACAGAGTGTCAAAGTGACACCCTGTCACCCTTGCAAAATCGGTAATTTTACCGATTCTGTAATTACAGAATCGGTATTTGCCATTGATTCCTATGGGCTTCAAGGCCCATAGGAATCAATGGCAAATACCGATTCTGTAATTACAGAATCGGTAATTACCGAATCATACAGATTCGGTATTTTTACCGATTATTTTACCTGCATAGCAATTATCGAATAGTGAATACCTAATCTGTAAAATTCGGTATTTACCATTCGGTAAATTGCTATTACCTACATCTAGGCCCAGTTGTGTTAAAAAACCCAAACAGCAGAAGACATAGCCTGACTTTTGACATGTGTGATTGAAGTGCAGCAAACTGACTAGATAAATACAGAATTTAAAGGAATGTTTAGTTAGACCTGGGACACACCACCATAAATCAAAGGTTTAGGAAACATTGGTCTAGAGCTAAAATTAAATGAATATCTGTAAAATGTTGGTCTTTGTACTGTGTGTGTACTTTAAATTTACAGTGCTCTGCTTTTTTGATTCAATAACACATGACAGGACAGTCACAGCCCACAGTAAATACGATGAAGTCTGCGAGATACAGATACCCCTGCCCTGTGATGTTCCTTTTATTAGTGGCGCCCGTGTATTTGTTGATTTTCAGATGTACAAAAAGCTCTCCTGCAAAAAGACTCTTTGTAATGTGCGTCAGGAGGGCCCCCTGCTCAGCGGTAAATGACAATGTGCGCGGCCGCCCAGGCGTGAACTCCAGAGGGAACAGTGGTTGCCACCTATTTTTGCTGGCCTCCATAGAAAAACACTGCCCAGGCCAGTGAAATTTGTCCGAGGTGGCATCACTGCCATAACAAAATGGAAACCCATGAATAATGGTCTCACTTCAAGTAGAAGTCCAAGATTGACTCTTACTCTCTGTCTCGGAGGGAAGTGCTGAGGTGAGGAATGTGGAGCAAGGTCTAATTTTCAAAGATAGATAGGAAGCATTTACCTAATATGCCCCTTTTATCTAAATATGTTTACATGCCATTAAGTATGTAATGCTGTGTTTCGTGCCATGTTTTATGATCAATTAAGTGATATCCAAAAATATAAAAATATCTGAACTTTTTCTTTTTCAGAAACTAATGCCTCATATACCTGCACTTTGAAGAAAGCATTGGCAAATCCAATAGGGCCGACTTTAGTGAGATAACATATGCAAACAGCATTTGTGTATGTCTATTTGCATGTGGTAGCTCATTACAGACAATCGCATCCCTGTGCTTTCTCCTGCACTGGTGCACAATTGGCTGCCATGCGCCAAGGCAGGCACCCTTGCACCATGGTGCAAGGGTGCATGCGTCGCGGGGAGATTGTTTTTGCACAGGAAGGGACACCTTCATGTAAAATAACAATCACGAGTGGTGTTTCCCTCTTTCTATGTGTGCTGCAGAATGCAGCATGCAGAGAAAGAGGAAAACAAGGAGAAATGAAAACATTTCTTCTCGTAGCACCTGGCGTAGGTTTCTGACACATTGTCAGGTTTATGAAAGTTTGTAAATCTGGGAATGTGGCAGAATCAATGGGTGTTGCGTTGGAACACCCACAGCCACACCCATGGAACTCCAATTTCACGTAAAGTGCTGAATGAAAAGGTGCCTGTATTTACAAGAACTCGAAAAGCCGCACAGAGTGGCTTTATGTGTCCTTGTAAATTTTGGGGCAGCAAACTGCACCACTGGTGCATCACAAAAAGTGATGCACCGCTGGCGCAAGGGGTTTGTAAATAAGCCCCATAGATTCTTGCTGAGAATTAGTTTATTAACATAGTGTGTGGCAATCGCAAATGAGGGACTTAGCCCTGCGTCACTGTTGCACCATGTAAACTGGTACATGCATGACGCAGGGTTCTCAAAGATTTATGAAGACATGCAAAGTCACCCTGTGGGGCTTTGAGTGGCCTTATAAATCATGAGAATGGCGACGCAGCGCAAATGACTGTCGCCTTACTCTGCACCCGGGAGACGCTCCATGGGCGTTGCAGTGAGTTTTTCCACACAACACCCGTGGAATTTGACGCTGCCCCAGATTTTCAAAGCATGTAAGCCTGGGGAAGCACCAAATCCATACGCCTCCAGAGTTGAGGCAGAACGAGGAGAAATACGTTTATTCCAACTTGTTTTTTCCTCTTTCCGAATGGACCACACATTGAAAGAGGAAAGTGTCTCATAGGCTTATGTGCAGGAAAGTGTCCAGAAACAATCCTGCCTGTAACGGAGGCACCCTTGAAACATGGGCCCTTATTTATGAGGCCTTGCGTCAGTTTTGCGCCGCCGGTGCGTCACTTTTTGTGACGCACCAGCAGCGTACAAAATGCGCCTTGTTGCGCCATATTTAAAAAGTGACGCATCTAGGTAGATGCGTCACTTTTTAAACCCCTGCGCCACATTATACCTGCGTCAGGTATAATGTATGCAGAGGGGGCGTTCCCCCGCAAAAAGCCTCGTAATAGTGACGCAGTGAAATCTATGAGATTTCACTGCGTCACTTTTAGGATGCTGTTGCGTCAAAATCTTGCGCCTGCCTCACAGCAGGCGTAAGACTGACGCAAGCCCTTTCACATGGGGCTTTCCCCATGTGAAAGGACGCATTGCTGGAGTTGCGTCACTTTTGTGACACACTCCAGCAATGCGTCACTTTTGCGCTTACAGATGCGTCAGAAATTCTGACGTATCTGTAAGTCCTTGCGACATGATGCGTCATACATTAAATATGACGCATCATTGGTGTCGCAAGGAGTGCGCAGTGAAAAGTGACGCATCGCTGTTTTCACGCAGCGATGCGTCACTTTTCATAAATGAGGCCCATGGTGCCTACGTTGGTGCGAGGCTTCCGACACTGCGCCAGCACAGGCAGAAAGGACAGTAATGCACCGTATGGCTTGAATGCAGTGCATTCCTGCCCTTTTACTTTGACCCTATGCCAAAATGCCATAAATGAGTCCCTGAGTGTTTTGCCTTTGAAGGCTTGTCACTGTACCACATAAGTAACTGGTTTCCCATGCGGTGGCTGATTAATTTAGAAAAAAAAAACTGGTGTCTGGATTGATTGCTGTTGCTTGGGGTTGCCATGGAAATTGTTCCGTGATGAAAAGTATTATTATAACTGACAAGAGGCTTCCGTGAAATGGAAAGCGCTCTTAATGACAATCATTTGCTGAAATCAGTGGGAACTTTTTTGTGTACTGGGGCTTAAATCTTCGGCTCATTTACTGTCGCCGCGCCATCTTTCGGCGAGAAAGGTTACCGATGTGTTCTTTTACTGCCCTCTCCCTCTTCTACGCCTTAACAGCTTTTTTTTCATTATTGACTCATCCGCCCGCAGTTGATAAAAAAGCATACTCCCTCGCGTTAAATTGATACGGCAATCTTTTCTTTCAAGATAAAATATTGCCTCTGCGTGAGCTCTGTTTTAATGTCCTGACAAGAAACATATTTGTTAATCGAAAACATCATGAGCGGTATGACCTCTTTGTTTGCCTGCCCTCTGTTTCCGCCTGACTGCAAGACTATATGGGATTTTAATGTGTACCAATCAGGGAACTGTTTTGATTGGTCCAATTTATCATTTTGTGCGGTTTTGGATCTGATGACCTAAGGGTAGGCAGCATCCTTGTTCGGCTGTCAAGTGAAAGCTGATGACTCAAAAAGAACCAATTACCTCCTTTCTGCGGAACCACACTTCTGTCACGAAGGAATGGAATTAGCGAGGGTAATGAATACGGGAAGAAAATGATTTTCTTTACTGCTAGAATTAAGTTAATTGTGATGCTTGCTTCTAATTAAAAGTCTTAGAAGCTGGAACTGATGTAGTTTCACATGGAGATTACAGTATGGAGAGTCCAAATGAATCTCTGTGAATAGGCGCGTGGGCTCTCTGTTCCAAATCGGTAGTTCTTAACCTTCTTTGGCCATAACAAAGAACTCATCGCCGATGTGGAGGACACTCCTGCAGAAGCTCTTTGTCTCAGCCTTTTGTTGAAGACACGGCAGGTGTCTGCATGACCCACTGTTATTATTTTTTTTTAAATAAACAGCATGCTGTGCCTCCACCCAAAGAATCGAGACTCTTATGCCTCAAAGAGCCGTACTGTCACCTTAGTCCTAAAAATGGGTACAAATGAAAGTTGTACATGTTTGAATTGGGCATTTAGGATTATCCATAATGACACATCATTTTGAGGAACTTTTTTTTTTTTAAATGTGTTGTTATGAACACTGACTCAGAATTGGAAATCGAAATGTAAAGAAACTCAATAGATCATAACTAATGTCATGCTGTTCTGCATTCCAACACTAATCCTGATAGTACGACACAAGTGTTGTGGGTCTATCTTACGGGACAGGAAAGGCACAAAAATCTGACCATGTGCGGGAATTTTATGATTGGATAAAATAGACTTTTATTCTTGTGGTTGCCTGCCATATTTGGTACAAAAGGGGGTGGTGATGGACGGAGCATCTGAATCAATCAAACACTCATACCCAGTCAAAAGATCTGGGTTTAATCCATCACCGTTCTTTAGCTCACTCTGCCACCCCAGCTCAGACATGGCCATATGCAAATCAGTCTGACCCTGTGCGTCATGGGAACAGTGCAGCCCTAACTGCCAAGCCATGTCTTCCCTGGACCGGAAACAAGCTTCAGAGGACCGGTTTCTGGCATTCCAGCCGTCTTCAGCCCGGCTTGCTTGAATCCAGTGGCAAAATGAGCAAGGGACTCACGTCTGAGCATACCCTGCCACACTTATGGCGGCCATAAGCGGAACAAAAGGGGGTGGTGATGGACGGAGCATCTGAATCAATCAAACACTCACACCCAGTCAAAAGATCTGGGTTTAATCCATCACCGTTCTTTAGCCCACTCTGCCACCCCAGCTCAGACATGGCCATATGCAAATCAGTCTGACCCTGTGCCTCATGGGAACAGTCCAGCCCGAACTGCAAAGCCATGTCTTCCCTGGACCGGAAACAAGCTTCCGAGGACCGGTTTCTGGCATTCCAGCCATCTTCAGCCCGGCTTGCTTGAATCCAGTGGCAAAGTGAGCAAGGGGCTCACGTCTGAGCGTACCCTGCCACACTAATGGTGGCCAAAAGTGGTACAAAAGGGGGTGGTGATGGACGGAGCATCTGAATCAATCAAACACTCACACCCAGTCAAAAGATCTGGGTTTAATCCATCACCGTTCTTTAGCCCACTCTGCCACCCCAGCTCAGACATGGCCATATGCAAATCAGTCTGACCCTGTGCCTCATGGGAACAGTCCAGCCCGAACTGCCAAGCCATGTCTTCCCTGGACCGGAAACAAGCTTCCGAGGACGGTTTCTGACATATTTGTACTTGAGTTCTTCCAGAAACATACCAGTCATATACAAGTTTACATTTTTTTTTATTTAACATAGTTACTTAAAACCATTGCTACGAAATATCTCATTACAAATTAAAACTGGTTAAAAGACATTATAACCAACTGGTATTTACAGTACATTAAAAGAATAAGCAATTATTATAACAGAGTCAGTCTTTTTCCTTGTCAGCTGTATTGCTGTTCTGACTTAGCATTTTCTTCTCCACTTGTCTTAAAAATGTTACAAAGCGACAATTAAGCTGCGTGTCCTCGGGTGCAAAACATGCCAACACAGCTTGTCTCGGTGTGCGAATGCCTCTCTGGTTAAAAAGTGCTTTTAGAAGTTGCCTCCTTTTCTCTGTTAGATCTTTACAAGTGCACAGGAGATGCAGCATATCTTCTTGCAGTGTTCCAAATAAACGGCAATTAGAATCAGATTGTTTTTTCAGCCAATGTGGAAAGTGCTTTGTGCATGGCAACAAGCCTAATCTGTATTTTAAAAATTGAATTTTTGTATGTTTGGCAAAACCCAAAGCTAAATACTTTTGTGCAGCTAGAGAGGAATAGGTACCAAGATCATCCAGCCATGTGACCTCCTTGTTAGGGCTTCCTTATCTTCGATCCAAGATCCATTCTGTACTATTTTCTTTGTTAGTTTTTTAAGGAGGCAGTGACTTGTGGGAGTTGCCCAAAGATCGGTAAGACCCAGAGTTGACACGCTTGTTGCTAAATATTTTGCCACTGGTGATGACTCTTTAAGTTGTAGCTCAGTCCACAAGTGCAAATTTAGGGTACCTGGTTTGGATTTCCTTACTTTGTCCCAGAAAACGACTATCGCACCTTTCCTTGCAAAGGTCTGTTTTTGCACACCAAACTCAAGCCTAATTTGTGCTGGAGAGACTCGTGTTAGAGACCAAAGATTATTCTGTACACTTTTGCGACCTCAGCATCCAGGAGCTTCGAATCCCTTCCCATCTGTGCCTCGCTCCCATAGGTTATTGTGGGTAGAAGTTGTGCTCGTATAACTTCAACCAGAGGGGCGAGTGAAGGGCCCGTCAGTCTGAAATTGAGGTTTCTCATTGAGGCTGCTAAGACTATGCCTTTCCTTTTAATTGTATCTCTTTGGGTTTAAGGGGACCCACCTTTATCAATGATCACCCCCAAATATTTGTACTTTGTAGCTGAATCTATTTGAATCTTATCCCAAAACCAGACAGGTATTTTCTTATGGTTCTTTTTAATTGTCATGGTTTTTGTTTTTTCCAGGTTGATATTTTGGTCATTGGCCTCAGAGTATTGAAACGTGAAATCAAGAAGACGCTGTGGACCCACCTTCGTTTGGCTGATCAATACTAGGTCATCAGCGTAGAGTAGGCATGGTAGTACTACATTCCCAATCTTTGGAGAATGCGAGTTGCTGGCATTTAATAATGGAATCAGGTCTGCAAGAAACAGATTAAATAGCGTTGGGGCCAATATGCAGCCTTGCTTGAGGCCTTTTGTTGTTGGAATTTTCCTCGATAGAGTTGACCAGTCACGAGCTTTACTTGCACCCAGGTTTCAGTGTGCAAATTAATTAACAGGTTCAGTAAAGCCTGGGGAATGCCCCAGCCTGCCAGCTTCAACCAAAGTTTATGTCGGTTTACATGGTCAAAAGTTGCCTGATAATCAATGAAGCACAAATGTAATGCCGTTCTTGTGATCTCAGCCTTATCGATTAACAGAGCCATGTTGTTATGTTTGTTGTGGTCCCAACAGATTTAGAGAAGCCGGTTTGATTTAGGGGATGATTGAATTGTCTTCGGTCCAGAGTTACAATTCATCCAGCAGCGTCCTCGCAAAGTATTTTGCCTCGTTGTCTAAGAGGGCAACTAACTGGTAGCTCTTGGGTTGAGTCTTGTCACCTGATTTAAAGATTGGTGCAATTTTCGAGGTCCGCCAAGATGGAGGAAGTTGGCCTGTTGTTCTTATTTCCCAGAACAGAGGACTAGGTGCCCTCTCCCAGTATTCTGTGTCTTGTTTGTAGAGCAAGGGTGGAATTCGGTTGGGCCCCGGTGCCCCTTCTTGCCTTCCCTTCTGAATGTATTTGTTAATTGATTTTATATGATCATTTAAAGGAGTAAGTCCTGGTGGGTCTCCTTCATGCCGTTCCTCTGGAGTTACATTTCCCTCATTGGATTGATGCTTCCAAATCATAGGCCGCTGTGTGGAATCCATGCTAGTTTCAACTTGCGGTACAGTGTTTCCTTGATGAAAATGATTTCCTAGGAAAGTGGCCCAGTCTTCCTCAGATATATTTGAAGACAAACCCTCATGCATTGGATGGGTAAATCTTTTTATTGTTTCCCAAAATCTCTCACTGTTTTTCAACATTTCTGAAACATAGAGCCCCAAGGCAGTGCAGGGTGATATCGCTTTCATGGATCCCACTGATTGCTCTACAAAATTTATACTATCCTTCAAAAAACAGGGGGCCTAATAATGACTTTGGCGACCCAGGGACTCCCGTTGTTGCTTGCTGGTCCGACCACCCGCTAACCTGGTGGACCAACCTCCGGATTAAAATGCGGGATTGTGGACCACCACAAGACCACCGCCACTGTCAAGATCTCTGGTCCCTCATCAGTGGTGATGTGGACAGCGGCGGTCAATGGTGGCGGTGCCAGCATCAGCACCATAGTGGGTGTTACAACTTGCCTTTCCACAGACCTTTTCATGGTAAGGACACTGCCATAAAAAGGTTGGCGTAAAGACAGTTTAAGGGCCACAGAAAGGGCCCCGGCGCAAACATGTCCAGGTGGCTTGCGGCCGGGGCATGTTGGTGCGCGCACTGTTTGCCATGTATGACATGGTGCATGGCAAAAGTGCACCAGAATTGCAGGCGGTGCCGAGGTGTGGCCAGCATTGGCTTCAGGCTCTCACCTAGAGCCGTAGCATGCCATTGCCTTGGTTCCCTCCCCCCCGCAACACCACAAGCCCCTCTGCAATTTTGCAATTCTGGCTTGGTGACTGGAATACAAGTAAGACTAGTCCCTCCTCATCTGTAGAAGGAAACTTGGAGTTTGTTAACAAAAACAATGCAATTCTCTTGTCCTAAAGGGCTTTTCAAAGTTTGTAGGCAGTGTCCCAAACTAGGCACATGAGGCCTATGTCCATTGCAAAAGTTTGCTTGCTTGTTGCAAACGTTTCAAATCACAAAAGCTGAGGTTTCACAAATGTCCTGTGTTTCCAGAAGTATCTATGCATTGTGTGGGATGACTGCTTTACTGCATGCAGCCAAATCCTTCAGTGGACTGTGGCCAGTACTAAGAAATAAACTGGAGCCATTTGGGTTGTCATTTTCTGTTGGGAATCAGCTAAGCTCTTTTCTACAAGGACAGAGGCTGATGTGCTTTTCATCTGGATTTGAGAACAGTTGGTTTACAGGAAAAAAACTGTGAGCCCAATTTACAAAGATTGGTGCTTGAGTAGGTGTAAATTACTCATATATTATTCCTTGCTTACTCACAAATATCATAGGTAAGTCAGGTACACTCCTGTGTTACTCCTGAATTCCATGAGTTATACAAAGCAAATAGTTGTAGTGGAATTAAATTGACGCTTCGGTCTCAGGTGTCATCATATAGCATATGAGACCATCTTCAGGACAATGTTCATAAATGACTCAAATTCCCAAATGGAATTGCTGACTAACATCAATCTCATTACAAATGTGGCTAATACTGCTAATACTTGCAGACAATTTTAGGTAACCAATCAAGGAAAGGAGCAGAAGAAACTCTGATTATCTACTTAATAGGGAGTTCAACAATAAGCTGACACCAGAAATCGAAAAGTCAGTATCATTCCACTGCAACTATTCTTGGATGAACTAAATAGAATACAATTTCAAGCCTATTGAATATTGATTATACAGGACTGTATTAGTGGTTTTGGGACTGGTTGAGTGGATTCTTTTGCTGACTACAGTCCCCACCATAATTTAAACTGTCTTTCGGTATGCCCTTTTGGTAAGTCGCAGTTTGTCTCTTATATGACGCACTGTTTATTTTAGATGTACAAAATCTAAAAAAATGTATAACCACTTGTGTAATTGAACAAATGTCTATGATTGTTTATCCTCAGAATGCGCCTCATTGTCATCAACATAATATATTTAGCACCTGTTGGACTTGGCCCTTAAGGCAGGTTCACCCCTAATCTTTTTGCTTTAGATCTGTGATATGCGTGGATGATTTTCTGGTCTGTGCGCACTTTTTCTCTGTGTCCCAGAGTAAAGTGCGTGCATGTAGTTAGGCTGGCCTGCTCTCCCATAGGGATGCATGGGGAATGTCTGTGTCCCTAGTAATTCCTGATGTATGGGGAGTGCATGCTCGAATTTGGTATGTGCGTGTTCGTGGGAATGAATGTTTCGCAATGGTGTATGTGGTATATGTGTGTTCACGTGTAGAAATGCCATTTCTGGGACTTGGCATATTACTGTAAAATATGTCTGCAGTGTGATTGGCTGGAGCTGGCTGGTGAGCCTGGCTCCAGGAAGGCTGGATGGGTCTGCCCGGTGGTGAGTGTGAGATTAGCATGCTTGATGGCTTGGGAGGAGTGCCCCTGGTCCCTGATCGGCCTGGACTTTCCCCAGACAATGCTGGCTCCATCCCCTGTAGTGCGACTGATGGCCCTAGCCCTGCCAGTGAATAGAGAGGGTGGTTGAGGTAAACAGAGTACTTCAAAACCAGCTGCGACTGGTTTTCCCCCACCCTGAGACAAAGGGGTTTTTCTGTATAAGAAGGGGCTGTGTCCCCATACAATTTGTCCTGTCGTTGGTTTTCTTCCAGGATCTTGCCAGAGGGGGCTGCTGCTGCTGCTGGGGCCAAGAGGACCGCCACTTGGCTGTCTCCCTGCCTGGAGACCCAGTGTGCTGGCTCTGGCCCTGCCATGCCCCTCTGCCCGCCTCCAGACCCTGCTGGAGCTTTGCTGTGCCCGGAGGCGCCCTGATTTTGATTTATAGCGCTAGGCGCGCTTTATTTTCCTTGAAGCGCCGAGCGCGCTTCCCTTGGCGCTTGAGAGCGCTGTGCCTCGACATTCAGCGCTTGGGAGCGCTTTATTTGCATTGCCGGTGCCACCCGGCATTGGAACCGATATTGCCGATTTTTGGGCGAGCGAGTGCCCACCTCGCTTTATTTTTAATTTGAGCGTCGGTGCCCACCCGGCATTGCCCCGTGGTATTTTATTCATTTTCAAGCCGGTGCCCACCGGCATTGCCAAGAGATCACCGCCGCAGCCCAGGAGTGTGTGTTGCCCCGGCCGGGCCGCCGCGCTGCCTGCAGCGACCCGGAAGTCCCGCCTCCTGACCCCCAGGGCCGCGCTGCCATTGGCGGCCCCGGCGGAAGTCAGGCGGCGTGCAGCGAGACGAGGCCAGGCGGGAGGCGAAGGAAGCAGCCTACCGCGTCTCGCCGAGGCTCCCGAGTGGAGGGGAGCCCGCCCGCGGTCCCAGCCGAGCCGCCGAGGAGCCGTCCTGCCGCTGCAGAGAGCCGGTGAGTGTATCAGAGAGGAGGGGAGGGGCGCGGGACACATTGTCGGTGTCCGCCCCCCTCCGGAAGCGCGATCTTGAGCGCGGTGCGAGTGTGAAGCCCGAGGGCTTCAGGGGGCATTTGCAGTGATCTCGAGTCCCCCGTGAGGGACTCCAACGTGGCCACAATATTGCTTTAGGAGCCCCGAGGCTCCTGGGGGCCATTTGTTCCTAGAGTCCGGCGAGACTCCACCGACGCCCACATTGGTTGAGAGCCCTGAGAGAGGCTCTGAGGCATTTTTGATTATCCTGAGAGCGCTGAAGCTCTACACTTGTGCATTTGCTTTGCGGGCCCTGAGAGGCTCTAGGGGGACACTGGCAGCTAGTTGGTTGTAGCCCTGAGGCTCCCACACTGTGTCTCCCCACCTTGTTCTTGAGCCCTCCTGGCTCCAACGTTGCCCTAACTTTTCCTGCATCAGTTGCCCAGCACTTTGTGGGCAACTGCTACGTTTAGGCTTTGTGTGTTTGTGCTGCCTGCACAGACCCCCTGACACTGAGACTCAGGGCATTCCGCCCCTTTCGAGGCCAGTTGGCCTGAGGGACCTTTTTGAGTGTTGTGCTTTGTGCACCCCGCGCATTGTAATTTCTGTGTATGTGATTCTTGCGCAAAATGTTCTAATCTGCACCTCTGTGTTTCATATCTCATGTGCAATTGTTGACGTCCCACTTTATGTTTATCCACTTTGCTAAGAGTGACCTGCATAGAGGATTGTTGATGTCCCATTTTATGTTATCCACTTTGCTAAGAGTGACCTGCATAGTAGATTGTTGATGTCCCACTTTATGTTTAGGTTTCCTTCCCTTTGCTAAGAGTGAACTGCTTAGGTGTTGGTATTCCTTCCTTAGGTCCTGATGAGAAGGTCCTAGTTACCTGCGTAATTTCCTACAGTGTTTTAGGGTTGCGTAGGAGGTCTTGACTCTGTTCCAGTGATTACTGGATGTATGTTGCCTTTATAATTTTGGTGCTAATCATTCTATGTTTACGACATAAGTGTATACCTACCAGTATTATTTTCTGACAAGTGCCTACCCCTGACAGTGGTCCATGTGGCCCTGTCCTGTATATAATTCCCCTTGTAAATTTTGCCCGTGACCCTGGTGATGGAGCAAGGATTCACACGTAAAGCGACTTGCTCGCACTCATGAACCTCGCCTAACGTATAATCATATTAATCCAACTGTCCGTCATTTATTTAGCATTTTCCCCAACACGAGAGTGTATGGCTTGCAAGGATATGCAAGGGATATAGGTATGTCCTGGTCATAGTGTGCCTGTTTTCCCGGTGGGTGGAGGCTTACCCAGCAAAGAAAAATGATGCCCTGACTGTAGCCAAATTATTACTCAGGGAGTTGATACCTAGGTATGGAATTCCTGAGATGATTGAAACAGACCAAGGTGGGGATTTTGCCAACGAGGTCCTAGAAGAGCTCTGTAATGCCTTTAAAATGAAGCAAAGACTGCACTGTGCCTACCATCCTGAGGCGTCTGGGGTGGTTGAACAGATAAATGGCACGATCAAGTCCAGATTGGCGAAGATGTGTGATTCCACCAAAATGAACTGGACAGAAGCTTTGCCCCTTGTGCTGATGAGTCTGAGAAGTATTCCAAATCGAAAAACAGGCCTGAGCCCCCATGAGGTACTAATGGGGAGAGTGATGCGACAAGCATGGGTACCTGGACACAAACTGCTAAGCATTACTGATGATTTGGTGCTAGAATACTGCAAGCAACTGGGTGACCAAGTGCGTTCTATCTCCCACCAGATTGGAGAGACAGCTGACGACTGGCCCAAGACTCCAGCACATAAGCTACAACCAGGTGATTGGGTGGTGTTAAAGAAACATACCCGGAAGAGTTGCCTTGGACCAAAGTGGGGAAAGCCAAGACAAGTAATCCTTGTCACCACTACTGCTGTAAAGTGTGCTGGTGTACCGAAGTGGATCCATGCCAGCCACACAAAGCGGGTAACCGGAGAAAACGCGACTGAAGCTGAAGGCAGCACCGCTGAGGAGACTCCCGAGGAGGGTCCGGATCTCGCTGACATCGAACTGCCGAGCACAAGTCGAGACGTTGATTGGTACCCTGCCGATGACCAGGTTCATGATCCAATACGAACAAGGAAATATTCCTACCTAGACAGTGAGTGGGATAGTCCAGGTGAGACAGAACTAGAGGACGAAGGTCAGGTCAACGAGACTCACATCACACCTGATCAGGAAATAGGCCAAGTAGGGACAGATCAAGACATCGACACTCCACCTGAAACTCCGGAGTCTGGAAAGGGACAGATAGTGGTCAAAGTTGAAGTTCATGCGGAAGAAAATGAAGGGAACGAAGTGCATGAACCAGAGCAGATAGAAATAGACTAACGTGTTCAGGAATTTGAATCCAGTTCACCCGAAAGCAAAGAAAGCCTACAAAGTGAACCTGAACAGGGCAAGTTTGAGGACCAGGCAGAAGGAATAGATGAAAGACCTGGAACTAGTCAGACAGGAAGGGAAATAGACTCTGTCAAACACAAGGAAAAAATAAAAAGAGTGCACGAGGAAGGCCAAGTGTCCTCGACCACTGAAAGTCACAGAAGCAAAAGTACACCCAGGTACGTCAAAAGGCTAAGACTCCGAATAAAAACAGTCGAGGAGAAACTGAAAGACCGTAAGGGGGCTGAAAGTGAAAGAAAAGCAGCCCGAGGCAAGTCTCTGAGAAAGAGCGACAGAGTGAAGAAACAGAATAGACTGTATCGGAGCCCCGAATGGACATACCTGGTACTGGAAGAAATTGATGAGCCTAATCGCAGTGGCAAAAGTGACGAAGAGTCCATCACTGATCGGAGTTCGGACGAAGACCCTCCTTGAGGCAAAACAGAGCGAAGCCTTGGTGTAAAGAAACGAAGAGGGGTTGCAAAAGCCACCTGTAAGCTAAAATGTCTGATTCAAACGTAGCTGGAAGGTCCAGATTTGGGTGTTGTAAAACTTGCTGTAAAATATGCTTATGTAGTGTAGCTATGCTGATAGTGATGTGGATAGGATTAACAGTCTTTATACCTTTTATGATAAGTAAAGATCCTAACTTGTCCCCTACTGAACCTGAAATATTAGACACAGACGTTGTACAGACTGCAGAAACACCACGAAGCTTAGAACGACGTGACAATTCAGTTAGTTTGAAACACACACGACCAAAATTAGAAGCATCAGATGAGGGCGAACTGCATTTTCACAAGATGAGAAACCGGACACATTTAAATGTTTTTGCTAACCTGTTAGTACATTATGTAGAAGCTATGGAAATAGAGGATTGTTATGTCTGCATGAAGCTACCCACTTCCGTAGCAGAAGGTGTGACATATCACCACTTACCCCTAACCTACGGAATTTCCTGTAGTATATTGGCAAGCCTGTTTTACAGAAGCACTTTGCAGTATTACTATTCAAATGCTGATGTAGTCTTTTCCGAACTCCCTATTAGGGGACACCTGAACCTTGTACATATTAGAAGAGAGGTAACCCGGTATATGGGAGAATATTTCCTGACTATAGGTGACATAGACTTAAATGAAGCACAACAGGAAAATCTGACCTGTTCCTTGCAAGAGCAGGAAAAGATGTTTATAAAAATGGCAGACAGAAGGAGGGAAAAGTTTCAGAAAAAGGCAAATGATGAAAAGGATAGAGTCCCTAGGTGGGCCGAGCACATGGACAACACCTCACAAGGCGAAGCTAATCCTGCTTTGTTGCTGGATTTTGAACGGAAAGGAAAACTTTGTCTCCATAGAGAAAGGACGGAATATTATAACAATGTGTTCATTGGTTCCAGCGAGTGTGAACATAATTATAAGGTAATTGGAGGTTGGGGTTTCAAAAATGGGTCAGAACCTGTGTTTCCCGGAATATATTATATATGTGGGAACAAGGCTTATTTTAAATTGCCGGATCACTGGTATGGAAGCTGCTACTTTGGCATTGTTTTCCCGAAAATATACCATGTGAATAATGCTGCTGGAAGCAATGATGAAGATACTAATGGCTTAGTGCGTAGTAAACGTGAGAGTGTAGGAGAAATCATAGGTGATATTTTCAGTGCACTGATACCTGGAATGGGGGTAGTTCTGAACACACACCGAATCTGCAAATTGTCTACAGTAGTGGATCGGTTATCTACTGACACTGCTGCTGGATTCCTGCTGGTCAATACTGAAATGGTTGCGATCAGATCAATGGTTTTGCAGAATCGCCTTGCTCTTGACACCTTATTGGCAAAAGAGGGCGGAGTCTGTAGAATGCTGAAGGCGCAACATTGTTGCACCTGCATACCTGATAAAAGTATCGAACTTAAAAGATATGTAAAGAATATAACTATTTTGGAAAAAGAGCTCAAACCATTGGAGGTTGACAGTGCCTGGACGAGACTGACTGGAGGTCTCTCCTCAATAGGTAGTTGGTTTTCTAACTTAGGTAGAAATCTTCTGTGGAAAATACTGATGCCAATAATCGGAATAGGTGTGGTTGTTATGATCATATTCATCTGCTGTAAATGCCAAAAATGTAAAAAGAAGTACACAGTAAATAAGAGAGGGGTGAAAAGAAACATTGATGAGTTAGAATTAGAAGAACTAAGGAATCAAATCTACAAAAAGGTAAAGAATCACCACTCTCATAGAGAAGCCGAGAGAAAACTAAATAATAAATTTGTCGAGATTGAAATGCATGATATGGAAGAATGAAAGTTGGCATCTGTTTCCTTTGTAGTGATGATAGTAAATATCATCAAAGAGGGGATTGATGGAGCAAGGATTCGCACGTAAAGCGACTTGCTCGCACTCATGAACCTCGCCTAACGTATAATCATATTAATCCAACTGTCCGTCATTTATTTAGCATTTTCCCCAACACGCGGGTGTCCCCGAGAGGCTTGCCTGTGTGGTTTTTTTATCCTCACAATGCTTGCACTAAGGAAATGGCTGCTTCGCAGAAATCCAATCTGCGCATGCGTCGGTCATACCCATGTGATGTGACGCACTCGCATTTTGGAGGGATTGTATTGCTCATTCGCACTGATGCAAAGATGGCCGCTTGTCTCTCACCACGCTCTCTGCTTGCTACCGCTGCTTTCGCCTATCTGTCTTTTCGCACTAAACTTTAATATTATAGATGTCATAAAATAAGGGGTGTGTTAAAATCTATCACGGTATACAGTGTGATCATTTTTATGTATGATTCTAATTTGTTCTCGCTTACTTTTCATGTACCGCATCTATGGGGGCTGGGGCACACATGAGCTACGCCATGATGAAGCTCCTCTGAGACCTGTCATGTGACCTGGGAGAAACCTCACTGCGCAGAAGCTAAAACAAGCCAGCTGGCTCCTGAAGCCCAATGCGCCTGGGAAACCTCTCCAGGAGACTGAATCCTACCTTGAGCGAAGCAACACTGTTGCTATATGCTATGTACTGTATTGTCTTGCTGTATTCCTATGCCTGGGAACGTGAACCCAAGGGGCGGATGTGCAAATTTTCATATTATCATATTAATGACGGGAACACTGAATTCTAGGAGGTGACAATGACCAGGTCACCTCTCCTGACCAATCATAATGTGGGAAACTGTCACTTGCAACATTAGTGGGTGGTCTAAGGGTCCCCAAACCGTATAATTGTCCTGGTGTAGCTTAGGGAAATTGTCCGACTTGTCCGAGTAGCAGACCTGTCACTGACCCTACGAACTCTATAGGTGCTCAATCTAGAGTGCTGCGGAGCACTCTGTCCATACATTCCACAAACTCCTAGGGGTGGAAATAGTCTTAAGTGCTGGCGAAGCACTTTGCTGGGGAAATTCGAAAACCCAATCGGGGTTACTGGCGGATTACTTGAAGAGAGGGGTAATGCAGGCGTTGCATCCGAAGCTGTGGGTGTTGGTCATACCTTGGTGAGCCCAGTCCTGACCCAAAACCTGAGGAGTATCCTGTCCTGACTGTCCGTGAGCTGTACCTGCTTGCATTCTGGTATTCCTTTCTTGAGGGTCCTTGTCCCCGTCCTTCCAAACTGACCCGTGGCCAGGGTTAGTCCTCATTCCTAATTAGGTAAATATTACTCTGTGGGTTTGCGTCTTTCTCTCACTTTCTCTTCTTTCTTAATAAAGCACTCTTGCCTGTGATATTGCCCTATTGCCTTGTAGTAACGTATATGCCATTGTTTATTAGAACTGTTCCACTTTTCCCTACCCATAGGACGTTACTGAATTGTCACATTATAGTAGTATGTTCCATTTTTCCCTTTTCCCTTAGTATGATTGCAGTGAAACTCAGTAAGAATAGAAAAACTAGTCTAGTTAAGAACTTGTTTTAGGTCCGGATTCCTGTCCCTTGCCATAGTTTAAGTCGCGGTGAAAACCTAAATACCTTTCAGTGTTCTCACTTACTCTAATGATCCTTGCCTTAATCCATAGTTATATTGTGGTTTTGGTTCTACTGATAGATGTGTTACTTTGTATTTGGCTTGTTATTCTGGCATATTCATTCTGAAATCTTTCGATAAACTTTATAAACTCATCAGGTGTCTGTGGTCATTTTACAGTATATAGAGTGGACAAATGCATTTTTGGTTTATAAAGTATATTCTTTCCTAGGAAACCTGTCACCCAATCCACTGCTAGCTCCTGATCCATTAGGAGTAATGTGCCTGTGGTAAGTCAGGTACATGAATAGTAAATGGTGTAAGAGTCACCCCCCGAATTACTCATAGTGGCGTGCAAGATATCACCCGGTTCACGCAAACTCAGACCTAGTACTCGCGTCAGGGCCCAGTGCGTGGGGAAAATTGGTAAACTTGTGACCCGGGTGACCTGCGCGCTTTATCACTGGCACCTTGTAAAGTTTGTGTGTTATCTAATGTGTTTTGTTTATTACAATACAAAGGCTATTTTTTATATATATCCTTGTGTGGAGTTTTCCTTTGTGGTGGGCCTTGGGTGTTGTTGCTGGGGTGCGTGCGCAAATACTTAACTCATACCGCCTCCAAGTTTAGCCTAGACTGCTCGCACCACGTTACCTAGAGGGTGAGCGGGGGTTACCTTGGTGTGTGACTCCCTTGCCCTTACTTTAGAAATGGCGATCCCTGACTGACCTCGGCGCGAGTCTTGGCCAGCCAGGGTGCACCTTACATCTAAACCAGAAGAACCTCATACACTTGAGCTGTGAGACATGATGTGACCAATGCATTAATTTTGATTTAGGACTGTTAGAATGGTGTTTATGATTGGCTAGGGTATGCACCTAAGCCAGGCAGAACCCACCACTCTAGTCAGGGCAAGCCAGATACACGCCAAATATAACGTATACTCAACCTCTGGTGTCTTGGAGCAGAGAAGTCGGGCTTATCTAAAGAGGCAATGTGAAAAGCATTTGTGCAACACACACACATAGCAAAACAAGGAATAAACCACAAAAAGTGTAGAATGATAGATCATTATATTTTGGACATAACGAAAACAAAATAATAAAAATACAAAAGATATTTGGCAAGTTCTGCAGTGTTAAACAATTTTCACAGTAAATCCCAGTGCTTAATAATTCTTGAGTGCTGTTAGAGCACTCGTGTTTAAGCGGAGATATCCAGTCACCTCAACCACTTCACACTGCCCTATTTTCAAAGCAGGGGCTGATCTAGAAGTCAGCCAAAGCCACATTTGGCAGAGAAAGTCTCCAACAACATACGGGTGCGTCAAGCCCACAGCCAATCCTGTTAGACCATGCTGAAAAGGTAATCTCAGCTGATTTAGAGGGAGAGCCGGGAACTTCAGGGACCTCTCCAGTCCATTTGAAAACACATTACCTGTTCCGGGCGCTCTGAACATGGTCAAGGTGGGCCGCCCTAAGTCAGATGTCCTTGTGGCACAGCAGCGTCTTCAGTGGAAGTAGGATATGGCGATGCTTGGCAATGGGGCAGCAGCATCGTCCTTCGGGTGAGGCACCTGCAGGCTCGGGGTGGAGCGTAAGGCTACCAAGCTCCCGATCGTTGGTGAAAACAGAGCGCACCTAGGTTGCCAACAGTGCAGAGAAGTGCCTGATATCTCTCTGGATCAAGTACTCTTGTAGACAACAGCACTGCCAGGTTCACAATCATCGGTGGAAATAGAGAACACACAGACAGCCAATAGAGCAGAGAAGCACTCTATCTCTTCCCCCTTGTAGAGGGTGGTGCTGGAGGTCACAACGCACTCTTTCCTACAATACACGACACACTCCCTTGGTCAGAGAGCTGCACTTGTAGCCAAATAAAGTACTGGGTAATTTGAAAGCTGCATGTTGGCGGACTCAGACTCCAACAGAAATCAGGTGGCTGCGGAGTTTTTTCTGGCCATGAGACTCTGAGAGAACAGAGGCAAGCCAACAATCCCTTAGAAATCACTTGGTGGCACAAAGGGAGGTGGAAGGTCAGTACATAAAGTCAGGTTACAAAGTATCAGTCCATTCTTCAGCCCAGCATGCCAACAGAATAAAGCAGCTAGCCAAAATGGTGGTTACTCCTGGTAGCACAGCAGCGCTCCTGGCTATGTGCACATGTAGAACCAGCAGCATCTGGTTACAAGTCCAACGCAGTGTCTAAAAACATGTGGTCAGAGACCCAGTACTTATACTCAAAAATATCTTTGATGAAGGGGTGACTTCATAGAAAACTCAGAAGAGTGCAACACTCCCTTTCAGCTCAGACTGCAGATAATCAGAAGGTGGGTATATCAGCCCTTTGCGTGAGGGCAGGACACAACCTATTCAAAGTGAACCACCTCTCCCAGCCCAGGAAGATTGTCAGTATGCAGATGAATGTAGATTCATCCCCTGTGACACCCAGCCCTTCCTGTGTTGTGGCTGTCAAGAGAGTATGCACAAAATGTAGCTGTCACCCAGCTCAGACATGTATTGGAGACAGGCTGCAAAGCACAAAGAGTTTCAAGCTCCTAAAAATGCCCACTTCTAAAAGTGGCATTTCTAAAATATTTATATTTTGGGTTTTTGTTAAGTGCATATATCACCCTTAGATCTCATAGCCCTAGCTTGTATTCAGGAGGCGGGGGAACAAAGAGAGGATGAACTGCCAGGGGATTCAGAATAGCAACGTTTTTAGGGATCTGCAGAGTTTTTTGTGGTCAATTTCCATACGGAGGTGTATGGGCAACATGTTCCATATCGTAGGGGCGATTTTAGAGAATGATCTGCCACCATTCTTGATGGTACTGATTTTTGGTGTGGTCAGAAGTTGTTTGCTGGCAGATCAAAGGGTTCTTATTCGTTGATATTTTATTAGTTTCTGTGCTAGATATTGAGGTCCCTTTCTGTTAAGTGTTTTGTGTACCAGACAGCATAGTTTAAAGGTGATCCGCTTTCTGATGGGGAGCCAGTGAAGGGTCTTCAAACTAGGCGCCAAGGGCGAGCGAGGGGGGAGGTTGAGGACCAGTCTAGCCGTTGTGTTCTGCAAAACCTGGAGCTTTGTTAAGTGTGCTTCATTTATGGATGTTATCAGGGCATTGCCATAGTCCAGGAGGCTTATGATTAATCCCTGCACTAAAGGAATGCGTGAGGACAATGGGATTCATTCAAAGATTTATCTAAAGCTACGCATTAGCCCAAAGCATGTGCGAACCACATGGTTGATGTGATCAGACATAGAGAGTTTATTGTCTATTATCACTCCAATATTGTGGGCTGCCGTCTTAGGTGAAGAGCAGGGGCCTAGGGTAGACGGCCACCAGTTATCGGTTCACAACTTTTGTGCATTTCCAAAGAGTATAATCTGGGTGTTTTACCAGCGTTAAGTTGGAGATGATTATTTGTCATCCAGTCATTGATGTCTGCCATACATTGCTTAAATCTTAGTTTTGTGTTGTTAGGATCTGGTCCAAGGGACCAGATCCTAACAGTTGGGAGTCATCCGCGTACGACACTGTATCAAAGCCATGGGGCATGGGTAATGTGAAATCCAACTACACCAGTAATTAGAATTTATCACTACTATTCTAAACATAGCCATCATGTCAGAGCCATGGCAAAGCCACTCCTGTCTGATTAGGAATTACCACTTAAAGGTATATGAGGGAATTCGCAATGCTAGCCTATAAGAGGAGTAGACCTTGCAAGATTGGAAAAAAGAAATAGGCTTTTTGTCACTGCAAGGACATGCAAAACATAAAGGTACATGTCCTACCTTTTACTTACATGGCACCCTGGCCGTAGTGATACCAAGGACCTGCTTTAGGGGGGACCTATGTATAATAAAAGGGAGGTTTAAGGCTTGGCAAGTAGCTTTAAATGCCAAATCAAGGAGACAGTAAACAGCGCACACAGGTCCTGTGTTGACAGGCCTGACTCAGGTTTAAAAGGGTACTTCTGTGGGTAGCACAATGTGTGCTGCAGGCTCACAAGTAGCATTTCATTTACAGACCCTGGGTTTATGGTATACCACTTTACAGGGGACTTAAACAAATAAATCAAATATGCCAAACAGGTGTAAACAAATCATACCATGTTTAGAGGTAAGAGCACATGCACTTTAGCATTGATCAGCAGTGGTAAAGTGCTCAGAGTCCTAAAGCCAACAAAATCAAGGATGGAAAAATAGGCGGAGGTAGGCAACACATTTGGGGATAACACAGCTAAAAGAGCCAGGTCCAAAAAGGACCCCTTGGAAATGTTGACATCATTGGTGAGCAACTGATTGGGAGTTCCCTTAAATGGACCTTCTGATGCCCAAGGATGATTTCAGCTTTCATTGTTGACTAAGAGCATGATTTAGATATCAGCGGACGGGTTAACCTGTCACAATGGTGACATATATCCTGTCCTCTGAAATATAAACCCCATAGGATATAATGGGATTCATATTTCGGCAGACGGGATATCCCATCACCATTGTGACTGAGTAACCCAAGATTTAAATCTGGCCCTTAGATTTTGCATTTGGGCTATTTGGCCTCTGGGACTCAAATTGGATACAGCATGCAGGATAGCACAGATTCCCGATCAAGATTTGTGACTTTCATATAAGTTTCAAGTGTGATATTAAAAGCTGTCAGTGGGGAAAACTTCCTCCTTGCAGAACTGCACTGTAAGATGCCAAGAGAGAGATTCTAGATCTCATTTAGTTTTATTCAAGTACTATTTATACCAATTTAATATTTCCTATTTTTCATCTTTCCCATGGGGTATTAATGTACTGTATGTATTTTTTTCTGGATATTTTGACTGTTTTTAACGTAATATTGTTTTGTAATTCTTTTAGGATATTCTTGATTACAGTGCTACGTGCTTATCAGCTTTTTTACTTGCTGACTTTTTTGCTGCTGTTGATTTGTAATGCAAATTTTATTTAAACAATTTGCAATAGAAAGTTTTAATAATTTTGAATTTGACATCTTTTAAAGTTAAATTACTATTCCATTTTTATTCAGTTTATTGTCTTTTGCCCAGAACATCTGAAGCCCTTAGCTAGTTGTTTAATTTTTGTTTAGCACATCTCAATTTGTTTGCAGTGCTTAATTAAATTAATTGAGGACATTGAATTCTTTTTTTACATAGAAAACATTTTAAAAACACTTGCCATCTCTCTAATCAACACACTGTGCCAAATCGATTATAAGTAGTATAAATTCAATTCCCTAATTACAGCATCAGGTACACATCCAGTAGCCTCAATATTCCTTTCCACCAGTATATCTCGCTCACATATTTGTTATTCCACCAACCCTCAAGAGAACAAACATATTTCCATGCCACTTAATTCGACTTGGGCGCATTGATGCTCTTCACAGCTCTGTATTGCTCTCTTCTTTTCACAATTATTAGTCCCTGCCCCACAAATGTGTACAAATGTCAATCAATGTCGAGGTCATCTATGATATTTAACAATTCTATGCAAGGCATCATTATTATTTTCCTCCCCACTGTAGTGGAAATTGTTGGTGCTCTCTTTTCCCAAATGTTCCCCCTTCATACCTTATAGATTACATTTTCTACTGTGGTTCCACATCTCAAGCAGTTGTAAGAGTCCCTCTGAAAAAGCCATAGCATGGTCTGGGCGAGGTGAAGCAGGCATTAGACTTGTATGTTTTTATATTGTGCAGAAATGGCTCCCTCCTGCCGGCAGTAAGGGCTGTCTGTAACCCATGCATGCGATGAGTCCTGTGTCAGCCTCTCACCCCTCCCACAAAGCTATGTGTTGGTGTGTTCATTCCCAGCAATTTATACATTCTGTAAATCATTTTTTTCTGGTAACAGTGTGATAGGTAGTTTGAGCTGTGGGGGATTGAATTCTGCCAAGGGCCCAATTGTGGTGAGGTATGGCTGATGCGCTTGACCTATTTGCAAGTATCTAGAGAATTAGGAGAATTGGAAAGAGCCAGAATTCTGGCTGGAAATCAGCAAATTATTTCACGTAGTCAGATGTGAGCATATCATTCAGTGTGGAAATTCCTAGCATGTTCCATCCCTAAAACACAGCCAATGCCACCACATGGGAAGGATAAACGAGCTGCCCCTCTCAGTCTTCCAGTACATCTATCTGAACACAGCACATCTCTATAGGGGGGTAAAATTACCTTTATTTCCAAGAAAAGGCACCCGAGTCTGCCCCATAAATATAGTAAAATGGCAATCAGCCCATAAGTGTCCAGAGCCCACCATTATGTGCAAAGTCGAAGTCTCTAGGATTAACATCCAGTAATTTATTACGATAGGGTGGGAGGTTCAGTAATACACAAATATGTCAACCTTGCCCAAACCACCATCAGCAGCATTGGCCATAGATAGTCTTGACATCTAGTAATTCCAAAGGAATGCTCTGAGTATCGAGTTTATCCACTGGAAGTAATGGGGGCAGTTTATAAGAGAAATTTGGCATAAAATAAAGATGTAGCAGCAGCCCCATCATCTCCATCACTGTCATATTCCCCATAATGGACAGGGCCAGGGGATCCCAGTGTTCAGTAACCCTCTTCTACCTGTCCATCATTAGTGTAGTATTTACCACCTAGACTTGAGCTTCTGTCTTTGCCACCTGTCTCCCAAGATAGTAGAAACCTTCATAGCCAAGAGTAAGCTAGATGTTTCCTTCCACGCCACCACCGTTTTCCACCCCAGCAGTAGGAAAACACTGGATTTGTTTAATTTCACTCTTAGTCCAGCCTAATTCACAAAATCAAGTAGGAACTTTTGTGCTCTGAGTGTGTAGCATTGCTGATGTATATCATGAGATCATCAGCTTAGAGGGAAACCTTTTTGTCCAGCCCAGGACCCCAACATAAGCCTTAAATGTTGCTTGCCTCTTTATACTTTCTGCCAGTGGTTCAATTTGTAGCATGAAAAGTCATTTTGAGAGGGTACATGCCCTACGAGAGGATCAACCAATGATGAGGGCTCCAGTACAGCCCCCATTAATGTGCTGTTAGTTTATGGTATTACAATGGAACCCACAACACCAACATGGGTTCCAAATTTGTCTGATTAATGCTGCAATAGATTATCAAATTTAAGATTATCAAATTCCTTTCCAGTATCAACCTTGAGGAGTGTGATGGATGTGTTGATTTTGTGCACCAACACAACAGCATTGAATGCCCTTCAGATGCAATGGTAAGTACCACTGCCTAGCATTAATCTACTTTTGTGCGTGTTAACCAGAGAGAAAATCACAGTGATGTGCCTATTAGCCAGTAATTTGGCTAGCATTTTCATTTCCACATTGATCAACAAAATCTTAGGAATGAAACTAAAACAGTTTTCTCCATTTCTGTCAACAGCTAATCCTCCGCTCACGAGGAGGTGCATATTACCAGTAGGTTAAGGGCCATCAGGCCTGTCTAGCATTTGAAATATTCCACTGGGAACCCATCGGGCCCTGGCATTTCTGGCCCTGGCATTAACTTTTTTTGTACTTGTTTAATCACCTCAGAAATGTCTTTGTCTGTTATATCCCTATGGAGAAATTCTCTGTTCTCCTTCTAAATTATACCATTAGTAAATTAAATGCAAATGTACATATCTTGTCTACCTGACCTCATTTAAGCCTTATAAATATGATAGCACTTCCCATACATTTTTGTCATTTCTATGAGGATGTCAACTGGGAAGCTTCCAACATCCCAGAGGGACACAGACAGCAGGCTCCTAATAGGACAAGAAAATGCCAACTTTCTAAAGTGGTGTTTTCAGAATTGTGATTTAAACTCTGACTGTACCCTTAACAAGGGTTTTAAATTTCTATTCATTGCAGTCCAAATTTGACATTTGTATATGTTTCCAATCAAATGTTAGCACTTATTAAATATAATAGGGTAAATCTAATGTAATTTAAAGGGAAAATTAGGCCTTGCAGTGCTGAAAAAATTAAATGTAGGGGTTTTTCACTACCAGGACTAGTTAAAACTTAGAACGCAATGTCCTACTATTTTAATACAATGCATCCTGCCCTATTGGACTGTTTAGGGCCAAGCTTGGGGGTGCCTTATATATTTTAAAAGGAAGGTTTAGGTCTGAAAAAAGTTCATTTTGCCAGGTTGAATTGCCAATTTTTAAGACTGCACTACAGGTTGTAATGGCAAGCCGGGGGACGTGTTTCAAGGTGCTGCTTAAGTGGTTGTCACAATGAGTGCTGCAGGTCCACTAGTAGCATTCAATTTACAGGCCCAGGGCATGAGTAGTACCATTTACTATGGTGTTACAAGTAAATCAAATGTGCCAATCAGGTTTGAGCCAGTTGTATAATGCTTTAGAGAGAGAGCACGTGCACTTTAGTACTGGTTAGCGGTGGTAAAGTGTACTGAGTCCTAATGATAACAAAACGAAATTTCAGTAAAGAGCATTGGTGAAGGCAAAAAAGTGTATCCTGAAGAGGGCCAAGTCCAACAGCAAGAAGCTGGCATAGTGGTATGGGAATGCACCTCTTTATTTATTGACTCATGAGTAGGAATGCACTAAGGTAGCAGACTTAAACTGTATATCCAGCTCCTCACGATCACTTCTCTTTATCCCATCAGTGCTCAATGTGTCAGAGAGTACTCAAGCCTATCAATCCTGTGGGCACTTCCATTTTTCAATGCACTGAACACACATGGACCACAAGTAGGGCTTTTGCTCTCTCAGTTCCCCAAGGAAAAACATATATGTGAAAGCACAGAACCAGATGAAGAAGCACTGTTCATCCCATATGGAACAGTATTCTTTTATGGTAGAGATATTTGAAAACAGCATAACTATTTAGCTAACTGATGAAAATCCACTAAATCGGGGTTTTACCGTGACCAATACATGTGCAAAATTCTCCTAAGTCTGAAGCTAACCCTCCAATGTTCCCTGCGTGAAACACACATAGCACTCACACTGATAGAGCCCAGCTAGAACGTGAAGACCACTGCATACTTACCAGAAATATGATAAAAAAGCATACAAAGTCTAAAGCAACATAAGCCACACACCAGCTGTATCCAGTTTCCACTTAATCTAGCCATTTCCCAGACTACTCAGATACCCCAACTGTACACCTTATAGCTTCTACACTTCGCAGGCAATAAGGTAATTTACATTTGTAATGTGTGACACAAAGTAATACAGCTTATCTGTGTCTTTTGGAGACAGACATTCACAATGGTGTTGCTGTTATTTACTCGCGTAGTACTACTGAGTTCCAAGATTAAGCCAGGAATCAGGAAGGGTACTGGTTTACTTCTGAAAATTTGTGAGTGATTCAATAATAATACAAGAGTAAGTCACACTTACTCAAACACCAGTCTTTGTTGATTGTGCCCATCATGTGCGAATCAAGATGTATTTGTGCCTCCTGAAAATGGGCATCCTGTACCTCAGTGATAGCAACAGGTGCCAACAAGAGGTAACATGCTAGTGTAAGGCCATTCTGCGGGGCCAACCTTTTGGCTATCTCTGACCAGTCTAAGGTTGGTATTCATTTTGGGATTTTGGAATGCTGAATCTTCATGTGCCATTTCTGCTTGACTAGCTTCATAATCTGATGAGTGCAGGACCCAAACGTAGTGACTGACACTTACCAAGGGAGCATTCAACAAGACATTAATGTGACCTGCTCTTGTAATGCTGCTGAATTCCAGTGGAGACTACTACTGACCTACTCCTGAAACCCAAGACTAATACAGGCGTAATACAAGAGTTTGCCACACCTACACAAACGCCAATCGTTGTGAAGCAATCATATTAACTGAGGCACTTAAAACTGAACCATTCAAGTATAAGTAGGTGTCAGATAAATGTCTGCAATTCATTGCAAATTGCTTCTCAATGGCAGCATGCTGTATCAAAGATGTTTTGAGTGTTCACTTTATCTGCAGTTATTACCTCTCCCTTTACACTCTGCAGAGATTGCCCATTGGGCTAATCTAAATATAAATGTGTAAATGTGTGATATAGGTTGAAGGCCCACATGCATCATCCCGGGATTTTGCGAGTTCTAAAGTGCGAAAAATATCGATTCGCATTTTAGAATTCGCAAAACGGGATGCATTATAATTTTCGGTAAATTTATGCGATTCGGTAAAAATCGCAATTTTTACCGAATCGCATAAATTACCGAAATACAATTTGCGAATTCGCTATTCCCATTGGTTCCTATGGGCCAAAAGGCCCATAGGAAGCAATGGGAAGGCATTATCAAATTGCGATTTTCACTTTGAAAATGGCAATTTGTTAATGCATTTCATGGGTGCAGGGGGGGGTCCAAAGGACCCCCCTATGCACCTCTGAAATGTATTTTTCGCATCATGTTTCACACACACATGTCCTAAGGACATGTGTGTCCGTAACATGAATGTTGAAAAAAATGCATTTTCAGCGTTTTAAACACTTTTTGCAAATTTACCGAGTGGTTCAACCACTCGGTAAATTTGACCCCCTAATTGCGATTTCACAATTTTAAAAGTAATCATGCATTGCTTTTAAGAAATCGCAAATTTGCGATTTCTTAAAAGCAATCGCAATTTTAGAAATCGCAAAAATGTTGCGATTTCTAAAATTGCTTGATGCATCCAAAAAAGCATTTTTGGAATCGCAAACGGCCGATTTTAAGGAATCGCACCGTTTGCGACTCCAAAAATGCTTGATGCATGTGGGCCTTAGTGCCTACGCTAAACTTATGTGTTGCATATATTGTACGCATATTTTCATGGGGTGTAAAAAGCAGAAGCTTAAGTTACAACTTTCTTCTGGAATAATTTACATTTACATTTACATTAATCGAAGGAAAAACTTGGTCAATTGGGGGCATGAGGTCTTTCACTTGATACTGTCGCTCAGCAGTCGACGCCCATGCCAATCTGCATTATTGGTCCACAATGCAGAAAATATTTATATATTTATATTTGACTATGTTATCTCAAGCTACCACTACAGGAGTTACTAGAGCATCAATTTAGAACTGGAAAAACACACATTGATGGCTCAGACTCCCCAAGGATACAAAACAACGAAATATTAATGCGCCTTCTCAAAAACTCATAGTCAGAATATGACAGATGAAGATATCCAGGAAAGGGGAATAAGTAAAAAAGTGATACAATTCATACCAGAAATTAAATTGCAATAAAATATGTCTTTAATTGGGAGTTACAATGATAACAAATCTCACCATTAAGCAAAACATCTGCTATAGATTCAACTAGAAACTCCACGTTAATCGCAACCCCATAGAAAATCATTTGAATAATCAGGCTGTATTGTGCTATGAATCAAGCGGGTAGCCCCCAACCCACCAAATGATCCCATCGGAATCTCTGTGAGTTATCTGCTGTACAGATGCTCAAGCACTTGTAGGTTCCAGAACGCTTCAAGCTGCAGCACTAGCACAGCTCTTTTCCTTAAACAAACCCCCAAGCAAACCCTGACTTATAGGGGCAAATTTACTAGAGAAGTGGCGGAGCGTGGGCTTATCTTCCTTAGCTTAACACCACGCTCCTACACTTCTGAAATGCAGGGCTGCACAATATTTACAACAATATGGTGCAGCCCTGTGTTTCCCCCTGTGCTGGTGGTAAATTTAGCAACCTAACGCAGACTGCAAGGGTGTCTGCGTTGAGGGAAAGATTGCTTCCACCGGCCTCATCATCAGCATCATCATTGTCCGATGCATCTGGCACTTGTATCCAAGGGGCATTGCTGCGTACACATATGTTGTGCAACACACAACATGCAACGATCATCTTGCACACAATGTCTGGGCTGCACAGGAGCCTACCACCTGTGATGTCCAGGCACCTGAACAAAGACTTCAACACGCCAGGTGTGTGTTCCACGATGCCCCTGGTACGTTTTTTGGCCCAATTGTACTGCCTCTGGGCCCGTGTGTTCAGGGCTTGGAGGGGTGTCATCATCCAAGCACAGAGTGCATATCCTTGATCTCCTGTGACAGTGCAGAGAGACATGAGTCAAGACTTCGTACTGCATGATGTGTTGGCAGGCTCACTGGGTCATTGGTGTGTGATATGTGTGACTTAGTGATTCCTGTATTACATGTACTGCTTGTTGCTAATGAGCGGCATCAATGTGTATTAAGTAGCCTCACTGCTTCTCCACCCTCCCCCCGAGCATATTCACTAGTGTGTGCAGCGCGGTTGCATCACTTGCACCCCTACAGCACAACATTGTCATGCCTGTCTGTGCATGTCCTCAAGCCTGATTACGATAGTGATGATGTGCGCTGAAGGTGGCCGGCCATGGGTGTGTGTAGGCCTACGGTAAGGATAGGGCGGACACAGATGTAGAGCACATGCCTTGCTGAACTCGCCTTACAGTTGAGAGTAGACCTTTGGCACATGCTGTGCCAATAGCGACACACACAACAGTTGGCATGTATCATCCGGTACCCGAGTAGGCTGGCGCTCCCTCATGTACCCCTTCAGCTGAGCCTGCACTCCGGGGGCATGCTACATAGCAACATTGTCCATTGTGGGATGTGTGGCGTAGACACTACAACAGAGACACACGCATTGGTTACTTCCTTGGCAAGGCCAAAACTTAACCACGCCCAGAGCCACGTGCTGAATAGCCATACCCCTTTTGTACTGCCGTGCGTCCGTCCACACCGCTTACGCTTACAGGGGCGTACAACACTGCTACATGTGCCAGGTCTAACCCTCTCCCTGAGGTGACATGGTTGCATCCGCTGTACATAGCACAATGTTATGTGACAGGGCCCTGGGCCCTCATGCATACATAATGACCACACAGGCACACTTAGATAGTTTGTGAAACTGGCTATGGGCACATGCGCCCAGCACCTTTTATTGCCAGGGTCAGATGTCCAGTGACGCCTGTGCTGAGGTAGTGTAAGCCACCCCTCAGGGTTTATTTGGTGCAGGCAACAACTACAACAGTGATCAGACAATCAGAAGTTCAAAGTTCAAACTGCAAGGGTCCATGACTTGAGCTGCACAGAGTTAGTGGCCCTGGATGCACTCCGGCCGGCGCAGGCACACAGCCACGTGTCGTTGGCTTGCGATGCACTGAGTCAGTGGCACCAGTGCATTTGTTGGTAGTGTTCCATCACCTCCATAATGGAGATCCTTTTCTCCTCCGAACTGAACCGTGTCTTCCTCTTACTACTCTCCTTGCGTACTGTGACATGAACTCTGCCATTGAGAAATCAAGACTCAGTTCAAAATGTGTGACCTACTTGTCCACTGTATCAGCCGGTGGAGTACGTAAACGAGAAAGGAGTACTGCGTACCTTGCTCACAAATAAGCATGAGCGAATTTTGCGGATCTCGCGTTCGCCAATTTTGCGGATTTGCGGATTCGCAATCCGCAAAATCCGCGAATTCCCGCGAATTTGCGGATTTTTTTTTTTTTGTGTTCGCCCGTGTTTCTGCCAGTTCGCGAGGGTTTTGTACACTTTCGCAAATTGCGAACTTACCTGTCGGGTCGCAAGTTTCGCGAACTTGTTGTTTCTACGTGTCCAGCCTGTTTGGGACACTCTTCTTTATCACTGCCACTCTCTGTCACCACTGCCACTCTCTGACTACTCATGCCACCCTCTGGCCCACCCATGCCACCCTCTGTTTCATCACCACACCCTCTGGTTGTCCAGTGTACATTATTTTCGGCAAAGCAAAGCACACCTTCCCTGCCTCAAGTGACCTGAATTAATTTGGGGCTGATTCATGTGTCACAGAATATTTTTTTAGCTGGCACCTGCTTCCTTAGTGCGCCCTGATTAGTGATCTTTTGCACTTGCTAAGTGCTTTCATTGTTGCAAAATTAGTTACAACACCTGCCCTGCCCCAACTGACAATAATGAATTAGGGGCTGATTAATGGATTTTAACTTCCAGCCTGGCTCCTGCTTGTCTCCCTTAGCTGTAATTCAGGACCTTTGTGGCATATGTGTAACTATTCTGAGGTTCAGAGCAGGGTCACATAATAGTTTCAACTGGCAACTGAACTCTGGAGGGGCCCCTCAGGAAGCACTCCAGGAAATGGCTACTAATGATGAGCCTGAACTTTTGAACCTGGTAAGTAGTTACTTTCAGTTTTGCTAAGATCGTATTTCTGCAATTTTGCACTTATTCGCGGGGCGCGAACTCACGCGAACAGTGCGAGCAGTGCGAGCAAAATCCGCTGCTCGCGGATTTGCGGATTTTGCGGGAAATTCGCAAATCTTGCGGATTGCGGATTTCCCGAAAATCCGCAAAATCCGCGAGCGGAACGGATTTTCCGCCCACGCCTACTCACAAAGGCCGTGATGGTCAGAGGAGGCTGCCAAGGTTGCAGGCCTCAGGCTTGGAGCTTGCACTGGCACGTGGTGGGCCATCCGTTACACACGCCGGTGTTGGCAGGTGTTATTAGCAAAAACAATGGCCCAACCCGAAATAGATTATTGGATCAATGAATCAGTACTCACAGTTAATCATTTTTGTGACTGAAAGGGTGTTAGAATTAATCACCTCTTGTAGATTTTATCAAAACACTTCAAAAGCATCCACCTCGAAAAAACTAATTTATTCAAAAAAGGAGTTTTAATGAATTGCTCCAAAACAGCGAGAAAATTTCATATATACATTAATAAAATTTCAAAGACGAACGGTAACAAAGAGAGCAGCGTGCTTCTATAGGGGTGCCGGAAAAAAGAAAGAAGAAGTGATTTTTTTAAAAGAAAGGGTGTAAGCCTCAAAAGAATAGTGACATAGGGTTATTTTTAAAGTTGAAAGAACAGTGCTGTACAAAAATCAGCGAAATTATGTAATAAGGCCACTGATTGCTTGTTTCTCTTTTAGCATTTATACATTCTTTAACTGGCATGTATAATGTTTGAAACGGCAGTGGTCCTATTTTTTGGAGTTGAGCGTTGACGTTTCGACCCGTCTGGTGGTACAGGGGTAGCTGGGGACCTCGACCTGCGGGTCTTCCTCAGGACGTGTATGACACAAAACTTCGTACCGTGGTTAATAAAGCTGTGAGCCTACAATAAATTAAGGCAATATTCAGGTGGGTGCATAAGGTAAGTACTGAAAAAGAGGTACATCGACCTCGACTGCTTCCTTACCCAAAATTTTCTTTTTATGGGATGATCAAGAACCTCCTACATCTGGATGGTCATGGACAACTGATTGGTCACAGTCCCACTCCTACAGTGCCTAGGGAGGAGTTGATATATTAAGTGTCAATTCCTCATCTGGTTGGGTATCAGTGAAGTTTGTCAAGTACTATTTACAAAGGCTTACCGAGTTAATGGTCGTTGGCCTTCCACAAAGTTATTCAGGTGATGATGTCAAAGGTAACATATAGGACTTAATCCATTACTGCAAGGGAACATATAATAAATGTATTTACCGTGATGTCAACCAATATATTCGATCTATTTATATGGAGGATAAAGGGTGGTTCATACCTTACTGTGTTCGTATACGGACATCATAATGAATATAGAAGAAGCTCAGTTTATGCGCCAGAAATTCCTGCAAGAACACGCAGAAATGAGTGTTACCTGGGCTATATTTATTAAAAAAGTAGGTACAGCGTGTTTGTGAGTGACGGATGACTCGCGATCTATTATTTACCTTTAGGATTCATAGAAAGGCAGCCCTCACTTAGAATTTGTTCGCCAAAGTCGAAAATGTCCAAACTGGCAATTCAGGGCGCTGCATGAAAAAACAATAAGTGAAGTCACGTCATGGTCGAATCGGTTGTATAACAGCCTAACGGACTCTAATTAGATTTAAAGGGGGGGGGGGGTTTTGGGGAAGGTAGGATATCTTACCGGGAGTATCGGTTTGCTGGCGGCGACTGTTCGAGTCCGGGGGCCTCGTAACGCGTTGACGTCACACGGACGTTTTGAGCGTTCGAGATTAGATTGACATAGAAAAGGGACTCCGTGGAGTTCTCGGTTAACTAGTGGACATTGTATATGGTGGACTAATACACCAGGGAATGGTCGACATGGAAAAGGGACTCCGTGTAGTTCTCGGTTACCCTGTGGTCATTGCATTGAATAATACAGTCCATCAGGGATTTTTGAGCAAAAGTTGAGTGCTAATGAATGGATCATCTGTTGTTTAACACTGCTACCTGTTTGCTGATTTCTTCATATTCGTTTAGCCCCCGCTTTATAGTGTCGAAAAGGTATATAAAACGGCACTCTCGAAGGCTCAATACATGACTGAATTCTCCTCCTCTGGGGTTAGGTGTTACCTTTTCCAGGACACACCATTTGAGACTATCAGGTGTATGTTCAAATTTTATGAAATGCTCCACAAGTGGTGCCCCCTGGATCTTACATTTGATACGGCCTACATGTTGCAATATGCGACACATTACTTTTTGTGTGGTTTGTCCAATATATACAAACCCGCAAGGGCATGTGATCGCATAAATAACTCCACTTGAGTTACAGTTACTGTGTTCTTTTAACACGTGTGTGTAGTTGTTGTGTTTGAAACTTTTAATCTCTTGAGATAATGGGCATGCTTTACAATTTCCACATTTCACGTGGCCCTTTATTGGTGGAATCCCCCATAGGACAGTTTGGCTTGGTGGATTTTTACTGGGCAGTAGAGCTTTCACTACATAATCTCTTATATTTTTTGCCTTCTTAAAAGCGTGTAGTGGCAAAGGAGCATTCCCAATTTCGTCAGCAATCATATGCCAGTGTTGGTTAATTATTTTTTTGATCTTGTTACTCTTCGTAGAGTATGTAGTAACGCACACTATTCGATCTTCTTTTTGTTTCTGATTATCTCTCACTTCTAAGAGGTGTTCTCTGTGATTATACCAAGCACGTTTACGTGCCTGTTTTAAAAGCCTAATCGGATAGCCTCTATCTATCAACCGGGATAGGAGGCCTGCTGATTCATTGAAGAAATCCTCCTTCCTGGTGCAGTTCCTCCGCAACCTCAGGAATTGTCCAAATGGGAGGTTGTCCCTGAGGTTGCGGGATGGTGGCTGCTACACCGGAGTAAGGTGTTCCGTTCACTACTCTTACGGTATAGGCCAGTGTATAACACACCCTGATCAGCATTGATAGTAATATCCAGAAAATTAATTTTAGACTTATCGAATTCTACGGTGAACTGGATGTCTGTGGACCGTGTGTTAAGCCATTCATGAAAAGAAGTTAATTCCTCTTTATTGCCATTCCATATGATTAAAACGTCATCTATGTAACGACGCCATAACCCTATGTGGTTAAAGTAAGGGTTGATATCATTGAGGACATTAGCTTGTTCGAAGGCATCCATAAAGATTATGGCCAGATTGGGGGCAAAGCTTGCCCCCATCGCCACTCCCTTTGTTTGAACGTAGTACTTACCCAGAAAAGTGAAGAAATTTTTTGTCATAGCCAAAGTTAAGAGTTCAATGATAAATTCTGTCGGTACACGGTGGGGTGCCGGGCGTGAGTTTAGGACTAGCTCAATAACTGTCAGAGCTTGCTTTTGCGGAATATTTGTATATAAAGATTGGATATCCATTGTAGCAAGTAGACTTTTTCTGGGGTCATATGGACGTCCATCTAGGAGCAAGATGGTTTGCATCGTATCTTTGAGATACGTAGCTGTCTCCTCTGCTAGAGGTTTCAAGAATGTATCAATGTACTTGCACAGTGGCTCTAGGAGGGAGCCACAACCGGAAATGATTGGTCTACCCGGCGGATTCTGCATTCTCTTATGAACTTTTGGCAAAGTATAAATGGTTGGTGTTCTGGGATGTTTGTTATTGAGATATTCATGCTCGTGTTTATTTATGAAGCCCAAATTTAATCCTTGTGTGGTGATGGATTTGATTTTCTTTGTTATTTCATTTGTAGGGTCACCTTTTAATTTTGCATAGTTACCTTCAACTCCTAACTGGGCAAGAATTTCATTTGTGTATTGGTCATAATTTTGTACGACAATGGCTCCGCCCTTGTCGGCTGGTTTAATTACTATATTGGCATTTTCTTTTAGAGTAGTGAGTGCTGTTCATTCTGCCTTAGTAATGTTATATTTAACATATTGTCTCTCTGATACAGTGTTCTCTACATCTCTCAATACCAATTGTTCAAAAGCCAAAATTTTTGATGACATTAGGTGAGCAGGGGGGTTGAATTTAGATGGGGGTCTGAGGCCACTTCTGGAGAAGACAGGGTTGTGTGGGACTTTTTGAAAAAAATGTTTAAGTCTTATTTTTCGGAAGAAATGGTGTAACTCCACTTTGAGATTGAAGGAGTTGGGCATCGAGGTTGGTACAAAGGAAAGGCCTTTTTCTAGTACATTCTGCTCATCTGGGTGTAACTCATAATTTGAGAGATTGATTATTGGATTCTCAGGTTTTCGGACTACCATCTGTAGTGTTGTCTCCTGGTTTGTATCTCTCCGTGTGATGTCTGTTGGAACTGTGTCTGACCTCTGCCTTTGGTCTTGCCCCTGCCTCTGTTCCAATTCTGTGATCTTGGTCCCCTGGGCCTCCCCCAGGGACGTCCTCGTCCTCGTGGTTCCCACCATTGGTCCTGCTCTAAAAAATTGGTTTGGTCTGGATAGTGGTTGCCTGGATTTGTTGTGTCAGTGCTAGTGCCTGCTTGTTCGGAATCACTATCTGTGTTGCTGCCAAAAGAGGATCCAGAGAAAGTAGTGAATTGTCTATATCCTCGTCTACCTCTACTGGAGTAGGTCCCTGGTTGTTCTCTTGTGTAATACCCTTCCTGTAGGTATGGGTATACCACCTTTTTGTCAAAGAATTTGATGTCTTTGGCTACCTTGTCTAGCTTTGTAGCTTGGGCATATAAGTCAAATTCACGTATTGTTTTTTCCACACGTTCTAAGGCCTCTCTGGCATTAATTAGGGCCTTATCTTCAATGATCTCTTTTTTGAGGTCAGCTATTTCTTTTATTAACCTCTCAGCTTCTATCACAGCCGTCTCAATCCCCAACACCATCCAGTGGCGTGAGCATGTATTGGAGACAAAGCTGAAATGTTCCTTAAACTTGGGGTTGTCAACAAAAATTGCTGGTTCGTTCCTAACTCTTAACCCTACTGGAATCACGTTTGCTTTAAGATATTTTGCCAAAGTATGCCCGTGGAGTCTCGTTCTTATTAATTTCTTCTCTAGACGTTCTAATTTGGCAACTTTCTCATTTAATGTGATATCAGTACTGTTAGTATCATTTCCCAAAATACCACTGGCTCCCTCTTTGCTCAATAGCTGGTCAATGTAATCTTCTGTGTAAGATAGTGTTTCTTTTTCAGACATGGTATTCAAAAAGGCACACTCTGAGACAGATTCCCAAACATATAATCATGTACCATGAAGGACAGATAGACAGAAATAGTTCAACAGTTATTACATACAACAATTAGACATTTAGACAAAAAACCCTCGCAGGAATCCCTGCACAAGGTAACCATTAAAGAAATGGGGTAACCCAAAACGGTTGTTGGACCTGGGTAGTCGAAATTATTAGCAAAAACAATGGCCCAACCCGAAATAGATTATTGGCTCAATGAATCAGTACTCACAGTTAATCATTTTTGTGACTGAAAGGGTGTTAGAATTAATCACCTCTTGTAGATTTTATCAAAACACTTCAAAAATGATCCTTTTCTCCTCCGAACTGAACCGTGTCTTCCTCTTACTACTCTCCTTGCGTACTGTGACATGAACTCTGCCATTGAGAAATCAAGACTCAGTTCAAAATGTGTGACCTACTTGTCCACTGTATCAGCCGGTGGAGTACGTAAACGAGAAAGGAGTACTGCGTACCTTGCTCACAAAGGCCGTGATGGTCAGAGGAGGCTGCCAAGGTTGCAGGCCTCAGGCTTGGAGCTTGCACTGGCACGTGGTGGGCCCTCCGTTACACACGCCGGTGTTGGCAGGTGAGCAGTGACAGGAAACACAAACCGGGGTTGGAGGGTCTAAGGGAATTTAGAGACCTGCCCAGGTTGTCATCCCCTGATACACGTAATGCAACTACAAAGAAACCTGGGGGTCTAAACAGCAAAAGAGACAAGTGTACTGACAAAACCATACGGATCAGTAAGTCATCGAAGTACTAACTAGAATGTGTAAATGGTCTTTATAGAGTTGATAGTCCAACGCATGTGACCACCAGCAAAGGTAGGTGAGACCCAAGATCCAGAGATGGATTACCATCAAAATCTTGTTAGTGATCTTATTTTCTCATCTGGTCATCCACAGGGTTGGACTGGGGTGTCTCTGGATCATTGAGACTACTTCCAGATCCACCTGGCAGGACTGGGGTCAAGCCCACAATCGCTTGTTGACCATGCGTGGGATCACTAAATGGAACCAGGTGCAGTGCAAAGAGTGAAAGTGTAGGGAAAGTGAAGTTAAAATGGAATAGAGAACGAACAGTAAGGTAACTTTAATAGCTGTAAGCCTCTTTCTGATTAAAAACCAGAACAGCGCAAAAACGCAGTATAAACAAATGATTGCTTAGGGGCTGATATGTTTCTGCCAAATAGAGGAAATACTCTCTTGGCTTTCTTCAGGGCCTCTGTTCTTGAAAAAACTTTTACTACTGCTAGTGCAAACCACACTCAAAATGATAAAGAAATTAAATAGAGTGACATCTAAAAGGATATATATTTCTATTCCTCCATATCAGCTGGTGTATCAATCACCTAAAACAAGAATGCAAAGTGGTATGAGTACATTGGATATTCAACAATATAAATCTGTTTAAAAAGGACCAAGTAGTTCCTTACTCACCCTTCTTGACAGGGGAAAATACCTCACCTCACCTGGACTAAGCTCAGAGTAAGGGAGGCCACGCTCTAAAGATAAGAAAAGGAGGGGAAACCCAAATTAAGAGGAAGAAAAAGAACTATTCCTTTCTATCTACTGGGAGTCCCTAGTAAGTATCTTTGAAGCACACTCTCTCAGCCAATCCCCAACTGTGCTCACCCACAGGCTCTCTAACTACATAATATGGGAGAGTGAACCTAGCTATCTCACTATAGGGACTTTAAGCTCAGATTCACGGAATATTAGAGACCACAAATTAGTGGCTACACTCACCTCTCCGTCGTTGCCCCGAACCATGTCTGAGGTTGGGGGAGGCAACGCTCGAAGAATGAGAGCGTCATATATTGGTGCAGCTCCTCATAAATCCACCTATCACAGCGAGGGTGGAGCATCGCGTGTGTGGAGAGGCACCAGATAATTTCAACTGATTTGGGCGAGTCACTTGGTGACATAATTATGGATAAGCTTTGTTTATTGTTTTAAGAAGTGATCGCGGACGACCTATGAGATTCATCTCGGCTCCGCGTAATCTCGCTGTTAGTGTGTTATGAAGGGTGTTATCGCGAGATCTCTTTTAAGAACTACCAAACGTGGGAGATGTAGTCCGCCGCGTTTGGTGTCCAGTTCTGAGTCTGTTATTAATGAATATTTAACATGCCTCTATCTGGATCTTGCTTGTGATATCGGAACAGGAGGCCGATTTCTAAACTTGAAGCACTCCGAGTGTTTTTGCCGATATGTTGTAATCTCGTCAGGCCTGACGGAAGGTAGTCTCACGAGCCAATAAGGAGCTCCCGTGTTTTTTCGAGGAGATGGGAATTGTAGTTCGTACGCTCCAAGGGGCAAGGGTTCTATCCTTCTCTCAGCTAGTTGCAGCAGGTGAGCAGTGATGCCTGGATGCGCAGGGGCGGGCAAGACTTGTTCGGGGACCAGCGGGCCAGGCTGCGGCAGGAGCACAGGATCGCATGAACCACCACTCACGGTGTTGGCCTCGTTGCGATGAGCGTGGCGCCACCCTGGCAGAGGCGTTGGGCATTCTGTAAAAAAAACACGCTTACAGGGGGACCGTTACAAGCTACATTTCCGTGATCTTCCCCACTGGCTGAGGTGACATGGTTACATCCATTGTCCACTACACTACCACCAGCAGTGTATTTCGTCATGTATATTTGTGTACTCTGCATACGGCAGTCTGTCCAGCACATCCACGCCACACTTGGCATTGTGTTCATTCTTATTCATGGGTTACTTGCCTCGTTCGCACATGACTTGTTCCCATCTCTCCCTCCAATCTGCTATTGTGTGGCTGCGGTGCCATGCCATTGATGGCTTGGGTACATAGCTAGCCCAGGTTACCACAGTAAGTTGTGCTGTTGTGTGTGGTAGGTGTGCATGTTGTTTGGCTTGTTGTATGTGAGCTTGTGACGTGTGCATTCCCAGAATTGTGAGTTGCATGATTGTGGATTTGAGGTGTGTGTGGTGTGTTCATTTGGTACTTACCAATGAGCATTGCATTTCCGTAGGTGCCAGCCTGGAAGCACTGGTTGATGATGAACTGTCTGCCTAGGAATCATGCACACTGCCTGGGTAGTTGGGTACGACATTGGTAAAGAGTCCCTGGTGGTCCACTGTTGCCTGCACATTAATGGAATGTGTGTGCTTTCTATTGTGGTAATTGTTTTCAGTTTCGGCAGGGGGCACAAGTAGTACATGTGTGCAGTCAATTGCCCCCAACACGTGCAGGAATCCAGCTATGGTGTAGAAGCCTTGCTTGGTCTCCAGCTGTTCCTGCGCGGTGTGGGAGAAGTATTCTGGGGTACCAAGCTGATGATGGCACTTAGGACAGTTGTGAGGAACTTTGATAGGGCTGGCTGTGAGACTCCTCCGACTCTGGCAGTTGTTGGTTGAAAGGTACCAGAGGCCAACAGATGCAGCACAGCCAGAAGCTTTGTCTGCGGAGGGATGTTGGTTGTCCGCTGTGTTGGTACCGTCAGCCTGTGGGCAATGATGGTCAGGATGCGGAGGATGGTTGTCCTTTTCAGCCTGTAGTAGGCAATGACATTCTCTGGTGTTAAGTCTGTGAGGCTGGTGCGTTTCGTGAAGGTCCGCTGCCTTGTCTGCTCTGCCTCTGTGGTGGTCCGGGTGGGGCGGAGGTGGCCTTATTGGGGTCCGAGTTACATGATCAGTATCTCCATGGCATCTGTTGATCTTCTGGTGTGGCTCTGGGCTGGGCTCCCTTTTGTGCTGCAGGTTGTCATCCGACTTAACATCAGGTCAGAGCAGGAGTTACTTTCCTGCTGCTAAGGCGCCTTATCGCCTGTTTTGTGATCCTATCGCCGATCTGGCTGGTCGTTCTGAATGTTGCGGTGTTGTGTTGCCGCAGCTTTTTGCACGGGTACGCCTACTTTGCATCTCATTAGCGTTAGTTGCCGGGGTCATCTGAGGCGATGTTTTTTGCGGCTGTTATTGCAGGTAGACTGGTGATATGGGCTGTTAGCACCAGCTTGTGAATGTGGCGATAAATTTATCACGACTTTGGCTGCAATAAAGTGCCGATAACTCTGCGATAAATCCTTGAGAATATGCCCCTTAATCTCATCTGTGCTTTTGGTTACCAGACATCTACATATGACAAATCTACTCCTAAGCCAAGCAGAGGCAACACTAAACCTCCAGGGTCATCTTTACACAGGCAGTGTTTTTTACAGTGGTAAATTTGTCTTGAAAATTAATAATAGATCCAATCAAATATTCTCGTGTCCTTGGTATTTTCCATGGCAGGAATTGAATTCTTTGCATTTTTTTTAAAACTAATTTTCTCTAAAAGCACCTGCAGAAGAGAAAACATAAGGTAATGATTATGATGAGGTAATCTAGTACTAAAGATGTCATTCTGATAATGGCTTCTAGCACATTGATTCCGAACCAGTGGAACTGAATCAAACATATGCACTCGGATATTTGAGAGCTATGAGAGGAAAAACAATGTGCGTGATGAACAAATAAAATATATTTCGGGCGTGCTGCAGCAGGTGCAATTCGTCTCTAATTCACAAACCTTTGTATCTTCACAATGTGTAAATTGTGTGAGGATAAATGCTCATTGAAATGAATCTTCATCATTTGTAAATTGCACAAAGGATACAATGCCCATTGAAATGTTTGTTACCAGTGGGCCCTACATTTCAATCCCTAGGCATCATTCCTCTATTTGGAGAGAGATATCAATTAGGAGACACACAGCAATCACCCCAGCGTCGTATAATGTGCCCGAGGTACATTCTGGCAAATTAAACCTGTCGAAATTAACTGCGGGGAAAATGGGCAGTACACATGAACACATGCATAATTTGGTGCCGAAATCAAACTGCATCTGGTCTACATATGCTTTCTTATTTTGCTGAGGGAAGCACGAATACCATGCCCTGTTCCAACACACTTCAAGCCAGAGTCCTAAAAGAAGGCGCATTTCCCCAGAGACATGGGGGCAGATTTATGTTAACTGGTGCATCCCGAGGGATGCGCCAGTTAACATGCGCCACAGTGCGCCACAGCTACGCCACCGATGGTGCGCCGCATTTATAATGTGGCGCACCATGGTGCAAAAACGGCACAGATGCGTGACGCATGTGGCGCATTGCTGGAGTTGCGTCGCAAGCGCGACGCAGCTCCAGCAATGCTCTGGGGGGGCCTATTCTTTCAATGCTGCCTCAAGCCTTACGCCTGCTTCAAGCAGGCGCAGGGTTTTGACGCAGCATTGCCCTGAAAGTGACTGAGTGAAATCTCATAGATTTCACTCAGCCACTTTCAAGAGGTGTTCCTGCGCAGGAACGCCCCCCCCCTGCGCAGGAACGCCTCCTCATGGCGCAGTGCTGTACAACGTGACGCATCTCATAGATGCATCACGTTGTAAATAGGGCGCAGGGATGCGCCACGTTTCCGCGCCGTTGCGTCACGCAATGGCGGCGTAAACGTGGCGCAAGCCCTTCATAAATCTGCCCCATGATCTGCAATCAGGAGCTGAAAAGTTGCCATGGGAAAATCTACAAAAGTGCAGAAAAACACTCGTATAACTGTTTCTTTTAGTAACAATTTAGAAAAACCAAGAGGAATATGCACAAGGAAGTGACAGAGAGCGGCGTTAGCCTTCCTGGCTTAACACCTCTCTCTGCCACTTATATTTTCAAGAATGTGGTGCAGCCTTGCGTTTCCCCCTGCAATGGCGCTAAGTTTAGCAACTTAATGCCAACGCAGTCACCCTAGCCTCATAGTGCAAGGGGGTCTGCATGCAGTGGAGGATTGTTTATGTGTAGGAAGGTGTCCATTTCTGCATATAAAAAATTCTTAAATTCCATTCTGTCACTGTCATGTACTTCATGCAGCACACATGAAAGTCTCAAAATGGCATTTTTTAGATGGATTGTTTATGTACAGGAAGGGGCACCATTCTACACATAAACGATCCATGGCATTTTGCTTTTTCTATGAAGAACACATGGAAAAAGCAAAAACAAGGAGAAATAATGCATTTCTCCTCGTTTCGGCAAGTTAAGACCAGGTTTTACCTGGTCTTAATTTTGACGCTGCCTCCTATGTACGCTAGCCACCCTTGTACATAGGGAGCAGCGTCAAAATGAATGGGTGTTGCGGTGGAACGCCCACCGCAATACCCACTGCCCACCCCTTTCAGGCTAACCATAGCATAAAAGGGGGCCTTATTTACAAGGCAGTGTTAAACCACGTTAAGTGGCTTAACGCTGCCTTGTAAATAAGGTGCAGCTCCTATCACTACCACAATGTCAATATAAGTGACATTGTGGTGGCGATAGGGGCTTGTACATATGCCCCCAAACCATTTTAAGCCAGTTTGCCTCTCTTTAATAAGAGTGCAATAGCAGTCTAGGAATAGTTGTAATTTACCTCTTTAGTAAACAAGAGGAGTCAATTGCTCCTGGTTTGTGAATCTGCAAATTCTTTGAGGGGATTTTCTCATTTGTAAGTGTGAACCTAATTTGCATTCTGTTCCCATATATACTTCTAGAATACTCCAACCTCCCCTATGAAAATATGGTACTTTACTGCTCTATATGTTCCCACCCATTTTGTGTTAACATACTTTAGGTACACACCGAGTATGTATGACCACACAAGTATTTTTTAAACTTTATTTCTCGTTTTTCAATAACAAAAACGACATCAACAATAAATTATGAAGTGTATAGAAATGGATGTATCAAATGTTATTTATTTATAGGTCCAGCTCTACAAAAAAGCCGTACATAAAAACATACGATATGTATACGAATAAAAAAGCCCAAATGTGTGAAGTCACAATGGTTCCTTCCCCGAGCACACTCCCAGGCACAGGAGAGCTGAAATATAGAGCTCTCTCGAAGATGGAATTATTTAAAAGGGGCTTATGAGACCTTGTAACAGAAAAGATAAAAGTGCTATGCTACATGCAGTTCAAATATTGTTTAGATAAAGTAGCATAATAATATATACTTCACAAATGGGTATAAAAGCTGTATAGAATGCTAAAAAGGACATTACCCTGAATCATACAAAAATGCAACCATACCGGATGCCAGTAATTGATGAACTTTAATAAAGTAATACATATGGTTACCGAGAAGCATTTCCATCCGACAATGTGCAAAAGCAGCTTGAATCAACAGCAGCAATTTACACTTTTTTTCTTATATTATAGGTGATCCAGTGTCCGACTCGTGTTCCAAAAAATGTCAATACTCCTTGCTCTGAATTTTAAGAAGTGACACTGACTCTTCTTTTCTAGTCCATGTGCATATATGAAGCTGGAGCCTAGTTGATATCCGGGTGGTCTGTTCTATAACACAGTAAGAGGCAACCTTACATCTCCTCATACTGTATTTTTAAAAAAAGGGCCGGAGATAAGTTCTGAAAAGAGAAGAGGAGTTATTCCAGAGCAACAAAAAGTGTGTCAGAGTTTCTTGGCCACCTACGGAACAGTCACGCAAACTGCCTCTCCGCTCATTGCCCTTGGACCAAGATTTAGAATATGAGTGGATCTTCAAAATACCTAGCCTGAACCTAAGAAAAAGAGCCCTTTTTTGGATGAGGAAATCATGCCAATATAAGGTTCCCATCCAGGGTCAGCCTTTACTTCCAAATATTGAGTTAATAAGGCATTACTTGTGTCTGAAGATTTTTTAAGTTCAAGAAAATTTTATTTGATATAAAAAGAAAAACAAGGTGTCAATACAAACTACAGTAAAAGTATAAAATATTGAAAACTTTGGCAAGCAGTGCAAACAATAAGGTTATAAATAGTAACAAGAGGAAAATCCAGGCAATAGAGTTCAAAAAGAAAAAAAAAAAAAAAGAAAAGAAAGAAAAGGAAGGAAAAACATTATTTATAACAGCATGAAAAGACCTAGGAGGAGTATGAACAATAGTACAATAAAGAAAAGGTGGAATGTAATGAGCATTTAAGGAGGTTTAAGGACTTCTTGCTGCGAAGGCAGTGGGCGAAACAGACGGTTAGCACAGGCATCTAAGTAAAGCGTGACAGGGAGCCATAAGTCCATACGTTTTGCAGCCATGTGAGCCAGGAAAACAAAAGCAGTGTCAAGTCTGTGGTTATGGCAAACGTTAAACCACCACGCCTTAAAGGAGATATTGGAGAAGTCCTTCCAATTAACCGTTATCTGTTGAAAGGCAGCAGCTAACAATAAATCTATAATCTAAGGCTTTAGTTCAACATCGTCCCAGCAAGGGGAAAGACTGCCTAAAAAAATGTTAACATAAGAAGAAGGAATACATGTATGAAAAATCACATTAATTTGAGCCCAAACCTGTAACCAAAAGTCATTAACAGATGTACATAAGAACAACATGTGAAACAGAGTTGCCTGTTGGGAGGAGCAAGACCAACATGTATGAGGGGTGTTTGAAAAACGCTTATGAAGGTCAAAGGGTGTGTAGAGAAGTCTGTTATAAATAAAGAACAAGGACTGTGTTAAAGTTGCCGCTCTCGAAGATTTACGGATCTTATTCCATATCTTGTCCCATAACGAAATTGGCCAGGACATGGTAAGATCATGTTCCCAGCATTCCTCCACTTTAGATTTAGGCCTAACAGAGTTTATAGTGTGAAGGTATTTGTAAATGGAGGAAGCCTTGGGAGTAGTGCGCAAAAAGGAGTGAAGTGAGGAAGTGGGAGTGGGAGATATAGGAGAAGAAGGTAGCTGAGAGAGACAGGTATAAGTTGTCAGTGCTGCCTCTCTAAGTAAGTGGTAGTTACGGGTAAAGGAGGCAGGTAAACCATAAAGGGAACGGAGAGTAGTAAAAGGTAAGAAGGACTATTGAGAGAAGAGTTGTGAAACCCATATCAGCCCCCTGCGGCGCCATGCCTTCCAAAAGAAGGGTTTGTTGCGAATAGGTAGGGCGGTATTATGCCAAATGGTAGAAGAAAGAAAATCAGCAATAGTCGTAGGGAGGAAGGGAGAGGAAGATAGGAGCAATTTAATAGTGAATTTGTGAATGGGAGTATGAATGGAAGGGGGTTTACGAGAGAAAGAAAGATATTCAGCAAAAGAAAAAGACGCTCAAATTTAGCCCATAGAGGACAGGGAGTGCAAGGGTCCTGCAACCAGAAGGAAGCTTGTCGCAATAAAAATGCCTTGTGGTAAGCAGGGAAGTCTGGGAAATTGACTCCACCCTCCGCCTTAGGGCGAATCAATCGAGCAAGTGACATTCTGGGTTTTTTCTTGTTCCAAAGAAAGGACATCAAAATGGAGTTAATCTTTTTTTTAAATTTAGAAGGAATGGATACTGCGATATTAGAAATAGTGTAGAGGACTATGGGGGACAGCATCATTTTAATAGTGTCAAGACGGCCCCTCCATGATAAGAAAAGAGGATGCCATCTGGACGTTAAGTCTACCAATTTTTGAGTACATTTGGACAAACAGAGGGAAACAGTATCTGAGATAGAAGGAGTAACATATAGACCAAGATATTTAATATGAGAAGAATTCCATGTGAAATTAGAGGCAGCAAAATCAGGTTTAAATGTGAATTTCGTCAAGGGTAGGATCTCACATTTATCATTGCTAAGTTTGTAGCCAGATATTCGGGAATAATCATGTACTTCAGCGAGACAGGCGGGAATAGAATCAGTGGGATTAGAAATAAAAAGAAGGATGTCATCCTCATAGGCGGCCAACTTGACTTGGGAATCTGATATTTGAAAACCCTGAATGTTAGGATTCTGACGGAGTTTGGATAAAAAGGGTTCTAAGGATAAATTAAAAAGAAAAGGAGATAAAGGGCAGCCTTGACGAACATCTCTCCCCAAATTAAAAAAGGAAGAAATGTGGCCATTAGCACAAACCGCTGCACGAGGATTGGAATAAAGTAAAGAAATCAGAGAAATAAATTTAGAACCAAAACCAAACCATTGAAGGGTATGAAAAAGATAGGTCCATTCAACCCTATCAAATGCTTTTTCAGCATCCAGGGCAATCGCTGCAAGGGAATGGGGCAGGTGACAGGATTTGGATAAAACATTAAATAAAAGTCTTGTATTATTAGTGATGAAACGACCCTTGACGAAACCTGATTGTTCCTCACCTAAAAGGTCTGGAAGAAGAAGGTCAAGACGTGCTGCAAGAGATTTTGCAAAGATTTTATAAACAATGTTAACCAAAGAAATTGGCCTATAAGTTTTGCAGTATTGAGCGTCTTTCCCTTCCTTAGGTATCAGACAGATGTGTGCGTCAGAAAAAGAACCTGAGGAGGCACCTACAGTGAGGAAAGTATCTATGAGGGAATGTAATTTTTGGATGAGAAGTTTCGAAAAGTGAAGGAAGAATTCAACAGTAAAGCCATCCGGCACAGGGGCTTTATCTTTTTTGAGATTCTGGAGTGCTGTGAGTAATTCTTGTTGAGAAATATTAAGCTCTAAGTGTGAGAGATCAAGAGGGAAATCGGCTGGCTTCTGTATGGTGGAGAAAAAGCGGTCTAAGGACTGAGAGGAGGGTTGGGTTTCGGAAGAGTACAAGGTTTTGTAAAAAGCAGAAAATTCAGCAAGAATATCCGTATCTTTATGTTTGAGAACAGAGTGTGCATCATAGATTGATTCAATATTTATTTTGTTATGCTTAACTTTCAGATAATTAGCCAAAACCTTCCCAGCCTTATTTTTGCCTCCATAGAACTTTGCACTCGATTTCAGCAAATACAAAGACGCATCTTCCGTAGATTTCTTATTAAATTTAATTGTGGCATTAATTAGGGCTGTTAAACTGTCTTGCGAGTGGGAGGTGAAATAAGAGTGCTCCAATTTCTTAATATCAAGGAGGAGAGCAGCCGTGAAGTTTCGAGCAGTTTTCCGCTTCTTTGCCACATAGCCAATTATAAAATCTTTCGCCGCAGCCTTGAACGCATCCCAAATGGTATGCTTAGGAATAGAGGGGGTATTATTGAGCAAAAAATATTCATCTGCAAATTCAGTAAAGGAGGCAGTGAACTTTGGATCTAAGAGAATGGTATTATTGAAGCGCCAACGCTTGGGTCCAGCTGATTTAGGAAGGAGGTCGAGCTGGACTAAAGTGAGGGCGTGGTCCGAGAGTAAAATCGGACCAATCTCGGCATGAGTAAGGGTTTGGGCAATGTTATGAGTAACAAAAATGTAGTCAATCAGGGATTGGGATTGATGACAAGGAGAATAAAAAGTTAATTCTTGTAACTCCGGATTACACAGGCGCCAAGCATCAGTGAGCTTTTGTTGGGAAATAGCTTGGGAAAAAAGTTTATGGGATTTATTGGGAACAAAATTAACTTTAGAATGTCTGTCTAGGAAGGGGCCAAGGGGCTGATTGCAGTCCCCCGATAGGATGAAGTTGTCATCAATAAATCTGGTGATATGGTGGGAGAATGCATGCCAAAAAGTAGGATCACCACCAGTGGGGGCATAGACATTTAGAAGGGAAATTGGAACACCCTTAATAGACAATTTAACATACGTCCAACGACCTTCAGCGTCAGATTCCTGAGCAAGCAACGTAGGAGACAGAGTTTTGTGATACAAAATAGCTACTCCATTGCGCTTACAGTCACCCTGAGAATAGTAAACATCACCCACCTAACCTCGTTTCAATTTAACAGATTCCTCATTAGACAAATGAGTTTCTTGCAGAAATGCAACATCAACATTTAAACGAGCAAGGTGCGATAAAATCCTCTGCTGTTTGATTGGAGAATGAATGCCCCTAACATTCCATGTAACTACTTTTAACGACATAGCATAAAAAATAAATAGAAAGTAGCAATAAAAAAAGAAGCAAAAAAAGAGCCCAGAGTGGAGAATAAGTACAGGAGAGAAAAATATGCTAGCAAGAAGATAGCAGTGAATGTGATATAAGATAAATAACTAGAAAGGAGGAAGTACAAATGAGTTAGGAAGGTAAGTAGTGAAAGTATAAAAAGAAGTGAAGAAGGATGATCTGTTAGAAAAAAGATCAAGGTCCAGAATATATGAAAAGCAATGAGTAAAAGATCAAGAGAAAAAAGGAGAGAAAAGAGAGAAAGGGAAGAGTATGAGGGAAGAGAAAAAGTATAGATTGAAAAAGTGATAATGTAAACCAGTTGAATAGATAAACAAAAGAGAAAAATGCAAGTGAGAGATAACAAGACATGAAGAGGGTGAGGACAAAGGAGTTGATGAAAGCAAGGAAAAGGAGACACCTTTGAACAAAGAAGAAGTAGAAAAAAAACAGGATTGAGGGAAAAAAGGAGATACCAAACGGCAAGGGAAGTGAGGAGAACATACTTACGAAGGGAGGAACTGGTAGAGGACAATCAGGAGGGAGAAGAGATGAGAAAAACGGAGGGGGGTAATGCCAACTGGAGGAGGCAGAACATCCGGTGTGAACGAACCACCAGACCGGGGGGGGGGTAGCGTATAATAAACTGTGGATTCTGTGGAGGAAAAAAAGAAAACAGAAGACATGAGGAGAAGAAAACATCAAGAGACTCAACAATGATAACATAATACGAAACATAGATGAGAAGTGCATGAACAAGTTATATAAACATAAGGGAACAAATAAAAACAAGGAAGGTCATATAGGGAGAAGAGAAATCAGCATGACAAGCATGAACAAAGTCAAAGTCAACACCAACTGTGCAGACGGATTAAAGAACAACAGCATTTCATAAAAGTCATGAAGGGAAAGCAGATGAGGAGCTGGATAAGTCCATGTCAGATGTTTGACAGGAATTCAGGAAGCTCCGAAGGCGGACAGGATCATCATAAGTCGTCGTCTTGTTGTTATGAGTGACTCTGAATAGACAGGGGTGAAAAAGGCCATATCTGGCGCCAATGGATCGAAGCTCTGGTCGCATATCCAAGAAGGCTGTACGGCAGCTGGCTGTAGCTCTGGCGTAATCTTGCGCGAAGAAAAGGGTGGATCCTGACCATGTGAGGCGAGGAGAAGCCCGGGTAGCCGAGAGGACTTTGAGAAGATCAGTGTATTCCAGGAAATACATGATGGCACCCCTTGGTTTGGAAGAGGCGGAAGCAGAAGAAGAGATGCGGCCAAGCCTGTGCGCTCGCTGGATGTTAAGCACAGTACCTTCAGGCAAATGAAGGAGCTTAGGTAGGAAAGATTTGAAGAAAGCAATGGGGTCACTCCCCTCAAAGTTCTCCGCCAGGCCGTAAATTTGAAGGTTGTTGCACGATTTCGGTTTTCAAGCTCCTCGACCTGCTTCTGAAGAGAAGAAATCTGCGACTGCATGTGCGTCACCTTGGAGGATAACTCCTGGAGAGAGGATATACTGAGCTCCACCGTCGTCACTCTCACATCCACCTGTGACCAATTATCAGTTAAGACCTGCAACTTGGAGTTAGTTTCCTCCATGAAAGGTCGAAGAGCACGTATCTCCTCCAACAACAGCTCCATAGATACAACTGATGAAGAACCCGTCGGTGATGGAGGATCCTTTTTGAGGCGTTTTGTTGTGGCCTTCCCTGAGGTTTGAACAGGACGTTCTGCGTTGGACTGCGACATTCGGGCAGTAAGTGCCTGAGAGGCTTCCAGATGTGCCAACCAGAAAACAGTTTTGAATTTTTGATAAAGATACGTCGTGGAGTTTTGGAAACACGACCAGTTGCACCTCTTTCCATACTTGCAGGAGAGAAATTAACTATGGTAGAGAGCAGGCATAAATTGCTTCTACAGGTAACATATATGAGGAGGCTGCCAGGTGAGGGTAAAATGGCCGCTGAAAACGTGATAGCTGGTAGCGCTCGCAAAAGCTGGGATAATGAAGCTAATGGCAGCAATAGCTGAAGCAGTGAAAAATTGGCTCACCATGAGCAGTCCATGAGGTCAGGGACATCGTAGAAGGCCAGCAGAACCAGGAACGAGCAGCGCACTGGACGCGCGAAACAGGCACAAAATGGCGGCCGCGGCCGTCTTGAAGCCGCGTCTGCTAGATGAGGTGTCTGAAAAACGTTCAGAATCGCCGAAAAATGCCTTGGTTCAATGCCACAATACTCTCCATATATTCCGAAAAAACATTCTTCTCCTGAAGAGACTCGGCGAGAGGTGAAGGTAGGCAAATCCCCCGGCCGGTGCGGAGCGCTCACGTCGGAGCTGCCATCCACGCTGGGCGCTAAGCCACGCCCCTACACTACCTGTGTCTGAAGATTTTAACCGCATAAAGTCCCAATATTTTCTTTCCCTGATGACAGTACAGATTTGGTTATGTTAGGGTGAGACCACAAGTCTGAGCAGCCAATTGCTTTTAAAATGTGCTCTGCATGTCTAAGCCACAGCACTTCCTTACTATTCGTCAGACTTAGGATATCCTTCATACCCTTTTGGTACTCCAAAAGATCCAATGTTCACCGAAGACGAATCCAGTAGATTATCGGTCAAAAGCAATATCGTCTGCATCAGACCTTATTCCCAGTTCAGCTCTAAGTGCTATCATTGGAGTTCCCCTGCTTAGGCACAGGAGGCACCTGAGAAAATGATTTTCTACTCTTTGTATGGCCTTTGCATTGGTATGCCCCCCCCCCCCCGGATTTCAGCCCCATAGGTGCTTATAGCTATTGCTTTGTATGTATAAGCTATTAAGGCGGGTTTTATCAGATGATTATTGCACCTAATAGCAAATCTACTAACTGCCCTGGATTGTTTGGATAGGACCAGTTTGGAATTAATTACTTGACTACCCCAGAGTAACTTGTCATCAATTTGTGTACCCAGATAGTCAATGGTTCTCACTTGTTCTACTTGGTGGCCATAGATCCTGAAAGTTGACTTTAAATTTGATTTGGCATTTGAGTTTATTATCATAAATGTAGTTTTCTGGACAATGAGCTTATTAACAAATTCAATAGGACTGTGCGGTCTTTCAACATTAACCAGAGTGTAGTCCTGTCCATGCTGTCAAAAGCAGTCTTAAGAACAACCAAAACCATAAAGAGTAGTAAATGTTTTTTACACTAACATACAAGTAGATCAAATGCAACGGCAAAACTTGGTCAATCGTACTGTAGCTCCTTCTAAAGCCAGCTTGCTGGAGAGACATTATACCCTTGGTCTCCATTCATGTTTCCAGACGAGTCAACAGCAATTTACCCAAAAATTTGCCTGCACTGTCCAGTAATGAGATTGGGCGGTAATTCGAGGGGTTATTCTTGGGCCCTTTTTTATGAGTAGGGGCTATTATGGATGTTTTCCATGAATCAGGAATCACAGCTTCTAATAAAATAGCATTAAAAGCAGCTACCATAGGACCCAACCACAGATATAGTTCCTTTTGAACACATCTGTGGGCATCTGACCTGGGCCTGGGGCCTGGGGCCTTTCCCAATTTTTGATGTTGAAGAGCCTGGGCTATTTCTGATATACTAAATACTGCCTCATTGGTAAAATAATTATATAGCAGAACCACACCTTCATATTTGTTTCTGTGCAAGGGCCTGTAAGTTCCTTTGTTCTCTTGTCAAATCGTCCTCCCTAGGCCCTTGATCCAACGAGGAGAAGTGCTCTGCCCATCGTGAAGACTTATGTTGGGTTCCAAGTTCTTGCGGAAGCCTGTGCAGCCCCATACTACAATGTCCCCGCACTTTTGGACGTCTTTTATTTAGACTGCGTGCAGCAGCGCTTTTCAAGCTTTGATGCACTGGGTCTCTTTTTATGTCAGATGCGATTTTTTGTAAGATCTTCGAGCTTCCATTACATTTTCCTCTCCCCAGCATCAGTGGTAACAACCGTCTTGCACTATCCCACCCCTACTGTCTTAATGCTCACTATATGAATTGCCTGGTAACAATGAGAAGTGATTTAAAGGATTCGAATGAGTCTGGGCCATCATCTTTATCCTTTTTAGTCAATGTTGTTGAGACTGCACTTCACTCCAGGTTGGCAGAAAAGTCTAATGTGTCCCACTCAATAGGTACCCTGACAAGTTTTCTCCCTGTCCATTTAACTTCAGCTTGGATGGACACACCTGTTCTACCTGGCACCAGTTTTTAAAATCAGAATCAGCAATATCAAGCACCAGGAGCAGTGGATCGTATTTACTTTCTATTCTTTCTTCAATCCTCATGTCAATTACCCAGTACCAGGCCTCGAGATTGATCATGAAATAATAAATAATGCTAGCAAGCTTCACCATCCTATAGGTTGGTCTTGGTGGATGTGGTGCGGCTATTCAGTGGTCTTAATCCTGTGTTGAGGATAATCATGGTTACTTGCTCAGCCTTTTTGTATAAATTACATTCTTTCCTCAAAGTATTTTGGAGGGAGCCCCAAAGCATAGTCTTTAGCAATTGCTTCTTGATTTTGCACGGCTGAGTAAAGTATAGCATTCAAGCCCCCATATAGGATGAGTATTCTTTTTTGTTTATTTGGACAATGATGGCTAACTAATCTGCCATGCCTTAGGGAAACAGCTTAGCGGTATCTTCATGAATCTGTGAGTGCAAATCCAAAGATCAACCTGTTCAAGCATATCAATTCTTACATTAAGGTTCAGGTGTCATCAGTATGCCTGCAGACTTGAGTACATTGTTGCCACCACTTTCAGACAGGCAGCAATCAGTAGGCAAACCAACCATGTCCCAGGTGCAAAACGCCAACTGAGGCTATCTGGTTGCCTTTGACTGTGACAAATAGCACATGACTCACATCAACTCAAGGTCAGATCTCTCCGTCCACACAGAGTGCATATAGCGCATATAGCGCATCAAAATAGTCACACTTTTTGTTCTAAGGAATTATGTACATTTTGCTACTGTTATTTTATGCAACATTATAGGTGGAGATCATTTGCACACTGAAAGCAACTTTGCAGATTTTCGACAATATGGGCATGTGATAAAAAGCAAAACAATACATAATTGGTGGACATATTGTCTGACTGGCTAAATTGCTGACTTTAGATCCAGTAGACCTCTGTAATCACAGCTTCTCCGCATGACCACCCTGAAAGGTCTTGATTACATTCTTTGTCACTGTCTGCTTTAGTTCCCATATTTTTCAAAATAGGATTCCCGCGAAACATACTCAGAGCATGTATGAACTGAACACATCCTGAAAGGCTACCACTTTACCTTTAAATTGATCCTCAGCTCTACCTATAGGTGAAAGAGGAATCTGGTGGCAAATTCCCCTTTCCCTAACTGACGGAAGAAAGCATACATGTGTGTGTCAGTAAGCTAGCTTCTTAACAGGGGAAAGGTAGAAATCCTGTTCTCTTGCATATGAGGATATGAGACCCCTACCATTTTTTAATTCACCTGATCTGACTCATTGCAACGTTCAGTAGCGATCCATGTTGTACATACCCTGCTGTTCCGACAATGGACCAATGCTGAGGCTGCCGGCTGTGGTATCGAGGTACCCTGTGCGCTCCCTGACAAAACAGGACTCTGCACATCAGGGAACGGGGAACTGGATATGAAGCACCATTTCTGTTTACATCACTTCACGTGACCAGTAGGAAACTTTATTCAACCCCGACGGTCTTCATTTATTAGATTACGGGACCCAATTTCTCTGACTTTACATCTCCATTCACCAGAGGAAAAGAAATACCGGAACCTTCCCAGCCTGTCACTCCTATCTCATTCACCAGGAGAACACCGGGAGTGTGCTCGAATTTTCATCTCTACCTCCAATCCACAAATTACATTGTCTATAGATCATTACAACTCTGCTGTCAGTCGACCATCATTCTCCAAATACTTTCTAATTGGAACAATTTTTTGGCCAATAGTGATTCCTAAAGTTGGTTCAGTTTCTACCTACCCAGAGATATGCTTTGCCAGCCCATGACAGAAATTGTGAACCGATTTTTATATTGATAGTGTGCTATTAAATTTGGATCACACTAGACCACACAGATCCATGGATTAAATATATGCGCCCTGATGAAGGAATCTTCTAAATAACTTCTAGTTTCCGAAACGCGCATCGGCGCTTTTTCTTCCACTGTTTGCCGTTTTTTGATGCTTCATTGAGTGTGAATATATGGTTTGTTTGACAGAGAGAGTGTGCATGATTGAGAGAATGAATGAATGGTATGTCATGTTTTTATTGTCGTAATTGCACTAGGGCTGATGTTTTCTCATGATTCTATGATCCAATGTATTTTTGTATATTAGAAGCTGACCTTCATTAATTCCGATCTAAATAATTTTATCCAAAATGATCAACTGAAAATAAATTTTCTAAAATAATCCAGCTGGTCTGTGGGTATTTCTGGTAGATTTACATTGTATGGTTTTTTTATCTATGGGGAAACTCCCTTTCATGTTCATATAAGTTATTCTTCCCTGGTGGGTTGCTCCCCTTGCCTATGATTTTAGGCTCTGTTGTATTTTTGCATACATACCCTGCTGCCCCTCTTTTGCAGTGGCTTCTCCTTCCAAGAAAATCTAACCACTGCAAAGAATGTAGCACATGCTTTGAATGAAAATTCATACTTGTTTGCAATTCCCTCACAAAATTAACCTAGCTCATCCAATGTTACACTCTGGTTTTGACTATTCTAATGCCTCCCACAGGAAGTTCCCAGAAAGGATCTCTACTCAAACTCATATTTAAGCCGCAATTTCACAATACTATTAGGGCCACCTTGAAGACTCTGTACTGGCCCCCAATAAAGAACTATCAATGCTCAAGATCAAGTTCTTCACTACAATGCAGTCTTTGCTGCACTACAGGATATCTCTACAGGGTGTTCCAGAGCTACTGCTATCCAGAGATGTAGAAAGGCAAAGAGAATCACATTTTTAATCCACCCAACCAGATATAAAAGATGTAGGGGCAGGTGACTCCATATACTGGATCTAATATGTCTATCAAACTAAACTTCCCTCCCTCTGCACAAATATCAGACATTACAACACATGCCAGTACTATGCATGCCTTTACCATGCACATAATACAAAATGCTCAAGTTTACAATGTGCTACATTACTTCATGGACCTTTACCACCCATTGTAGGGGCATACATTTTTACATACATGTACATTCATAACATATCATGAGAAATTGTGATTGTGGGTTCATGAAGATGTGAGCCTTTCTCAAGCAACAGCCAAAATCCTTGTCAGAGTGAACCACAAAAGTTACTAAATTAACCTGTGCTTAACTCTCTAATAGATTGGCACATAAGCAGTCAAGCTTTACTTAGAGGCAATTTGTAAAGTATTTATACAGCACAAAGACAGTAATGAAGTGAAAAGACAACACAAAAAAATCACACACCAATATAGAAACAAAGCATAGAGTAAAATGTAATAAGAGAGTATCCCACATTTTCTGTTTGTGTGCCCAGGCTATACCTCTCCTCATCACACTTGGTTAGCCCCTATATGCAGGCTACTTGAAGTACATGGTCACTTGGCCACCCTTCGCATTCTCAGCACTGGTTAGCATTAATAAAGTGCACAGAGTCCTAAAAGCAACAAAAAAGTATTAAGCAAGATAAAAGGGGTGAAGGCAAAAAGTTTGAAGGTGTCGTTGCAGAAAGGGCCATGTCCAACACACCTTCCCATAATCACTGCAAAGTCTTTAAGATGGTATTTTACCAATCCGAAGCTGTAATAGTGTGCCTGGAGTAGTAAAAGGCTTCTGTAATTTTTTAGTGGGAAGTGAATGGCACTAGCTAATGCTAGTCTTAAAAACTTAGTTGATAAAATACAAAAGGTTTTGTCACTATCTAGTTCAGAGTGGACGGCACTGTGCTAATCCTGTGCTGAAACACTCTGCTAGAAAAACAGGCATTTGAGGTGAGCATATTCAGAGTGTCTGTGGTGTTGTAGGTTGCTCCATATAAAGGAGCTGCTCTCCACCTAAACCTGGGAGCTTCGCAGAATTCCTCGCTTCATATTTTACATAATATATGCAGCACTCTAAGCTTTTACTTCGCTTTACCTCTATCCACCCTGAACCCTAAAATTACACTTACCACCCTGTGCATTTTCCCATTTCCCAAAATACTAAAATGACCCTTTATCTCTACTCACCCCTGAACCCTTAAATGTAATTATCCGTCCTTCCCTTCGCCATTATTCACCATAATCCCTTAAAATACCCTTACCTCCAGCTGGCTCTGCCAACCCCTCAACCCTAAAATCACCCTTTATCACTATCCACACTTTTAGCCTTTTTTTAAATACCATTAAAAATGATGCTATTAAAAAATTACCTATCTGATCCTCCTTCTCTCTACTTGAGATCTACAAGTTGCTAAATACTTGCCTCTTTGAGTAACCTCCGCCCTTGAGACAAGACCATTGCACCTGCTCAGTGCCAAGATACCTTTAAAGGTGATAGAACGCTTTACAAACACACATAACTTAGCAAAACGTTAAACGATGTAAATACACTGTTTAAGGCATCAGTCATCACATCTTTCAAATCTACATCAACCAAACTGAACTAATACTGCTTTTTAAGATTTGCATTGATCAAACCAGTAGAGAAAGACAAGATCAAACTCGGGATTCAGGCTCTACCATAATCTTCATTCACATAAGGTGACTGATCTTATCCGAAATGAATGCAGAAAAGTTTAAGTAATATTCATAACATTATAAACATACAGAATAATAGATGGGTAACAGTAAATAACAGGGATTTTTTTATCAAGGAATTCTGAGTGATATTGTGAGAATGTGGTTTCTGACCCAATTATTTTGCTTTTTGATTGCTACTTTTTGGACCTCTGCTGTGAGGAGTCCCTCTAGTTGAGGCTAACTCTTAAAATTAGGTCTGGTACCACACAACCTGCTGAAGCCCTGTGAAAAAGTTAGTAGGTTTGACTTTTTTGCAATAACATTCTACATGTTGAAGGCACAACTGGGAGTATTGAAGTTTACAGGGTGAGGGTCTGCTGGTGCACCACCTTAATGGGTGTCTCTGACCTACAAGGTTTACTCCATATTTAGATTGGTATTTGACTTCTGTGATCTCTAGTGTGCCCTTCCTTTAGTTTGTGAGTTCCTTTTACAGGGTGTTCCCATTGGTTTCCCCACCTGCTATTTTTAATATGTTGGTAATTATGCATGTAGTATTGATATCTTTTTCCTGTTAACGTTACGGACTCAACATTGAATCATTGAGTATTTTTTGTTGCATTGCGGTGTTCTGAGTTTCTAGACCACTCGTCCTCCAATGAGTAATACTTTTACTGCTCTGACCCAGTACTCAGAGTAAGGTGCTAACATGGATAACTGGTTAACAGTTTTAGGGTCCACAGTCCGGGAGCCCCAGGACACAAGAATTGAAAAGCCCTGGTTGTCACAATTAGGGCTCATAACTTTTCACTCTTGAATCTCTTTAATGCAGTTTTTTTTATAGACAGATCACAAGAGGTGAAATCTATTATTTTATGTTATGTGTGCCCTCAAATCATTTGCCCCTGCTTTTAATAAGTGCAATACAAAATTGAGGAGTTACGGGGGAGTCATACATACCATTAACTTCCTTCCTCAGTCAAATATAAAAAATATTACATGGCCTGGATTTTTCACAGACATCAAATAGACGGTGAAAGTGAAACATAAGTTGTCTATCATGTCACTCTGAACCTGAGGTTAAAAGCATCTGTTATTCACTTTTATCTCCCACTTCCTACTCTGCACTCTACACTCACACATTGAAAGTGAAAAGGTGGTGCCTCGCTTCAAACTGTTCTGCGAGAGCCACTGGTCTGGCCGTCATGTTTTTCCTTGGCAGTGTGGGTCTGGAGAACCCTTCACAGACAGGGGAATGTGGCAGTTGGTTTGGACAGTGCACTGCCAGGTGAGAGCAACTGCTGTCATCCTGCTGCCTTGCTCGAGCTTGCACAGCCCCAGGCAATGTGACAGAAGTGAGCACTTACCTTGGTCTCATAGCAATAGTGGAAAATAATGTTAGTCTGATATTCCTCAGCAGTATCCAGGATCAAAATTGACACATTCAGGAGCGGCGAGTAGAGGGAAGAGCAGTGGGGTGGTGCGGGCGGCTGTCGACAGACGACAGAATAGGGAAAAAAAACCACTTACCATGCACTCACCACATTGCAGATTCGGCAATGCGGTGAGTGGAAGGTAAGTGGTTTTATTTAAATTGTGTTCCCTATTCCGTCATCTGTCGACTTCCCGCCTGCTCGTCGTGCCCCCACCTCACCCTACCACCTCACCACTCTTAACTGTACCGGCCGCGCCCGGACATATTCCATTCCATACCCTACTTGTGGGTCCCCCCAATACAAAGAATCGCTGGTGTCTTAATGACCCATGTGTGGTCAAATCAATAGGTCCTGGCCACAAAATTCTCTGGGTGCCCTAACTGGCAGAGCATATACGATAAAAAGCAGTGAACAATGTTGATGAAGAAAACTATGCTTTTAAGATTCTGGGAGAAATGTAAACCTAATATCCTACTGATGTGGTGACAGGAAAGTATTTTCTTAATAACTTTGGCATCATTTGACTAATCTGCACAAACATTTTTGTTTTTAATCCTTTGGTTTGAAGTCGGCAAAGGAAGCTCAATGTAGATCTATCAGGGCGTGAAAAAAGGGTTAAAAAAGTGGCTTTGCCCATTTTAACTCCCTGGAATTCCTTGCTCTCCTGTGTGGAAAAAAATGACTGAACAGAATTACATGAAGCTTGTAATGATAGTAGGACTTTATTTAAGGGATTGTCTTTTGCTTGGTTTGTTGTAAATCAGTTGAATAATAGCTGAGAAATTAGCAATTAAAAGTTTTTGGGATTGGGCGTGAAGAGATTAAAATATAAAGATATGTGGATCATTAATCTGTTGATGACCTCAGTGATTCAAGAAACCTTGGAGGATTCATAAGTCAAATAAAAACAATTAAGTTACACCACTGGACTATGGAGATTAGATTTTTCTCCATTCCTTCATTGCAGATTCACAAATCTGGCTTTGGATTTGTAAATCCACCCTACTCTGATTGGATGGTCACAGCAGAAAATGTTCTGCTGCATTCACCATTACCCAACATGATGCACTGTACACCTAGTTCTGGACAAAGAGGGCATAAGGGGGCAGGATGATTGTACTCTGACCACCATACCTATGTAGCGGGTTTTAAAGTAAACCCATTGGTATTAAATAATGCATAACAAATTATTTTTCTTGTGGGATTTGCAAATCCTGTGCCTTTGAGAACAATAAAGTGATGCCCTACAGTTACACTTGCCATGCGCAACAAGGTTTGACCTTCCATAAGAAGCTGGGCTTAGCTCAGAGTAAGACCGTGCAGCCAGCCCCTACTGCAAACTGTGCTGCGCTCAGGTGATGGTTGTATGCAGCAGGGGTTGGCCATCCACAAGATGGTTAGCTGCAGGGAATTTTTGGATTTGTTATATGAATGAATCTCAAGCAAAATAATTGGTTATAGTAAACATCAGGATGTGAATGTGCATTCATTTATATACACTTTTCCAATAGTGGGAAAAACATGAAAAACAGTGCAGTGACTGTGCCACACACTTAGAATAATGTATGAACCCTGATTCACAAAGGTAAGTTATTATTTTGAGTAAGTTTACACTTTGTACTAAGTTTATTATTTTTGGTATTCTCCATTGATTGTAAACTTACTGCATATGTGGAACACCCATGTCTCCACCACCATAGTAAGGCAATTGGCTTACTGTTGTGTGAATGGGTGACAGCCCTACCTTATCTTAACCGCATGCGCGCTAGCGGAATTCCGCTCGCACGCTGGGTTTTTAAAAAAACGCACTTTACGTGACGAGCTGGGCTCGTCATCAGCGTGCGAGGAGGCTACGCCATGACGAGCCCAGCTCGTCATCAGCGTCGAAGGGGTTAACGCCTCTTCCTCCTCACCAATACCACCCCTTTAGCCTTAACTCTGTCCCTTTTGCCACCCACTCCCCTGTACCCTTCCACTTTACTACTAAAATCTATACTTCCATGTACTGACACTGCACAGCCGGGCCGGAAAGCCCTTCAGACATAAGTATTGGGAAAACGTTCATTTTGTAGTACTTTTCAAAGTACAAAGCCTTCTACAAAGTGCAGCTTGAGAGTCAGGCCCTATGATTCTATGCAGTCTGATAATAAGTATATCTTTGCCTTGAAGATAGCAATCAGTATAAGTGCAAAGTTAATTTAAGGCTGGAGATTTAAGCCAGTAGGGAGCATACGTTCACTATATAAATAACAACACTTATAGAGAAGTTGACATTTCAACCAATTCACAAGGGTTAGAGGATCATCATCAGGATGGAAAAATGAATTGAAAGCATCTGCGATAACTGGAAAAGGAACAATAGAAAAGGATAAAATGATTAAAGAAAGCGATATGAAAGTAAACAATGGTGAGGTGTCGCATAAGAAAATAACTTACAGAAAAGCAAGACTCATTGATCATACTATGGTTGTACTGCACGAAAAGTTGATAAAAAAATTACATTTGGGGATCAACTAATGTATTTATTTATTTAACCCAATTAATATTAGAGCACTTAATAGAAGGACAGTAACATACTGCAATAAAACAGTGTACATAAGATCATTTAATATTTTTCACATTAGAACAATTACATTTTGCAAAATAGCAATTTACACAAGAACATTTTAAATGTAGTTGCAGAAGAACTGGTTCATTTTGCACGTTGATATATTGAGAAAGATTGTTGTATCATAACATAAACAAGATTCAAGTAGATACATACGTTTTGGTAACTGAGGTTATAAATTCCTAACTACAAAAAATGACCCCTAAGAGTTATCTGGATTATGAAATTTGGCAATTTGGATTTCTTCTGGTGATACAGTGATGAGCAGCACCGTATTATTATTTATGGTTCTTTTTTTTCATGGTAAAATGACCACTGCCATGATTCCACATCTCTGCTGCCAAGATTAAACTGCAAAAGTACATGAAGACCTATTTCTATTGGTGAGAGCCTGCCGGTCTCGTGAAGGTTAGCAGTGTGCCATGCCTCCCTCCTTGTTGCAGAACATATCTGGCACCAACCACTTCACAGACTTCCACTTGAAGTGCATAAAATATATATAAATAGACAGTTATGTCTTTAGTATTGTCCCAAGTCATGTCAGAGGAAAATACATTTTTTAAATACATCAAACAAATGTAATTTCTGAAAATAAGTTCATTGTACTCAATGAGCTTCAGGTTCACTGACTTGGGCAAAGGCTGTAACACAAACACGTCATTAGATTCATCTATAAATATTTGCATTCAAGTGAATAATAAAACATAGACTCTTAGACCTGTCATCCTTAGGGTAGTCTTCCCCCAAATGTTTTGTCTTCACCCCTCCTATTTTAGCTTAATTTGGGGTTTTTTTGTCTCTAGGACTGCTAACCAGTGCTAAAGTGCTCTCTTTTAATCATGATAAAATTGGATTACACCTGCTTGTCATACCCAGGGCCTATAATTAAGTGCTTCTAGTTGGCCAGCAGCACTTATTGTGCCACCCACTTAAGTAGCTCCTTACAATATGTCCCAGGCCTGTCATTGCAGCCTAATGCAGTTGTAAACTGCCAATTCGACTTGGCAATATAACCCCATGCCAAGCATTAAACTTCCATGTTATTGCATATAAGTGAACCCTAAGGTAAGCCCTAGGTAGAACACAGGGCAGGGTGCATTGTAATTAAAATATTGGACATGCACTTTTAGGTTTTACATGTCCTAGCAGTGAAAAACTCTTAAATGCATTTTAACTACTGTAAGGGCAACATCTCCCATAGGATAACAGTGGGTTGCATTATTACATGTAATAAGTGCTAACTTCTAAGTGGGAACAGGTGAACATTTCATGTTTAGTGTCTTATAAATCGTAATTAAAAATCCTCTTTAATGGTAGTCAGCTTTTAAGTTATACATTTGAAAATGCCACTTTTAGAAAGTTGGCATTTTCCTTTCTTAAACTATTTGTTGCCTGCAGTCTTTCCTAGGTCACATACCTGGGTGTAGTTGGCAGTTTATTTCTCCCAGACAGCCACACTATAGAGGTATTAGATGTGTCTGAATGGGCCATCAACTGACAGGAAGGGGGCAGAGTTGAGCACAACCCCAATTGCAACGGATGTGCTCTGTATTCACACAGAGGACTTGTCAACTCTGAATTGTTCACAGGGTCAGATCGGAGTCAGTGTAGGGGATGCAGGAAACTTAAAGCACTTCAGAGGGAATTCTCTTGAAACTTCTCCTACTTCAAAAAGGGCATGTATATAAAAAGGGGACTCTCAGGCCCACTCCTCAGTACACCTCTGGACCTGTGGTAGACTCAGGAGGACTTCTATGCTACTCTGTAAGAAGGACTGCTACTCTGTTGCCCTGCTGCCTAAGTGAAAGGTTTGGACCTGCATCTTGAACCCAGAACCGCCAGAGTCACTTTGAGGGCTAGTTGGCTGGCCTGAAGATCAGAACCTCAGGTACATAAAAGGCTCCAACCACCTTGAACCCAGCAGCTGAACTCAGTCTGCTGTGAGTCCTACCACCCAAGTCCTGGAACCTTGGAAGTGGGTGTATAGGGGCTCTGCCAGGCCAGCTGTGGTCGTCTGAAGAAGACCCAATGCAGAGTGATGCATCTCCTCACAGCCTCATTAGAATTGCCGCAGTGTGACATATCTCAAATGCCAGACTTCAAATCTCAGTCTCCTTGTAACCACTGCTAAAAATTGCTTCCAGGTTTTCGCATCGCAAGCCCCTCATCAACTGCATCCTCAACGTTGATGCAGGACTCCACATCTCAGTTCTGCAGCTCCTCTGAACCGCCTATATGTTATGCATATTTGATGCGGGATCTCGCAAAGCTCCACAAGTCAGGATTTAATGTAGTTTTGATCAGCAGATCCTACTTGGTCCTTGTATCAGGCCTACGCTTCAGTGTGGTTGGCCTGAACTTGTGACTTTGTCCCATTGCTGTGCTACCAGATAACCATAGTTTGGGCGTTGTGCTTCTAGACACTAATTTTACTCAAAAATGTAACATATCTCAGGGTCTTTGGGTTCGATTTTTGTCATTTACCCTATTTTTCTAAAATGGTGTGGGATTTTTCGTTTGCTGTGCTTTTACTCCATTACTATTTGTGTGCTGTGTAAATACCTTACACACTGCTTCTAAGCTCAGCCTGACTGCTTTTGTGCCAAGCAACCAGAGGGTTAAGCATCATTTTAGTTAGTGAATTTTTGTGGATCACCCTGACAGAGATTGTGGCTGTTGCATGAACGGAGTCACCTCTCATTTAACCAGCAACCTGATTTCTCACATATGAGGAAATATAAATTTTATGGTCAAGAAATGTTCCCTAACGTGTACCCCACCGTCTCCATGTACAAGCTTAAAGTGCATGTAACTTCCCTCCTGTGCCAGCTATGAAGACGCAAATACATTTGCGTCCAACGTTAACATGTCCTCTTTCAGATCCACCCCGAACGGGTTGAATATTCCGTTCCTAAGTATGCGATGCCAACGTCTTTTTGTGGTGTACTTTACACGTTTTTCAGCTCTGGCGAAGTAGGCCCTGAATTCTGCCATCGAGCCTTTTCCTGCCTTCTGACTCTGAATGCCTCAGCCTGGGCTGCCTCTGTACCCGTGACCTCTGCCTTACTCCCTGTGCGGCTAACGGCGCTTAGCTCAGCCTGTTGCCTGCCAAGACTGTATTCAACCTTCGAATTATCTGCTCCGCTCCTCAAAAATACATTCCTGCCTACTAGTTCAAGTAAACATCCTTCCAGCTGCAGAGCAAAGGGCCCGGCCTCACTGTCTCCGTGCAAGTAATTCATAGCTTCTGTTACCATGGTAGGCCCATGCCCCCTCGCATCTCATGCAGACACGTAGACGCTTATACACGCACTCACAGTCAGTATAGAATAGCCTCTGCCCAAGAGACCTTTCCCTCTAGATAATATGGTTCCCAAACATCAGATATCAGATATGATATAGGTACGAGTCGATCTGACATGCCAGACTTCTGTCTCTTTCCGCTAGTGTAAATGTCAAGTCCCCTGCACCCTCCACCTTCACGTCAATCACACGTCATGCAGCTGCGCGCGCATCCAGACCTCAGATTTCTGCTGACATTGCAAGATTCTGCTATGTACCCACCCACTTGTGACACTTTCATGTGACGTTTCTAGCACACACCTCTATGTTCACGCCTAGTTCACGCCTTTTGATTACGTGTTGCTAACACGTGTGTGCTTTTATCTTGTTTCTCTCAGCTGTTACGCCTACTGTATTGGTTTCCATTATATGCTTTAAGTATAAAAGTTATGTCTTGTCAATAAAGTATGCTCTATCCCTTCCTGAACCCCAGTGGTGTCAGGAACACGATATCCGGTTCAAGAACCATTCCTTTTTAAGGAATAAAACCCCTAAGAACTCTAACACCACGGACTCTGCGTCTTTCTTTCCGATTGCGTTATTCTATTTTATTACTTACCTGCATAGAAATTAAGACGGTAATTAAATATTTACCACATTATTTTGGCGCCCAAACAGGTACCCCTCCCCCACCTTACGCGCCGGTTGGTGCGTTGCAACCTTTGCCCCCTGCCATAAGTCAAGACGGACAAGTACGCGTACCCGCAGGATTTCCTGTATCTCCCTCAGGCCTACGGAGGTGACGGAGACTGCGATCAGCACCCATACGAGGCGGTGAGGAGTGCGGAGGATCCCGACCAGAGCCTAGCCGAAAGAAGCAAGGTCCGAGGTGTCAAGAGGCCCACCAGTTTCCGAAGTATTCACGTGTCGAGTCGAGTCGAGTCCAGTCCGGTCCAGTCCAGTCGAGTTTTCCGAGGCCTTCTGTTCCGTGCTTCCCGGTGAGTACCATTGCTGGGGACGCATCTAGACGGGTGCATTATTATGTATCCGGTAAAGACGGGTTTGGGTACACAAACACGGTCTGCACTGTTTTAGACAGTGTATCTGTACTGTTTAGCAGTACATCAGGCATTCAAGTTCTTGCACTGTTCTCGACAGTGTATCTGTGCTGTTTAGCAGTACATCTAGTGTCAAGGGTAGTCATATGTGTTCAAAATGTTTTCATGTGATTAATGTCGTGGTATGAGTGATTGTTTGATGTACATTACTGTGTTTTTGTGTAGCTAGCTGTGTTCAGAGTAAGTAACAAGTATCGAGTATCCAGTACTAAGTAACAAGATGCCGTTTTTCAATAAATTAAGACAGATAGGAACTAGGAAAGGGATACTAGAGGAAGAAATTCCTATTCCCCCTAGGGACACTCCTGGAAGTTTTATGTACCATAAGCATGGCTTAGATGCCATACTGTATCTAGATTTATGGGCCGATTATACCAAGCACCTAGAGGAGAGACACAGATGGCCCGTTACAGGAACATGGGATGCCGAGTGCATCATGAAGGTAGAAGAAGCGCTATGGAAAAAGAAAGCCAGACAATCTCAGAAAGACGCCATAGAATTGTGGCGTAAAGAATCACATAAACGTGCCGAAAAAGCACTCCGAAAAGAAGACAGACATAGAGAAGAGTTGGATAGAGTCCGAGAAAACGAATTAGTTAATGAAGGGATCCGAGTAAAAGCAGAACAAGTAGACCGCATGCAAAACAATCTTGTAAATGGCATGTACTTTGTGGCCGAGGGTTTGCCTGAAGCCACTTCAGAAATACCGAAAGATCTGCCGCCACCATTGGTTCCTACTAAAGTAAGTCACAGGACCACCAAAGATATATTCCTTGCTTCCTATCTAGACGATGTAGCTCCCGCTTACACCAACCCACGTGCCCACGTACCGCCTACTGACGGTGACGGAGGTGGCAACCCACCTCAAGACAATGTCCCGCCATTGCCGCAACAAAGCTCACCCGTTCGACAGCCTGCTCCACCTGCTCCTCCACCTCCACCACTTCCCACATCTAAGATTGATATACTAAATCCGTTTGCGCCTGATCCTAATAAGAGACAAGTTCAGGTACACATACAGACTCCACAGAGAAATAATACTCAAGCCTCTGCCTCAGGAGGTGTGACAGGAGGTCTCCAGACCCCGCCATCAACACGCAGATTAAACATTAGGGACTTAACGAAGCAACGTACACCCCAATCACCAAGTTTTGACATGCTTAAAGAACCCCTTCCAATTTGCAGATACGATCCAGTACCCGGCAAAGACGATAGAATGTTGTTAGCATCACTACGCTTACGACAAGCTACAGATTACCTAGTGTTATTCCCAGGGATGGCTGATCACCTAGATAGAATATATCATTTTGTCCAGACTGGGGAAGATCCTGAAAGTATTAAAGAGGCCCTGGCTCACCAAAAAGTTGATACTCAAGGTTGTATATTACGTTTCTTCATAAATTGCTTAATAAGAGACCGAGACAGGCCTGGAGCAGACAAGGAAGAGATGGAAGCACTAAACAGATGGGGTCAAAATATAGCCGAAGGAAACCATGATAAGCTGAATTGTATAGCAAGCATGTACAAGAAAATCAGAAAAGCAGTAATAGAAATACACGAAAAAGAAAAAGAAAATGACAGGAATAACTCCTCCTCCGAGGACGAACCTGAAGAACCAGAAACGACTAAAGAAATGATAGCGTATGTAGGTAAGGGAAATTACCTTAGGAAAGGCATTCGTCCAGAAAGCAAGAGAGTTTTTCTCTCTGGCATATCAAAACCAAGTTCTCCTGAATATCTGTTTCAAGTTACCAACAAAATTCTTCAAGAACAAATGGGGTACCATGTACTCAATTCTATGGATGAACAAGAACTAGCCCGGTCAGCAGTACTATGGGCTGACAACCCTAGCACATACAATGATGATACAGTAGCACAGACATTTCTGAACCTTTCCCCAGACGAGCAGAAATTAGCCGGTGTGTACATGATTCAGCATCTCATCACGTTATACAGACAACAACATTCTGATCCAGGTCCCTTACCTGACACATTAGAAGCACTACTTATGAATAGATGGAGAGGCCTAAGTACCAAGTTAATTCAAATAATTCTAGAACAACGCCGCAGATATAACACTTTCTTAGGCCCACAATATGTTTCAGCTCCGCCCCCAGAAAGAAAAATGTTTCATTTTGACAGGCAGAATCCTTTACGAGAAGTACACCCAGTTATGAATGCCAATAACGCCTTGGAACGTGTGTTTGTGTACACACCTTTAACAAAGTTAGAATTGTTAGAAATGAAGAAACTAGTACCCTGTCATGATAAAGACCCTGCAGGTTTTCACCGAGAACTTAAAGACATGTTACTCATGGGAGATTACACGTATACAGATATCATGAAATTGTACTGCTGCCCACTGGCATTTACGAGAAACTCAAGGAAAAAGAATGGGAGGTGGGAGATAAAAAGATTATTTGGACTGAAATAGAAGACGAGGAAAAAGGTCGTACTCCAGGGCTAGGCCTTGGGGACAAAGCTAAAGCATTACCAGGTTTAATAGTACAGGTCTTGCCAGGATTATTGACAACTAAAAAGGAAGACTGGGACGCAATCTCAGCCTGTAAACAGAAACACGATGAAGATACTAGTGACTTCTATTCAAGATTCGAGAAATGTTTCATTATTAATAGTGGCCTAAAACCAGGTAGCGAGTCATACCCACATCTTTTTGTAACTAAATTAGTCGAGAATTCCCTGACATCAGTTAAGAACCGTGTATATAAAGTTGAAAGTACATGGCAAGCAAATACGCCATCCCAGATGTTACAAATGTTACAATACCACCAGAACAGAATTAGAGAAGAACAGGATCACGAACAGAGACGAATGAAAGACACGAAAATGAAAATGTTAGTGGCCCAGTCGGTTCCAGCCGACGGTCAGAGAAAGGGTACGACCCAGACAGGTAATGCAGCAGCTCCCGTTAAAGGGACATGCAACTATTGCAAACAGCCAGGTCACTACGTACATGAATGTCCAGTCCTGAAACACAATATAGCAACAGGTAAAACTAAAGAAAGACCGCATCAGCCTAGACAAGACCAGGTCCAGCAACAGACTTCCCAGAATACACAGCCTGCTCCACCACATACAGTACAGACCGCAGCGGTATCACAGCCACAGCCTATTGCCGCTACGCAGCAAGTTTCACGGCAGATGAACCAGTATGCCCAATCTGATTATCCCGATTATCAGCGATACACATGAAACAGCCTAGAGAGGGAGGTTGGCTTGCCTCTTATTGAGATTCCTGTAGATCAAGAGGGTCCTTATGTACACAGTCAAGTATTGGGAAAAGACAGAAAGTTTTTAATTGACACAGGGGCAAGCCGCACAACAATCAGCCATGATGAAGTCCCAGGGGCACCCCTCTCAGGCTCACAGAATGTTTCCCTTGGTTTTTCAGGACAGCCTATTGTAAATGAAGTATCGAAACCAGTTCCCCTAGCAGTAGGTCCATTATCACGCGTTACAGACTTGTTACTCACGAAATCATGTCCAGAAAACTTGTTAGGTATCAAGACATTGAAGGCTCTAGGAGCTGTGATATGTTGTTCTCCGGAAGGAGTTAGACTCTTCCTACGTGACTTTAAGGGTCACTATGTATTACGAGAGTTTGATGTCAGATTGAAAAATGTACCGAAACACCTGTGGGCACAAGGCCCAACCGATGTAGGTTGCATGCACATCACACCATACCGTGTTACACTCAAGCCAGGAGTTGTTTTACCACGAATCAGACAATACAAGTTACCACCCGATGCTGTAGTGGCTTTACTGGAAATCATTGAAGAGCTCATTGCCCAAGGAGTGGTCGTAGAAACCGACTCCAATATCTGTAATTCCCCTATCATTCCGATTCTTAAACGTACTAATCCCAACGCACCGCCAGTATATCGGCTGGTGATTGATTTACGAGAACTGAATAAATGCATTGTTCCACAGTATCCTGTGGTTCCCGACATCTCATCCTTATTGACTGCTATTGATTCAGAAGCGACGTTCTTTACTGTAATTGACCTCAAGAACGCCTTCTTCAGTGTACCCATTGATCCAGAGAGCCAATATCTCTTCGGATTCAGTTTAAATGGCCGAAGTTTCAAATTTTCACGCGCACCTCAAGGATTCACAGAAAGCCCCAGCATCTATAGCCAAGCACTGAAAAGACAACTTGATTGTATCCAAATGCCAGTTAACACTGCCTTACTACAGTACGTCGATGATCTGCTGATCACCGCACGAAGTGAACCCGAATGCGAACAAGCATCACTGACAGTTTTACATTTTCTGGCCGACAAGGGACACAAGGTGTCTCCTTCGAAGCTACAATTCTCTGTTCAGCAAGTTGTGTACCTGGGTCACTTGCTGTCCAAAGTGGGGAGACAGCTCACTCCTGATCGCATCCAGTTAATTGTAAACATGCCACAACCCCAGAAACAAAAGGAGGTGCGGGCCTTTATAGGCCTCACCTCGTACTGCAGACAATGGATTCCTCAATATGCATTTCTAGCTAAACCACTCATTCAGTTGACAACACAGGAGGCAGCGACTTCGACTGCCCTTCCTTGGACTCAGGAACATACACAGGCCTTTGAGTAATTAAAGAAAGCTTTATGTCAAGCACCAGTTTTAGCGACACCATGTTACAGCAAACCTTTTACACTTTTTGTTACAGAACGTGATGGTACAGCGTTGTCTGTCCTCACTCAAGATCAAGCAGGTTCACATAAGCCTTGTGCTTATTTTTCAAGTACATTGGATTCAGTAGCCCAGGCTCTGCCTGCGTGCTTAAAGTCAGTGGCAGCGACAGCCCTAGCAATCAGACAGAGCGACTCAATTGTATTAGGACATCCATTGACAGTACAAGTTCCACATTCTGTAGAGGTCCTTCTAAACCGGACACAGACTCAACACCTGACTATAGCACGACTGACAGGTTATGAATTGACGCTATTCCAGCCACACATAGAAATTAGACGCTGTAACATTCTAAATCCTGCAACATTGTTACCTTCAATTATGACAGATTCAGCCCCGCATGATTGTATAGAGATCATTAATGTAGTAACAAAGCCCCGACGAGACTTAACAGATGTTCCACTGACAAATCCAGACCTGACACTTTACGTGGATGGTTCATGTATGAGAACAAACACAGGAGAATTAGTGGCCGCGTATGCAGTGACCACTGAAACTGAAGTCAAGGAAACACACCGTATTGATACACTGTCCGCTCAAGCAGCAGAGCTTATCGCTCTGACCCAAGCCTGTATACTAGCCAAGAACAGAAATGTTAACATATACACAGATTCACGTTACGCTTTCGGAGTCGTACACGACTTCGGAGTGTTATGGCAAGAACGAGGTTTCTTGACCTCTCACGGTGCCAAGATTCAACACGGTCCACTTATTCAAGCACTGTTAGAAGCAATACATCTGCCTTCAGGCATATCTATCATGAAGTGTAAAGCACATACTAAAGTTACAGACTCCATTTCCCAGGGTAACGACCTGGCAGACCAAACAGCAAAACATACAGCATTGACTCACACCCAGACAACTGATGTGACAAAGACAATAGTGCCGACACATTGTATGACAGTTAGGGATCCCACACTAGATGTAATCGATATCCAGACACATGCCACTCCAGATGAAATCAAGAAATGGACTGAACTAGGAGGGATCCAGACAGATCAGGGATGGATGACGAAGGGAAAATCTACATGGTTTCTCCCCGACTCTATGGTTCAAGTCATAATAAATACAGCACATAGTCCAGCACACCTAGGAGAAAAAGCGATGTTAGACAGTTTACAGAATCTCTGGTACAACAAACATTTACGAGCAGCAGCAAAACAGAAAGTGCGTACTTGCATGATCTGTTGTCAGTTCAATCCAGGTAAAAGCGTCCCTGTAGAGCAAGGTGGATTTCATCCTCCCGATCACCCTTTTGAAGTCCTCCAGATGGATTATATCCAGATGGACCGTTGTCGAGGATTCAAGTACGTCCTCATAGTTGTTTGTGCACTTTCCCGTTGGACCGAAGCATATCCAGTCCCAGATTACACTGCCCCGACCACTGCCAAGCAGCTGGTTCGAGAATTCTTCCCACGGTACGGCTTGCCTCGTATCGTGTACTCAGATAACGGACAGCCATTCTCATCCGAGCTCATGAAGCAGGTTTCACTTCTGCTAGGATACCAGTGGAAATTCCATTGCGTCCGACATCCCGAGGCAGCTGGCCTTGTAGAAAGGCACAATCAGACACTAAAGACACGTCTCACCAAAATATGTAAAGAGAAAGGGGTCGACTGGATAGTCGCCCTGCCAGTTGCACTGTTCTATATGAGAATGGTCCCCCATTCAAGATCAGGACTATCCCCGTATGAGGTGGTCTTTGGCCGACCACCAAATATGTGGGGGACGCCCATGCCTAAGAAAATAACCGATGTTGACTGTAATATGCTGACAGATTACCTTGCCTCCTTGATGTCTGCACTCCAATCATGTCGTTCACAGGTTGCCGCAGCTTTTCCCGACAACACTGATGTGAAGCCACACGATGTCCGTCCTGGTGATACAGTCTTGATACGAAATTTCGACAGGAGGAGTCCGCTGGAGCCCCGTTGGCAGGATCCGAAGCTCGTCCTTTTGACCACGAGGACTGCAATTAAAGTTGAGGGCCGAAAGGGGTGGATCCATACGAGTTATATTAAAAAATGTAATGAACTGTTGCCAGAAACTGACTCTTCCACCCCCTCAAAGGACTGCCCCGATTCTAGTGACTTTAAAGTTCCCAAGAGAGAGAAAACTCCACAAGAGGAGTATAAATCCAAATTGCGGTCTAGCAAGTCAGACAGTTTAATTGTTTAAGTCCTCCCCTAGGTGAATCGGTTAAATTAGTTTCTGACATGTATCCCCTAGACCGAGATAGAGAGAGAGAGAGACAACTCAAGAAACGTGCATATTGTAAATCACTTCGTAGTCACTGTATAGTGACATTATTGGTTAAGTTTTTTCTAAGCCTTCTGATTATTGCTGCCAGTATATTGCTGCATATATATTACCCTATCTTCAAGCGTACCCAATCTGCTTACAATGTCACTGCCGAACATTCTTTTAGCGAATTACCCCCACACGAGTTATCTTACAGACTTGCGCTGCGCAACAACACATTCATTAGTATGTTACATCACTCCCATCAGACTAATAATGCTACAAACTGTTGGATATGTGGGCGACTCCCTCCCTATCAGAAATACAAGGGAGTTCTGCCTCTCTTTCCATACCCGTTCACTCACAATGGCTCATGTGGAGCATGGTTTAGATTAATTAATTCCTTAGATCCTGATATTGCTGTTTTCGAAGGAAATTGGGTTTGGGGAAACCTGAACTTAGTTCTGCTTAACGCCTGTTACCCTGACAAGAAGGGACTTCCCACTAGGATAGGAACTGATCTAGAAAATGAAGTATATGGATTAGGTAATTATACAATTAACCTCATGATTCTTACTGTTGAATCCGAAGCTGCACCAGTTTTGCCTGCTATGTCAGTATTACCAGTCACAGGTGACTTATGTGTCAGAAAGAAGGGTTCAGTACACTTAGGTCATAGTAAATGTACTACTGTGGTCGAATTCAGTGATCAAGGCAAGTCTTCATTTAGAGCTACTCGTCATTCCTACTTTGTTTGTGGCCATACCGCATACATACGCTTACCTCCAGATTGGGATGGTACCTGTTACATTGCATTCCTTCTGCCACCCGTTTTCCTAGCCCCTCCTGATTATCACAGAAATACAAATCTAGTAAAGAATAGACTCCGAAGAGATCTCCCGATTGTCGACTATACTGAAACGGCATGGGAGCAATACACAGATTTCAATAAAGGTTTCTTCCCCTACTTAGGTACTGTCTTTAATAGTAAACTGATACGAAAATTAACTAGAACCCTCGAAGCAGTAGTGAATGAAACTACCTCCGCTCTAGGCAACTTAACAGAGGAGCAATCTGCCATGCGGGTTGTTGTTCTTCAAAATCGTCTTGTTATTGACGTCATCCTAGCAGATAGGGGCGGAGCCTGTAAGGTCATCGGGTCGAGTTGCTGTGTTTTCATTCCAGAAAACGCACCAACAGTATATAAAGCTATCACACGTCTTCATAAAATTGCAAGTTTGATACATCAGAATCCAGGCACCTGGACTTGGTCCGGTTGGTTCTGGACAACGTTGACCGCTTGGGGATGGAAGATCCTATCCTTACTAGGCATTGCCCTTCTCATAGTATTCAGTTGCTGCCTGTGCCTACAATGTGGGCCAGCGATTTGTGGTCTGTGTGCCACATCATGTATTCCGCATTCAAGTTTTCACTCAAAACGCGAAAAGAAGAAAGAAGAGCAAATGATGTTACACGAACAGACTGATTGATTCATAAGGATCGATATATCATGAAGGGTCCGTAGGGAACAAGGAGGGAATGAGGAAATATAAATTTTATGGTCAAGAAATGTTCCCTAACGTGTACCCCACCGTCTCCATGTACAAGCTTAAAGTGCATGTAACTTCCCTCCTGTGCCAGCTATGAAGACGCAAATACATTTGCGTCCAACGTTAACATGTCCTCTTTCAGATCCACCCCGAACGGGTTGAATATTCCGTTCCTAAGTATGCCATGCCAACGTCTTTTTGTGATGTACTTTACACGTTTTTCAGCTCTGGCGAAGTAGGCCCTGAATTCTGCCATCGAGCCTTTTCCTGCCTTCTGACTCTGAATGCCTCAGCCTGGGCTGCCTCTGTACCCGTGACCTCTGCCTTACTCCCTGTGCGGCTAACGGCGCTTAGCTCAGCCTGTTGCCTGCCAAGACTGTATTCAACCTTCGAATTATCTGCTCCGCTCCTCAAAAATACATTCCTGCCTACTAGTTCAAGTAAACATCCTTCCAGCTGCAGAGCAAAGGGCCCGGCCTCACTGTCTCCGTGCAAGTAATTCATAGCTTCTGTTACCATGGTAGGCCCATGCCCCCTCGCATCTCATGCAGACACGTAGACGCTTATACACGCACTCACAGTCAGTATAGAATAGCCTCTGCCCAAGAGACCTTTCCCTCTAGATAATATGGTTCCCAAAAATCAGATATCAGATATGATATAGGTACGAGTTGATCTGACATGCCAGACTTCTGTCTCTTTCCGCTAGTGTAAATGCCAAGTCCCCTGCACCCTCCAGCTTCACGTCAATCACACGTCATGCAGCTGCGCGCGCATCCAGACCTCAGATTTCTGCTGACATTGCAAGATTCTGCTATGTACCCACCCACTTGTGACACTTTCATGTGACGTTTCTAGCACACACCTCTATGTTCACGCCTAGTTAACGCCTTTTGATTACGTATTGCTAACACGTGTGTGCTTTTATCTTGTTTCTCTCAGCTGTTACGCCTACTGTATTGGTTTCCATTATATGCTTTAAGTATAAAAGTTATGTCTTGTCAATAAAGTATGCTCTATCCCTTCCTGAACCCCAGTGGTGTCAGGAACACGATATCTGGTTCAAGAACCATTCCTTTTTAAGGAATAAAACCCCTAAGAACTCTAACACCACGGACTCTGCGTCTTTCTTTCCGATTGAGTTATTCTATTTTAGTACTTACCTGCATAGAAATTAAGACGGTAATTAAATATTTACCACACATAGACTAAAAAGATTCAGCAGGCTTGCTATGCAAGTCGTGCAGAAGGACGCATTAAGTCAGTAATTATTTATTCAGCCATAAATAAGCCATAAAAGACACAAACATGCATGGAAAATCGATATAAACTTTTCACATCTAATATAAACATAACACCTGATGCAGTGAATAAGCGCATCCAATTTGTTGTTAAAAAGAGATCATATAAATAAATTAAAACCAGATCACAGCTAATACACACATTAAAATCATCAGAAGGATATAACAATAAAAGTAAAATACATCAAGTGCAATTAGCTTATAAACATCAACAATCTGAAATGTGGTCATTCATTTAATTTCATACTGGATATAACTGAATAATGCCAGATAAATGTTAATAGAAGGTAGCGATTGTACATAAAGCATGACTTGCCTGCAGTGTCTAAAATGTATCTCCCTCAGAAATTGTAAAGAGCTTCCTAATGGTCTTCCGTTGTGAGCGCTAGTAAATCTGGAGTCCACATTCAATATAATTCAGTCATATGTTTATCCTCTACTTTGATAATTTCAGAGTACAAAAACTTTACCCCCTTTTCTAGCCTAACCTCCGTCACTAAAATGTCATCATGCTCCCAGGCTACATGCATCAACCTATTTAGGAAGTGCAAACGGTGCGAATCGGTAAATTCGGCCGTTTGCGATTCCTAAATAAGTTTTTGGGATGCATCATGCATTTTTGGGAAATTCGCTATTTTTAGCGATTTCCAAAAATGCGATTGCTTTTAAGGAATCGCAAATTTGCGATTCCTTAAAAGCAATGCATGATTGTTTTTGAAATTGCGAATTCGCAATTAAGGGGTGCAAATTACCACGAGGGTGAACCTCGTGGTAATTTGCGAAAAAGTATTAAAATGCTCAAATTTGCATTTCAAACACTGTCATGTTACAGACACACATGTCCTTAGGACATGTGTGTGTGAAACATGCACTTTAAAATATATTTCAGGGGTTGCATCCATGGAATGCATTAACATTTTGCGAATCGCTAATTGAAATTCGCAAAATGTCAATGCCTTCCCATTGATTCCTATGGGCCTTTTGGCCCATAGGACTCAATGGGAATTGCGAATCGCAAATTAGAATTCGCATAATATTTGCGATTCGGTAAAAATTGCGATTTTTACCGAATCGCAAATATTATGCGATTAAAATCATGCATCCCATTTTGCAATTCCTTATTTGAGATTCCCTAAAAATCGCAAATAAGGAATCGCAAAACCTTAGAATGATGCATGTGGCCGTATCTAGTCTTTTGTTCATTTAATTTTTCGCTGACCACCATGAGCTCAGTTGGAGGTATTTAAATATTGAGAATTTTCTGTTAGTTCCTACACATATATCCTCCCAATCCGCCAATGTATTTCCTTTTCTGTGGTCTCCACAGATGGTATAGCCTGCTCGTCCTAGAGGGTTACTGAGCTTGTCCATCAGACATGTCGGTGTTCCAGGGGAGTCCCATATTGGTGCTAGTGTTGCATAATAAGGGAAGTCAGACGCTTTCCTCAGATAATAACATCATTTTATTGCTGCTACTAGGACCTTAATCTCACACTTTTTGACTCACCAAGCTTAAATTGGAATTTGTCTTACCCATGGCTCTCCAACGAAGCTGCATATACTCTTCTGATGTATGATCTGTCTAGTTTCATAACCAGTATCCTGCTGTTTTAAAATGAAGGCTTGGCAATATACTTGACAGTCGGGAAGGGTAAGACCTCTCTTTTTCTGCTATCTCCTGATTTTCTTCCCGGACAGCAGAATGCCATTTGGACACCCATACAAAACTACTTACTCTCCCTTGTATCTTCTGGAACTCTCTGGATACCACCGAGTGGCTGATCAAGAATGTAGGTTACCCCAATCCTTTTTTTTCATATCACCTCAGCAGATAGATTTTTCCTGCAGTGCCCATTTTTTTAATACTTCATTTTGGGAGCCAATCTCCATTCAGTCTTGCAAATGGAGAGTCAAAGTCACTGCTACATATTCATTTGACTGGCAAGCTTTTTTCATGTGGCACAGATTCAGAGTGTCCTTCTGCAACACTTTCAGTTTTCACTGTATTATTCATTATTCATGGCTGTTCATGGTCAAGTTTAAATACCTGATCATCTTTCAATCTCTGATTCAGACCTAAGTGGACTCACAATAAATTCTCCTGAAAGATTTTCTCTTGAGTGGGACCTCCTAAATGTAACCAGTGATTTCATGGACAGTCATGCAGTTGTACTGACAAACACTGCACATGGCTCCTCAAGTATTGTTAGAAATGGGGGTCTCTAGTTGGCAGAGGTAGGTACCTTTGTCCAAGTAGGGACCCTTCTTCCAAGTCAGGGTAAGGGGGATACAAGTCTACAATAACCTCTGCTCACCCCCTTGGTAGCTTGGCACAAGCAGACAGGCTTATCTCAGAGGCAGTTTGTAAAGCATTTGTGAACACATACAGTAATATAGTGAAAACACTACAAATGGACACCACACCAGGTTAGAAAAATAGGTAAACTTTATCTAAACAAACAAGGCAAAAATGACAAAAATGTAACATACAATACTCGTAAAAAGAGTTACTGTGCAAAATAACCTTTAAATTGCAGGAAAAACGTGAAAATACAGTTCCTCCGACTCGGTAGCTCCGTCCGGGGATACCCCGATACTGAATAAGACAGAGTCTAACAATTCCAGCCAACTGCGTCAATATGAGTTATCAAAAGCATCGACAGTTTCAGAGGCAGTACCTTTTGTTGTTGTGGCTGACATGATGTTACGAGCCGGTCCAGGGCAACCGTCGCAGTTGCGATGTGGGATGAAAGCGTTGCAGCATGCAGTGTCCTCACAGCTCAGTGCAGGCAGCGGCTCATTGACAGAGTCGGTGAGACCAAGGCTTGCATTAGAGGTTGAGGCGTGCCGATGCAGTGCTGGCAGGTCACGATGTGGCGAAGGAGCTGGTCTGGGTTCGAGTCGGACCGCAACGGAGTCGGTGACTTCAGTGAAGTGTGTAGCAAAGCGTTGCGGGGTGAGATACCCACAGGAGGCTGTGCAAGCAGCGGCTCGTTCATGGAGTTGGTGAGACCAAGGTTTAGAAACGAGGCAGTGCCCTCTACGGTGCCTTCAGGACACAGAATCCTGCAACAGACTTGATGACGGAGTATGTTACCCTTTTCTTCTTAAGGCAACTGAAACCAGCGGTTCCAGAGAAGTTGCAGAATTAAAAAATCGATCCTTAAACACTGGCTATTACTTGCTATAGAGGAAGATTTCAGAGGTATCTTTTCAATCAGTCCAAGGTTTGCACATGCGCGTACAAGCAATCTTAAAGAACTTCCAAAGGAAAAGGAAGACACAACGGTAGCAAGATATTGAGGCACCCTCCCATGCCACAACTGTGGCCACGGCAATGCCATAATCAAGGGGAATGAAATATCGAACCCCACGAGGGGAACTCTTATGAAACTCAGAGTCACAGGAACTTGCGACAGCAGCAATTTAATATGCTTTCTCAAATGTCCCTGCGGACATGTTTATGTTGGCAAACTCAAAGAAAAATCAAAACGCGACATAAGGTTAAAAAACACCAAATCTACAGTAGCTGTACACTTCAACCAGTCCAATCATAATCCAAGTCAACTGCGTTTCTGTATTTTGGAAAATGTACCACTATTGCCTGGAAGAGATAACTCTCAACACTTATTCAGAAGAGAAACCTTCTGGATCAACTACCTGTCTACGCTGCAACCTAGAGGCCTCAATGAACGTTTAGAACTGAGTTGCTTTCTATAGATGCAAGAGTCACCCCACATGTAGTTTAGTACGTCATATGAACATTTTGTTTTTCATCTTTACCGTATTTGCCCCACTTCAGAGAAAGTATGTTATAATGATCATAACTTTTTGTTGTATCTAATCACTGTTTTACACATTTCATTTGTACAGATATTTTTACAGAGTTACAAGGATCTTCATCACAAGGAGATCCCATTACTGGTTGTGACATGTTAGCACATTTAATAGAATATTTGTGAATATCTTATTTTTACATCCGCATCTCCAAGATTCTTGTTTCAGCAATTTCCCTAAGGAAAATTACTGTACTGACAATTTACTAACACAGGAGACATTTTCCATTCATTCATATGCAATTGAAACAACTTTATTGCACTCTCTTTGGGTAATGCTAGTCTGTTCTTCGATATCGCTGCTTGACGTGGTAACCACACATCAGAGTCTGTTGTCCATATTCACGATCACATGATCGGAACTCTCTCTAATCACAGTCACATTGTGTGTAACTTGCACTTGCTTGCACAAATCTGGTCACCCACATTCGTGTTGAAACAACTTTATTGCATACTCGTTATGAGGTACCGGGTTTTTAGGAACCCGGTGGTGCCAGGGGAACAACACCCAGAGACCTCTTGGTTCTTCCTGTTCTGGACCACAGAAACACAGAGTCTTCTAGGTGATGTCAAGGATCAAGTTTTATTGGCTGCAACCAAGTAACAAGCGTCCTAGAAGTACAACAGCACGGTTTGTATATTCTCAGGAGACTGTTCGTTTTTACAGAGCCAGCCTTCTCTTTTTATACACAATATTACACTTCAGGCAAGAATTCTTTAGTTTACAGTATGATCATATACATATTTTCACAACAATGGAAAAGCAAAGTCATGATGGCCAGCCTACATTTTCGTATGTCCAGTTCGTGATGGATTACCCGGCCAGGCCCAGAACTACCATCAGATATCGATGAAACCCCAATACAATCGGGCACCTCCTCCTTGTAAAACTAGCCATGCAGAAGAAACAGGGACAGGTGTGTGTGTGATAAGCGTGGTTTGTATGCAGTGAATGGTTTATGGCATGTTGTGCCTTGATGTTAATCTTGCTCGGCCAGTGGGTTGGGGACTGCCCGAACAGGTTTGGCTGGAGGCAGTGGAGGCAGCTCGCCCAGGTCAGAGAGGAGTCAGCAAAGGTGGACGAGTCCTTTCAGCTCGAATTCGGCCTTGGTCTATTGACTATGTAAGGGCAACCCACAAGATGGATGCCGCTCACAAGATGGAACCTCGAGGGTTCAAGGCAGAAACTACTGTTTTAAGGTGATTGCATTGCTCGATCACGACGCAAATGCACAGGTATAATGTCCAAGTCATTACCGGTCTGCCGATACCAAATTCGTCATGATTGGATGATATTTTGTGACACGAGTGTTGGGCCTCGATACCACATCATAGCAGGGTCCATAATTTTCAGAACCACAGACCCTCCTTTTGCCCTTATATAGGCAATAACTCATGCTAATCTGAGTCCAAATCTGTATTCATGAAGTCACGGAGATGCTGCTGTAGCATCATCCTGTTGCTCAGTTCGTCACTGGACGCAGGCTTCCTTACACATGATATAGCACAGTGGCAATATATTGCAGGAGCGCACTGCACACACAGGCAGAACTTAAACAGAATGGCTAAGATCATTCCAATGAATATCAGAATTTTCCATCCCCAAGCAGATATTAGTTCCCAGAACCACCCCAGCAAGGACCAGTCCCCTTTTTCCACATGAATGGACTCAGAGATCTTGTGCAGTTTGGAGATGGCCTGGTATACTGTCGGAGCATTATCAGGGATAAAAATGCAGCAACTGGATTGGATCACTTTACATACCCCACCACGGTCTGCAAGTATGACATCTAGGGCAACCCTGTTCGGAAGAGTCATAAGGCGGTCCGACAGGAGCTCCGCAGTCAAGTTACTAAGGGCACCAGCCGTTTCAATCACGGCGGATTCAACTACCCTCGTCAATTGACGAATGATCCTGCTGTTCACCATAGGCCCCCAAAACGGCAGAAAACCTTTTGCGAAATCTCCAAACTCCTGTTCCGCAGTGTCGTCTTTACTCACGACACCCCTAACTGTCCTTGTCCGATGGTAATCTGCCTCGGCCGTGTAGGTGGGTGGCAGCAGAAACGAGATAAAACATGTGCCCGAGAAGCCAGGGGGCAACCATGTATACGCTCTATCGTGGCAGAGGAAGTAGGTACCCTTAGCTGCTAGGAATCAAGGAGAGGTCTGAGACGAGAAAACGTAAGTCTCAGTACAGACACTCTTCCCTAACTGAGCTCTGGTGTTTTTGCCATTTCCCTGCAGACATAGGTGACCCTGGTGGGGTACTATCCAGATTGGGGAGTATTTCTTTGATTTCTGACTCTCAGTCAAGGAAATTCCATATTGGGTTATATTCCATCTGCTGTAAGGCGTCAATTCATCTCTGGGAATCGTTTTATACGTGTCGACATCCCTACTCATATTTCTAATTCCCGCCACTAGTGCCTTGTTGCTTGAGTTTTTCCCTGGGATATATGGTTCGAGGGCAAACAGGAACATTGCTCAAAATGCCCACAGAGAACCATGGTAGCCAAATGGCAGGACAAAATACGGTATACCCTTGTCTGTCGTGTGTGGCATGAGACCACATACCCATCAATTCGTGGTGTTCATTACAGACTGGTGCTGGTGTAAGAGCTGGACGAATGAGTTATTTACAAATTCTAATCTTCTGACAGACTAGTGTTCAGGTAAGGGGTGAAAGGAGTGCTGGGAAACAGTAGGAGGAGGTGTGGGCTGAGTGTTGTGTACAAATGTAACTCGAAAGGTGAACAGAGCATAGCCCACCAAAAACATCATTATGCTACACAACATTAAAATGCATATTACTAAAAATTGTTTTCTTGCCATCACAGAGCATATTGCCTTTTCAAAATTCGTAGATCTGGCAGGTCTCTCCATCTTTGGAAACTCCATCCTCTAAGTTGCTGCCCGTGGTGGGAGATTGATTCTGCTAAGGAGTGCTTCAGTTCAGTCCAGGGTAATTCCCTTAGACCAACCAGAACTGTTGACCTAACCGTCTCCAGCTGCACTCCAAAGACTGTGGCAACCGCGACCCTAGCAGCAGTACCGGATGGCGGTTCGAAAATCAAAAATGAGCAAGTTTCCTGGATGAGAGAGCTGCACAATCAAAAATAGTTCTTGGGGGAAAGAAAACTTTATTAGTTTATTTTTATTAATTCGTTTTTCTTGGCCTCAGATTATACCATTGTTTTCCTGGCACGGTGTGGTCTTCAAACAAGATTTCAGGTTCTGTAGTGTCCAACTGCTTTGACGGTGGCACAAATCCTTGCAGAATATTATCACTCTCCTTTTCTGTAGCAGTTCCTTTCAAACGTGCATCACTGAAGGGTAAGAAGCGAGGCACGGTCTCGGTCTCTGAGTCGGCGATTCCCTCCTGGACCCACCAGTCATAAGGGAGGGGTAACGGGACCCTTTTACAATGGGTGCAGTGCACCCAGTTCTTCTTGCCGTGGACACGTACTGCAGAGCGGGTAGCCAGCAGAACTTGGAAGGGTCCGGACCAGCGAGGCTGCTCGTTCTTGGTTCGCTGGAAGTTTCGCACCAGGACCCAGGCGCCAGGTTCAATTGCGTGGCCTGGATCATCAGACGCTGGCGGAGAGGAACTGTGGACCTGTTGGTGTAAAACACGCAATTTAGTTGTCAATTCGTGCAAATAGTCAAGCAGTACAGGATGCTCTATCTCACTGAGCTTTTTGGGCCTTGGCTCTCCCCATATGTTGGCCGGGCGGCCAAACACGATTTCGTGGGGACTAAGTCCCATTCTAGAATGAACGGTCATTTTGGTAGATAGGAGTGCCAAAGGCAGGGCGTCAGGCCATTTAAGGCCTGTGCTGGCTTGGATCTTGGCTAATTTCAACTTGAGAGTGCTGTTATAGCACTCTACTAATCCAGCTGATTGGGGGTGATTTGCAGCGTGAAACTTCTGGTGTATGCCTAGACTCTCACACACTCTCTTCATCACTCGTCCCACGAATTCACTCCCATTATCACTCCAGACCATTCGAGGCATTCCGAACCTAGGGAAGAATTCCTTGACAAGGGCTTTAGCTATGGACAGGGCAGTATTGTCCTTAAGGGGATACACTTCCACCCACCTGGAAAAGGCACAGACAACAACGAGTACGTATTTCAGGTTGTTGCACCTCTCCATGTGGATGAAATCTAGCTGCAAAACCTTGAACGGATACGTTGGAGGCGCAAAATGACCAGCTGGAGTTGGGGCTCCCCTACCAGGATTGTACTTCAGACACACCATACAGTTCTTGACCACATTCTCTGCACATTTAGGGATGCCACTATTCTGCCATACTGGGGCCAACAACTTACAGATCCCTTTCACGCTGATGTGAGCCATTCCATGAGCCATTGTCACCACTGCAAGCACATACGCATCGGGTATAAGCTATCTCTGATGCTCTGATAATTCGACCCAACAACCATTCGCATCCAATCTACCCTTGCTTTCTCTCCATTCATTCACCTCTTTCTCAGTGGCCTCGGATTGTATAGACTTCACACTCTCAATTATGTCCTCACACATGCCAACATCACCAATCCATCTCGCGGGACCTGCAACATACATTCGACTCATCACATTCCTTGCAGTCTCTTTTGCAACTTCATCCGCAAATGCGTTCCCACGACCAACATCATCTTGAATCTTTTTGTGTGCACTGCATTTCACAATCGCAACTTGTAGTGGCAAGGTCAGTGACTCGAGAAGCTCGTTAACTAGCTGACCATGTTGGATTTTTGTGCCATGCGATGTCAGGAGCCCACGTTCACGCCACAATCGTCCAAAACTGTGAGCCACGCCAAAGGCGTACTGGCTGTCTGTGTACACATTCACTCATTTTCCTTTTGCCAACACACATGCTCTTGTAAGTGCAATTAACTCTGCTGCTTGCGCAGAATTGTGTGGGATACGTGCAGTTTCTACAATCGTGTGCAAAGTTGTCACAGCATATGCTGCAGTCGTATCACCATTCGGCAATTCGAAACATGAACCATCAACCCATAAAGCATCATTACATTTAGGAAGAGGAGTGTCCTGTAAGTCTACTCTCCCTTTTGTCTCTTCTTCTGTCCTAAAACAGTAGTCATGTCGTTCGACCTCTTCTGTCTCTGCTGGAATGGGCAATAACGTGGCTGGGTTGAGTGTATCACACCTCTTTATGTGTATGTGACTCGCTAACAGTGTCAGCTCATAACTTGACAGTCAAGCACTAGTTGAGTGCTGTGTCCTTGTTCTGTTTAGCAAAATGTCTACAGCATGTGGGACCATAACTATCAGTGTATTATTCATTACTAACCCAGCAGACTGTCGAATACAGACAGCTGCTGCAGCAGTGGCCCTCTAGCAACTTGGCAATGCCTTAGCTACGGGATCTAGAGTTGCTGAGAAGTAGGCGCATGGACGCTGTTTGTCCCCAAAACATTGTGTCAGGACTGATAATGCGCAACCTTCCTTCTCATGCACATATAATGTAAAAGGCTTACTGTAGTCGGGGTTACCCAACACAGGAGCCGAACACAATGCATCACGCAATTCGTGACAGCTTTTCTGACAATCTTCAGACCATGGAATGGGTTTCGGTGTATCCTTGCAAGTTAATGCCACCAAAGGTTTGGCCAATAATGAGAAATTTGGTATCCATTGTCTGCAATATGATGTAATGCCCAAGAAAGCACGCACTTCTCTCTGTGTCCTTGGGACACCCAAATTTGCAATTGCCTGTATTCTCTCTGAGGTCAGCTTCCTTCCCTCCTTCGATAAGATGTGGCCTAAGTAGGTCACTTCTTGTCGACAAAATTGCAATTTCGAAAGAGAGACTTTGTGCTTCATGTCACATAAATGACGCAACAATGACAAAGTGGCTTGTTTGCAAATCTCCTCAGTATCTGCAGCGAGTAGCAAATCGTCTACGTACTGAATAAGCGTCGCACCTTCAGGTAGAACAATCGTGTCAAGTTGTGATTTCAGAGCTTGGCTGAATATAGATGGACTTTCACAGTAGCCCTGAGGAGCGCGTTTGAAGCAGAAGCTTCGACCTCCTAAATTGAAGCCAAAAATATCTCTGCTCTCCTCGGCAATCGGGATGCTGAAGAAAGCATTCTTCAAGTCAATCACCGAGAACCAACAGGCTGAAGCTGGAACCATAGTCAATAAGGCAGTGATATCAGGAACAACTGGAAACTGTGGCACAACAATCTTGTTCACTTCTCTAAGATCAATCACAAATCTGTACACAGGTGGCTGAGACGGATCAGTACGTGTTAAAACCGGCAGAACAGGACTGTTACAAACGTTACCCGTTGTCTCTTCAATGACATCTTTCTCAATCAGATCATAAATGATCGCTAACAACGCCTTTTCACCTTCACTAGAGATCTTGTATTGGGGAATACGTGGCAACCTAGCATTGGCTTTCAATGTTATGACATATGGCGAATTTTCCAAAAGACCCACATCATTAGAACCAGTAGCCCAAAGTACATCCGCAAGACAAGACAATTCTGTTGGAATATTTTCCCTTGACAAATACATTGGTGAAACCACTTTCTTACCTAGCGTAAGTTGTACTCCCGAAGGAGAACAGTACAAAGTTGCATATAATCTCTTTAACAGATCCAATCCTAACAAGTTTTCACCACAACCTGTTGTAAGAATGAGGGGTGCTTCCAATTCACATGGCCCAACAGAAAGGGGCATAGGACTAGAGATCGGGTTCCTAACCGGGGCGCCAGAAAAACCTACTGAAACATTCATTTTGCCAGACAAAGGTGCGCCAGGAAGTTTCGAGTGCATAATAGAACTCTTGGTAGCGCCAGTATCCAGCAGAAAAGGCTCTGACACAACTGATGTAATCACCTCAACATAAGGTCCATTCTGATCTACTGGAACTGAAACAACTCCCTCTCTTTGTCCATGGCTGTCCTAGCAATCATTACCCTCATTCTCGTTCTCTGCATAGTAGTCATCAGCATAGTACTGAGCTGTCCTAGAAGACGCATTATTCTGTTGATCAAAGCTGTTCATGGAACTCTGAGGCGGAAAAGAACGGGCATTCTGGGGGACATTTCCACGACCCCTACCTCTGGGAGCCTGTTGAACACCTCTACCTCTTGCACCAGAAACATCATTCAAACGTCGCAATAAAGCTGGACAATTATTCTTGAAATGGCACTCTTCTTTGCAATACGTACACTGATTCGGACCATAGGGTAAACGCTGCTGAGAAGACTCATTTCTTTGCGAGTTTCTCGAATACTGCTGATGTTGCTGATAATCGTGCTGATTAGCAGCACAAGGCGGATAGGCTTGCTGGAGAAGGACTTTAGTTTTCAAATCTTTAGTCTTTTTGTCTGCCTTCTCTAGCTCATCTTTGCGCCTATTTTCATAGTACTGGGCTGTGGCTAGAATCTGCGCTGACGTGGAAACAGCCCAAGCACTCTCTGAATCTTTCAATTTATTACATATTTCAGGAAGTAGATTATGTACAAATTTGTCAACAAACAATCTTTGGCCACCCTCGGTAGCCATATCCTGACCACTATGATCGACGAAAGTCTCTTCAAACCTTGTGAAAAAGTCAGACACATTCTCATCTTTCTTCTGCTTGCACGCAGATAACTTGTCCCAATTCACACGCAATTCAGGCATTAAAGTCTTCATATACGTGATGATTCTACCTGGAAGTTCTGCAACTAAAGGTTCGGGCTTGGAGCCACCAACTTGTCTGGCATCAGCAGTAGCAATATTAGCCCATGTATCACCTAATTCCTGGTCATGATCTGCATGACGAATCTTTCCCCATAAAGGCTGTGGAACAACATTTCCAAACAACATGTCTATGTCTGCTAGATTCATGATACATAAACTGGCAGTCTGTGATAACCCCTTAAATACCCTGCAGGATTCTTGCGAGGATCAGGCAATGTCTGCTTTAGGGCTAAAACTTCAGATCTTTTCCAAGGGACATGTTCCCATACACGCTGGAAATGCGGCGGAATTGCTGGATTCGCATTCGCATCACCTTCCCTCCAAACTGGAGGAACTTCTCTCATAGGGTACTGTCGCGCTTTCTTCCTACCTGGCATGTCATACTCAGACAGTAATCGGGAATTGCTTCCCTTACTCCTATATGACAATAACATGTCGATTGCTGGTTCGACATCGGCACCCACAATCATGCCTTCCCCAAACTTGAATCGCATACGGAATAATTTATTCATGTTGGACTCTGGATCATTTCCCTTCAAATCTTCACAGAGATATACACACATCTGTTCAAATACATATCTCTGTGTAGATGCTTCCCACTGACTGAAGACTTCCATAACGGACTGAGTGTCATACTTTGCAGTATTGGTGACCCAATTACGTGCTAATTCATTCAGTACTTCTCTCTCTTGATAGTCTGGCAGTTGACTCCGCAACTGTCTGCGTTCTGTATTAGGGGTCGTCTTAGGTGACCCAAAGAAAGGTGAGAAAAGACCAGTGACAGTACTTACCACTCTCTGTCGAACAGAAGGAGAAGCTTGCGGAACGGCAGATGTGCCAGAAAAGGCAGGCTGATGTAAAGTAGAAGTCGAGGCACTAGCAGAAAGAGGATCAGGATAAGCAATTGGAGCAGTTGGCGAAGTCGCTGAAAAAGTAAATGGAGTATGTAGCGAAGGCGGCGGCCCTTGAGACGGCTGCACCGGAGGAGTAGAAACCAGCTGAAGAGGAGCTGGTGCTTGAGTAAGAACTGGTGTTCGTGCGCCGGGGCACGTTATAACAAAGCGTCGCGGGTGTGCAGTAGCATCTTGTGCATAGGGGGGTGGTGAACTCAACAAGTGGGACATTAGTGGATCGCTATCAATTTTCTCCGTTGATCCTTGTCCTCTACGTGGCAACACTGGGTAGCATTTATCTACTGCTAGCTTCTTACTTCTAAGTATTTGTTCACTCTCTTGCTCTTCCTCATTATCCCTGTATGCAATGGCAGCTTGTACAATTGACATACCTCTTTTATTCTTCTTTGCTAATTTAATTTCTTTCTGTTTGGCTTCCTTGCGCCATAGGCGAAAGGAGTCAAACATCGCCGGTCGGGCTTTCTTCTTGAACAGTTTCACCTCTAGATTATCTAAGATTTCTGAATCAAAGCTACCATATTGGGGCCATTTTAAAACGCCATCTTTTCTGGTGTATTTTATCCACACGTCATTGTATGTGATGGGGCCTACTCCGTGCCTTATATAGAGCTCATATGTTGGAGTTCCAATCGGAGGAACCGGACTCGAATCCTCTAATCGGGAGTCCCTACTACAACCAAGACAAAACAAGTTTCCAAGTCTGCTAAAACCAGGCATCTTCGCTCACTAGTCTAGCTTCAAACTTCAAAGGATTATCGAATACGATATTCTCGTGAATACACGAATCCCTTGGTTTTGGCGCTTGCAAGTTTCAAACAAAGTGTATCTTGAGGATACCAAAACTAAGAACAAAACTAAGGACTGGGAGACGCTCCACTTATACTTAACTGAAGTATCGATGATCGATGACGTCACTAGAAGACTCGTCTATCATTTTGCTCTACCAAGTATCGATGGGTCCAAAACAGGGCGATAGTCAGGGCAACAGTCCTTCGTAGCCGTCGGGACGCGGGGAACCTCGCAGCAAAGACCTTCGGAACCACGTCGACATACAGGGGTCGCTGAAGTGGCTGGCCGTCCTCTGGAATTTTCACACGAAGCTCCTCACGAACATCTGGCTTGGACCGACACCGCTTGATACCGCCCCGAGTTGGGAACCAAACTGAGGTACCGGGTTTTTAGGAACCCGGTGGTGCCAGGGGAACAACACCCAGAGACCTCTTGGTTCTTCCTGTTCTGGACCACAGAAACACAGAGTCTTCTAGGTGATGTCAAGGATCGAGTTTTATTGGCTGCAACCAAGTAACAAGCATCCTAGAAGTACAACAGCACGGTTTGTATATTCTCAGGAGACTGTTCATTTTTACAGAGCCAGCCTTCTCTTTTTATACACAATATTACACTTGAGGCAAGAATTCTTTAGTTTACAGTATGGTCATATACATATTTTCACAACAATGGAAAAGCAAAGTCATGATGGCCAGCCTACATTTTCGTATGTCCAGTTTGTGATGGATTACCCGGCCAGGCCCAGAACTACCATCAGATATTGATGAAACCCCAATAAAATCGGGCACCTCCTCCTTGTAAAACTAGCCATGAAGAAGAAACAGGGACAGGTGTGTGTGTGATAAGCGTGGTTTGTATGCAGTGAATGGTTTATGACATGTTGTGCCTTGATGGTAATCTCGCTCGGCCAGTGGGTTGGGGACTGCCCGAACAGGTTTGGCTGGAGGCAGTGAAGGCAGCTCGCCCAGGTCAGAGAGGAGTCAGCAAAGGTGGACGTGTCCTTTCAGCTCGAATTCGGCCTTGGTCTATTGACTATGTAAGGGCAACCCACAAGATGGATGCCGCTCACAAGATGGAACCTCGAGGGTTCAAGGCAGAAACTACTGTTTTAAGGTGATTGCATTGCTCGATCACGACGCAAATGCACAGGTATAATGTCCAAGTCATTACCGGTCTGCCGATACCAAATTCGCCATGATTGGATGATATTTTGTGACACGAGTGTTGGGCCTCGATACCACATCATAGCAGGGTCCATAATTTTCAGAACCACAGTTATTTTCAAACAACAGTTTATATTGCGATCCTCCATCTAACGAGGTTACCATTTATCAGAGTCTGTTGTCTGCATTCACGATCACATGACTGGAACTTTTTTCAATATTAGTCAGATTGCGCGTAATTTGACCTTGTATGCATGAACCCGCATACCATTGTTCGTGTTCCACACATTGACGATAAGCGACTCTGCGGTGCGCCACTGTTCTACCTATTCACTACACAACTCAACTGCAAGGTAATGAATTGCACTTTATCTTTAGGTGACCCCATCAACTATTTGACCCAGTGCTTTGCTTCGGTGACGCCCCATACTCATTGTGAGCAACATATCTCTATAAAAGGTTAGACCGTTTAGTATTGGTAATTATGAATCTAGTGAACACCGAACTGCATGCGTCACATTCATGCACGTTTTAACGTGGTAATATTCATGAGTTGGCTAAATCTACTTTGTCAACCTTTTTGGCATTTTTTTGCGCATGATTACTCACCAATTCGTCCACCCGTTTTCCATTGTGTACACCAGCCCTAACACATGGTCACATGGAATTTCTTTATAACACAAGGCATGCACGCACGTTCTCGTGCACAAACAGTATCATTCACTCTCTTTGAACCGTTGTAGTGTATGCACAAACGCATCAAGCACGATTTTAACACATTCCAACTTGCGTGTTTTCACCATTTCACATTTATTTCACGTTACCTCGTGACATAGATTTGATGTTTTTCCTGTGCCATTTTACAAACTGCGTCATTTTAATACTTTCAGAAATAAATTCCCCTGAAGAAGGGCTTTTGCCCAGAATGTATTGGGCAGAACAGAACAATGTGATTTAATAAAAGTCAACATACATGTACAATGAACGCAATAGTATGAGAAGCTAACAAAATAAAATCAACCATTGAAAAAATCTTCCAAACGACTCATAAGAACATTTTTGAAATTTTGAGAAGGTGTGCCTATTTAGTGACGTTACTCCCATGTGCGATCGATAACGCTTTCTTGTTACACAGTACTAGACTGCCCACAGGCTCTGCAATGGCAGGCCAGAGTTATATTTACAGGCTGTTTATGTGAGTGGCACAATCAGTGCTTCAAGCCAACTAGCTGCATTTGATTTACAGGCCCTGGGCTCACACAGTGCACTATACTAGGAACTGACTAGTAAATCAAAATCAGTCAATCACGGAAACACCGATCCATAACAACAATTTACAAAGGGAGCACTTGCACTTTGGCACTGAACAGCATTGGCAAAGCGCCCAAAGCATCTGGATCAGCAAAACGGAGTCCAACACACAGCAAAAACACAGGAGGCAAAGGCAAAAAATGCAGGGAGACCCACATCAATGGTATAATTGATCATGCCTTTTTAAATGGTGATATGCAGCATAGAATCTGAAACCAGATTAATGCCCACACCTTTTAGTGATCACAATCCCCTAGTTTTTAATATGTAAGCCTCAGCAGCTGTTTCTAAACCCAAGCTAATCACTGCAGTAGGAAAAGAGTTATAGGAAAAGAGCTATAGATGGTGGCTTAAGACTGCCATTGAATGCTGTGGTTTGCATTGATATTTTTACACAGGATAATAGAATCATAGGGGGCATGGTTTGCGCGCTGGAGCGGAATGGTGGACTTGGGCTGAGCTCTGCATCAGCGTGGGACCTTACTTCATTTGAGTGCCTCATTGGAGCGCATTTCCACCACCAAAGCGATGAACATGACATTCGGAGATTGCGGGGAGTCTTCGTGCCCCTTTTGAAGACACCAGCAGCAGTCTCGGTCACATTAACAGTGGCGGCATTTTTCTCCACAGCGAGACGCAAGCGCCCGCCATTTTCTACCGTGGGGCTCGCGTTCTGTCCTGCTCTGCCCTCTTCACCTCATACCTGTCAAGGAGACAAATATTTGAGCTTTTGACACACTCAATTCACGCAATGACTATTCTGGTTAAACAATTAACTCCTTACTGGTGGCAATATTTTCTTTAGACTTTCAGCAGCAATTGAGTCACTCATCTGCCAGTTAATATATCAATTACATGGAGTTAAAGGCAATATTTGAGCAGAAAAATGTATGGGCACATATGATATTTGTGTGAAGTAGTGTTTCACATCAGAAGGAACCTGAGTACAAGGATATTCTTACAGGAAATACTCACTACTTCCACTTTTTTCTTCATTATATTGCTCCTATCCTTTTTATGCCTGCTTGTCATATGGCTCAGTTTTAATAATGCTTTCTTCATTTCTTCTCCTCTTGCGATAGCATTTGGGTATCAACGATCTCATAAACATGCCTTCTTTTTCTGTGACTTTGGAATAATTAATGCGGCATTTTTGAGATTCCAGTACTACTATTGCTTAATAGTTATATTTTAATATATGACACATGATGTGCTATTCTATATCATTTTTCTCATCAACTATAAGACCACTTTTTTGAGATATATTCACCCAACGTTATATCACTGCACATAGAGATGTTTAGTTGTTCAGCGTTCAAAATGGCTAGTGACCTGCATACTGCTAGATCTTCCTCCTCTGGTACTAAGCAGAAAAGGCATAAAAATGACCCGCACTCTCCTATTCTCTCCTCACAAAATCGGTTTTCGACTCTATACTAGATGAAGTACGTGGCCTTCAACCTTTCATGTCCACTACTAATAAAAAATTAAAACAAATTGAGGAGAGATGGATGGTAATGGAAGGAAAGGTTTTAGAACTTGAACAGCGGGTCAGTGACCTACAGGATACTTTTTCAAAGAATCCAATGCTAGAACAAGAAATCCACAAGTTAAAAATCCACACGGAGGATCTTGAAAATCGTAATCGTAGAAATAATCTGTGCCTTTACGGCCTTCCGGAAAATATTGAAGGTCCTGATATGGTCTAATTTCTACAGAAGCAACTTCCTGAACTTTTAGATCTTCAGCCATCTACATCTCCCCTTAACATACAAATAGCCCATCATCTTGGTCGCCTGCAGCCTACTTCTAACAAACCCTGTGGAATCATAATGCTCTTCTGGGAGTTCACTGAACTCATGCTTGTTCTGAAGGCTGTAAAGCTCAAACAGCGTCGTATTTGGTCAGGCCATAATATCTTCATATCCCAAGATCTCTCCAACACAACAAATGCTCGATGCAAAGAATTTCTTGCTCTTCGTCCGCAGATGAGACAACTCAACATTCAATATGGAATTCTTTATCCGTGCCTATGTAAAATTACGCATGAAGGCCGATCACATTCATTTGATGATCCTGACAAACTTAAACTCTTTCTGCATAATCTCTCCTCTTGTGGAATGGATACCAGTATTTTATTATCACTATACCACAAGATTGTTGATATGGTTCTGAAAGTTTTACTTTGCTAAAGATCTAAAAGTCTATGATTATTTCATGTTGTCTTTTTACTTATGAGGCTCTCATTTTATCTGTTTTATATCTCCCTTGTCTGTGCCCTTCGGCATCACTATGCCCCTCTCTACTCGGTCATTCTTTACTCCCCAGATCTGGATTTTATTCCTTGATCTGTTTACTTTTTTTCTTGCTCTGTCTTCTCCTATCTTCTTTCTTCCACTGCTTTTTCTTCTCCTTTCTTTCTTCTCCTTCTATACCTACCATCTTTTCTCTTTTTTGGTTTTGTTGTACGTTAGTTCTCTTTTTTAGTACATGTTTCACTTCTAACATGTTTTGCTCATCACATAATAAACACACTTTTTTCTTTTTTAAACATACAGTTTTGTGTTCATGTTTCCTCATATATCCCCTAATCCTACATCATGGTTAATGTGGTCTCGTGGAATGTACGTGGTCTAGGTCATCCTGTCAAACATCAAAAGGTATTGTCTCATTTAGCTAAACTTAACACCCAAGTAGCTTTTTTACAGGAAACCCATTGCAATGATTTAGAATCTTTTAAACTTAAACATAATTGGGTTAATCAAATTGTTTTTTCTCCTGCTACGGATCATCATGGTGGTGTTGCTATATTATTTCATACATCCATCAATGCCCAAATATTATCATCAGAATGTGATCCTTATTACCGTTGGGTACTGGTTAAAACTATCATCAACAAAATGCCCATGACTTTTTTCAATATTTATGAACCTGTTAAACCTGATCCGGAATTTTGGCAATCTATAAAAATGAAACTATTAACTACATCTAACTCTAACATAGTGGTTGGTGTGGACTTTAATAATTGGTTAGATCCTTTTTCAGATAGGAAATCAAAATGTAAATTTAAACGTGACAAAACCCACAAATCTTTCCAGTCTGCCATTTCATCTCGGCCTTTATTTGACTCATGGAAAACGTGTAATCCTGATTCCTCAGAATTTACTTTCTTTTCTCCTGTACACCATAAAAGGTCTTGTATTGATTACATTCTAATTTCCAAATCTTTACTGCCATGTCTCCACTCATCAGAAAATAGGTTCTATTTTTATTTCTGACCATGTTCCCGGCTCTACTTCCATTGATTTATCCATTACCACATGCAATCAAGGCCGCTGGTGTTTTAACAGTCACTTTTTAACAGATCATACTTTTATTTCAGAAGCAACCTCCTTGATTAAGGATTTTTTTGCAATTATTAACTCTTTAGATACCGCATTCCATAATAATTGGGATGCATTTTAAGCATCCTTTAGAGCATTTACGATTGCTTGTTCTTCAAAGAAAAAGAAACTAATGAATGCCAAATATAAAGAAACCTTAACACTAATCAAAACACTGGAACACAAATATTTCTCATCCAAATCCACCGCATCACTACAAGAGTTAATTAAAGCTAAATCCACCCTCAATAAAATCGCCACTGTGGACGCATGTAACATCCTTATTAAGGTTAAATCAAAATTTCACAGAGGCCAAAACAAAGCAGGGAAAATGTTAGCAAATTATTTAAAAATCAAATCAGGACGTAAAACCATCAGTCCTATCCATGCAGAAATGAACAATGTTCTCCTCTCATCGGATTCTGATATTATTAGCACATTTCAATCATATTACAATCTCTTATACACAGAAACTACTAATCCCTCTAAATAAGACTTTATATAGTTTTTCTAAAATATTCCTAAACCTAAATCTATACCAGATATCTTTTTACCACTAGAGGAGGATATTTCTCATCAAGAAATATCTGATGCCCTCAAATCCTTGAAGAAATCGAAGGCTCCTGGCCCTGATGGTTTTTCACTTAAATTATTTTTAGCCTTCGCCTCAATTTTTGCACCTAAATTATTAGAACTTTTTAATTCCTTCATATCCAATTCTAAGGCCTGTGGTTCTTTTTCAGTAGCACTTATTATTGTTATTCCTAAACTAGATGAAGACCCTTCAATCTGCAAAAATGTTCGCCCTATATCACTAATCAATTATGATTGTAACATTTTTGCAAAGATATTGGCTTCCCGTCTGGAGAAAATTATTCCTCTTCTCATTAACCCAGATCAAGCTGGCTTCGTCAAAGGACGTTTAGACTCTGATAACACCAGAATATTTTCTAATATTCTCATTCTTAGTAAAACATACCCTTCTCCCCTAGCTGTATTATCTTTGGATGCAGAAAAAGCCTTTGATCAAATTAATTGGGATTTTATGTTATACTCCTTACAATGGTTTGGATTTGGCCCAAAATGTATTTCATATATCAAACTATTATATACAAATCCAAATGCATGTATTTTTATAAATGGTCTTTTCTCCCCATATTTTTCACTGCAAAGAGGTACACGCCAAGGATGTCCTCTTTCACCATTACTTTTCTTGTTATGTTTAGAACCCTTCCATGAACAAATTTGAAATAACCCTCATATTACTGGTTTTACTTTGAAATCCCACCAAATTTTAACTCTCTGCTTATGCAGATGACGTTCTAATTTATATGTCCAACCCTGTTACTTCTCTTCTCCCCTTTTTACATGAAATCTCATAATTCTCTGCTGTTTCAGGATATAAACTAAAGTTCTCCAAGACTGAGATTTTACCTTTAAACTCCTCATGCTACAGACATATGTTTGATTCCACCAAATTTACCTGGTGTTCCCAAAAAATTAATTACTTAGGCATATGGTTTTCCTCTAATATTTGTGATACACTGTCACATAACTTTACTGCTTTAAAACTAAAGATTACCAATTTGTTGACCTCCTGGTCCCCTTTATTTTTATCTTGGTGGGGTAGACTTGATACAATTAAAATGATGATTGTTCCCCCGATACTTTTCATATTATCAATGTTACTATTTAAAATTCCTGTTTAGTTTTTTACACAGATTAATTCTATTAGTACTAAGTTTCTTTGGAATAATAAATGTGCATGCATTGCCCTATCCAAGCTACGTCGTCCCAAAAATGAGGAGGGTGTCAGATTTCCTGACTTCAAATTATACCACAATGCTTTTTTGATCCGTCAATTTTATGCCATGTCTAAAGATTATCAAGATTTACCTAAACCTTCTTGGGTTACAGTTGAATGTTCTCGCTAAATGATTTTTCATTACAGGATATTGTTTGTATGACTAATTGTACTTTTATTTCCAAATATACTATTTTGAAATATTCTCAATACCTTCTCCATACACTTGTGTTTAAGAATATTGATAAATATCAACTTTTCCTTGCCTCCTCACTATGATATAATAAACATATCACATTTTGTCATAAATCATTTTATTACAAGCACTGGAAAGAAAAGGGTATTTTTTATGTCAATCAAATGATTGTTAATAATATGATCTTATCTTTCCATCAATTGCAAGAGACTTTTAATTTACCTGATTCATGTATTCAGCAATATAATATTTTAGCTCCAATACTCCAGACTTATTTACAGAATTTCACCTCTCAGTCAGTTCCAACTTCATTCAAACCTGATACACCCTTGTACCAAGCATGTTCAGACATTATTCCCAGTGCCTTGTTTATATATTGAATTTTATCTACAACTAATGGCACTCAGAATAAATCAGCTTTGAGCTAGCATGGGAAAAGGACCTGTCCCAAACATTGTCTGTTTCTCAATGGGACAAGTTTTGGCAAAAACACGTCAAGACACCCAAAGCTGCAAATATCACACACTCCTTGTATTTTATTTACAATGTAAATTGATACTTGTATAGCGCACTACTCACCCACAAGGGTCTCAAGGCGCTTGTACGAATACCGCTGTGGAACCCATCCTGGCTTTCCCTGTGAGGCGTCCACTCCTGGGCACCCCCAAGGTGGAGGCCAGGCATCCTTAGCGTTGTGGGGGCCGTGGTGGAGATTAAGCAAGCTATTGCCCAGAGTTGCAGAGTGGGACTCCATGATTGGAATAGGCACCGAGACGATGAATTATCAGGTCCGTGGAATTTTGAGCCCAAGACCCGCCGAGGCAGGGAATTGAACCCTGGTCCCGGGCTAGACCTCTGCATCAGGGTCTGCCACTCTAACCATTGAGCCACACCTCTCCAATAGAGTTGTTATTACTCCCATACTTTTATATAAGTTTAACCAATCAATCTCATCATCTTGTTGATCTTGTCTTACTGCTGAAGGTTCTTTAATTCATTTACTTTACTACTGTTCTAAAGTTTATGCTCTCTGGAAAGCTGCTTGGTCAAAATGTATCATGATTTTTTCTTATGATATTCAATTTAACATCCACAATATATTTTTAGGAACTATGTCGCCTGATTTTGATCAAATCACCTCCAAATCAATTCTATTTGATCTATTTATTGTTGTGGCTTTTAAGGTTATATTAACCCCTTCGAGGCTGATGACGAGCTGGGCTCGTCATGGTGTAGCCTCCTCGCACGCTGATGACGAGCCCAGCTCGTCATGTAAAGTGCGTTTTTTAAAAAGTCAGCATACCAGCAGAATAAGAGCAGCGCGCATGTGGTTAACCTGTTGGAAAGACAATTCTAAAATATCCTTTTTACTCTGGTGGAATTTAATATGTGATGAGCATAGAATTGCCTCAGTGCCTCATCCTTCAATTACTTTACAAATTAAATATGATTTATTATGGCTATCATTTACTATTTATCTATCATTGAAAATTCACCTTCTACATAACTTCTGCCTTTATATGCAATCTTCTTCTTTTCCTTTCTCTTTCTGTCTCTTTTATTTTTTCCTTCTCTCTTTCTTTTTTCTTTTAAAAAAAAAACTTTTTCTAATATTATATGCCTTCTCATACTTTCACAGATTCTTACTTTACTAATACAAAGTTCAGTACTATTTCTACTATGTGCTATTTATCAGTCAACTGTTAGGAGTACCAATACAAGTGTTATATAAATTTAAAAAAAGGATAATAGAATCATCTTTGCTGGACTTTTACATTTACTTAAAATCTAATATTGAAAAGAAAAGGATCCTGCAGTTTTTCAGGTCAATTAGATTTACCCTCAGTGCCAAAGCGGTCAGCAAAGCGAAGACAAACTGGGTGGTTTGACTCCTGTTAAAAAAGCTACGCAATGGCTTCTCGGCACTTTAAAATCTTCCCAGAAAATAAATAAAATGTGCGATGAAAGCATACTGCGGGGCTTTCAATGTGTTGAAAAACCCTTTTAGAGAAGAGGGATGGGTGAGTTTGGAGACAGACTTGTGCACCAAAAGATTCTGCACTATCATAAAATGTTGTAACCAACCTAAGCTTTAAAAAGATATACTGCCCTCACCTTTGGAGGTTCATATTCACAAGGAAGTAATTGAAAGAGTCATTAATAGCCCTTCAAGTGAATCTTAGGGCCTGAGGGGGTACCAATTGATCTTTTCAAACAAAATATAGATATGCGGTCTATTTTGATTCTCTGCCTTCTAAACGCCACATCCACCTATCCAACAGTTTTCGTGCACCAGTTTTTATCCCTATTTTCAAGAAGAGAAGCAAAGCAAACCCACAAAATGATCAATCAACTTAAGTAGTCAAGGTGGTGGGCAGGATTTTCTTAAAAAGAATTCAGACACAGGCACTTGAGAATGATGTGTTGACTGAAACTCAGTACAACTTCAAAGCTAAATTGGCTACCGTAGAACAATGTTTAAACTTGCACTGGCTGGTAACTGAATTCACGAAAGGCACTGAGGGCTCGTTACATTTGGCCTTCAGAGATCTCACTGTGGCCTTTGACTGTGTGTTAGGCAGTGCCTCCGGAAGCTCATGCGGGAGACGGGAGTGGAGCCATTGGAATGTATGCATGGTAACCTGCCTGCTAGAGTGAAGCATGGACTGAAAACAGTGGAATTTTCAAGATAGAGACAGGAGGTTTACAAAGCTGCACCCAAACCGTTTTTTTTTTAATTCAAATGGATTACTGGAATCTCTGAAAACTATGAGGCAGAACACTCTGACAATCGGCAGCAAAAAGTTCTGCCAGTCTCAATGCACACTGAAGATGCCATCATTTAACAATAACAGCAATTGGTCCTAGGTGGTTAACAGGTTATGGAGGCTAAACGGAAATTTGGGATTTATGTACCTATCTGACTAAACGATTTATAATTACTATGGGCCCAAAGAGCCAAATATTTTTTTTTAATTAAAAGCAACTTATTGAAGCATGTTAGAGCCTTCTCTTATTCCCCTCCACCCCTCTCCCACCTTTGAAAATGGAAGCGGTTGGTATAATTTTTTGAAGGAACAATCGCATGAATTTCTACAATCAATGGTGGTTGCGCACACCTTTGCAATTAGCATGGGAAGTAAACCTCTGGGTCATCTGATTGCTATTTCTAAAGCTAAGTGCACCATGGGGGCAGGAGTAAAGGGATATGAATTCACAACAGGTGTAAGAAAATCAAGTCTGTAGGCTTTCGGATTGCCTCCTGTTTCACTTCAATTCTCCTTGCCATGAAGAAATAGCTTTGTGTTATCAGAAGACGAAATTGAAGTTTTCACCTGTATTGCTCTAGATATCAATGTGGTCCAGCCCAACCACTTTCCTAAATCGCGAAATATTAACTGTTTGAGCATGCTGAAAGCTAAGCATTTTAAGTCACTATAGTATGATAAAAAAAGCGTACTATGAGTTGTGGCACTCAATTTATTGGCGCTATCATCTCAAACTGCTAAGGCCACTAAGGGCTAAGTTAGACCATTTTTTTTATTAAGTCGGAGTCCATTGAGTTAAGCAAACAACATTGAGATGGGGTCATTTTTTAACAAACCACTCTTGGGATGGGGCCTTGGTTTAGTTTAATTCCCTCTAATATGAGCAAAATTTGCACATTGGGTTTCGTTATGTGATTATGCATCATATGCTGTCCTTCACAAGGGGGTGAGTACATTCTGATGCCTCTCGTTTTTGTCCGTGTGATTTTTCCATTCAGAGGCACATGCATTTTATGTTTTCTGAGCCTATAGCAAGACTATTTTTTGCAAAGATTTGTTTAAACCTGTTTCATTACAAGGAAACTTAAGGAGCTGCAGACCTTAGTTTCTTTTCTTGCAGATGTTGCCAATACTGGCAGTGTGTCATGCAGTAGTATGATTTTTAATTGCCTCTCTAAGGTTTACAGATGGACTATGATTTTGCAATGCAATAATGTTAGGTGGTGACTTTGTTAACATTTTGATTGTAGATAACTTTCAGAATTGTTTAAATATTTCTAAAACGGTATATGTTTTGTACTTGTTGATTTATAGTTCGATTTTAAAGTGAATAAACAGATTAGATTTTTGGATTGATGTTCTTTTAAACAATTACATGAAATAAAAAGCAGTACATACTTTATAAATATGCTGGGTTCCACTGAAAAATGTTAACTACGGGAGTCTTCTAAATTCCATATGAGATATCTTTTCAGTATATTGAATTTTATGTATTAACCAAAATCGTTCGTACCCGTTAAATGTTTTATCTGGAAACCCCGGGGGCAGAATAGCGGGTGGTAAATGGAAGCCACACCGCAGTGAGGTCACTTACCTGCAGGAAGTTAGTGCATGGTTGGACAGAACCGGAAGCACTGTTTAGGGTTTTTCTGTATGAATGTGTTAATAAATGATAGCAAAGAGTTCGCTGGCAAAACTTTTGTTGTGATATCACCTAGTAAGGGTCACACGGAAGGAGTAGCAGGTTCGTCTAAGCTTGATTGATAGCAAAGGGGTTCGCTGGTGAAATTTTGGTCTTAGTATATATCCCGGAGTGGATTAGTCCAAAAGAGTAGCAGGTTCTCTAATGCGTGTGTGAAGGGTTGGCGGAAGGGATCTACTCGTAGTGTATAAAAAGTAAACAGAAGGGACTTACTTGCAGTGAAATATATCTTTCCTTTCTAGTCACTCAGGTACAGTGGCGAATGTTTTTACGTTGTTGAATAATAAAATCTGCACTTTAAAATAAAAGTATTGAGTTTTGCATTACCTTGTGAAGGAGGGAGTCAGTTGCGGAGCTGCGCTGATGTCACTCAGAGCCGCGCTGGTATTGGTCGAGACAGTGGTCGTGTAGCCGAGATAGCATTGTAAAGGAGGGGTGTGCACAAGAGCGTGGGAACTCGTCTCATGAGAAAGGCTGCACAATCATTGGTTGAAATTATTTGAAACAGCCTTGTTGATTGGTCAATTAAAGACGCACGAGTATTGGAAGCATTTAGTAAATAGAAATAAGTAATGTTGTACGATTTGAATTCTTGCTAAATATATGTGGTATCCAAGTCATCCAGAAACTCGACCTGATCCAAGATACTTAGGGTTTGCTAAGGATCGGATGTTAAGAGGCAGACCTCGCAACATGTGCGGAAGTAAGAGAAAATTGTCACTTGTAGACGGTGTTAAGAATTACTTTAAAAAAGACAAACCCATTAAAACTAGGGAAGGGGTCATTATTCCACCTCCGAATACCCCCGCATCATTTATGATGTTTGACAGGGGTTACCACTCCTGTGTATGGTTAGAAAACTGGGTGGAATATACAAAGGATGATGGAATTCTGGCATTTTCCTTAGAAGGCACATTTAATGGAAGAATTTTGTTTAATTTGAGGACTCGAATGAATGATATACATCCTAGACATAGATTAACGCAATATGAGGCACTAGAAGAATGGGAGATTGAGGTTTTCGAGTGAGACAGACCTAGAATTGACAAAGGACTGAGTAAATTTTACCCAAAGGTTCCATGAGATTCCAAAGATAAACAACATGTTAGTGGAAGAACTATATCCAGTACTAACTTTAGAAGAGCCCATGGGAGGTAAAAGGACTGAGAAAACAAAAAAATTGAATGGCTAGTGGTGATTCAGACAATGATTATATGGAGGACTTATTAATGAAAAATTCACTGCCTTACAATGAAGAACCAAGTACAGTAAATCCGAATGCCCCATTTTTAAAACTGCCTTTAATTCCGCACGTGGTACATGAGACCTCCATCGAAAGGGTATTGCAAAAAAGAGAAAGAGAAGCTCTAAATAAACAGAGAAGTGAATTAATTCGGAAAATTTTGCAATTAAATCCAATAAGCTCTGACAATTCCAGTAACTATTGGTCCAGTTGTTCCTTTGTACGGAGATAAGCAAGTTTGTCCAAAAGCTCGGGTGTTGACTACATCAGTAATACAGACAAGAAAGGAACCAATGATAGTAGAAGATCAAGCAAGTGAATGTGAATCAGTAATCTCCTTAATGGATTTACCAATAAGAGAACCAGAAGGTAGTTCAATTAGGAAAACTACTCCTTTAAATGTAAGAGAAGTACAGATGGAGACATCTTCAGGAACGAGAAGTGCCACTGTAGTGACTACTGAAGAGATAGACAGATGGACACGAGACATAGAAAAACCAAAAACACAGCCAAAGCCATTAGATATATACAAATTGAGAATTGAATTAGAGGAAATGATGGCTGGAAATGTGGGATTGGAAAGGTTAAACACCATTGGTGAAGATGAAGTGTTATTTATTTGTAAAAGCATTACTCAAAATACAAGAGTGTTTCATGATAAATTAATGGACACTGTAGCTAGCATGGGAATTGACATTGGTAAATCTAAAGTGTTGCAAAAACCATATTGAGCGGAATTCTCTGACAAAGATTTAGTAAACATGAATGTGTCAGGATGAAAAATACAAATCAGAGAGCTGTTGACACTATTGCAAAAATGGGGAGAACTAGAAAAATGGAAAGCCAGATGGGCAAAGAAGAAGGAAGAGGTTCGATCAAGACAAATGAGATCAGAGTATGTTTTAAAAGAAGCAAAGAAGGTGGAAAAATTATGTCCCATGCACGAGGTACCAGGTGGAGGCTATGTGCATGATCCATAGTCGCGGCAGGACATTTTGTCATTTACGAATGATTTCCCAAAACTTCGTGAAAAACCTGTAGAATGGTACAGACAAGTCGAGAGATTTGTAAAGGTATCAAAGTGTCTTTTGAAAGACTTAGATGGATTATTTGACATTGTAGTTCTAGTAGACTTGTGGACGGAATGTAAAATTGCTGTAGATTGGCCTAGCGATGAATACCCAAGAGACCCAAAGACAGGGGCACCTTCCAAAGATGTAATAAAGAAATATAATCAGGTAATACTTTACCTTAAAGGAAAGGTGCCTGCAAAAGAAACAGACTGGATGAAAATAGATAGAACCACTCAGAATAAAGATGAATCAGTGCATTCACATTATGAACATCTATTACAGACATTTAAACAATACAGTGGATTAGACAACATTGATATGAAGGATATGACACACTTTATTTATCGATTTGTGTTAGGATTAAGACCAGAAATTTCACAATGGATTAAAGACAATAACATTTGTTGGCAGGCTAAACCCATAGATGAGGTCCTTAAGTATGCAAAATATTGTGACGATGATCTAGAAAATAAGCGGAAAGAGTTGAAAGAGAAAGTCATGTGGGCACAAGTAAAGTTAGCAGAGCAACAAGAACAACAGTTAAACCAAATCACTAGCAACCAGAATAAGGGCGATGGAAATGGAGGAAGGCCAAGGGGAAAATTCAATAGGGAGGATGCCAAGAAGAAGTTCCCCTGTCACGGGTGTGGCAAGCTGGGGCACTGGAAGGGCGAGTGTAAGGCTGTGCAGAATGGTAACACAGCAGAGTGTAGAAACTTCAAATTGGGAAGGAAGGGAAAAGAGAGATGCAGCAACATCCCAATTTCTTTTGAATGACACATTCTTTTGTGAAGAACCTTACTGACTGTGCCTGAGGGGGGAGGAAGAGGAGTGCGTGCTTGGCGCCTCCTTGCCGGTAGACCTGTCAGGGCCATACATTGAAGGAAAGGTTGAAGGAAATGATGTCACCTTTCTGTTGGACACTGGGCAACCCGTTCTACTGTGAGAACAGCAGACGATCCAAACTTACCCCTCTCGGGAGAAGCAATCCAAGTAGTGGGCGTTTCTAATAAGCAAATTAGTACCCCAGTTACAGAACCCATGGAAGTTAGAATAGGTCATTTTAAAGAAATGCATAGATTCGTTGTTTGTGATTCAAGTAATGTAAACCTGCTAGGACGAGATTTGTTGTGCAAAATGAATTGCACCATCTTTTGCACTCTAAATGGTGTTGAAATTCAAACCCCAGACGAAGACAGAATTTACAAATTAATGTTAGCGAGACCAAAGACAGAAATTAAAAGAATGACAATAAAGGACTTACCAGAGGAACTGCAACAGACGGTAAAACCAGAGGTATGGGACTTTACTGGAATGGATGTAGGTTTAATGGCCAATGTTGACCCAATAAAAGTGACCATAAAAGAGGATGCAGTTTACCCAAATACACGACAGTAAAAAATTAATGCAGAAAAAAAAACAGGTGTCGCAGTAGAAATAAAACATTTGGTGGAAGCAGGCATTTTGCAAGAAGTAATGAGCAGTCCATGTAACTCTCCCATAATTGGTATAAAGAAACCGAGTGGTAAGTACAGGGTGGTACAAGACCTTCGAAAGGTTAACCGCATCGCCGCTGCGACGATTTTCGCGCTGTGCGACAATTTTAAAATTACCGCGATACATGACAAGCTCAGCTCGTCATCAGCACACGCCACCCGTGGGTGATGACGAGCTGAGCTCGTCATCAGCATCGAAGGGGTTAATAAGATTGTTGTACCTTGCTGTCCAGTCGTGCCAAATCCTGCAGTGATTCTGTATCAGATATTGTGGAAAGCTGGATGGTTTACTGTCATTGACCTATGTCACACATTTTTCTTGATTCCATTGCATCCAGATAGCAAATCTCTTTTCTCATTTGAATTTGACAGACATGTCTATGTTTGGAATCATGTCCCTCAGGGTTACACAGAAAGCCCCTCGATATTTATTTAGATTTTGAAAAAGTGCCTTGAGTCAGTAGTACTACTTGGACAGTCAGTCTTGGTTCAGTATATAGACGACCATCTTTTGGCGTCTAAAACACGAAAAGACTGTGTTGTTGATACCATTGCTCTACTGAATCATCTGGGTGAAGGAGGACATAAAGTGTCCCCAGAGAAATTGCAATTTTGTACTACCTCAGTGAAATATCTGGGGCATCAGATAGAGAGAGGTGTCAGAAAAGTTACCTCAGAAAGAATCAGGATAATTAAAAACAGGAATTTGCCACAAACACAAAAAGAGATCAGAATGTTTCTTGGACTTGTAGGATATTGCAGGCAATGGATTGTGGGATTTGCAGTCCTTGCAAGGCCCCTGATACACATGACAAAGAAAAGAGCCAAGGACCCAGTAGAGTGGGATGAAGAAAGCATGACTGCTTTTGTAAATTTCCGAGACTGCCTGTGTACAGCTTAACATTGGGAATGCCTGACTATTCAAAGGATTTTGCACTGTTCTGTGACACACAAGATAATTGTGCACATTTAGGCCTGACTCAGATTCATGGACTAGTGCGACTTCCTGTGGCCTATTTTTCTTCCACGTTAGACCCAGTAGCCGCTGCATTACCTGAATGTCTGAAAGCAGTAGCTGCAACTTGCATGAGTCTTGAGCAGAGTGAATCCATCATTATGGGACATCCTGTAACTGTGTATGTTCCACATGCAGTTGTAATCTTGCTAACCAGGACTAAGACTCAGTATCTCACACCTAGTCGGCAGACTAAGTACGAGAGAATTCTTGTAGGATCAGGAAATGTAACCATTGCTAGGTGTAATATTCTGAACCCAGCAACCCTGTTGCCTAATTCATATATTGCAGAATTGAAGGGAGAAGTTGAGCATGACTATATTGATCTAACTGAGTATAGTACAAAGCCAAGACCTGACATAAGAGAAGAGCCATTAATTGATTCAGACTATGAGCTATTTGTGGATGGCTCATGTATGAGACATGAGTAAGGAGGCCTGAGCGCTGCCTATGCAGTGTGCCCTTTGGGAGGTCCAGTGGAAGCATCCCATTTGCCTGGAATCAAGTCTGCACAAGTAGCTGAATTGGTTGCCCTGGCAAAAGCCTGCAAATTTGGGAAAAATTGGAAAGTAACCATATACACTGACAGACAATATGGTTATGGGGTTGTGCATGACTATGGCCAATTATGGATGCAAAGGAAGTTTCTGACTTCTTCAGGTACTCCAATCAGAAATGGTCACTATGTGAAAGATTTACTGGAAGCAATCCAGTTACCAAAAGAAGTGGCTGTGGTCAAGTGTGCTGCTCACAAATCTGGCAATGACAAAGTGACAGCTGGTAATCGATATGCTGACCAATTAGCCCAACATTGTGCAAAATATAAGATGGTTGTTAACAAAAAGGTTGAGGTGGGCGGAAACAGCTGCCAACGTATGTTGCTGAATGATGTGAATACATGGGAAGAAATGAGAGATTTGCAGAATGCAGCAGAACCCAAGGAAAAGGAACAATGGAGGAGATTAGGCTGTCAGAGAAGGGCTGAAGATGGTGTCATTGTGTATCTTGACGAAATAGTAGTGTTACCGAACTGTCTGCTTCCTCCTATGGCTAGGTTGATTAATGGAGATTCACATTTGGGAAGAGATGCCATGATACGTCTGTTTAGACGAACATGGTTTAATGCGAAGTTCAGGAACATAGCAGAGGCACTCTGCCGGAGGTGTTTAATTTGTCAACAATTGAACCCAGGGAAGAAAACAGTGGTATTACTAGGAAAGATTGGAAAGGCTGAGGGTCCTTTTATTCAATTGCAGATTGATTTCATTCAGTTGCCCACTTGTCGAGGACTAAAATATGTACTTGTCATTGTCTGCCTGTTTTCAAAATGGGTGGAAGCTTACCCCGCACGCAGTAACAATAGCATCACTGTAGCTAAGCTTTTACTCAGAGAGCTTATCCCACGTTTCGGTTTACCAGTATCAATTGAATCAGATAGAGGAAAACATTTTAATAGTGAAATAATAGGCCTAATTTGTGAAGCATTCAAGATTAAGAGGCTTCTGGAGTGGTAGAACAATTGACTGGCACTATTAAGTAAAGATTGGGAAAGATGTATGAGTCAACTCGATTGGAGTGGCCAGATGCTCTGCCACTTGTTCTGATGGGACTTAGAAGTATTCCAGACCGGAACACAGGCTTAAGTCCCCATGAAATACTGATTGGAAGAGCAATGCGGCAAGCATGGGTGCCAGGACACAAACTGCTAAGCATATCTGATGATTTAGTACTGAAATACTGCAAAGAACTGGCTGACCAAGTGCGTTCTATCTCTCTCCAGGTTGGTGAAGACTCTGTTGCCAGATCAGCAACTTCAGCATATGACCTGAACCCAGGTGATTGGGTAGTGATAAAAAAACACACTCGAAAACCTTGTCTTGCACCCAGGTGGGGTAAACCACTTCAAGTGATTCTGGTTACCAACACAGCTGTAAAGTTTGCAGGAGTTCCACACTGGATTCATGCCAGTCATACAAAGAAGGAGACAGAATCTGATGAAACTGAGGCTAAAGGTTGCGCAGCTGAGGGATCTCAAGAGATCGATCCTGAAGTAGCTGAAGAGAACCAGCGGAGCACTAGTGTAGATGATTGGATTCCAGTAATCGACATACCTGCAGAATATGTGCGGACAAGGAGTCAAACCTATCTAGACAGACAGAGTGATAGTGAGGATGAGATAGGTGGAGAAAAAAATACTGAGATCATAGAAATCCAAGATAAGAGTGATTCTGAGGAGGGCCAGATAGGGAAAGGTCAGGTACTCAACACTCCACCAAAAACTCCAGAGTCTGAAAAGGGACAGATAGAAATTAGGGCGGAGGCTCAAGCGGAATAAAATCAAGGGTTCGAAGAGCTTGAGCAGGACCAGACAGGAATAGACAATTGTGTTCAGGAAGAAGAAAGAGAATCAAACGAAAGTCAAATTCAGCAGATCCCAGAACAAGGCCAGCATAGGAACCAGACAGAAGAAACAGAAATAAGACCTGGACCTAGTCAGATAGAGAGGGAAACAGAAGACAGCATTGAAATCTATGTGCCACAACTGACCGAAAATAAAAGAGCATACAAAGAGGACCAAAGCACAGTGCCAGTTAAAAGACTTAGAAAAGGAGACAAATGGCCTGGTTATGTCAAGAAACTGAGACTGCGTTTTAAGAGAATTAATGAAGAACCTGAATAAGTAGATGAGGTAACAAGTCAAACTGATCACCTGTGATACAACTGTGAGAAGTTGGCCCGATATGCAACGTTCGCTATTCTAGCGACCGCTATGTATCGTTCCAACGACCCTTATGGTGTTTGGTTGTAAGTCAACCTATAGACCAGCTATCCTAGTAGCGTGGATACGAGCAGTCTAAGGCTAAAGACTCGAGAGGGCGCGTTAAGCTAGCTGTTTACCACACATGTACCCCTTGAACACCCAGTGAAAGGACACCACACAAGTGTTATGAAAATAAACAGTATATTTATTAAGAATCACAACAGCCCTGTACTCTTTATGAGGACAGGGTACTAAGCACAAACCAAATCTCTTTAGCAAATACTTCAAGTGCACGTTTAAACAAGTGTCCGAGGACACGGAATGGTTAAGGCAAGTCGGAGCGAGGGACTCGGGACCCTAGAGTAAGGAGGCTATGCAGGCACCGAAATGCCGAGTTACCTAGCCACGAGGGCTGCGGCTGCACAAGTCTTACAGGCGTCGGGGTCTTCGCTGACGAGCCAGGAGCCAGAAGAAAAGGAGTTGCTGGCCGGCGACCAGTGATGAATAGTTCGTAGAGATCCAAGCCTGGATCGGAGATTGATGAAACCTGAAAGCAGAGGGGACCAAGTTCGTACTACTAGCCAGTAGTCAGAGGGTACCAGGAAGGCACCAGTTGGCCGTCACCTCGACCAGGTGAGTGGGCGATGCTAGGCTCTGCAGTCTCACGGACCAGGAGGCGTTGTCGGCGACCACGGTGGAGGTGCGAGCTGTCCCACGAAGGATGGCGCTGTCGGCGTCTTGAGTGGACCAGGAGGGTCCGGGGTGCTTCTCGAAAAGATGGAAGCAAGGGCCAGTCTGGAGCAACCAGACCGGCAGTGATGATTCTCGGATGTCGTCACAGAAGGACACAAGCCAGCGGCTAGTGACCAGACAACGTGCTGAGCAGCGAGCAGAAGGGCCCCACGCAGATCGTGGAGATGCTGGGAGACTGCACTTCGGTGCTGGAGCGGCTCAGGGTCGGGGCTTCTCGGACCCCAGAGCACTCACCAGAGAGTTACCTCGATGGTCGTGCTGGTTTTTAAGAGCGTGCAGGTTCTGATGATGGCCGGTCCCTCGAGGTCTCGTCGCACCCACAGATCACAGCTGAGCTGATGACGTGGGTAGAGGTCAGAGGTGCCAGGGAAGCCGGTTCTCGTCGAGCTGGGCCGTCGGATTCCTTGAGGAAGGACTTACAGCAAACCGCAGAGTTCTTAGATGGTGCCCGCTGATGCAGGGTGACTACTCCTTAGCCACAAGGGAGAAATCTTGAGAAGAGTCTTGAAGTCCTTTCGTAGAAAGTATTCTTGATTCAAAGATGATCTAATTTGGAAGGGTCCCCGCTCCGGCCTTTATCCTAAAGAAAGGGGTGGGTACATGACTAGGTCCTGCCCTAAGGGTGGGACCAGGAAGGGGGTAGTTACACCCCTCTCCCCTGCCGGACTTTCCCCAGGCCAGGGCTGTCGCCCCTGGAACTGGTTCTAACCGGCAGATGCGTAGTGAGCACCGGGGTGCCACTCCGCAGTCACCTTCTCGCAAAAGCCCTACCTACCCAGAATACACAAACCCTGTCTGGGACGGTGCGAACACCGCCCTCGACAGGAAACCCTTTGTCCAAGCGCTCCTCGCTGGAAGGACTCCCAGCAGCAGGAGGTCAGACTCGTGTCTGTGGTGGCAGCATCCATTTTGTGGAGCTGAGGCTTTCGTTAACTTTAACCGGGGTTCACAGTTACGTACATGTCGTGTCCCTCTAGAAGGGCGGAATGCTAACCTCGTCGCCAGGGTTGGTGAGAGGGCAGCACCCCGATTCGTATGACACCTTACTCGACATGTCTTGATAACGCGACACCGAAGTTACCGATGTGGTACGCGTTATCATGGAACAGCCATTGGGTCTTTTCTCCGCAAGCTGCAACCGGCTCGGCTCGGGCCAGAACACAGTTCACACGAGCCCATGCACTCTGCCTTCAGGATTGTCAAGGCCTGCCATAGGAGTGACTGATAGGAACTCGGGTGTCCATTGTAGGGTTAGATATAGAACTACTATACCTAAAGCAAAGGGTGATTACACGACTTCGCCCCAGCTGTCATGCAGCCAGTTGTGTCAAATTTAGGACGCCAGCCAGGGGTGGCATAATACATGCTGCAGCCCCTGGTGGCCCTGGGTACACCTATGCCCTGAGTTACAGGGTCTGATAAGGTGGCCCAGTACCAATTGGTAAATGCACCTAGGGTACATCTCGTAATTTAGAAAGAGAACAGCCGGGCTGTGGGTCTGATTGGCAGGCCCACAGCCAGAGAAAGTCGTAAACCAGTGAAACAAAAGCAAAAAATCTGGGTGATCATAGGATTGCAGACCCTACTCTCCTACATGACCCCCCCCAAACGTCGGAACAACTAGCTAACCTTGACCAGGTGAGTCTTCTTGTTCTAAGTGGAAATATCTGGAGAGCCCATCGGCATTGCCATGATCAGTACCAGGTCTATGTTCCACTGTGAAGTCAATCCCCTGTAGGGAAATGGACCACCTAAGCAGTTTGGGGTTTTCACCCTTCATCTGATTTAGCCACAAGAGGGGCTTATGGTCGGTCTGAATCTTGAAGTGAGTGCCAAACAAGTATGGCCTCAGCTTCTTCAGGGCCCAAACCACAGCAAAGGCCTCCCTCTCAATAGCTGACCAATTCTTCTCTCTAGGGGTCAGCCTTCTGCTTATAAAAGCAATGGGCTGGTCTTGACCATCAAAATTCAGTTGAGAAAGAACAGCTCCCACACCCAACTCAGAAGCATCTGTTTGGACAATGAATGGTTTGGAGTAGTCCGGACCCTTGAGGATAGGCGCCGTGCACATGGCCTGCTTTAGGTCATCGAATGCTTTTTGACAGCTCGCTGTCCACTGAACCTTTTTTGGCATTTTCTTACTTGTCAGTTCATTTAATGGTGTCACGATGGAACCATAGTTCCTGACAAACTTCCGGTAGTAACCAGTCAGGCCCAAGAAAGCTCGAACCTGAGTCTGGGTGGTTGGAGGAGCCCAGTCCCTGATTGACTGTATCTTGCTCTCCAGTGGCTGAACCTGGCCTCCACCTACAAGGTGGCCCAGGTATACAACCTGTGTCTGCCCTATCTGGCACTTGGTGGCCTTGATAGTGAGACCTGCTGCTTGCAGTGCCTCTAACGTCTTCCGCAGGTGGACCAGGTGATCCTCCCAGGTGGAGCTAAAGACAGTAATATCGTCAAGATACGCCGCACAGAAGTCATCCAGCCCAGTAAGGACGTGATTCACCAACCGTTGGAAGGTGGCAGGTGCATTTTTCAGACCAAAGGGCATCACCACGAACTGATAATGCCCACCAGGGGTTGAAAATGCGGTTTTAGGCTTGGCGTCCTCAGCTAACCTGATTTGCCAATACCCAGCTGTCAGGTCAAACGTACTTAAGTAGTTGGCCGAAGCCAATCTATCGATAAGCTCGTCTGCCCTTGGTATTGGGTGGGCGTCAGTCTTAGTGACTGCATTGAGACCCCTGTAGTCTACGCAAAACCTCATCTCTCTCTTACCACCCTGGGTGTGAGGTTTCGGCACTAGAACTACGGGACTAGCCCAAGGGCTATCCGAGGGTTCAATGACTCCCAGCTCCAACATTTTCTGCACTTCACTTTTGATGCAGTCTCTAACGTGATCAGGCTGCCTGTAGATTTTACTCTTTACGGGCAAGCTGTCACCAGTGTCGACCTCATGGGTGCACCAATCGGTCTGACTGGGTGTCAGAGAAAACATATGTCGGAACGACTGAAGAACCTGTTTACAGTCGCTCTGCTGATGTTCGGAGAGGCTGCCACAAAAGACAACACCATCTACCGAGCCATCGTCAGGATTCTGAGTGAGCAGGTCGGGGAGAGGGTCACTCTCCTCTTCCTGTCCCTCATCTAGGGCCATGAGCAAACTCATGTCCTTCCTGTCGACATATGCTTTTAGCCTGTTGACATGAAGCACCCTGTGGGGGCTCCGGGGAGTTCCCAGGTCGACCAGGTAGGTGACCTCTCCCTTTTTCTCCAGGATGGTGTGGGGCCCGGACCATTTGTCCTTGAGTGCTGCTGGGGCCACTGGCTCCAACACCCACACCTTCTGTCCGGGCTGGTAAACAGTCAAGACAGCCTTTTGGTCATGCCAAGCTTTTTGGAGTTCTTGGCTGGCCTTAAGGTTTTCAGATGCCTTTTCCATGTACTCAGCCATCCGCGAGCGGAGGCCAAGCACATAGTCCACTATGTTGGTTGCAGGCTTTTTGAGAGGTCTCTCCCATCCTTCCTTCACCAAACACAGGGGTCCTCTTACAGGATGCCCGTACAAAAGTTCAAAAGGGCTGTAGCCAACCCCCTTCTGTGGGACTTCTCTGTAGGCGAACAAGAGGCAGGGGATCAGGACGTCCCATCTACGCCGAAGCTTTTCCGGTAGTCCATGAATCATCCCTTTTAGGGTCCTGTTGAATCTCTCAACAAGCCCATTGCATTGTGGATGATAGGGCGTGGTGAACTTGTAGTTGACACCACATTCCTTCCACATAGCAGTTAAGTAGCTCGACATAAAGTTTGCACCTCTGTCGGAGACGACCTCCTTAGGGAAGCCCACTCTGGAGAATACTCCAACTAGGGCTCTTGCCACAACAGGTGCTGTAGTGGTCCTAAGGGGAATAGCTTCAGGATACCTGGTGGCATGATCCACTACCACCAGTATAAACTTGTGCCCTGATGCTGTCGGTGGTTCCATGGGACCGACGATGTCGATCCCCACCCGTTCAAAGGGCACCCCCACCACAGGCATTGGTATAAGGGGGGCCTTTGTCGTGCCACCTGATTTACCACTGGCTTGGCAAGTGACACAGGAGCGGCAAAACTCCTTGGTATCTTTGTTCATGTGAGGCCAGTGAAAGTGTGAGACAAGCCTGTCCCACGTTTTCATCTGGCCTAAGTGACCTGCTAAGGGAATCTCGTGGGCCAAGGTAAGTAGGAAACCACGCTGAGACAAGGGTACGACCAGCCTCCTGGTCATGCCAGGCTTGGGGTCTCTTGACTCAGTGTACAGGAGTCCATCTTCCCAGTATACCTTGTGGGTACCTGTGGCGTTCCCAGCAGCCTCAGCAGCAGCCTGCTGTCTGAGGGGTTCAAGAGAAGGGCAGTCTAACTGGTCCTTCCCCAGGTCCTCCCTTGAGGGTCCCCCTGAGCCCAAGAATTCAACTTGATCAAGTTCGAATTCCCTAGGCTCAGTTTCCCTCAACTCCTGTAGGTCAGCCTCCTCTGAGACTTGATCCTTGACCTGGGGCAAGGGGGAAGGCGCAGCCTTAACCCTACTGCTCTTTTTCTTGGGAGGTGTCTGGTCCGTTGTTCCAGGATCCAGCACCTGTTCAGTGGGGCATTTCCTGACCTGCGACCTAGTCACAGCGAACACATGTGCTGGCAAACCTAACATTTCCATGTGAGTCCGGTGCTCCACTTCTGACCATTGTGACGACTCCAAATCATTGCCCAACAAACAATCCACTGGGAGGTCTGGACTAACTACAACCTTCTTTTGGCCAGTTACCCCTCCCCAGGAGAAAGCTACAATTGCCATACTGTGATTGGTAGTGACATTGCTTGCATTGGTCACCAGGAATTCTGTACCTGGCATGATCTGTCCAGGGTCCACAAAGTTAGGCGTCACCATGGTGACGCTGGCACAAGTGTCCCTATAGGCCTGAGCCATCTTTCCATTTATGAAAGGCGTCTGTCGGTATTTGCCCAAAGTATTGGGGCTTACGTCAGGGGATACGTCCGCGTCCCCTGTACTGACAAGGACAGCCTGAGTGAGTGTGCCAACTAAGTTGTCACGCCCCTCAGAACCCAGGGTTAACCCTACTAAACCCTTGGGAGGCGCACTACCACTGCTGACTGTACTAGGGGGCACAGGTGCCTTAGGGGCTGCAGTGGCAGGAGTCTGCCCTCCTCCTTTCTTGGTGCACTCACTAAACCAGTGAGATTTACTTTTACAGTACTGGCACCACCTTTTGGATTGACCTTCTTTCTTCTTTTGGGGAGCCTGACCCCCACCCTCTTTGGGTTGTTGGGGACCTGTCGAAGACTTCTGGTCATTTTGTTCCCCCTTAGAATCTTTACCCTTCTGGTCTGCTTTCTTCTGACCACCTTGATTCTGGCCCTGGTTCTGTTTAACTCTCGTACGAACCCATTTGTCTGCCTTCTGTCCCAATTCTTGGGGAGAGGTCAGATCCGAGTCGACAAGATGCTGATGCAACAACTGGTTCTGACAATTGTTTAAAATTTGTTCTCTCATCATCAAATTATACAATCCTTTGTAATCAGTAACCTTACTGCCCAGCAACCAGCCCTCAAAAGCCTTAGTGGCACAATCGACAAAATCAGACCAATCTTGAGACTGCGTTTTCTGGGTATCCCTGAACAGCACCCTGTACTGCTCAGTGGTTAGGCCGAACCCTTCAACGAGTGTATTCTTCAAGACTTGGTAATTGTTAGCGTCCTCCACCCTTGTGGTGAGGAGCTTGTCTCTTCCTTTACCTTCAAAGGAGAGCCACAAGATAGCCGCCCACTGACTCTGGGGAACACCTTGCACAGTGCAGGCCCTCTCCAAAGCAGTAATCCATTTGTGGATGTCGTCCCCTTGTTTAAAGGGGGGCACTATCTTCCCAAGGTGCTTCGTATCGAAACTCTTTTCCCTATTACTAGGTACATTGCTGGCACCAGTGGGGACTGCCCCACTTAACTGTTGCTCTCTAGCAAAAGCAAGCTTTTCCTTGGCCAGGGCAAGTTCTTCCCTTTCGATCCTCAGATTAGCTGCCCTTTCCTTAGCTTCGTACACTCTCCTCTGAGGGGACGTCATCCCTCTTTGAGAAGAGTTGTGAGAGCCGTTGGTATGAAGGGATCTGCCAGAGCCTCTTGACAGAGATCTGGCTCGTCCATTCCCCATGTTAAGCGGACCCGACAGTAGCGCCGGGGTTTCCCCAGTACCACTATCGTGTTTGCTTAAGTTGGACCGTGTTAGTCTGACGACTTCTACCTGTCCCTTATCTGCCTCGTCCCCAGAGAGATCCTCATCCTCATCCTCCTCGCCATCTTCGTTCTCAGTTGCGAGGTGTATGAGGTCAGGATCGTCCCGGGTTCCCTCGAGGGGAGGCATGTCTCCTTCTGGATTAGAAGAGCTACGAAGTTTCTCAGCTCTCCTGGCATCATAAGTCTCCAAGAGACCAATCAGAAAGGACGTTGTTGGGTTAGACCCCTGCTGAATCTTCCGGGAGTGACACAGTCGTCTTAACTCCTTGAAGCTCAGCACAGTATATCCTGAAGGGATGACCTGTGGAGGGTCAACTGACACAAGGGGAGACTCAGAGTTTCCTCCTTGGCCCGACATACTGTTTCTAGTGTGGTGTAAGTGATGCACCTACCTACACTATGTGTTTTCCTACTGTTCCCTTGCTAAGAGTTGTAGCCAAGGTGTGCTAAGCCTTGAGGAGCTACAACAGCTGGTTCAGTAGAACTCAGAGTATTCTAAGCTTTAGTTATATGTACTAACAGTACTTGTGCGATCTTTCAACAAGATATTCTTAGGATACGTGTGGTAAAACAACAGCAAGCTCAAACCCCAACCGCTGCTCACCAATGTGAGAAGTTGGCCCGATATGCAACGTTCGCTATTCTAGCGACCGCTATGTATCGTTCCAACGACCCTTATGGTGTTTGGTTGTAAGTCAACCTATAGACCAGCTATCCTAGTAGCGTGGATACGAGCAGTCTAAGGCTAAAGACTCGAGAGGGCGCGTTAAGCTAGCTGTTTACCACACATGTACCCCTTGAACACCCAGTGAAAGGACACCACACAAGTGTTATGAAAATAAACAGTATATTTATTAAGAATCACAACAGCCCTGTACTCTTTATGAGGACAGGGTACTAAGCACAAACCAAATCTCTTTAGCAAATACTTCAAGTGCACGTTTAAACAAGTGTCCGAGGACACGGAATGGTTAAGGCAAGTCGGAGCGAGGGACTCGGGACCCTAGAGTAAGGAGGCTATGCAGGCACCGAAATGCCGAGTTACCTAGCCACGAGGGCTGCGGCTGCACAAGTCTTACAGGCGTCGGGGTCTTCGCTGACGAGCCAGGAGCCGGAAGAAAAGGAGTTGCTGGCCGGCGACCAGTGATGAATAGTTCGTAGAGATCCAAGCCTGGATCGGAGATTGATGAAACCTGAAAGCAGAGGGGACCAAGTTCGTACTACTAGCCAGTAGTCAGAGGGTACCAGGAAGGCACCAGTTGGCCGTCACCTCGACCAGGTGAGTGGGCGACGCTAGGCTCTGCAGTCTCACGGACCAGGAGGCGTTGTCGGCGACCACGGTGGAGGTGCGAGCTGTCCCACGAAGGATGGCGCTGTCGGCGTCTTGAGTGGACCAGGAGGGTCCGGGGTGCTTCTCGAAAAGATGGAAGCAAGGGCCAGTCTGGAGCAACCAGACCGGCAGTGATGATTCTCGGATGTCGTCACAGAAGGACACAAGCCAGCGGCTAGTGACCAGACAACGTGCTGAGCAGCGAGCAGAAGGGCCCCACGCAGATCGTGGAGATGCTGGGAGACTGCACTTCGGTGCTGGAGCGGCTCAGGGTCGGGGCTTCTCGGACCCCAGAGCACTCACCAGAGAGTTACCTCGATGGTCGTGCTGGTTTTTAAGAGCGTGCAGGTTCTGATGATGGCCAGTCCCTCGAGGTCTCGTCGCACCCACAGATCACAGCTGAGCTGATGACGTGGGTAGAGGTCAGAGGTGCCAGGGAAGCCGGTTCTCGTCGAGCTGGGCCGTCGGATTCCTTGAGGAAGGACTTACAGCAAACCGCAGAGTTCTTAGATGGTGCCCGCTGATGCAGGGTGACTACTCCTTAGCCACAAGGGAGAAATCTTGAGAAGAGTCTTGAAGTCCTTTCGTAGAAAGTATTCTTGATTCAAAGATGATCTAATTTGGAAGGGTCCCCGCTCCGGCCTTTATCCTAAAGAAAGGGGTGGGTACATGACTAGGTCCTGCCCTAAGGGTGGGACCAGGAAGGGGGTAGTTACACCCCTCTCCCCTGCCGGACTTTCCCCAGGCCAGGGCTGTCGCCCCTGGAACTGGTTCTAACCGGCAGATGCGTAGTGAGCACCGGGGTGCCACTCCGCAGTCACCTTCTCGCAAAAGCCCTACCTACCCAGAATACACAAACCCTGTCTGGGACGGTGCGAACACCGCCCTCGACAGGAAACCCTTTGTCCAAGCGCTCCTCGCTGGAAGGACTCCCAGCAGCAGGAGGTCAGACTCGTGTCTGTGGTGGCAGCATCCATTTTGTGGAGCTGAGGCTTTCGTTAACTTTAACCGGGGTTCACAGTTACGTACATGTCGTGTCCCTCTAGAAGGGCGGAATGCTAACCTCGTCACCAGGGTTGGTGAGAGGGCAGCACCCCGATTCGTATGACACCTTACTCGACATGTCTTGATAACGCGACACCGAAGTTACCGATGTGGTACGCGTTATCATGGAACAGCCATTGGGTCTTTTCTCCGCAAGCTGCAACCGGCTCGGCTCGGGCCAGAACACAGTTCACACGAGCCCATGCACTCTGCCTTCAGGATTGTCAAGGCCTGCCATAGGAGTGACTGATAGGAACTCGGGTGTCCATTGTAGGGTTAGATATAGAACTACTATACCTAAAGCAAAGGGTGATTACACGACTTCGCCCCAGCTGTCATGCAGCCAGTTGTGTCAAATTTAGGAGGCCAGCCAGGGGTGGCATAATACATGCTGCAGCCCCTGGTGGCCCTGGGTACACCTATGCCCTGAGTTACAGGGTCTGATAAGGTGGCCCAGTACCAATTGGTAAATGCACCTAGGGTACATCTCGTAATTTAGAAAGAGAACAGCCGGGCTGTGGGTCTGATTGGCAGGCCCACAGCCAGAGAAAGTCGTAAACCAGTGAAACAAAAGCAAAAAATCTGGGTGATCATAGGATTGCAGACCCTACTCTCCTACAACAACCAAGAAGGAGAAGTCCACGACTAAAAAGACTGAATAATAAATACAAAGGCCCAGAGTGGGCTTACATTGTATTGGAGGATTTTGAAAACTTGGAAATAAGTGACGAAAGTGGTGAAGAATTGATTACTGATCAAACTGACGAAGAAGTGAGACCCACCTGAAATTCACACAGATGGTAACAGCTGCGTAAAAGTTACAAAGAAGGGTTGAATCTCCTTTAGTCAGAAATGGCTGATCATACTGCTAATGGAAGATCAAAAAGAAATTGTTTAAAAACATGTTGCAAAGTATGTTTGTGTAGTGTAGCAATAGTACTTATACTTTGGATAGGACTAACAATAGCTATTCCTTACATGATGAGTAAAGACACAAATCTGTACCCTACTAAGCAATTGCCAAAAGACACAGAAGAACTAAAAGTCAAGTCAAGTCAAGTCAAGTCAAGAGATTTATATAGCGCGCTACATACCCATAGGGTCTCAAGGCGCTTGAGAAAGGGTCGGGAATTACTTGTCGAATATCCAAGTTTTGAGTTGCTTTCTGAATGCTAGGTGGTTCTGAGTAAGGCGAAGGTGAGAGGGAAGTGAGTTCCAGGTTTTAGCTGCCTGGTAGGAGAAGGATCTACCACCCATCGTAGTTTTGTTGATACGAGGTACAATGGCGAGGGCTTGGTTGGAGGATCGTAGCTGGCGGGAGGGGGTGTAGAAGGACAGTCGTGTGTTGAGGCATTCGGGTCCAAGTTCGTAAAGTGCTTTGTGTGTGTGGGTTAGGAGGCGGAAAGTGATCCTCTTATTTACGGGGAGCCAGTGGAGGTTTTTCAGGTGATCAGAGATGTGTTCTTTACGCGGGATGTCTAGTATGAGTCTGGCTGATGCGTTCTGGATGCGTTGGAGTTTTTTCTGGAGTTTTGCGGTGGTACCGGCGTATAGGGTGTTTCCGTAGTCCAGGCGGCTAGTGACCAGTGCGTGGGTGACCGTTTTTCTAGTTTCCGTGGGGATCCAGCGAAATGTTTTTTTGAGCATGCGAAGGATGTTGAAGCAAGATGATGAAACGGCGTTGACTTGTCTGGTCATCGAGAGTGAGGAGTCCAGGATGACGCCCAGGTTCCGTGCGAGGTCCGTCTGGATGGGTGCTTTTCCAAGGGCCTCTGGCCACCAAGAGTCATCCCAGGCGGAGGGGGAGGTGCCTAAGATGAGGACTTCTGTTTTGTCTGAGTTCAGTTTCAGACGGCTGTGCTTCATCCATTCGGCTACTTCTTTCATTCCTTCGTGTAAATTGGTTTTGGCGGTGTTAGGGTCTTTGGTGAGTGAAAGGATTAGTTGAGTGTCATCAGCGTAGGAGATGATGTTGAGGTTGTGTTGGCGTGCGATGGTCACGAGGGGGCTCATGTATACGTTGAAGAGGGTGGGGCTGAGTGACGATCCTTGTGGCACGCCGCAGATGACTTCAGAGGCCTCTGACTTGAATGGTGGGAGGCGGACTCTCTGGGTTCTACCGGTGAGGAACGAGGTGATCCATTCCAGTGCTTTTCTTTGGATTCTGACGTTTCTGAGGCGTTGCAGGAGGGTGCTATGACAGACTGTGTCGAAGGCAGCGGAGAGGTCAAGGAGGATGAGGGCGACTGTGTCTCCATTGTCCAGTAGAGTTTGAATGTCATCTGTTGCTGCGATAAGTGCGGTCTCGGTGCTGTGTTTGGCTCGGAAGCCAGACTGTGAGGAGTCGAGGGATTTGTTGGCTTCGAGGAAGGTGGCGAGCTGGTTGTTGACAGCTTTCTTGATGACTTTGGCCGGGAATGGAAGAAGCGAGATGGGGCGGTAGTTTTTGAGTTCGGTGGGGTCAGCTGTGGGTTTTTTCAGAAGGGCGCTAAGTTCAGCGTGTTTCCAGCTTTCCGGGAAGGTGGCGGAGTTGAGGGAGCAGTTGATGACATCTCGGAGGTGTGGTGCTATGATGGAGTCTGCTTTGTTGAAGATGTGGTGAGGGCAAGGGTCTGTGGGGGATCCAGAGTGGATGGAGTTCATCAGGCGGATGGTGTCCTCGGTAGAGATTGGGTTCCAGTCGTTAAGGATGTTCAAGGGGGGGTGAAGGTCCTGCAGAAGGTTGGGTGGGTTGGTCTCCGGGTCGGTTGTCGAAGCTGTTATGGATGTCTGCGATATTGTTGTGGAAGAAGGAAGCTAGGGAGTCGCAGAGGGCTTGGGAGGGGGTGATGTCGTTGGAGTTGGCTGATGGGTTGGTAAATTCTTTGACGATGTTGAATAATTCCTTGCTGTTGTGGGCGTTGTTATCTAGTCGGTCTTTGAATGCGGCTTTCTTGGAGATGCACCACAAAGAGTAGATACACAAAAGAGAGCACTTAGCCTTAGACAAACGAAAGTAGACTTATAAGCACCAGATGAGGAAGGACTGCATTATAATAGAATCAAAAACAGAACTCATTTAAATGTATTTGCGAACTTGTTAGTACACTATGTAGAAGCAATGGAAATAGAAGATTGCTATGTCTGTATGAAGTTACCTACTTCGGTAGCTGAAGGTGTGATGTACCACCATTTACCACTAACCTATGGAATTTCCTGTAGTATTTTAGCTAGTTTATTCTATAAGAAAGGCTTTACAATATTATTATTCCAAATTAGAAGTGAAATTTGCTGAACTCCCTGTACGTAGGAACCTAAACCCTGTCCATACTACTAGAGATGTAGCACACTATATGAGTGAATATTTTCTAACTGTAGGAAAGATAGATATAGATGATGCACACAAGAATAACTAAACATGTTTATTACACAAAAAGTAGAAAATATATTTGAATATGGTAGAAAAAAGAAGAGAGAGTTTCCAAAGAAAAGCAGATGACAAGAATCAGAAAATCCCTAAATAGGCTGAAAGTATAGGGAGCACCTGGAATGGTGGAGCTAATGCTGCTATGTTGATTTCGAAAAGAAGGGGAAACTCTGTCTTCACAGAGAAAAGACTAGTTATTATAACAATGTATTCATTGGTTCCAGTGAATGCGAACACAATTACAAAGTAATTGGGGTTGGGTTTTTAAAGATGGGTCCGAACCTGTGTTTCCCGGAATTTATTATATATGTGGGAACAAGGCTTATTTCAAATTACCAGACCATTGGTATGGGAGGTATTATTTTGGTATTGTCTTCCCAAAGATATACCATGTGGGTAAAATCACTGGAAGCAATGAAGAAACTAATGGATTAATATGTAGCAAAAGAGCTAGTGTTGGGGAAATAGTAGGTGATATATTTAGTGCATTGATACCTACAGTGAGAGTGGCTCTGAATACACACCGAATCTGCAAATTGTCAACAGTAGTAGATCGGTTATCAACTGACACTGCTGGAGGTTTCTTGATGGTCAATACCGAAATGGTTGCGATCAGATCTATGGTTTTGCAAAATCGACTTGCTCTTGACACGTTATTGGCAAAAGAGGGTGGAGTCTGAAGAATTTTGAAATTGCAACATTGTTGCACATACATACCGGACAAAAGTGTTGAAATTAAGAGGTATGTGAGAAGTATTACTAATTTGGAAATCTCTTTTCTCATTTGAATTTGACAGTCATGTCTATGTTTGGAATCATGTCCCTCAGGGGTACACAGAAAGCCCCTCGATTTTTATTCAGATTTTGAAAAAGTGCCTTGAGTCAGTAGTACTACCTGGACAGTCAGTCTTGGTTCAGTATATAGACGACCTTCTTCTGGCGTCTAAAACACGAAAAGACTGTGTTGTTGATACCATTGTTCTACTGAATCATCTGGGTGAAGGAGGACATAAAGTGTCCCCAGAGAAATTGCAATTTTGTACTACCTCAGTGAAATATCTGGGGCATCAGATAGAGAGAGGTGTCAGAAAAGTTACCTCAGAAAGAATCAGGATAATTAAAAACAGGAATTTGCCACAAACACAAAAAGAGATCAGGATGTTTCTTGGACTTGTAGGATATTGCAGGCAATGGATTGTGGGATTTGCAGTCCTTGCAAGGCCCCTGATACACATGACAAAGAAAAGAGCCAAGGACCCAGTAGAGTGGGATGAAGAAAGCATGACTGCTTTTGTAAATTTCCGAGACTGCCTGTGTACAGCTCCAACATAGGGAATGCCTGACTATTCAAAGGATTTTGCACTGTTCTGTGACACACAAGATAATTGTGAACTTTCAGTTCTGACTCAGATTCATGGACTAGTGCGACATCCTGTGGCCTATTTTTCTTCCACGTTAGACCCAGTAGCCGCTGCATTACCTGGATGTCTGAAAGCAGTAGCTGCAACTTGCATGAGTCTTGAGCAGAGTGAATCCATCATTATGGGACATCCTGTAACTGTGTATGTTCCACATGCAGTTGTAATCTTGCTAACCAGGACTAAGACTCAGTATCTCACACCTAGTCGGCTGACTAAGTACGAGAGAATTCTTGTAGGATCAGGAAATGTAACCATTGCTAGGTGTAATATTCTGAACCCAGCAACCCTGTTGCCTAATTCATATATTGCAGAATTGAAGGGAGAAGTTGAGCATGACTATATTGATCTAACTGAGTATAGTACAAAGCCACGACCTGACATAAGAGAAGAGCCATTAATTGATTCAGACTATGAGCTATTTGTGGATGGCTCATGTATGAGACATGAGTAAGGAGGCCTGAGCGCTGCCTATGCAGTGTGCCCTTTGGGAGGTCCAGTGGAAGCATCCCATTTGCCGGGAATCAAGTCTGCACAAGTAGACGAGTTGGTTGCCCTGGCAAAAGCCTGCAAATTTGGGAAAAATTGGAAAGTAACCATATACACTGACAGACAATATGGTTATGGGGTTGTGCATGACTATGGCCAATTATGGATGCAAAGGAAGTTTCTGACTTCTTCAGGTACTCCAATCAGAAATGGTCACTATGTGAAAGATTTACTGGAAGCAATCCAGTTACCAAAAGAAGTGTGCTGCTCACAAATCTGTCAATGACAAAGTGACAGCTGGTAATCGCTATGCTGACCAATTAGCCCAACATTGTGCAAAATATAAGATGGTTGTTAACAAAAAGGTTGAGGTGGGCGGAAACAGCTGCCAACGTATGTTGCTGAATGATGTGAATACATGGGAAGAAATGAGAGATTTGCAGAATGCAGCAGAACCCAAGGAAAAGGAACAATGGAGGAGATTAGGCTGTCAGAGAAGGGCTGAAGATGGTGTCATTGTGTATCTTGATGAAATAGTAGTGTTACCGAACTGTCTGCTTGCTCCTATGGCTAGGTTGATTAATGGAGATTCACATTTGGGAAGAGATGCTATGATAAGTCTGTTTAGACGAACATGGTTTAATGCAAAGTTCAGGAACATAGCAGAGGCACTCTGCCGGAGGTGTTTAATTTGTCAACAATTGACCCAGGGAAGAAAACAGTGGTATTACTAGGAAAGATTGGAAAGGCTGAGGGTCCTTTTATTCAATTGCAGATTGATTTCATTCAGTTGCCCACTTGTCGAGGACTAAAATATGTACTTGTCATTGTCTGCCTGTTTTCAAAATGGGTGGAAGCTTACCCCGCACACAGTAACAATAGCATCACTGTAGCTAAGCTTTTACTCAGAGAGCTTATCCCACGTTTCGGTTTTCCAGTATCAATTGAATCAGATAGACGAAAACATTTTAATAGTGAAATAATAGGCCTAATTTGTGAAGCATTCAAGATTAAGAGCCTTCTGGAGTGGTAGAACAATTGAATGGCACTATTAAGTAAAGATTGGGAAAGATGTATGAGTCAACTCGATTGGAGTGGCCACATGCTCTGCCACTTGTTCTGATGGGACTTAGAAGTATTCCAGACCGGAACACAGGCTTAAGTCCCCATGAAATACTGATTGGAAGAGCAATGCGGCAAGCATGGGTGCCAGGACACAAACTGCTAAGCATATCTGATGATTTAGTACTGGAAAACTGCAAAGAACTGGCTGACCAAGTGCGTTCTATATCTCGCCAGGTTGGTGAAGGCTCTGTTGCCAGATCAGCAAGTTCAGCATATGACCTGAACCCAGGTGATTGGGTAGTGATAAAGAAACACACTCGAAAATCTTGTCTTGCACCCAGGTGGGGTAAACCACGTCAAGTGATTCTGGTTACCAACACAGCTGTAAAGTTTGCAGGAGTTCCACACTGGATTCATGCCAGTCATACAAAGAAGGAGACAGAATCTGATGAAACTGAGGCTGAAGGTTGCGCAGCTGAGGGATCTCAAGAGATCGATCCTGAAGTAGCTGAAGAGAACCAGCGGAGCACCAGTGTAGATGATTGGATTCCAGTAATCGACATACCTGCAGAATATGTGCGGACAAGGAGTCAAACATATCTAGACAGACAGAGTGATAGTGAGGATGAGATAGGTGGAGAAAAAGATACTGAGATCATAGAAATCCAAGGCAAGAGTGATTCCGATAAGGGCCAGATAGGGAAAGGTCAGGTACTCGACACTCCACCAAAAACTCCAGAGTCTGAAAAGGGACAGATAGAAATTAGGGCGGAGGTTCAAGCGGAAGAAAATCAAGGGTTCGAAGAGCTTGAGCAGGACCAGACAGGAATAGACAATTGTGTTCAGGAAGAAGAAAGAGAATCAAACGAAAGTCAAATTCAGCAGATCCCAGAACAAGGCCAGCTTAGGAACCAGGCAGAAGAAACAGAAATAAGACCTGGACCTAGTCAGATCGAGAGGGAAACAGAAGACAGTATTGAAATCTATGTGCCACAACTGACCGAAAATAAAAGAGCATACAAAGAGGACCAAAGCACAGTGCCAGTTAAAAGACTTAGAAAAGGAGACAAATGGCCTGGTTATGTCAAGAAACTGAGACTGCGTTTAAAGAGAATTACTGAAGAACCTGAACAAGTAGATGAGGTAACAAGTCAAACTGATCAACCTGTGAGACAACCAAGAAAGAGAAGTCCACGACTAAAAAGACTGAATAATAAATACAAAGGCCCAGCATGGGCTTACATTGTATTGGAGAATTTTGAAAACTTGGAAATAAGTGACGAAAGTGGTGAAGAATTGATTACTGATCAAACTGACGAAGAAGTGAGACCCACCTGAAATTCACACAGGGTAACAGCTGTGTAAAAGTTACAAAGAAGGGTTGAATCTCCTTTAGTCAGAAATGGCTGATCATACTGCTAATGGAAGATCGAAATAAATTGTTTAAAAACATGTTTCAAAGTATGTTTGTGTAGTGTAGCAATAGTACTTATACTTTGGATAGGACTAACAATAGCTATTCCTTACATGATGAGTAAAGACACAAATCTGTACCCTACTAAGCAATTGCCAAAAGACACAGAAGAACTACAAACCAGAGATACACCACAAAGAGTAGATACACAAGAGAGAGCACTTAGACAAACGAAAGTAGACTTATAAGCACCAGATGAGGAAGGACTGCATTATAATAGAATCAAAAACAGAACTCATTTAAATGTATTTGCGAACTTGTTAGTACACTATGTAGAAGCAATGGAAATAGAAGATTGCTATGTCTGTATGAAGTTGCCTACTTCGGTAGCTGAAGGTGTGATGTATCACCATTTACCACTAACCTATGGAATTTCCTGTAGTATTTTAACTAGTTTATTCTATAAGAAAGGACCTTTACAATATTATTATTCCAACTTAGAAGTGAAATTTGCTGAACTCCCTGTACGTAGGACCCTAAACCCTGTCCATACTACTAGAGATGTAGCACACTATATGAGTGAATATTTTCTAACTGTAGGAAAGATAGATATAGATGATGCACACAAGAATAACGAAACATGTTTATTACACAAAAAGGAGAAAATATATTTGAATATGGTAGAAAAAAGAAGAGAGAGTTTCCAAAGAAAAGCAGATGACAAGAATCAGAAAATCCCTAAATAGGCTGAAAGTATAGGGAGCACCTGGAATGGTGGAGCTAATGCTGCTATGTTGATTTCGAAAAGAAGGGGAAACTCTGTCCTCACAGAGAAAAGACTAGTTATTATAACAATGTATTCATTGGTTCCAGTGAATGCGAACACAATTACAAAGTAATTGGGGTTGGGTTTTTAAAGATGGGTCTGAACCTGTGTTTCCGGGAATTTATTATATATGTTGGAACAAGGCTTATTTCAAATTACCAGACCATTGGTATGGGAGTTATTATTTTGGTATTGTCTTCCCAAAGATATACCATGTGGGTAAAATCACTGGAAGCAATGAAGAAACTAATGGATTAATTCGTAGCAAAAGAGCTAGTGTTGGGGAAATAGTAGGTGATATATTTAGTGCATTGATACCTACAGTGAGAGTGGCTCTGAATACACACCAAATCTGCAAATTGTCAACAGTAGTAGATTGGTTATCAACTGACACTGCTGGAGGTTTCTTGATGGTCAATACCGAAATGGTTGCGATCAGATCTATGGTTTTGCAAAATCGACTTGCTCTTGACACGTTATTGGCAAAAGAGGGTGGAGTCTGAAGAATTTTGAAATTGCAACATTGTTGCACGTACATACCGGACAAAAGTGTTGAAATTAAGAGGTATGTGAGAAATATTACTAATTTGGAAAAAGAGCTTAAACCACTGGAGGCTGATAGTGCATGGAAGAGGCTTACTGATGGTCTCTCCTCTGTATGTAATTGGTTTTATAATCTAGGTAAAAGTCTTGTGAGTATAATACTGATGAAATGGCGGGAATAGATTTATTAGTTTTAGGAATAATAATGTGTTGCAAATGTCGAAATTTGCATACCTTGTCCCCAAATTCTGGAACTCCCTCCCTTCCTCAGTCAAAACCTCCAACACTCTCATCCAATTCCGTAAATCACTAAAAACCTGGCTCTTCCCACAGCCCAGCTAAAGGCCCTCTGTCCCCTCAGCATCTGATCAGCGCCAGGAAACCCACGGTGACAGTGCGCTTTACAAGCACCCCTTAACATAACATAACATAACATAAAAAGAAATATTCCATGAATAAGCGAGGAGTAAAAAGAAATATTGAAGAACTCGAATTAGAAGAATTAAATAGCCAGATCTATAAGGAAATGAAAAATTCTCATAATAATAATGAGAAAAAGCAGAATAGAAAGTTTGAGGAGATTGAAATGGGTGAAATGTGAGAAGTTGGCATCTGTTTCATTAATTGGTGATAATATAAAATATCATCAAAGAGGGGATTGATGGAGCAAGGATTTGCACGAGAAGCGACTTGCTTGTAATCATGAACCTCGAATAATGCTAACTATGTAATCAACATGTTTGTCTTACTAATTTACCCCTTTTTCATCGAGATTGGGTATCCGAGTGAAGCTTGCTTATTTGTTTTACTAATCCTATTAGGCTTGCATTTAAAATAGCTGCTGCTACGCGGGAATTTCTACTGTGCATGCGTCTGTCATACCCACGTGACATGACGCGCCGCAGCTTTGGAGGGAAACTGTTGCATCTGGACACTAGAGCTAATATGGTGGTCTGTGTTCTCACATGCGAGAGGCTTGCACTGCTGCTTTTGCTAGGCTGTTTGTTCCGCCTAATCCTAATGCTATAGCTTATTACAAAGTAATGGGTATAGTGTAGAAATTCATGGTATACAGTGTATTAATTTATTCTGTGTTCTAAAACTGTTTCTTTTCAATTTCATGTTACACTTTGAAAACTGGCCTGTCTCGTAACGCTGTACTCCATCTTTGTTGAAACTGCGACTGCGCGAGAATCGCAAGATTCTGGAACAGTGACCTTTGGACTATTGCCAAGGAGCTGACTGACTAGAAGATGCTCCTGAGAAAGTGCCCCGATGAACTCAAAATTGTATACAATGTATTGGTCAATAGAACATCCATTGTTCGGTGGAATAAACCATCATGAGAACCTGAATTTGATGGGCGGGAACAGTAAATTAATAATCAGCGCTGAAGTAGCAGAATTTAGTATGGTGTGACGACCTCACCTCCTCTTTTGTCCAATCGAAATTGTTGAACCCTACACTTGCAACATTGGGGGTGGTACACTGACCTGGAAAACAGTATAATTAGGGTAGGCTTAGGTAGTTAATTCATCCGACTTGTCTGAATAGCTGACCTGTCACTGACCCAACGCACTCAATAGGTGACTAAGAGCAGAGGGCTGCGGAGTACTCTGTCAGGAGGTTCGAGAACCCAATCGCCGTTCTGGGAAGCTGAAGTGCTGGCGAAGTACTTTGCTGGTGAAGGCAGTAACACGATCTGGTTTATTTATCTGATTCCTTGCAGATAGGGAGTAGCGCAGGCGTTGCAACTGAACTGCGGGTGCTGGTCTTAACCTTTGGTGGTCCGTTTCTGATCAAAATTCTGGGGTTTCCTGTCCTGGTTATCCAATCTGCACCTGCTCGCCTACTGGCACTGAAATCTTTGGGGTTTTCTCCTGTCCTTTCCAACTGACCCGTGGCCAGGGTTGGTCTTCACACCATTCTAGGTAAATATATATCTGTGTGGGTAATTGTCAATATAATTTGCGTCCTTATCTTTACCTTTCCTGATTTGCAAAACTATGATTGCATATTTTCCTTTTCTTACCCTTTCCGTAAGTAAATGAGAAAATTATATTTACGGTTTATTAGCGTGACCCACTTTTCTTACCCATCTTTAGTTGAATGGTATAACAGTTATTTATGATTGCAGAATTTTCCCTTCTCCTAACCTTTTCTCTTTAAGAAGCTAAGCTTGATTATCCAATCTTTACCTTCCCTATCGTTATATGCTAAATGTAAGTTTTTGAGAGTGCACACGGTGTTCTTTCCAAACCACTAATTATTTCAAAACTTTTGGTTTAGTATGTTCTTTTTCTTTACCCTCCTTTAGTAAAATTGCGAAAGTCTGTATCTGAAAATAGAATGTTCCTTGTTTTACCTTCCCTTTTATTTTAAACTTTGCTAAATGGTTGGCATCATCTATCTTTTGCATAGCTATACACTGTTTCTAATCTGGGTTATTGATAGTTTAATTGCTTTTAATATGTGGTTTTTGACTTTTGACGATGATTAGATAAAGAGTTTGAACCTACCCTGAGTCTGTGGTTATTATATGAGTGCATATTTTATTGTATTTTTGACTGTCTTTTTTTACAACTAACTCCCTGATCCATGTGGTCATAGGTACCAGTGACAAGGATTGGTAAGTCAATGGTATAGGAAATAGTGGAATAAAATAGACTGGTAGTAGAGTGTGGGTTACCTGACTGAATAAAATGTATATTTGAATTAGGGGCCCAGGTGAGTATTTGGTAACATTTATAGTCGGGTAACCTGTGCGCTCTATCATGATTATCAAGCCTCATGAGCTAGAAGTGGCTATAATGCCACTTTCCCAGGATGTGTCACATCTGATCACCAAGCGGATAGTCTGGACCAGTCTCTGCCAAGAGCACTAAAGACAGGAGCATTTAGGTATTGAGAAGGATAACTGATTCTTATCCCACGCTGTCACACTCTTCTGTTTCTGATTGTATGATGAAAGCTGCTACCTTTTGGCTTACTCAAGGAGAATTATCTCTCACCAGAATCTAAAAAGAGGACTAAAGATTGTTGCTTACAAAATAAGGACAAATGTTTCCGCTCTTCAAAAATCTTATGGAACCTGTCTTGAATCTCTTCCCTAAAGAGCATGACTCTTAAAAATGACATTCGTAGGACACGAGCCTCCTGAGATGCACAAAGTGTTCATACATTTGAGGCTTCTGGTTTTAAAGGTATTTATTTGCGCTTCAGTGAGATCAGGTTCAGGAGGAAGAGGGATTTCTTCTTTTGTAACAATGCTCGTACATGGTGATCAGCATTCACAACTGAAAGTCAAGAAGTACAGAGTAAAAAATACCACTTACCTGCTCATCAGTGAACTAAGATATTGGCTTAAACTGGTCACATTTCAAAACCAAAAGCGAGTGCCAAGTATGCACAAACATGTTCACTGCCGTCCATGGAATGTTATGCAAATGTTCATTGGCAGAGCCCTACTCTTCAACAGATCCTTTAGTCAAAGCTGACATCTTTGTGCTTACCTCCCTCTGCTCAGCTGTGCTTTAGATGACATGCTGCTCTCTATGTAGAAAGACAAGCATGAGGGTTGCTCTAGCTCTGAATGACTTGGAATATTTTCCCAGACTTTAAGGAAAACAATCAAATGGTCCTACGAATTATGGGGCATATTATCAAGGGGGTTTATCTCAGCTTTTTTTGACTTTAAAAGCCAAGAAAGCGGAGATAAAATTATCTCCCTATTACCTAGCTGTCGCTAACACCGATTAGCGACAGCTAGTAGGAGATAGCGACCGTCTTGGGCCCCGCTTTGCATGTCAGTTATAGTTATGACTAATGACATGCAAAGTGGGCGTGCCAAGATGGTAGCCACTGGAAACAGTCGCTAACAACGATATCTCCTATTACCAACTTTTGGAGATATTCGCGCTAAGCGCGAATATCTCCAAAAGCTAACACCTGCCCCTGAGCAGTTCTTACCCATGTTATCCAATGGTAGGTGGATAACATGGCTAAGAGCATTAGCTCGGTAATGCATGAATATCGCTGACTTTTCAGCGATATTCATTCATTTCGGCCGCTTTTTATCGCTAAGGAGATAAACCTTGATAATAGCAAGGTTCCTAAGCGATAAAAATCGCCGCAGCTCTTCGATAAAAATATCGCCGCTAAACCAACATATCGATAATTATCGCTAGTTGTTGGTAATATGCCCCTATGCACCTAAAAATCACTCCCTGACCTGGCAAAAGGAAAATCAATGGGTTGAGGAAGGCAGTCAATGCCTCATGAGGAATAGCCTCACATCGAGGTTCTCTGTCCTGAATGGAAACAAGAACAAGCATTGGCTTAGCCAACAGGTTTGGTGTTAGTTGAAAGCCTTTTGGCTTTGCTAATGTTTATTTTGCTTTGTCATGGTTTTTGCTAAACTTTATTGTTAGGAAAGCTGCTGTGCCCTCTGCAATAAAGACAAACATTTGCAATGCAATACGTCGCGCATTTGGGACCTTATAAGTATTTATTGATGCGATATATTATCGTACATTAAAGCAACGTAGATCTCCGTAGCTATAAATGTATCACTGTGTACGCGCTCTGTCTAATAATTAGGGGGCATATTACCAACAACTAGCAATAATTATCGCTATGTTGGCTTAGCGGCAATATTTATATCGCCGAGCTGCGGCGATTTTTATCGCTTAGGAACCTTGCTATTATTAAGGTTTATCTCCTAAGCGATAAAAATGGGCCGAAATGCATGAATATCGCTGAAAAGTCAGCGATATTCATGCATTACCGAGCTAATGCTCCTAGCCATGTTATCCACTTACCATTGGATAACATGGCTAAGAACTGCTCAGGGGCAGGTGTTAGCTATTGGAGATAATCGCGCTTAGCGCGAATATCTCCAAATGTTGGTAATAGGAGATAGCGATGTTAGCGACTGTTTCCAGTCGCTAACATCTTGGCACGCCCACTTTGCATGTCATTAGTGATAAATTTCACTGACATGCAAAGCGGGGCCCAAGATGGTCGCTATCTCCTACTAGCTGTCGCTAACTGGTGTTAGCGACAGCTAGGTAATAGGGAGATAATTTTATCTCCGCTTTCTTGGCTTTTAAAGCCAAAAAAGCGGAGATAAACCCCCTTGATAATATGCCCCAAGATGAGGCCCCTTCTGACATTCTACACCATGTGGGAGTTTGGCAGCTAATGAAAAGTAAAATTGGACACCCATGGGGAGAGTAAATAAAGTGTGGAGGAGCTGTTGCCTTCCTCAAAAAGAGACAGCTTTAAAGGGGCACTTTTTAAATGTCAGAAAAGAACCAAGACTGAAGCTGATGTCATCAAACAAGCAGTATTCTGAATGCCTATTGTACATGATCGCAAGAGAAGCAGAGCTGTACCAACTAAGAGGTTTAACGTGACTTCAATGGAAGGTGACCAGCCGATGCCCCTGCTTCCCTGTGGAGAAACCCATCAGCACCAAATTGAATACTTTGACAAATTGCATGCAGGCCGCCATCCCTGTGTGTCCCAGTACCGATTTGCATGCTTTTAGTGAAAGCTTTTAGTGACAACTTGCAGAAAGCCTTCCCTCTCAGGAAGAAAGAGGGGGGTGCAGCCACCGAGAACATGTCAAAAACCTGGTTGGCTCGGATTACAATGGCCTCCATGATGTTTCGCACAAGCAGCCCCCGCCCCTCACAAATTAAAACAAACTTTGAATTTAGTGAAGCTGACAACCAACAAGCAGCCAGCTTTGACAGCAGCTGCGTCGTGATGGCAATTTAACAAAGCGGTTCGGCTCGTTAATATGGAGGGAAAGGCTATAAATGTATCACAGTTTAAGAGCTCCATCATTATAACACTATGTCACATTTACTTAATGTATTCCTGGCAACAACTTGATAAGTTTGACATATACATTACAACACCATAGGAGTGCATAGCTTTTTAAAGCAATCGCTCTCTCCATTTCTCTGTTGTGATTCATCAAGGCACGATAGGTGGTACACCTGTTCCCCAGTCCAACAAGGGTCCCTTCCCATTCCACAGCAGGTTATGTAAGCAATTGTTCTGCAATGGAGGCTCAAGTATGGCCTCAAACAGTCAACAATCAATTGCATAACAGGAGCAAGTGGATTATAAATGAACAGAGCTCATGGTTACCTTGTGGTCAGCTTTTCTCTCTAAATCCACATACAGGTATACACACACACACACACACACACACATCAATGCACCTCATAAGGGACAACATGTAAAATATAAAAAGCATTTAGGAAAATATATACCCACAATTTGATAATTTTCTAATGTGCCCCTCCAAGTTTCTTCTTTCAGTCCAATGCATTCCAAAGGAAGTTGAAGCAGAGCGAGCGCCTCCGTATCAGCACACATTTAACACCTTAGGCGCTGTGCGAATTTACGAGCTGCACGGGGGGTTTTATTAAGTGGGATGGACTCGGCGGCCCACAGACGTTGTCAGCACATGTACTCAAGGGCTTAAAAGGTGAAGTGTTCTGCATTCTGTCCATCAACTGTGTTTTTTGCAATTTTCACCCCGAGTGGGCTGGGTATGCTCAGACGTGAGTCCCAGGCTCTCCACATCACTGGAGTCAAGCTATCCAGGCTGAAGAAGGCTGATAGCCAGAAACCGGTCCTTGGATGCTTTATTCGGGTCTAGGAAAGACATGGCTTGGTAGTTCGGGCTGGACTGTTCCCATGAGGCACAGGGTCAAGGCTGATTTGCATATAGCCAGTGTCTGACCTAGGGTGGCGTGGAGTGCAAAAAAACGATGGATTAAGGCCCAGATCTTTGTACTGGGGTGAATGTAAGACATTGTTCTGCATTCTGTCCATCAACTGTGTTTTTCACAGACGTTGTCAGCACACGCACTCAAGGGGTTAAAAGGTGGAGTGTTCATGGCTGTTCGTTAGTGTAAATGTCAGCACTCTTAAGGCTCCTAATTCATCCGAGTAGCTTGTACAGGCCAATATGTTTTTTGCAGGCTATGAATTGTAATTATATTTATATAGCACTTACTATATCTGAGGAGGTATCAGATCGCTTTTTGGCGGGTAGCACGCTACTCCGGAACACAAAAAGAATTAATGGTGGGTTAGTATGGGGAAATATGTTAATTTGAGTGGTGGACATGTGAGTCTGTTAGTTGGATTGAATAGGATAATGGAGGGATAGAAGAGGGAAGAGTCTAGAAGGTGTTATTTTGGGAGAATATAATTGTAAAATGAGACTGTGGATGAAAAAAGGAAAGATGGAGGAAGGACAAGTCTCTAGATAGGAATTAGGGAATTCATAGTAGTAAAATAGGGTTTGGGACACATGACGGATGAATTCAGAAAGGGTTGCTTGAGAGATCATAGTTTTAAAATATCGTTTTGGGTGAGCCAAGAGTGATGGGGGATGAGTCTAGAAAGGTTTATTTTGGAGAACATAGTAGTAGAATGAGTTTTGGGATGGGTCAACGAATGGAGGTAATAGATGTATCATGTATATTTATGATGCTTTTGATAATGTTATTTCTTGATGTTTGTTTCTTATTTGTGTTTTAGTTTTTTTGTAACACTATAATTATCTGTATTTTTTATGTTGGAAAGTCAATTGCTTTTGAATGATTGAGATGATTTCACAGAGCATTCGTGCATACTAGCCCAATGAATTAGAAAATATACACGAATCTGCACAATAATTAGGGAACTGGTGTTCACTAGGGCAAATGAAGGTCAGTCTTCTGTTACAGATTTAAGGAAACTTGCAAAGGGACAGAGTGGAGGAGGCAGGAGAGTTCAAAGAGAGGGGCACGCATGAGGGAGGAAAATAGAAGGACAGGATGAGTTCAGCAATGGATGATTGCAGGAAATTGGAGAGAGACACATTGGGAATGCTACATCATTGTCTGGAACCTTACTGGTAAAAACACTCATCGATTTCAGAACAATGTATGTACAAAACGAGATAGTTGCTGTCTGTGCTTAAATTTTGCATGTTTTACATAACCTTGCATTCCCTAAATGTGTTAGCTATTTCCAGTATGTTGTTAATTTTTTTTTTTTATTTTTTTTTTTTTTGGAAAACCTTTATTTATAGAAAAAGTACACCGCTATTCAGCCGTACATCCCGGAGGCCAGGCAGCATTAAGGTGGCATATAGAGTCATGTACAAAACAGTACGCAGCAGCAGTCAGGTTTAATTTTCAATAGTGAACAACTTAGGAACCATAATAGAGAAAGGGGCCCCGGAAGGCCACCAGAAACGAAGTGCCTAGGCACGAAAAGGTTAGGAGAAAGAAAAAGTAAGGAAAGAATTGGCCGAGGACAGTGCAAGCATAGTAAAAGGGCACAGTGGGAGGGGGCCGGGGGCCGCACATCCAACTCAACTCAAGGTTACAATTGCAGTACGAAGGTACGGGGGGGGTTCCCATTCCAGGATGTTCTGTCTGGAATCACGGGAAGGGTAGCATTCTATGGGGAGGGCTGGACGTCCACTTCCGGTTCAGGCGGGGGTTCGCATAAATCGCCCCGATAAGAGTTCCAGGCTCCCCACACTGATCTCCACATTCTGGGCTTGCCCCTGGCCACATACACCGTTTTCTCCCGCATCATGCACCAGTCCATATTGTTCTTCCAGAGGCTAAGGGACGGGGGAGCGGGCGCGCCCCATTTCTGGGCAATGTCTCTCTTGGCCACCATATTCCCTAAGGTTACCCATCGAGTCTGGGCCACACTGTAGTCATTCGGACACCACACATTGAGGAGGCAACGTCGAGCCTCGGCTGGTAGGGCCACACCCGTCACCTCCTCCATCACCTCATGCACTCGCATCCAGAACCGAGCCACACCGGGGCACTCCCAGATGATGTGCAGGAAGGTGGCAAGCATACCACAACCCCGCCGACACAGGCCATCCGTAGAAAGCCCCATATGGATGAGCCTGGGGCCGGTAACATACACCCTATGGAGGATCTTCAGCTGGACCAGACGTAATCGCGCCGATATGGCCACCTCCCTGGGGGAAGAGGCCGCCGACTGCCAGTCCTCATCATCCATTTCTATACCGTCATTCACCCAGTGCATCCGCAATCGCTCAAGCAAGTCCACCCTCACGTTGATCAGTTTCTTGTAAGTCAGGGAAATGGCGCTGTCCGGCATATGGCCGTCCAGTACCCGATCCTCCAGGGGCGAAGACTCAGGGATGGCAGCACCGTCAGTGACGTGAGGGGAGAGGGCGTGGCTAATCTGGGCGTGTCGGAAATATTCTGTCGGCGCCAGCTGGTACTCGTGTTGCAGCGAGGCAAACGACTTGATGCTGCCCCGCACAACCATGTCACCAACTGTAGATATGCCTATGGTGTCCCACCGGTCAAAACCTTTGGTCTTCCACAATTTCCCCAGCACATCAGAATCATACAGGGGAGTGGCCAAAGTGATCTTATCCTTCCAGCCAAGGGTGTCCGTCACCGTGCGCCATACATGTACCATCGTTCTGGTGGGGCCCGTTAATCGACGGTCCAACGACCTGGAGTAGAGAGCTCTGTAGTAATTGCCATCACCTACTAGCCATCGATCCATAGCGTAGCCCGGGCTAACCGCCGGGCCATAGAAGCCATGGTTGACCGCCGCGAGCTGGGACGCCCAATAGTACCTCCGCATATCCGGTAGTGCGATACCACCGTCATAGCAGGGAATGGTCAGTTTGGACAACGATATTCTCGGCCGTCCATCCCACAGCAGTGCCCGCTGCAAGGATTCGATCTCGCCAAAGTACTTGGCAGGGACCGGGTCCTGTGAGTTCTGCAGAGCATATAGGAAGCGGGGTAGCGCCATCATTTTAAACAGTGCCGCCCTGCCCATCAAAGAGATAGGCAGTTTTTTCCAAATCTCAACATCCCTCCGTAGGCGCTCCAGCGGTGGCAAAAGATTGCGTGTATAGCGGGCACGGGGGTCAAGCGACACGTAGATGCCCAAGTACCGGAAGCCCTGTTGGGCTACCTGAATCGAGCACCCACGGGGGAGGCGCGGGGTGTCCCCACACACCGTATATAGTGAGGATTTGGACCAATTGATCACCAACCCCGAAAACGACCCAAAGACTCCCAGCAGGTCAAAAACCACAATGAGCGAGCGACAAGGGGAGGTAAGATAAAGGAGGATGTCGTCCGCGTAAAGCGACACTCGATCCTCGAAGCCAGGCGACCACGCGATCCCCGAAACATCGGGGTGCGTTCTAATCCTTGCCGCCAGGGGCTCCAACGCTAGCGCAAACAGGAGCGGTGAAAGCGGGCAGCCCTGTCTGGTACCTCTGTGCAGCGCGAAGGAAGCCGAAAGTCTACCGTTGACGGCCACATTAGCCAGCGGTGCAGAGTATAACAGTCGGACCCATCCAATGTAGGAAGGCCCGAAGCCCAGCTTAGCTAGGACTGCCCACAAGTAGTTCCACTCAAGGGAGTCGAAAGCCATAGTAGCGTCAAGGGAAGCCAAAACCGCCGGGTCGCGAAGCAAGTGGGCACGTGCCAGAACTGCGTGGAGCCTCCTCAGGTTAAGCGCCGTATTCCGGTGCGGAATGAACCCGGACTGGTCCGGATGTACCAGGTCCGTGATCACGCCCACCAGCCGGTTGGCTAGCAGTTTTGCTAAGATCTTGGGTTCAGCATTTAACAGTGAAATGGGTCTATAAGACCGGGGCAGGTCCCGCGGCTTCCCTTCTTTGTGGATCACCACTATGGTGGCGAGTCTCTGGTCTGGGGGGAGTTCCCCCCGCTCGCGGGCCTCGAGGAACATTTTGCGCAACGGTGCAGCTAGCGCGTCAGCCCTTAGCTTGTACAATTCCACCGGGATACCATTCGGTCCCGGCGCTTTACCAGATCGTAACGAGCGAATCGCCAGGGCAACCTCGTCATCAGACAGGTCTCGGTCCATGTCCTCCCGGTCAAGATCAGATAGGCAGGGGAGGTCAATATCTTCCAGATAGGAGGCCGAAGCGGATTCCGGGAGAGAGGTAGCGGAGGTGTACACCCCTTCGAAATATTCAGCGAAGGACCCGGCTATAGCCGCCGGGTCCGTCAAGGTTAAGCCGTCCTCTCCCACCAATTCCGGGACCACCCGGGACGCCAATTCACGCTTATCCAACCAGGCCAAGAGCTTCCCAGCTTTATCACCGGAATCGTAGATCCTTCCTTGCTGTTCCCTGCTTAAGGCCTTCGCTGCATCAGTAGCGGTGGCCCGGAGTTCGGATTGCTTAAGCGAGAGGGCATGGATCAGATCGGGTGACGGGCCCAGCTCCAGCTGAGCGTTCAGGTCTGCAAGGTCAGACTCCAGCCGCACAACGTTTTCATCGCGGCGGCGGCGTGCCTCCGCGATCAGGGAGAAGGCCTCGCCACGAAGAACGGTTTTAAAGGCCTCCCATAAGGAGACGGCCGAGTCCACGGAGCCAGTATTCTCAACAAAGTACCGGTCTATAGCCTTGACTAGGAGGGATCGGGTTTTCGGATCGCGAAAATACCACGGGTTAATGGGGGCTACCCGCGAGGATGCCGGGACCTGGAAGTCAAACGAGACCCAGACCGGAGAGTGATCCGAGATACCTCGGGCCAGGAGGCGCGCGGTGGAAACGGACTGCGCCTGGGCCGCCGGGGCCAGGACGTAGTCCAGCCTGGAGAAGCTACCGTGAGCACCCGAGAGAAAGGAGTACTGTCGCTGTGTAGGGTGGAGCAGACGCCAACAATCAACCATCCCCATGGAACATACAAAGTCAGGCATCCAAGACTGGGAAGGGCGAAGATCCCTGGGAGGAAAACGGTCCAGTTCCCCTGAGACAACTGAATTGAAGTCCCCACCCACCAGTAACAATCCCTCGGGAAGACCTAAAATGGCGCCCCCCAAGTCCCTGAATGTGGTCTCCTGCAACCCCGGGGGTACGTAAACCGAAACCAAAACTAGCGTGCGGCCCTCCCATCTACCCACCAAAGCCACGTATCTGCCTCTATCATCAGCCAGCACAGACTCCACCTCCAACGGAAGGGACGCGCGCACCATTATGCCCACCCCCCTAGAGCCCGAGGAGAAACCTGCGTGAGCCACCATTTTGTAACCCCGTCTATTCAAGGCCTTACATGCATGACCCACCAAGTGGGTCTCCTGTAGAAATACTATATCTGGAGAGCACCGTTTAATCATTTGTAACACTACACCTCTCTTGATACGATCTCCCAACCCGTTGACATTCCAGCTCAGCAAATGAAGCAGTTTACCCCCCATCGTCAAGGACTCTCCGCGTCCCCCCCCTCACCCCCCACATCAGCGCCCAGTGCAACGATACAACGTAACAAGAATTCCTCAGCCAGGAGAAAGGATTAGAGAAAGAGAAAGTACAAAACCACACACCCCAACTACCCCCCTCCCTGCACCCCTGCATCAGACTAAAATCCACCCCAACTAGCAGTGTGCCTGTCGCCCCTAAACTAACCTACAAAAAGCCCACGAAGGAGAAAGGAGGCATCCCATCCCCTCCCGTCACCCCCCATATCAATAACAAAATGAGTCAATATATACATCAATGTCTAAAGTCGAAGCACCTCACGGCTTCCCAGTTCTCGGAAGATAAATAGTCAAGAAATCATTCCTGTGCAGCCGCTCCTCCGGTGGCTTCCTCCGTCCGGTCGGTTGATTCAGGTCGTTCCTGGGGTAGGGTGTCGAGCCAGTGTCCCGCGTCGTCAGGAAAGTCGAAGAAGAAAGTCCGGTGGTCGCGCTCGATGCGAAGCTTAGCAGGATATAGCATAGAGTACCGTAGGCCCATCTCCCTGAGTCTCCGCTTCACCCCGGCGAAGCTCTGCCGCTGTTTCTGAACGGCCTGGGTGAAGTCCGGGAAAAAGTTTACTTCCGAGTTCTGAAAATGGAGAGGGCCCGCGGTCCTCGAAGCCTGTAGGATAGCATCTCTGTCTCTATAGTTGAACAGCCTCGCAATGATGGGGCGCGGGGTTGCTCCCGACTTGGGCGGCCCACCCGGAATCCTGTGGGCCCTCTCTACCGAGAAGAACTTGCTCAGGCCCCCCGGTTGTAGGCTCTTGACCACCAGTTCTTCCACAAAGAGTTCAGCAGAGTCCTCCTCGGCCTTTTCCGGTACTCCGGTGATGCGGACATTTTGGCGACGCGCGCGGCCTTCGAACTCGTCCAGCCGACGCGCCAGTACGCCATTAGCCTGTTTCAAAGTGCGCACCTCCGTCTGAATGTCCGAGACATCCGTGACCAGGCTGGATGTCTTAAGGTCCAAAGATTTCACCCGGTCGTTAGTTTTCCCAAGGTCCGTCCTGATGAGATTCAGTTCGATTTTCAGGGAGTCGACCTTGCTGGATAGCTCCTCGCGAAGTGTGTGCACCTCCGTCCTCACCCCCGATATCGCACCCATGACGTCCCTGAGTGTTATTTCGGAATCGTCCGGCGACTCATCCCTCCTCGGGTCTTTTGTTCGAACCACCTGCACCGGCGATCCCTTTGACTGGGAGAAGCGCTCGGGAATAGTAGACTGGGATTGGGACGGCTTCCGACTGATCCGTTGAGACTTGCCCGCATCCGAGCCACCCTTGCCCGCCATGTTGGCAACCACGGGACAGGGGGGGGGACACCGGGGGGCGAGAGAGTCCAGCGGGGTATTACCAGTGCACACAATACGAACTGCAGGGTCCAAAATCAGGATCGGCCAGCAAGGCGATCGGTGCTCAGGTGCACCCCTCGGGCAGGAGAAGCACTGGCAGGGAGGAACTCCGTATGGACACCGCTACGATCCACCCTGGCACAAGCGGTGCGGGAGGAGCCTCCGGAATCGTCGACACAACTGAGGCTAGGAATGTCCGATTTTCAATCCGAGAGCGGGAGCCGCCTCAGGCCCGGCTTAGCAACCGATTCCCACCATCGTGGGACAGGATAGATAGCAGGATTAATTCGGGAGATCGGGAGGTCTTCGGAGCTCCGAGCTCACGCGGCCATCTTGGTTGGCAGCGAAGCTCCTCCCCCATGTTGTTAATTTTTGTAAATTTTTCGTATTGCATGTTATTCTTGTATACGGCTTCATCTTTAAGAGCTGACAATAAATGACAGAGTTAGTAAGTTGAAAGTTCATAGACGCACCAACCTACAGTTCAGAGTCACACTATGGAAATCTCAGAGGCTTAGTTTAACTGTTCAAGCCACGCCCTTAATTACATAGGCTGGGCCCATTTTGGAGACCGTCCGCCACTTTTCTTCAGCCCATAAGACACTGCTTGTGGGGTCTGCGATCATAGGCAGCATAGATACATATCCAGTGACCCCACCGTGAGGGTGTGCTTACTAGCAGGACAGGGGTCAGCCCTGCTGTAGGGTCCCTCCTAGTGCATAAGGAATGCCTCGCTGCGCTGGGTGGGTAAGGGTTTGACCTCCTGTAGGTGTGTACTTCTGGTAATTACTCAAGAGGTCTGACAGCCAAATTAGGAGAGGTACTTTTGGAAGTACAGTTGCTGACAAAAACCATAGTACAATATAGCATCCCTAGTGAGAAAGCCCAATGGTGCCCTGTTATCGTGATGTCAATAACTACAGGGGAGCGCTAGAACTAGACCCCATAAGGAGAAAGTACAGAGACCATGCTGGGACATTGCATTCCTGTTCACTTAAAAGTCCAAGGACCACAGAATGTGCCAGCAGAGCCCCACTCCCCACCCCCTCACAGTAAAAAGGTCTCAGCGGTAAGCTCTGGTTAATGTACCTCATTTAATTTTAGGATCCCTTAATCCAGGAAGCTCAAATCTGAAAAGAAGGAAGAAAGATACAATGGAAGGGAGAAGACTGAAGTGCTGATGTGCAGCGTGAATTTGAGGTGCACATTGTAAATCTATACTAACTAGGGGTAGTCATGCTACGCAAAGCTCTGTGAAACGGTAAAAAATCTCTGCGAGCATGCAAAACTCCGCGAACATGCGGAATTGCTTGTCCTGCGTGTTTGCAATGCTTTTTTCCTGTTCACGAATGCTGTTTGCGTGCTCGGGGAGAAATATCTTGTGAACACGCATTTTATAAGCGCGAACAAGCAAAAAATTCTGTGAAGCCGCAGATCACTGAATTTTTGTCAATTCCGCATTCTCCACGGAACGCGAAATTACCCAAATTCCGCAAATTCTGCGAGCAGAACGGAATTTAGCGCCCAGGCCTAATACTAACAGCATCCGCACCCGTCAGCTGTGGAGCTCAGAGAGGGAGTTTGAGAGCCTGAAAGCCCCTTCGGGGTGAGTTAAGCACTATATAAACCATCTTATAATAGCATATCTGATAACTGGGCCGCGCTCCGAATCCTTAGAAAGAAGCGGTCATCATCAGGTGGAACTTAAAACCAATCCCACATACAAGAGAGTCGAGATGCGCTCTTACCTGGAACTAGAGAAGGGTCTTCTTCCGCTCCCCATCACACCACTTCCTTTCCCAGACTCACAAACACATACACTATGCACACAACACACAGGACTTGGCAGCACTTCAGTAAGCATTTCTCAGCAGGCAGGATAGCTGCCACACCTTCCTGCCAGTATGTCGACAGGCCCACAAACTACGTCCATACCCCCACCATGTCCCTCTTCAAGGTTGTAGTTCATTACTTACCACTCATACCGAAGCCCTTCGTAATAGCCAATGTAAAATAAATACAAACTTGCAGCTGGTTTCCTCACTACTTGGTTACAATTATAAAGCACCTCATGCTTAATTGAAGCTTCGGGACGCTTTAGAATGTTTGTCTGGTGTGATAGGGATAAGCACAGGGAAAGAAGGGTGCTCAGCAACTAAGAACCAATTGAACTTTTCTGTAAGGAGACTTTCATCAGCTTTCTTCATTTAAGAGGCCTCATAACAAAAAAAATATACTCTTGGATAATCATCTAGAAAGAATGTGCCCTTGTAAAGGTAACTGGTGCTTGTGTAAAGCGCTCCAATAGTTCACGCTATATACAACTGCAACAAAAACAAGTGATGGGAGTGCATAGGCCATACCTCCGCTAGCTGACTAATAACGTAGAATTTTTCTCTCTCTGTTCTGCCCATAAAACAAGTTTTATGAAGAGACACTTCCGAAACAATAAACTGTAACATTAAACATTAAATATGTCTATACAAACATTTTAAATACATTGATAAAGCTCCGTTTCCCACCCCAGCCTTAATGTGAGAGGATGTGGGTAAGGGCCAGAGCTGCCGAATTTGGAGCTGAGGAACCAGATTCATGTCTCGGTGTCGGCTCAACATCCTGTGATTCCGGGCAAACCACTTAATCTCCTGTGCCTACCAAAAATGAATATGTTCTCGTGTAAAGTGCTCCAATGCCTTCGGTCGAGTTTGCGCTATGAAGTAAAAAAAATGATTTACACAGTGTAAAAAATATGACATTCCCATTAGGAGGGGCTATTGCGCTCTATACAAGGAGGAAGCTGTGATGGTCAATAAAAAACATCACTTAGTGAAATAGCCTGGGATAAACCAAGCACCCAATGGAGGGACAATTGAAAGTGATGGGCCAATAAAAAGCAAGCATTTCTCAATGGCACAACAAGGAACTAATAGTAATACATGGGCGTACTTCTAGCCCATAGACGGATTACACCATTTCTCGCAGACAGCGCAAGTGCTGCCAGGCTCCACCTAAAAATGAGTGAAAGCTTCATTTATTTGTCAACATCTAATGCCCAATTTACATTTGAAAATAGTGGTGGGTGTTCACATACCATGCATGTGCAACTTCCATTGGCTGAATTGAATGGCGGACAAAAATAATATCCAAGTGGATGAATATCGGAATGAATGAATTGGTGAATTAATTAATTATATGTTTTAGGGTCAATGTGATTAATGTAAATAATTACTGTGGTTACAATACTGGGGTATTATCTACACTTGGCTTTAACTTTAATAGACCAATTCTTACTTGTGGATTTATAAATTATGTTTTTCTCTTTAGTGGTGTTGGATTTGGGCCTCTCTGCATTAGTCATCCCCAAACATTTTGCTTTAACCGTGTGTTTTCTGAACCCATTTTTGTTGGCCTTGAGAACTCTGCAAACTTTACCACTGCTAGTAAGTACTAAAGTGTTTGTGCTTTCTCCTTTAAACATGGTAAAATTAGCTTACACCCAATCAGCACATTTAATTTACTTGTAAGTTCTTAGTAAAGTGGTAATACATGTAGTCAGGGCCTTGGACGGAGGCCTGAATGTGCTCTGCCAGTGCAGCTGTCGTCCTAGCAGACCCAAAGCTGCGTGATGCATCGCAACACAACTCATTGGAACCGATGTTGTGCTACACATCTCGATGCAGGACCTCACATCCCAGTCCTGCAGCTCTTGAAACTGCCGCTGCTTGATGCATCTTGATGCAGGACTTCTCAGCACCTATAACCAGGATTTAAGGGACTTTGTTTATTTATGTTATTTATTTATTTATGGGATTTTTAATGCGCAACTAATACCCTAGGGTGTCTAGGCGCAATGAGGTGCTCTAGGATACACAAAAACTCAGGGCATGAACTTATTGATTAAATAACCAAGTTTTCAGGGCCTTACGAAAGGCAATGAGTGTTGGTGCTGTTTTAATATACAAGGGAAGTGTGTAACACATTATGGGGGTCGCTACCAAGAAGCGTCTGTCTCCCCATGTGGCCGTTCTTGTTCGAGAAACCTGCAATAGGTAGCTTGCTGCTGATCTTAGATTCTTTCCAGGTATGTACACCTGAAAAGCTTCCTTTAAGAACTTTGGCCCAGTCTGATGAATGGCCTTATAGGCGATGCAGAGAGCCTTGAATTTGATTCTGCTCTCCACTCTTAGCCAATGTAGATGGCGTATGGCTACTGAAGTAGAGTGTTGCCAAGGAATATTAAGCAGAATCTGTGCTGCCATATTTTGCACAGACTGTAGTTTGTTCAAGATGTATTTGTGAGTGCCAAGGAAGAGGGCGTTTCCATAGTCCAGCTTCGAAAGCACTAAGGTGGTGATCAGTGTTTTCCCTGCCGGAGCAGGTAGGTATGGCATGAGTTTTTTTATTTTCTTCAGCACGAAGAATGTAGCAGAGACCACCTTGTTGACATGATAACCAAAAGATAGCCTGTTATCAAAGATCACTCCCAAATTCCTAACCTTAACAGCTGGAATCGGGGGGGAGCCCATCTGACTGGGCCACCAAGTTGGAGACCATTCGGGAGAGATCTTACCGAAAGTCATAACTTCGGTTTTCTCTGCATTAAGTTTCAGGCAGTTACTGTGCATCCATGATTGTACATCCAGTAACCCCTCCTGAAACTTAGCTGCTACCACTGGACCGTTCTTGTGTACCGCCAACACAAGCTGGGTGTCATCCGCGTAGGTAGTTAATCGCATCCCATGTGATTTAATAACCCTCGCCAAGTCCGCAACATAGATATTAAAAAGCGTGGGACTTAGCGAGGATCCTTGAGGGACTCCACAAGGCAGTTCAGAAGTGGGCGAGTAGTAATTGCCCAATTTGACTGCCTGTTTGCGATTAACTAGGAAGGAGGCTATAAGATCTTTAGCCAGATGACTAATTCCAAGGGCTGCGACACGGTCGACCAAGATGACGTGGTCGACCGTGTCAAAAGCAGCTGACAGGTCCAATAAGATGAGCACTGCAGCACCTCCCGAATCCATGATCTCTCGAATTTCATCCAAGGCCTTTATCAATGCTGTCTCAGTTCCGTGCCCCTTCCGGAACCCGAACTGAGTGTCATCTAGGAGTTTATGTTGTTCAATAAACTCAGAGAGCTGTTTGTTCATTATTGCCTCCACTATTTTGGCAGGGAATGGAAGACAGGCAATTGGCCTATAGTTGGAAGTGATGGTAGGATCTAAGGATGGTTTCTTAATCAGAGGTTTAACAATAGCCTTCTTCCAGGTCTGTGGATAGACACCTGTCTTAAAGATGGAGTTGCATATGTTGGTCAGCGGCTGGGTAACCACATTGTGTAGTTGGTTCATTATGGTTCAGCTGGATTAACTTGGCCACTGTACCCGGCACAGGCTTTATCACCCTAATCAGCCTAATTTTGTGATTTTGTCCCAGTCCGCAGGGAACAGATAACTACACTTGGCACTTTGTGCTTTTGAGCACTGTCTTCACCTAAACCTTTAAAATTGCATATCTTTAGTTCTACTAAATAAAGTGTTGTTGTTTTGGTGTCAAGCAACTTAGTACATTTTACTCTATTTGTCTAAATTGGTGTGGGATTTTTCTTGTGGTGTGTTATGACATAATTACTTTTTGAAGTGCTGCATAAATAGCTTACACATTGCTTTTAAGTTAGGCCAGGCTGCTTATGTGCCAAGCTACAAGAGGGTTGAGCACAGGTTAATTTAATGTTTGCTTGTGTTTCAACCTGACAAGAATTGTGGTTGCCGCGTGAGTAGGGTTTCACTCCCCCTCAACTTGTAACCTAATTTCCTACAATCAGTTCCTATACTTAACTGCCTGTATGTTAAACCTGTGTATTGTCTTCCTCACCGAAAGAAGGGAGCTATTAATTCAGCCCACGAAAATTATCCGTTTTTAATTTAAAAAAGTAACCATACAATAAAACCAAAAAATTACCAGAATATATAGTTTCGCTCACAGCACCCTTAAATGTTACACAACGTCCTAATGACTTAATCTAATTAGCACATGCTACTGATTTAGTTATATACAGAGTAGACCTTATAATGTTTAAAAACACCTATTAGTAAAATCACGGAAATACTTTGAATAAAACACTCATCAAATATTTATTTTCAGGAAATTGGAAGCATCGGTGTTTGATAGGAGACGAACAGAATTTCCTAACGACCCTCGTATAAAAACAGACATTACAACATCCATAGTCCCAGCTGAATAATTTTTGAACCACGTATCGCCATAGTGCCCTATGTTGTTGCTATGATAAGAATCAGTGCTAGGCAACATGGAGGTTGCTGGTTTATCTATAAATTAGTAACATCAACTATTGTAAACTTTCAAAAGATACAACCTAATTAGACTCTTTGAATGCAAATGACAAAAGACAAACGTGTGCCTTTTAATTTGAATTGTTTCAATCAGAAACATTGTGCCTGGCAATTAATGGGCCAAACAACTAGTACAAGGACATGTCTGATCTATGACTCATTCCTTCATACAAAGAAACAGGTGTTCATGGACAAACCACTTAACCAGCATTAAGTGAGTTTCTAGTGAAATTTAAGTCACGTGTTTTGGACAGAACCTTGTGAGCGCCCACAAATACAGGCACGCGTGCAGCCGAGGACACCCTCATGCACGCACACATACACTCGCAATCTATTCCTTTTCGTCTCTCTTAGTCTCTCTCTGTCGAGCCCTCTAGTGAGCAGAAATCTGTCATGCTTGTCATAAATTTAGGAAAAGTGCCCTTTTGTAGATAGTGTAATTTATTATTGTATTCAAATTAAAGAAAATAAATCACACCTATTAGAATATGAATAATATCATAGGTTTCACAGATTACGGTAGTAGGTAAAGGGTTTGGAGTTGGTGGCCCCCCTGGCAAACGCTGGGGGTGCAATATTTTGATTGTGTTAATCCTTGTCAGGCTCTCTTCAGAAAAGTTTTATATTCTTTTGCTACATGTCATTTTGTACATATTTGTATCATTATAAGTGAAAGCATGATGGTAGCCAGGTGGCTTTTGTTTGCCCTGGAGTTAAGCCAATGGTAAAGGCTGTAGGCTTTAGTGATTCCTTGGGAATTGATATATCAGATTCGACAGGTGTGTTCTGTGTATTTGATCAGTTTTGTTACTATAAAGGCAATAGGCCTGTTTTATTTATTATGAAACGTATATGTTAAAGCCACAAGGCCTTAAAGGGGGGATTGTTATTACACAGTGTGAAATCTTGCAGATATCAATTGTGTTAGATGGAATCTCATAGGCTCCCTTTGTAGGCAATGAATGTAGTGTTATTAACCTCTTTGACAAAAACCAAGGGATAAAGATTTTCACTGTAATAATGTGTTATCGATCTATCTATCTATCTATCTATCTATCTATCTATCTATCTATCTATCTATCTATCTATCTATCTATCTATCTATCTATCTATCTATCTATCTATCTATCTATCTATCTATCTATCTATCTATCTATCTGTCTGTCTATCTAACTTTCTATATCTAAGGGCTTTTTGTTTTACTAATAACTTTGGTGCAGTTTAATGAATCTTCGCAAAGTTTTAAAAACTAGTTTGCCGCTCCCTTCAGCTGCTGTCTGGAATGTTTCAGGGTGATCTGTCAAGCGGGGCCTAGACAAAGTGGGGGCCCAAAACGCTTTTTCCCATGCAATTTCCCATGGAAATTTCAGACACGACTTCAGCCCGAAATACATCAAATTTGTCTGAAAGCTAGATCTTAGTCCAGAAGAAGTGCGTTTTGTAATCTGGTGTAAATTTGTTCCGTAGTTTTTAAGTAATTAAAAAAAAGCTGTATGTATATCTAGAGACACGGACACCACCTGGAGCCAAAAGCATTTTTTTAAGACGTGCAAATTCGCGGAGGATGTGCGGAAAAATAAAAAAAACAAGTACAGTTTCCTGTGCTTCTTTTTCTTTTTTGAGCCCCCCCCCCCCCCAGGTGGGCCATGTCTTGGGGGGCACTTATTTATAATATTACGGGGGAGGTGGGGCACATGGACCCTCCTCAGGCTGATTTTGCCCCCAGAGACCCCATTCCCAGGGGTCCGGCCATTAATAAAAAGAGGGAGGGGGGCCATGCGGCCCCCCATAACTAGGTCTATTTTGGCCCTGGGATCCCATCCCACAGGACCCAGCCGAATTAGTAATGGGAAGGGGGCCACATAGCCCCCTTCTGAAGCAATTAATGGCCCTGAGGGCCTGATCCTCCAGGGCCGGCTCCTGTTGTGCTCTGGGGTGCCTAACCAAGGGACACAGCGGTTTCCCTGCCCACAGCGGTGTGGGCAGGGAAACCTGTGTTTGCGCTGGCTTGGCCGAAGCAATTTAAAATCTCCTGCCAATGTTAGAGCAAACATGAAGTCCACTCTCAGCTGGAGGGAGCTTTAAAAATGCTTCCTCCTGCTGTGGAAGGAGTTCAGATCTGTTTCCCTGCCCGCTGTAATATGGGTCAGAGAGCAGATCTGAATATTGCTCCCGTCTGCAGGAGCAGCATGTTTAGCTGCTCCCTGTGGGCAGAGCATTGCCAGCTTCTGCTGGATGCAGGAAGCCGGCTAGGGCCTTGGGCCCACCAGTGCGCCTTTTCAGAATATATGTTGGGTGCACTAGGTGGGCACCAGGGCACCCACCCTTTGTCGGCCAGGCCCCAGGGGATGGGGTCCCAGAGGGTGAAATCATCCTCAGGAGGAGGGCCATGAGACCCCCTCTTCCCCCCTTAGACATTGACCAGGCTTCAGGAAATGGGATCCTGAGAGAGGGGTTATATGCCCACTGCCCATTTAAAAAGATCCTGGGCCCCAAGGGATGGTGTCCCTAGGGACAAATTTGGCCCAGGAGGGGGGCTGCATGCCCCCTCCCCATTTAGAATATCGCCAGGCCCTGGAGAATGGGGTCCCCGGGCCGATATTGGCCCTGGAAGGGGGGCTACATGATGTCATCAGTAACGTCTCTGATCAAGTCATGAGTGATGCAATATGTGAGGTAATAAGCAGTGCTTTGCAGGGGGTGTGAGTTATAGTTACCTCACTAAAGCTGAATTTCTCTGATATTGTACGAGTGACATCTGAGCCTAACTATTACGTCTCTGTAACCTTTGTTTTTTTCAGTGAATTTCAAAAGTTTTCTTGTTCCATTTCCTATCTATAACGTTCCTGTAACCTTTTTTTGTGTGAATTTGTATGTTTTTTAAAATGCTAAATTCAACCTACAACGTCCCTGTAACTTTTGTTTTTTTCTGTGAATTTCTATGTTGTTTTAACTAGTAGTCGCATTTGCCGAGTGGTGAAGAAAGGGGGATGGGAAGTCAGACCAGCTTTCAGGAATTACGTTGTGTAGGACTTACAGGCTTCTTGGCCCCCAAGGTCCCTCAAGAGTAAGGCGGACTTACTTCATCTCCCAACAGTGTACCACAAGCCTCATTTGCAGAGTGGTGGAGAAAGGGGCATGGCCTCCGAAGACCTCTTCGCAATCCTATTGTGTGGAACTTATTAGAGATAACAGGAGGGGTAGTTGCCCCCCAAGGACGTCCTTGGGAGTCAATTACCCCTCCTGCTACCTCTAGTAAGACCCACAGGAGAAAGGGGGTGTGGCCTCCAACCACCTCTCAGCAATCCCACTGTAAGGGGCTTACTGTAGGTAACAGTAGGCCTTGTTGGTCCCAATGGACCTTTAGCAGCCAAGGGGACGTTATCCCCTAACCAGCAACATACCAGGAGGTGTGTTTGCAGAGTGGTGGAGAAAGGGGACGGGGCCTCCAGCTGTGAGTTTTGTATTGCAGTTGTTAAGGTATTATGTGCCAACACGCCTTAAGTCAGGAGCAATTTGGGGACAACACCTCTCAACTTCACAGGGCACTCTCCCCCCAGGGACAGATGGTGCAGCTGAAGATGTTAATGATCCCTCTTCATCCCTTTTCTTCCATGCCCTCATCAAGCTGTTGAAGTGGTAACTTTTCAATTGGTACAACATTGAAAATGTACCATTGGAACATTATTTGTCAGCACCTCTTCAGAGGGTCTTGCCACACAAAGTACATTTACAAATTTGGCAGCAGTCTTTGACTATCCAGAGGGAATTATTAGGAATTCCCATGCAATGCTCTGTTTTTTGGGGGCAGGTCCTTCATCACCTGAATCTTGGTGTTCCAGATCCTGCTCCTCTGGCTGCTGTGGCACCTCCTGCTGCTCATTACCTCCTGTTGCTAATCTAAAGATAAAAAAGACAATCCAAAAACTCTAAAAAGAGTGCTGTAGAAAAAAAACACAGGGCAACTCATGAGAATGATTAAAAAATGAATGGAAGATTCAAGAACAGAGAAATGGGTGGGGACTTCCCAAGAAGATTAATGAAAACTTCTCCAATCAAATCTCTTTCTTACATAGTCACATGATCATCGCGACTACCAGCGTTCTCGTGACAATGGTAAATACAATTAAAAAATACCGAAAAATAAGTTTAAACACAATGTTGGTAGAGAACTATTGTCAAACATTGTTTTAATATGTGTATACATGTGTTTTACACTTTTTGAAAAACATGCGGTCCTCGCACCTTTTCTACACAATAATTTGTGATGAATTTGAGACAATTAAAACAATTAGAAAACAAAACACGCAATTAAATAATCTATTGAAACAAATGACAAGGATTGACACAGAAAAATACATGAATGAGTGGTCCATTATGCAAGTGTGGTGTATAATATGTAGTAGACATTTGAGACTAACTAAATATTAAGTGATTCCCAGTAGAAAGTAACACAGATGAGAAAACAATTTACAGAAATCCATTGACTCTGCTTAAAAAATGAGATTTCATTCAAATCTTCATGTTCATTTTAGAAAAATTCAACCTTGAAATTAAACATTTAGAAATCTACAGATAGCACAAACCCAAGTAAAGCTCCGCTTCATAAAAATTGTAATAAATCTATCTTCAAAGCTCTGCAAATAGTAACCAAAGGTTTTCTCTCTAAAAATCTATATTAAAAAATACCTGAAATCCTTAACCTATATACACATATTAAAACAATGTTTGACAATAGTTCTCTACCAACATTGTGTTTAAACTTCTTTTTCAGTGATAATGTTTACTAACATACCCACCCAAAGATCCAATGTACCACTTGTACGTCCACTCACACACACTCACACACACAGGTGCTTAAACAACCAGTGACAAGCCCATAGAGGTATTCACACAATCCCTCACAGACCCAATCTCTCATTCATAGACCATAGCCGATGATTCATCCATAGAGCAAATTACACATCCACTCACTCATACTGCCATTCACACACCCACTAACTTACCCATACAGTCACTCATGCACCCACTCACTTACCAATACAGCCACTCGCACATCCAATCATACAGACATATAGACACTTACACATCCACTCATATACCCTTACAGCCACTCACACCCACACACTTACCTATACATACACTCAAACAGCTACCCAATCACCCATACAGCCACTCACACACCAACTCCCTTTCCCATAAAGCTACTCACACAGCCACCCAGTTACACATACAGCGACTCACCCTTTCATAGATCCATAGAGCCACTCACACAGCCACTTAATTACTGATACAGGTACTCACACACACATTTACTCACCAATAAAATGACTCACACATCCAGTCATACAGACATACAGACACTTTCACATCCACTCATATGCCCTTACAGCCACTCATACACCCACTCAATCACCCATACAGAAACTCACACAGCCCCTCACTCATAAAACCACTCACACACACTCACACATCCACAGAACCACTTAGATACCCATTCACATATCCATACAACCACAAACACACCCACTCACTTGCCCTTAAGGCCACTGACACATTTACTCTCCAATAAGCCACTTATACCCACTCACCTACCTATACATACACTCAAACAGCTACTCACTCACTCATACAGCCACTCACCCACCCTCCCCCTCACCCACACAGCCACTCACACTGCCACTCAGACACCCATACAGCTACTCACCCACCCATTCATAGAGACTTTCACACAGCACCTCAGTCACTGATACAGGTACTCACTCACCTATGCAAACACTCACACATTCATTCGCTCACCCACACAGCTTCTCACACACCCACTCATTCATCCACACAACTCTCATGCAACTACTCACACACCCATACAGCCACTCACACACCCACTCACACACTGATACAGATAGTCACACAGACAATCAGATGAGAAATGTTTGCAATAGTATGACTAACTACTAGCACAGAAAGAATAGTAAATTAACTAATGCTGTAGCTTAGGATATATCGTTAAGTCTCAGAAATATTTATGAAACACACTCACAGGATGACATCATCAGTGGTGTCATTGGTGATGTCATCAGTGATGTCACTGACCATGTCATTAGTGATGTAATATGTGAGGTCATAAGAAGTGCATTACAGGGGCATACATTTTAGTTAGCTCAGCTAACTCCATACAGTTTCAAAAGACTTCTTTAAGACAGGTTTTAGCAGAAACTCCTGAATGGAATTACACCAAATTTGGCAGGAAGCTAGATCTTGGTTCACCGGTTGTGCTTTTTGTGATTTCCTGTAAATCCATTCAATAGTTTTTGAGATATTAAGGATTTTAAAAAGTGCATATTTTAGCAGTCCCCCCAAGAGCACACAAACAAAAAAGAAACCCTGTGATTAATCGAGAGGCCAATTTTTTCTGTGAGCCTTCATTCTCTGGCGGAAGGGAGAGGCACTCGCGAGTCATGCAAGAGTGAGCGCTCTGTTTGGCTAGCTGTTGGAATGTTAGAAATTAAATGGCCGCCATTACGGCTTACTTTGAAAAATGTTAAATGTTGTGGAAATGAAGTGAACAAGCTATAGAAGGGGGCAGCAGAAAGGTATGTTGCCCTCCTACATTTAGAGAGGATGTGTCGAAGGGATAGCTACTGTGAATATAATAAATGTATATTATTTTTACCTCATTTTTATGATCTAGTGGGACTCGCGCGGGATCGTGAATAATAGAAAGGAGTAGATGAGTTCTCGATACATTCTATTAGTAGGAATGGATATTGTGGTCCTTTTGAGAGTGTTAAGAGATAAGTGCTGTGAATATTAGAAGGTTAAATCATGTTTTTTTATGTTATGAGAACCTTGCAGAATCGTGAAAAGTAGAAAGAAGAGGGTGATGTTTGAATAAACTCTTCTATGCACACACTTTACTGTATGAAGGAGTCCTACTGGAGATGGTGTTTATCAGACTCTACTATCTCTGCTCATTGGTTTTAGAAGAGTTATGAGTAAAGTTAAGGCTCATCCAAACACCCTACTACTCACACCCATCACCTGAGAAGGAGGTCTGAAAGGAGAGCCCAGTCCCTCCCTACTCCATACTAAGCACACCTATCATAACAGAGAAAGGTCTTAGCGGAGAGGCCAGTCCATCCACACATCCTACTATACACACATGCCATCTGAGAGAGAGATCTGAAAGGAGAGGCCAGTGTCTCCACAAACCCTACTACGCACACCTGTCATCTGAGAGAGAGGTTTAAACAAAGAGCCCAGTCCCTCCCAACACCCTACTATGTACTCTTATCATTACAGAGAGAGGTCTCAGCAGAGAAATTCACGTCCAACACACATCTTACTAGACACACCTGTCATCTGGGAGAGAGGTCTGAAAGGAGAAGTCAGTCCCTCCCCACACCCTAGTACGCACACCTATCATTTCAGCGAGAGATCTCAGCAGAAAGACCAGTCCTCCCACACACCCTACTACACACACCCCTGTCATCTGAGAGAGAGGTCTGAAAAGAGAGGTCAGCCCTTCTCCACATTCCACTATGCACACCCATCATTATAAAGAGCGGTACCACCAGAGAGGTCAGTCCCTCCCGATACCGTACTACGCACACCTGTCATCTGAGAGAGGGGTCTGGAAAGAGAGCCCAGTCCTTCCCCACAACCTGCTATGCACATCCATCATCTGAGAGAGAGTTCTGAAAGGAGAGTCCTGTCTCTCCCAACACCCAACTAAGCACACCCATTATTACAGAGAAAGGTTTCAGCAAAGAGGCCAGTCATTCCATACATCCTACTATGCACATTAATCATCTGCGCGAGCGGTCCGAAAGAAGAGGCCAGTCCCTCCCCAGCAGGGGCAGTTCCTAATGATGGGCAGAAGGGCCACTCCCCTCCAACTACAAGCCTGAAGGATGGTATTTGCAAAAAGCTATTTCCATCCATATTTCCGTTAAATTCACTGTGCCATTGCCTGCCTGGATTGATGCTCGGTGAAACGGATGTCATTCAGTTTTTCTTAGGCACAGGCATGCCTGTTATATATCGGTAGGGTTGAATTTTAAGCAGGCTGTCAGGGGGCCAGTCTGGGTCTGTAATACTTGGGATCCGTAGAACCTGCCCCTTTATGACACAATGCATTGCCACCTTTTTCAAGCAACCCCAGGCATACATTGTGTCAGCACTGTACTCCCCAGGGCTGCATGTCAATTGCAAAGCCGCCTTTCATATACCTCCCTTTCCAAAGTCGTCGTGGAGTGGTGTGGTAAGGAAACATAACTGGCCCCTCCTAAACTAGTGAAGAGTTGGGAAAGGAAGGTCACATGCTGTAAACAGAATATACTGTGCATGCTTCAGTGCCTCGTGTATTTTGTGTATAGCATTTCAGAAGATTATGGAAAATACTTCTGATGTCTGCAACATCACACCGGACAGAGCGGAGGACAAGACTTACCTCCCCCTACAATTCACTTTCTCTCCGTTTTGTGCTAGTTTTAAAATCCTAGTTTGCTGTCTAGCAGATGGCAAACTTGGATGTAAATGAGCTAAACATAAAAAGAGCCTGATGCTCTCTAGTGCTCCCACTTTAGGCAGTCGCCCACGTTATGTTTTTCCATTCGTTCCTCTGTTAGATTTAATGTATTCCAGGTCATATTTACAAGCCCCTTGCAACATGTTTATGACACTGTTGCATCACTTCTGTGACTCAGTGGCATTGTAAACAATGCATAAATCACAAAAGGGTACCAGAGGGTCAAAAGTAAGACAGGCTGATTAGCAGAGACAGAGACGGTGTAGCGCTCCCACTAGCCATATAACTGCGAGAGGAATGATGAAAAACATGCCAGATCAAGAACAGTGTCTGGTCTCTGGCTCCCATCAGTCACCACTCGGAACCACCCTTCATCATTTGGGGCTCCGAGGACCAACACTATACTGGATCTTGGTTTCACAACAGAAAGGAATGAACCTTCCTGTTGGTAAGTAAGTGTTGGTGTTATGGTAGAGACCATATGTGTTGGTGAAGTAACTGACAGGGATAAAAAGTGTAGTGTGCAGTGCAAGGAAAACCAGGAAGGGTAGGGAGGAGTGAGTAAAATTGGTTTAAAGGAGCAAAAAGATAGTTTAATAGGGTGTAGCTCCTAGCACCAATATTAAAAAATAGCCAAGACAGGGTAAAGCTATGACCTGTCTAGTGGTGTAACGTGGTCGACATGTTTCAGCAAATACTGGCCAATAGCCTTGCTTTCTTCAGGACAACAAATATACGGCTACTGCAAACAAGACACCAAGTGTGACAGATAAGTGAAAAAATTAATTAAAATGAAGGAACGACACAGAAAAGTCACCTGAACCTCCAGGTGTGTCTGTTCCGAGTCTTCTCACTTAATCAGCAGTGGGCTGAAAATAAAAAGCATGGCATGAGCTGATGTCCCATCCCTGTCTGAAATAAGCCTGTCTTTTACACCTGTTGCAATCATCAACATGGGCGTAGTTCATGTCTCGGGATCTGAACAAACACACTGACAAAGCTAGTGTATACCAACATTCGTGGAAATTGAACCATTTCAAGTTTCACAAGATGCTTCTTACCTGGTTAGTAAGAAGTATATACCTCACCCCGCCTGGCTACGGCTCGGGACTGGTGAAGCACCGCTCTAAAAAGGTGAATAAATTCAAAAACAAGAATCATCCACCATGTCATGCCTGGACTTAATCAAAGAGAACCATTGTAGATGCTAGCAATTAATGAAAAGCAGCGGAAGGTGTTATATCCGCTTTGGAATTAGAAAATATATCATATTCATAAGCAATTGTTGCATGCTTCCTTCAGTGCCAACTGAGCTGTGCCAGCAAAGGAGAGAGACCACCTAATGTCCTGAACCACACACCAAGGAGCGTAGGTGCCCCGTGAGCAAAGGGCCACCAAACAACAGAACACACACCCGAAACAAAACAACCCGCTAAAGAGCGGATCGCTTACCAAACATGCGTATCGCCGCTCGGACCAATTACCAGATCTTGCAGCGATCACTCACCTATCCGTCGGTACTTCCTAGCGGCATCTGTGCCGTCTGGTGAGGTACCGGCGGTCTGATTCCATTGCGATTATATCCCGTCCATCCTCATTGGCCAGAGCCGAGCACGTGACGCGCCATTTTGTGCGTCACGCGTCCGAGATGCTACGGAGTCCCTGATAGGGGCAGCATACCGGCCGACTATCCAATGGCAGCTAAAGAAGTTATATGCACTGGAATGTAAACAAAGAATCGCGGAGCTTAGCCCACGGAACTCGAAAACTGTTATAATATTTATATTAGTAGTAAAAAAACGGGGTGGTGGTGCAGCCGCGCGTAAAACGTTATTGGCATCATCATATAAGACTGATGAGGCACCATCGTGCGCAACTGGTGATGTAGGGAACCGGGCAATGCAGTGCAATGCGTGACATCGTAATGGCAACAAAAATTGTTTGTGACCATATCGAAAGTCATCAGGTAATGTACATAATTGAATGGTGTGGTAAAGGACATAAGGAAGAGTCTCAAACTAGCTTTGATATATGTGGCATAGTTACATAGTGATGTACCTGCTGGAAAAAAACAGGGTTTCATTCCAGCATAGGTATACGTAACATAGTTATACAAAAGTGTATCTGCTGAATAAAAAAAGGTTACTGGGTCATATTCTTGAAGGTTAAGTTGTCACGTGAAGTGCATCTTCAGCAGATGGTTTAAAATGATGACCAGGGAATGTCATCATTCAGTCCTGTACGATCGCTCCCCAATCTCAACACCCATCTCTGTTCCTTCTTGTGCAGAAAATTACTCACATTGGTGATGTGAGAAGGAATGAACGGTTTTTCTAAGACCGTCCATTTGAAAGAAGTGGGTGAGTGATTTAGTGCAATGAAGTGGTTAGTAAGCTTAGTAGCCTGTCTCCTGCAGTTAATGGTACTCCTGTGCTCAGATAGTCGCACCTTTATTTTGCGAGTGGTCATACCCACATACCTAAGATTACATGGGCAGGTTATGAGATAGATTAATTTGTCGCTGTTGCAGTTGGTGAACTTCAGCTGTCTCCAGGGCCTGGAAGTCCCGATGTCTATCTCTGTTGTTCTGGACGTTTGGGCACATGATTGACAAGTGCCACAGGGATGGTGGCCAGACACTGGGGGTAGATCCCAAAGGGTACCTATTGCTCTCGGAGTATCATCTGGGGGTCTGGTGTGTACCATTCTGTCCCGCAGGTTGGGTCCCCTTTTAAAGGAGAATAGTGGTTGTGGAATTGACTGCGGTCCCGAGTTTAAAATGGACCAGCGTTTCTTGACCGCTTTCTTAATGTTGTGGGACAGTGTGCCAAAGGTATGTACAAAGGTCAGCCTTTCGATTGGTGCTTTAGGAATGGTTGGTTCTAATAGTGCTGCCCTATTGTTGTTACTGGCACGTTTCATGGCTCGATGTACCAAGCGGGGAGGATATTTCCTTTCGATGAGTTGGTTTTTGAGTGCAGAGGAATGTGTTCTGAAGGCAGTGTTAGTGGAACAATTTCTTTGGACTCTCAAAAACTGTCCAAACGGAAGATTGTCCCGCAGGGACTTAGGATGGTAACTGTCATATAACAGCAAGGAATTCCTGGACATAGGCTTCCTGTATAATTCGGACTGTAAACCCGTAGGTGTGGCCTTAATCATCAGATCAAGAAATGCTAGCTGGTTTTCGCCAATCTCAACCGTGAAACGTAGAAAAGCATTTCTGCTATTAAGCCAACCCAGGAAGTCTTGACAACTGTCTCTGGAGCCCCGCCACACCACCAAAATATCATCAATATATCGTCTCCATGTCCTTATATGTTCACGATATGGGTTGGACTCATTGAGGACAAACCGTTGTTCGAAGTAGTGTACGTAAAGGTTTGCCAGGCTGGGGGCATAAACGCTCCCCATGCTGGTTCCAGACACTTGTAAATAGATGTTGTCTTCGAACTTGAAGAAATTCCTCTTCATGGCTAAGGTGGCACAGGCCATGATGAAATGTACTGGAGTGATGGTGTCTCTCTCGGTGGTGTCAAGTAGGGAATGGATGACCTCGAGGGTTTCGTCCTGGGGTATTGAGGTGTATAACGCCTCTACATCAAACGAGACCAAAAGGTCCGTATTGATGTTGAAATTGAGGTCGGGTAGTAAGCGTAGGACGTCGGTGGTATCCTTGAGGTAGGTTGGCATAGTTTGGACCATGGGGCGTAAAAAGTGGTCAACAAACGTAGATAAGGGTTCCAGAACGGACCCAATGCCCGATATGATGGGTCTACCTGGTGGTGGGCGTTTCTCCTTATGCACTTTAGGTAGTATATAAAAGTAAGGAGTCACAGGATGTTCAGTATTGAGGAACCTGGCCTCTGGCTCAGTCACCCATCCTTCGTTCAGTGCCTCTTCTGTCATATCGCGAATCGTCCTCTGAAGATCTGGTGTGGGGTCTTGGTCCAAGAGGCGATAAGATCTGACATTGTTAAGTTGCCGAAGGCATTCAGCCCTGTACGTCTCAGTGTCGAGGATGACGATTGCTCCTCCCTTATCGGCTGGCTTTATCGTTATAGATTTATCGACTGATAAAGATTTAAGAGCCTGATGCTCAGCCTTAGGTAGATTACAAAACGTTTTTCTTTCGTGTTCGAAGAGCTCATCGATGTCCCTTTCAATCGCCTGTTCAAAGGCCAAGACATTAGCTGGCATAAGATGAGTAGGTGGATTGAAAGTTGATTTGGGTCTTAGTCCAGTGTTAGCCATTGCTTCTTCTTGGTCCAGTTTCTCTTTGTCCATAAAGAAGAAGTGTAATCGCACCTTTCTGATGAACTTGGCCAGTTCAACACGAGTTTCAAAATGTTCATTTCTGTATGTAGGAACGAAACCCAATCCTCTGTTGAGAGCCGTTAGCTCAATCTGGGTCAGAGAGCGGCTACTAAGATTGATCACGATGCTATCTCCGTGGGGGTTTGTTCTTTGTTCCTGGCCGTGGTGCTCCGTAAGTTCCGAGTCGAGCTCGTTGTTGGCGGAGAGTTGAATTGCACTTGGGGTTGTGCTGGTGTTTTGGCTGTGGATTGGCCTCTCCTCCTGCCCCGTGACCTGCCGTGGCCATACCCTAAAAAAGGCTGCCCATTAAAGTTGGTTGGAAAGGCTGGTGGAAAATTGGGAGGGAAGGGACCCTTAGGAGGTTGAAAGGGATTCTGTTGATTGGGAGGAAAACCAGGAGCCCCATATTGCCAAGGGTTTGGTGGCCACCACTGTTGTGGGCCCTGATTGTGTTGGTTACCTCGCCAGAACTGATTGAAATTTCTTCTACCTCGACCTCTATTTGGTCTAGATGGATTGTCACTACCAGAATCGCTGCCCGTGGTGCTACCATCTGAGTCAGAAGTACCATAGTTGGAGCTTGTTTTGCGACTATTGGAGTTATACACTGGCGGAACATAAGAATCGCTAGTGTAAGGATATACTCGTTCAAATTTGAATTTATCCAAGTCCTTCTTAAACTTTTCCATTTTGGTGAAAAGGATATGGTCTTTGTAGTCGCTATTACTCTTGTCAGACTCCTCTTTTTTCTTCCGAAAGATTTTATCTGAGAGGGTAGTTTTGATCTTAGATTCAGTGATCTGTATCTCGATCAATATAGCATCGGCTGCAGATTTGGAAGTTTTGATGATCAAGATCAGCCAATCCCTCGTGCAACGCCAAGCAATCATTGCCCAGCTCTTCAAGAACTCTTTATCATTTAGAAATAGCCGGGGGGCATTGGTAACTAAAAGCCCAGTGGGGGCACAGTCGTTACGTAGGTACTGGGCCATGATGGTTCCATGTAAAGATGTTCTAGTCATGGATTTTTTTAAGGCCTAACAGCTACCTATACTACCTAAAGTGCATAAGGAGAAACGCCCACCACCAGGTAGACCCATCATATCGGGCATTGGGTCCGTTCTGGAACCCTTATCTACGTTTGTTGACCACTTTTTACGCCCCATGGTCCAAACTATGCCAACCTACCTCAAGGATACCACAGACGTCCTACGCTTACTACCCGACCTCAATTTCAACATCAATACGGACCTTTTGGTCTCGTTTGATGTAGAGGCGTTATACACCTCAATACCCCAGGACGAAACCCTCGAGGTCATCCATTCCCTACTTGACACCACCGAGAGAGACACCATCACTCCAGTACATTTCATCATGGCCTGTGCCACCTTAGCCATGAAGAGGAATTTCTTCAAGTTCGAAGACAACATCTATTTACAAGTGTCTGGAACCAGCATGGGGAGCGTTTATGCCCCCAGCCTGGCAAACCTTTACGTACACTACTTCGAACAACGGTTTGTCCTCAATGAGTCCAACCCATATCGTGAACATATAAGGACATGGAGACGATATATTGATGATATTTTGGTGGTGTGGCGGGGCTCCAGAGACAGTTGTCAAGACTTCCTGGGTTGGCTTAATAGCAGAAATGCTTTTCTACGTTTCACGGTTGAGATTGGCGAAAACCAGCTAGCATTTCTTGATCTGATGATTAAGGCCACACCTACGGGTTTACAGTCCGAATTATACAGGAAGCCTATGTCCAGGAATTCCTTGCTGTTATATGACAGTTACCATCCTAAGTCCCTGCGGGACAATCTTCCGTTTGGACAGTTTTTGAGAGTCCAAAGAAATTGTTCCACTAACACTGCCTTCAGAACACATTCCTCTGCACTCAAAAACCAACTCATCGAAAGGAAATATCCTCCCCGCTTGGTACATCGAGCCATGAAACGTGCCAGTAACAACAATAGGGCAGCACTATTAGAACCAACCATTCCTAAAGCACCAATCGAAAGGCTGACCTTTGAATTTGAATTTGAATTTAAAAGAACTTATAAAGCGCACGTACACTGAGTCAGTTTCATGGCGCTGATGAGGTCCCTAACAGAGTGAGATAAAAGAGCTAATGGGGATTAGAGAGCTAGGTGCAAAAAGCCTGCTGGAATAGTAATGTTTTTAGTGACCTCCGAAACTCCAAATAAGAGGGAGAGAGTCTTAAAGATAGGGGGAGGTCATTCCAGAAGGTGGGGGCAAGTACGGCAAACTTCTGTCCCCCTGCCCGCTTCTTTTTAAACCGGGGCGTAGTTAGTAGAGCTAGGCTGGAGGAACGAAGGTGCCTAGAGGGAGCATAGGCAGAAATTGCCGAATTAATGAAGGCCGGGGCTGTGCCCGCCCTAGCTTGAAAAGTCAAGCACCCTAGCTTGAACTTAGCTCGCTCTTTTATCGGGAGCCAATGTAAGCTCTTGAGTAGAGGGGTCGAGTGATGGGACTTAGACAGGCCAAAGACCAGGCGGGCAGCCTGGTTTTGTACTAGTTGTAGGCGCTGCAAGGCATATGCAGGAGCTCCATTATAAATGATATTACCGTAGTCCATCTTTGACAGGACCATGGCCATCAGAATTAGCTTTAAGGCAGAGGTAGAGAAAAATCTGGCGATTTTCCGAATAACTCGAAGTGTGAAAAAGCAAGAAGAGACCACCGAATTAATGTGTGAATGGAGGGTTAATTGGTTGTTAAGCGTGATCCCAAGAGTTTTGACTGAACGGGAAGGAAGGGGGGGGGACCAAGTGAGGAGGGCCAAAAAGAAGAGGACCAGGGATTGGCAGCACCGCCCGTCGCCACAAGTTCAGTTTTATCCGGATTAAGTTTTAACTGGTTGATATTCATCCAGTCTCGGATAAATAGCTTACCTTTGTACATACCTTTGGCACACTGTCCCACAACATTAAGAAAGCGGTCAAGAAACGCTGGTCCATTTTAAACTCGGGACCGCAGTCAATTCCACAACCACTATTCTCCTTTAAAAGGTGACCCAACCTGCGGGACAGAATGGTACACACCAGACCCCCAGATGATACTCCGAGAGCAATAGGTACCCTTTGGGATCTACCCCCAGTGTCTGGCCACCATCCCTGTGGCACTTGTCAATCATGTGCCCAAACGTCCAGAACAACAGAGATAGACATCGGGACTTCCAGGTCCTGGAGACAGCTGAAGTTCACCAACTGCAACAGCGACAAAATAATCTATCTCATAACCTGCCCATGTAATCTTAGGTATGTGGGTATGACCACTCGCAAAATAAAGGTGCGACTATCTGAGCACAGGAGTACCATTAACTGCAGGAGACAGGCTACTAAGCTTACTAACCACTTCATTGCACTAAATCACTCACCCACTTCTTTCAAATGGACGGTCTTAGAAAAACCGTTCATTCCTTCTCACATCACCAATGTGAGTAATTTTCTGCACAAGAAGGAACAGAGATGGGTGTTGAGATTGGGGAGCGATCGTACAGGACTGAATGATGACATTCCCTGGTCATCATTTTAAACCATCTGCTGAAGATGCACTTCACGTGACAACTTAACCTTCAAGAATATGACCCAGTAACCTTTTTTTATTCAGCAGATACACTTTTGTATAACTATGTTACGTATACCTATGCTGGAATGAAACCCTGTTTTTTTCCAGCAGGTACATCACTATGTAACTATGCCACATATATCAAAGCTAGTTTGAGACTCTTCCTTATGTCCTTTACCACACCATTCAATTATGTACATTACCTGATGACTTTCGATATGGTCACAAACAATTTTTGTTGCCATTACGATGTCACGCATTGCACTGCATTGCCCGGTTCCCTACATCACCATTTGCGCACGATGGTGCCTCATCAGTCTTATATGATGATGCCAATAACGTTTTACGCGCGGCTGCACCACCACCCCGTTTTTTTACTACTAATATAAATATTATAACAGTTTTCGAGTTCCGTGGGCTAAGCTCCGCGATTCTTTGTTTACATTCCAGTGCATATAACTTCTTTAGCTGCCATTGGATAGTCGGCCGGTAAGCTGCCCCTATCAGGGACTCCGTAGCATCTCGGACGCGTGACGCACAAAATGGCGCGTCACGTGCTCGGCTCTGGCCAATGAGGATGGACGGGATATAATCGCAATGGAATCAGACCGCCGGTACCTCCCCAGACGGCACAGATGCCGCTAGGAAGTACCGACGGATAGGTGAGTGATCGCTGCAAGATCTGGTAATTGGTCCGAGCGGCGATACGCATGTTTGGTAAGCGATCCGCTCTTTAGCGGGTTGTTTTGTTTCGGGTGTGTGTTCTGTTGTTTGGTGGCCCTTTGCTCACGGGGCACCTACGCTCCTTGGTGTGTGGTTCAGGACATTAGGTGGTCTCTCTCCTTTGCTGGCACAGCTCAGTTGGCACTGAAGGAAGCATGCAACAATTGCTTATGAATATGATATATTTTCTAATTCCAAAGCGGATATAACACCTTCCGCTGCTTTTCATTAATTGCTAGCATCTACAATGGTTCTCTTTGATTAAGTCCAGGCATGACATGGTGGATGATTCTTGTTTTTGAATTTATTCACCTTTTTAGAGCGGTGCTTCACCAGTCCTGAGCCCTAGCCAGGCGGGGTGAGGTATATACTTCTTACTAACCAGGTAAGAAGCATCTTGTGAAACTTGAAATGGTTCAATTTCCACGAATGTTGGTATACACTAGCTTTGTCAGTGTGTTTGTTCAGATCCCGAGACATGAACTACGCCCATGTTGATGATTGCAACAGGTGTAAAAGACAGGCTTATTTCAGACAGGGATGGGACATCAGCTCATGCCATGCTTTTTATTTTCAGCCCACTGCTGATTAAGTGAGAAGACTCGGAACAGACACACCTGGAGGTTCAGGTGACTTTTCTGTGTCGTTCCTTCATTTTAATTAATTTTTTCACTTATCTGTCACACTTGGTGTCTTGTTTGCAGTAGCCGTATATTTGTTGTCCTGAAGAAAGCAAGGCTATTGGCCAGTATTTGCTGAAACATGTCGACCACATTACACCACTAGACAGGTCATAGCTTTACCCTGTCTTGGCTATTTTTTAATATTGGTGCTAGGAGCTACACCCTATTAAACTATCTTTTTGCTCCTTTAAACCAATTTTACTCACTCCTCCCTACCCTTCCTGGTTTTCCTTGCACTGCACACTACACTTTTTATCCCTGTCAGTTACTTCACCAACACGTATGGTCTCTACCATAACACCAACACTTACTTACCAACAGGAAGGTTCATTCCTTTCTGTTGTTAAACCAAGATCCAGTATAGTGTTGGTCCTCGGAGCCCCAAATGATGAAGGGCGGTTCCGAGTGGTGACTGATGGGAGCCAGAGACCAGACACTGTTCTTGATCTGGCATGTTTTTCATCATTCCTCTCGCAGTTATATGGCTAGTGGGAGCGCTACACCGTCTCTGTCTCTGCTAATCAGCCTGTCTTACTTTTGACCCTCTGGTACCCTTTTGTTATTTATGTTAGGTGGGCATGTACTCAGAGCTGGTCATTAAATTGCCCATGGGTCCCCTTTACTGTGTGTGGTTTGGAGGATTGTAAACAATGCGCCACTATGCAACAGATTTACAACGTGACATATCTAGTGAGATACGCCCCTTTGTAAAGCCCTGTGCTACCTGATACCTGCGTCAGGTATACAGTATGTAGAGTGGGCGTTTCGTCGCAAGGCAGCCCCATAAAAGTGACGCAGTGAAATCTACAAGATTTCATTGAGTCACCTTTATGTCCCGCTGCAAATCCTTATGCCTGCTTGAAGCAGGCGTAAGGAGTGATGCAGCATGTTAGGTATAGGGCGCTCCTGAGCATTGTTGGAGTTGCAACGCACTTGCGACACGACTCCAGCAATGCGCTGCCCTTACGACATAAGATGCCACACGCAGCTGACTCTCCTTGCCCATGATGCGTCGCATTGTAAATGCGAGCATTCCGTGGTGGCGCAAGGTTATTCCTATGTGTCGCATGTTTACTGGCACATCCCTGCTAATATGCAGGGATGCGCCAGTCCTTGTAGATCTGCCCTCCAAGTTTTTATACGACTCTGTAAGTAACAAACAACCTACAGGAAAAAGTGGTTGAAAACTTGAGAGCCATGCCACAAATCGAAAAAAAAAATCTTTGCAAGTTAAAAAGCAATATCGAGTCTTGAGAAGGGAGTGGGAGACTTGTGTTTTTCTTTCTCATCACCAACCTGCGTTTGAGCTACTGTGCAAATGATCGCTGGGGGCCATTTTGAATAGTTCCTGACCTAAATATAACATGCAGTTAGGCTGAGAATTTGAGGCAGCGCCTGCTGTGGCACGTGCTCCAGGGAGGAGCGGCAAGCAGTCTTTATCGGCCCAGGTCTGTACTATGTCCAAAAACTTCATGTTGCATTGCTCCCGGGGACATGCAGGTTAATCTGTGGGATGTGCAGGTAAATGTATTGCAACGCGAGTTTACCACCAGGCCCCACCTGTGACAGTTGCTCTGCTGTGTATTTTCATTATCCGCTTTGGGATGGAAGCATGTTCCTTCCCTGTCCCCGCTGCACTCTGTCAAGATTCTAACCTTTTTAAGAAGGCACAGAACTTACGAGAGTTACAGAAAATTCCCCGTTACTTGCGTTGTCTTGTGTTTCATGTTTTGGTGCACAGGCTCATCACATTCTGGTATATTTTACAAATTGCCTTGTAGACTTGATGGTTAAGCCTAAAACGTTTGTAAGAGAAGACGGTTTGGACAGAAAGGCCATGCCATCCATATTGTGCAAGATTGTGTGATGGCATAACAGGCTGTTTTATTGTAAAGATTGAAATGATCGACTGGAAAGGACTGGGTTAATGTGTCTGAATATTCACATTCTGAGTAGTATTCTTGAAGCTGTATTTTGTAGTATATGATGATGTGATATTGTTTTATTTATTTATTATTTTTCATTAGCGCAAGCAGTAGGTACATTTAAATAAATCATAGTAATGTCACGGTAGATAGATTTAGAAAAACACCTTTAATTGATATTTCTCGATAATCAAATGTCTATCAACCTTCTCATACTGGTTTGAAATACGGTTGGAAATAAATCTACCCCAAATCTTTAAAAGGCATTTGATTGGATTACCTTCATACTGTTGTTTAGTAAATGAACGGATGTCTGAATAATCCTGAAGCCATAATTGTGTTTGGGAATTGATTAAGGATCTTCTGCTCTCAGATTAAAAATTCAGTATTAAGACCAGAAAGACTTGAACTAGCCATCCCCTCGGTGATCATGTCTAACTTGGGGTGAGGATGTACCCTAACGGCTAGGGTGGTGAATCACACATCTGGGGAACCTAGCTCGAGTCTCAGCAATGACTCTCTCGCAGAGGCTGCCTCCACGAAGGGGGGGCTCGAGAGTCGGCGGCATAACGGTCGCCGTGCCCCTCTCCTCCCCCCAGGAACAAGCAGCCAAGGGTGCGAAACCAGCCCGGGCTCGCCACAACAACCCCCCTCCCCCTGTGGGCCGCCGGGGCCAATGGGGGGGAAGCGAGGTACCAACCCCCCAATGAGGGGCCTAGCTAACAGGCAGGCCACAAGACAAAGAGAAGGGGGTGATATAAGGCTGCTCCCCCAGGTGAGCTCCATGTCCACGGTAGGACCATGGGGAGCAGCACCTGAGGGCGGTGTGCCAGGACGGGACCACTAACCTTGGGATGCCTCACGGTGGGAAGAGCTGGCTAAAGGGCAGAGGGTCAGACCACTTACCTTCAGATGCCTCGTGGGTGGGTGAGGCGGCTTACCGAAAAAGGGAGGTAGCAAAACGGAGACGGCGCTCGCAGCCCAGCACCCGCCGGATGGCAGGGCACAACTAGAACTGGAAGGTAGCGAGTCATGGCCTAACTCCTGGGACAGAAGCTACCCCTCTCCTCCGCAGAAGGGGAGCCCAAATCCAACCTACCAAAAGAAAAACGACCCACAAGGCAAAAGAGACTAAAACAGCAAAATGCAAAGGTATGTATATTGTCACTGTATTCCAAAATAAAATCTGCGGCCAACAAATGACCACAACAAGACAGAAGTGTGTATTGGTTATTTGGTTGGTAGAATGGGAATGCAGTATGATGTATATGGTACAAGGAGGGGAGGTGGGGGCGAGTGCGAAGGTTAAACATCCTTGAATTCTGGGCAACTCACTTAATCTCCACCTGACTAACAAAATGAATGTGTCCTTGTGTAACTCAACTGATACTCATGTAAAGCGCTCTGAAACCTGATACCATCGGGTCAAGTTCACCCTATATAAAACTACTGAAAAAAAACGATATTCTTCTTGTATGAAATAGTAACTGTGCCTCTGGAAGATTGCAATTTGAGGTCTTCTTTATGGTACTCTTGAATGGGCTGATAGATTTCTTTTGTTTCATAGACTGTTCTCTATTAAGGAGGGAGCAAAGGGCTAAAGCCAACAAGAAGGGGCCACCACCTGGGAATGATAAGGAAAGCATGTGGAAAAGGGTGGACTTGAGTGAAACAAGTGAAAGGTGTAATACATCACAAGGAGCAGTCAATGCAACAACAGAGGTTAAAGCGGAAGTAATGGGAGAAGACGGCCATCTTATATTAGACTGTTCTTATCGCAATGCGCCAATCAAAACCAGTGCTGTACAGGGCAGGCATAAAGCAGGCATGTCTTGGAGTACCCAGATTGTATGTCTCCATTGAGCTGCCCTATTGTTCACAGATGGCAGGGATTCAGCAGCAGGCAGCGGAATGGGGAGTATTTTGTGTCTGCTGTGCTTTAAATTACTTAACCTGCAAAACATAAGACACATCATCCTTGAGTCACATATTCGCTTATTTGAACTAGACACAGGACGCCGTATGTCTGACATAATAAGTGCTAAAAAGAGAAGTGAAAGTCTGCAAATGTTTTTATTATACAGAACTCAATACTGCTTAATGGCCAATAGCACTTGCTCGTGTTACATAATAGTGCCTGAAACACCACTCTATAAAAACATTCTTGCTATTGAAATCAAAGATATTGCTTATATATCCTGGCTCTGGGTCTATCAAACGAGCTCCGATCGATCTAAACTCTGTTTTACCTCCTTACGTTTTCCCAAAAATCAGTCACCCCACAATCCACCAGCAGTAACATCTCAATCACTCAATATTCAGTAATTTCAAAGCCCTTTAGGTAATTCATCGCTTGAAAGTTGTCCCCAAAAGGGTTTATTTACCATTTAAGCAACATAACGAAAGCTGGGGGGAGAAGTGTGGCTCAGGGGTTAGAGGTGGCAGACCCGGAAGCTGAGATCGGCCCTGGACCAGGGTTCAATTCCCCGCCTCGGCGGGTCTTGGCCTAAAAAATTCCACGGACTCGATAATTCTCGCTCCGGTGCCTTCTCGACTCACGGGTTCACACTCTGCGACTCTGGGCAATAGCTTGCTTAATCTCCACAACGGCCCGCGCGGTGGGATGCCTGGCTTTCACCTTGTCGATACCCTGCCTTTCACCTTGTGGATACCCTGCCGGGGTTATCTCACAGGGGAATACCAGGACAGGTTCCCTAAGCAAGCGCTTAGATACCGACCTCGGTCAGTGATTTGCTATATAAATACATGTACATTTACATTCACATTTACATGCTAAGCTGGGGGGGACAAACTTGCAGAAAATGAATGGGCGCGCTTTCAGGAGTGTTAAAAGGCCTGTTCTAAGACAGTCAATGCTGAATGAAGCAACAGCAGGAACCGAGCCATCTACTTTCCTGGAACAGTAGGCAGCCCAAGTAAGGCAGGAGCGCCAGTGTCTAAAGAATGAGAATGCATTAGACTCAAAATCGTTTTCAAGCTGAGCCCCAAAATGACTAATTACAGCTTGGCAAAAGTTGCTAATCCTGGACAGATGGTCTGGTAAACATTCTACTCTTAAATTCCCAGACACATCGGTTAATCAGGTCTAGATGATAAACAAATAAAAAAAATCTTCCTAAATGGCTTTTTCGTGTGTACCAAAATGTTATATCAGTGGATTATTTTAACCACGGAAAGAGACATTTTGTCCAACGAGTATGAAATGTATCCTCATAAAAATGTTGGACAGATTCATAGAGAAAGTTATTGAAATGTGTATCATACGCTTATCCAATGCAGAATTTCAGACAGGTTACCTCATTCGAGTCGGGTTTAGGATTTTCGTAAATTAATCAGGTAACTATGAGCCATATGTATCATAGTTCCGTTTTGCGATTCCTAAATAGCGATTTTTAAGGAATCGCTATTTAGGAATCGCAAAATGGTATGTATGGAGAAAATCGCTTTTTTTTAGCGATTCCTTAAGCTTCCTTAATTGCAAATTCGCATTTTGCGAATTCGCAATTAAGCAATAATATCCAATGCATTCCTATGGGCCAGGAGGCCCATAGGAATGATTTCCAAATAATTCTCAAATTGCGAATTCGCAATTTGCTAATCGCAATTTGAGAATTATTGCAAGGGTGCAGGAGTGTCTCAAGGACACCCTGCTGCACCTCTGTAAATTACATGTGTGTGCATATGGCGCACATACATGCCCAATGGGCATGTATGTGTGTCATATGCCACCCACACAAATGCACAATTGTGCATATTTACAAGAAATCGCAAATTACCACCAACTACAAGTTGGTGGTAATTTGCGATTTCTAAACCTGAAATCGCAATTCTTAAAAAGCTTCATACATAGCATTTAAGGAATCGCAAAATTGCGATTCCTTAAATGCCATGGCAAATTAAGGAATCGCAAGTATTTGCGATTCCTTAAGATGCGATTGTTTCATACATATCAAATCATGCAAAATAGCCTTTTGCGATTCGCAAAGGCCGAAATTCGGCGAATTTCGGCCTTTGCGATTCACAAAAGGCTTGATACATATGGCCCTATATGCGCTGCACAAACTATCCTGGCTTATGCCTATTTCCCCTACTCATTCTAATTGCAGACGTACACATGTGACATTACATTTATACAGCAATCATCAACAGGTGCATCTTTAGGAAAATGTGAAACTGCGGCCTGTCTCTGGCTGTTACTGCTGGCCATTAGACAGTGTGAATTATTCTTGCGCATGCACTACCCTGCAGGCTGCAGGAGGTGTACTGGGCAGGGCAGCCTGCTTCTGAGGCACACTGACATTAAGGCGATGAGGGATGCTCGAAGGCGAATGAATGATTCAATCAGAAGGTCTCCCTCAGTGATAACCATATTGGTCAGATGCAAAGGAGAAATCAGGCATCTATTTGTGAGATGAGTTTTTGCACATGGGAGCTGTGGCGTATAGCATAAACCTTCACTGCCAAATGTTACAGTTGGGCACAAAATAATTTACTGGTTAATTTTGTACTACCTTCTGGTTAGGAAAAAAAATCCTTTGTGCAAAATCGATGGCGATATGTTTCTAGAAGATGCATTTTTATCTCATATTCGGTTATGCAGTTCTCTGTTTATACTGAATAAGCAGCAGCCTACGTCATTATCATATGAAATCTCTTTATTTGTCATAACTACAATTTCACAATTGCTTTATTAACTTTCTTGCCTCCTCAAATTTGCTTGAAAATGCCACTCATCCTCAACTTTTGCGCCCCGCCAGTTTCAAATGTCACCAGCCGTCACTGCTCCCCGCACTGTACTATGCATACCCATCATCTGAGAGACGGGTCTGAAAGGAGAGACCAGTACCTCCACACACCCTACTAAGAGTTCCTGTTATCTGAGAGAGAGGTATCAAAGCAGAGGCCAGTTAATCCACACACCCTACTATATACATCCGTCATCTGACAGAGAGGTCTGAAAGGAGAGCGGAGACCCTCTCCACACCCTACTACACACACCTATCATTACAAAGAGAGGTTTCAGTAGAGAGGTTAATTCCTATACAAACACTACTACGCACACCCGTCATCTCATAGAGAGTTTTGATAAGAGAACCCAGACCCTCCCCAGACCCTAGTATGAACACTTGTCATTACAGAGAGGGCTGAGCAGCGAGGCTAGTCCAGTCCCTTCACACATCCTACTATGAACACCCATCATCTGAGAGAGAGGTCTCCAAGAAGAAAGCCAGTCAAACCACACACCCAACCACGCGCATCGGTCATCTGAGAGAGAGGGCTGAAAAGAGAGGCCTGTCCCTCTCCCCACCCATCATTACAGAGAGAGGTCTCAGCAGAGAGGCCAGTCCCTCTATACACCCTAAATTACACACCCATCATCTGAGACAGGGTTCTGAAAGGAGGGCCCAGTCCCTCCCCACATCCTACTACACACATAATTACAGAGACAGGTCTTAGCAGAGAGGCCAGTCCAGTCCCTCCCCACACCCTACTGCGCATACCTGTTATCTGAGAGAGGGTTCTGAAAGGAGAGACCAATCCCTCCCCACACCCTACTACGCACACCTATCATTACAGAGAGAGGTCTCAGCAGAGAGGTCAGTTCCTTCACACACCCTACTATGCCCCCCTGTCATCTGAGCGAGGTCTAAAGGGAGAAGGGAGCCTCTCCCCATGCCCTACTACGCACTCCTATCATTACAGAGAGGGGTCTCAGCAGAAAGCCAGTCTCTCCACACACCCTACTATTCACAGACTTTCTCTGAGAGAAGAGTCTAAAAGGAAAGAGCAGTCCCTCCACGCATCCTACTATGTTATGTTAAAAAAATTTGTACCGCGCACGTACACCGAGACGGTTTCTTGGCGCTACTATGCAACCCCATCAGCTGAGAGAGAGGTCTGAAAGGAGAGGTCAGTCCCTTTCCACACCCTACTTTCACACCCATCATTGCAAGAGTAATGACACCTCAAAAAAGAGGATTGCTGGTGACATGTCTTGATATCACAGTTACAATACCTGAGCAAATCAACAGTTTCTACTGAATATTTGTCTGTTTAATACTCACACACATTTTACAAAGATGTTGCAAACTGTGAACCATATCCTGTTTTCTAACATAAAAATCATTTTACTAAAATAATGTCAGAACACATCATATATTTTAAAGTCATTCTACCATAAATACATTCACAAAAATACTTAATTTACTTAAAAAAACCCTATAGGTTCCCTGAGCAAAACAAAAGTTAAAGTAACATTATAGTTAAGTATAATAAAAATGTTGGTTTTCCTTTAAAATAAAAACTGAAATTCACTGAAAAAACCCAAAAGTTAAAGTAGTATTATAGTTAGGTGAATTTGTCAGTGTGAACATTAACATTTTGAACTAAAAAAACATAGACGTTTGTCAGTTATAGTTAGCATTGTTAACTATAATTTGCACAACTGCCATGCACTGCTTATGACCTTACATATGACATCACTCATGACATGTTCTATGATATCATTTATGACATCACTCATTTAACTTTCCCTAACTCACTGATGAAGATTTCTGTGCAGCCTTCTGTCCACATACTGAATTCAGAATTGGAAGGTGATGTCAGTGACCAGTAGCAAGCATAGGACACTGCCTAGAGTCCTGAGCCATTAGATGCTCGCTAAATACCTGAATTTGAGGAGGGACCTCATGAGCAAGAGGAATACCAGCAGCATGAGTATCATCCCATGGATGAAGGCCACCCCAGCAGATATGACCAGCTTTATTCGCTGTATCAGTACAACAAGCCACCAACAATGTAAAGTTCCTGTGGCATGTATGACCGCTTTCCAATAGGTGATGGACACATTTCAGAGATTATATCTACAGCACACTCAACTACTGACATCACAAATGCTATCTTCTCCTGCTTGGGTGCCACTACAACCTCATTAGCAGCCAAAAATACCATTCCCCTCACCTCCGCCTGTTCCCACAGCATCCATTCCTGTTCCCAGCCCTATCCCTTTGAAACTTAAGGACATGGGACAACACACTATATCTGATTCAGGTAGCAGATCAGAATAGGAAGAAGGAGCAAACTGTTTGGGGAAGAGCTGGATGATGATGATGGACATGATGAAGAGTGGGAAGACTACATGTTTCCTAAAGATGGCATTAACTTGCATACACAGCTTAATTCACCGCCAGATGACATCACTCTCTTTAAAACCCTTATGGAAAATGATTTAAAATTCAGCTTCCTCCCGTATGACTTTCATGGAGCAGCAATGGTTTATATATGAGTTTATACGACAACCTTGGAAAAATACAGGATCCAACCTGTTCCTGGATTTCATCTGTTTGATAGATCTCAAACTGAAGTATATACAAACTCACTAGTCACACCCTGCATGGAGAAGAGGTGAAATAGCACCACAATCTGCACCAGCATGCTTGACTGGCAACTCTCAGCTTGAACCCATCATTGTGGCATCAGCTCAGCATAAATGAAAAATACCGTTATTCTGGCTTTATCTCCTCCAAACAGGTATGGCAGGAGCATAGACAACTTGGGACACAGATTCATCTCTATGGCTGCAGCATCTAAAAAATCTGTAAAAGCCTTGCCATTCTGGGACGATATGATTGCCAGATGTAGCATGTAATTTCACCCCTTATCAATCTCATCCAAGCAGAAGAGGTTGAGGCTGCTTTCAAGGAAGGTGCAAAAGCACCTGCTGCCATTATCGATGCAGCTTCTAAAAGAGACTTTCGTCAGCTCAGAGTGCAGGCATTGATGGCTTTGGTCAACTTCCTTCTATCCAGGAGACTAGGCAAAGATTGTGAATATACTTTTTGGATGGCAACGCTTTCCAGACCATCATGATGGGTATGGCATGCCCCCATGCCTTTTTGTGGTTTAACCCCTTCGATACAGGGGATATTTCCCCGCTGTGCTGGGAGGGAGGGGGGCACGCACAGCGCTCACATGCTCATGACGAGCTGAGCTCGTCATGAGGCACGGCGCTCCTGTGCTCATGACGAGCTCAGCTTGTCACGGCCACACCCGTTCCTGTGGAACGCTCAGCACAGCAGGGGAATTATACCCGCATGCGAGCGTTCCACGGCTCATGACGAGCTGAGCTCATCATGAGCACCGGAGCGCCGTGGCTCATGACGAGCTCAGCTCGTCATGAGCATTCAAGGGGTTAAGAAGATATCAAGCCTAAAGAGGGCACTTCTTCCATTGCAGAGGCCAGGAAAAGCCTTACTACCCACCAAGACAATCAGGGGATGATCAAGGCTACTCTTCAGCTAGGTTTCAAGGCTACAGCAGAACACTGAAGAAGACAAAAAGAGCATCCCAACCAGGCTTCCAGGTCAACCGTTGGCGATCTGGGCATACGGTTATTGCCCCCATACCCATCTAAGTGTTTCTAGTCAGAGGAAGAATATGTGCTTTAGCCCCACTTGGCAAACAATAACCACAGATCCCTGGGTGCTTCAATTAATGCAGTCTGCCCACACTCAGGAATTTATACAGATATTACACACTGATCTTCCCAGAAATTAACATCAGCTGCATTTGTGGATACTATAGCTTGAGTTTCTTCTCCCCATCCTAAAAGGAGTCATAAAAAAGCCCCAAAGCAACAGAGAAATCAATTATTTTACTCCAGATTTTTTCTGGCTAAGAAATAAATCAGGCCAGTGAGGTGGATGTGCAACTTAACACACACTGTTGTGGAGGCCATGGGCAATTTGAAAACTGTTTACATGTTTTTTAAGTTACTGCTGTAATTTTGGGAATTTCACTTAAAAAGCATAACACAAAGTTTCCAAAATTATGCGAATTACACTGTGTCATCTAAATTTTGCTCTGGTCTAGTAACTATATGAAACGTACCAAAACTGGAAAAATGGAATGAACAGTAAGTAACTACTATCTTATTCTACTACTAAGGGGCCTATTATGATCTCGGTCGGAAAGCCTCTGACCTGAGTCAGAGGGTTTCTGACCGAGATCATCGATTTTATTTTGGACCGCCTAATTACAATTTAGGCAGTCGAAATTGAAACCAGCTGGTCATTCCGGCTGGATTCCGATGGGCTAGATGAGCCCGTCAGCCAGTCTGAGACTGGCATGTAATCCCAATGGACTGCGTTTCCGCTTTTGGGTTTACGATAATCGGTTTTCCTCAGGCTTTCCATGTCGGGCTTTGCGACATGGTAAGCGAGTATGGGGGTCCCTAGCAGGGCCTCCTTCCCTTTGCAGCCTCCATTGGGGAGCCGAGGGTGCCCCTGTTCATCCCTGCACCATGTGGCAGTCGCTCTGAGGTGCCTGCCATGCGGTGCAGGGATGAACACAACCTCCCATCTGTGAGATTGTGCTAAGGCCTGTATACACCAGTAGCACAAGCTCCCATAGGGAAATGTGAGTATGTGACGGCATCATGTGCAGTCGCATTGTAATTAGGCAGTCCGGACAGCTGAACGGAGGTCAATCGGTCCCAATTCTGCAAAGATGTCGGTCGGAGGTAACTCCTACCGGCATCATAAACGGCCCTCAAGTCTGTCATTTTTTGGAAGCAACAGACAGGTATGATTTAGACCTCTCATTTGAATTTTTCTACAGGTCCTTGTGGAGGTATTAAAAGCAACACCTAGTTGTTATAGGTAAACATGAAGCGTATTTTAAAATGGTAGACAACAAAATGCCATATTCAGAAGAGTGTGTATCTCGCTAATGACAGTAATGGGTACAGCTGTCAAGTAGTAGCTGCAAAGGTTGATCCTTAATCTTAATGAGGTAATGGTGAGCCACTCCTGATGCCAGTAACAGTTTCAAACAGTTGCATCATGGAAATAAGGACAGGTATCAAGTAGCACGAGAAGCCGCATATTTATTAAAAAACCTGAACTACCTTGAAGGCTGGACCAGTTCTTGAATCCCAGTCTAAGGGTCTGTAAGAACTTTGGTGGAATTCACTTTGTCATGTTTGTAAGAACTGAACAAAAGCTGCAGAACGCAAGATTTTAGTGCATAAGCAGTAAGGGTGCAATAATATAATCATGGGGTCGAATTCAAAAAGATAAATTCAGTTGTAAATAAAACGTTTGGCTGAATTTACATTTCGTTCATTTGCTAGGAATTTTCATATGGCCCAATTCACAAAGGTAAATTTGGCGATAAATGTAAGTTTACTCATTAACTTACCAGGGATGGCTGCTGCCAAATTAAAGTGGTGGGCTGGGAATTGGTCTAGGGGCAAATAATAATTTTAAAAATCTGTTACCTGCTGCTCCCTCAGCTCCTCTCTTCACGGAAGTCCAAAGGCCAGTACAGGCTTCCAGACTCCCCACCCAATCCTGATGCTGCTCTCATGCTATTACCCAGAGAGCAGCGCCAGGATTGGTCTGAGCGGCCCAGTTAGGTGCTCACTGAGGGACTGAGAGTCAGTGCCTTTTCTCCACCTGGCTGTACCATACAGCTGGTTCAGAGAAATATAAGTGTGCATGCCGGTTTGGCCATCCTAAAATGGCTGGTCAAACTGACATGGGCATTAGAGTGCTGCATCTATCGAGGATAGCCCCACCCCAGACTCGCAAGCATCATCTGTCAGTAAAAAATACAATGATAATAAAATTTTTGGTTATCGTTTTATTTATCATCTGCAGTGGGGCGACACACCTCTGCCACTAAGAAGGAGCCGCCACTGGAACTTACATTTTTTATGCCTGCCCGGAATTCTCAAAGGGATTCCTGCCAAGCTTAAACAGCTGTGAAGGTTTTTGTCATGACGTGGTTTTCCGCTGAAGTTTTGGAATGCTTACAAACATGTAATTCATGGATAATACTGTATTCCTCTCTGACCCCTTTCCACCCTCTGCTCCGGTGGGCAAGGTACCTTTGGAATTAGTGACATGGCATACCCAGAAGTATAATGACAAACCCTGTCCCTATTATTATCATTTTTAGTAGTAGTAGTTGTAGTATAACTAGTAGTAGTAGCAGCGACAGCAGTAATAGTTATAATAATAATAATGATAATAATAATAATACTAATAATAATAATAATAATAATAATAATAATAATAATAATAATAATAATAATAATAATTATTATTATTATTATTATTATTATTATTATTATTATTAATATTATTATTATACATTCGAAGAATGACTAGCTTTGTTGATTTTATTCTGAGTGGAAGTCACCCTGCCTGGCATGATCAAAACTGCAATACAGCAACTCAGGGTCCCACTGAATGATTTATTGCAATGACTTCCCTCGTCATCGCAGGGTGACTGAACATTATTCTTATTGTGTTCATTGAAAGTGTGATTGATTCTGTTGACAGTGGTAACATTAATAACCAGCTGTTTTGGGCTTCTTCGTGCCCGCCATATTAAGTAGCTGCGTAAAGTGGAATATTCCAGATCGCCAGTGAAGAAGCCCGTTTCCCACACTCAGCAACAGAAGGGCTTCAGTGCGCTGAATTTGGCGTCATTTGAAAGCGTCTGTCAGACATGCACTCTGTGGAGAGACGGTTATGAGGAGCGTTTATATTACATTTCCTTTCATTGGTGTGCAGTTTGTAGTTCGTAGACATGTCTGAGTAAATATGCCTGTGCGAGATTAAATTAAACTGAGAAAGGCTCTGGGTTCTGGAGAGCTGGCTGCACGCTTGCAATTCTGATTACAATAGGGCAATTCCTTCACGGTGTGTTGTCGTTTTGTAATAACACAGTTCAGACGCGCTGAGGCGTGAGACCACAGGCTGGGTGACTTCATCTTCTGACAGGTGTAATTACTAGACAATAATACATGAGTTGTGGTGTCTGAAACATTCTAAAATGGATCAGAGCTGTTCATTGCTTCTTTTATGAAATGAGGCATCTACAAGAAGAGCTTCAATTTCTTGTAGATGCCATGGCAATGCCTTAAATGTAGTTTTGTCAATTTAGATTGAAATTTCAGGGCGTTTTCAACAATGAACAAACAATTAAAAAAACGATGGGCCAGATGTAGAAAAATGTTAGTCTCAGCATGATTACCTGTCACCAATCTCGCCATTTAAAACTAAAGGATGGATGGAATCTGTTGCGAAAATTTTTAAAATGTTGCCCCATTGATATTAGTGGATGGGAATCGGCATGGGAACTTAGTAAAAAAAAAACATAGCAGGCCCCCATTCCAGGATTCTAATTTGCGAGGTGCCTGTTTTGAGACCCTTTCATGGACGTCATTTAGGGGTCTCCAGGGGTCACACCTGCAACCCTGGCTTGCCCCTTGCTACCCCTGAGACTCCTGGCCTCAGAGGTGGCAAAATCAGGAACAAAGTGGCAGCTCGTCCTTATGAACTTCAGTTGGAGCTGCACTTCCTATGAATTCTGTCAATTATATTATTATGCTAATCGTGGATGATATACAATATATGTATATTTACTGAAAAAACCATAGGTTTCACACCAGTTATAGTTAGGAATTAGCATTTAAAAAACCTATTAAATTCACAGAAAAAACCATAGGGTTCACACCAGTTATAGTTACCTGGAAATTTTACTGACATAAAACCATTGAAATTCCCACGTTATAGTTAGTTGGACTCACTATAACTTGCGCGTGTAATGCACTGCTGATGACATCACATATCACATCACTCATGACATGGTCAGTGACATCACTCATGACATCACTGATGACACCATCCAGTGAATGTGTGTCTTTCTGAAAAATAAATATGTTTTGTATATGTATATGTAAAGGTCGATGGAAGAATACATGTTTTAATAAGTGTCTTAATGGATGTTTTTTAAAAAAAAAAATGATTGGTTAACTGGCTTATTAAGTGTATCTTAGTGGGGAGGCGCTAGGGGGCGCACAGCGGAATGGCTGCCTGAACTGCAGCTCCGCCGGGCGATCACCAACAATGTGATCTATTGCCGCTCCAACCCCGCTAACCCACTTTCCAAGACCATTCACGTGTGGGGGCAGATGTGGAGCATCAGCGGACGTGGAGAGACTCGACCTCTGCTCCTGTTTTCTGGACCTTTGCCGTGAACATTGTAGTGTGCAGAGGCCCGCCTGACAACATGGCCGACATCGACTTGCGGACCTCCGGCATGCAAGGCAGCCTCGGCGTGGGATCGACCTACTAAACCAGCATACGCAGTCCGGGGGTAAGAACGTGCGTGCCGGACCCAAGTGACTATTGTGATTTGCTGTCGCCCCCGAGTACTGCCAGTCGATTCTGCCGTCACCCCGAACCACGCGCCTGACAACATGGCGGCGCATCGTGCCGGAGAGGCGCCGCCGTCGCGCCAGTGAATACAGACTCGGCCGGGCTGGGCTCGCCGCCCGGCGGATCAACGAGGATCACCACTGGATGTGTCACTGCTGGGCGTAAGTGCTTACGGACTGCTCTCTATCGGCGTACCATCACCGCCCGACCCACTGAGCCGGCGGGAGGGTAACCGGATTCGCAAGAAACTTTTGCGACAGGGTGTCTCACAAGGTAGGCCGTGATCCCGCATCCTGCTGACTGAGGTGGGGACCCAACCGGAGGTACGGGCGCTCCCTGTCGCCTTAGATCGCGATGTTGCAGGCGTCCCCTGGCCACGTCCCCCCCATAGCCCACACGACCTGGCGAGGGGCACCTGGCGGCCATTTGGCCAGTCGCAGGGTCGATACCACGTGCAGCTAATCGCTACCCTTGCCGGTGCATCACGGCGACGGCGGTCAGAGTCACGAGGGCGTCTGGGCCTGCATTCAGGAAAGCGACTTCTCCAGCCGCCACAATGGGGAAACCTGATAAACAACAACCAAAGATATCATTTGACAACAGAAAGGCGACAAGGCCTGCAGAGGATGTGGTGGAGTCCAGCGGCTCTACCGAACCAATGCCAAATAGCAACATGGAGAAGATCCTTTTGGCAATTCAGTCGAATCTGCAGGATATCAACGGTAAGCTTGACAACCTGACGTGCAGAATGGATAGCATGGCCGCTCGGCAGGAGAAGCATGGCGAGCGTTTAGATGAGGCGGAGACGAGAATATCGCCCGTTGAAGACGAGGCGCGAGCCTCCACCACCAAATGCGCGGGAATGGAACGAATCCTGGAGGTAATTAAAGCGAAGGAGGAGGATTTGGAAGCGCGTTCGAGGCGCAACAACGTGAGAATTACTGGCCTGCCGGAGTCAACCAACACTGGGCGGATGGAGCAATACGTCGAAAATCTATGTAAAGATCTCTTTGGCGCGGAGGCCTTGTCGCCAATCTTCATAGTGGAGCGGGCCCATAGATCGTTAGCCCCCAGGCCACCGCCTGGTGCAACGCCTAGGCCAATTGTGGCGAGGATACTCAATTATCGGGACAGGGACACGATCCTCAGACTCGCAAGGGAAAAAGGCAAAATCACCCATCAGGGCAACTCCCTGGAGTTCTACCCGGATCACACGGTCGCAGTTCAACAAGCGCGTAAGGAATACACCTCAGTGAAAGCTAAACTGCGTGATCTGAACATTGGCTATTCTATGTTGTATCCAGCCCGACTTCGAGTGGTGTGGAAGGAGAAGACAATCGTGCTGGCAACACCCAAAGCGGCCCAAGACTGTGTTAAGAAGGTACAGCGTGAGTCGAGATCGGAGTCACAGAATGATCAACACAGGGACTCGGACTGACGCCGCTGGCGGCATCCCTCGTCGAACAGCGGTGAGTTTTGCTGTAAAGATGGCTAAAATGGATTGCTATATGGCCGCTCTAAGCCGTACTGGGCAGTTCCGCCTGGTGCAAGACTCCTAAAGTGAAGGCTATGGCGCTTTTAATCGAATCTCTGTACATCAGAAGGGCTGGTATCCATTGGGGTAGCGTGGACTGGAGTACCCTCCTGTCCTTTGACTGTGGCCGTTACCCGTGGCTGACCCAGGCTACCACGCTCTCCCCACTGTGTATTTGTTCACAAAGCCAAGTCAGGCTGGTGCATTTTCTGGCGCTCAGGGCGACTGTCCAGGTCCTTCCCCATAAGTAAGCTCGTAAACCCTCCTGTCGAAAACAATGGGGCAATGGGGGCGGAAGTGCATTCAACACTACGCTGCACACAACATTGCGGTATGGAACCTTGCGGATGTGCGCTCGCTCCGGCACGGCTCAATTGAACTAGCTACTTGCGACCACGCACTTGACATGTGGGGGCGAGCTGGACTCTGAACAATATGGGACTTGTTACTAGCACAAACGTCTGATGGCGTCAGGGTTTAACTGTACTGCCCCTATACCAGCGTTGTTACTTGAGTTGTTGAAGGGGTGAGGGGACAGTCGTTCAATGGACACATGTATTACGAATATGTACAGTTTTCATAGTATCGCCTGCACCCGTCCACCGGGTGAAGGGTTGTGCTCCTGGCGGTCCTCCATGAGGGTAATACCCACCACGAGTTCCCAGAATGGGCACTGAGTTGTTGGTTATGTGTTTTTGGGATTTGTGCTCTGAGGGGCTATGGCTTCGGCAGGTTGGGGTTGCTGGAGTGGGTGGGGTTAGGGGAGGGGGGATGTTTGCATGTTTACGAAGACCGAAAGCATTGCATATGTACAACTTCTTAGGTTCTCCACCGAGATGGACTGCCATTAGTATGTATGTTCCTTATACTGAGAATGGGCAGACACCACATGTAACATTGGAATGTACAGGAATATGATGTTTTGCATTATCTGATGACACCGGGTTCTAGAAATGAGGGCAGACTGTGCTTGAACGTTCTTACTTGGAACATACGGGGGTTCTCACAGCCTCAGAAAATCAGGCAGGTTTTTGCTAGTCTTACCAGATGGAACATTGATATAGCATTCCTACAGGAATCACACCTTGCACCGAACACGCACGAACACTTGGGGTCGAGATGGGCGGAGTCCACATACAGGGCCTCCTATTCCTCCTACTCCCGTGGGGTGCTTATTTTGATTAAGAGAGGGGTTAACTTTGAGGCACAGCACGTGACACATGATCCCTCTGGCAGATACGTGCTTGTGACGGGTACATTGAGAGGCCAACACGTGACACTCCTTAATGTATATGGTCCAAACACTGACGCTCCTGAATTCCTTCGGGAAGTCTGGGGTCATTTGCAAAAACATACCAACACACACATGTTATGCGGGGGGACTGGAATGTGACATTGCAGGACGGACTGGACCGCTCCTCTCATTCGCTAGAGCAGCACAAGCAGTCGAGGCTGATGGTAGGTCACATGATGGAAGACCTTGCCTTAGCGGATCTTTGGAGGCTGCAACACACTGACGCGCCAGGCGCCACACACATAACAGCATCTCACAATAGCTGGTCCAGGCTGGATTACTGGCTGGGTTCTAGGGACATGGCTCTGTGGGTTCGTAAGTTACAAGTACTGCCACGCACATTATCGGACCACAACCCTGTCCTGTTTGTGAGAAGTTGGCCTGGTATATAATGCTCACTAATTCTAGTGATCACTTTGTACCATGCCAAGCAACCCTTATGATGATGGTTGTAATTCAACCTTGTAGACCAGTTATCCTAGTGGTAACGTGGACAAAGCAGTCTTAGGCTAAACTCTGAAAGGCATGTGAAGCCAGCTGTTATACCATACACAACCCCCTTGAATACCAAATGAAAGGGACACCACACAGATATATATTGAAAATATATATTGATTTATTAACTATTAAAATCCCCTGGACTCTTTATGAGCACAGAAGCACAAGCGTAAAATCACAAGACAGTTTAAAATACACAAAAGTTGCACAATATGGATGAGCCCTAGGGGCCACCTAAACCATATACTAAATAAGTGGTATAAGAGATACCTAAAGGAAAGTGAAGAGGCCTAGGGCCTTGGGAATCGCTGGAGCTATTCGAGACTGGAGTTAACTAAGTCGGGAAAGGCCCACGGGACTCGGGTGCAGTGTTCAAAGTGCACGCACTTCTCAATACAAAGTCTATGGTGCGTAAAAAGCACAAAGTTAGAAAGTTAGGAACCTTCCGAGTGACCTACGGAGCTGAAACTTAAAACACAGGCCCTTGGGATGTGTACCAGTGCAGGAGCACCGGCGGAGCTGAGTTACCTCACCCACAGGAAGCGGGTGCACAGGGTCGAAGATGTGTCGGGTTTCGTCACGCTGGTCGATGGTGCTTGGAGCAGAAGATGCTGCAGGCGGCTCGATGAGAAGAGTTCCGGTGGATCCAAGGGTGGATCAGAAGAGTTGAAGACCTGAAAGCAGAGGGGACAGTGTTCAAAGTCACTAGCCAGTGACTGCCCTGGAACCAGAGTGGAACCAGGCGATGTCGGGTGCAAACAGGCGTTGTCGGGTAGCTTCTTTCTGCAGCCACGTGGATACCCGGGGTCGAGGACGTCCAGGAGTCGGTCACGAGCTGTCCCACGTAGGCTTCTCGCTGTTGGCGGTGTCGGCGACCTGATCGGAGCAAACAGGCCTTGGCAAATGCAAGCCACGCAGAAGTTGAAAGATGCTGTTCACTCGGACCAGCAAGGTCAGAGCGAGGGCTCCTTTTCACAGGAGCTTGGGTAGGTCTGGAGCAACCAGACCTGCTGTTTAAATCTTCGGGTTCGTCGCCAAGATGGCCGCTGACCACGGGGCTAGTGGCCGGGATGGCGCGTCGAGTGGCACAGTGCAAAAGGGCCCCACGCAGATCGTGGAGATGCTGGGGGGCTGATCTTCGGTGCAAGGGCTGCTCGGTGGTGGGGGTTCTCAATCCCCAAAGCACAACGTCGAGGATGCCTCAGAAGCTGCGCAGTCAGCTTTACGAGTGTCTTCCAAGAGGTCCGGTCCCACGTCACTCGGTGCCTCCACGGGTCCCTTCTTCGCAGGGACTGTGGATCGGGCTTTGAGAGGTCTGGGAGTCTGGTTCTTGTCGGGCTCTGGGCTCGGTCTCCGGCGGGAGGCGGCGGCAAAGCAGACGTCGAGTCGCTGGTTGGTACCTGTGTTCACAGGGTGGTCACTCCTTGGCCACAAGGGAGATTCTTCTTCAGTCTTCTGTGCAGCAGAATGTCGAAGTCCAGTCTTCTTCTTAGTTTTAAGTTGATTTCGGGATGATCTGCCGTGCAATGGCACTGCTCCCCCTCTTATTCCCAAACTGGGGGTGGATCACCTACTAGGTCCCTCCTCTGGGTGGAACCAGGAAGGGGGGCGGTTACACCCCCTTTCCTTTGTCCAGCTCCGCGCCAGGACTGGGGCTGGAAGGCCCCAGAACCGGTTTGGACTGGCCTATGCACGGGGACACCTTGTGTGCCCCGGGCATGTCTGATTCTTTTCAGCCCTGTCCTACCTAATACACAAAATCCTGTCTGGGGTGGTGCTCGCACCTCCCAAGGCAGGAAACCCTTTGTCCAGGCCACCATCTGCCGAGTTTCGGTCAGCAGCAGGAGGCCAGACTTGTGTCTGTGGTGGCAGCGTCCATTTTGTGAAGCTGAGGCTCTGTTTAACTTTAACCGGGGTTAAGGCTACGCACATGTCGTGTCCCTCTAGAAGGGTGGAATGCTATCCCCGTCGCCAGAATTGGCGAGGGGATAGTATTCCAATTCGTATGACACCTTACTCGACATGTTTTGATAAAGCCAAACCAAAGATAGCATTTAACCGCGAGGATTATAATGCACTTAAGAGTATATGGTATGGCAATATCCCGGAACGGCTTAGGGAGTTGTTCCCGACAGCTGCAGACAGGCTCAGCTCATGCCAGAGCACCATCTCACATATTTCCAAGCACTCTGCCTCCAGGATTGATGAGGCCTTCCATAGGAGTGGCTGATAGGAACATATGTGTCCAGTTTAGGGTTAGGCACAGACATACTGTACCTAAGTAAGAGGTGGTTACACCGACTTACCCCAGCTGAGTGATCAGCCAGTTGTGTCAAATATGGAGGCCAGGCCAGGGGTGGCACAATACGTGCGGCAGCCCCTGGTAGGCCTTGGATACACCTATGCCCTGGGCACCTAGGGTGCACTGGTACAGGGGCTCATAAGGTGAACCAGTTCCAATTCGTAATGCACCTAAAGTGCATTGGCATTAATTTAGAGAGAGAACAGCAGGCTGTGGGTCTGATTAGCAGGCCCACAGCCACATTAAGTCAGAAACCAGTGAAGCAAAAAGCAAAAATTTGGGGTGACCATAGGATAGCAGACCCTACTCTCCTACATAACCCCCCCCCAAACGCAGGGACATTAGACTAACCTTGACCAGTTGTGTCTTCATGTTCTAAGTGGAAGTACCTGGAGAGACCATCTGCGTTGCCATGGTCAGTCCCTGGGCGGTGCTCCACTGTAAAGTCCATCCCCTGTAGGGAAATGGACCACCTGAGTAGTTTGGGGTTTTCACCCTTCATCTGATTAAGCCATAGGAGGGGCTTATGGTCGGTCTGAATCTTGAAGTGAGTGCCAAATAAGTATGGTCTCAGCTTCTTCAGGGCCCACACCACAGCAAAGGCCTCCCTCTCTATAGCTGACCAACGTTTCTCTCTGGGGGTCAGCCTTCTGCTAATGAAAGCAATGGGCTGGTCCTGGCCATCTACATTAAGCTGTGAAAGCACTGCTCCCACTCCCAACTCAGAAGCATCTGTTTGGACAATGAACTCTCTTGAGTAGTCAGGACTCTTCAGGATAGGTGCAGAGCACATGGCCTTCTTCAGGTCATCAAATGCCTTTTGACAGATTTCTGTCCACTGAACCTTTTTGGGCATCTTCTTGGATGTCAGATCATTAAGAGGAGTCACAATGGACCCATAGTTCTTAACAAACTTCCTGTAGTACCCAGTCAGGCCCAAGAAAGCTCTGACCTGAGTCTGGGTAGTTGGAGGGGACCAGTCCTTGATGGTCTGGATCTTACTCTCCAGTGGTTGAACTTGGCCTCCACCTACAAGGTGGCCCAGGTATACAACCTTGCTCTGCCCTATCTGGCACTTGGTTGCCTTGATAGTGAGGCCTGCCTTCTGCAGAGCCTCAAGCACTTCCTTCAGGTGGATCAGGTGATCCTCCCAGGTGGAGCTAAAGACAGCAATATCGTCCAGATAAGCTGCACAAAAGTCATCCAACCCAGTGAGGACTTGGTTCACCAACCTTTGGAAGGTGGCAGGTGCATTTTTCAAACCAAAGGGCATCACCACAAACTGATAATGCCCACTAGGGGTAGAAAATGCTGTCTTGGCTTTAGACTCCTCAGCTAACCTGATTTGCCAGTAGCCAGCTGTCAAGTCAAATGTGCTCAAATATTTGGCAGAAGCCAACTTGTCAATGAGCTCATCTGCCCTTGGAATAGGGTGTGCATCTGTCCTGGTGACAGCATTGAGTCCTCTGTAATCCACACAGAACCTCATCTCTCTCTTGCCATCTTTGGTGTGAGGTTTGGGGACCAGAACCACTGGGCTAGCCCAGGGGCTCTCTGAAGGCTCAATGACACCTAATTCCAGCATCTTTTGCACCTCAGTCTTTATACAGTCCCTGACGTGGTCAGGTTGCCTGTAAATTTTGCTCTTTACAGGGAGACTGTCACCAGTGTCCACCACATGTGTACACCAGTTAGTCTGACTGGGTGTCAATGAGAACATATGCCCGTATGCCTGTAGAACTTGTCTGCAGTCATGTTGCTGATGTTCAGTGAGGCTGCCACCTAAGGCCACACCATCAACTGAACCATCCTCAGGGTTCTGAGTGAGCAGGTCTGGGAGAGGGTCACTCTCTTCCTCCTGTCCCTCATCTGTAGCCATGAGCAAGCCCATGTCTGCCCTGCTGACATATGCCTTCAATCTGTTCACATGGAGCACCCTGTGGGGGCTCCTGGGAGTTCCTAGGTCCACCAAGTAGGTAACCTCTCCCTTCTTTTCCAGAATTGTATGGGGTCCAGACCATTTGTCTTGGAGTGCTGCTGGGGCCACTGGCTCCAACACCCATACCTTCTGTCCAGGCTGAAACTCAACAAGGACAGCCTTTTGGTCATGCCAAGCTTTCTGTAATTCTTGGCTAGCCTCAAGGTTTTTGGATGCCTTTTCCATGTACTCTGCCATCCTGGAGCGGAGACCAAGTACATAGTCCACTATGTCCTGTTTAGGCTTTTTGAGAGGTAACTCCCATCCTTCCTTCACAAGACACAGGGGTCCTCTTACAGGGTGCCCAAACAACAATTCAAAGGGGCTGAAGCCAACCCCCTTTTGAGGGACCTCTCTGTAAGCGAACAAAAGGCAGGGCAGAAGGATGTCCCATCTTCGCCTGAGCTTTTCAGGTAATCCTTTAATCATGCCCTTTAGGGTCTTGTTAAACCTTTCAACAAGCCCATTGCATTGTGGGTGATAAGGAGTGGTGAACTTGTAGTTTACACCACATTCCTTCCACATAGCTGTCAAATATCCAGACATGAAGTTGGTACCTCTATCTGATATTACCTCCTTAGGAAACCCCACTCTGGAGAAAACTCCAAGTAAGGCCCTGGCCACAACAGGAGCTGTTGTGGTCCTAAGGGGAATTGCCTCTGGGTACCTGGTGGCATGATCCACTACCACCAGTATGAATCTGTGCCCAGATGCTGTAGGGGGATCCATTGGACCAACAATATCAATCCCCACTCTCTCAAAGGGAACCCCCACCACAGGTAGTGGTATCAGGGGGGCCTTTGTTGTTCCACCTGCTTTACCACTGGCTTGGCAGGTTTCACAGGAGCGACAAAACTCCTTGGTGTCTTCAGACATGTGAGGCCAGTGAAAGTGAGGGACAAGCCTGTCCCAAGTCTTGTTCTGGCCTAGGTGTCCTGCTAAAGGAATATCATGGGCCAAGGTGAGTAGGAAGCCCCTAAATTGCAGAGGTATAACCAACCTCCTGGTAGCACCAGGCTTGGGGTCTCTAGCCTCTGAATAAAGGAGTCCATCGTCCCAATATACTTTATGGGCACCTTGTGCATTCCCAGCAGCCTCAGCAGCAGCCTGCTGTCTGAGGGGTTCAAGAGAAGGACAGGTTAACTGAGCCTGCCCCAAGTCTGCCCTAGAAGGTCCCCCTGTCCCCAGAAACTCAACCTGATCAGGTTCAAGCTCTTCAGGGACAGTTCCTTCAGGGGTCTCAAGATCAGTTTCCTGTGAAGCCTGATCCTCACTTGTAGGCAGTTGGGAAGGCGCAGCCTTAACCCTCCTGTTCTTCTTCTTGGGAGGTACTTGGTCCATTGTTCCAGGATCCAAGACCTGAGGTTCAGAGAGGCACTTTTTGGCCTGTGACCTGGTCACAGCAAGGACATGTGATGATATCCCTAACATCTCTGCATGAGTCCTGTACTCAACTTCTGACCATAGAGAGTTCTCCAGGTCATTGCCCAACAAACATTCTACTGGGAGATCAGCACTAACCACAACTTTCTTTAGGCCAGTTACCCCTCCCCAGGAAAAGTTAACAAGTGCCACACTATGTGTAGTAGTGACATTGCTGGCATTGGTCACCAGGTAATCATCGCCTGGCATGTATTGTCCAGGGTCCACAAAGTTAGGTGTCACCATAGTGACACTGGCACATGTGTCCCTGTAAGCTTGAGCCACTTTGTTGTTAATCAAAGGTGTCTGTCTGTATTTGCCCAGGTTACTGGGACTTATGTCAGGGGTCAAATCTATGTCCCCTTCACAAACCAGAACAGCCTGTGTAAGGGTTCTGACTAGGTCAGAATCTCCTTCAGTTCCCAAAGTGATTCCCACTAAACCCTTGGCTTGAGGACCAACACTGCTAACTGTACTAGTGGGTGCAGGTGCCTTAGGGGCTGCAGTGCTGGGGGCTCCACCCTTTTTACACTCACTTGTCCAGTGAGAGGTGTTCTTACAAGTTTTACACCAGGGTTTCTTCTGACCTTCTTTCTTCTTCTTCTTGGAAGTTTGGGACCCACCCTCTGTCTCAGTTTGGGGCCCTGTTGAAGACTTCTGGTCTTTAGCTTTCTGCTCCCCACCCTTCTGGTCTGTTTTCTTCTGGTCACCACCCTGGTTCTGGTTCTGGTTCTTTTGCTTAACTCTGGTTCTTACCCACTTATCTGCCCTCTTTCCCAATTCTTGGGGAGAGGTCAAATCTGAGTCAACCAAATGTTGATGCAACTGCTGGTTCTGACAATTATTTAAAATTTGTTCTCTCATCAGCAAATTGTACAATCCTTCATAGTCTGTAACCTTGCTTCCCAGCAACCATCCCTCCAGAGCCTTAGTGGCACATTCAACAAATTCAGACCAGTCCTGAGTCTGTGTCTTCTGGGTATCTCTGAACATTAACCTGTACTGTTCAGTGGTTAAGCCTAACCCATCAATCAGAGCACTCTTCAGGACCAGGTAGTTTCTAGAATCCCCATCACTAACTGTGAGGAGTCTGTCTCGGCCTCTACCTTCAAAGGAGAGCCACAAGATTGCTGCCCACTGCTCCTGAGGGATCTGCTGTACTCTGCAGGCTCTCTCCATTGCAGTAATCCATTTATGGATATCATCCCCAGCTTTGTAGGGGGGCACAATCTTACTCAGGTTTCTATTATCAAAAGACCTGTCTTTATCCTTGTGGATATTGCTGCCACCAGTGGGTTCTATTACCCCACTCTCTCTAGGCTGTCTTGCTCTAGCAAGTTTCTCCTTAGCCAGGGCAACCTCTAATTCTTGCCTCTGGATCCTAAGCTCAGCCTCTCTCATCTTGGCCTCATGTTCCCTTCTCTGAGGGCTAGTCATCTCCTTTCTGGAGTGACCACGAGAGCCTCTAGAGACATGGGAGGTATTGGATTCACCTGAGTGATGCCTTCTCCTCCTATGGCCCTGGTTAAGTCCACCTGGGGGTCTGAATGGGTTGTTACCTGATTCATTCCCAAGTTGACTTAAGTTAGCCTGGTTCAGTCTACTGACCAGCACCTGACTATCTCTGTCATCATCTGACTCACTGCTTTCCACCTCCTCCTCCTCTTCTTCTTCCTCTTCCTCTACATCTACTTGAGGAGCTCCAGTGGTGGAGGCTTCCTCATCTACTAGGATGATAGGGGCAGGGGGGTCTACAGTGTCATCCTCTGAAGGATGGCCTCCTTCAGCATTCCCTGTGGGGTTTGCTTTAGAGGTCTTTAGAGCTTCAGACTGATCCAAGAGCTCTCTTAGGTGGTCTGCAGTAGGGGAAGGCCCTGTCTTCAGACCCCTTAAGACACAAAGCTGTCTTAATTCCTTAAAGGGAAATATAGCAAACTGGGATGGTGCCCTTGGAGGGTCACTCTCAACAGGAGTAAGTCCACTGGACCCCTCTGTTCCAGACATTGCTCTAGTGTGGGTGGATGTGTTGCAATCTACCTACACTGGTGTTTACCTACTAAACCTATCTAGTAGTTGTAGCTAGGGTGTGCTACTCCCTTTACTCTACAACAACTAAGTTCAGTAGAACTTAAGTATACTAGTCTTGTTTTATATGTACCTAGCAGGTACCTGTATGATCTTTCAAATGATAATCTCAAAGATTGTAATGGTAAAACAACAGCAAGCTCAGATCCCAATCCGCTGCTCACCAATGTGAGAAGTTGGCCTGGTATATAATGCTCACTAATTCTAGTGATCACTTTGTACCATGCCAAGCAACCCTTATGATGATGGTTGTAATTCAACCTTGTAGACCAGTTATCCTAGTGGTAACGTGGACAAAGCAGTCTTAGGCTAAACTCTGAAAGGCATGTGAAGCCAGCTGTTATACCATACACAACCCCCTTGAATACCAAATGAAAGGGACACCACACAGATATATATTGAAAATATATATTGATTTATTAACTATTAAAATCCCCTGGACTCTTTATGAGCACAGAAGCACAAGCGTAAAATCACAAGACAGTTTAAAATACACAAAAGTTGCACAATATGGATGAGCCCTAGGGGCCACCTAAACCATATACTAAATAAGTGGTATAAGAGATACCTAAAGGAAAGTGAAGAGGCCTAGGGCCTTGGGAATCGCTGGAGCTATTCGAGACTGGAGTTAACTAAGTCGGGAAAGGCCCACGGGACTCGGGTGCAGTGTTCAAAGTGCACGCACTTCTCAATACAAAGTCTATGGTGCGTAAAAAGCACAAAGTTAGAAAGTTAGGAACCTTCCGAGTGACCTACGGAGCTGAAACTTAAAACACAGGCCCTTGGGATGTGTACCAGTGCAGGAGCACCGGCGGAGCTGAGTTACCTCACCCACAGGAAGCGGGTGCACAGGGTCGAAGATGTGTCGGGTTTCGTCACGCTGGTCGATGGTGCTTGGAGCAGAAGATGCTGCAGGCGGCTCGATGAGAAGAGTTCCGGTGGATCCAAGGGTGGATCAGAAGAGTTGAAGACCTGAAAGCAGAGGGGACAGTGTTCAAAGTCACTAGCCAGTGACTGCCCTGGAACCAGAGTGGAACCAGGCGATGTCGGGTGCAAACAGGCGTTGTCGGGTAGCTTCTTTCTGCAGCCACGTGGATACCCGGGGTCGAGGACGTCCAGGAGTCGGTCACGAGCTGTCCCACGTAGGCTTCTCGCTGTTGGCGGTGTCGGCGACCTGATCGGAGCAAACAGGCCTTGGCAAATGCAAGCCACGCAGAAGTTGAAAGATGCTGTTCACTCGGACCAGCAAGGTCAGAGCGAGGGCTCCTTTTCACAGGAGCTTGGGTAGGTCTGGAGCAACCAGACCTGCTGTTTAAATCTTCGGGTTCGTCGCCAAGATGGCCGCTGACCACGGGGCTAGTGGCCGGGATGGCGCGTCGAGTGGCACAGTGCAAAAGGGCCCCACGCAGATCGTGGAGATGCTGGGGGGCTGATCTTCGGTGCAAGGGCTGCTCGGTGGTGGGGGTTCTCAATCCCCAAAGCACAACGTCGAGGATGCCTCAGAAGCTGCGCAGTCAGCTTTACGAGTGTCTTCCAAGAGGTCCGGTCCCACGTCACTCGGTGCCTCCACGGGTCCCTTCTTCGCAGGGACTGTGGATCGGGCTTTGAGAGGTCTGGGAGTCTGGTTCTTGTCGGGCTCTGGGCTCGGTCTCCGGCGGGAGGCGGCGGCAAAGCAGACGTCGAGTCGCTGGTTGGTACCTGTGTTCACAGGGTGGTCACTCCTTGGCCACAAGGGAGATTCTTCTTCAGTCTTCTGTGCAGCAGAATGTCGAAGTCCAGTCTTCTTCTTAGTTTTAAGTTGATTTCGGGATGATCTGCCGTGCAATGGCACTGCTCCCCCTCTTATTCCCAAACTGGGGGTGGATCACCTACTAGGTCCCTCCTCTGGGTGGAACCAGGAAGGGGGGCGGTTACACCCCCTTTCCTTTGTCCAGCTCCGCGCCAGGACTGGGGCTGGAAGGCCCCAGAACCGGTTTGGACTGGCCTATGCACGGGGACACCTTGTGTGCCCCGGGCATGTCTGATTCTTTTCAGCCCTGTCCTACCTAATACACAAAATCCTGTCTGGGGTGGTGCTCGCACCTCCCAAGGCAGGAAACCCTTTGTCCAGGCCACCATCTGCCGAGTTTCGGTCAGCAGCAGGAGGCCAGACTTGTGTCTGTGGTGGCAGCGTCCATTTTGTGAAGCTGAGGCTCTGTTTAACTTTAACCGGGGTTAAGGCTACGCACATGTCGTGTCCCTCTAGAAGGGTGGAATGCTATCCCCGTCGCCAGAATTGGCGAGGGGATAGTATTCCAATTCGTATGACACCTTACTCGACATGTTTTGATAAAGCCAAACCAAAGATAGCATTTAACCGCGAGGATTATAATGCACTTAAGAGTATATGGTATGGCAATATCCCGGAACGGCTTAGGGAGTTGTTCCCGACAGCTGCAGACAGGCTCAGCTCATGCCAGAGCACCATCTCACATATTTCCAAGCACTCTGCCTCCAGGATTGATGAGGCCTTCCATAGGAGTGGCTGATAGGAACATATGTGTCCAGTTTAGGGTTAGGCACAGACATACTGTACCTAAGTAAGAGGTGGTTACACCGACTTACCCCAGCTGAGTGATCAGCCAGTTGTGTCAAATATGGAGGCCAGGCCAGGGGTGGCACAATACGTGCGGCAGCCCCTGGTAGGCCTTGGATACACCTATGCCCTGGGCACCTAGGGTGCACTGGTACAGGGGCTCATAAGGTGAACCAGTTCCAATTCGTAATGCACCTAAAGTGCATTGGCATTAATTTAGAGAGAGAACAGCAGGCTGTGGGTCTGATTAGCAGGCCCACAGCCACATTAAGTCAGAAACCAGTGAAGCAAAAAGCAAAAATTTGGGGTGACCATAGGATAGCAGACCCTACTCTCCTACACTGTTGCAGATAGAACTTCCACGTTACACACCCCCCCATTCCAGTGGCGGTTTAATTCCCAGGCCCTCTCAGATTCAGTCTATGTTGACACCTTAAAAAAAGCAATAAAGGACTACTTCGATATTAATTCACAGACAACGGAAGACCCATGTCTCCTCTGGGAGGCATTCAAGGCCACGATCAGAGCTGTCTGATTTGTCACCACCATAGGGGTACTCAAAGACATCAGGTGCCAGATTCGCCGCTGCGAGCAGCAAATTAGGGACTTGGAACTACTATATGAGACAACGCAGGATGTTTCACTGTTACCCAAGTTGCGCGACTTACATAATGAGCATGCTGACTTTCTGGAGTCCGAAATAAAATACTTAGACCGCAAACACGTAGCTAGAAACTTTGGGGAAGGGGGCAGGCCAGGGGGTGTGCTGGCGCGGAAAATATGTGAAGGACGGGGGCAATCGGCGATACTCCGAGTCAAATCCGGGGAGGGTATATTACAAACACACTCTGCAGATATATTGAAATGCTTTGTGGACTCCTTTAGCTCGCTATATCAATCACAACCCTCGGCAACAGCGGAAGAAACGCATGACTATTTGCATGATGTGGCGATTGGCTGGCTATCGGATGCACAAAGAGAGTACTTGGCTAGACCCATCACAGTGGAAGAAGTAACTGAGGTAATCAATTCGCTGCCAAATGGCAAGGCACCGGGCCCTGACGGGTACACGTCTGAATTTTATAAACAGTTTGCGGACATTATCGCTCCCTATTTAGTGGACATGTATGGTACCTCCTTTGAGAAATCGTTACTTCCCCCCACTCTGCGAGAAGCACTGGTCATTGCTCTCCTAAAACCGTCCAAAGATCCGGAGGAATGTGATTCCTACAGACCTTTGTCCCTGATTAAAGTAGACTCGAAAATCCTCGCAAAACTTCTAGCGGTTAGGCTGTCCCCTTTGATGACCCGCCTGGTCCTTCCAGATCAATCTGGGTTTGTTCCCACTAGGTCCACTTCGCATAACACCAGATCCCTGTTTGCACTTTCTCACTACCTACGACCCTCGGTTAAAGCGGTGGCTGTCATGCTTGACGCCGCGAAAGCATTCGATTCCATTGAATGGCGTTATATGCTCACCGTCCTAAACAGGATGGGTTTCCCTAAACGGTTTGTTCAATGGATTTCCGTGCTATATACAAAACCATGTGCCAGGGTCCGGATCAATGGCTATGTCTCAGCTCCGTTCGGCATTGAGCGAGGCACGCGGCAGGGCTGCCCTCTCTCGCCCCTGCTATTTGCGCTGGCGTTAGAGCCCCTAGCATGCATAGTGCGACAAAACTACAAAGAATCGGCGCTGCAGTTCTCAGCCAGGCCGCTTCACATATCACTCTACGCGGACGATATGTTGCTATACGTCCGTGACCCTGAAACACATCTAAATCCGCTGCTTAGAGAGTACATCCGATTGGGAGGACACTCGGGGTTAGCGATTAATTGGGCCAAATCCTCCATAATACCTCTAACTGACACTACAACTCCCTTTGTAGTCGATTACCCGCTGGAGTGGCAACAGGATCCGATTCGCTACCTAGGGGTCATGTTTCACAGGGATCCGGAGGAAGTCATGCGCGCAAACTATGGGGTGGTACTCTATAACCTTGAGGATAAGGTCCACCGGTGGATACATTTGCCTCTGTCACTAGCTGATAGAATTGCAATCGTCAAAATGAACATGCTACCCAAATTGCTATACCTTTTTAATAACATACCCATCACACCAACACGGGAAGTCTTCCGCCGCATTAAATCCCTGGTGCTGACCCTGATATGGGCAGGTAAACAAGCTCGTATTGATCTGCAGACACTGGCACTCCCGTTTGCGCAGGGCGGCTTCAGTGTGCCTGATTTTCTCCTCTACTACCTCTGTGCCCAGGCGCAATACGCGGCATATTGGTACCATGAGGTCCCCTATCTCACCCATGCGGCCATAGAAGAGGGTGATGCCCATCCTGTCCCCCTATCTGCGATCATATCGCACACCAGACCACCACTGCATACAAAGGACATAAACACTGTAGACACCACGGTCAAAGCATGGCGCAAACTTGGACAGTTAGCTAACAAAACCCCGTCGTATGCGCCGGACATGCCATTACAGCATCATCAGGCGCTGTCCGTCACTAGTGAAAAGGTAGGGATGTCTTTGCTGAGTAGAGCTGGAATTGACAAGCTGGGTGACGTGTTTAAAGAAGGCACATTCTTAGGCCTCGACCAACTGACTTATATCCAAAACCAGACTCCCATGTTTCGCTTCACGTACTATAGATTAACCAGAGCGTTAAGGGAACATTACCCAACATTCCCTACAGAACCAGAATGCCTTGCACCTCTGCAACTACTGATCACTACACGGGACCTATCACATCTGGTGTCCAGACTATACACTGCTGCACAAGCGGAAATAACGGGACACACACTTAAGGCTAAGGGGCGGTGGGATGCGCTATTAGACACTCCATTAACAGATGAGGAGTGGCATAGCACCTGCGCGTTAACGCAAATACTGATGCCAAACGGCAATTTGAGAATTATACATTTTAAATTTATTCATCAAGCCTACTACACGCCAACAAAACTGCTTAAATTTGGTTTGCAGGAGGAAGACAGATGCAAGAGGTGTAACAGGGAGGGTGCAGACTTTGTACATCTGGCCTGGGCTTGCGTGAAGGTGGCGGGGTACTGGGGTGAGATCACTACCACACTAGCTGTCATGTTGGAGGAAGAGGTACAGTGCACACCTAAGGTTTGTTTGCTGGGAATAGTGCCCCAATTCAGAGCGCTAAAACGCAAGTTCTGTGCAATTGCTCTATTGTTAGCGAAAAGGCAGGTGGCGCAATGTTGGCACAGCCGTAAGGTACCGACGAAGAAAACGTGGCTTCATGACCTGTCCACCTGCAGGGACAAATTGCAAACATATGAGGAGCAATTACCAGCGAAATCCAGACCGAAGGACATATGGTGTTTCTTAACAGACTATCTTAGCTCACTGCAGGACAGTGAGGAGGACTAGCTCGTCTTCTGTTTCATTCTGGCATGTGTAATGTTTGGTGCACTAGCTCATATCTGATGGCGGCTGACCCTTGGGGGGGAACTGGAACCACTGTTGCACTTGCTGTCTAGGTTGTGTGTAATGGCACTGTAAGGTCTTAAGTTGGGGTATGTTGAATTTTCTTTTCTCTATAAAATGACAAAATGTAAGACTCATATCAACTGTCAGCTAAGAGTCCTACAGAGGGTGTGAAGGGCGGTTCTACCTAAAGTATATTGCTATTCTTCATGGCTAACTTGTTACTTCCTGGATGACCATTACAACGTGGCGAGCCGGCCCCAGGGTTGTAGGCTCATGCTGTGTACTTTGCTTTGTGTTAATAAAGGTCTTACACAAAAAAAAAGTGTATCTTAGTGAATACATATATTAGCGAGTATTGTTTAAATATTTAAATGTTTGTATCAGTGTTTCATTTTGTGTATAATTGGCTGCATGGGTTGGTGACTGACTCACTGTATGAGTTTTGAAGACAGCATATCCGCAGGACTGTATGGGTGGATGAGTATGTATATGTGTGTGTTAGTGAGTGAATGACTGTCACACTAGAATCTTTATCATTAACTACATTTGTTCTAATGTAGTATATGTGAGTATTGATGTATATAAGTGAGTATATGTGAGAGTGAGAGATTGAAAGAGTTCTTGTTTAAATAAGTATGTGTTTCTATAAGTGATTGTTTAAGAGAGTAAGTATGTGTAAGTTTCCTTAGAAGTAAGGTGGTAGTGTGTGTATAGCTGTATATGTAAATAAATGGATGTTCAATAGTTTATTTGCATGTGTGAGTATGTGTGTGAGTAACTTTTTGATGACTGTCGGTGTGTAACAGGATGTATAGGTGTATCACTACATATGATGAGTGAGTATATGTATGAGTGACTATATAGAACTATTGATGAATGAGTGGATGTGTATATAGATGGTGATAATACTGAATTGGTTGTAACTGGTATGGATATCTCTTTTTTTTCGAAAATTTTAGTTTCTTTTTTTGACTATGTGTTTCAAGGGTTATATTACACTGAAAGGAGGTCTGTTACTCTGTCACAAGGATGGTGTCATGAGTGATGTCATGAGTGATGTCACTTACCATGTCATGAGTGATGTAATATGTGATGTCATCATCAGTGCATTACACGCGCAAGTTATAGTGAGTCCAACTAACTATAACGTGGGAATTTCAATGGTTTTATGTCAGTAACATTTCCAGGTAACTATAACTGGTGTGAAACCTATGGTTTTTTCAGTGAATTTAATAGGTTTTTTAAATGCTAATTCCTAACTATAACTGGTGCGAAACCTATGTTTTTTTCAGTGAATTTCATAGGTTTTTTAAATGCTAATTTCAAACTATATATAGGGCCTCAAACCTATGTAACTGTGCATGAGAGCCAGTGAATGTGTGAGTGGCTGTATGGATCATTGTGAACTTGTATCAGGTATTGTATAAGAGAGTAAATATGTGTTAGTATATGTTTGAATAAGTAAGGTGTGTATAACTGTATAGTTGAGGAAATGGAGGTGAGTGATTCTTTGCATGACTGACTAGGTGTTTGAGTAACTCCATGGATTAGTATCAGTGTGTGAGTGTCTGTATACACTGAGTGTATCTAAGGTTATATTAGAGTCTGAAGAGGTTCATCGTATTAGCACAAGAATGATGTTATCAGTGATGTGATCAATAATGTCAAATGAGATGTCATCAGTGATGTCATCAGTGATGTCATTTGAGATGTCATCAGTGATGTCATCAGTGATGTCATTTGAGATGTCATCAGTGATTTCATCAGTAATGTCATTGACCATGTCATGAATGATGTAATATGTGACATCATCAGCAGTGGATTGCGGGTGCGCGAAATATATAGTTAGTGCAACTAACTATATATGGGAATTTCATTGGTTTTGTATGATTAAAATATTCACCTAACTATATATGGTCTCAAACCTACGTTTTTTTTCTGTGAATTTCAATGGTTTTTTAATAGAAAATATCAATAGCTGTAAAATAGATACTTCTTTAAAATGAATAATGTATTTTATATTTATTTAAGAAATTTTTTTTATGTTTAATTATTTTATTTTTTTAAATTTTTGCCCCGGTGCGCTCCCGTTACGCGCCCCGGACAGTGCACCGGTAAGCGAAACTCTGTTTAATGCCCCGGTGCGCGTAACGGTGAGCGCCCCGTCAGCGCAATTGCGCGAACAAAAACAACATTGTGACGCGCCGGGTAAGCGTGACGTATCGTGTAACGGCGTGATGCGTTCTTTCGGCGCGCTGCGTAAACGCACCCGGAAGCGCTCCGTGGCGAGACCCGGAGCTCGAAACGTAAGCACGCCGGAGCGCATAACGTAAGCGCGTCAGGACATGTGACCTGAAAATAACACTTTTCATTGGTTCTCAACTTTTTTTTTCTCCAAATGATGAAAGCCCCCTCCTTTTTTCCTCATTCTTACTTTCTTCTTTGAGAGAGTAAGAGCTATTTGTGAGCAGAGAATTGGCTTCAGTAGTAGCTGCAGCCGGTGCATCCCCACCACCACCACCACCACCCAGAAAGGAAGGTCCACCACCCCAGATCCTTCAGGAGTTGAAGAAGAGGAGGAAGAAGATGATGAGGAGGAACAGCCTAGGAGATTCTTGCGGGAAGAACCTAGGGAAAGGCATGTGAAAGTGCATTTTATATGGGAGTACTTCTCCATCCCTGCTGGGCAAAAAAAAGTGAATGCCCCACATGTCACCTGTTTGATTTGCAACAAAGTCCTCTCCAGGGGCAACCAAAAGAAAAAGTATTCCTTTGGGAATTATACAATGATCCGCCACATGGAGAGGTGGCATCCTAACAATTTGGCACAGGCTGAGGTACGGGACATGCTTCAGAAGAACAGAGATACTCAGGCCAGCACCTCCACAGGTGAAATTTCGGTTGCAGCACCAGAAGGGCGCGAAATGACGCCAAACATACGAATTAAATTTGGTGAATTAAAGATGGTCTGCATTTATTGTGGAAAGACCATCTGCTACGGGCAACTAAGTATTTCCCTCATTAATGATGCTGTACACAACCACCACTGCAGCAAGAAAAGAAAGCAGTAGCTTTTTTTTTATTTTTTGCTCCTGTTGAGCCACTGTTAATTCACAGTTTTTTGTTTCTTCCCTAAAAAAATATAAAATAGTTCATAAAAACCAAAAAAAAACAAAAAATGTTCAGAAAAATAAAAAAAATATAAAACAACAAAAATAGTTATTTTCAGAACTACCTTCCAATAATAAAAATTTGCTATAATTTTTTAAACTCTTACATACTTTTTTTCATTTTCGTACGCTCCCCGGTGCGCGTACCGGGCGCTCCCCCCGCAAAAAAAAAAAAATAATAATATTATTTTTTTTGCCCCGCTGGGCCCTTTTATTGCCCCCACATCAAACCTCGGGTTCAGGGGGGGTCTACGCTGCCCCCTTATGGTCAATTCCCCCTTTGTTTTTGCCACCTCTTGTGTCTCGATCCTACCGAGCCACAAGATAGCGGCCGCTCCAGACTGTTTAGAATGTTTACAGACACCCGTGAGCCAATCAGCTTTCCGCGCGCAAGTCACGTGTCGCGCCCGGTGCGCTACCCGGTGCGCGTACCGGGGCACGCTTACAGATATATATTTTTTTTAACCTAAATTACTCAAAATCCACTGGAGCACATATCTTGAGACATAGCAAAGGCACATCGGGCTACCAGTCCCTACAATTTGGCAAAATTTGGTGTAAATCTATTCAGCCGTTCGGGCTAAAAGTGATGTCGACCGCCCTATGGAAATTAACATGGGGAAAACGCGTTTTGGGACCCCCCTTTTATCTCAGCCCCCGCTTGATGCATCCCCCCCAAACTTTCAGGGAAGGACCGGAGCTCGACGAGGCCATTTTGAGGAAATTTTCAGGCAGATTTGTCAACCGGCGCTAAAGTTATTCCAAATAGAATTTTGAGATTTAACATTGAAAAAAATCCTAACTATAACTACCTACTGGCGACCGCTAGTAGGTAATATATAAATATATACAACGAAGAGAGCGAGACCACAAGATAAGTGCAGTTTCTCAGTGCAATTTAATTCGTGCCAAAATTACAGCCTGCAATTCCGCCATGACGCGTTTCACCTCGAAAGAGGCTTGTTCACATAGCGTGTCATGAACACAAACGAGGGTTTATAAAGTGCAAATGCGTAATACTTTTCAGCTGTGCAGATTACATTTTTTTCAAGTCATAGATAGTGAAGACATACTATGTTCAGTCAAACAAGAATAAAGGGCATGGTGCCCGAGGGGTTCCGATGTGCATAAATGCAGTAGTAGAGTGTAACCATTGTTATTTTAAAAATTTATACAGATGAATAAATAAATTTCATTTCATATATATACACATGGTTAAAAAATTATTAAACCATAAATAGATTTCATTTCATATATATACACATGGTTAAAAATCATTAAACCATAGTAATTTCATTGAATTCATTGATTATACTTCATATATATACACAAAATTTAGTCAGTATATATAGCACATACAGTTTCAGGAACCCCCATTTATCACTTGTAACAACACATGGCTCCACTTAAAAAAGATGATAATAGTGCCCCAGTGGGCATACATACAAAAAAACTGCACAAACTAAATAATGAAAATAAAGACACACACTTTTAAGTCAACCTCTTATAGTTACTGCAGATCAAAAAGTGTATGTAAAGTGAATAAGTGCTAATTCTAATGATTAAAAACATGCTACAGTTAACAGCAGGTAGCAGAGTCAGATAAAAACAGATTGAGAGTCAGCTAGGGGGAATTACTATTTACATCAGGAATAATTTTCAATAGATGTATTCTATAGCTAGAGGCAGGTGTAAAGATCCTCGCTATTATTTAGACCTCCCGGGCTCTTTGTATTGAATTCAAGAATGAATCTGGTTTCCAGCAGGCGCAGTTTTGCGTCCCGGTTACCCCCTCTCTTTAGAGGCAAAACCGAATCCACAAGGAAATATTGTAAGCTGCTGGGGTCACTATTATGCGTGGTTTCAAAGTGTCTGGCCACTGGGTAGGCCTGATCCTTTCCGGAAATTGCCCGCTGATGTTGTAGGATGCGCTTGTGGGCAGGTGGGCGCGTACTCCCAACATATTGCAGACCACAAGGGCATTGAAGGACATATACAACGTATTCCGTCCTACATGTTAGTCTCTTGTTGATAATGAAGAGTTTATCTGAGAAAGGGCGTGGGATCTGAGTTTTATTAATCCAGTGGCGGCAAGCCTTACAGGTAAGACACTTTTTGAAACCAGTAATGTGATCCATCCAGGATTTTGTGGGTTCCAACATGTTGCTGACTAGGGCACTAGCAAGGCTAGGGGATTTGCGAAAAGTTATGCTAGGTTTATCTGGTACCAGGTCACCTATTATAGGGTCACCTTTGACCAGGTTCCAGTTCTTATTCAGAATCTTCCTAATCTGGGAATGTTGGTTACTGTAGGTTACAATGGCTCTGGATTGAATTTACTCATTGTTATTACCTTCTGCACTGGGTTTGATTTTAGGCATTAGTGCATCCTCCCTTGTGATTTTCCTAGTACGCCTAATAGCTCCTTCTATTAGGGTACTGCTGTAGCCTCTTTGCAGAAATCTCGCTTTACTGGCTTGTTGTGCCAGGTCACACTCCAAGTCGGAGCTGCAAATTCTCCGCAATCTCAGCATCTCCCCGTAGGGGATGCTGCGGATCAGGTGTTGGGGATGCTGACTGCTGGCGTGTAGGACTGTATTGCCCGCAGTTATTTTTCTGTGTAGCCTAGTTTGCAGAGTTCCATCCCTGATATATACCTCCACATCTAGGAAAGTAACCTTTTCCTTATCAATGTGTGATGTGAATTCAAGGTTCAAATTATTCATATTCAATTGTTTCACAAAATCAATAGCCTCTTCCTGCGACCCTCTCCAAATAAAAAACAGATCATCAATGTACCTTAGGTAGAGCATAACCTTGTTTTGCATGATTTCCATGTGGTCACCCATCAGGACCTGCTCCTCCCATAGCCCCATATGTAGGCAGTTGCCAGTAGGTAGTTATAGTTAGGACCTCGTTTCTATTATCAAAGCTTTGTCTATTGCCAATATCTTTGGCACCGTTTGACGAATCTTCGTGAAATTTTCAAAACTAATGGTTCACTCAGGTCAGCTCCTGTCTTAAAAGTTTCAGGGTGATTCATCAAGTGGGAGCCGAGGAAAAAGGGGGGTTCTAAAACGCATTTCCCCCATGTTAATTACCTTAGGAAACTTTAGACACGGCTACAGCCTGAACTGCTGAACAGAATTACACCAAATTTGGCAAAAAGGTAGCTCTTGGATCAGAAATAAACCTTTATTTAAATGTTGTAAATCCGTTCAGTGTTTCCTGATAAATTCAAAGCTAAAACTGTATATATCTGAGCACCGAGGAGGAGTTGCGACTCCTCCTGAGCCCAATTTTTATTCTAATTGGCTGCCAACACTCCAATCCAAGAAATATTGGCCGCCATGTTGTGACTCGGTAACTGAGTCACAAGAAGACAGTAAAAAAAAGTAAAAAACAAGAAATGGGGGAAGGGTAGAAACACCCTGACCCCATAGGCCTGCTCAGGGAGTCCCACAACGCCCCCCCCCCCAAGCCCCGGGGACCACCACCTCCCTGGGGCTTCTTTGAATAATGAGGGGGGCCTCATGGCCTCCTCCAGGAGCCCTTGATGGCCCTGGGGACCGTCACCCCCCAGAGTCGGCACCTGCAATGCCCCGGGGTGTCCACCCCCGGGATATTGCTGTCTGCTATAACAAGGCAGAAGCACGGCTCCCGCCCTGTCATAGTAAACTCCACTTCGGTTTTTGGACCCGAGACCAGGAAACCTGCTCTCGCCTCCAATACCAAAGCAGGTTGTTTTTGCACAAGGGGAGTTGCATGTCAGCAGCTCCCCTTGTGCAAAAGCAATGCCAGCTCCCGCAGGAGGCGGGGAGACGGCTGGGACTGTGGGGGAATTGGGGCTCCCCCCACAGTTGCCAACGGTGAGGCCAGGCCCCAGGGGATGGGGTCCCGGGGGCCATAATTGGCCTGAGGTGGGGGGGCCACTTGGCCCCCTTCCAAACATACAATTAAAAAAAAAGGCTGGCCAGGCCCCGGGGGATGGGGTCGAAGGAAGGGAAGCCCCCTCCCATAAAATTAAAAATGTAAGGAAAAAGAAACTGGCAACTCGCCGGAAGCCCTCCGCCCTCCAAGCATGAGTCAGCAAACGCGCCCTCTGGTGTGTTCTAAATTAGGAAATTAAGTCCCCTTGAATACTGAGGATCCCTGGGAGCCAACTAGCTCACCAGGTACCTCCAGTAAGCGCCACACAGTTGGATTACAGAGAGGTGGTCCGAGGTCATGCCCCTTTTTACACCACTCTGCAAACGCTCCTCTTGGCGCACTGCTGGTGGGGCGATGAGGTTCTCTTGTGTCCTGTGGACCTCAGCTAAAGCTGGTTTACCACAGAGTTTACAAAATACCTTTACTGAAGAATAGTTGGAAGGGAGCTGGCTATCAAAACACATGAAAAGTGGCTGGCATGGGGAACGGTAAGGAAGCCAGGACTTATTTTCAAATCAGTAGTAGTTGACACAGAAAAAAGACTGCTGGGTGGTTCTTCATGCAGGCTGACAGTGAAGTACTCTTCCTTCTTGGTTAACGGAACTTTAGTTGTGTTTGTGCTGTTTGAAAAATAATAATTTTAAATTAAAACAACAGCTTATGGTTTCTCCCTTCCAGCAAAAAATTGCAAATTTTTAAACGTACAAGAGCAATGTTGAACACACAATTTGTGCTTAAGTATTCAATGGCATTTGACATGGATGTTTCCACTCACATCGTTGAAGGTTAACCAAGACGTTTTACATCAAACCAGATTGCTATTCTCTATGTGCGAATGCTTTAGCAATTACTACTACGTTGGTGTCAGTCTCTTTAATGTTAGGCTATAAACAAATACTTTGTCATTGCATTTACCTGTGTTCGATGTGGGTGGCTTAACTTTAAGGGTTTTTGTCAGCAATTTTACTGAATCTCATTTACTTAGAGCAGTTTGGATGCACACAGGTTAGATGTGGGTGGATTTGTTTACCAGGAATGTTAATTTCATTTGCTCTGGTTAACTTGAGTGCCTTTTTTATGTTTAATTGGCAAATGCTGTACCTTTTGAATAGCTCTTCCTACTAAGTGCAGAGGCATGAGCTTAGAAAGTACTTGACGTGTTTACTTCACATGTTTTGAGAATCATGCTTAGTGAAGTTACATGAAGGGTGCTGATGTAGTGCAAAAATCAATTTCCACTGTAGGGGTGCATTATAATCACACATGTAGACTGCATCCGCATATAATCCGTTGTCGTGTTAACCTGAGTGTTAGGATCTTGTAATGTAATAAGGTGAATGTGACGATTGTAGACCAAAACATGGAAAATATGATGAATTCTGTAGAAGATAAAATGTAAACAGCAGAGAACAGAACGATTACAGAAAACACTTGTGTTGTTTATACGTAGATACAAATATTAACTGCATATGTTTAATTCCTATGTAATTTCGTAAAGCTCATGCTCATTTTTTTAATGTTAGCTGAATATTGTAGGCCGGAAATGCATTACCCCTAGAAGCTTTTGCATTAGAAAAAAATGGTTGAATTCCGTGTGCATGCTAGATTTTGTTCTTTCTCACATTTATGTTGGTGTTGGAAAAATTGCCCTTGTTAGTTAGAATAATGTCTTTGTTTTAGGAGTTAGGCAAGGCAAGAAAGGGACAAATTAAGAGCTGGTGCTGATAAAAAGAACTGTTGTACTTTGTCACTGGAGAGGGCCTGGGAATCAAGGTCATCCTCGTCCCATGGAAAAATCCCTACAAGAATGTGGCTTGATGACATGGCATGACCCAAAATGCATCTTGGGAAGATACCTGAGATATTGGGAATATTGTAGGTAGGGAAAGAGCCTACTTCTTCTCTGCCCTTTGGAGAGAGAGCATCTTAGAACGAGCTCTGTCTCTGTAGCCTCATGCTATTTGACCCAATAGAAGTGGAGATACTTCTAAGGAAGACTCCACACGCTGACACCTTAACTGACCCTGCCAGCAAAAAGGCTCAATCAGGGATGTCATGTTAGTGCTAGTGTGGGGACAGATTAATGCTCTACTTCTATGAACCTTCCGGAATTTGGACTCTTGTTCCATGATATTTTGTGTCCTGATTTTTTAATTAATCTTCTTTTTTATGTTGCATCACCTTAACATTATTCGTAAATTCGGGTTCGTATTAGTCCCAATGTATTTCTACACCCTCTTCTTGTGGCGTCTGTACTTTCAGTTGTTTTTGGCTTTGTAATGAATTAACTAACTTTATTCAGTAGTTTTTTTTTGTGGTAGTTAATGGCCTAGGAGAACCACAATTGGATTGATTGACTTTATTAACAATTTCTCCCCCTATGCTTTCATGTTGACAAAAAGTACCATTGACTCAAGGTTTTAGAGCCAATCTAGAACATGCCTCTTCAGCTCCTTCAGTGCTAAGGGGCCCATTACTTTTTTGTTCCCTGAGAAGCAGTGGTACTAGTGCTGTCTTTTTGGTATTTTTGTATGTACTTTGCAGTCGGAATTTTTGCTTGGTAAGTTTATGTTCTCATGTCGCTGGTTTATTTGTTGCCAGGAATATTTGGTCTAATAATGTGTATATATTGTGTGCCCTTTCCTGTCGATGTTGTGTATACTTATACTCAGGGAAGGAGTGTGACTGCCATGTTGGTCAAAGTGATGCCTGGACCTAAGAATAATAATAATAATAATAATAATAATAATAATAAATGACCAAGCTCACATTAGGACTCTTCCATGAGCTGGATGTGATCCCAGCAGTTCTCAGTGCAGGACTGCATGAGTTCCATATGTCTCACTATTGAGCTTCTCTTCCAATTCTCCTCCCTTCACTCTCTGCCCTATGCCCATGTTTCTGCTTTTGCTCCACTTTCCTCTCACTACTGCTTTTCCTTTTTCACCACCTGGGCCTTCCCTTCCTCTCTCCTTTAACGCATTCCCCTCTATCTTCTCTTCTTTCCTTGTCTCGTTCCTCTTTCCACTGTTCATTCTCATGATGTTCCACTCCATTCCTGCACTCTAAAACTCTGCTTTCACCAGATCTCTTCACATTCTTAATCTAAGGTATCTGTCTTTGCCTTCATACCTTTCCTTTTTCCTTACTCTCCCTTTTATGTTTTTCTTTCTTGCACATATCTTTTCTGGTTTCCACCTGTCGACTTCCTTCCTTCATCGCCACTCTTCTTCCCTACTCCTCTACCTTAAAAAGTGTTTGAGCCATTGTAATCCAGGCCTGGTAGATTATTACAATGATAGCTCATGCACTGTGGGGTAACATCTACATTGTGTGCAGTACTGCTATCACCAGAACTGTTTGTTCGGCATTCACCTGACCGGCCAAATTCTCCCTCCCTGCAAGCAGCAGCATGCAATCTTCTCCGGATAGTGCACTTATCAACCAAAAGCTACCCCAAATTGTCCCACTACCCTAACCCTCCTCAGAGGGGCCACTCGTTCACTAAATTGCAGGCCTCCGCTAGCATAGTCACGAGCCTTGGAATTACTCTCTTATGATGACACTACTCCCTTGCAGTGGTCAAAGAGTGACAGGGCTGGGGTTGAATGTTTCAAAATATCAAACAAGCAACAACAAAGTCAAAAGGTCTGACATTGATTACCAGCCTTTTGGTTTTATCAGTTTTTTTGCACAACGTTGTTAGCAAACCTGTTCACCTCACATGAATCTAAGCCAATAATTGTCCAAATGCAAAAATGATTTAGGTCTCATAAAGCACACATTGCCATATTTTTATTTTACTTTTAAGGGAAATACTTTGTGTGTGGATGGGTTTCTTGAAAAAGGTAAGAATGCTGTCACTCAAAGTAAAGTTAGCCAACGGGTGAAGAGTGCTATTCCACGCTGTAGGCTGTGGCAAATAAATAAAAAATAACACACCGATGGATGGAGAGGGAAAACATCTAGAGATGTTGTAAATCAACAGCAATTAGGTTAAGCATTAGCAGAAGACATGCTGTGTTTGACCATTATCGTAACAAATGTACAGACTCCATTTTGTATTTGCAATGGCCATTTGATACGCCATACATCGCCATGTGCTCCTCATGTGCTTTGTCCTACCTCCTTGTTAACTGCGCCTGAAGTCTGCCCGGCAACAGGCTATATTTAGCATTCCCTGCTTTGAGCATGTCCAGACATGCGCAGTAGGATCTATGACCGTTACTATTTAGTTCCAGATAGGAATGCGTTCACTAGATTCCGAAGACTGTTAACTCCGCCCATCTATCGATTGTGCCTTCCAATATGTCCTTGTATGGTCATGAAACTGCTCTTGTCTTCTGTAATGCCTTCTTTGAGCCCCCTCATTGTGTATAAAAGGGACCATGTGCTTTAGTTCGGTGTGCTACTCCATACAATACTGAAGGGTGGTGTGTGGACTGTAGTACCACCTTTAAAGGTTTAATAAACTTAGCTTTTGTATTTTCTAGTTTCATTGCCAACTTCTTCCTAAGGTCTGAGGACTCCGTGCAGAGAAGGGCAAACCCCTTGCACTAAGTAGGCCTAGCTGAGGTTTGCTTACAACAAATTGGCACCCGACACGTGGGGCTCATCGGCGACTCGGATGCCCGAAGGAGTGGTCGTGACGAAGTATTGGAATCTCGCTGCGGACGCAATCGCATGCCAGAAGAGACCCAAGTCTTGGCATCCAAGGCATTTTTTCCTTTCTTTCCGATCTGACCATCCAGGTGGTGCCGGTCCTCGACTGAGATCTCTTCTGTTGGCTTGCCGTGCAGTGGCCGCTTGGTCGAATTTAGAACTTGGCAGTTGGAATCTGGACAGCCTGAGATTGGTAAGAACCGCTGTACGGTACTTGCTGTGGGTTTTGGAAGCCTGGGATTGGCAAGGCAGTTTTATGATACGCTTGCTGTGGCAATTTTGGTTTGGAATGACTAGTCAATGATGTGTATGTGTATTTGTAAGTGAAATATATGTGTTGCAATACAGGCAGGTAATGAGGAGATTTTTCTCTACAATACGAATCTTTGATTTGAACGGCACAACGTATTACAGATACCTTAAGTGCTACTTTGGTTATAATACTGCATATTTTGCACTATTTTTGGCATGCCTGCTTTTAGCGCACTTCGTAGGTTGTGCTGCTTTTGTGGAAATAACCGGTTAAGTCTTGAGGAATCGCAGCCGGCTACCCCAGAGGGGACGCCTCATAGAGATATGTATGTTAAATATGGTCTTTCTTCTATAATGTACAGCACATTATGGAGGAAATACACGAGAAAGGATCCTGAGTTATGTTGGCCAAAGTATGGGTCATTTGATATTATCGAAAGATTGAGTATGTGGAACAGTGTATGTTTAAGCAAAAATCTAGACAAGACATGTTTGAGAGTGCGCGAATGTGGGTGAAAGAAGTACGTGAGCATGAGAAACGTGAGCAAGCGCTGATTGAGAAAGAACAACGGAAGAATGTGTATGGAAAAAGTGCAAGAACTAAGAAAGAAGTAGGCGAAAGAATCGGAAGAGAGACAGGAGAAGGAGCGCAGATTACCGATATCTGGCCAATATGCTGTTCGACAACCTCTTTATCCTGTCCTTAATAAACCGCAAGATGATTTTTCTTAGTTAGATCGTCCTCCGCCTCTGTATGTCGTTCTGTCCGCTCCATCTGACGAAGATGAGGATTCCGGGGCAGATACAATGAAACGTGATACCCGCTTCATGATATCGACCGATAGCACGGCCGAAATTAGAAAGATTGCTCGACAGTCACTGCAGGATACTGTTACTGTTTTTGATATTTTAGAGACTTTAAAGGGATGGCAAGATAGAGAGCAGATGTATTTTACTGAGCATTTTGCAGTAGAAGTTGTTGACATGTTCTGCAAAGTTTCTGACATTTTCAAACCTGATGATGTGGCAATCGATTGTAAGCAATTACGTAAAGGTCATTTTACTCTCCCCCAGGTGATTGATACGATCAGGCGGCTGGATAAACTTCGAACTGAGGCGCTTCGTCTACGGGAGGAGAAACGGAAAGCTAAAGCAGATGGACGGACGGGATTGGTTGACGGGAAACAATCATCTATTTTTTAAACATATAAAACCGCGATAGTGCATGCAAAGCCTATGCGAGAGGCCGCGCCTTTATACGTTCCTCCTAAAGGAGTGGGTACAAGTGACGATAAATATTCTGTAGATGCTAAAGGGTATTTTATTTATAATTGGGTGTATACTCCCTGGAATAGAGCAGATGTTATGGCACTTAAAGCCGCATTGCCTGATCCGCGTAAAAATCCTGCCGCTTTCTATGGGGAAGTTGAGGGAGCCTTAAATTCTTGTACCATGACATTAGCTGATATTGATTTATTTTTCGGCTAATATTGCCGCCTGATATGTGGAGATCCGTGCGTAAAGTCGATGATCGCGCAGCGTATGGGGCATTATGGAAAGAAATAGAGAGGGAAGATGAGGACAGGGAACCAGCGAAAAAGCCATGTCAGTTGATTTTAGATCTCCCTGGTGCAATATTAGCTAAGTTAAAAACGATTATTCCCCCTAAAATGATTGATTAGACTATTCTAGCATCCTGTAAGCAAAAAACAGATGAATCAGTTTCATATTTCTTCACGCGTTTCGAGGAAGCTTTTCATGATTTTAGTGGCCAGTCGCTAACGGACGATACGGGCCGACACTTGTTTGTAGATAAGTATGTTACAAATCTATTACCAGGAGTGGCTAGCCGTTTGAAAGCTAGTGAAAGCTCTTGGACCACCTCTTCTCCGGCATCCCTCCTGACGATGGCTCAATATTACGAGCGTCAGGAACTAGAAGCGAAGGGCAGCGAGGGTAAAAAGTCTAAAGAATTAAAAACAAAGGTTATGTTATCTCAGGTTGATGGTCCACCTCTTCGAGGTAATGATAGAGGCGGACAAGGATTTTATAGTTCCTATTATACTCTTCCCTCTTTGTCCGTTGATCAATGCGCGTATTGTAGAAAATTTGGTCATTGGGTGTCCATTCTTGTGCTCACAGCGCTTTGTCCGAGGCAGAGGATCCATGAGAAATCGCTCGGTAAACTCAGGAGCCAGAGGTGCTATGAACGATCGTGCTAGGTTTGATTCTAATGTGCGGGTACAAAATGGGTTCAATACTTTTGCTAGGCGCAACCAATACCAGATGTCTGATTATGTGCAGCCTGAGTCGCATGATTCTGCTTATGCATAGGATTGCATAGGATGGGGTAAGGAATCAGTTGAAGTTTCAGTAGATCAGAGGGGTCCTGATGTTACAGCACATGTTTTGGGTTCTACTGATCAGTTTCTGGTTGATACAGTAGCTACTCGTAGCGCTTTGTCTAAACAATTGGTTCCTAGGGATCCCCTGTCTGGCTTAACAATTACATAGATAGGGTTCGATGGAACACCTTCCCTTAGTCCATTCTCACAACTACTTGCATTTCATGTTGATAAGTTTGCTGCTCCATGCCCGTTTTTGCTTTCCCCAAATACACCAGACAATATTGTGGGTCTTGATATGCTCAAGTATTTCAGAGCCACAATAAGATGTTCCCCCGAAGGAGTGCGCGTGATTTTGATTGACAATTATCCAGTAGCAGTTAGAGATTGTATTGTTCAAGAGGATACTGCATTAGCCTCCCTACCTAAAACCTTGTGGGCTACCTCAGATACTGATGTGGGACAGATGGTTATTCCACCGGTGCATATTAGTGTAAAGGAGGGAGCTGTGTTGCCACGCTTGTCTCAATATCGAATTTCGCAGGAGGGTGAGGAAGCACTCATACGGATTGTACAAGATCTCATTGAAGTTGGAGTTGTTGAAGAAGTTCCATTTAATATTTGTAACAGTCCGATCTTCCCAATTTTGAAGAAAGATACTGACACTAGGATTTATTGTTTCATAATTGACCTACGGGAGGTAAATAAGATAGTGGTACCACAATATCCAGTGGTTTCTGATATCACAACACTTCTTACTTTAGTTCCACCTACTGCAACTACATTCTCTCTTATAGACTTCAAGAACGCTTTCTTTTCGATCCCTGTTCATCCTGATAGCCGATATCTGTTCGGTTTCCCTTTGAATAATCGATCATATAGATTTTGTAGAGTTCCTCAAGGCTATACTGAGAGTCCTAGTATTTACAGCCAAGCATTGAAAAGACAAATTGATTCTTTTGTTCTACCCGAGGGTGTGGCGCTCATACAGCATTTTGATGATATTTTATTGGCAGCCGATACCCCTGAACAATGTGAGAAGTGTACTCTGTCTTTGCTTTCTTTTCTTGCCTTACATCACCATAAGGTATCGAGAAAGAAACTGCAGTATTGTAGACCAAAGGAAACCTTTTGTCTAAGGAGGGGCGTGCACTCACATCAGATTGCATTCAGGCAATTCTAGACACACCAGTACCTTCCGCACAGAAATAGGTTCGAGCATTTTTAGGTCTTACTTCTTTTTGTAGGCAATGGATATTGGGATTTTCATACATTGTTAAACCTTTGTTAGCACTTTTGACAAAAGATACTCCAATACCCCTTCCTTGGACAGACGAATGTGAGAATGCTTTCCGACAGTTACGACAAGCCCTTTGTTCAGCACCAGTGTTAGGTACTCCAGATGACACGAAGCCCTTTACATTGTACGTGCACGAGAGAGATGGATGTGCATTGTCAGTTTTAGTACAGACACATGGTGAAAAGCAACGCCCTTGTGCATATTTTTCAGCAGTACTTGATCCTGTTGCTCGAGCGTTGCCTGGATGTTTACGCTCGGTTGCAGCAACAGCTGTGTCAATACGTCAGAGTGAAGGAATAGTCTTATCACATAAACTGTTGGTGTTGGTACCCCATGCTGTTGATGCCCTTTTGAATCAAACAAAGACGCAGAACTTAACTAGCGCTCGTCTGACCGGATATGAGCTGACTTTGTTAGCTCCTCATATTACATTGAAGAGATGTGCAACACTAAACCCAGCCACGTTGTTGCCATTTCCGGCGACTCAGCCTGAGGCGCAGGAAACACATGATTGTATTTTCTTGACTGAGGAACAAACAAAGGGTCGTATTGATTTGCAAGATACGCCCCTTCCAGATGTGGATGGAGAACTGTGGGTTGATGGGTCTTGTCTGAAGTTACCGGATGGTACAACTTCAGCTGCGTATGCAATTACTACGCTTCACACAATAGTAGAGACAGCTCGCATACCACAGAAGTCAGCTCAAGCAGCGGAACTAATAGCTTTGACACGAGCGTGTGAGCTTAGAACAGGTTTGTGTGTGAATATTTATACAGATAGCCGCTATGCTTTTGGAGTGGTGCATGATTTTGGCCTGCTCTGGAAGAGGCTTTCTGACGTCACATGGGATGCAGATAATGCACGAAGAACTAGTGCATAATCTTTTGACTGCATTAACATATCCAAAGAAAATAGCTATAGTGAAATGTAGTGCGCATAAAAAGGTGATTAATAAGGTGGGACAAGGAAATGCTTTTGTAGATCGAGTGGCACGTGAGATTGCGATGCAGCCTGACACTAGTTCTATGTATGCAGTGATGTAACAAGCTGAGCGGTGGCATGATGCTAGGAAGGAAGTACTAGAGATACAGAGGACCGCTTCTGACAAAGAACGAGAGCAATGGTCCAGGGATGGAGAGTTGGATGATGAAGGTTGTTGGCGAAACAAACAGATGGATAGATGGAAGTTGATTATAGCTTTTGTACAACTTATGGTTCAGATGACACATGGGCTAGCACATGTTGGAGCTTCAGCAATAGTGAAATTGCTTACACAAGTTTGGGAGCATCCCGAAATTGCTAGCACAGCTAAGAGAGTAGTACAGTCCTGTATAATCTGCCTGTGATTTAATCCTGGAAAAGGGACACGAACTCCAGCAGAAGGATTTGCTACACCGACTGCACCTTTTGAAGTTTTGCAGATGGATTATATTCAGCTTGAACGCTGTAATAATCTGAAGTATGTCTTGGTGGTGGTATGTGCCTTCAGTAAATGGATTGAGGCGTACCCCACAAAGGACAACGCTGCAATTACTAAGGCAAAGGTGCTTTTGGAGGAATTCTTCCCTCGCTATGGCGTTTGTAGATTTTTGTGGAGTGATAACGGACCTCATTTTGTAGGGGACGTTATAAAGTATGTCCTGAAAGGATTAGGGATCAAACAGAAGTTTCATGCAGTCTTTCACCCACAATCAGCAGGATTGGTGGAAAGATACAATGCTACTCTGAAACTGAAATTAGCTAAGATACAGGCTTCTACTTCTCTGAATTGTCCAGATGCGTTGCCACTGGCATTGTTGTCAATAATATCAGTGCCTCATTCTCGAACAGGTCTCACACCTTATGAGATCCTGTTTGGTAGGCCCAGGAATATCTGGGGAATTCCTAAACCGAGTTCTGTTTACAATGCACCTTGTGTCTTAATGAATGACTATTTGGCACAATTAACGGATAACTTGGTTTCTATTCATCAACAGGTTCGAGAAGCACTTCCTGACAGATCCACAGGTGAGGGCCATAACCTTCGGCCTGGAGACTTCATCCTCCTGAAGTCCTTTGAGAGATCGAGCAGTTTGGAGCCAAGGTAGCAAGAGCCAGAGCAGGTGCTACTTGCCACGAGAACAGCAGTTCGAGTCACGAACCGGAAAAATTGGTCCATGGTACCCATTGCCGACGAGTATTTCCGACTTTGGTGGAGCCTGCTGTGTTGACCGACCATCGAGAGGTTCTGACTGCGGAGAAAGGCCGTGCTGTGACACCTGACGGATCTGAGGAGTTCTTCCCGGACCAGACAATCCCTGGAGCAACAAGATATAATTTGATACCGAGATAGGAAACTGCAGCGCTTGTGAAAGTTGTCTGAACATTCCATGGGTCAGTGAAATGGAGAGCCGATGTGGCAAGGGGGGGATCAGCCCTGCATTAGAGTAGTGACACCTGTCTTGGCCCGTGGTAAAGAAATCAACGGCTACCCAGGGGTAAGAGCTCTGACAACTATTTTAGTTTCAGGAAGATTTATTTTGTGTTGTGACTAAAATGGAAAAGAAGAAGAAGATTTTTTGTGCTGTAGGGTTTGTTGTTGCCTTGGTGATTGCAGCAACAATAACGTGGTCTGTTGAGGAGACAACTCCTGCTCGTGAGTTTTTTGTTGTTACTAAACCAAAACCAGAGGAGCATTATTTCGTTACGCTCCCATATCAAGAATTAAAACATAGACAATCTTATCTCAATAATAATTTCATTCAAATGTTACATCATACCCACATTGCTACGAATGCCACAAACTGTTGGATTTGTGGGATGATGCCTGCACACCAAAAGAAAGGAGGTACACCGTTCATACCTCTTCCTTTTTCGCATAATGCCTCTTGTTGAGCCTGGTATACTTTGCTCTTTGTGACTAGGAAGCCTACAGTGGGCAGACTGCTTTTCCAGTTAAATAAAGAGTGCCATCAAGACAAAGATGGGTATCCCCAAGTGAATGGAACTAAATGGGAGTGGGAGAAATATCGGCCGGACAATATTTCAACGCCATATACCTTCACCAACACAAGAGACTCGACCAATGCCGAACATTTTGTCATTTCTGTTACTCAAACACAAGCAGAACTATGTGTACAGAGCATTGGACATATCCCTGTTGGGATCAGCAACTGTATTACTGGGTTTAATATAGATGGCTTAAATAATAGTATCTTTCTGGCTTCACATAATACATATTTTGTGTGTGGAAATCGTGAATATTATCGATTGCCAGCCGGCTGGACCGGGATCTGTTATGTGTCATTTTTGTTGCCCCCTGTGTTTCTGGCACCTCCATTGTATCATCGAAATCTTAAATTGTTCAACAATATTACTGTAAATAGATATAAGAGAACCTTGACTACTGATAACGTTGACCAAACTGACACTAGTCTACAACAATATATAGATTTTAATTTAGGATTGTTCTTTTTTGTAGGTGCCGCATTAATCAGCAGAAAAGTGCGACGATTGACTAGAGTAGTAGAAGCTGTCATTGATCAAACAGCTGTAGCCTTAGGAAACATCACTGAAGAATTGCAAATTGCTAGAATTGTGGCTTGGCAGAATAGAATGGTTTTGGATGTCATGCTTGCAGATAGAGGTGGTGCATGTTATAGGTAATAGCTGCTGCATGTTTATACCAGACCACAACCCATCAGTGTACAAGGCAATTAATAAACTTCATAAAATCGCTGCAGACCTTCACACAGAAAATGGTACATGGACTTTTACAGGGTGGCTTTGGACTCTGATTTCTGCCTGGGACTGATAAGTATTGACCGCTCTATGTATAATAATTGCAATAATATTCACTTGTTGTATATGTATCCAGTGCAGTCCGAAGATATGTTCTATGTGTGTTAGCTTGCATACCGACCAAAAGCAATGTTACAGAATCAAAATGCAGAATGATTTGAAAAAGGAGATAGCCAGCATGATGGCCATTGATATAAGGGATGAGTATCTAGCTTTTCCGAGAAAGTCCAATGTCTTCAGCTAATGCTGAAAGGGTCGTCTGTTGTAAATCAACAGCAATTAGGTTAAGCATTAGCAGAAGACATGCTGTGTTTGACCATTATCGTAACAAATGTACAGACTCCATTTTGTATTTGCAACAGCTATTTTATATGCCATACATCGCCATGTGCTCGTCATATGCTTTGTCCTACCTCCTTGTTAACTGCGCCTGAAGTCTGCCCGGCAACAGGCTATATTTAGCATTCCCCGCTTTCAGCATGTTCAGACATGCGCAGTAGGGTCTATGACCGTTACTAAGTTGTTCCAGATAGGAATGTGTTCACTAGTTTCCGAAGACTGTTAACTCCGCCCATCTATCGATTGTGCCTTCCAATATGTCCATGTATGGTCATGAAACTGCTCTTGTCTTCTGTACCGCCTTCTTTGAGACCCCTCATTGTGTATAAAAGGGGCCATGTGCTTTAGTTTGGCGTGCTACTCTATACAATACTGAAGGGTGTTGTGTGCACTGTAGTACCACCTTTAAAGATTTAATAAACTTTGCTTTTGTATTTTTCTAGTTTCATTGCCAACTTCTTCCTAAGGTCTGAGGACTCCGTGCAGAGAAGGGCGAACCCCTTGCACTAAGTAGGCCTAGCTGAGGTTTGCTTACAACAGAGAGGGATAATCAAGCTATCGAAGTATAAATAGGACTGACAGCACCAGGATTTTAAAACCATCGCAAATAATTGTAGAATAATTAATTAATTAAATAAGTGGGGTAAGATCAACATTACCAGAATAATTAATTATATAAATAATTCATTTATAAGTACAATGATCCAGTATACTATTAATTAATTAAATAATTAAAATTAACCAGATTTCCCAGAACAATTGATTGTATAATTAATTAATTAACCAGTTTTCCCAGAATAATTGATTGCGTAATTAAATTAAATTAACCAGAACTCCCAGAACAATTGTATAATTAGTTAATTAACCAGGTTTTACAATATAATTATTTGTATAATTAATTAATTAGATAATTACCAGAAAACATAATTGTACTGTTGATTAATTCGATAATTACAATTACCAGAATTCCCAGAACAAGTAATTGTGTAAATAATTAATTAAATAACTTGATATCCTCATTCCCAGAATAATTAAAACAATTGATTAACATATGAATTATTCAACTAGGTGTTTATAGTAGAGGAGGCTCCCCAATAGGAGTTATATGCATCATTTAAAAAACTGAAAGGAACAAACCTGATTCCTGCAGGTAACAAAGCCCGAGCGATAGCCTACCCCTCCAATCTCTCTAAAAATGCTGCCAAAACCTTTAAACACAACCTGCTCAGGGAAAACCCTCAAAACACTTATCTTAGACCCCTCCTATAACACAGAAAACTGAGTGATTATTACCGATTTAATTTTTTACTCTAGATCACTCGCTTAATGGCGCACCGCAATGTCAAAATTGATAAACATCATAGAATCAAGAAACATCCCTTACGGAACGAAGTTGATTACAAAACCCTCGAAAAATCTAAAGGCCACACTAAATATAACCTTCTACAAAAATGGCACAGTACTCATTCAAGCAGCCAACTATGATCTTGAGTTATTTGATGATTACTTTACCACGCTAAAAGATCAGGTCCATAACTTCCCTATCTCAGCTCACCAACAAGACGACAACTTATATACCTCCATACATACTACTATGAGAGTAATTAAAAAGAGAGGCAGCAGAACAGATCAGAAGAGTCAACACTCTAGATCGTCTAGTACTAGACAATACACAAAGAAACACGTTACAGCATACACAAGAGTAGACATACACAAAACCATCAGGAATAATCCCATTGAAGCAATCAAAAAAAAATCGAACAAGCCGCCCAATCAGCACACATCAGATACTAATACCTCCACAACCTTACAAATCACTGATGTGTCAGACACAGCACCCAACAATCAGTGCCTTGGGATGACAAATCACACAACCGATGTTAATACAGGACCTGCCCTTCAAATCTATAAAATAACTCCTGAAAGAATGAAAGATATACATTTACAGCTGAAGATAAACCCACCAACTTAAAGTTCCACCTGTCAGCAGTCCAGTTATAAAAACACCAATGCTCACCATCAGGAAAGGAATTAGACATGCTCATGGCCCAGACAAACTGGATAGCTACAGACATGCAAAACGCTATTAGGAAAATGAAGAATACTCTACTGCTATCAGAAAGTTATTTCTCCAAAATTATCCAGAGCCAAAAAACGGCACACAATCTTCACAATAAGCTCAGCACAACCCCACTGCCTCTTTTCAAGAGGACTTACTGCCCACGTATCTTCCTTAGATATTTCTCGGACATAGAAACCCAAAACCTACTACTTTCTTACGAAACAACCTCCAACCTTCCCGATAAGATAAGCGACCAGAAGATTCATTTGGTCCCGATTGATATCAACAGAATATCACACACAAATCAAAGAAAATCAAACTGTATTAACCGGAAAGAAATAACGCTAAGCCCAGAGGGACCTAACTCCAATTTGGACCAAGAAAACCCTACAAAAAAGATCTCATGCCACACAGCAATGAAACATGCTGCTGACGTTGCCAACCTAATCATGAATCAAGAAACTGACATGGCTATTCTAACTGAAACATGGCTATCTGAATCATCCTCCTCATGCCTAGACCTGGTGGTGCCACCCAACTATAACATTGTAAGACTAGATAGGCTACACAAAGCAGGAGGAGGAGTTGCCTGTATCCACAGATCAAACATCACAATCTCTTAAGTTCTCTCAGACCCTATAGATTCATGTGAATACCTGGGAGTCACAGCACTATTTTCAGACAACCAAGAGTACAAACTACAAGCCTTCTATCACCCTCCAGGTAAAAATCTAACTTTCATAGACCATCTAATGGAAATGATTACAACTAACACAGAACCTCACTCCAATAATATTTTTCTAGGAGACTTCACTCTTCACTGGAACGACAGCCAAGATCCACAAAACTCCACATTACCTAGCCCATACAAGTACGTTGTCGGAGGCACTAGGCTCTCAAGAGGATCAGAGAATTTTCTACTGAAACCAGCATTATTCCGAAAGTAAAAAATGTACAATAGAGCGTTCACGGGAACTGCACCAAGGATTTGGAATTCGCTCCCACTGAATATCAGAAGAATCACATATGCTCAATGATTCAAAAAGGAGACTAAGGGCCATATGTATCAAGCTATTTAGCATTGGCAAAGGCCGAAATTCTGCGAATTTCGGCCTTTGCGAATGCTAAATACCTAAATGGTATGTATGAAACATTTTTGCATCAAAATAAGGAATCGCAAAAATTGCTATTCCTTATTTTGCGATTGCACTTTAGGAATCGCAAATTTTGCGATTCCTTAAATGCAATGTATCAAAGAAAAAAAATGCAAAAAATGCCATTAAGGAATCGCAAATTACCACCAACTTCTAGTTGGTGGTAAGTAGCGAATTCTTTTAATAATGCTTTTTTCAAACAAACCAAAGGTGCCATATGACGCCCATACATGCCCTTAGGGCATGTATGTGCGCCATATGCCCCCAAATGTCTTTTTCAGGGGTGCAGCAGGGTGTTCTTGAGACACCCCTGCACCCTTGAAAAAATTCCTAATTTGCGATTAGGTAATTGCTAATCGCAAATTGCCCCTTCAATCCTATGGGCCTCCTGGCCCTTAGAAATGAATGGGTAATTTGCGATTAGCAATTTGCTAATCGCAAATTAGGAATGGTAAGGAATCGCTATAAAAAAGCGATTTTGTACATACATACCGTTTTGCGGATTCCAAATAGCGATTCCTTAAAATTCGCTATTTGGAATTCGCAAAACGGAACTATGATACATATGGCCCTAAGTCCTTTCTGATAGGTACATTTCTCCCATAACGAACAATGTGATTTAACATAACAATACTATCAACCAGCTTGGCTTTAGAAGAACTCTGTAATGATATTATGTCAGATTTAAGTACGACACAACAATCTTGATTGTAATCTATTGATCCCATTATATCTGTCTTGTGTATGGATACATATATGCCAATGTTAGTAAATACATAGGCTTTTTTTTACGTGAAAGAATTGGATATCTGCTGATATCGAAGGTGATTTGAAATGTAAAGCGCTCTGACACCCAATCTCTGGGTCTCGTTCATGCTATAGAAAACATTGAATAAATAAATAAACAAAATCTATAAGTAAATATATCATATATATAATTTTAGTAAAATCAGAAGGTCTTGGCTAACACAGGACTTAAAAATGGAGCAATAAGGCCTAGATGCACTAGAACGTGTATCGAGATCATATTGTGATGTCAGGGAGTCCTATTAGAGTCCAAAGACATGGTCATGTATGCAAATGATCTTAGAGTGAAGTTGGAGGACCTTAAGTACCAAGCAGAGCACTTCAAGATAGGGGTTTTTTCACCTTTTACACTTAATCTGCAGTCTGATGGTATCCTGGCTGTGGGTGTGCAGAGATCTACCAGAAATGGGGAGTTAAGATAAGCGAGGCTGCTGTTCATGATAGCTTTATAAATGATGCAGCTGGTTTTGAAAATAAAGCAGACTGCCAAAGGCTGTAAATGGAGTTCCATTAGGATGTGGTTGAAGTGATTGTATTTCTTCAGGCCCAGAATAAAATGTGGTGCAACGTGTAGAATTCTCTAAAGAGGTGCCAGTGTAGAGTCTGAAAGGCCATGTGGTAGGGTAATACTACTATCCAGATGGAAGAGCACAAGTTCTTGAACAGCCGATCTGAAGTCGCTTTCTGGAAGAAATGTTTTGAATTTTTCTTTAAAAGAGAGAACTGGTACGAGGCTGTATTGGTTTTATGGCTATATATTCCCTGTGGACGAGGTTGGTGTCCAGGGTGAGTTAAAGTGACTTGGTATACTGTAAGCATGGGATTTAAAGCTGTCAAGGTTTTTGTTATTGGGACAGGTGCTGTATGTATCGGTTGAAGATAACAAGAGACAGTAGCCATGGGGCACTCCATTAATGATAAGGAACTTTTTTGACCTGGATGTGCACTTGTGATGAAACTGGTGTAGGTTTGAAAGGTAGACAGAGAACTAATTAAGGACATTTCTGTTGAATCCAATTCGTTACTCCAGAGTGAATATGAGGGTGGCATGGCCAGCTGGCAAAGAGTGCTGAGAGGTCCAGTAATATCAGAAGGCAGGGGTTATCTTCATTTATGTTAAATATGGCATGGTTTACAATGTGTAAGGTAGCAGTTTTCATGCTGCAGCATTATCCGAACCAGACTGGTAGTTGTGCAGGAGATGGTTTACATTGATGTGATCTTGGAGTTGAACATAAACTCCTTTGTCGGTGTCACCTGAGACAGCACATGTGCTGTCGTTTGTGAGACATTTTGTCATCTTAGCAGTGCCAGGTCATCTAACTTCACACTTAGCCATGTGCAACAAAGCTCATCCATCCACATGCTAACAGCACCTTCCACTCACTTTTAACACCATTCATATAACTGAATCACTTTGCTAATCACTTTTCTTACTCATTCAGCAAAACACCCTCATAAAGCACCAATCAACCACTTGCAGAACTACACAGCAATATCAGCAAAAACTGACTACTCGCTTAAAGACATGAGCAGGCCAATGGTGTAATGCTTAAGCAGATTCCTACTAGCAGTGGGAGTGACCAGGAAATACTGAGGTCTACCGCTTCAGTAGATGCGTGTCCGGGTCACGTGGGAAGGGCCATGCACTGGTTTTTATATTTTTTTCATCCTTGCTGTCTTAACCTTGTAACTGTGAGCATATGGTTGACTTATAATGATGTATTTTATGTCTTTACTTTTATGGTCCTAGTGCCAGACACATGACAGAATAAGAAAAATAAAATAAAAAAATTAAGAAAACCACTTAACTTGCGTTCGTCGCAACGCCGAGTTCTCGATGCTGTGAGAGCAAGGTGGTAAGTGCTTACTTTGAATTTGCCGCATCATCGAGTCACTGATGCGGCATGCGCAAAGTAAGTTGTTTTCTTAATTTTAAAATTTTATTTTCCCTAATCCATTGTCTGTCGACTTCCCCCGCCCTGCCCGCCCCACCCTACCGCTCTTTCCAGCACCGGCTACAACTGTGCAGTAGTACTTATTTTCAGCACCAACTACTCACACTATCACCCAAACACAGGATAACTTGTACACACAACTATCTCTCATCTCATCTTACCTACCTTGAACATTTTAATCATCACTCACCCATGCAATCAGTCCCATGAGCCATTCAGTCACATCTCACCCACAGACAAGTGGAACCCTATTCTGCCTCACAGCGTGACCCAGCCGCTCAACTTTTCTTTCACATCTCAGAACTAAACCTGCTATTACTCAAAACCCAGCCACTTGCAACACTCATTCAACACTTCACATCATTTGCAGTCCATACCACTCATTACTTTTTTTAATGTTTTATTTATTTATGCATTTTCAAGATCAAAATAGACAGACATAAGTACAGGCAATGTATCATGACGAATGTACAGTTGGAACAAAAACAATAAAATAACAAAGCAGGTCTTGAGGCTAAAGAAGAACAGTGAGCAACAAATCAGTGAATAAAACATCAGAGGCAGTATAATGAGGAGAACTATAGGTCACATATAGAAACAGCATTCATTCTTAAGGCAAGCCCATAAGAGGGGGGGAGAGAGGGGCCGTACAGAAGCATGTAACAACGTTGAAGAAATCAGATAGGTGCCACATTATCAGTCTTTGCATTGTAGGACCCAGCAATAGGGTGTGAAAGCAGATATGTCGTGAGGGGTCCCCAATTGTCTCAAGGAAGGAGGCTAGGGGGAGCAGTTTGGCAAATGCATACATTTGGTCCTGCCAGAATACCATGTCTGGGATACAATCCTTAAATTTGGGTGCTCTGCCCAACCCCACCGGCATGCTATGCGCAATTTGGCGAGAAGGAGACTGAATGAGACAAATTTTCTGTGTTTCACTGCTAGGGCCTCAGTGTAACCAAGGATAGCGAAGAGGTGAGTATGCAGAAGGTGTAAACAAGGTCATATATTCCAGGGCTTCGGATACAAGGAGCCAATACTACTGCACGGCAGTGCAATCACAGGCCAGGTGAAGGAAGTCAGCCCCTGTGGCCCCACACCAGTCACATCTATCATTGTCCCACAGCTTAAAGCGATAAAGCCTAGCAGGTGTATAGTATGTGCGATGTAGAAATTTGTAATGGAGAATATGGAGGCACCAACTGGACGTGCCTTGTTCCATCTGTGTACAACAGTAGGTCCACTGCTCCTCAGTAATAACTAGTCCCAATTCTACAGACCATTTGTCCCTAGAAGTATTCTGTAAGGTGTCCTGAGTGGTGTACAGAGTATGGTAGAGGGAAGAAACCAAGTGAGGTGCTGCATCTCTGTCTAATATTAGGCGCAGAGGGGGGACTTCCGGGGGTGCCCGAGGGAAGGTAGGGATATGCTCCTTAAGTCCCTGAAGCAACTGAACAAATAAAAAAATGTCCATGGGGAAGGTGGCTGTGTGGAAAAGAGTTGTTGCAAGGTTTGGAATTTACCATGAAGGTAGATGTCCCCCCAGGTTTTAATACCATATTTGACTTGAGCTTGCTTAAATACACCTTACTGAAGGATAGGCATTTTCAGGTGATATTGCAGGGGAAGCAGCGGTAAATAAAGCATGGGGGCCTGAGTTATTGTAACAATGTGTTGCCTTGCCTTCACAGCACTGGTGATTGGGGATGGATCATCAATATGTGAGGCAGTGACGGCGCCCTCTAATGGAATGGGATCTGATAGCCAGTGTTCAGCAGCTACCTGAGGCATGTATCTGGGGGGGTGTAACCAGAAGAGTGCATAAGGGGCCTGTGCGCATGTGTAGAAGAGTGCAAAGTTTGGTATGTCAAACCCCCCCTTGCGAGTATGGCCGGGTAAGAAAGTCCCATTGTACTCTCGGTTTTTTACCACCCCAGGGGAGGAGAATCAGTTCTGTTCGAAGCATCGTGAAAAAAGCTATACCTGGATTATAGGGTATGTTCATAAATAAATAAAGGAGTTTAGGAAGAATAACCATTGTGATCAGGGATATGCATCCTGCAATGGATAGCCGAAGGGCGATCCAACGTGTAACACTGTCGCTTATCCCCTCCAAGGCACGACCGTAATTGAGCCGCATCAGTTTGTCGTGGTTCGCGGAGACACAGATGCAAGATACTTAACCTCTTCAGGGCGCCACTCAATGGGAAAGTCTGGAGCGAATTCCGTGACCGAAGAGGTAAGGGGGAAGATTTGGGATTTACACCAATTCATATGGATCCCGGATAGCCCCCCAAATCGTACAGAACTGCTATGTGTACATGGTGTCTGTCCAGATATGTGAGGATTTGCCTGCATTTCTGGGGATTGCGAAGGCCTTTAACGTTCCAAGTGATTAAATTAAGGTGTAAAGGTTCAGCGTGTTATGGCATGCTAATTTACGTTAGGAAGGATGAAATATGACCTATACAAAGTGTTATACAATGCGCCTTGTAGTACGTAGTCTGCTGTTGCTGGTAGAAATAGAGAACAATACAAACAATTATCAAAAACACTCCCACCACTCCCACCCACAGCGGCACCCCAAACGTTCCGGCAGTACCACCATTACCCAAAACCACGAACACAATGCAACAGTGCAATAAGGAAAGAGTCATATTTCAAGAAATTGTTCTAGGGGGATCTCCCGTTCGAGGGTTTGCTAATGGGCTACGAGAACCTCCCCCGTTGTAGTTATTCGAGGGGGGAGGGTTACTTGGCGAACATGGTTGGTAGCTAAAATAACACCTACAACAATGGATTTGTAAATATAAAGTGGGAGCATCAAGTGGGAGACTTATCATGCCAGAGAAAGAAATAAAGAGGTTATGACATTCACCAATGAAATTATATATTCGATATGCATGCAGCTTCAGCCCTCATCTGTAATCAAATAGCAGGATGAAAAGAGTTCCAGTTCGTCATGAGCAGGATGTAGTAAGATTATATACAGTTCCACTTCATGTCCAGAGCTCCCGTTGAAAGAGCCGAATATTCAGCAGGATTAACTATCTCCAGAGTGGTTAGGGGAGACACCAACATGGTCAGTTATCTCATATGGAAATGGACATCTGTAGCCAGAGAGAGAGGTAATCAGTCAGCGCTCAGTGATGGAGATTGAAAGAGGCGATCTGGAGAATCCCTTGTCTGGGTGTTCTTCTTGATAGTACGGAGAAAATCATCCACTTGCTGGCCATTAGTGAAGAAATTATCCTTATACCGGTAGGTGACTCTCAGACAGACGGGATACAGTAGTGCGTATTCGATCTCTGGCTTGCAAAGTTTCTGCTTGGCTGGAAGGAACTTACACCAGGCCTCCTGCACCACCATCATAAAGTCAGGGTATATTGCAAAGTTGGCGCCCTTAAATTGTAAGTTTTGGTGATCCCTGGCTAGCTTCATTGCAGCATCACGGTTCCTGTAATTTAGAAGGCGAGCAACTATCAGCTGTGGAGTGGCCCCAGGGGCCGGGCGGGGACCCAGGGGTTGATGAGCTTGTTCCACAATGAATTGGGGGGAAAAGCGTCTGCTCCAAGGGTGGTGCATAAGAGATGTTCAATGAAGTCCTCCATTCGGCCTGTATGCGCACTTTCAGGAATTCCAGTAAGGCAGATGTTATTGCGTCAGCTTCGGGCTTCTAAATCTTCGTTTTTTGCTGCAATTATCTTGAGGAGTTTATCCATTTGAGCTACTTGCTGTGTCATCTAGGAAGTAGCATCCTCCATTTCGGAATTGTGCCTCCCTGCCTCCTTGAGTTGTTCATCATGAAAGGGCAGCAGATGCGAGGTTCCAGGAGCAGCAGCAGCTGCCATGAGGGGAAAGCAAAGGGCTCCGGCCGCGGTGAGGTTCCGTGACAATTTGAACCCGTGTTTTCAATATTGTCGGAAATACATAATATTGGTATCAGCGAACCGCAAATGATCCATTTAGCATATCCTGGTGTTTTCGCTATGCTACGAGCAAGAGTACTCCTGTAACAAACACATTTCTGATCTACCCATGGCCTCCATCTTAGATCATGGCAGCCATTTTGTGTTTCTTGCCCTCACATATGCAATAACCTCTGATCACTTCATTTCGATTAAGGACACGTAGCCTTAGCCGGCGATTCACCTCTTTAGTGACACGTGCACCTTGGAACAGAACACGCTGTAGCTGCATGACTCGACAAAGGCTGCCTCCTCTGCCCGAGGCCAGTCCTGCTATACTGGTTCTTGTGGTCGTTGGCCTGATCATGATTAGGCGGCCGAAGCCGGTAGCCTTGCCCATTTACAACCCACAAACATCCCTTATCCTGCTTTTCTATCTTCTGCACCTGGCTCTGCTCCTTTCCTTCTGGGCCTTTATTAGGGGGAGGTAACGAAATTTACGATGAGGCGGTCCGGGTCTTGAATGAAAAGTTGACATGAGATTATGATGGAAAAGTGGGAACCCCTCGTTCGTAATGTTTGACATCAGATATTGTTGACGATTCCTGTGCAACGCCAAATATTTATTGTTTAGGACACAAAGGTTTGGGAATGTACTAAGATGTGAAGAATTTGCCTGAAGCCCAATTTTTAGTATATAAGGAGCAACCCTCTTTGTACAAATCGAACAGGCTCCTAGACACTGCCCATGCGTAGTTTCTGTGACTTCTGTGTCCCTGCAGTAATAAACCTTTGGTCTTTGACGCCACCATCGAGAAGCCCGTGTTTCTGTTTATTTGTGCACCAAGACAGGTGGAACTCCGGGGTCTTCGGGTGTTGTTCCCTGACACCTCTGGACGGAACCAAAAAGTCCAGAACTCCAATTGGCGCCCAACGTGAGGCGACGTCATTCGGTACCGGTCCAAAAGCCTGAAGAGTTCGAGAAGCTTCGTGTGAAGATTCCTGAGGGAGGCGCCCCACTTCATCGATCCCGGCATATCGCAAAAGTGGCCCGACGTTCTCTTCCACGAGGGTTCCCGTTCAGGACGGCTGCAGTGGGCCGTTGCCTTGACCGTCGCCCTGTCTTGGACCCGAGGTGCAGTCCTTAGTACGGCGAAACGTGACGGGTTTCTCCTTGGTGACGTCTTCAGTGCCTCAGTTAAGTATTTAGTGGTTGCTAGCTGGTTACTTCGTGAGGGTTGTTAAAATCCTTTTTGGTTCTAAGTTTGGTTTGGTTTCGTAAGATTATCACTGGTTGTTCTGGTTACGATAATCTATTTGGTTTAGTTTGGGTATCGATACATTTGTTCTCTTTTGGTAGGCTTAAGTTCTTGGTTCGAGTGCACATTCTTGTTTGTGTTGTTTGTTCTGTGTTCCGGATTACAAAATGGTAAGTCGGAGAAATTGTATGTTGTCGTGTTTTGGTTGCAACAGTGATTCACGATTGGAGGACTCATGTCTGGTTCCTCCGATTGGGACTCCTTTATATGATCTTTACTGTAAGCATGGTGTGGGTCCTATATCTTATAATGAGGTGTGGGTCCGATACACTGAAAAGGACGGTGTCCTTAGTTGGCCACTGCATGGTAGTTTTAAACCCGAAATCCTTGACAATTTAGAAGTAAAACTGTTTAAGAAGAAAGCCCGGCCGGCAATGTTTGATTCTTTCCGTTACTGGCGAAAAGAATCTAAACAGAGAGAAATTAAAAGGTTGAAAAAAGAACAGAAAGAGCAAGAGTTAACCTTAGAACAAGCGGCTAAACAGCTGCAAGATAACGAGTCCGAGAAAGCAATGGAGATAGCTACTAGAGAGCGTAACTTAGCGATAGATAAGTGCTATCCTGCCTTGCCATCGAGTATGACTAAGATAGTGGAAGATCCTGAAAATGATCCTCTGTTGTCTTACTTGTTACGGTCACCACCACCGTATGCACAGGGTATTACGGCTCCACCTGTACCAAATGTTCAATTGCCAGTTGCTGGACAACCTGGTGTTCCTGCTCCTGCCCCTCAGAATCAAGTTCCTGTACCTCCTGTGGTTAATGTAAATGTTCCTACGGCACCTCCTCTTCCTGGGTTGCCAACTTCTCTACCTATACCTGTATCGCTTACACCTACTGTTTCACAAGCTATCTTCCTCGATACTCCTACTGTCCCGCTATCTGTTCCAACTGCTACTGTGTTCTCTGCATCTGCCAGTATGTTGACTCCGCTTTCTGTTCGTCGAAGAATCACTAATTCTGTCTCTAACATTCTGTCTCCTTTCTATAATTCTTTAATTAAGACTCCTACTTCTGACTCTGTACAAAGACGTAGTCAGCTCCCAAGTACTGAGGAACGGGGAATATTAGATTCCACGGCTCTCAGATGGATTTCGAAAAGTAGGAGATATAGTACGAGAGATGTACTAGATACATTTATGCAGTGGAATGAACCAACGCAACGATATGTCTTTGACGAGATGTGCTCTCTTTTACGTGAGGAACTAGAAGACGATGACTCTGAATTAAATTTAGAAGACTTAATTAAGGTTCAGAAAGAGTTTGCTGCAGGAATGATAGTAGGTCAAAATATAAAAGAAGCGATGGAACTGATTTTAAGTTATAGGAATGATCCATCACTTCGTTCACCGAGAGACTTAGAGAAAGGTAGTACGAAGCAGAATCGCCAATATCCAATGAGGGAGGTTCCTCCGATTTGGCGCGATGCTGTGCAAGCTGATGCAGTCCGTGGTATTGCAGCCGCTCCGGCGCAATTCCAAAGAGTGTGGATACACATTCCGTGGAACCGAGCTGAAGTGTTAGCAGTGAAGCAGGCCTTGCCAGACCCGCGTAAGAATCCTGCTGGATACTATAAGGAATTAGCGCAAACAGTTGAGGCCTGTGTGATGAATCTGGCGGACATTGACATGTTATTTGGGAATGTAGTTCCGCAACCAATTTGGGCTAAAATTCGTAAAGAGAATCATCCAGTTGCCCTAGGTGGTGATTGGGCAGCTATCATTGCAGCGGATGGTCAGCAAATAGGTGGTTCCAAACCCGAACCCCTAATTGCTAATCTTCCAGGTAGGATAATCGACTTAATGAAGACTCTGGTGCCCGCATTGCGTGTTAATTGGGACAAGTTGTCCGCATGCAGGCAGAAGAAAGACGAAAGTGTCTCCGACTTTTTCACAAGGTTCGAAGAGACTTTTGTAGATCACAGTGGTCAGGATATGAGCACAGAAGGAGGACAGAGACTGTTTGTCGATAAATTCGTACACAATTTGTTACCTGAGCTATGCAATAAATTAAAAGATTCCGAAAGTGCGTGGGCTGTCTCTACAACTGCGCAAATACTTGCAACTGCACAGTATTATGAAAATAGGGATAAAGAAGAGAAAGAGAAGTCAGATAAAAAGACGAAAGACTTAAAGACTAAAGTCCTTTTGTAACAGGCATATCCGCCTCGCATGAATCAGACTAATACACAGCAAGGTTCGTATCAAAGGACAGATTATAGTTCACCTAGGCCACAATATCAGTGGAATCAGTGTGCGTATTGTAAGAAAGAAGGTCATTATAAAAATGAGTGTCCAGTCTTAGCGCAAAATAACGCAGCAGCAGCTCAGAGAGGTCGTGGTGGTTTTGTGCAGAATTCTAGAGGTCGAGGACGAGGTGCTATGCCTCCACAGACGAATGATCGCCCCTCCAATCACTTTGATCAGCGAAATGGACAGTCTGCTCAACAAAATAGATCTCAACAGTATCATGTTGAAGACTATTGTGAAAATGATGAGGGATTTCAACAAAATGAGTACTAGGACAGCCATGGACAGAGAGAGGGAGTAGTATCAGTTCCAGTGGATCAGAGTGGGCCTTATGTCGCAGTAGCAACATCAGGTGTAGTCGAACCGTTTCTGTTGGATACTGGTGCCGCAAAAAGTTCTATCATTCATGCGAAACTCCCTGGCGCACCTTTGTCCAGCTTAACAAATGTTTCTGTAGGTTTTTCAGGCGCCCCTGTTTACAACCCCGTATCTGGTCCTTTGTCTATTTCTGTTGGACCGTGTCAATTGAAAGCACCCCTGATTTTGACGACAGGTTGTAATGAAAATCTGCTTGGTTTAGACTTGTTAAAACGCCTATATGCGACATTGTACTGTTCTCCGGAAGGAGTACAGCTTACATTGGGTAAAAGAATCACCTCTCCGATGTACCTGTCAATGGATGCACTACCGCCAGAGCTGCGTTCACTCCCTGATACTCTTTGGGCGACTGGTCCTAACGATGTAGGCCTTTTAGAAATACCACCATATGTAGTCACTTTGAAAGCAAATGTAAAATTTCCACGAATTCCTCAATATAAGATCTCTAATGAAGGTGAACGTGCACTTTTACTGATTGTGCAAGATTTGATTAAGAAAGGTGTGGTTGAAGAAACTAGAGGAAATGTCTGTAACAGTCCTGTATTACCGATTTTGAAACTAACTGATCCTACAAAGCCTCCAGTATATAGGTTTGTTATTGATCTCAGAGAGGTTAATAAGATTGTGGTCCCGCAGTTTCCTGTGGTTCCAGATATTACTGCCTTGTTAACATTGATTCCTGCTACAGCCACATGGTTTTCAGTCATTGACTTGAAAAATGCCTTTTTCAGCATTCCGATAGCCGAGGAAAGCAGAGATATTTTCGGCTTCTGTCTAGGAGGTCGAAGCTTCAGATTTAAACGCGGTCCACAAGGCTATTGTGAGAGCCCATCCATTTACAGTCAGGCATTAAAAAGTCAGTTAGATTCCTTTGTACTTCCTCCAGGTTCTGCTCTAGTACAGTATGTAGATGACCTTCTAGTGGCTGCCGATGACAAGGAAACTTGCAAAGCAGCTACAATTTCGTTATTGCATCATTTGTCCAATTTGAATCACAAGGTGTCACCTTCGAAAATGCAATATTGCTGCCAAGAAGTGAGCTACTTAGGTCATCTCTTGTCAAAGGAGGGAAGGAAGTTGACCCCAGAAAGAATAAAAGCAATTACGCAGATGAGCGTTCCTCGCACACAGAGAGAAGTGCGTGCCTTTTTAGGTATTACCTCTTACTGTAGGCAGTGGATCCCAAATTTTTCTCTTTTAGCAAAACCGTTGGTAGCTTTGACTGGGAAAAATGTTCTGAGTCCGGTGCCATGGTCTGCTGAATGTCAGGAGAGTTTTTCTGAGTTACGAAATGCACTTTGTTCAGCTCCTGTATTGGGTACACCCGATTACAGCAAGCCATTCACGCTCTACGTTCACGAAAGAGAAGGTTGCGCGTTGAGTGTTCTGACACAGAAATTTGGTGATAAACAACGCCCTTGTGCGTATTTTTCATCAACATTAGATCCGGTAGCTAGAGCGTTACCTAGTTGTTTGAGAGCTACAGCGGCAGCTGCGGCTTCCATTCGACAATCTGCTGGTTTGGTGATGAATAACATGCTAGTGGGCATGGTTCCTCATGCTGTGGATACACTCATGAACCGAACCAAGACACAACACCTTACCAGTGCGAGATTATCTGGCTACGAGCTGACATTGCTAGCGAGTCATATTCAGATCAAAAGATGCAATGTATTGAATCCAGCAACACTGTTGCCGGCTAATCAAGAGTCGAGTGATTCCGAACCTCATGATTGTTGTTTCAGAACCGAAGAAGAGACAAAAGGACGAATTGATTTAAAAGACACCCCATTGTCAGATCCAGATGGCACGTTGTATGTTGATTGGTCATGCTTTAAATTGGAGAATGGTGATGTGACTGCTGCCTATGCAGTAACGACTCTGAGTACGATCGTGGAGACTGCAAGAGTGAGTCAGAATTCTGCCCAAGCTGCAGAGTTAATCGCTCTAACAAAAGCGTGTGTTCTAGCTAAGGGAAAGAGAGTGAATGTGTTCACAGATAGTCAGTACGCGTTTGGCGTGGCCCATAATTTTGGCCGTTTGTGGAAAGAAAGAGGTTTCATTACGTCCCATGGGACTAAGATTCAACATGGTCAGTTAGTTAACGACTTGTTGGAATCTCTAACCTTGCCGACTGAAGTTGCGATTGTGAAATGCAGTGCGCATAAAGCAATCACGGATGATGTTGGTCGTGGGAATGCTTTTGCTGATGAGACTGCTAAACAGACAGCTAGAAATATGATGAGTAGAATGTATGTTGCAACATCTGCAAGATGGATTTCCGAGTCTTGAATGTGTGAGGATACAGTGGAAAGTGTGAAAGAGATTCAGAAAGAGGCAACTGAGGAGGAAAAACGTGCATGGAAAGAAAGTACGGGCAAGTTGGATTCGAGTGGGTGTTGGATTGACTTGTCGGAACAACAGCGTTGGATGTTGCCTGATGCGTATGTGCTTGCAGTGGTGACAATGGCACATGGAGTAGCGCACATAAGTTCTAAAGGAATCTGTAAAATGTTGGCCCCGGTCTGGAAGAATGATGGGATTAGTAAATGTGTAGAGAGAGTGGTGAAAAATTGTATGGTATGCCTGATGCATAATCCTGGCAAGGGAACTCCTACTCCTGCTGGTCATTTCGCTCCACCCTCTTGCCCCTTTGAAGTGATTCAGTTAGACTTCATTCACATGGATCGGTGCAATAACTTAAAATACGTCCTGGTGGTAGTTTGTGCTTTCTCCAGATGGATCGAAGCATATCCACTAAAGGACAATACTGCCCTATCAACTGCCAAAATTCTTCTCAAAGAATATTTCCCTAGATTTGGAATGCCACGGATTGTATGGTCAGATAACGGAAGTGAGTTTATAGGGAAAGTTATGCAGAGTGTGTGTGCCGGTTTAGGTATTAAACAAAAATTTCACAGTGCAAACCATCCCCAGTCTGCTGGTTTAGTTGAGGGTTACAATGGCACCCTCAAACTAAAACTTGCTAAAATACAGGCATCCACGGGTTTATCCTGGCCAGACGCACTACCCTTGGCTTTGTTATCGACGAGAGCGACTGTGCATTCTAGAGTAGGGCTTAGTCCATACGAAATTGTCTTCGGCCGTCCTGCTAATGTTTGGGGAGTGCCTAGGCCGAAAGAATTTTGTTCTTTGGAATATCCAATGTTGATTGATTACCTTTACGACTTGACTGCTAAATTGAGTCTTATTCCCCAACAGGTTTTCGATGCATTGCCAAAGCCTCCGGAGAGTCCAGGTCATCAGCTGAAACCAGGTGACCACGTTGTGGTACGAAATTTTACGAGGACGAAGAACCTTCAGCCCAAATTTGTTGGCCCCTTCCAGGTGTTGTTAGCAACGAGAACTGCTGTTCGTGTGGCTGGTCGCAAGCACTGGATACATGCAACTCATGTCAAACGTGTGCCCCTACCACTTCCTTACGACAACTGGGTGAAGAAGGGAATTGGTGCCTCTGAATTCGAGCAAACACCCAAGTTTATCCCTTTCAGCGATGCCAAATTGATAACTGACTCTCCTCCTGAAACTACTTCTTTGACTCCTGAACACTTGCCCTCTGCATCAGAAGAAACTTTGCCATCTGCGAACTTGAACATTGCAAACTCTACTGACAACACACTGTTTCCTGATCAAACGACTCCTGCAAAACTAAGATACAACTTACGATCTCGTAATATGGACAAATAAAGCAGGAAACTGCCTATTGTGATATTTAAAATTTTGAACTTTTGCCTTCAGCCGGGAAGTTTGCTATTGTTTTATTGTTTTTAAAATTGCCTTGCCGTCTGGGTAGCCGTAGGGTCGTGGCTGTGTGCCTAGTTGAATCTGCGGGGGTCAGACACAAGGTCGATCTTTCTGTTGGTTCTGGGAACTCCCAGGGCTGATAGAGGCATTTTCATCTACGTACACATCATCAGTGGTCGCGAGCGGATTGTAGAAGATGGAGCTTCCCGCGCTGCAACGAGAAAATGTGATTTATGTTCGCAGAAACAGACTTTACAGAATACTTCATAGTAAATGTTTTCTGATGCAATGTGCTATTACATTTTTAATTGTTTTAATAACGTTGGTGGGTGGAATCGTTTTTGGTATAAATTTAATCTTTATGCCAGTAACTACAGTACCTCCCCTTGATCCTGCTACCTCTACTGTTTCTTCTATACACTCTTTTCACTCGTTTCCAGAACATGAGCAAGCTCGACGCTCAGAATTTATCAATAACACTTTTGTACAGCTCTTGCACCAACACCAACTGGTAGTTAACACTACAGACTGCTGGGTGTGTGGCTTGATACCCCACACTATGGATAAAGGCATTCCCTATCTGGTTTTGCCTTTTAGCTATAATGGATCATTTCAGGCCTTTCAAACCATCTTTGCTTATGCCCTTGAAACCTATCCTCCGCGTCCACCACGTTCCACTAAATTTAACTCTGCCAACAAAGCTTTAGTCCAGGGAATTATTGACATGATCAAGGACGTCAATAATACTCCATCTTACCCTAGAGACGAATTGCGAGTATATTTGAGTTGGAATTCTTCAGAGTATCGCCTTAGTTTGGGAGAAAGCAAACGGAAAAGCTCCACTCCAATCTGGGTCGTACCTCACCGAGGTCAGGTCTGTTTGCAAGGAAATGGGAGAAATCCGAGAGCTCAGCTAGGGAGGAGTGAGTGCGTAGAGACTTACGTGTTTCCGTCTAACTCTTCCCCTGCTTTTCTTACTGCTAGGGGTACCTACTTCATCTGTCAAGACAGAGCGTATACATGGTTGCCTGCTGACTTTTCAGGTTCATGTTATATTGCTCGACTGTTGCCTCCGACATACACTGCTTCTTCTGACTATCACAAAATCAGAGTAGCAAGAGGTGTTTTCAGCAAGGAAGACACCGCTGGTCAGGAAGCTGGAGACTTCTTCAAAGGTTTCCTTCCATTCTGGGGGCCTATGGCCAATAGTAGAAACATACGTCAGCTAACACGGGTAGTTGAATCTACTATCACCGAAACTGCTGGTGCCCTTAGCAATTTGACAGCTGAGCTTCAGGCTGATAGACTCATGACGTTGCAGAACCGTATGGTTCTAGACGTAATACTTGCAGATCGAGGTGGGGTATGCAGAATGATCCAATCGAGCTGCTGTGTCTTTATTCCCAATAATGCTCCAACAGTCTATGAGGCGATCTCTAAGCTACACAAGATTTCCGACTCTATACACGTAGACAAGGGAAACTGGTCCTTCATGGAGTGGTTTTGGACTCTGATATCAGCGTGGGGATGGAAGGTTCTGATGGTCATTGGTGCCATCTTAGTATTCCTATTCTCATGCTGCCTGATTATCCAGTGTGGTCCTGCTCTGTGTAGTCTTTGTGCTGCAACCTGTTTTAGGAAACCACCTGCGTTTGGAGAAAAGGCGCGAGAAAGGATGATGATACAACAACATGTCACTGACCTGATGAGCATAGAATTAGACTCTGACATAGACTGAGTAATTGCCTATGTAAGGGTAAAAGGAGGGTCTGAGGTTCCGTGACAATTTGAACCTGTGTTTTCAATATTGTCGGAAATACAAAATATTGGTATCAGCGAACCGCAAATGATCCATTTAGCATATCCTGGTGTTTTCGCTATGCTACGAGCAAGAGTACTCCTGTAACAAACACATTTCTGATCTACCCATGGCCTCCATCTTAGATCATGGCAGCCATTTTGTGTTTCTTGCCCTCACATACGCAATAACCTCTGATCACTTCATTTCGATTAAGGACACGTAGCCTTAGCCGGCGATTCACCTCTTTAGTGACACGTGCACCTTGGAACAGAACACGCTGTAGCTGCATGACTCGACAAAGACTGCCTCCTCTGCCCGAGGCCAGTCCTGCTATACTGGTTCTTGTGGTCGTTGGCCTGATCATGATTAGGCGGCCGAAGCCGGTAGCCTTGCCCATTTACAACCCACAAACATCCCTTATCCTGCTTTTCTATCTTCTGCACCTGGCTCTGCTCCTTTCCTTCTGGGCCTTTATTAGGGGGAGGTAACGAAATTTACGATGAGGCGGTCCGGGTCTTGAATGAAAAGTTGACATGAGATTATGATGGAAAAGTGGGAACCCCTCGTTCGTAATGTTTGACATCAGATATTGTTGACGATTCCTGTGCAACGCCAAATATTTATTGTTTAGGACACAAAGGTTTGGGAATGTACTAACATGTGAAGAATTTGCCTGAAGCCCAATTTTTAGTATATAAGGAGCAACCCTCTTTGTACAAATCGAACAGGCTCCTAGACACTGCCCATGCGTAGTTTCTGTGACTTCTGTGTCCCTGCAGTAATAAACCTTTGGTCTTTGACGCCACCATCGAGAAGCCCGTGTTTCTGTTTATTTGTGCACCAAGACAGGTGGAACTCCGGGGTCTTCGGGTGTTGTTCCCTGACACCTCTGGACGGAACCAAAAAGTCCAGAACTCCAGCGGTGGCCCAGAGAGTCAGCCACTGAGAGGAAACTGGGATCTAGAATGTCAGCCAACAAGGAAGCAGGTGATTTAGCGGCTCGACCGGATCCAAGCCTCTTAATAAAATGCTGCCTAGCTCACCCCGTGAAGAATCCCATCTCGGTCCCACGTCTAGGCGCTGTGTTGACTGTTCAGAAGAGGAAGCAGTTGGTCAGCAGCACGAGGGGTCTACACCAGTATCACAGCTTGGGGAGTATGTCGCCTTAAAATGTATCCTGTGACCATATCAGAGCTCAGACCAGCAGGGCAAGGGGAAGGGCCTCTTCACAAAATAGTGCGGTAATACCAGCGGATCCCCGCACTGGGAGGTGGTAGCTGAGAACATGTCAGGTAACTCAGCGGGGTTCCCGTGAGAGCAGGCCGGTCATATAGCAGTGTATACGCCAACCTTGCCCCGACCCCCATTCATCTGAAAAGTTCAAGTAGAGCTGGTCCGGTGAGCGGATGAGAGGGGGGTGGGGGGAGAAAGTGCTGTGTAGATCAGCGCTCAACGAAATAGCAGGGAGGTTGGCGCTATGGGCGCTGGGTTAGATGGAGAAGCTCGGCACTGGAGTGCATGCAGGAGCACTTGCTGTATCACCGCGATAATGCACTGTGCTGGGGCTGCGGGGTCCGGCCTCCTCGCCACAGGATCCACAATGCCGGCAGGAGTAACTGGAAGCGCTGATGAGAGCCCGCAGTTTAGAGTTCCAGGTAGCAGGGAGAGTCGGAGATAGAGCGGCAGTGTAGGCTGCGCAGCCCAGGCACCTTGTGGGATCCCCGGCCCTCTCCTAGCCAGCACAGCCACCCGCGAGCCACAGCAGGATTCCGCCTCTGTCCTTGGCAGATTTATCCAGCATTTATCCATGTCTGACAGCAGTCTCAGGGGCTGTGGTTACAGCGGCAGGTAGCAGCAATTGTCAGGAGTCCCCACCTATGAAGAGGAAGGTTGTTGCAGCAGTTTAACCCAGGATAAATGTCAAATTAGGGAGCCAAGTGTCCAGAGCCTCACAAGCGTGCAAACATCTTGGTCGTTTGCCACCTAGCGCCCTCCCATATCCCTCATTACTTACCAAAGTCCTTCACAACATGATTCATCTCCGTCAATTTGCTCCGCTAACCCACAGTCATTCAGCAACACTGGCCGCCTTCCCCATATCTATTCACACCCCACCAACAATATACTTCTCAGTTAGTTACAATAGTCCTTGCAACATTCTTGAAATCATTCACAGCACACTCACTCTACACCCACACTCACTATGCATCTACATTGCTAACACAACCAGGCCTGGGTGTGAAATTCAGCTCCACTCACTGAGTTTGAAGAGGTTTTCCCCCTCTGCGCTCTGTGTAGAGCACGGAGTTCCCAAAAAATCCACTTAGCAGCACTGAGTTTTTCCTCTCTCGCAGCTTTCCAATTTTATGTTGGCGAGTGCGAGCGAGGAAAACTTTACTCCCAACCACCTCTTGGTGACATTTCTCAATGCAGGTGGTCATGGCTGGTCTTTACCACTCATGTTGAAAAGCCTTCAGTATGTGTTGAGGCAGCTGCCGTTCGAGTAAAGTCTCCACTCAATCAGAAGAAAGAAGCAGCACCCTCTTGCACTACACGTGGTGCAGTTTGCAGTGATTTTAAAGTGCTGGACAAACACCCGATGTTAAAAGTAAGCGCGAGCAGTGCAATGTATCACACTCTGCTGCTTGCGGAACTCCACCTAGCATGGAGGAGTTTTTTGGTCAATTCGCGTAGTTCCCAAACTCCACCCAGGCCTAACCACAACCAAGTTGCTCTAGTCAATCACAGGACTCACTCAGAACATCAATGACCACCAAAGAATGCTTATTATCACACAGAGTATGTCTGTCTATATGTGAGAGAGAGGAAGAGTTGGAGCTAGGAGTTGTGTAATGTCTGAAGAAGAAAAACATGGGGAGAAATTCCCTCAAGGACAAGAACCCTCACTCACTGTTAGGTGACATGCTTCATCATATGGCTTCCCACCTCACACGAGGTGTGGGCTACATCTCCCAGAGGGGAGAAACTGAAGTGTTTTTTTCAAGATGGGCGTATGGATAGTGGTGACTAAGGAGCACAGTGCGAAAAGTGTGTGAGTGATTAAAAGTGTCTCTCTGGGTCCACTAAATCTTTATTGGGTGGCTGCAGGGACACAGTTAAAAAGGAAGAGGACTAGGGATTAAGCCATTATACCCCTAGAGATAGGTCAACATGTTTCTGCCATAGGTTGATCCTCTAAAGATATCTGGAGGCATTCATCATGACCCTAATTAGATAGTCACTCTGCATACCTGAACAAATGTAAATATTCTGGCCACCACAGGAACAGGGTGGTCAGGTGTTCAACGACCCAATTCACTTCAAAGGGGTTTGTCTACTCTGGAAAGTCAAATAAACAACATTCAAAAATTCATGCAAAGACATTAAACAAATTGTGCTCAATTTCCTTGGTATAGGTTTTGCTTACTTAAAGTACGATATACCAAACCAACTCTCCGTGCTCTTGGAATGTCTTAATGTGCCCAACTGTGGAGAACATAGAGCATAGTGTCTATCGTGCATTCATTCTTATGAATATTAAATCATATATGTAAAGCGCTCTGATATCTGCAAAGATCTTGTTCGCGCTATATAAAACTTAAAAAAAATATATATATATATATATATATATACACATAGAGATCGCTGTGGGAAAAAAACTCGATCTGTTCTTCCCTCTTTAAATAGACATGATTCATGGTATGGTCTCCTAGAAACTGGTGGGATTGTGTTCCATACATGGTATTATATAATGCTTCTCATTCGCAATTATGTGTGTGTGTCTGCCCGCCCCCACCCTAGGGGGCTGATCAGTCTTGTACATCTCTGGTTTCATGTCAGGCTGCATGGCAGGGATGTGACAGCGCAAAATGGTCCAACTCTAAGATCCAGGACAACTGTCACAACAGCGGTGTCTCATGCTGTCCTGAAAAGAAAATGGTGCAAGGCTCAGAGGTCCATAGTCTATGAGCACATGCCCCTGTGGGTCTCTAGATGTGCTACCGATCATACAAGACTAGATCCGGTGTCTCATGTTGTCCTGAAAAGAAATCAGTGCAAGACTCAGAGGCCCGCAGAGTACTAGCACACACCCGAGTGGGTCTCCAGATGTGCTACGGATCATACGGGAATAGATCCGGAACGGGATCATGACCGTAAAAGGGGGTACCTTATACACATCTATACCGGGTTCCTCCCATGGGTCTATAGTGTAGGTTAGGGCCTGGAGAAATGCTCTAAAGCAGCCGCGCTAAGGGGCCAAAAAATGCTTGACTTCACCTACATCTATCATATACCCATTCCCAGACTATTGGGCACAAGCTATCATTCACATACATCCAGAGCACCTTCATGTACTAGACCACCCTAACACTACATACTATCTAAAGTCACTCAAAATGCCTCTGACCCCCACAAAACACTTATTTTGTCACTCACAAGATTCATGGCCACTCGCCTCATTCGATCAAACCGCAATCCACTAGCTACTTATACAACTCACAGCTACAAGGCAAGTGACCCACCACAGCCATTCTCCATAGTCTGTTATAGCAGCCTTCATTCATATCACCACTGAACTCCAACACCCATTTGATCATGTAAAGGCTTACTTACAGACCCTCAACCACAACACACTTCTTGAGCAGTCTCATACATGCACAATGACTCGCTCAAGACCAGTCCTGCACTGATAGTACTAACTTCTACACTTAAAGTCACTGATTTTCATCTGCTTTCAACAAATTTACTTGACTGGAATGACAATGATCAACATATTAGCAGCTTGCTGTGTAGTGAAATAGCTTAACACAACAGTGCTATTAAGTTGCAGTAGTAAATGGCAATCATAGTAAACTCAGAAAGAAGTAATAGTGGAATTATCTTGGAGTAACATGAACATATCCTGAAGCACTTGCAAGTGGGTCAGGTACACTTGATGTGGCAGGCAGAAGCAGACTCCAAGACAGGTGTGCCTTTCCAGTTCGCTCTTCTGTTTTCTGTGCACATGTAAAATAGTTAGAGGTTTTCTTGTGTTCAGAGTAGGAATTCACTCTTTCTTGTAGACTACCACTGAAGGCTTTTTGATGGTTTTTTTTAAGGAACAATCTGCTCTGCCACCAAACTAATAAAACTGCTGATGTGTTAATGTCCTGTGTGTTGTAAAGGTTTACACATTACTACTTGAGATCATCCTGGAATAATGCAAATCGCCAAGCAGTAATATAGCCAGAATCCATCCTAGTGTAATACATCCTTATCATAAAGTCATGATAGACTAGTACAGTCCCATTCTAAAGCTATTTTGGGATCATCATTGAGTAATGCAACCTCACTCTGAAGTCATCACAAGATCATTCTGTAATAATACAGCCCCATCCTGAAATACTCATAGGATCATCCAGGAGTAATCCAGCCTATAATTGAAATCATCCTGGGATCATCCTGCAGTAGTAAATGATCATCAAATTCAGTTAAGTAATCAGGAACCCATCCTGGAATAATGCAGCTGAAACCAGAAATCATCCTGGGATCATTCTATAGTAGTGAAAGATCATCATGTGCTTTCCACTGAAATAATCAGGAAGCAATCTTGGAGTAGTTTCTGTGATGACTCTAGAGTTATCATATTTGAATATTTTGCCCTACCTATACTTCAGAATGGTTTGGGATAAATTCTCCAGATAATTACAGGAACTGCTCAGCTGAAGTTATAGGATGACTTCAGAATGACTCCAAGATGATCTTCCTTTTTGGCTTGGGATTCTCCCATGTCCGCCACAGTAACACAGACAGTGTGCATAGTAAATTCAGGTTAGAGGTACATTTCACCAATACTACCCTGATGTGTGGAATTTTGCTCCGATGTGTAATTGCCCACACTGTGTTTCACTGTTGCGATGTGATGCTGGATGAGAGTCAGGCTCTTGCATCACCTCCCTTAAATAAGGCGCCTCATTCACCAGCCGACATGATAGGAGAGGCTCCTGCCTTTGAAAGCCCAGATGAGGTGTCCCAGAAGTGAGAAGGTGGGGAGCCATGAACCCCTTTTCTAAAAACAAAAAAAGAAAAACAAAAAACAATACTGACAAGTTCAGCAATGCATCTCCCTTTCACTCTCCTACAAACACAAGGCAGCATGTAATCAATAGTCGGTCACTTGGAACAACAGCTCTTATTCTTTGTCTCTCCTCACCGGTGGGGCTACAGGCCCACTTCTGCAAAAAACAACAGTTGATGGACAGAATGCAGAACAATGTCATACATTCATCCCAGTTCAGAGATCTGGGCCTAAATCCATTGTTTTTTTGCTCACCATGCCATTCCAGTTTGAACCTAGTCATATGCAATTCAGGCTTGACTCTGTGCCCCCTGGGAACAGTCCAGCCCGAACTGCCAAGCCAGGTCCTCCCTGGACTGGAAACAAGCATCCTAGGACCGGTTTCAGGCAATCAGCCCTCATCAGCGAGGATGGCTTGATTCCAGTAGCATGGAGACCACAGGACTCACGTCTGAGCATATCCTTCCCACTCGGGGTGACAAATGCAAAAACAACAGTTGATGGACAGAATGCAGAACAATGTCATACATTCATCCCAGTACAGAGATATGGGCCTAAATCCATCGTTTTTTTGCTCACCATGCCATTCATTGCTCACCATGCCATTCCAGTTTGAATCTAGCCATATGCAAGTCAGGCTTGACCCTGTGCCCCATGGGAACAGTCCAGCCCGAACTGCCAAGCCAGGTCCTCCCTGGACTGGAAACAAGCATCCTAGGACTGGTTTCGGGCTATCAGCCCTCATCAGCCAGGATAGCTTGATTCCAGTGGCATGGAGAGCACGGGCATCATGTCTGAGCCTACCCATCCCACTTGGGTGACAAATGCAAAAACAACAGTTGATGGACAGAATGCAGAACAATGTCATACATTCACCCCAGTACAGAGATCTGGGCCTAAATCCATCGTTTTTTTGCTCACCATGCCATTCCAGTTTGAACCTAGCCATATGCAAGTCAGTCTTGACCCTGTGCCCCATGGGAACAGTCCAGCCCCAACTGCCAGGCCAGGTCCTCCCTGGACTGGAAACAAGCATCCTAGTACCGGTTTCGGGCTATCAGCCCTCATCAGCCAGGATAGCTTGATTGCAGTGGCATGGAGAGCACAGGCCTCACGTCTGTGGGCAAAAGAACGATAGTTTTAACTCAGATCTTTTGAAAGGGGGAGAATGTTTGCATTGTCAGCATTCCATCCATCATTTGTTTGCTGTAACACTTTTTACCCTAAGTGGGATGGGTATGCCCAGAAGTGGGTCCCCTGGTTACTGTGCCACTGGAGTCAAGCTAGCCTGGCTGAAGAAGGGTGAAATACCCTGAAACCGGTCCCAGGATGCTTGTTTCCGGTCCAGGGAGGACCTGGCCTGACAGTTTGGTTTCGACTGTTCCGATTGGGGCACAGGGTCAAGACTGATTTGCATATGGCTGGGTCCAAACTGGGGTGGCGTAGTGGGCAAAAAAACAATGGCTTTATCCCAGATCTTTTGACTGGGGGAGAATGTTTGCATTGTCAGCATTCCGTCCATCATTTGTTTGCTGTAACAATTTTCGCCCTAAGTGGAATGGGTATGCCCAGAAGTGGGTCCCCTGCTCACTGTGCCACTGGAATCAAGCTAGCCTGGCTGAAGAAGGGTGAAATACCCTGAAACCGGTCCCAGGATGCTTGTTTCCGGTCTAGGGAGGACCTGGCCTGGCAGTTCAGTTTGGACTGTTCCCATGGGGCACAGGGTCAAGACTGATTTGCATATGGCTGGGTCCAAACTGGGGTGGTGTATTGGGCAAAAGAACAATAGATTTAACCCCGATCTTTTGTCAGCATTTCGTCCATCATTTGTTTTCTGTAATACAGGCCCACTTCTGGACAGTGTTGCTAGATTTTGAGACCCATCAGTCCGAAGCCCAAAGGTGTCCAAGTACAAGCCCAAATTCTGCCCAACACAGATCTGTATCAGCCCAAAGGTACAAATCTCAAATTATGCAAAAATAACCTTTAGAAAACATGTTAATGATAATCCTAGAGTCTATTCAATATACATGTAGTTGGAGGCGGTACAATTGGCACCAATGGACTTTTGCAATCATGCCCAAATTCTATTAAAAACACTCATTTTGAAGACCAGTCCTCATGTGACCTTCTAATTAGCACTTCTGTAACCACAAAACCACACTCGAGCTTGGCATTCATGAATTAACTCTACATGAGGAGATTATAATCACCTTTAATGAAATCTGTGAACTGGAACATAAAAGCTATTTCAGCAGTCTGGCGCTAAAAAAGAACATAGAATGTATCTTGCAGAAGTAACACCACAAAATGCATAAATGCCAAAATGGGTTTATTTGGGCTGTCTTCCACCTGAAATGGCCTCGGTTTCATTAGAAGTCAATGGGGGAAATATATTCTCCCAATTATTTTTTTTAATCTCCCACTTTACTCTTCTAAAAAGTTGGCAAGTTTTGCAATGATATATCTTTTATGAAGCAAGTGTTACAGTAATTCCAGTATGACTTGTCTGGCAACGTTTGCATTATATCGATATTTGAAGAAAGAAGCCTCTTTTACAAGGTATTCATTACAGTATGGTACAACAACAAAAATAAACTTTGTGGCAGACAATTAACAACTGTGCTTAAATATAAAGTGATTATGTGAACATTTAAAAGACTAGAAGGTGAAGAGTCATGTTTGAAAGTTGTGAGACTCATCACAGTAAGATGACGGGCTCACACCTTTCTGTTAAAATGTCATGCAGAGGCTAGAAAAGAGACAGTCACTTACTCTGACCAATTCCCTTATCTGCTCTCCACTGCAAAGTCCTTCCCCAAAGACCACATAATCTGGCACTGAAAGTAATACATTACCAGTGTTGTTGCCTTTGTGCTGCAGCAAAAACTAGACTAAAGCTCCATGTCTTGGCATGAAGCAGATATGTTTGCTTGGGGTCTAAAAAATTAAATTTCCTAGAAATTTTGCAACATCCTCTCAACATCTGAATGGTCTTTCAACTCTGCTGACACTGTCCTCAATCCTGTTGTTCCATCTGCTGACCTGGACAATCTCATGAGCTATCGCATCTGCTTTATACAGTTCACCCACAATGCACTTTACGTAAGGCAGGTCCCGAAACTGGCTTTGAAATGGCTACCTATATTCATGTTTTCAGCTTTAAAGGCAAGAGCACTAGTCGATTTCTCAACAATGACTGTAAAAGCCCAAAGGTAATCCATGTCAGCAAAGAAGTCCCTGTTTACATTTCACATGCTTTACTTCATCCTTAGGAATATTTGCTTTTTTCAGATGATGTTTCTGTAGTTTTATGCAATACATGACTGCTGTATAGTGCATACTATGAACGGAGTCGCGTCCTGTAATACTGTGTGCCGTCTAGTTGTTGGTGGGTGGAGCTAGGGGGACAGAGGAAGAGGAGGAGCAGCTACAGGAAGGGGTTAGATAGAGTAGGGACGGGGTACAGTAAAGAAGTAAAATAAAGAGCTCGTAAATACCAACAGTGTCTAGCATCATAATTAGCAACACGATGCTACAGCTGGCGACGAGGGTGGGATGGTGCAGTCTGCCACCCCTGGACCCCTGGAGACGAGTGCCCCGTCCCGTGCAGCACACTGAGGAAGTCGCCATGCCGACACGTGTGCCTGGCAGTAACCGCCGCTGAGAAGAAATGGCCAGCGGTGAATACGAGCTGCCCTGCGACCATGCGGTCGCGTGAAGCCCCAGCAAGAAAAGCGCGGTCGAACGCTGAAGCTGCCCACCCGAAAAAATGACTGCCGAGCGCTAGCATCTGGTGCTCACCCCAGATGAGTGAGAAATTGCAGGCGCGGTAGCGACGTCGGGAGCTCACCCCGGTCCTACCTGGTGAGAGGAGATCCTGCGTGAGTGGAGGGGGTGAAGAGCGGAGGCCCCGGCATCCAGTATAGACCTCATGTGCCCGGTGAGTGTCCTGAAGCCGGCCGGTAACTGCATTGCATTGGAGGGCGGCAAAATCTCGGGAGGAAGGAGACTTCGAGCACGGTGGCCATTTTGTGGTCAGGCTGTCCCCACCAATCCCCTTTCGAGGCCAAGAAGCGGCCATTTTGAAGTCAGGCAGTTCCCAGTTTTGTTATCAAGCCCAAGCAAGTGCAAAGAAGATCAGGAAACAAGCACAAGCTGCTGCAAGAGACAAATTAGCAAACAAGCACAAGCTAATGCCAAGGGTGAAATAAGCAAACAAGCACATGCAAATGTAAGAGGTGAAGCAAGAAACCAAGCATAAGCCAAGGCAAAGACAGTGAGAAAAGAAAGACAAGGAAACACGAGCAAAGAAAGAGAGATAAAGTAATACACCAAAATGTCGACGTCACCGCAGCGAAATGTCGTGGCCACAGCGGCGACCACGCCAAGTACGGTGGGCGTCTCATACTTGCGTGCCCCAGAACCACTGGCCCTGATAGCTGGAGGGGCCATGGGCCCCAGATGGCAGGAGTGGTTCGAGGACTTTGAGGACTATATGAAAGGATCGAAAGTCACAGATGACAATGAGAAGTTAATTGCATTACGAAATCTGGTAGGGAAAGAAGTCAGTAAGTTAATAAAGGAATTGCCGACAGCCGAAACAGGATCATATATCAAGGTGCGAGATGCGTTAAATAAAATGTTTTTACATAAAAGAAATGTGGAATATAAAAGATACATGTTTCACCAAGCCCGTCAAGAAAAAGAGGAACTGATGACTATGTTCATAATGAGACTACGACGACTGTCTCGGTACTGTGAGTTTGACACGTTCTCCATGGAGGATGCCATAAGGTTGCGAATAATTGAAGGGTGCCAATCTGAAACGCTCAGAAGGCGGCTGCTAAGGAAGAGTCACAACCTTGATGAGATTGAAGAAATAACCCGGGTGCATGACCAAGCTGAGGAACAAGCTAGAAGAATGTAGACGGGACTCGGTGAGAGACGGGAACAAGCCTATTGTGTACAAGCCAAGAGCACTCGCAGACACTCTCGAGATCGACGGAGGTCATCCAGGCCATCTTCCCGCCAACAGTACACAGGGCGCAGACGCCATGAGTCTGGCCGTGGAGACAAGAAATGAGATCGCCCACGAAAATGTTATCGATGCGGGTACGACTTTCTGCACACAGATGTCTGTCCAGCACTTGGTCAGCAGTGTCATAAATGCGGAAGGGAAAATCACTTTGAGGCTATGTGTGGAGAATATCGCAAAGAACGGATGAAAGAACCAACGAGATCGTCTCGACCAGACACAAGGCGACATCATGCAAATGCGGTGCAGGATCATCCGGAGTCGTCCTCGGTTTCCTCACACTCCAGTAGAGAGTCTCGCAGGTCTCAATGGGTGAGAAGGTCTCTATCCAGAGAATCTAGGTCAGTGTCTTTGGAATCGGTGTACACTGATGAGTATGCCAGCATGGTAGCTGATCCAGACCAACTAAAAAAATACCCAAGATTAGACATCAGTGTGGGAACTCATGAAACCAAGTTCGTACTGGATGGTGGGGCATCACTGAACTATATCCCTGTAACTAAATACAACAAAATGAAACTACAACCCACGTTGAGCCCAGCTCATGTCAGAGTGTTCACGTGGATGTCGAAGAAACCTCTCCCATGCCTGGGAAAATTTGCAACTACACTCAAGCACAACGCCACCTCAGTGCCGGCCTATGTACATGTCATTGAAGGCCCGGAAGCTGACTGTCTCCTCAGTTTGCCCACTGCAGAGCGTCTGAGGCTGGTCGAAATTCTGTATAGGGTAAACGATGATCCGGACATCATACACAAATTCCCTAAACTATTTACCGGACTGGGAAAAATTAACAAATGCCAGATCCGGTTGCACATTAATGAACAAATACGTCCTGTCGCACAACATCATAGGCGGGTGCCTTTCCACGTTCAACAAGCCGTGGAGGATGAAATCCAAGAGTTATTGAGAACGAACATTATCAAACGGACAGAAGGGCCAACACCGTGGGTTTCACCAGTAGTCATCGTGCCAAAGAAGGGTACACCCGAAAAGGGGCGCCTGTGTGTAGATATGAGGCTTCCCAACACTGCCATCGAAAGGGAGCGCCACCCAGGGCCTCATTTAAGTGACATGATTTCATCCTTAAATGGCGCAAGAGTCTTTTCCAAACTAGATTTGAATAAAGGATACCACCAGCTGGAATTACATGAAAAGTCGCGCTATATAACAACATTTGCCACTCATATAGGGTTGTTCCGCTACAAACGACTCAGTTTTGGAATTTCATCTGCGGCGAAGATCTTTCAGGAAGCCATTTGCCAAACCATACATCACATACCAAATACACTAAACTATATCGATGACATTCTAGTTTACGGTTCAAATGTTCAAGAGCACGACAAGGCACTAGACCGGGTGTGCCATGCTCTCCTGGAGGCCAACCTCACACTCAACAAAGACAAGTGTGAGTTCCATCAATCGACTCTTAAGTTCTTTGGACATGTGTTTTCTGGAGCAGGGATGAAGCCTGATCCTGAGAAGGTGATAGCACTGAACGACACCAAAAGTCCACAAGATGTGAGCGACATTCGATCGTTCTTAGGCATGGCGAGCTATTGTGCCAGATACATACAGGATTACACCACCATCAGTCACGTGCTACGTGTCCTTACCAAACAAGGGCAACCATTCATTTGGACTCACCACTGTGAGCAGACGTTCCAGGCAATCAAACGAGCTGTTGAGTGAGCGGACAACTTGGCATATTTCAGCCCCAAGAGACACACCGAAATCACCATTGATGCCAGCCCGGTGGGACTGGGCGCAATACTGGCTCAATTTGACAATGAAACAGACCCGAGACACATCGTGGCATATGCCAGCCGGAGTTTGTCAGACACTGAGAAGGCCTACTCCCAACCCGAAAAGGAAAGTCTTGCTGTCGTGTGGGCTTGTGAGCACTTTCACATTTTCATATACGGCAAACATTTTACGCTAGTGACAGATCATCAATCGCTAATCACCATTTTCTGCAACCCCAGAGCCAAAATGCCACCTCTAATTGAGCGCTGGGGTTTGCATCTACAAGAGAACACTTATACAATAGTACACAAACCAGGAAAATCAGCTAATCCAGCCGATTACATGTCTAGACACCCGCAAGCATCACAGGCGTCACGTCCATCCGTGGCAGAAGAGTACATCCACTTCGTAGTGGACCAAGCCAGACCACCGGCGGTTCCCTTGGAGGCGATATGTGAGGCCGCAGCTCAAGACGATATCCTTCAAAGAGTGTTGCGTCGACTGCGGACCAATCAATGGCATCAGGACAATGAGGAGGAAGGGTATGACCCACATGTCCGTCAAGAGATGCAGGTTTTCCGGGATGTGAGTGAAGAACTGTCTGCCACTTCAGAGGGGCTCCTACTGAGGGATCAACAAATTGTCATCCCTATGCAACTTCGCCAGAGCGTCATCAATCTAGCCCATGAGGGTAACCGTGGAGTGATCGCTACAAAAAGAGCGCTCAGAGAGCGAGTATGGTTCCCGCTACTTGATCAGATGGTGGAGCTCACCTTAAAGGATTGCCCCCAGTGCCAACTGGTCAATCATGGAGATCCTCCAGCTCCTCTACAGATGTCAAAGCTACCTACTAGTGTCTGGCAAGAGCACGCCATGGATTTCTATGGACCCCTTCAGTCGGGCAAATATGTCCTTGTAATAATGGATGAATACTCGAGATTTCCCATAGCACAGTTTGTATCATCCACCAGTGCCACGAGCACCATTGCTGTGTTGGATGAAGTGTTTGCTGCCTGGGGTGTCCCTAGAGAACTCAAGACGGATAACGGCCCTCCTTTTAATGGACATGAGTTTGGAGAATTTGCGAGGCATCTTAATTTCAAGCATCGCAAGATCACTCCCCTATGGCCGCAGGCCAATGGAATGGTAGAGAGATTCATGGCAACACTAAAGAAAACATTCCAACAGGCCACCATTGGTAAGAAGGACTTTCAAGTGGCTCTCAATGAAGTCCTGAGAGCCTATCGAACGACACCCCATGCCACTACGGGGAAATGTCCTGCCACACTCATGTTAGGACGACCGATCTGAACAAGGATACCTAAGTGGGAAGGAGCCCTGCGACCGGTGTCGGCAACACGTGTACATAAGGAGCTAGTGGTAGCCGACCACAAGCACAAGAACAAAATGAAGTCCTATGCTGACACCTGGAGGAGAGCCCGATCTCCGTCTCTTCACGAAGGGGACTGTGCGTTGGTCAAGCAGGAACAACAGAAAAAGACAGATTGCAACTTTAGAGCTGAACCTTTAATGATTACCCAACAAAAGGGTACAATGGTAACAGCTGAGTCGGAGAACAGGAGGATTACTAGGAATGTCTCGCATTTTCAACGGTGCACTCCGGCTGTTAAGGATGCCCTCAGCAAAATGAATGAACAACCAGGCTCCAAAAGACCTGGCAGTGCAGTTGGCCAAGGATACAAGAAAGAAGTATCATCGCAATGTCGTTTTTGCAGGCTGGACGATGAAAACCTTACTCATATCTTGTGCATATGTCGAAAACTCCAAGCTCAAAGAAACTTTTGGCTGCGTCCAATTTGGCTGCTTCTTAACATCAGGACTTGCCAAGAAGCATTAGACGCTTGCATGAGGGGCGACTCCCCGCAGTTGGCGGCGCGTTTTGTTAAGTTTATCTCAGAAATTAATTCCCCTAACTTTGTCTTTTGACCTAGTCTGCGTCTGTTTCACCTCCAGTGACATTATCATCTGTCCTCTTAATCTAGTTCTTCTATGTTCGTAATTGATCTGTGTACCTTCTCACCTTTTTTACTATGCAATGGTCATTTCTGTGAGTGCACTTTGCAATGATTTTAATTAATTGTGCAAATAAAAAACTTTACTTACTTTACTTTGCCGTACAGAGACTCGAGATTCCGGCCGAAGCTGAAGCGGAAGAGAGAGGTGTGGTCCTGCGACCCAGAAGAGACATTCGACAACCTGTGCGGCTAATCGAAGAACTATGATCAAGTCAGACTTTTATTTCATCATTTTGTTAACAAAGGGGGAGATGTAATACTGTGTGCAGTCTAGTTGTTGGTGGGTGGAGCTAGGGGGACAGAGGAAGGGGAGGAGCAGCTACAGGAAGGGGTTAGATAGAGTAGGGACGGGGAACAGTAAAGAAGTAAAATAAAGAGCTCGTAAATACCAACAGTGTCTAGCGTCATTATTAGCAGCACAACGCTACACCTCCTGGTGTCTGAGTGAGTTCAGAATTGTGGGTAGGTGTTCATGATGGGCACAGCTGAGAGCCCTAAGGCTGGAAGCAGTATGAGTTTCTTACAGTGCCTGTCTGTAGGTCATTAAGGAGTTCAGACTAATTTTACATGCAATCCTTGACCTCTCTGCAGAGCACATAGATCAGTGGTCACATATATGCCAATTACACAAGAAAGCAGAACTACATGTGTGCAGCATGATGCTGGGTCATGGCCAGTGTTGCATGTCTATCTGGGTGAGGTGAGGCCAGACTAGTTGGGCCCCTTTTAAAACCACATCTTTCAGAAATCCGCCATTTCCGTACCTCACATGTCATCTCATGCCTCTTCAGCATCAGTTTCCACTTTCTCCGTCTGTACTTATTTCAAGTACACAGTTTTTGTCACCAACTTAAAGCTGCAGTGGATATCTGAATTGTTTGTAGATTATTTTCACCAGTCCATTATTATATATATGCTGTTTCTATTATTCAAAAACAAATATTGAAAGTCATTGTTATTAACAAAGGAGAACAAATGTTGAATGCCAAATTTCTATACTTCTAACGAAATCATAATCAAACCCACATAAAACATTTTCAAAAGACAGCGCTTCTCTATCCCTTTGAATCATTTTGTAGATATAAAATACTTTTAAAGAAATGTTTACATTTACTTTTGTGGGACATGCAATACCTCATCTAAAAATGTTGCTTAGGTCGTGAATACTTTCTGCACTGCTTTTCAGGTCGAGCCTAAGCAGGTCATGCACTGTCTGGAAGACCTGCTGTATTCCCTAAACCCAGTGTAATCTCACTGGCTGCTTCTCATTGATTCACTCATGCTTCACTCTTCTTTGCTAGCTCCTCATTAGTTGGTGCTCTCAATACATCACTTCCGTTTTTTCTTCGGGAGCACCGCTCAACTACAGTTCTCTTGCACTTATACTGTTAAAATGTGGCTTGCGGGACTACTTGTTTTTTTTCTTTAACATGCAGGCTGCTTGAGGAGGTTTGCAGCATCTTTTCTTTAATGAAACCAGCGCCCGCACTTTAAAAAAAATAATTAGCACAGCTCCTTATAGCTCTCCTGCCAGGCCCCCCTTACCTATCCCATCTCGTCTTCCAGCCCACGGCAGGAGGCATGCAGTGTATTTTCTTGCATGTGTTTTCTTCAATAAACATGGCACCTGCCGCAATTTTGTTTTTTTATTAACCACAGCTGTAGGAAACTGGCTCTATATATACTACACCAAAATGAGGTATAGTGTGTATAGAGTCCAGGTGAACCCAGAGGTAGGCAGAGGTTAAAGTTAGATAGAACCTTACTCTCTATTTGTATCAGTCTACAAATGAAATCACACACTCAAGAACTGAACTCTAGACCTATTGTTTTTGCATAGAAAAAATATGCTGTTGTTTTATTTTTATAACCAAGCAAGCCTGGCACAGGTAAGCATTAAATACTTTGCAGTAATAAGTTGCGGAATGTAGGACAGTTTGAAAATGCAATAGGAATTGTACTTTGTTTGATTTACAGGGGATGCAATAGGTTGCAATACATAGCAAATACAGTACATTTAAATGAATAGGCTTTTTCAGTAAATTACAAGTAAGTTACTTTTTACGTTACTTTTCTAACTCAGTGCTGGATACCGAGATTCAACACTGGAACATTTCCTGCAAACAGGTAAGTAAATACATTTTGGTTATTCATGCAATTTTTAAAGACTATTCTTAGATTTCAAAATTCCACACTTTGAAAGTTTTTGGAAGAAAATTGTCAATGTTATCCTATGGAGGAAAAACAGGTTATCGGTTCGAAGGTAAGTTATCGACTGTGGGAGTTAAGGTGCTAGGGTTAGACTCAGCGGTCCCCCAGAGTCAGTGATGCACTCTTGTTACACCCTCAGTGGCTCTAGGGCGGCCGAGAGCAAAGTGTTGAGGCCCAATGTTATCCAATAAGGGATAGGGGGCCTCTGGTTGGTGGCTGCTGGCAAGCAGGCCACTGGTTTGTGGGAGCAAAGCTCCTGGACGTTAGCTCAGGGCAAATGGGGAAACAGATTAGCACCAAAGGTGCACCCTCAGCGGCACTAGAGCAGCTGGGTGCACGGTGCTGTTTTGAGGTCAAGTGCCCTGTTGTTACCATTGGAGAATCTCTAGTTTGCAAAAAGCACTGCAGGCAGGGAGACAAAGGAATTCTGGGTGCAACCACCACTTCGAGAGGTAATTTGGGAGGTTAGGGGTTGGTTAGGCACCATCGGTTTGGGCACACAAGGCCTTGGGCATCGGGTGCAGGGGTGCCTTTGGGGTCGGAACTTCTTACCAGCTCCTGGTTGCCGTTAGGGGGGCCTTCTGGATTTAGACTGCAGGCGCCGTCTAGAGGCTTGAGGCAGGTCATGGGTCACCGGATCTCGGTTTAGGATAGCCGGGGTGACCTCCTTGTGGTGTTTTCCACTCAAGCTTGGTCCAGGTTCGGCGGGTACAGAGTGGGCTAGATTAGCAGTTTCAAGCTGCTGCCAGAGGTTGCAGGTGAACAAATCCGGTGTTCAAGGGAGAAACAGTCTTTGGAAGTGAAGGCAGGCAGGTCCTTCAGGGTTTTTGAGGTTGCTGGCTGCAGGGCACACCGGGGTTTCGCAGGAGAAGGTTCGAGGGGAGAAAGGCCTGTAGGGCTGGGGCCAAGTCACTGCGCGTTGTCTTCTTATTAGCTCTGCACGGCTCATCGGTCCTTCTTCTTATCTTATTTCTTGTTGTTTCTGGATCTCATAAAACAAGGTTCAGGGTGCCACTTAACTACTAGATTTAGAGGCGTTACAGGTAGGTAGAGGGCAGGGACCAATGGGTCCATTCCCTGGGGTGGGTATACCCCCTATTGTGCCACCCTCCAGTGGGAGGTGAGCAGGAGCCTGTCCCTGGTGGTTGGATCTCCTCACCCTCAAGATGGTGGCGATTCAAAGTTGTGCTCTACCTCGCCTCCCCCACCTGAGGGGTAGAGTTGGCAGAGGTGGGCACACCTCTCTCCCTCACTTGTTTTTCCCACCGGTTCTCCCGCCCAAAGGGGGGGGGTTGAGCCAGTGGGGACCAGACTCTGAAAGCAGCAAGTGGTCTGGGAAAGCTCACAAAGGTGACATGCCTTAATAGCTTCCCCTTCGTAAACCCTGCCCATCCTGGGGGAGGAGGCTTGGCACCTCGTCCCAGGATGCACATTGTTTCAGGCCCTCCAGAGCAACAGGCTCTAAACCCAGGGGTCCAGAAACATGTCTGTTGATGGCAGCCTAAGCAGCCACTTCGTTGGGACACTAGAAGTTGGTCGAGTTACAGGGGGCATCTCTAAGAGGCCCTCTGTCATGCATTTTACATTAAATCGCACACTGGCATCAGAGTGGGTTTAATGTGCTTAGAAGTTTGATACCAAACTTCCCAGTTTTCATTGTAGCCATTATGGTGTTGTGGAGTTCTTAATGACAAACTCTCAGCACCATATACTCTTAAAGGAAGCACTGCACTATCGAAGGCTGGGGTCCTATTGAAATCCTTTCTGGCCGACAGAGTACAAACAGTTGATCTAGGAGGGGACAGATCAAAACCATTCTTCCTCCCCTTTGGAGTTCCACAGGGATCCTCCCTTAGCCCGACGCTTTTCAATATATATGTGAGACCGCTGGCTGCCCTTATAAGATCTTTTGGGCTATTTTTAACCTCCTACGCAGATGACACGCAAATCGTGCTATCTCTGCAGAGAGGTAAAGAAGTTGAAAAGACCAATAGCTGCAATGACTGCATGGCAGCAATAACCTGCTGGATGTCTGCTAATTGCCTAAAGTTGAATGCAGGCAAAACAGAGGTGATTTTTTCGGGAACAACCCCGAACCTCTGATCTCCAGCATGGTGGCCCAGTGAGATGGGCCTTGCCCACCACCTGCACTTATGGTTAAACATTTAGGGGTGATTGTGAATAACACTCTCACATTTGGGGACTAGGTCAGTGGAGTGGTGTCTACCTGCTTTTTTATCCTGAGAACACTGAAGAAAATAAAACTCCTCCTCATGGAAGAAAGCTTCAGAACAGTTGTCTCAGCACTCATTATGTCCTGTCTGGATTATTGTAACAGTCTGTATCTGACTATTTATAATAAACATCTAAACAGACTACAGATGGTACAGAGTGCGGCAGCCAGGCTGCTTACGGGCACTCCGAGGTTTGTGTCAGTCAGAAACGGCAAACAGCACCTTCACTGGCTCCCAATCAAATAACGAGCCCAATTCAAGGCTCTCTGCACAGTCTTCAAGTCCCTGAGGGGGATCGGCACGAAAGACCTAAAAGAGCGCATTAAATGGTATGTCCCCGGGAGAACGTTGCGCTCAATGGAAGCAAAGTGGGCGGCCGTTCCTAGGGCGAAAAAAAGGCAAGTTGGGGTGGAAAGAGCTTCGCTCTGAGAGCCAACAACGCCTGGAATTAACTTCCGTTTTATCTAAGATCTGCCACGGAACTCCTTTCATTTAGGAAAGGTCTGAAGACATGGTTGTCTTCAATGTATTTTCAGGTGGGGCTCAAGGGATGGAGGGTTCCAGGTATACAGTGCTCAGCGCCAGGACACCCTTTGGTAACAGTGCGCTTTATAAACCCATATAACATAACATAACATAACATAACTGCACTTACAATGCCCAAGAATAGACTTGGGCACTGTAGGGGTACTGGATCATGCACCTGTACCCTCACTACTGGCATAGTGCACCCAGCTGAATGGGTGGCTGAGCTAGGCCAGGGCAGTGGGTTGTAGGCATGGCACACAGGGATCTGTGCCATGTCGACTCTTCACTTTGGTTCTCTGCACCAAGACAAGCTGCCTGCACAGGCAGTGTGTTGGTGAGAAGGTGCAGGGCCTCTAAGGGTGGCACAATAAGTGTTTCAGCCCTCAGGGGCCTTCCCTGGTCACAGTGCCCTGGGTACCTGTGGTACCATTTACCATAGGCCTATCTGTGGCCAGGGATGCCAATTGGGTTTAGGCTTCAATGGAATCTTAGGGAAGTAACATAGTCCCTGGGTACCTGATTAGCAGGAGCCCAGGGCACACTCAGTCAACGAACATCAGCAAATCAGGAAAAAGTGGGTGCATACCATGCAGAAAGAGGGCACTTTCTCACAACAGCTCTCCTGCCGGACTCCTAAGTACCTGTGAGTTGGCAATTTGTAACACTGTCTGCTCTGCCAGCCTCAGCTGCTGGCACACCAGGAAACACTCCGACCTGGGATCCAGGAAGGGGGCAGCCAGAAGTCAAAACACAGGGTACACAGTGGCACAAGCGGGCTGTAGCAAGACACACGGGTCGGCTTCTTTTTGGCTTAAGTCATATAAACTTATATTGCTTGTAGAGGACAGGTTTGCATTTGCAGTGTTTTGTTTCTCTGAGCAAGTTACTGGGTGGGGGTACTCGGCTCTCAAAACTTAAAAACTGCACCATGCAAAGCCCTGCTCACGTTTCATTGGTGTTTTGTATCGCTCTGAAACAAGCATTTGTTTGCCTTTCTAAAGCTCTGTGCAACAGTTCATTTTCTTGACTTTAAGACTTTGTTGCCGTCGTCACTTTTACATTCAAAGAAGGTAGGAAGACTTGGTTCAGTTAAACCCAGCTTGTTAGAGGGAATACGATTACGAACAAGGCAGGCGTTTTTCTAAAAAATAATATTTATTCAAAAACTGGAAAGGTTTAACTAAGTCACTACAACAGAACTAGATAGCTATTTGTAGTATGCACGAAAGAGCACTAGTGTGTAAAGTTTACCAACCGTCTTATTATAGGTTTTCTTTTACACATGCTTCTCTGTTCCCTGACCACAGCTAAGACGTAGAATGCTGGATACATAATGCTGTTTATTATTGTTTATTGGCAGCACAATCGGTATCTGTGTTATGTTTTTCTTCTTATGAGCTGCCAATAAAAAGCGCCGGGACACTCCAATGGAGTAGCCGTGCGCTATAGAAATCAAAATTAACATAACATAACATAACAAAGGTTGCGGTATTTCGGGTGTCTAAGAGCTTAGTAGTGCATGTGTTTTATCTTTGCTCCTCCAAGCTGGCCCTACTCTTATGCTCACTCGTTCCAAGTCGTGCACGTCATAACTGGCATCAGCAGCGACCACACTACATCCCTTTTTGACTTACTCAAATCACTGTAGTCCAATACAGTGATATATCTTTCCGAAGGCCTGACATTTCTGAGTTGAGATAGGATGCTGTAAAGTGGTGTGTGCTAAGAGTGTCAGGGCCAAGAGATTCTTCGTTGACCAGTTCTTCACAAGCAGTATTTTATCTTCATGAGAGAAGAAAACGGGGAGCTCCTTTCAGCTGCCTGGTAAACGAGGGTGTCTTTGTCTGTTGTCAGTGATCATTGAAAGTTACTGTACCATTTATTAAGATTGAAAATATTGAAGAAACACTCTGTTTTGAGGCTCCTTAATTTGTATTTGCTTTTCAGTGAAATGTTTTTTTTGGTTTTTTTAAGTAGTGCTTTACAAATGAGCATTGATGAAGCCAATAGCTTGGCACACTCATTATTAAGAAGGTACCTATTGTCTTTGCTAGTGATTGTTAGGGTTCACTACAGGCAGCTATAGTTATGTTAACAGATTTAGTTGCCTGCTGCAAAATCTAATGTTTTTCGCTTTTTTGAAAAAAACACACACAAGTATATGTAAATATACATATGCTTATAGAAGGTCGGAGAATGCTTGATGGTGTGCTAAGTGTCCACATTACTTAAAAAAATTCCTTTGCCTCATTTACAAGTTTTCACTGTAAGATAGGAAAAGTAAACCCATAGAAAAAAACGCATACCCACACCTTTTTTTCAGTTTTTTTTCTTTTCAAGCAATCTCTGCACCCTTAGCTTTAACTTAAAATATTTAAAGCTAAAGTGCGGATGCTACGATTGATTTGCAACACAATTGCTTTTGCATCACTGAAAGCTTGAGCTATTGTTGCATTATTATTAGCAATGCCAATAGCTCAAAATTTTAGTAATGCAAGACCTATTGCATTGCAAATACTTATTTTTCTTTCCAGCATACACAGATGGTCTATGTTGGACTTTGCCCTTTTTGCAGGGTCATCCCTGAACTTTTTGCCTTTCTCCTAGCCTTTTTTCTGACATGGTGTTGGTGGTTTTAGGCCTCTGGGCACTTTAGCACTGCTGTCCAGTGTAAAGTGTGTGGGCTCTCTGTGTTAAATATGGTAGGATTGGTCTACACCTGTTTTGGCCTATTTAATTTACATGTCAGTCTCTTGTAAAGTGGTAGCTTATCTACCCAGTTCTGGTATATTAAAAGCTACTGGTGGGCTTACAGCGCTGATTGCGCCACCCACCAAAGTAGCCCTCCAAACCTATCCCAGGCCCCTGCCATTACAGGGGCTGTGCGTGCAGTGTCACTGCCGCTGTGACGTGGCACCTAAAGTGTATGCCATGTCTGTGACCCCCCTTTTACTACATGTCAGTCTCCCCTAAGGTAGGCCCTAGCTAGCCCTAAGGGCAGGGTGCATTGTAGGTAAAAGATAGGACATGTACCTTAAGTGTGTGACATGTCCTGGTAGTGACAAACAGCCATTTTTGGTTTCTCACTACTGTAGGGCTGCCCTCCCATAGGAATGCATTGGGGATCGCTGATAAGTGTTTCAGTGGTAATCCCTGATATGAGAGGCGCAGCGTGGTCAGGTTTGGTATGTTTGGAATAGTGATAATAAATGCTACGCAATGGTGTGTGCAGATTTATTATAACTATTTTAGAAGTTGGCTTTTTTTTGTGCTATGTGTCTGCCTGCCTGATGTGAATTGCATGTCTGGCTTTTGAGTGACAGGGGCTGGTGAGGTGTGTGTGGATCCAGAAGGGGCAGGGCGAATCAGCGCTAGGCTGAATGGGACATCTACATTTTGAGTAGTGGAAGGGGAAGCCCCTGGTCCCTGAATAGGATGGTGCCTGCCCTAGTAAATGCTGGCTCCACCCCCCTATGGTGTGTCTTATGATGAGCCCCACCTCACAATCGGGAAGAGGAGCCTGGTAATCAGAGTGCTCCAGAACCAGTCTAACTAGTTTCCCCAAGGCCTGAGCCAGGGGAGACAAAGGAAAACTAAGTATAAATGTAGGGGGCTGTGACCCCATGAGGTTGTTCTTGTGCTTACCTGGGCTGGGGGGAGACACTCTGACAGGAGGAACCGCCGTGGGACCCAGCTGCAGCTTCATGGGGGTCCCTGTGTGCTGGCCTGCCTGGCTGCACCCTGCTGAGTTGTCCCCAGCCCCAAGGGCTTTTTGTTCCTGGCCCAGCTAGCCCCAGTAACTGGGAGGTGCATAGCACCTTGTGAGCGCTGTATTTTCATTGCCCAGGAAGAGAGCGCTTCTATTGTTGATCTGCAGCACTGGGCTGCGACGTGGGATTTCCCAGCATTTTGAGCGCTCCTGCAGCAGTGCGGGAGCCCACCCTGCACTGCCGCTGCTAAAAGGGAGCGGGAGCCCACCCCACATTGGTGTGGTACTGGCGGGTGCCCACCCGCTTATTTGATTATTTTGTTATCATCGCGGGTTTGTGCATCTGATTAGCGGGTGCCCACCCTGCGTTTTATGCCTCTTGGATTTGCTGGTGCCCTCCCAGCATTTTAATGCCTATTTAAAGAGCGGGTACCCACCCTGAATTGCCTGTGAGAGAAGAGCGGGTGCCCACCCCACAATTTTGCACATCGAAACGGGAGCCTACCCCATATTGCCGCACCGCCGAGATCGGCAGAGGAAGTGGGGCGGCTGTGCCTGGTTGGGGGCGTGGCCTGACTCCCCTGAACCGGAAGAAGAATCCAGGTGGGAGCCTACCCCGCACTGGACGGTGCTGTAGGAAGCCCAGAGCCCCCAAAGAAGGAGAACCCAGGCGGGAGCCCACCCCGCCATCGGATGTCCAGCGGGATTCTATCCCGCAGTGAGAAGCCTCCCCAGCAAGGGAGAAATCCAAAAGGGGGTCAGAGCCTCGCAGGCTCCATTCCGAAGTCCCCGAAGGAGGCACAGAGTCCTGCCCAGAGCTGAGGAGCGGAGCTGCCAGTGCGAGTGGGAGGAGGACTGCAGAGCCCGGTAAGTGGGGCTTTAATCTGCACATGAAAAGGAAGCACCAGAAGAGGCCCGGTCTCAGGGGCTGAGTGTGGGGCATTGTTTCTGGGCGCCAGAGGCATGGAAAGTGCAGGGCAGTTTGTTTCCTGCACAGCTGTGCAGCAGATAACGGCAGCTGCAATGTTGGGGCATTTTTGTTTTTAAGAGTACCGGAGTAGGGCTCAGGCGGCATTGTGGTGCCAGGCTCATTTTGCCACAGCTGCCCCACTGGACAGTGGGGAGCTGCAACGTTGGTGCAATTTGTTTTGAAGAGTCCCAGTGGGGGACACAGGGCACACTGGTGCCAATGCATTTTTCTTGTGGGGGCACATTTGTTATGTCAAGTCCCAGTGGGTACTAAGGGCACAGGAGTGCCAGTGCCCACACCTTGCTGCACAGCTGCACCGCAATTAGCGTGCATCTGCTACGTTTAGGCCAGTGCTTTGTGCCCTTTGGTGTTTGCTGCATTGGCAGCCCAGCCCTGACTATTTGGACAAAGGGCAGTTGAGCCCTCTGAGAAGGCCCGTTGGCCTGGGGTGTCGGTTTCTAAATGTGATGTCTAATGCAAATGTTATGCCCCATGATTAGTGCCTAATGTGTTTGGGGTGCTGATGTCCTAGTGTGTAAGGGGCTTATGCTTAGGAGGGTATATTATGGTTATGAGGCCTATTGCGTAATGTGTTTATGTGTAGGAGGCTTGGGTCTAATGTGTTTTATGCCTAACGTAATAATGCTGAGGTCATTATTGTACCAGTAGTTACTGGTTATGGTTTATCGTTACTTACCTGTTCTGATGGTTCTGACTGTGGCCCGAATGGTCTGGTCCGGTATATAATTCCCCTGTGAATATTGCCTAGTGCTAGTCGGCACAGTGTAAATGTGTGATTACGTTTCTAATGTGTTTATGATTAAACAAAGGCTATTTTTGATATAACTTTGTGTGGAGATTCTTTTGTAGTGTGTTGCTGCGGTGAGTGTGTTGCGCAAACGCTTTACACATTACCTCTGGGATTAGCCTGACTGCTCTTGCCAAGCTACCAATGGGGTGAGCAGGGATTATCTTCAGCGTATAACTCCCTTGCCCTGACTAGAGTGGTGGTTTATGCTTGGCTTAGGCGCAAGCCCTAGCCAACCAGAAATCCCATTTCTAACAGTCTATTACACAAACATTGAAGCCAACCGAACAAATGAAATAAAGTGTCCATGAATCAAATTAAGATAATTCATGATTACTGGACTTGACTAGTGTTTTCAGACCACCATGCATGCCCTATCAGCTAAGAAGATGAGAGAGGAAGCAGTACACTTATGTAGTAAAACGATATGCCCCAATAACTGTTAGTGAACTGATACATGTCTATGAGCCTGAGAGACACATTAGAGTGACAAGATGCGCTATATGTGCACAATACCTCCCCTCATATTGCATCATTGCTAATGACAATCATTTTGGGTCTTGTGAAATGGATATGACTCAACTTTATATGGTTGGATTTATGGCCGGGGAAAGCAAACCTGCATGGCTTTTCATGGCCACGAAGATCTAGTGTAAGGCAAGGCAGCGCAAGTTTCAGAATTGCCTCACATTGCCCCGGGGAGGCTTGGAATGGGTGTTGCGGTGGGTGTTCCCACTCAACACCTATGGTTTTTGACACATTCCCACATTTACAACATAGCATAAATATGGAAATGTGTCAAAACCCTCCCCTCCCCTGGGGCAGCTTAACTGTTTTGCAGCAAGGTGTCCCCTCTTGCCCAAAAATAACTTGGTTTCAACACAGGCACACTTGCACCATTTTGCATAGGCTCCAAAATGTGCGCCAGCGCAGTGGAAGAGGGCAGGAATGTGCCGTATCTCATAGATATGGAGGATTTCTGTCCTTTTCTTTTGCCGCAGGGCAGTACAGCAAAGTGACATGCAGCACTGCCCTGTGTCACATTGTTGGAAATCACGCTCTCTGTGTATCCATTGCTCTCCGTTTGCTGCCACCTTAGAAATAGACTTTATTCCTTCGCTGGGGATCTGAATAAGTTGCATCTCTGTGGCTGCACATGCAGGGCTGTCTTTTAACGCACACTTTTAGGTGCACCTCACCAACGTTAGGTCCCAGCAGCCTGAAATGTAAAGACTTTCACAGTAGCACATAAGCAGGTTTTCGGGAGCATATGTTTGTGCACATGGCACTGATATGGCTAGTAGACCATTACAGTGTGCAATTTCTTTCTTTTTTAAAGCAAATGCTGTTTTCTGACATTCTATTTTCTTTTTAACAGAGAATACTTTCCCAGAGTGTACCTTCATTACAGAATGTGCTAGCCAGCATTTTGCCACAATACTGAGATATAGATTTAGGAGTGGATTTGTAATTGCATAAAATTAATTTGAATTTAATGCATTTTTTTAATTTGTACCTATTTTAAATGGTGAGTTTTAGTATTTTAAATAGTTTATCATTAAATAAATAACATTCTACGAGGCCTATTTAAAACTTTTTAAAACTGATTGATCCACTGTTCCAGTCCTGGTATCTATTAAGCTGAACAGATGTAACAATTTTCCTATGACACACTTAGGATACAGTTACAATGACTGGGTTTGGGTTGAGTAAAAGGTGTCAATCAAAACAGAAGCCCCCAATAAGCAGTATCCAACCATGAGTCTTACCTCACTTTTATACCTTGGAAATTATGGAACACACACGGACTCTCGCATAGCAGCAAGCTGAGACAGCCAAGACCTGCCCACATGACCAGGAAATCCATAAAAAAGAGACCTGCTCCAAGGGACCACATTGGTCCTGTCACACTAGGCACAGTCCAGTAGCATTTAGCAGGGCCGTCATATGCAGCTCTTTCACACTATGAATGATTGACGGCCCTACTCTGCTAAGTCAGGGAGCTCTGCAGTAACTTCGTTGGTGGCACTGCTGCATTCTGGGATTTTACACACACAGGAACAAATAAAGCTCACATTTTTTCACCTCGCCTGGAGAGTTATTTCCAGCACAAATGAGAAAAATATCACACATTTGAGCTGGAAATAACCCAATCTGGCAACACTGCCTCCGGAACTCGAGGGCAACGACCCGTTTGAAATACATGAAATAGAAAAAGGACAAGAGTGATCCCCAGGCCCAGGGTAATGTTTAGCTCCAGCTTTCCACGGTGCCTCCAAATTATGCTGATACACATGTGGGCAATCCCATGAACACACAAATTTAATTTGTATTCAGAATCACATATACTCTTTTTTTTTGCTCGTAAACTTGTTTTTAACTCCCAACTTTATTAAAATGTTGTTCTAAAAAATAGTGTCAGAGCGACTAAAATTATGTAGCAAATGACGACCTAATTACGTGACAAAACTGACTAAATCGTGCTGCCGGAAAAGAAAAATTAAGGCATTCTCGAACATGCCAATAACCCTGGTCTGACGTAACTCCTGATTTTTTAAGCCAAAAATGGCTTTATTTTGGCTGCCTCCCTACTGAAATTGCCTCGCATTCTATGGACGTCTATGGGTGAAATACATTCTACCAATGTTTTTTAATCACCCTCTTTCCTCTAATAAAATGTTGGCATGTATGCTTTCTGTGGCATTCTTGTATCACTATTTTGACATTGTAGTGCCATTTTAAAGAGACAATACCCTAATGCTTTCGAAAACACAAATGTTATTTAAGAGGAAAACACATTTAGCAACCCTAAAACACTATTCACCAACAAATAATGCTATGCATGAAAGCACAGGAGCAACATTTTCCTAACAATGTATTTTTCAACTTCCAGAGTAAAATAGTTTGCATAAAACAAAACATATTTCACGAGCACAAATAAGACTACCTACCTGTAGACACTTCTTGTATTAAAAGAGATGTCTCTTTTATTCTGTGCATTCCAAATATGTTTTACAACTGGTGTTCTATTTCAGGTTTAGTATGGGCATCCTCAAGCAACTCTTTCCAGTTTAAAGATGGGCTCATTATTTCTACTCTGTCTGATTAATTTTGAATATGAAAAGAATTTCTTATATTGCATGCAAAAGCCAATACAAGCCAACAGACCTGATTCAGGAGGTAGACTTCCGATTTTTTTAAGCAAAACATGACTTTATTTTACCTCCCTCTCGCTGAAAAATTTCCTCTGTTTCAATGTACGTCAATGAGCAAAATATATTCCCCACATTGTTTTCGAAATATCCCACTTTCCAGCTGTAAAGCATTGTCATGTGTACAAATTCCTTCTCCTGACTATTAGCTGAGGTAATTAATACTACCTACAAATATGTTCAACTCTTTATTACCTGTTTATTTATCTGCATACCGCAATGAATGTTTGAAAGTTGACTAGCTAGCTTTTCCAGAGTGCTCACCATGGTTTGGCCAGGGTCAAGGGTCCCTTTGAGCAAGAAACATTATTTTGATTGAAATCCCAATTTATGCAGCAACTGATGGATGATGCTTCAATGCATTTTCTCCCTCAGCTACTTCATAATGTAAGAAAAGTAAGAATTTTAAGACATACACACACCCCACTAATCAAGGTTTACTAACTTCAATTACTGGTAAATACACCTGCGCTTGCATGTTTTATTTTGTGCCCCAGTTTACTTAAGTGTACTTAACACAGTAAAAATATCACCCTCGAAATTGCCAATGACACATTTTTCTGAAGCACATTTTTTGCCAAAAAGCTCAGCATTCTTGATAAAAATACAACAAAAATAGGGGACAGAAACAATTTAATTTTGTTAATCCCTCTGAAGAAATCAAATAGTTATTTTTAAATCATCCTTAAGTCATCAGTAACAATCCTAGCTTAAGAAGTAATTGTTAACTAATTTTCAAGTCATCCTTAGTCATCAATAAGATTCTTATCTTGTGAAGTAATCAAATAGTCCTTTTCAAGTCATCCTGAAATCATCAGGTTCAAGTTTCTAAACTTTGCTGATGACTTCAAGAGCTGGATAATGACTGATGGTGTTAGAATGACTTCTGCAGTACTTGTATGATTATCCAATGACTCAGGGATGACTTCTAAAGTAATCCTGTTTGACCTAGATTGGAGAGGAGGACTTCTCCCTTACTGGCCCCAGGTACTGGGCTGACAGTTCAGGTGATCAGTCCTTCTCAAAATATCACTGCAATGGAAGCCTCTCGTTATCTTTTTTAGGTCGAGCCTGGGCAGCTCGCATGCGCTATCTGCAAGACCTGTTGTTATCTCCTCTATCAGCTTTTGGCATGCCCATGAATTACCATTTGTTTGTTGTTGTGCCATTTAGAAATACGGGGTTTTTATTGGTGCATTGGGTCTGATTTTCCCGCCTTTGCGTGCTTGGGTCACACCAGGCAATTTCACTCAGTGTTTGCTTGCGTTAGCCATCCCAATACGTCTGTGGTTTCTCCTGTTCATCCTGCCTTTTTATCTTGTAGACTATCAGCATCGTTTTAGGGTTTCAGCCCCTTTCACGGAGCAATGTTCTGTTTGGCATCTGCAAAGTGGCAATTGCTCTCCGGTAGCTGTTGAGCTATGCCAACAGTTCTAATTAAAAAATAAATGTGTGACCTATTGCATTTCTAATGCTTGTTTATGGATGCTGTTGATCATGTGAGCACTCCTGCCCGCCTCACTCACCAGCAAACAGTGCAACAGACGGCACACATGTGGAATTTTAGTTTGCGATCTAAACATCATCTGCGCCAGCTTGTCACCCACGTACGACGTGCACGACAGCCATTTTAGGTATCATGGTCTCCCTGTCCACGATCGATCGCCAGCGCGCCCCTCTGGCCCAGCAAGCATCCTCCGCGCACCCTGGCTCCCCCTCCCTCCCCCTCATGAGCATGACCCTTCTGCATGACCCTGTCCTTGGGAGTCACGCCAGCGCCTTACCAGCACCTCCTCTCCTCCCATGAATGCCCCTCTGTTGATAAACCTTCCCTCCGCACTGGATTGTCCACGCGGCATGAATACCACTCCTTTGATAACCCCTTACCCCATGTCCGACTGTCCACACAGGTCCGAGGCCATTGCCTAAGCCGGGAGATACCATTTACTGCCCCTCATTGTATGGAATCGCCCCTCTTCAAAGGACACACTGTTGATCAGGGACTCCCCACCCCCTGGGATATGATCAGGCGCTCACATCCTAAGACTTGGCGAAACACTCAGCTGCGTGATGACCCCCTCCTCTTATCAGCAGGTTGAGGACCTCTATTGTGAAGGTATATGGGGGTGGGACTGACACGAGGGTTACGGGGATGTTTCTTTCCTTACTTCACAGTGTTCTGATTGTAATAAAGAAAGGTCACATGCCATAAATCAGTGTATAAGAGGCCAGGCCTCCGAGAGACTGTTAGAGCACCTCGAGACGATACCTTGTTGTCTGATCTGATGTGTTCTGCTCCGTCGGAATAAAACTTCTGTTTCCTGCCTTCTGGTCTCCGGCGCCTGCCTCATTACTTGGTAATTTGAACGGTACAAGGGCGGTTAGCTCCGGGCAAATCTTGAAAAAGGCCATAGCCCTACCTTTTTTCTACAATTGGCGTGCCAAAACGTGGGGCCCATCAGCGACACGTGGATCCAGTGGGAGAGGTCCCGACGACAGAGTGAACGACTGCAACGATCGGGAGAGCTCGTGTCCGATAGACCCTCGTCTGACAGCCGATCATCCGACCTTCACTAGTTCCGAACAGACCTCTCTCGAGTGATCTACGGTCCTGACTGGGAACCATCAGGAGTGCCACGAACAGCACGAAGAAGAGAGGACGATCGGGCGCTGGATTCAGAAGACAGGAAACCGTCCATGCGGTCCGGGTAAGGTCGTGTAGACACGACGAACTGAGAAAAGATTGTTTGGTTTGGATAATACTAGTATTACGCTTTGTTGAACCCTCTGGAGATTCACCGTCTGCAAACGGAGAAAATAACAGGCTCTCTCTTTGCAAGCAGTGAAGGATAGGTAACGCAGACTTTTGTCCCCGTTGTAATCCGTCGTGCCTATCTTCCTCCCCCACTGTTTTCCCGAACTATCGTTCGGGGATTATTGTCTGGAGATTCTTTGTCTGCAAACAGGGAAGAACAAGGTCTCTCTTTGCAAGTAGAGAAAGGGTGGGTAACGCAAACTTTTCGTACCCACTTATTCTCCCCACTGATTGTTTGATTGACCGAACACTGATTGTTCGGTATTGGTTCTTTTGAGGTATTCACCGCCGGCAAACAACGGAGAATAGAAATATTCTGTCTAGTCTTTGCCAGCCATGATAAGATAGGTAGTGCAGACCTTTGTCCCCGTTTTAACCCGTCATGCCTATCTTCTCCCCACTGATTGGTAGCCTGTACAGCCCGGACCGCTTATTAGAGATGAACCATCCGGCTCCACTGGAGGGCACCCCTAATAAGGACATGTTCACTAAGCATGGACTAGTCGCTATAGCTTGTACTAAGCTATGGCATAAACATACCAAAAAGAACCCTGAAAGTCAGTGGCCACTGATAGGTTCCTTCGATGAAAACAAAATAAAAACACTGGAAATAACGCTCCAGAAAAATAAGACCACGCCCACTATGCTCGATAGTATAGGCATGTGGCGCAAAGAAACGGAACAACGAAAGAAAAGAGAAGAAGCAAAAATAGGGAAAGAATTACGAAAGGCAGCCCACCTAGCCGCTAAGCAACTAGAAGAAGAAATAAAAGAAAGAAAGGAAGCTACACAAAACCAAGAATCAGGGTCGACAGGTCAATGTCCTGTTAGGACCCCCTCTGTGCTCTACCCTGAATTGCCCTCCAAACAACGGGCGAACGATGAGCTACTGCTAGGTCCCCCAATCATCTACATGCCCCCTCCATATGCCCCCTGTCAACAAAGCTTGCAAGCCCCGAGTGCAAGCGAAAGTGACCTTAATGCTAGTGCACCAGCCCTCGCGGCCTCCGCACCAGCCACATTAACAACATCGTCAGACGACCCTGAGGCTAGCAAACAACCACCAGCCAGACCAAATAGGTTGAGCAAAGATGAACGGGATGGGATCGACAAAATAGCAAAGACATTAGTAGAACGAAGGGAAAGCGAAGAGTACACAATGAGCATATATAATTCACATGCCGTAAGCCACAGACGGCACTTTGTTTTGCGATTCAGATACCACATCCTGAACGCATATGAAGATAGGTATCAAAGTAAGGGCCCCGCTAAACTAACAACGCTGTATAGGAAGATTGGCGTTGGAGATGGGACTGAATGTGAGGCGACGGAGCTCTTTATGCAGATGCTTGAGGTCCTCCGCCACCTCACGGAACAAAAACCAGAAGCCAAGGTTACAGTCCCTGAAGTGACCTCAGTAGAAGTAGCCAATACTATGATGCCCATCAGAGAGGCGGCCCCTTACTGGATCCCGCCACGTGGCCTGGGAACAAGCGACGATATTAATCACGCAGATGCAAAAGGGAGAGTTGTGTATAATTGGGTTTACCAACCATGGGACCGACAAGATATCCTAACCTTTAAACAAACTCTGCCCGATTTAAGAAAGAACCCGACAGCATTCTATACCGAATTAGGCACAGCCTTGGGTTCGACGATAATGACTTTAGCGGACATTGACTTGTTCTTCGGGTTATGCCTGCCAGCTGACGTGTGGAAGCAAATCCGGAAGGCTGACCAACTCGGTAAACTAGATAGACAGCGAGAGCCAGGAAGGAAACCAGTAAAGGACATACTGGAACTCCCAGACAAACTAGTTCAGAAGTTAAAGACACTGATCCCAGAAAGAAAGGTAGACTGGTCGATAGTCACGGCCTGTCGGCAGAAACCCCAGGAAGATGTGTCAGAATACTTCTCCCGATTCGAGACAGTGTTCTCCGACTACAGTGGCCAAGACATGACCACCGTAACTGGACAGCACCTGTTTGTACAAAATTATGTAAAGGGCCTAACACAAGAAGTCTCCCAAAAACTGCAGACGAGTGAGAGTAGTTGGGGGGCCTCCAAACCCGCAGCTATCCTTCAGATGGCTCAGTATTACGAGCACCAAAAGAATGAGAATGATAGGGCATCCGAGAAAAAGAAGAAAGATTTAAAGGAAAGGGTAATGATAGCCCAGATACAAGGTATAGCGGTAGGACGGGAACACCAAAGAGGGAACTACCAATCGACCACCCCCAGAAATCTACCTCCTAAAGATCACTCCCCAACACCACACACTGGACGTAGAGACATTAGCAATGACCAATGCGCCTTCTGCAAAGGATTCGGCCGCTGGAAATCCGAGTGTCCGGTTCTGCTAGAGATGAATAGAAATAGGGACCCCAGGGATGTGGCGGGTGGACAAAGAAACAGAGTACAAGGACGAGGACACACAAACGACACCAACAATGACAGATCAGGGAGATTGAACACATTTGACCGCCCCCGACAGAACCAATATCAACTATCTGATGGTGAGAATGCCCCTGATTTTGCATAGGACTGCCAGGGGCAAGGGAGGGATCCAGTCGAGCTCTGTGTTGACCAGCAAGGTCCTTATGTCACCGCTAAGGTCTTGGGTACAGAGTCTCCATTTTTGGTAGACACTGGGGCGACACGTAGTGTGTTATCAAAACGACTGATTCCAAGGGCACCCTTGTCTGGCTCACACATTACGTCGATAGGTTTCGATGGAACGCCCTCCACTAATCCCCTGTCCGTACCTATCACCTTTGACCTAGAAAGCAACATCACTGACACAACATTTCTGCTCTCCTCCAACTCCCCTGACGCCATCATGGGCATTGACTTACTGAAACATTTTCGAGCAACCATTAGGTGTTCCCCAGATGGAATCCGAGTCATCCTGTACGACAACCCAGATATACCCAAATCTTGCCCGACACGACACATGTGCTCCATAACTGACGCTGACCTGTCCTTGCTTGACACCCTGCCTCCGTACCTGTGGGCCAAAAATGACTCTGATGTGGGACGAATGATGATTGACCCTATTCATATAACTGTAAGACAGGACGCTATGCTCCCGAAACTCCCGCAATATCGGATATCCCCAGAGGGCGAGAAGGCACTGGTGGCGATCATTCAGTCTCTGGTAGATGCAGGAGTGGTTGAAGAGGTGGTTAGCAACGTCTGCAACAGCCCAATCCTACCCATTGTTAAGAAACAAGGTGAAGGAGATGAGAAAGCGTACCGCTTCATCATCGACCTGCGAGAGATTAACAAGGTGGTTGTACCCCAATACCCTGTAGTCTCCGATATCACCACCATTCTGACCCTCATCCCATCCACTGCCACCACCTTCACTGTTATCGACCTTAAGAATGCGTTTTTCTCTATCCCCATCCATCCAGACAGCCGTTATCTCTTCGGCTTCACTCTAAAATCCCGCTCGTACCGATTCTGTAGAGCTCCCCAGGGGTACACTGAAAGCCCGAGCATTTACAGCCAGGCCCTCAAAAGACAGCTGGATGCCTTCCAGCTACCAGATGGAGTGGTGTTGATCCAATATGTCGATGATATCCTTTTGGCAGCCGACACCACCCCACTGGCAATCACAGCCACTGTCCAACTCTTACACTTTCTTGCAGACAATGGCCACAAAGTTTCCAAAAAGAAATTACAGTTCTGCCAGCCGCAAGTGACATACCTAGGCCATCTCCTGTCCAAAGAAGGGAGGAAACTCACACCCAACCGAATCCAAACCATTCTAGACACCTCAGTCCCAAAAACGCAAAAGCAAGTCCGCTCTTTGGTTGGCCTAACTTCTTTCTGCAGACAGTGGTTACCTAATTACAGCCTCATTGTGAAACCATTACTTGCCCTGTTGACCAAAGATGTCCCCCCCCCGCTTCCTTGGACCACTGAGTGTCAAGCCTCCTTTAAGGAATTACGGGATGCACTCTGCTCAGCACCCGTCCTCGGAACCCCGGATTACTCCAAACCCTTCTCCCTCTTCACCCACGAAAGGGAGGGGTGTGCATTGTCTGTCCTAACTCAATCGATTGGTCCTAAGCAGCGCCCTTGTGCCTACTTCTCCGCCACTCTTGATCCTGTAGCCAGAGCTTTGCCTGCCTGCCTTCGAGCGGTAGCTGCCGCTGCTGTCTCTATCCGTCAGAGCGAAGGAATCGTACTTTCCAATCCCCTCACTGTGCTAGTACCCCATGCAGTCGACACCCTTCTGAACCAAACCAAGACTCAACACCTGACTAGCGCACGACTGACAGGGTACGAACTGACGCTACTTGCACCCCACATCACACTAAAGAGATACACGACTTTGAATCCTGCCACATTGTTGCCCTTGCCTGAAAATGACCCCGACGTTCCTCCCATACACGACTGTGTGACCCTCACGGACGAACAAACCAGGAGTAGGGTTGACCTCCGAGACACCGCTTTCACTGACCCCGATGGAGAGCTATGGGTAGACGGCTCATGCATCAAACTCCCAGATGGCACCACTTCAGCTGCCTATGCAGTTACGACAGCCCGAACAGTAGTTGAGACAGCCTGCATCACACAACGATCTGCCCAGGCAGCAGAACTGATAGCCCTCACACGAGCATCCATCATAGCCACAGGGACCACTGCGAACGTATATACAGACAGCCAGTATGCCTTCGGGGTGGTCCACCATTTTGGGCTCCTGTGGAGGGAGAGGGGATTCCTGACGTCCCACGGCACCCCTATCCTCCACGGAGATCTAGTCTCCGCCCTGATTGATGCAGTTCTCCTCCCCAAACGATTAGCGGTAATCAAATGTCAGGCACACAAAAGGGTGACAGACATAGTCGGACAAGGAAATGCACTGGCCGACATCACTGCACGAACCACAGCTGAGAATAGGACGATAACACGCATGTATGTGACCAGGTCACAAGCAGAGAAATGGACCGACGCAAGGGAAATGATCAGAGACATCCAGTCGGCCAGCACCCCTCACGAACTGACTAAGTGGGCAGGGGTGGGTTTGAAGGACGATGAGGGCTGCTGGCGAACAAAAGATGCAAACAAATGGTTGCTGCCCGACTCATACCTGATCCCCATACTAACGATGGCTCATTCCCCCGCACACATAGGATCTGCACCCATGATCAAACTCATTTCCAAAGTCTGGCACAATGACAAAATCCCCGACTCAGCCAGACGCCTAGTCCAACAGTGCCTTATCTGTCTGCAACACAACCCCGGGAAGGGAACTGTGGTACCCCGGGGAGGGTTTGGGACCCCCAATCACCCCTTTGAGGTCCTTCAGGTGGACTACATCCAACTAGAAAGATGCCAAAGCTTGAAGTATGTACTAGTCATCGTATGTGCCTTCAGCAAATGGGTAGAGGCCTATCCAACCCGTGACAACACTGCCATGACTACTGCCAAAGTACTACTGAAAGAATTCTTCCCTCGCTATGGCCTTTGCCGAATTTTATGGAGCGACAATGGCCCCCACTTCATAGCTGAGGTTATCCAATTAATCTTAAAAGGGTTGGGGGTGACGCAAAGGTTTCATGCGGTCTTCCACCCCCAATCCGCCGGCCTGGTGGAACGCCACAATGCCACACTGAAGCTGAAATTGTCAAAAATAGTGGCCACCACTGGACTTAAATGGCCGGATGCCCTCCCACTGGCATTGTTATCGATGCGCTCCACTCCCACCAAGCATCATTTGACCCCCTACGAGGTTGTATTCGGGCGACCGATGAACCTCTGGACTGCTCCCAAACCAACCTCCATCCATGACGTCCCGGACGTCCTACTGTCTGATTATTTGTGCAAGTTAACTAAAACGTTGTCTGTCATTCATCAACAGGTGCAGCAGGCCATCCCCGATGCTTCCAGGGGCCCCGGCCACGACATCCAGCCGGGAGATTTCGTGCTAATACGAAATTTCCAACGGACCAAGAGTCTGGAACCTCGGTGGACGGGCCCCTGGCAAGTGCTGATTACCACACGGACGGCGCTTCGAGTGGAGGGGAAGAGGCACTGGCTGCACGCGCATCACTGCCGGAAGGTCTCTACAAACCTGGCCACTACAGAAAACGTCAACACCCAAGGAGAGCTCCTGAACAAAGACCGACCGACATTGAACTGTTATCCCGATACTGAGGCACTCGAACTTGCGAAATTCTCGGATCCCACTGTGCCATCCAGAGAAGGGTATTTCCTGCGTCGAAAGGAGGGAGCTTCGGCTAAGTAGGCCACGGACTGAGTTGAATCTCAGAACGGTGACCTAAGCACAACCAAGGGTTGCCGGGAGAGAAGCTAAACGAAGTCTGTGGTTCTGCCCGCTACCGAGCCCCTTGAAGGTGATGGAAGCGCCAGACAAGAAGATGATGGAAGCGCCAGATAAGAAGATGATGGAAGCAACAGGAAATACCCACTATAGAAACCCAAAGACTGACAACTTGCACAAATCAAAGACAATCGCCCTCTTTATTGTCTTCCTCTTCTGCCTCCTCCTCATGACCTCCTTCTGGATTCTGGAGGAAAGCACACCGGCTCATGAGGCATTGCTACCTACTACACAGCCAACACCCCTGAAAGAGCATCACCTAATCTCTCTGCCGCCTCAGCTCCGAGAAAGGCGCAGGGAATTCTGGAACAATTCCTTCGTGCAACTGTTGCACCAACACAACCTTGCTGCAAATGCTACGAACTGCTGGATCTGCGGGTTGCTCCCGCATGCCACTGGACACTCCATCCCCTTCATCCCTTCTCCTTTCTCAGTTCACGGCTCCTGCCTCGCCTGGTTGATCCTCATGCAAGAGAGCCACAAGGACAACGCCACCTCCAGCCAGACAGTGTCGCACTTCTACTCTGGTTTCTGGCTGAACAAAACCGAAAAGACCTCTGCTGCCTTGTGTCCTGCGCTCACAGGCGCCACCTTCCTTAAAGACATTCCAGCCAAGGAACGAGTCGAAGTGCAGGTGCTCCACAATCCAGCCAGAACCACCTTCTCTCATCTGCAAAAACAAACTACCGCCACTCTGACTGTGGCTCTGTCTGTTATCAATGTCACAGGCCTTGTGTGTCTCGAAGGCCACGGAACACAGCTGGTGGGTCACAGTGCCTGCCGAATCACCAGAACATTGGACTCAGTTGACCCCCCTTCCTTTGTTGCTTCTCCAAATATGTACTTTGTGTGTGGCACCAAAGCTTACACCTGGCTCCCGAAAGGTTGGAAGGGTACCTGCTACATTGCCTTTGTTCTTCCCCCCACGTATGTAGCCCCTGCCAACCATCACCGGCAGAGGCGTGCAGATGACATTGGACAAGCCGACTCCACTGGAGCACAGTTCCTAGATGCAGCAAAGGGACTTGTTCCTCTGTAGGGCCCAATGGCAAACAGCTGCGCTATCCGACACCTGACCCAGGCAGTAGAAACAACGATCAACATCACGGCTGGCATCCTTGCTAACAACACGGCGGAGCTTCAGGCGGTCCGTCTTGTGACCCTTCAAAACCGTCTTGTCCTAGACGTGGTCCTAGCCGACCGAGGAGGAGCATGCCGCATCATCGGATCTAGCTGCTGCACCTACGTGCCTGACAATTCGCCTTCAGTCTACAAGGCAATTGAACACCTCCACAGACTTTCCTCAGAGGTTCACCAAGAACAAGAAGGATGGTCGCTTGGAAGCTGGTTTTGGGACACTTTGAAGGACTGGGGTTGGAAGTTATTTTCTTTCGTACTGATACCTGTTGTCATGTTATGTGGGTGTTGCTTAGGTATCCAATGTCTGCCATCTTTGTGCGGCCTTGTTTCTAACTGTATGTGCCCAAAGACTTTGGACTTCCGAAATGAGCACATGAGTCCCCTCTATGAAGTAGAGATACGTGGCCTTATGGGGATAAATCCAAACTGACAAGTTGGCGAGACATGTTAAAAGGGAGGACTGTGGAATTTTAGTTTGCGATCTAAACATCATCTGCGCCAGCTTGTCACCCACGTACGACGTGCACGACAGCCATTTTAGGTATCATGGTCTCCCTGTCCACGATCGATCGCCAGCGCGCCCCTCTGGCCCAGCAAGCATCCTCCGCGCACCCTGGCTCCCCCTCCCTCCCCCTCATGAGCATGACCCTTCTGCATGACCCTGTCCTTGGGAGTCACGCCAGCGCCTGACCAGCACCTCCTCTCCTCCCATGAATGCCCCTCTGTTGATAAACCTTCCCTCCGCACTGGATTGTCCACGCGGCATGAATACCACTCCTTTGATAACCCCTTACCCCATGTCCGACTCTCCACACAGGTCCGAGGCCATTGCCTAAGCCGGGAGATACCATTTACTGCCCCTCATTGTATGGAATCGCCCCTCTTCAAAGGACACACTGTTGATCAGGGACTCCCCACCCCCTGGGATATGATCAGGCGCACACATCCTAAGACTTGGCGAAACACTCAGCTGCGTGATGACCCCCTCCTCTTATCAGCAGGTTGAGGACCTCTATTGTGAAGGTATATGGGGGTGGGACTGACACGAGGGTTACGGGGATGTTTCTTTCCTTACTTCACAGTGTTCTGATTGTAATAAAGAAAGGTCACATGCCATAAATCAGTGTATAAGAGGCCAGGCCTCCGAGAGACTGTTAGAGCACCTCGAGACGATACCTTGTTGTCTGATCTGATGTGTTCTGCTCCGTCGGAATAAAACTTCTGTTTCCTGCCTTCTGGTCTCCGGCGCCTGCCTCATTACTTGGTAATTTGAACGGTACAAGGGCGGTTAGCGCCGGGCAAATCTTGAAAAAGGCCATAGCCCTACCTTTTTTCTACACACACACTGTTCTGAGTGTCCTGGGTTGGCACACCAGGTGGAAGCCCATGCAACAACTACTCAGGGGTGGCACTTCATGTACTCTACAAGGAGGGCTCATTTTATGTAAAATATATTGTTTCTCCACGTACAGCTTACGTTCTCACGTTCTACCCCTTTGCTTGCTCCTCTCACTCGCTTTCTTTCACCCCTCTTCCACTTTCACGTCCCGGGCGGTGATTGCTCGACTTTTTGCCTTAAGTTTAAAATGGCAAATACCGCCATGTATCCTCCTGTGAGCTAGCAGTCGAAGGCCCTGCACAATGATCCTACCCTCTGCAATGGAAAACATACAATTTTTCCCCCATGTGAAACACAAATTATTAGAAATATTAGTAGTATTTTGTCCATCATTTTAAGAATCCGACTTACATTGCTACAGACGAGTACAAGCTAACTCGAAAAAAAGGCAAAGATAAAATGGATAAAGTGGATTATTGATAAACTTAATTACGCATTAAAGTGAAATTGCAGACAAATTATATGTCTTCATAACATGAAGCAACAGAACCATGTGGTTGCTAACCCGGCGCTCTGGGTGAAATACAAATTTGATCAAAGATGGCGGTTTCGAAGCAGTGAGCCTCAACCATGTGCTGCCAGTCTGCTTTCTGTCTTAATAATTGTTGTGTACATAGACTTGATTTTAGATTTATAGACTCTAATCCAGTCTTTTTTCCTAAATGCAGTGTTTTTTTCTTTTCTTAATGTAATGGTTTTCAGTAACCACACAAATAAAGAATGAATTCATTCATTCAGTCAGTCCGCTTTCTGTCTTCTGAGAAGTGGTATTTCCATAGAGTGTCTGCATATTGATTAGCATTAACACGATGGTCTATGGTCTCCTTTGGAATGCACATAGGTGAACAGTTATCCACGTGACTTGTGACACCATTAACGAATCTTGAACCAGTATCAAGGTATGTGCTTATAATGATAAAAAGAAAACTACAAATTGTAGAATGTAAAGTGTCGTTGACTACAATGCCGGGACTGTCTAAAGGTGTCACATGTGATGACATGTTACGACAACAGTAATGACGAATGTTTTAGAGAGCGACAGCAGTAAAATGATCGCTTTTGCAGAATTATACTGAGGGTAAGTTGTGAGCTTTGCATTATGATTTGAATGGAGGGGTGTTTCTGCAGTTACTGAAAATGTACTGGGAGCAGGAAATAAGGACCAATCGAGTGGGCTGTGTTGTCAATGTCAGGGACAAGCAGCGCAGGTGCTACTATGAGGGGATGGGCGTAGATGCCAAGTCGACATAACTGAATTTGTGTATTGTCAATGGGTGTTGGTTAGGCCAGAACGAATGAATGGAGGCATTTTTCCATATGCTTATCCATTCATCTATCATTGCGGTCAGTCAGTTACCATCCATGCCCTCGTCACCTGTCCTTACAATTATGCATCCATTTAACCACCAATTAATCACCCAATTACCCATCCACAAAAATACACACACAAGCTCACCAATGAAAAGTCTCTTTGTTATAAGTGGGACCTATTGTCTTTGCCGGTGCATTTTGTCTAAAAGGCACAGGGCTATCACTAACCTGATTTCAATGAGGATGCCACAATATGAAACTGATGGTTAATTTAGCTATAATTCCTCACTAAGGGCTAGATGTCGGTAAATCAGGTTTACCGATTCATAAATACCGAATTTTACCGATTCGGTATTCATGAATCGGTAAATCTGATGTAGGTAATTATTCGCTAACAAATACCGATTCGGTAGGATTCGGTATTTACTGAATCGGTAATTACAGAATCGGTATTTGCCATTGATTCCTATGGGCCTTGAAACCCATAAGAATCAATGGCAAATACCGATTCGGTAATTACCGATTCAGTAAAAATACCGAATTGCCAAGGGGAACAGGGGTTCACTTTGACACCCTGTTGCACTCCTGTTTCTGGCTTGTGTGCCATGTGACACACATACATGCCCTTAGGGCAGGTATGTGTGCCACATGGCACAGGTGTACATGCACAGATGTGCATGTACACAGGAATTCGTTATTTACCACCCAATAGTATTGGGTGGTAAATAACCACTTCTTAAGGGCCTGTGGCACTGTTTACTGTGCCACCTACATATTGATTTACAGAATCAGTAAATTTACTGATTCGGTATTTTACTGTTTCTGTAAATTTACCGAATCAAATTATTTACCGATTCTGTAAATTAAAGGCCCCTCACATTACAAAACCCAAATACCGGTCGGTAACGGCCGAAATCGGCCGTTACTGACCGGTATTTGGTCTCCTACATCTGGCCCTAAGACATAAATCGTCCACAGCTCAAGGATTCCTGCTTTGCTGAAGGTCCTTCGTTCGGTTTAAGAGGAGCCTTTTCGTCAGATTTACCTACATTTTGCCCGACACGGTTAACGGCTGGTGTATGTCAATAAATACGTCGTTGTAAACGTATTTATAGCATAGTTCAGGTTTCTTCTTTCACTTTGAAAAGCTGCAGCACACTCACCACTTCAGCAGCGTCAGCACGGCTCTCTTTTTCATATCAGCTTCAACTTATTTAGGGTGGGCAACATTTCCACAAAATCAGCCTAGAGGATTTTCATTTTTGCTAACGAGTGACGGATGATTAATTTGTTTGTTTCTTCAAATCATTGTACTGCACCCACTTGTTTTAGTTAAGCCCTGCCTCTAATTCGTCCATGTTTCCATTTCACCCTGCATCTGGATCACCGTCTGCACCAGAGAAAGCAATGACCTTTTTCACCTCTTTCGACTGTAAATCAATGCTGTTCAATAAAGGAATACTTGACAGTGATTTCCCAGCACCGTCTGCCACCACCGTCAACAGAACATCGGCAGGAGGCGTCCCAAATGGATTGCAGTGCTGCTTGTCGCATAGTTCATTCTCTGGGTCAGGGAGAAGGATTCTAAGATGGCTGACTGCCATGCATCTCTGTCATTTGAGGGTCGCCTGGCCCCTTTCCTGTCTCTGTGCTGGAGACAGGCTCTTTACACACAGATTCACTATCTAAATTGAAGCACAATAGAAACAAACAATACTGAGCACTGTCATTGTAGTATCTCTGTGTGCCTGCAGATACACCCAATAATTTGTGCCTGCTTTGGTATAGAACAGCATCGAACTTTCTAAAGTTGTCATGCCAACAGGGAGCCGCGGAGGGTACCAGGAAGTCCGTTTGGCAGGGCTTTCAATTCTACTCTTGGCTCATGCAGGCAAGATCCATCTGCTCCTTGGTACCCAGGTTCTTGGGTATGACTTTATCATCTGTATTCAGATCATCTGTGATCCCCCTATGGCTTCAAATGACATTGGACTGGTCCAAAATGGTTTCCCAAGCTTTATTATTTTCCCTAAGAGAAATACAATGTTCCTTGGCCTCATATAGACAGGTTCGTAATGAATAGCCCCCATCTGCTATACCAGGAGCTGCAATCTTTTCTGTAGTGAGAACTATTTCTGCTCATGGAAAGCCCTCCCAAGCCACAAGCACATACTATCACTGTAAAAGAGTGACCACATATATTAACATTACGCTATGAATAGTCTAAGCAGGATTATCAGTAGTGCCCACCCAATCATTTCAATTGAGTTTACCAGCAAAAATGCCAGGAAAAAGCCTATAAATATTCAGGGCCTCATTATGAGAAGTGTTGCATCGTTGCGTGAATGCAGCGATGCAGCACTTCTCAGTGCGCCCTCCTTGCGACATGAAGGATGCGTCATATTTACTGTATGACGCATCATGTCGTAAGGAATGACAGATATGTCAGTATTACTGATGTATCTGTCGGCGCAAAAGTGGCGCATTGCTGGGGTGTGTCTGAAACCAGACACAACTCCAGCAATGTGTCCTTTCACATGGGGCAAGCCCGAAGTGAAAGGGCCTGCGCCACCCTTACGCCTGCGGCAGGCGTAAGGTTTTGACACATTGTAGATTTTACTGCGCCACTCCTATGACCCTTTCTTGCGGGGTAACGCCCACCTTGCATACATTATACCTGACTCAGGTATACTGTAGCGTAGGGGTTTACGAAGTGGTGCATCTATCTAGATGCGTCACTTCGTAAATATGGCGCAATATACGCCGCTGCATCACACAAAGTGATGCAATGGCAGCACAAAAGTGATGCCGAGGCTCATAAATAATCCCCTAAATGCCTCCACTTGACAAATGAAAACAGCCAAAGCATCACACACCCTCTGCCACAAAAGACATAACCAGAGCAATAAGTATGCCCCACGCTCAGTTTCTGATCATGTAACTGTCAACTTTACATGTGTTTCGGAATTCAAGCTTCTGTGTTTATCAGCATATCATAATCTTAAACTTAAAATTTTTCAATCAAATGCCACTTTCCATTTCGTGCAAAAACCCTCAGTTTTCCAGAAAGTACCCATTTTCTAAAAAACGTATTTGTTGCCTTCAAAATATCAGTTTTCATTTTTAAGAAATACGCACTCCCAAACATTAGCTTGTCATTTTCATGAAGTACTCATTTACTTGTGCATTTCCATGTGCCCAATTTGATTTGAATGTCAGTGTTCCTGGAAAAAAGTTTTTAACTTAAAGAATGTCAGAATTGTTCTGAATATGTAGGTATGACTCTTGAGAAGTACAGTTTTGACTTTTAATTGCAGTTATCTGAATCAGCAAATAATTTTCAGAAAATATTCCTTGCATTGCAAACCTCAGCTCTGCAGGACTAAGAAAAATGTAACTACCAGAAAAGTTTTGCCTATTAGACAATTATGGAAATTCATATGTGACTCAGCAGAAGAGGAGAATAACCTAGTCAGTGTCTCTGTGCTTCAGAGGTGGTTTCGAAGTCTATCCGTGCCTGCAAGAAAGCACTCCACCACTGAAATCTACAGGTATGGCTTTGATGGACAGCTATTAAAAGTGGAGAAAAACATCTAGATGACAAAAGTTGATTTTGTCTGTCATGTAGGTGTAAAATGGGAGATTTGTGCAGCAATCGTAGTTCTGAATTACTCTCCTGCCATGAACGAAACTGTAGTAGAGAAATTAGCATACTTGTTTTCTAGTCATAAATACTTTGCTGCAACATCCTTCTCCCAAAATATTGTGTTTTAAATATCACTGTTTGGCCTGTCAGCCTTAGGGTGGTCTTCCCTCAAACCTTTTGCCTACTCCCTTCCTATTTTCTGAAATTCCTTTTTGTTAGTTTTAGGATTCTGAGCACTTTACCAGTGCTAACAAGTGCTGAAGTGTTTGTGCTTGCTCCTTAAAACAGGGTAAAATTGACCTGCACCTGATTGGCACATTTAATTTACTTATAAGTTCCTATCAGAGTGTCACGACCGCGTATCCTCAGGATCAGGGCGATGCTATATAGGGGTCCACCTCCAGACTGCCCTACACTCTGAATATCAAATACCACAGAGCATAAGGAAATCAGGTGAGGGAAAAGTCAGGAAGGGACTGGAACGGGAAGGGAGGCTGAAACGAGAAAAGCAAAGAAAGACAAACAATCATTAATGATACATTCCTACAACTACTCTCGGTAATTCTCGCTAGGACACCACCTACCACGGGCACTAACTGAAATCTCTTCTTCTCCCTCTTGGTAGGTAGTGGAAAGAACTTCTTCCACCTAAACACACAAATCTGTAATACAAAAAACAGGGTCAGCATTCACTTAGGCGATTCCACACCCCAAACGCTCTTCTGCAACTGCGTTCACCCAAACATACCTTCCAGCCTTCCTGGGTTTGCACCAAACTATAAATCCCTTAGAATGAAACCTCTTAAACCAAAAAGAAGAGGAATATGTGCCAAAAACTAAACTGTAAGTGTCTTTTAGGACTCAAGAAAATTCCACGATAATAACAAAGTCTCGCACTCCCAATGTCCGGAGAATGGAGTAAACAAGCAGAGTTCTCAAAATGTCTAAGAAATCTCAATAATGTTCAGGAACGCGCCTCTTACAAAACGCTTGTACTCACGATTCCCACAAGAGGCTAAAACCTCAGAATCCTTTCACACCAGGAAAATAACGAGCCCCTATTTTCCTTCTGGATTCCGTCAAACACCAGCCGGTGCTTGAACCGCGTTCAGCAGCCGCTGAACGCGTAAACGGGAAGCAGCGCTCCCCGCTTGTCTATCTCTCTGCCGAGAGAAATGAATCTTCCAAAAGCGGCCACCTGGAATACCAGCCGCTTCACCCCTCCGACTTGATTTACAACACACAGCTTCACATCCAGCCGGGGCGGGAGGGGGAAAACCGGAAGCCTGCACACGGCAGCCGCCGCACGCCGTGTGTCCAAAGAAGAGAACTCCACTTTGGCCGGCACACTGCCAAACGCGAGAATCGCAGGTTCAAAGCACAGAATTCCAAAAATCCACAATCACGTACACAGCGCCTCGGCAGGCGGGGAACTAAATAGATGCTGACGCCTCCCCCCTGCCAAGCATTCTGGTAGTTGTAGTTCGTCTCTCCTTCAGGACGGAACCAAATCAGTAAACGCTCCAAAAACCATATCATGACACAGAGAGTTATAACATGCACTCAGGGGCTGCAAATGACATGCTACCAGTGGGCCTGATGCAAATATTGTACCACCTACTTAAGTAGCCTTTATAAAACATGCCTCACCTGCCATCGCAGCCGCCATCGCAGCCTATGTGCAGGTTTATACTGTCAATTTAGCCTGTAGGAATAACCCTTTTGCCAGGGCTAAAACTCCCTTTGGATAACATATATGTCACCCTTAAGGTAGACGCTAAACAGCCCATAGAGCAGGGCGCATTGAATTAAAACAATTGGACTTGTAATTTTAAGTTTTACATGTCCTAGTATTAAAAAACTCCTAAATTAGTTTTCCCTACTGTGAGGCCCACCTCTCCCACACGGTAACCTTGGGTTACCTTACTGCATTTATTAAGTGATAACTTTTGTTTGGGAACAGGTAGTGTAGGAGAGTAGGGTCTGCAATCCTATGATCACCCGGACTGTTTGATTTTGTTCCACTGGTTTACGACTATCTCGGGCTGTGGGCCTGCCAATCAGACCCACAGCCTAGCTGTTCTCTCGCTAAATTGATGTGTACCTTAGGTGCATTACCCAATTGGAACTGGGCCACCCTGTCAGACCCTGTAACTCAGGGCATCGGTGTACCCAGGGCCTACCAGGGGCTGAAGCATGTATTATGCCACCCCTGGATGGCCACCTACATCTGACACAACTGGCTGCACGACAGCTGGGGCCACGTGGCGTACCCGCCCGTTGCTGTAGGTGTAGTATCCCTATACCTAACCTCAAAATGGACACCCGAGTTCCTATCAGTCACTCCTATGGCAGGCCTTGACAATCCTGAAGGCAGAGTGCATGGAACCGTGTGAATTGGGCTCTGGCACGAGCCGAGCCCGGTTGCAGCTTGCGGAACCAAGACCCAATGGCTGTTCCATGATAACGCATATCATATCGGTAACTTCGGTATCGCGTTATCAAGGCATGTCGAGTAAGGTGTCATACGAATCGGGATGCTGCCCCCTCACCAATTCTGGCGACGAGGTTAGCATTCCGCCCTTCTAGAGGGACACGACATGTACGTAACTGTGAACCCCGGTTAAAGTTAACTGAAGCCTCAGCTCCACAAAATGGACGCTGCCACCACAGACACGAGTCTGACCTCCTGCTGCTGGGAGTCCTTCCAGCGAGGAGAGCTTGGACAAAGGGTTTCCTGTCAAGGGCGGTGTTCGCACCGTCCCAGACAGGGTTTGTGTATTCTGGGTAGGTAGGGTTTTGCGAGAAGGTGACTGCGGAGTGGCACCCCGGTGCTCACTACGCATCTGCCGGCTAGAACCAGTTCCAGGGGCGCGCAGCCCCTGACCTGGGGAAAGTCCAGCAGGGGGAGAGGGGTGTAACCACCCCACTTCCTGGTCCCACCCTTAGGGCAGGACCTAGTCATGTACCCACCCCTTTCTTTAGGATAAAGACCGGAGCGGGGACCCTTCCAAATTAGATCATCTTTGAATCAAGAATACTTTCTACAAAAGGACTTCAAGACTCTTCTCAAGATTTCTCCCTTGTGACTAAGGAGTAGTCACCCTGCATCCGCAGGCACCATCTAAGAACACTGCGGTTTTCTGCAAGTCCTTCCTCAAGGATCCGACGGCCCAGCTCGACGAGAACCGGCTTCCCTGGCACCTCTGACCTCTACCCACGTCGTCAGCTCAGCTGAGATCTGTGGGTGCGACGAGACCTCGAGGGACCGGCCATCATCAAAACCTGCACGCTTTCTTAATCAGCACGACCATCGAAGCAATTCTCCGGTGAGTGCTCTGGGGTCCGAGAAGCCCCGACCCTGAGTAGCTCCAGCACCGAAGTGCAGTCTCCCAGCATCTCCACGATCTGCATGGGGCCCTTCTGCTCGCTGCTCAGCACGTTGTCTGGTCATTAGCCGCTGGCTTGTGCCCTTCTTTGACGACATCCGACAACCAACGCTGCTGGTCTGGTTGCTCCAGACCGGCCCTTGCTCCCTTTTTCGAGAGGAGAACCCCGGACCCTCCTGGTCCACTCAAGATGCCATCTTAGGCCCACCACGTGGCCCTGAGATCTGCCAAGGCTTGTTGCCCCAATCCTGGGCCCAGCGACGCCGACAGCATCAACCTTCGTGGGACAGCTCGCACCTCCATCCTGGTCGCCGACAACGCCTCCTGGTCCGTGAGACTGCAGAGCCTAGCGTCGCCCACTCACCTAGTTGAGGTGACGGCCAACCGGTGCCTTCCTGGTACCCTCTGACTACTGGCTAGTAGTACGAACTTGGTCCCCTCTGCTTTCAGGTATCAACAATCACTGATCCAGGCTTGGATCTCTACGAACTATTCATCACTGGTCGCCGGCCAGCAACTCCTTTTCTTCCGGCTCCTGGCTCGTCAGCGAAGACCTGTAAGACTTGTGCAGCCGCAGCCCTCGTGGCTAGGTAACTTCGGCATTTCGGTGCCTGCATAGCCTCCTTACTCTAGGGTCCCGAGTCCCTCGCTTCCGACTTGCCTTATCGGGTCCGCCCGAGACCACTAAACTTTCCGTGCCCTCGGCCACTTGTTTTAAATTGTGCACTTGAAGTATTTTCTAAGAGCTTTGGTTCTGTGCTTAGTACCCTGTCCTCATAAAGAGTACAGGGCTGTTGTGATTCTAATAAATATACTGTTTATTTTCATAACACTTGTGTGGTGTCCTTTCGCTTGGTGTTCAAGGGGTATGTGATGGTATTACAGCTGGCTTAACACGCCCTCTAGAGTTTAGCCCGAAGACTGCTCGTATCCACGCTACTAGGATAGCTGGTCTGAGGTTGACTTACAACCAATCACCATAAGGGTCGTTTGGAACGATACATAGTGGTCGCTAGAATAGCGAACGCTGCATATCGGGCCAACTTCTCACATTGGTGGCAGCGGTGGGATTTGAGCTTGCTGTTGTTTTACCACGCGTATCCTAAGAATATCTTGTGAAAGATCACATAAGTACTCCAGGTACATATAACTTAGCTTAGAATACTCTGAGTTCTACTGAACCAGCTGTTGCAGCTCCTCAAGGCTTAGCACACCTTGGCTACAACTCTTAGCAAGGGATCAGTAGGTAAACCCATAGTGTAGGTAGGTGCATCACTTACACCACACTAGAAGCAGCATGTCGGACAGAGGAGGAAACTCTGAGTCTCCCCTTGTGTCAGTCGACCCTCCACAGGTCACCTCCAGATATGCTGCACTTAGCTTCCACGAGATGCGACAGATCTGTACATCTCGGAAGTTAAAACAGGGTGCGAACCCTACCATTCCGTTTCTGATTGGTCTCTTGGAGACTTATGATGCTAGGAGGGCGGGTAACACCGACCCTTCTCATCCAGAAATGGGGATGCCTCCCCTCGAGGGAACCCGAGGTGACCCTGACCTTATCCATCTCTCCGCCGAGGGCGAAGAGGAGGACGAGGAACCAGAGACATCTGGGGACGAGGCAGACGAAGGTCCAGTCATAGTTAGTCAGCTAACTCAGGACAACTTAAGCCGGCACGAGATTGGTACTAGGGGACCCCTGGGCCCTCTCTCGGGCCAGCTTAACATTGGGAACGGACGAGTTAGATTTCTGTCGAGAGGCTCTAACAGATCCGCTCGAACCAATGGCTCTCGAGGTTCTGCTCAAAGAGGGATGACATCACCTCAGAGGAGAATGTACGAAGCAAAGGAGAGGGAAGTCAATCTGCGGATCGAGAGGGAAGAACTTGCCCTAGCCAAAGAGAGACTCGCCTTTGCTCGAGAGCAAGAGTTGAGTGGGACAATTCCCACTGGTGGCAGCATTCCCCCACGGGAACCCAGGAGTTTAGACACTAAGCACCTGAATAAGATAGTGCCCCCCTTTAAGCAAGGGGACGACATCCACAAATGGATTACTGCTTTGGAGCGGGCCTGCACTGTACAGTGCATCCCCCAGAGTCAGTGGGCAGCTATCTTGTGGCTCTCCTTTGACGGTAAAGGTAGAGATAAGCTCCTCACTACTAGAGTCGAGGACGCTAACAATTACCAGATCCTGAAGAACACACTGATTGATGGGTTCGGCCTAACCACTGAGCAGTACAGGTTGCTGTTCAGGGATACCCAGAAAACTCAGTCTCAGGACTGGTCTGATTTCGTTGATTGTGCCACTAAGGCTTTGGAGGGCTGGTTGCTGGGCAGCAAGGTTACTGATTACACAGGATTGTATAATTTGATCATGCGAGAACAGATTTTAAACAATTGTCAGAACCAGTTGTTGCATCAGCACCTTGTCGACTCGGATCTGACCTCTCCCCAAGAATTGGGAAAGAAGGCAGACAGATGGGTCAGAACAAGGGTTAAGCAAAACCAGGGCCAGAACCAGGGTGGTCAGAAGAAAGCAGACCAGAAGGGTAAAGATTCGAAAGGGGAACAAACTGACCAGAAGTCTTCGACAGGTCCCCAACAACCCAAAGAGGGGGGGGGGTCAGGCTTCCCAGAAAAAGAAGAATCAAGAAGGCCAATCGAAAAGGTGGTGCCAATACTGTAAAAGTAAAACTCACTGGTTTAGTGAGTGCACCAAGAAAGGAGGGCAGACTCCTGCTACTGCAGCCCCTAAGGCACCTGTGCCCCCTAGTACAGCCAGCAGTAGTAGTGCGCCTCCCAAGGGACTAGTTGGGTTAACCTTGGGTTCTGAGGGGTGTGACAGCTTAGCTGGTACGCTCACTCAGGCTGTCCTTGTCTGTACAGGGGATGTGGATATATCCCCTGATGTCAGTCCCAATACTTTGGGCAAATACCGACAGACGCCTTTAATAAATGGAAGAATGGCTCAGGCCTATAGGGACACTTGTGCCAGCGTCACCATGGTGACGCCTAACTTTGTGGACCCTGGACAGATCATGCCAGGTACAGATTTCCTGGTGACCAATGCCAGCAACGTCACTACCAGTCATAGTATGGCGATTGTTGCTTTCTCCTGGGGAGGGGTAAATGGCCAGAAAAAGGTTGTTGTTAGTTCAGACCTCCCAGTGGATTGTTTGTTGGGCAATGATTTGGAGTCATCACAATGGTCAGAAGTGGAGCAACGGACTCACATGGAGATGTTAGGCTTGCCAGCACACGTGTTTGCTGTGACCAGGTCACAGGTCAGACGAGGCCCCACTGAACAGGTGCTGGATCCTGGAACCATGGACCAGACACCACCCAAGAAGAGGAGCAGTCGGGTTAAGGCTTCGCCTTCCCCCTTGCCCCAGGTCGAGGATCAGGTCTCAGAGGAGGCTGACCTCCAGGAATTGCGGGAAACTGAACTTAAAGAACTCGAACTTGATCAAGTTGAGTTTCTGGGCTCAGGGGGACCCACACGAGAGGACCTGGGGAAGGACCAGTTAGACTGCCCCTCTCTTGAACCCCTCAGACAGCAGGCTGCTGCTGAGGCTGCTGGGAACGCCACAGGTACCCACAAGGTATACTGGGAAGATGGACTCCTGTACACTGAGGCAAGAGACCCCAAGCCTGGCATGACCAGGAGGCTGGTCGTCCCCTTGTCTCAGCGTGGTTTCCTCCTTACCTTGGCCCATGAGATTCCCTTAGCAGGACACTTAGGCCAGACGAAGACGTGGGACAGGCTTGTCTCGCACTTTCACTGGCCTCACATGAACGAAGATACCAAGGAGTTTTGCCGCTCCTGTGTTACTTGCCAAGCCAGTGGTAAGTCAGGTGGCACGACAAAGGCCCCCCTTATACCAATGCCTGTGGTGGGGGTGCCCTTTGAACGGGTGGGGATCGACATCGTCGGTCCCATGGAACCACCAACAGCATCAGGGCACAAGTTTATACTGGTGGTAGTGGATCATGCCACCAGGTATCCTGAAGCTATTCCCCTTAGGACCACTACAGCGCCTGTTGTGGCAAGAGCCCTAGTTGGAGTATTCTGCAGAGTGGGCTTCCCTAAGGAGGTCGTCTCCGACAGGTGCAAACTTTATGTCGAGCTACTTAACTGCTATGTGGAAGGAATGTGGTGTCAACTACAAGTTCACTACACCCTATCATCCACAATGCAATGGGCTTGTTGAGAGATTCAACAGGACCCTGAAAGGGATCATTAATGGACTACCTGAAAAGCTTCGGCGTAGATGGGACGTCCTGATCCCCTGCCTTTTATTCGCTTACAGAGAAGTCCCACAGAAGGGGGTTGGCTACAGCCCTTTTGAACTTTTGTACGGGCATCCTGTAAGAGGACCCCTGTGTTTGGTGAAGGAAGGATGGGAGAGACCTCTCAAAAAGCCTGCAACCAACAAAGTGGACTATGTGCTTGGTCTCCGCTCGCGGAGGGCTGAATACATGGAGAAGGCATCCGAAAACCTTAAGGCCAGCCAAGAACTCCAAAAAGCTTGGCATGACCAAAAGGCTGTCTTGACTGTGTACCAGCCCGGACAGAAGGTGTGGGTGTTGGAGCCAGTGGCCCCAGCAGCACTCAAGGACAAATGGTCCGGGCCCTACACCATCCTGGAGAAGAAGGGAGAGGTCACCTACCTGGTAGACCTGGGAACTCCCCGGAGCCCCCACAGGGTGCTCCATGTCAACAGGCTCAAGGCATATGTCGACAGGAAGGACATGAGTTTGCTCATGGCCATAGATGAGGGACAGGAGGAGGAGAGTGACCCTCTCCCCGACCTGCTCACTCAGAACCCTGACGATGGGTCGGTAGATGGTGTTGTCTTTTGTGGCAGCCTCTCCGAACATCAACAGGAGGATTGTAAACAGGTTCTACAATCCTTCCGACATATGTTCTCTCTAACACCCAGTCAGACCAATTGGTGCACCCATGAGGTTGACACTGGTGACAGCTTGCCCGTCAAGGGTAAAATCTACAGGCAGCCTGATCACGTTAGAGACTGCATCAAGAGTGAAGTGCAGAAAATGTTGGAGCTGGGAGTCATTGAACCCTCGGATAGCCCTTGGGCTAGTCCCGTAGTTCTAGTGCCGAAACCTCACACCCTGGGCGGTAAGAAAGAGATGAGGTTCTGCGTAGACTACAGGGGTCTCAATGCAGTCACTAAGACTGACGCCCACCCAATACCAAGGGCAGACGAGCTTATCGATAGATTGGCTTCGGCCAACTACTTAAGTACGTTTGACCTGACAGCTGGGTATTGGCAAATCAGGTTAGCTGAGGACGCCAAGCCTAAGACCGCATTTTCTACCCCTGGTGGGCATTATCAGTTCGTGGTGATGCCCTTTGGTTTGAAAAATGCACCTGCCACCTTCCAACGGTTGGTGAATCACGTTCTCACTGGGCTGGATGACTTCTGTGCGGCATATCTGGACGATATTGCTGTCTTTAGCTCCACCTGGGAGGATCACCTGGTCCACCTGAGGAAAGTGTTAGAGGCTCTGCAAGTAGCAGGTCTCACTATCAAGGCTACCAAGTGCCAGATAGGGCAGACACAGGTTGTATACTTGGGCCACCTCGTCGGTGGAGGCCAAGTTCAGCCACTGGAGAGCAAGATACAGTCAATCAGGGACTGGGCTCCTCCAACCACCCAGACTCAGGTTCGAGCTTTCTTGGGCCTGACTGGTTACTACCGGAAGTTCGTCAGGAATTACGGATCGATTGTGACTCCGCTCAATGAACTGACGAGTAAGAAAATGCCAAAAAAGTTTCAGTGGACAGCGAGCTGTCAAAAGGCATTCGATGACCTAAAACAGGCCATGTGCACGGCACCTATCCTCAAGAGTCCAGACTACTCCAAACCATTCATTGTCCAAACAGATGCTTCTGAGTTGGGTGTGGGAGCTGTTCTATCTCAACTGAATTTTGATGGTAATGACCAGCCCATTGCTTTTATAAGCAAACGGCTGACCCCCAGAGAGAAAAATTGGTCAGCTATAGAGAGGGAGGCCTTCGCTGTGGTGTGGGCCCTGAAGAAACTGAGACCATATTTGTTTGGCACTCATTTCAAGATTCAGACCGACCATAAGCCCCTCCTATGGCTAAATCAGATGAAGGGTGAAAACCCCAAACTGCTTAGGTGGTCCATTTCCCTACAGGGGATGGACTTCAAAGTGGAGCATAGACCTGGCACTGATCATGGCAATGCAGATGGGCTCTCCAGGTATTTCCACTTAGAACAAGAGGACTCACCTGGTCAAGGTTAGCTTATTGTCCCAACGTTTGGGGGGGGGGGGGTCATGTAGGAGAGTAGGGTCTGCAATCCTATGATCACCCGGACTTTTTGCTTTTGTTCCACTGGTTTACGACTATCTCGGGCTGTGGGCCTGCCAATCAGACCCACAGCCTAGCTGTTCTCTCGCTAAATTGATGTGTACCTTAGGTGCATTACCCAATTGGAACTGGGCCACCCTGTCAGACCCTGTAACTCAGGGCATCGGTGTACCCAGGGCCTACCAGGGGCTGAAGCATGTATTATGCCACCCCTGGATGGCCACCTAAATCTGACACAACTGGCTGCACGACAGCTGGGGCCACGTGGCGTACCCGCCCGTTGCTGTAGGTGTAGTATCCCTATACCTAACCTCAAAATGGACACCCGAGTTCCTATCAGTCACTCCTATGGCAGGCCTTGACAATCCTGAAGGCAGAGTGCATGGAACCGTGTGAATTGGGCTCTGGCACGAGCCGAGCCCGGTTGCAGCTTGCGGAACCAAGACCCAATGGCTGTTCCATGATAACGCATATCATATCGGTAACTTCGGTATCGCGTTATCAAGGCATGTCGAGTAAGGTGTCATACGAATAGGGATGCTGCCCCCTCACCAATTCTGGTGACGAGGTTAGCATTCCGCCCTTCTAGAGGGACACGACATGTACGTAACTGTGAACCCCGGTTAAAGTTAACTGAAGCCTCAGCTCCACAAAATGGACGCTGCCACCACAGACACGAGTCTGACCTCCTGCTGCTGGGAGTCCTTCCAGCGAGGAGAGCTTGGACAAAGGGTTTCCTGTCAAGGGCGGTGTTCGCACCGTCCCAGACAGGGTTTGTGTATTCTGGGTAGGTAGGGTTTTGCGAGAAGGTGACTGCGGAGTGGCACCCCGGTGCTCACTACGCATCTGCCGGCTAGAACCAGTTCCAGGGGCGCCAGGCTCCTGACCTGGGGAAAGTCTAGCAGGGGGAGAGGGGTGTAACCACCCCCCTTCCTGGTCCCACCCTTAGGGCAGGACCTAGTCTTGTACCCACCCCTTTCTTTAGGATAAAGACCGGAGCGGGGACCCTTCCAAATTAGATCATCTTTGAATCAAGAATACTTTCTACGAAAGGACTTCGAGACTCTTCTCAAGATTTCTCCCTTGTGACTAAGGAGTAGTCACCCTGCATCCGCAGGCACCATCTAAGAACTCTGCGGTTTGCTGCAAGTCCTTCCTCAAGGATCCGACGGCCCAGCTCGACGAGAACCGGCTTCCCTGGCACCTCTGACCTCTACCCACGTCGTCAGCTCAGCTGAGATCTGTGGGTGCGACGAGACCTCGAGGGACCGGCCATCATCAAAACCTGCACGCTTTCTTAATCAGCAGGACCATCGAAGCAATTCTCCGGTGAGTGCTCTGGGGTCCGAGAAGCCCCGACCCTGAGTAGCTCCAGCACCGAAGTGCAGTCTCCCAGCATCTCCACGATCTGCGTGGGGCCCTTCTGCTCGCTGCTCAGCACGTTGTCTGGTCACTAGCCGCTGGCTTGTGCCCTTCTTTGACGACATCCGACAACCAACGCTGCTGGTCTGGTTGCTCCAGACCGGCCCTTGCTCCCTTTTTCGAGAGGAGCACCCCGGACCCTCCTGGTCCACTCAAGACGCCATCTTAGGCCCTATTACAAACACTTGAGGGAGGTAGAGCAAGTCGTTGGATTCGTGCTCCACGAGGATAATTAAATAAACAAAGTGAATCCAACAGGGGAAGGGGAAAAAAGTGATCAAACAATGTTGAAGCACTCAGTGTTGTGTAAAATACCCCTCACACACCAAAAGGCCCCTTGGTGTCATGCTTCATCATCGGGGTCTTCGCACCCCTCTATCGGGATGCGGCGTGCTGCGACCTACGGCTACGCGGCGAGCACTTATGGTGTTGACTATGTGTGGTGTCCAGTGTGTGGGGTATATTTAAAGTGAGTGGGGGGTGTGTAGTGAAAAATTAATTAAAAAGTACCTGGCACTAGAGTATAAAAGAAAAAAACTTTTTATTCTGAACTCTGGCTGGTACTGTTAAAAGAAGTGCAGGACGAGGTCTAAGTTGTGTAATGAACTTGACCTCTGGTGTGCGTTGTTGTCGACATGTTTCGGAGACAAGCTCCTTCCTCAGGACGGGGGCACAACCTCCCCTCCCTACTCACGTCTTTATTACTAAAAATTGTGTATTTACAAAAAAGTGAAATTGAAAATATAGGCTAAGTGTGCCTACAGCGGTCTGCTACAAGCACAATGACCTGTAGAAAGACAAAAATAACAACTAATGGTTACCCATGTAGCGGGTAGTTCAAACAGGTGCAGTCACCTGGAACCATACCATTTGCTTATATTATAAGCCTGTTAAAAGGGACTCACAACACATACAACATAAAACACATAAAGTACTAGGGTGTTCTGTAAGATGTATTCCTACTTGTGAAGCTTCTTTGAAGACTTCATGAGCAAGACCGGGACGTCGGGGTGTTGCTTCAGTGGCTATCTGTGGTAGAGAATGATGCAGCTTTAATCATTCATTCTATCGCACTTACTTATGTAGAGGATTACAGCTGGTCGTATGTTCTTATTTGTTCAGTATCATACTCACAAGAACAGGACTCTCTGATCACCGTCTTACCCCGCACGCTGCTCCGCTGATGTGAAGTAAGGATGTGGTCAAGGATACTTATACCCTTTCATCCTCATTGGCGGAGGTGGGCGTGTATGCTAATTAGGGGTGTTTCCCGCCATTGATTGTATGTCCTTGTACGGCGCATCCGCTTTCTAACCATACAGGGCCTTCGTATGTGATGGAACTGGCGCCGACCTGGGATTAGTGTCTGCATCATAGATCCAGTGTGTACAGCGCATGTGCACTATTGTTCCGGCATCTTTCCATTCACGCGTGATGGTAGTCATTGTTGTTCCCACACGCATGCGTGATGAACATGCGTGTGTATCGCTGGTTACCTACAGAGCGCGTGTATTAATGCTACTTCTGACATGTTGAGCAGATTGTAGATGAGAAATGTTGGCGGTCCTTTTTTTATAGTGATAGTTGACTCCAGGGTACATCATCATTAAGCCCGTCTAGATAGGTCCCCAATCTGAACACCCAACGTTGTTCCTTCTGGAAAAGGCCAGCCTCTGAGGGTAATTGTTCTATGACCGTCCATTTCAAATCATTGACGCAGTGTTGTTGGGTCAAAAAATGCGTTGTCATTTTAGTTGTGCTTTTTTTACACCGCACGTTGCTTTTATGTTCACTCATCCGTGTTTTTATGGCTCTCGTGGTCATCCCCACATACTCAAGGTTACACGGGCATTTGATCATGTAGATTACGTTTTTTGAATTACAGTTTGAGAATTTCCTTTGTTCCCATGTGGTGCCATTGCGAAAAATGAGTCTCGTACTTTTTTCTGTCAAATGGCAGCTGCTGCAATTTCCGCAAGGGAAATGGCCCTGGACCCCAATAGATGGATGAGGGGTTGTTGATGGCCTCGGTCTTGTATGTACCAACATGTCTCTCAGGTTGCGCCCCCTGCGGTGTGCAAACATAGGTTTTTCAAAGTCCAGTTTGCCACATGTCAATATTCTCCAATGTTTATTTACAATTCTGGACACATCATTTGACATGGTGTTGAATGTTGTCACACAGATTGGTCGCTTGTTCTCTGCGGGTTCCTTGGTTCTCTCCTCAAGTAATGCCTCTCTGTTGTTATTCTTTGCCCTCTTCATAGCTTTGTTGATGATTTTATCAGGGTATTCACGTTGTCTGAGCTTCTCTTTGAGGTCATTCGCTTGTTGTTTAAATTCAGACACCTCTGTGCAGTTGCGCCTAAGGCGTAAAAACTGTCCATATGGTAAATTTTCCCGTAGATGTCTCGGGTGGAAGCTGTCATATCTCAACAAGCAATTCCGGGAGGTAGGTTTAAAATGAGTAGTGGTTTTCAGCAGTCCTGCTTCTGCATAAATGTTCAGATCCAGAAATACCAATGTTTTGTTTGAAATGGTGCTTGTGAATTTCAAAAAATTGTTTTGTTTATTTAACCATTCTAGAAAGCTCTCCGCTGACTGTAGATCACCTTCCCAGATGACGAGGATGTCATCTATGTACCTCCTCCAGCACTTTATATTGGCCCTGTATGGATTTTGGTCATGGAGGATTTTGCTGGTTTCAAGATGGTGTACATAGAGACCGGCTAGGCTCGGAGCGAAGGTGCTGCCCATGCTAGTCCCATGGCATTGTTGGTAAAGCGTGGTCTTATACTGGAAAAAGTTTTTTTGTAAGGCTAGAGAAATGCATTCTAGAACCAAACCTCGTGGTGTCTGGTATTTCCAGGGTGTAGAAAAAAGACACATTCCATACTTTTATTGTATTCCAAAAATACATAAGAACTTAACCAAACCCCCAGGCAGACCGATAGTATCGGGCATTGGCTCAATACTAGAGCCACTATCAAAATTCGCAGATGCTTTCCTGCGACCTTTAGTGCAAGCCACAAACACCTACGTAAAGGACACTAAGGCAGTTTTACAACTACTGCAAGAGACAACATTTGACCCACAAATCCAACTTCTGATGTCCCTAGACGTGGAAAGCCTCTATACCAGCCTCCCTCATGACGAAACATTGGTTATCATCGAGGAGGTTTTTTTTTCTACACCCTGGAAATACCAGACACCACGAGGTTTGGTTCTAGAATGCATTTCTCTAGCCTTACAAAAAAACTTTTTCCAGTATAAGACCACGCTTTACCAACAATGCCATGGGACTAGCATGGGCAGCATCTTCGCACCGAGCCTAGCCGGTCTCTATGTACACCATCTTGAAACCAGCAAAATCCTCCATGACCAAAATCCATACAGGGCCAATATAAAGTGCTGGAGGAGGTACATAGATGACATCCTCGTCATCTGGGAAGGTGATCTACAGTCAGCGGAGAGCTTTCTAGAATGGTTAAATAAACAAAACAATTTTTTGAAATTCACAAGCACCATTTCAAACAAAACATTGGTATTTCTGGATCTGAACATTTATGCAGAAGCAGGACTGCTGAAAACCACTACTCATTTTAAACCTACCTCCCGGAATTGCTTGTTGAGATATGACAGCTTCCACCCGAGACATCTACGGGAAAATTTACCATATGGACAGTTTTTACGCCTTAGGCGCAACTGCACAGAGGTGTCTGAATTTAAACAACAAGCGAATGACCTCAAAGAGAAGCTCAGACAACGTGAATACCCCGATAAAATCATCAACAAAGCTATGAAGAGGGCAAAGAATAACAACAGAGAGGCATTACTTGAGGAGAGAACCAAGGAACCCGCAGAGAACAAGCGACCAATCTGTGTGACAACATTCAACACCATGTCAAATGATGTGTCCAGAATTGTAAATAAACATTGGAGAATATTGACATGTGGCAAACTGGACTTTGAAAAACCTATGTTTGCACACCGCAGGGGGCGCAACCTGAGAGACATGTTGGTACATACAAGACCGAGGCCATCAACAACCCCTCATCCATCTATTGGGGTCCAGGGCCATTTCCCTTGCGGAAATTGCAGCAGCTGCCATTTGACAGAAAAAAGTACGAGACTCATTTTTCGCAATGGCACCACATGGGAACAAAGGAAATTCTCAAACTGTAATTCAAAAAACGTAATCTACATGATCAAATGCCCGTGTAACCTTGAGTATGTGGGGATGACCACGAGAGCCATAAAAACACGGATGAGTGAACATAAAAGCAACGTGCGGTGTAAAAAAAGCACAACTAAAATGGCAACGCATTTTTTGACCCAACAACACTGCGTCAATGATTTGAAATGGACGGTCATAGAACAATTACCCTCAGAGGCTGGCCTTTTCCAGAAGGAACAACGTTGGGTGTTCAGATTGGGGACCTATCTATACGGGCTTAATGATGATGTACCCTGGAGTCAACTATCACTATAAAAAAAGGACCGCCAACATTTCTCATCTACAATCTGCTCAACATGTCAGAAGTAGCATTAATACACGCGCTCTGTAGGTAACCAGCGATACACACGCATGTTCATCACGCATGCGTGTGGGAACAACAATGACTACCATCACGCGTGAATGGAAAGATGCCGGAACAATAGTGCACATGCGCTGTACACACTGGATCTATGATGCAGACACTAATCCCAGGTCGGCGCCAGTTCCATCACATACGAAGGCCCTGTATGGTTAGAAAGCGGATGCGCCGTACAAGGACATACAATCAATGGCGGGAAACACCCCTAATTAGCATACACGCCCACCTCCGCCAATGAGGATGAAAGGGTATAAGTATCCTTGACCACATCCTTACTTCACATCAGCGGAGCAGCGTGCGGGGTAAGACGGTGATCAGAGAGTCCTGTTCTTGTGAGTATGATACTGAACAAATAAGAACATACGACCAGCTGTAATCCTCTACATAAGTAAGTGCGATAGAATGAATGATTAAAGCTGCATCATTCTCTACCACAGATAGCCACTGAAGCAACACCCGACGTCCCGGTCTTGCTCATGAAGTCTTCAAAGAAGCTTCACAAGTAGGAATACATCTTACAGAACACCCTAGTACTTTATGTGTTTTATGTTGTATGTGTTGTGAGTCCCTTTTAACAGGCTTATAATATAAGCAAATGGTATGGTTCCAGGTGACTGCACCTGTTTGAACTACCCGCTACATGGGTAACCATTAGTTGTTATTTTTGTCTTTCTACAGGTCATTGTGCTTGTAGCAGACCGCTGTAGGCACACTTAGCCTATATTTTCAATTTCACTTTTTTGTAAATACACAATTTTTAGTAATAAAGACGTGAGTAGGGAGGGGAGGTTGTGCCCCCGTCCTGAGGAAGGAGCTTGTCTCCGAAACATGTCGACAACAACGCACACCAGAGGTCAAGTTCATTACACAACTTAGACCTCGTCCTGCACTTCTTTTAACAGTACCAGCCAGAGTTCAGAATAAAAAGTTTTTTTCTTTTATACTCTAGTGCCAGGTACTTTTTAATTAATTTTTCACTACACACCCCCCACTCACTTTAAATATACCCCACACACTGGACACCACACATAGTCAACACCATAAGTGCTCCCGCGTAGCCGTAGGTCGCAGCACGCCGCATCCCGATAGAGGGGTGCGAAGACCCCGATGATGAAGCATGACACCAAGGGGCCTTTTGGTGTGTGAGGGGTATTTTACACAACACTGAGTGCTTCAACATTGTTTGATCACTTTTTTCCCCTTCCCCTGTTGGATTCACTTTGTTTATTTAGCCATCTTAGGCCCACCACGTGGCCCTGAGATCTGCCAAGGCTTGTTGCCCCAATCCTGGGCCCAGCGACGCCGACAGCATCAACCTTCGTGGGACAGCTCGCACCTCCATCCTGGTCGCCGAGAACGCCTCCTGGTCCGTGAGACTGCAGAGCCTAGCGTCGCCCACTCACCTAGTCGAGGTGACGGCCAACCGGTGCCTTCCTGGTACCCTGTGACTACTGGCTAGTAGTACGAACTTAGTCCCCTCTGCTTTCAGGTATCAACAATCACTGATCCAGGCTTGGATCTCTACGAACTATTCATCACTGGTCGCCGGCCAGCAACTCCTTTTCTTCCGGCTCCTGGCTCGTCAGCGAAGACTCCCGACGCCTGTAAGACTTGTGCAGCCGCAGCCCTCGTGGCTAGGTAACTTCGGCATTTCGGTGCCTGCATAGCCTCCTTACTCTAGGGTCCCGAGTCCCTTTCTTCCGACTTGCCTTATCGGGTCCGCCCGAGACCACTAAACTTTCCGTGCCCTCGGGCACTTGTTTTAAATTGTGCACTTGAAGTATTTTCTAAGAGCTTTGGTTCTGTGCTTAGTACCCTGTCCTCATAAAGAGTACAGGGCTGTTGTGATTCTAATAAATATACTGTTTATTTTCATAACACTTGTGTGGTGTCCTTTCGCTTGGTGTTCAAGGGGTATGTGATGGTATTACAGCTGGCTTAACACGCCCTCTAGAGTTTAGCCTGAAGACTGCTCGTATCCACGCTACTAGGATAGCTGGTCTGAGGTTGACTTACAACCAATCACCATAAGGGTCGTTTGGAACGATACATAGTGGTCGCTAGAATAGCGAACGCTGCATATCGGGCCAACTTCTCACAGGTAGAAATATAATGTTTGCTGTCTAAAGAATTTTAATTTAAAGTCCTCTTTAATGGTAAAGTTGGATTTTAAGTCACAGTTCTGCAAATGCCACTTACAGAAAGTTGTAACGAACAACAAAGACTCAACGGGAATCAATGAGAGTTCAACTTGAGGGATAACTTAATTATCATGAACATTAAATAAAAATAGTCCCGAAATTATCATGCACAATAAATAAAAACAAAAATTGTCCCAAGATTATAATTTAATGCAGAAATATTCTCAGAGAGGAAAATCCGATCAGTTTTTTCATAAAACAAATAGCAGCCTCACTATGATTCTACGGTTGTGTGTTAAAGTGAAATAGTGAACACTTTCTGCTAATGAGATAATATAAACAGTTCAAGTGAAACACGTGAAAAAAAGAAAAAATGCTACAGCGTATTGGACCAAAATTCAAACTGAAACTATGCATGAATCAATACAGTTGGAGAAAGATATAAAAGCATGTCATAATTCAAAAGCCCAAATTCTCGCTTGTGCAAGTCAACAGCATTTCTACCTTTATGACTTGAGGTCATCGTCAGGATATGGAAAACACAACGGTCAGTGATAGCTGCCTAATGGATGAAAGAGAGGGAATTATGAGGGATAGTGAAAGGAATTGCAAAGCAGAATAAAGCAGGCACAGAAGTAGGGACTATAAATAGGTACCTACAAGAATCAATTGTAAGGAGAAGATTCAAAGGGGAATGGTGTTAGTGGGCACTTAAAAGACCCTGGGGAGAAGGAAAAACAAAAAACGTATGTAGAGGGATTCCCAAAAATGTTGAATCCAAATTTCTAAGAGTCAATTGATGGTGCACATCCAGTATGGTACAGATATCCAAACATGAAACATGAGTCAGACTGTGAAGGAAGGGCAATAATGTCCAGCCTATGAGAATGGGATACACAAGATGTGTGCACCAGTACCCAATGAATTGGGACAACCTCAGGGTGGGTAAAAGAGAGGTAGTTCAGACAGAGACTCCAATGAAGGGTCCTAAAGAGGTACCATGGAAAAAGCGAAGGAATCTAAAACCATAAATTGTACAAAGCAATTAATGTGCCAGTACTATACCCCATGCAGCTGTCAAAAAGGAGAAGAACACTGAGGAACTATTGACTCAATAAATTATCATGGATCTCTCATTCCTGTTGGAAGGGCAATAGTAAAGCATAGTATATGAAGGGCCTCACTCATTTAATGATAGTGGGGCGAAGGCAATTCAAACCAAGGTGAAACTGTAGGGCGGGAGAAAAAAATGTTTTGTCCATGGAGCTGGAAGGACATGAGCAGAGTGAGTAATGGTGGCAAGTTCCATAAGAGGTAACAGCGCTCTCTATCTCAAACTCCCGGAAAGTGCACAATTAGTCAAGCAGAGCGAAGTGTGTTAGGTTAATTAAAAGCCTTGCATACGGGAGGCATGAGAGTCAGTCATTCCCAGTCGTAGGGAGCACGCCACAAAGATAGTAGGGCCAAGCTGGGAACATTATACCTTGTCAGTCACCATGGATGTGTCCTTAATGCCTATCCAGTCAGTGCCAAAGATGACGACAGGGGGAAGTGGTGACACCAAGTAGGGGCGTCAAGGTAGACATCCGTGCGGTGGACAGCCTGAATAAGCTGGTGTGTGTCAGTGCCTGCATGTGTAGGAGCCTGGAAGTCACAAAGCAACCAAGTTCCTACCTTTTCCGATGGACGGATTACCATCAATGAATTGGGACCAGGTCATCGGAAAGAGGAAGGGGCGGATCTATTTGTGAAACAGTTCCGCTAGGAAAAGTAGACCAGGAGCCAGCAGGATTTACAACATGCCCCCGGGGGAGGCGGCTGAGAGGAGATAAGTAGCCTAGTGCCCCGGGGGAAGGCTGAATGGATCAGGCAAACAGAGTAAAGAAAAATAGGATAGGGACAGTTATCCATGTTGGCTCGCATTCTATTCATTTATCCTGGCACGCGATCACAATGTGTCTACAAGAAAAATATTACAACTAGCCAGAGTACACAAATGCAGTTAATCACATTCATAATTCAAATACAATTGACATTTAGAACCAAAGAACAAAGCCTTTCGTATAATGAAGAAAATAAATTGAAGAAATATATACAACATTGGGGAAAAATATATTTTGCAAAAAACTGGTCAAGTAGGTGGCTACTGCTATAAGATAGCTCCTTAGTGTGATGTATAAGATTGGGGTAGCCAGCGCCACAGTAAAGGGAATGAGTGAATCTGTGGGTAGGAGGGGAGGAAGGGGTAGCTGAGGGAACCAGAATATCAATGTCTGTGGTTATGTCTGCATCAAATTTCAAATTGAAATTAGTCAGAAAAAAACTTTCATGGTATCCAAATTTCCTCGGACATATAATTGCATACTGATCGGATGGCTGGGAGCCCCAGATAGTGGGAGGAGCTGAAGGGAGGAGCGGTCAACAATCACTGTGTTTAAGTGGAAACCATACTATTCCATTCATCTAAGGTGTTGAGCCAATTTTCTACCGAATTACAACAAGAAATCGAGTGGCATTCGCAGCGTAACAGAGTCTGGGAAAGGTCACCACCACGTAAGGAGAAAATGGTTTGGAGAATCACTTGCCACCTCAGATCATTTCCGGTGTAGTGTTGGGCTTTGAAGTGTGCTACTTATGTTGCATTTTGAACTTCACATTTAATTCTGCTTTTGTGTTGTATAATCCGTGCCTTTACCATCTGTGTGGTTTGTCCGATTTAGAATAAACTGCACTGCCATTTTATGGCATAAATTACATTTGTAGAGCAGCAATTACTCAACTGTCTCAAAACATATGTGGTTGTGCCTGTGTCAAATGTTTTTATATTTGAATTCAAGTTCTTCAGTGCACTCGTATTGAGCAAAATTGTTTACATTTTATTCTTTATTCATAGTGTGCTACTCCATCCACGTACTCTGTCTGGGTCTCTGGGAGTACTTAACTGCGTTTTTCATTGAAGTAAGTCTCTCGCAATTCGAAACTCTTTATCTAACGTACATGGTTACATTTTATGGCAAGACCGGAGGCTCCTATTATGCTTTCTAATCTTGCATTTAATTGCACAGCAGCCAAGATAAGCAAAAAACTACAGTTCCCAGAGGGCCAGAGAACAAACTGGGCCATGGGAATGAGAAAAAACGAGAGTGAAGTAACCAAGTACAGAGGACCTACTAGATAAAGACCCTAACTGACTGCGCAGCTTCCTCTTTTCTTGCTGCTCGCAGTCAGATAAGTGTCTTTATCTTTGCTCACAGTAATATAATTGTTGGTTTCATGTCACTTATGCCCGTTTTTATGATATTTACTTTATATTTGTGAAGCGCGACCTCGCGCTACTGCTTTCACGCTCTACGCGTGTGTTTCAATTAGGCTCCGGTGCGTTGTTTCCTCGCTCCCCCCCCCCTTCCCTTTCAGACTCGCATGGTAGCTTCCTAGCGCGCGCTGCTTCGCGCGTCTTCCCCGACCTTCTCTCTCCTCTCTGAGGCTTCTCCGGTCCCCGGCTCCTCAGCGTGCCTGCATTTCCAGTTCTTGTGCCCTGCTTCCTCCGTGTGTGAAGCCGTCTGACGCTCTCTGCTCAGCCCGCCTCTTAAACACGCCCCTGCTCAAAGTTTAACCCTCGCCTACCTCCTGTTTTTTTCTGTGGTTCTTGCTGTCACAGCCTGGTTATGGAACTCGATAGTTCCTCTGAGGAAGTCCCTGCCCAGGACTCCCAGACCTTCAAGAAGGACTTGAGTACATTTATTAATAATTCTGTGGAAACAGCTGTGGAAGTATCCATGAAAAGAATGTCCAAAAATATGGAGAACTCCATGTTAAGCATCATGTCCAAAGTAATGGCCCAATCTGCGGGGGAAAGCAGGAAGAGAAAGGTGGAACACTCTGCTCAATCTCGTGTCTCTAAAAAAGCGTCATTGACTGGCGAGTCTTCCTCGCTCTTGACTGAGGACTCAGTTCCTCCCAGTTCCTGCCCTCGGAGTTTGTCCGAGGGCAAGCGCAAGTGCAAACAAAAAGACAGACATGCAGAGTCTCCTAAGAGAAAATTGGTCATTTCCACCATATTGGACACGGATGATGATGATGATGATGCAAATTTTGATGACGCTGATCAATTATTTGACCTTTTTGACCCTGCTGACCCTTCCACCCCCCCTTCTAAATCATCTAAATTGGATTCTTTTTCTTTTGAGCCAGTTTTTGACTCTGAAGGTTTTCCCATGTTTGATCCCTCTACTATTCGACACCCGAATTCTACCGAATGGCTCCCTTCTCACCATGTCGGAGAGTATATTTCAGCCAGATTACGTCTCCCTCTGGAGGCCCCGGTAAGAGCCAGACTCAAATCTGAATGCCCTAAACCTTCTCTTCCCGACAAAATCACTTTGGTTCCTTCCATCGACCAACCTCTCCTCACCTTCTTTTCCAAGTTTGGCAAGGACCCGCACAGAGGGGTGGACAAGGCTTGGTCAACTTGTCAGGACAAGTTATTGGACATTGTGGGCCCTCTAGCCCGTATTTTTGATTTGGCGGAATCCTCTCGCTTAGAAGGTACTGAACTCTCTGCTGAGGAAGTCTCCTTGTGGGCCCAACGCGCCTCCTAGGGAATGCGAATTCCGCAATTACTCATGAGCGTCGCAAGGGTCTCCTGATTAAATTGGATCCTAAACTCTCGAATTTAGCTCCTATGGATCCTGGCCCCAAGGCAAATGGTCTCCTGTTCGTAGAAAATTTGGTTCGTGATCTCAGTAGATTCGTTTCTACTTTTGCTTCATTGGATAAAGCCCAGCAAACAGTAAAAAAGGTTTTCGCCCCTCGGGTTTTTGGACGGGCCAGCAGAGGCAGGGGCCGCTCTTCCGGCCGTCCCTACAACCAAGGCTCCAGAGGCTCGTCCGGTAACAACCAGGACTACGAGCCCCAGTTTTACCCCCAACGTGGCCGTGGCTTCAGAGGGAAAGGTCAACGAAACTATCGTCACAACTCCAACCAGCAAGGTAAGCCTTTCTTTTTCCCCTCCTGTGGGGGGTCGGTTAAAGCTGTTCCTTCAAAAATGGTGCACTCTCAGTTCAGACCCTTGGGTCTTAAGCACAGTGCAAGGTTACCTAATCGAATTTCTTTCCCCTCCCATTCAGACTTCTTTTCCTCCCCCCCTTGTCTTCTCAACACTCATGGCCTCTCAGATTTCAAACGAAATCGAGGCTCTACTCCAAAAAAGAGCAACTCAAATTTTTCCCTTCAACTCCTCAGGCTTTCTAAGCTCCATTTTTCTAGTTCAAAAGAAAAACAAGAAGCTCCGCACTGTCATCAACCTGAAGTGGTTCAACCAGTTTGTGGTTTATCGCCATTTCAAAATGGAAACCATTTTACATCTGAGAGACACCCTTCGCCCCAACGACTGGATGGTCCGTTTAGATCTTCAAGATGCTTACCTCACGGATCCCATTCATCACTCCCAATGGAAGTTTCTTCAATTCCAATGGGCAGGTGTCAACTATTGTTTCACCTCTCTTCCCTTTGGTTTATCTTCCGCGCCCTGGTGCTTCACAAAACTCTTAAAACCAGTGGTCGCCTATCTTCGATCTCTTGGCTGATAAGCGTGGCTCAAATCCACTGGAGTGACTTACAGCACTCACCTATAATTACCTTATAGGAAGTCAGCCGGACAGTGGAGAAGTATAACAAAAGTCTTTATTAGGCCAAACAACACTCATATGAGAGGGCCCTGTCCGACCTCACTCCTAGGAGTGCGAACGAGAGGACTGACTCTCTGCATCACAGCAATACATTATAATGCAATACAGTAAATGGGGTACGCCCCTTGTGGAAAGTTACCGAGCCTCAAGTTAGTGGACAATGCTCTCATACAGCAGGCATCTGCACCTGCAAGGGATACATTATTATCTCTGCTCAAGGCCAGGGAGCCAGGCTTCGGCGTCTCTGGGCATGAGAACATTACTGATAACGAAACTTGCTAGTTTCGACCACAGTAAGCCGAGAAACGAAAAATGCTGTCTTAGTATATTTCTGTATTCCTGCGGGAGGGGCATGAGCGAGCAGAGCCCGCAGGCACAGAGAGTTACACAAAATGGTGGCACACAGGCTAAGCTAAGAAGCTAATATGGTCACGCATACATTTGAATATAAGCAATAAGTAAAAATATGTATTCAGCATAGGTGTATATACGAAATGCATTAGTTAGTCATATGATGCTAACTCACACGTCATCATAGGGTAATTAGAGCATCGAAAACTGAATTCTATCAGACCCTCCTTTTAGCATCATTGGCTAACTATAGCCTCATTTATTTGCCAAAGGTAGTGCCGACATCCATTCTAGGGGCAGGACTTTACTACTTCAGTCTAGAACATCTTCTGCAAGAAACATTAACCAACTTGCATCAGCAGGAATTTCCGTAATCATAGAAGTCGTATATTGACCTGGTAACTTCTTTTTCGGACGAATATTTGCAGCACACATTGAACAACATGGAGGAAGGCAATATATGCAAAGGCAGCATGACAGTATTACACTAACCACTCCAACCAAACCCATCAGTATTTTCCAGCCCCAGGAAGAAAAGGCACCCCAGAGCCACCCTTGGAGAGACCAAGTTCCATTATCTTGGTGCAGTTCAGTCGCTAATCTATGCAATTTTTGCACTGCCAAGTTAACAGTCGGGGCGGAGTCAGGGATATAAACGCAGCAAGAGGTCCCGATGACGCGGCAGGCCCCGCCCCTATCAGCTAGTATGACGTCAAGGACCATCCTATTCTGGATCGTAAATAATCTCATAGCCTGAACCTCAACAGAGATGTTAGTCGTAATGTCAGCCTCAACCAGAACCACCTTTTCCATTACCCTAGAGAGTCGTCTGATAGCTCTACTATTGAATATAGGACCCCAGAAAGGAAGCAGACCCTTAGAAAAATCAGTCCATTGCTGATACGAGGTATCTGTCTGATCAACGTCCTCTACCTGAAGGTCCCTCCTTTTACGCTGCCCCTGCGGCTGCTCTGGAGTATTGGGGAATCGTCGATGAGTTCTGTGGTAATCAGAGGGAGCCACATACACGGGAGGAATCAGATAAGCCAGGTAGCACACCCCACCCCAACCCTCGGGCAACCATAAGTATCCATTTTCACCGCATACAAAATAGACACTGGGTGGGGCAATCAATGAGGGGCTAACGGGCAGGCGTATTGAAGCAGTCACGTTACAGGAGCTATTTCCAACCTTGATGGGACCCCTTCCCTCTATACAGAAAAATGGAGGAGGACCCACCACAGCCAAGGGTATCAAACTTTTGGAGCTGTCGTTACTCCTAGGGGGATGCCTATAAGACAATGTTGCGTTCAGTTTCATAAAACTATCCCTTAGCCTATCAGTATCATTTGGTGTCAAGAAGCGACCCAACTTTTTCTCACATGTCTGTATAAAAGTCTGGTCAAAACGTCCGTCAGTGTATATCCGTCCAAGGGAAGCTGAAGGCAAAGGTCGCACTCGCATTGTCATTGTCCACCCCCTATTCTGTAGTCGGGGTGTGAGGGAATCTGGCTGTTGGAAATATTTAACTAGACCTATAAGGGTGTACCATCCCACACAACTATTTACCGGAGTCAAAGGAAGAGCAAGGAATCTGTCTTTCTTATAGGCTGCAGAGGGCAAAAGCCCACAAACCCAGCAATCTGTCATGTTGGTAGTGGCATGTGCATGATGCAGTGTTTTAATAAAAACATTATCTTTATAATTTGCACGTATCATTCTTTCACCATATTCAACAGTTAACATTGCATGTTCCGGAACAGCAGTAGGTGTGGGTGCAAATGTGTGCACAGGATAGTATTTATCAACGAAAAACAGTATGCCAAGAGTCACCAAAAAGGCAATTAAAAATATAATTAGCACTCCAATTTTCCCTTTTCGGGAAAGGGCCAACCAGGGGGAATCAGGCTCACGTCTCGGGGGGGCTGCAAAAGGCAGCTCCTCATCAGTAATTGGCCGCCCAAAGGGATACATTCTGTATACTTATCAACACCAAAATCAAAAATAAAAATAAAAATCACACTATTACTAAAAAAAATAGTCCCAGACAATCCTCAACCGGCCAGAGGGGTTCTTCAACCCTTAAAAAGGGATCTTCTCCCTGTGTCCTTCAAAGCCTCACAGGCAGGCTTTTACCGTTCATACCTACTCCCACGTCGCTCATCAATACTTTGAAATAAGGGAAGCACTTAATTCGGGCCCCGCACCACGCTTTCAGTCTCAAAGAACACAATCTTCGGCTAAACACCAGGGCTCTTACAAGTCCATCCCTACCACTAAATCTTCTTTTTCAAAATGTCCACTAAGCCCTTCTTCCAGTATTTAGTCCATCATATTCCAGCACTGTACTTATTTTCTTCGGGGCCGGAGATTATAACGAGTGCTCCCTGGCACTTCGGGGTCGGGGAACAGAGCAGGTGTCTCCGTGGCAGATGCTGAACTTTCCGGTATCTCTTTGCTAGCAACAAGAGGAGTTGTAGAGCTCACAGAATTTTCAATGCCGCTTCGCTCTTCTCCAATCAGTGAAGCATCCGAGAAAGGAACATACCTCGGGATATGTTCACACTCTTGGTCAGCGATGCCGTCTTGCACCCATTGATCATAGGGCAACGGGAGCGGGACCCTCTTCACATGAGAGGCATGGGTCCACGCCTTTCTGCCGTCGATCCGCAGCGCCGTGCGCGTGGTGAGGAGCACCTGACGAGGCTCTGACCACCTTGGCTCCAAGCAAGACTTCCGCTGGTATCGTCGCACCACGACCCAATCCCCTGGGTGGATGGTGTGTCCGGGCCCCTCCGGCAACGGCTTCAGAGTGTCTGCTACCTGCTGATGAATAGAACGAAGATCTTTAGTCAAAGCATACAGATAATCTGTCAACAGAGGATAAGGAACTTCTGAGAAACATTTAGGTCGGGGCACTCCCCAGATATTGGCCGGGCGGCCAAATACCACCTCGTGCGGGGAGACGCCCATTTTTGCATTTACAGTGACTCTTGTGGAAAGCAAAGCTAAGGGAAGTGCATCTGGCCAACGGAGACCTGTACTCTCACATATTTTGGCCATTTTTAATTTCAGCGTGCCGTTAAACCGTTCCACCAGTCCTGCTGCCTGAGGATGCAAGGCTGAGTGGAACTTCTGGGTGATGTGTAGACCTTTGCATATGTTCTTCACTAATTCAGCATTAAAGGACGTGCCGTTATCACTCCAGATCACCCTAGGTAATCCGAAGCGGGAGAAATACTCCTTTATCAACATTTTTGCAGTAGACATAGCCGTGCAGTCCTTAGTTGGGAACGCCTCCACCCACCTACTAAAGGCGCATACAACTACAAGGACGTACTTCAAGTTGTTGACTCTTTCCATTTCGATGTAATCCATCTGAATCACCTCAAAAGGGAAAGAGGGGGGTGCAAAATTTCCCACTGGGACAGGGGTACCCTTTCCAGGATTGTGTCTCAAACACACCATACATTGACGAACCAAATTGGTGGCCATCTTAGAGATGTTTTTATTGCTCCACACCGGGTCCAATAGTTTGCAGATACCCTTCGCACTCACATGGGCAGGCCCGTGTGCCATTGTCACTACTGGGAGTACATACGCATTCGGTAACATCCATCGTCTCTTGTCTGTCACATCTGTCCAACATTCATCCGCATCCAGTCGTCCCTGCCCATCCTTCCATGTTCTCAATTCCTCATCTGTCGCCTTGCCCTGTATGTTCTTGACACTCTGTACCGTGTCTGCGAACATATAATTATCTGGGACCCATCGTGCTGGCCCTGCCACAAACATTCGTGGTAATTTTTCTCTAGCAGTCTCTTTTGCTGTCTCGTCGGCAAAAGCGTTGCCTCGCCCGACATCGTCCACTATCGTCTTGTGTGCACTACATTTTATCACAGCCAATCTTTTGGGTAAAGTCAGTGCCGTTAGCAGTCGTAATATCAGTGGACCATGTTGGATGCGCTGTCCATGGGAGGTCAAGAATCCCCGTTCTGCCCAAAGTCGCCCATAATTATGAACCACGCCAAAGGCGTATTGGCTATCGGTGTAAATGTTCACATCCAACCCCTCACTTAACTCACATGCTCTCAGTAAAGCGATAATCTCAGCAGCCTGAGCAGAATTGTAAGGTATTCTAGAAGTCTCTACCACCGTCTGTAATGTCGTTATTGCATATGCTGCTGTCGATGTCCCGTCTGGTAATTTAAAACAGGATCCATCAACATACAGTTCCCCGTCTGGTTCTTCCATGGGCCTGTCTGTCAGATCCACCCTCCCCTTTGTCTCCTCCTCAGTCCTATACAAACAGTCATGTATGTCGTCATCATTTGTATCAGTATCTGTGGGGATAGGTAACAGGGTGGCAGGGTTCAATGTGGCACACCTTTTAATTGTTACATGGGGCGCAAAAAGAGTCATCTCATAACCCGTCAGACGAGCGCTTGTTAAATGCTGCGTCTGTGTCCTGTTTAGTAAGATATCCACAGCATGCGGTACCATTACTGTGAGATCTGTTCCCAGCACGAGCCCTGCCAATTGTCTTATAGAGACCGCAGCAGCCGCCGTGGCTCTCAAACAGCTCGGCAGCGCTCTTGCCACATTATCGAGCATTGCAGAGAAATACGCACACGGTCTCTGCTTCCCCCCAAAACACTGAGTTAGGACAGACAATGCGCAACCTTCTGCCTCGTGCACATAAAGAACAAAAGGCTTCTGGTAGTCAGGTGTTCCAAGAACTGGCGCAGAACACAGAGACTCTTTTAGTAACTCAAACGCTTCCTGACATGCGGGGGTCCAGGGTAAGGGTTCGCGCACTTCTTTGGTAGTCAGATACAATAGGGGTTTTGTTAGTAACGCATAGTTAGGTATCCACTGACGACAATACGATGTTATGCCTAGGAACGCGCGCACCTCTCGCTGCGTGTTAGGTACCTGCATGTTATTGATCGCTTTTATGCGCTCCGGCGTCAATCTCCTCCCCACTTTCGAAAGGAGGTGACCGAGGTAGGTGACCTCCGTTCGACAGTATTGGAATTTCAGAAGGGACACTTTATGCCCCCTTTTAGCCAAATGGTGTAACAATTTCACAGTAGCATCTCGACAACCCTGTTCGTCGTCCGATGCTATGAGGATATCATCCACGTACTGCAACATCACGTTGCCAGGTGGAAGTTCCAAATCATCCAATTGTGCCTTTAGAGCCTGACTGTATATACTAGGACTCTCAGTGTACCCCTGAGGAATTCTCTTGAAGCGGAAGCTACGGCCAGCCAATGAGAATCCGAAAAGGTACCTGCTATCTTCATGTACTGGAATACTGAAGAAAGCGTTTTTCAAATCAAGGACAGAGAAATATTTGGCCGAAGGTGGAATCATTGTCAATATCGTAGTGATGTCCGAGACCACCGGGTACTGTGGCTCAACTACTCTATTCACCTGACGCAAATCAATCACAAATCTATAGACATTAGGAGTATTATCAGTGGCATCAGGTGACCGTCTTTTAAGTACAGGCAAAATAGGACTGTTACATATATTCGAATCAGTCTCTTCTACAACTCCAGACTGTATCAATTCTTGAATTATCTGTAACAAGGCCTTCTCACCCTCTCTAGGTATTCTGTATTGTGGTATTCTGGGCAATTTGGCTCCCACCTTCACTCTAATCGACACCGGGGCAATGTCCATTCTCCCCACATCATTATCACTGACGGCCCACAAGCCGTCTGGTATGCCTCGAAACTCAGGTGGCAGCGGGTCGTCTTTTGAAAAACACTGTAGTGGGCGGGCAACATTGGGGCCTAGAGTAATGTACACACCATCCGGGGAACAATAGATGGTAGCATGCAATCTCTTCAATAGGTCTAAACCCAACAAATTTTCACCACAATTTGACGTCAACAAAAACGGTGAATCAACAGTGAAAGGACCAATCGTTAGCGTGAGAGGTTTAGAAATGGGGCTAATCACCGGAGTTCCTGCGAAACCCACGGATATGTTATTCTTGCCAGACAGAGCCGCCCCTGGGACCCGAGAACGAGCCACTGAACTTTTCATTGCACCCGTATCCACTAGAAATTTCTGCTGAGACCCTAGTAAGTCGGCTTCGACATAAGGCCCCCTCTGATCAACTTCCATAAGTACTGGTCCCATGCTCTGTCCTATGCTGTCCTAGTTGTAGGAAAACCCTGTCAAATCATCAACTGAGTAATCATCATTGTAATACTGGCCCCCGCTCCTCTGCGACTGTTGTCTATCTGTCCCGTTGTCAAAGTAATTGCCTCCCGGTCTCCCGCCTCCTTCTGATCGCGCAGCCTTTCTCCCAAAATCACCGCCACCTCTTCCTCGTCCGCGCCCTACACCAGCGCTTGCCTGAAGCAGCGGACAATCCCTCCACCAGTGCCCCTCCTGCTTGCACTTCGCGCACTGATTCGGTCCCAGCCTGTCCCTGCTCTCACCTCTTCCAAATCCACCTCCGCGGCTCGGCCCTGCACCCCTTCCTCTGCCTCTTGCCACCTGCTGCAATAAAACCCTCGTCTTCAAATCTTTAGCCTTCTTTTCCTGCTTGTCCTTATTTTCATTTTCCCTGTGCTCGTAATATTGCGCCATACTTAGTATTCCCGAAGGAGAGGACGTTGTCCACGTGCTCTCCGATGCTTGCAGTCTGGCCGATATCTCAGGCAATAAGTTTGTGACAAACCTGTTGACGAAGAGCCGTAACCCTCCATCCTGTGACACATCCTGTCCACTAAAATCCATATACGTTTCCTCAAACCTCGTAAAGAAATCAGAGACCGCTTCATCCTTTTTCTGCTTGCAAGCCGTCAATTTGTCCCAATCTACCTTTTTCGGGGGGATGAGGGAATGCATATATTTTATAATACGCCCTGGCAAAGCCAATATCTCAGCCTTCGGCTTCTCTCCTGGCTTACGCTCCTTGTCCCAATCCTGCAACTCCTGCCATGTACCACCCAGTTCCTCCGTATGATCCGTACCTTTCACTTGTCGCCACACATCAACCGGGACCAAAAGCCCGAAAAACAATTCGACGTCAGCCAACGTCATCACAGTAGAAGACGCCGCTTCCGTAAGCTCTTTGTAATAGGCTGTTGGATTCTTTCTAGAATCCGGCAGTTGAGCCTTCAATGACAACACCTCACTTCTCTTCCATGGCGTATACACCCATTGCTCCTGAAAATGCGCATCAATTCTGTTCCTTGTAACAGCCTTCGTGACTGGATCTAACAACTCGGGGATCTCAGGATGAAAAATAGGGTGTACCTCTCGCATTGGGTGGAGACCTGGGAAATGGGGTGTACCTGCAGAGGGCAACTCATTCCTGTATTGCAAAAGCGCGCGCAAACTACTCATCACTTCCTTCACCCCTGTGTTCGTTCTGTACGCTCCAGCCTGTATATCCCGCAAAACCGCCGGAGCCACACCTCCATAGCCCTGCTCCCATAACGGTATCAATACACTAGCCATGTGCCACAAAGCGTGCTGCTGCATTAATGGCTCAAAATCTTTCATGGTGGACCAGATATCATCAAACGAATAAATATTATTCCTGGCCCATTGACATGCCTGGTTAGCCACCAAACTTTTTTCATCCAAACCAACAGTAGAACGCGTAAGCAGCTTCCGTACCTGTGAGAACAGTCCGCTACCTGCGCCGCGACTCGGTGTTAGCATCTCCTGACTTGGGGTGGTGCTAGCTGAGACAGTAGGGAGTGCTAGAGAAAATGGCGAGGGGGCGGGTGAAGTGGGCTGAAGTAGAGAAACGAGGGGTGTCGAGGGCAGGGATTGTTGGGGGGCACTCGCTGAAGGACCTGGAATGGCGCTACTAGGGGCCGAAAGTGGCAATGAGGGGTACAATGGCTGCGGGGCATAAGGGGGAGGGGGTCGGGCATTCAAAATGTCCTCCATCTCATCTGGGTCGTCCTCTCTCACTACGTAACTTTTATTTTCCTTCAACCTACAAAGTCTATCTGCGCGCTCCATGCGTAATGCATTCTCATTCCCCACCTGTTCTCTCGCTTTCTGCGCCATAGTCTGGGTGGACTTTTTATACTCCTCTTTCTCCTCTCGCATCTTACGTTTCCTGACCTCTTTCTGCCATATTCGTAAAGAGTCGAACATACTCTGGCGGCTACGCCTAGCAAACAGTTTATCTTGCAAATAATCCAATTTAGCTTCATCAAAAGAACCCGTCAGAGGCCATTGTAAATCCACATTATCAGCAGTGTATCGATGCCACAAAGTGCCAAACATGATCGGGACCAGTCCATGTTTAACATACATATCAAAACTCGGTGTCCCTTCAGGGGGTGCGGGTTGGCTCTCGGCCAGTCTGGTATCTGAGGGTCGACAACAGCATCCAAAACATCGCAACCTGCTAAAACACGGCATCTTTACTTTATCTCGAATCACAGCTCAAGTTCATTCACACATAAACATATAGACGAACCACGTACACATATACAATAACTCCAGAACACGTGTTACCAAATGGGACAAGGCCCGTCGACCAAGTCCTGGGGAACCTGGACTCTACCGCAGACCGAACAGTACACTAACTGTTCAGAGGAAGGGGAACGAATCCGCCACCCGTGCGGCACTGCGGATCACTGCGCACTTTACCGCGGGAAACCCGGATCACACCTCCACTGAATCACCACACTAGGAGTTCAGGGTAAGCGCACCAGAGTCTACCCACAATGAGCCACGCCTTCACCACAGTACCATCCGGTCGGATCACTACAAACAATTACCTCGAAATACGTCCCCAACCCCATCAAGTCTGTCAGAGCACCGACTCGTACTCTGAGTTCCCCGGAGCACACTAGCCCCAGGAGCACACCGGCTCCTCAAACCATCGGAGACACTCTAGTCTCCCGGAACGCTCCTGTTCCTGCAGCAATCACAGGTGGACCACTCACCTTCCGTTGGCGGCACCGACCTCTACCGTTCTCCACCTCCGGCTGCCAGGACCAACACGGTCAGCTTCAAGTCCCGCCTTCTGGACCCCGGCGTAAGATCCGAACCGGGACCTCTCCCGATCAGCAGGGTGGGGCAGCGCTGCGAGAACCAAGCTCGGCATCAAATGGGATCCCGGGCCCACCGTGCCGACCAGCGGGTCCCCGGTCTTCTGCTACCCACTTACGGGTGAGAAAGATCCTTATCGCGGGGTCCCTATTCGGGCGCCATCTGATAAGCGTGGCTCAAATCCACTGGAGTGACTTACAGCACTCACCTATAATTACCTTATAGGAAGTCAGCCGGACAGTGGAGAAGTATAACAAAAGTCTTTATTAGGCCAAACAACACTCATATGAGAGGGCCCTGTCCGACCTCACTCCTAGGAGTGCGAACGAGAGGACTGACTCTCTGCATCACAGCAATACATTATAATGCAATACAGTAAATGGGGTACGCCCCTTGTGGAAAGTTACCGAGCCTCAAGTTAGTGGACAATGCTCTCATACAGCAGGCATCTGCACCTGCAAGGGATACATTATTATCTCTGCTCAAGGCCAGGGAGCCAGGCTTCGGCGTCTCTGGGCATGAGAACATTACTGATAACGAAACTTGCTAGTTTCGACCACAGTAAGCCGAGAAACGAAAAATGCTGTCTTAGTATATTTCTGTATTCCTGCGGGAGGGGCATGAGCGAGCAGAGCCCGCAGGCACAGAGAGTTACACAAAATGGTGGCACACAGGCTAAGCTAAGAAGCTAATATGGTCACGCATACATTTGAATATAAGCAATAAGTAAAAATATGTATTCAGCATAGGTGTATATACGAAATGCATTAGTTAGTCATATGATGCTAACTCACACGTCATCATAGGGTAATTAGAGCATCGAAAACTGAATTCTATCATGGCATAAGACTAATTATTTACTTGGACGACATCCTCCTCATGAATTCCGACAAACAGTCTCTCCTCTCCGACCTGCTCTTGACTCAATCTCTTCTTTTGGACCTGGGTTTTCTTATCAATACGGACAAGTCATCTCTAATTCCGTCTCAGAACACGGAATTCTTAGGTTTTCTGGTGGACTCTGCTGCAGCGTCCCTTCGCCTTCCTCTCTCCAAAGTTTCCAAGATGAAAGCGGAGATTATGTCCGTTCTTCAGTCTTCTCTTTTGTCCCTCCGATCCCTAGCGAGGATCGTCGGCCTCCTCTCCTCCTCCATTCAGGCCATCTTCCCTGGCCCTCTCCATTACCGCGCTCTTCAGCTCCTAAAGATAAGACACCTACGACAAGGTCTCTCTTATTCGGATCTCGTGGCCCTAGATCCCGAGTCCCGCACTGAGCTTCAATGGTGGATAGGCCATTTAGATGCGTGGAACGGACGCACTATCTTCGCCACTGCCCCAGATCTTGTCTTAGAATCCGATGCAAGCCTGTCGGGCTGGGGCGCCCGATGTGGACCAATCTCGACTGGAGGTTCATGATCCGCCGAGGAGTCCAAGTTGCACATCAACTGTTTAGAGATGCTTGTAGGTTCCTTTGCGATCAAAAGCCTTTCAAAACACAGGATTCACTGTTCTATCCTCCTTCGTATGGACAATGTTTCTGCGGTCCACTACATCAACCATCTTGGCGGAACAAGGTCCAAGCCCCTGGCGGACTTAGCAAAGAGTCTGTGAGAATTCTGTCTCGCCCATCACCTTTCTTTGACAGCAGAGTATCTCCCTGGAGATCTCAACAGCGTGGCGGATTGGCACTCGAGATTTCTTCGAGATTCCAGCGATTGGAAGCTCTGTCCATCCGTCTTCCTTTCTCTTTCCCATCTTTGGGGCCCTTTCTCTATCGATCTTTTTGCATCCCGGCTCAATTCCCAGTTGCCCAGGTTCTACAGTTGGCGCCCGGATCCCCTGGCCTTGGCGACAGACGCTTTCCTGCAGGATTGGTCTCGTCATCTACATTATGCCTTCCCTCCTTTTCTGATGATCAACAGGGTTCTTTCTCAGGTTCGCCGCCAGTCTTCGTCTCTGGTTCTTGTAGCCCCTTTCTGGCAGGCGCAGGTGTGGTTTCCGACTCTTCTCGAGATGGCAGTGGACTTCCCTGTCCTTCTTCCCTCCTTCGGAGATCTTCTACTCAATCCCCTGGGCGAACAACACAGTCTCATTCACGACTCCTCCCTGACGCTCTCGGCCTGGAAAGTTTCCGGCCTTCCACTTCTGACGTCCTCATTTCACAAGAGGCTTCGATCTTTATCAGCCAGGCCTGGGCCCCTGGAACCTCCAAGGCATACAAATCCGCCTGGTCTCTTTGGACAAGCTGGTGTTTGGAAAGGGACCTCAATCCCGTTTCAGCCTCTCTGAATTTCATCATTACTTTCCTGGGTTCACAGGCCAGTGCAGGTAAGGCCTATCGCACTGTCAATCTCTATCGTTCAGCCATTTCTCTCTACCATTCCCAAATTGATGGTAAACCGGTTGGTGCTCACCCTCTGATTTGTCGTCTCTTGAAAGGTGTTCGATCTGCGAAACCACCGTTGGCTAAGTATACTTCTTTATGGGATGTTACAGTGGTTTTTAAATTGTTTTCAAATTGGCCAGACAATTCTGTTCTTTCACTCAAGATGCTATCTACTAAACTTACCATGTTGCTGTGTCTAATTTCCATTAAGAGAGTTTCTGATGTTAAGGCTCTAGATGTTTCTGCTCGCCAATTCTCTCCTACAGGTGTTCTATTTCAGATACGCAGACGTACTAAGACTCATTTGGATTCAGTGTTTTATCCTTATTTTCCAGCTCATCCCAAATTGTGTGTTGGACAATGTTTAAAAGTGTACGAACAACGGACTGCTGATCTCAGAACGCCCTCTCATTCTCAACTCCTTATTTCTTTTCGTAAACCCCATCTTCCTGTCTCCTCTCCTACCCTTGCCCGTTGGGTCCGTTGGGTCATGTCTCTTGCCGGAATTGATGTCTCCGTTTTCGGAGCTCATTCGGCCAGGGGAGCCATGGCTTCTACAGCCTTTTGGTCTGGCTCCCATTTGGAAGACATTCTGAGATCAGCAGATTGGTCCAATTACAGTATTTTTCGCATGTTCTATTGTAAACCTGTTCATACTGTGGCTTCTGATGTTGTTAATATGCTTTAAACAAGCATAATAGGAGCCTCCGGTCTTGCCATAAAATGTAGATTTTTCTAGTATTCATGACGGAAAATCTTAATTTTATTTTTCAAAATTTCTTCTAAATCCAATGTAAGCGGAGACTGGGCCCAATCCACCTCATGTATTGAAAACATGCAACAACGCATTCAGCCATAACTTTTGACATTGCCCCGGTCTTGGATGACTAGATGTCTGCGATTGGCGCCTTGATCTTGAAGGCACTAGTTTTTACAAAAAACTTTTAAAATTCATGAATCAGGTTCTACGGATTGGATTTTTGTCATTCTGGTGTCAAACAATTTTCTCCTTGTGTTTGCTTTGTTCGCACTTAGTTGGCAGGGTGTACCCAGACGTGGGTCCCTTACGCACTTTGCCACTGGATTCAAGCTAGCCTGGCTGAAGAAGGGTGTTACACCGAAACTGGTCCCAGGATGCTTGTTTCTGGTTCAGAGAAGACATGGCTTGGCATTTTGGGCTGGACTGTTCCCAAGAGGTACAAGGACAAGACTGATTTGCATATAGCTGGGTCTGAACTGAGGTGAGAAAGTGAGCTAAAGAATGATGATGGATTCAACCCAGATCTGTGAATGGGGTGAGTGTCTAAACAGTTTCATTGCTCCGTCCATCATCTCCTTGTGTTTTCTATGTTCGTCCTAAGTTGGGAGGGTATGCCCAGATGTGGGCTCCTGGATCACTTTTCCACTGGATTCAAGCTAGCCTGGCTGAAGAGGGGTGTTACCCCGAAACCGGTCCCAGGATGCTTTGTTTCAGGTTCAGGGAAGACCTGGCTCGGCAGTTCAGACTGGACTGTTCCCATGAGGCACAGGGTTTTGGCTGATTTGCATATAGCTGGTTCTGAACTGAGACGGCGAAATGAGCTAAAGAACGATGATGGATTCAACCCAGATCTGTGAATGGGGGTGAGTGTCTGAAAAGTTTCAGTGCCTCATCATCATCTCCTTGTGTTTGCTTTCTTCGTCCTAAGTTAGCAGGGTATGCCCAGATTTGTATTCTTGGCTCACTTTGCCACTGGATTCAACCTATCCTGGCTGAAGAGGGGTGTTACAACAAAACTGGTCCCAGGATGCTTGTTTCCGGTTCAGGAAAGACCAGGCTTGGCAGTTCGTGTTGGACTGTTCCCATGAAAGACAGGGTCAACACTGATTTGCGTGTAGCTGGGTCTGAACTGAGGTGGCAAAGTGAGCTAAAGAATGATGATGGATTCAACCCAGATCTGTGACTAGGGGTGAGTGTCTGAAATGTTTCAGCGTTCTGTCAATCATCTCCTTATGTTTGCTTTGTTCGCCCTAAGTTGGCAGGGTATGCCCAGATGTGGGTTCCTGGCTTACTTAGCCACTGGATTCGAGCTAGGCTGGCTGAAGAGGGTGTTACCCCGAAACCGGTCCCAGGATGCTTGTTTCCGGTCCAGGGAAGACCTGGCTTGGCAGTTCGGGCTGGACTGTTCCCATGAAACACAGGGTCAACACTGATTTGTATATAGCTGGGTCTGAACTGAGGTGGCAAAGTGAGCTAAAGAACGATGATGGATTCAACCCAGATCTGTCACTGGGGGTGAGTGTCTGAAATGTTTCAGCGCTCCGTTCATCATCTCTTTGTGTTTGCTTTATTCACCCTAAGTTTGCAGGGTATGCCCAGACATGGGCCCCTTGCTCACCTTGCCACTAGATTCAACCTAGCCTGGCTGAAGAGGGGTGTTACCCTGAAACCTGTTCCAGGATGCTTTGCTTCAGGTTCAGGGAAGACCTGGCTCAGCAGTTCAGACTGGACCGTTCCCATGAGGCACAGGGTTTTGGCTTATTTGCATATAGCTGGTTCTGAACTGAGGCAGTGAAATGAGCTAAAGAACGATGATGGATTCAACCGAGATCTGTGAATGGGGGTGAGTGTCTGAAAAGTTTCAGCGCCTCATCCATCATCTCCTTGTGTTTGCTTTCTTCGTCCTAAGTTAGCAGGGTATGCCCAGATGTGGGTTCCTGGCTCACTTTGCCACTGGATTCAAGATATCCTGGCTGAAGAGGGGTGTTACCCCAAAACTGGTCCCAGGATGCTTGTTTCCGGTTCAAGAAAGACCTGGCTTGGCAGTTCGGGTTGGAATGTTCCCATGAAAGACAGGGTCAACACTGATTTGCATGTAGCTGGGTCTGAACTGAGGTGGCAAAGTGAGCTAAAGAACGATGATGGATTCAACCCAGATCTGTGACTAGGGGTGAGTGTTTGAAATGTTTCAGCGCTCTGTCCATCATCTCCTTATGTTTGCTTTGTTCGCCCTAAGTTGGCATGGTATGCCCAGATGTGGGTCCCTTGCTCACTTTGCCACTGAATTCAAGCTAGCCTGGCTGGAGAACTGGTCCCAGGACGCTTTGTTTCCGGTTCAGGGAAGACCTGGCTTGGCAGTTCAGGCTGGACTGTTCCCATGAGGCAAAGGGTTTTGACTGATTTGCATATAGCTGGGTCTGAACTGAGGTGCCGAAGTGAGCTAAAGAACGATGATGGATTCAACCCAGATCTGTGAATGAGGGTGAGTGTCTGAAAAGATTCAGCGCCTCATCCATCATCTCCTTGTGTTTGCTTTGTTTGCCCTTAGTTGGCAGGGTATACCCAGACATGGGTCCCTTGCTCACTTTGCCACTGGGTTCAAGCTAGTCTGGCTGAAGAGGGGGTGTTACCCCAAAACCAGTCCCAGGATGCTTGTTTCTGGTTCAGGGAAGACATGGCTTGGCAGTTCAGGCTCGGCTGTTCCCATGAGGCACCGGGCCAAGACTTATTTGCATATAGCTGGGTCTGAACTGAGGTGCAAAGTGAGCTAAAGAACAATGATGGATTCAACCCAATCTGTGACTGGGGGTGAGTGTCTCAAACGTTTCAGCACTTCGTCCATCATCTCCTTCTGTTTGTTTTGTTCGCCCTTAGTTGGCAGGGTATGCCCAGATGTGGGTCCTTTGCTCACTTTGCCACTGGGTTCAAGCTAGCCTGGCTGAAGAACGGTGTTACCCTGAAACCGGTCCCAGGATGCTTGTTTCCGTGTCAGGGAAGACCTGGCTTGGTGGTTTGGGCTGGACTGTTCCCATGACGCACTTGGTCAAGACTGATTTGCATATAGCTGGGTTTGAACTGAGGTGGTGAAGTGAGCAAAAGAACAATGATGGATTCAACCCAAATCTGTGACTGTGGGTGCTTGTCTGAAAAGTTTCAGCACTCCGTCCAACATCTCCTTGTGTTTGCTTTGTTCGCCCTAAATTGGCAGGGTATCCCCAGACGTAGGTCCCTTGCTTTCTTTGTGACTGGATTCAAGCTAGCCTGGCTGAAGAGGAGTGTTACCCCGAAACTGGTCCCAGGATGCTTGTTTCCAGTTCAGAGAAGATCTGGCTTGGCGGTTCAGGCTGGACTGTTCCCATGAGGCACAGGGTCAAGACTGATTTGCAAATAGCTGTGTCTGAACTGAGGTGGCGAAGTGAGCTAAAGAACGAGGATGGATTCAACCCATATCTGTGACTGGAGGTGAGTGTCTGAAAAGTTTCAACTCTCCGTCCATCATCTCCTTGAGTTTGCTTTATTCACCCTTAGTTGGCAGGGTGTGTCCAGGCGAGGGTCCCTGGCTCACTTTGCCACTGGATTCAAGCTAGCCTGGATGAAGAGGGGTGTTACCTGAAACCAGTCCCAGGATGCTTGTTTCCGGTTCAGGGAAGACCTGCTTGGCAGCTCGGGCTGGACTGTTCCCATGAGGCACAGGGTCAAGACTGATTTGCATATAGCTGGGTCTGAACTGAGGCGGCGAAGTGAGCAAAAGAACGATGATGGATTCAACCCAGATCTGTGACTAGGGTAAGTGTCCGAAAAGTTTCCGTCCATCATCTCCTTATGTTTGTCAAATAATTTATGACATGTTACTAAATTTTTCTAAATTTGTATGGGATTTATCTTGTGTTGCATTTTCACTTTAATACAGTTTAAGTACTGCATCAAAAAATCAAAAAATGCTCATTTAATGTATTGTGTTTGCCACCTTTTACGATTTTTTAACGAATCAATAAAAGTATACTTGACTTGACTTGCATAAATACTTTACACATTGCTTCTAAGTTAAGCCTGACTGCTTTTGTGCCAAGCCACCAGTGGGTGAAGCACAGGTTAATTTAGGGACTTTTTGTTGTTCACCCTGACTGGAATCATGGTTGTTGCTTGAGGAGTGCTCACTCCCCCTCAATCTAAAATATCAATTCTAACAAACGCCCAACAGAAATATCAACTACCACAATATTGTGAATGTGGGTTCATACGGATAAGAATAGCTTTGATGTGGATTTAAGAACAAAGAAACTATACTTAGTTATATATACTGACCTTCATGATATTATGGTGGTCAATGTTCTGGAAATGTTAGTTTTGTACTCAATTTTTTGATATACAACTGTTATGAAATGACACATTTTTGCATTGGTGCAAAGGATAACTGTGTGACTGTTTTAAGATATACCATTTCCTAAAGTGCATACACTTGAATCAGAAATTCACCATGTTAGTGCACAGGCTGCATAGAACACAAGTAAGAAACATGAACAAACAGTCGTTATCCCCTGTTTACAAGCTGCGATGTCTGCAAATATGCTGAATTTCAGAGCTAACAAGTGTGCTTTTGGTGGTGCAATGCCTTAACAGCAGGCGCAGAGCTACGCTCTGCACCAGCACTCATTCATGATATAGTCCCTTTGTTCCAAAGTCATCCTCATGCCCTGGGTACCCCCATTTGTTTTTCTGACTGCTACTGGTGGAAACTTACTCTGAATGACCATGAGCTTTGCCTAACCAGGCCCAGGACCAGTGCTGCGCTGAAGATAACTGCATATGTTAATGTTAATGTTAATGTTATGGGTGTCTTATATAGCGCTCGGATACTCCAAGGAGTGTCCCGGCGCTTTCTGACCCATAGCTGAAAACAGAAAGGGGAAAATGGATAGGAAGCGGACTCATCATTGACTATAGAGCCAAGTTTTCAAACCTTTTCTAAAGGACAACTGGTTCGAAGTACAATGGAGTGCCAGGGGGAGGGCGTACACTAGGGTACACTATGGGTTAGGGTACCCCTATAATTGGCATGACCTCCCCTATAAGGCTCTAGTACATAATATGACAGGGGGCTCAAAACTACCTTTAAGTCCCTAGTGTGTAATAGGGCTTGGCAGTTAAGAGGTCAGCAGCCTTTTCTGCACTTGCATGTGTGCACTGCTGAAGCCGGATGTCAGTTATTTACAAGGAGGACCCTTATAAAATGGGTTTTATATGCCTTGGGTGTTGTAGTAAAGTGCTCCCCAATAATTTATGTTTTTGCTAGGAGCACTGTGAAGTGAGAATCTGCAATATTTTTGCAAATTCACAATCCCTAAAGTCTCTCCTAGGTGTTCCAGGGTTGGGGGGTCATGTAGCTATAGGCAGGATCCTTATAAAATATGTTTTATAAGAGCTAATGTTGGAGAAATTGCCCATTTATTTTTCCTCATTGCAGATCCCCAGCCGCATAGGTTAACATGACAAGACGTTATTAACTAATAATTCCCGCCAGGAGAATCATAAAAATATAACTCAAGGACTTACTGGAATTGTAAGAATAAATTCAGCAATATGCAGTTGTTGAATTTATCCTAAAATGTACAACCTTCCAGCACTCTTTCCTTATTGGCCAGAGTTAAGGGGATTAGCCAGTCTGCTTTGCTGAGGTAATAAGTAGCCCTGGAGTAAAGGAGCGAATCTGGGAGGAGAGAGTTCTGCTACATAGGAATACCAGAGCCAGAGTCGTAAACAACAATCTTCAATAGAAGTAGAAGACAGACAGGAGAAACCAGTTTCATTTACACCCCTCCTCTTTGAACCCAGCCAGATGGCAGGCTTAAGGAAGGAATGTGCAAATCCCAGGAGGAGGGAGAATATGGAGATGAGCCATCCTGAAGGGTGGTTGAGTTAGTGCTTGCCTCTCTTCTGGGAATTCACTCATATTGAATTTTGGAGAAATAGTGCTTTCTGGGAGACCATTGTACCACACTTTGGAGGAAATGGTCATGCTCATTGGACAGGAGTACCCTCCTGTGTGACCCCTGGGAACACTGAATAAGTAACTGAGAGGGGCAGCGCCTCGCAGATCTGCCACTTGAAACTACAGAATATGAAGTGTTCATGCTGGAAGTTTGATTTGCACCAACCAGACCCTGCACTCTGCCTGACTGTGCCTGCTGCACAATCTGGAAGTACAGCCCTGTGGATCAAACCTGGTCCAAAAGGACTAAAGAGTGGACTTCCTGCAAACCACAGGTTAACATAGCTCACCTGGACCATGACCACCAAGAATACCCAGCCCGGAGTACTACCAGTTGATTTGTAAGGGTTTTGACCAAGTGGATTGGGGGAATTGAAATCCCAAACTTTCAATGATCATCTTGGAGCTACCAGACCCTGGGAGGAAGTTTTGGACACTGTGGGAACCTAAAAAAACAGTTCAGGAAGAAGTTTCTGAAGTTCAAAGAAGTCTTGAGGAACTTTGGAAAAAAGCTCTACAAGTGGACCGACTTGACCAGGGCAGCCAAGCCGGCAACCCTCAACCGGGATCTAGCCTACCCTTCAGGTCCGTCCTGGTCAAAAGATCCGGAGTTCCGACTTCCAGAGTTTGACCGGGAGCTTGTCAAAACCCAATCCGGTGAACCCTCACTGAAACCGGCCTGGTGAAGAGCATCAAGGGTCCCTGGGAGAAAAGCTCTGTAATAGTTTTTAAGTCAGCACATAGAAAAGGTGACCGGGACCAACAACGAGAGTCAAGCCGCCAAACTTTAACGCAAGCCGGCCTGGATCTCTGGTTCATCCCGCAGGAAAGCTTCGGAGGTCTGACTTCCATAAGTTTGACCCATAACTCATTGCAAGGCAAGTTGGGGAACCCTCCCCAAATCCGGACTGGCTGAGACCTTTGAGTTACCCGGGAAGAAAAGTACCAGAAAAGTTGCTAAGTCAGAAGGTAAATACTTTGACCGAGGCCTAACACCAGGGTTAGCCACTCTGGGCTCCATCACGGTGGCCTGAAACTCTGACTTTGTCCTGGTTCAGCGCGACTAGATGCCCAATAGGAGCTATAGGTTTCTATATGCTGCCTAGTGTTACAACTTTAGAGATTCATATCTCTGGTTCCCTACAATGGATTTTTTTCGTTTTAGTGTCATTTTAAAGATAGAAATATGTTCTGCTTTTATAAATTGTTGTTGGATTTTCATTATTAATCATTTACTGAATTTGTGTTTTTAAATGCTTTACATACCTGTCTTTGAAGCTAAGCCTGCCTGCTCAAAGCCAAGCTACTCATTTTCTGAGACCTATTCTGAGCCCTATATTATGTTAGTGGCATTATTGCCAGTGGTCCGCTACTAATAATCCACTTTCCAACACCCTTGAAGATGTATAAAGGTTTGATTACAGTATATTAAACAGTACAAAAATTCCACCCGTAATCTTACACTTTTATTTGAACAGCTATATTTCCCTACTTTTGTGAGTGCTGCAATCCCTAACCTCTGCCACTCAATTGCCATTCCGAGTTAAATGCATGTTTCTAACATTGTTTTTGCAAGGTTAGAGTTTGCTGTGGCAATTAATTTTGCACACACCTTTCACCACAGTAAAAGTCCCTTCATGTTCTCAGTTGCGACATCCGAACACCTAATCTCGCTGTAGGTGGCCATTGACTTAAGGCACCACTAGCTACGTAAACAAAAGTGAAAAACATTGATCTGATACAGGAAGTGCTCAACATAAGTGTATACCGCCATCCATAAATAAACGTGACTGGCTGACTACTAGTCGGCGGTTCCACAAACCGAATTAGGATGTGACTGCCACCACGGCGGTTGCAATGTCTATAAATTGTATTGCGGCTGATGCTGTAGGCTGCAGCACATGCCACAGTAGAAAAAATAGACATTGCACATATCCCTGCACTACAGGGCAGGCACAATGCCATGTCGGAGGCCCTGGGGGAAGTGGTGCCTGCTATGGGCCCACAATGTCCCTTTCCGCCTGCCTTTTCATGGCAGGTTGACCACCATGAAAGGGCCGCAGAAGGGAACATTGTAATACCTATGGCGATGCCAGGCAGGCACCGCGACTATTGTAGGTATTACTTCACCTTTGATGGACCGACAGGCTCAGCCCTTCGGATCCGTGGTGGTTGGTCGCTCCGACCACAACCCATCCACCCCACATCCTACTGTGGCGGGTTGAAAAAAACATTACGATGGTGGTGAGACCACCACCGACGGACTGTCTGTGGCGGTCCCACCGTCATCGTAATCAGGCCCAAAGTGTCTGGACTCCTGGATGCATCCATGAAAGGGTGCCATTAAGGAATGTTATTAAACTGTCTGAATGGCACCATGTGAAAACATTTATTATCACTCAACTGTACCCGTGAATAAATATGTTATCCTTTTTTAATCAAGGTTTTTAACCAAGGTGGGGATCGTCAATCCCCTCTCTCTACAAGATTTTAACCGCCAGATGTGTTAGTAAAATACTGGTAAACACCAGAATTTCTGATATTGAATAATTGTTATGTTTTCTCAAATTTGACGTTCTCTGACCACTTGTTAAAAGTCTGTGATTTATTTTCAAAGTTTTTTAGGGACTCATTTGTTTCTTACATTAAGGAATCTGAACCAGTGCCTCAAGTCTCGAAGAATATAGCAGTTAGAAGTGGGTTGGTTTGCTGTGTTAAACTGTAAAGATCTGCAAAGCTAATTACGTGTGCTGCAGACTCTTAGAAGCGAGATGAGAAGTCCTGAAACATAGTGGACATTCTAGGCTGCTAAAAAGGCGCTGGAAACAGATTAGTTCAGGGCCATGTGACGCGGCAGCACGGTAGAGCAGAGAAGACGACCCCATCAGCTGGAACACGAAAGAAGGGTCAAGGCTTTTTGTGTACTTTATTATTGCATCGTGTGTCATGTACGGTTCAGCGTGGTCATGGGAAGACGTATTTAATATACACATTGAGATACAGTCATTCTTTAGAGAAATCAGGCTGAACTCTTTGACACACAGAATAACAGCAGGGACCGTTTCATGAAACGACTTTGAAAAAAGCCTCCGGAAGGAAGCACACTCATTTTGAAAAAAAAGGTGGAAATAGGTTCAGAATAGAAAGATGGCAAAGAAATTAAAATAAGTTTAATGACATGGAATGTTAATGGGCTTCCACAGTGGCATAACACAAATTGATGGGGCAGAATGTGATGAGGGGCCCGACTCTCCTATAGCTCACAGGAACGTATTGGTCTTGGGCTGATGGGCCCCCCATTGAAGGATTGGGAGCACCCTGGAGGTTTGGGGGCCTCTCTGTGACGCAGGAGCTTGGTCTTCCACTCAGGAGGGAACAGACTAGTTCTGAAATAAGTTAAAAAGTAGCAAAACTCACATAGCAATTTTACACCTTATTATTAAGGAATTTGAAAGCCTCTTCATATGGGTGTTGTAATTATAATAAGTGGGTCTCTTATAGAAGTATTATATTCAACAGCTGACAATCAAGGCAGAGGGTTGTTAGCCAAAATTACAATTTCTCAAACCGTTTTTATGTGTGCAGACTTTTATGGGCCTAACATAGATAATCCTGACCCGTTGGTATGCCTTTTTTTCGGAATTAATCCGGGTGGGCGGGGTTAACACACTAGTGAACACTGAAGTAGGCAGCCCCATATGAATTCACCAAAATTAGTTTGAGTCTTAAAAAACATGAGGCAAGATGTATGCCATAATTATACGGGAATGAAGACAGCGGCCTCCATGCAGTGTGCACTGTTCCTGGAGAAAAAATTCTCAATAATCTAAACATTAATCATACAAGTTAATTAAAACAGACTAATCTTGTGTGAATTCAAATTCTTTTTAAGTAGTGAACATTGTTTTTCATGTATCACAATACAGTTGTATTCGCCACAGTCATATTACTCTTTACAATGGAACAATACAGGTATCTCTATACTTTCAAAATCATGACAGGATACTATCAACATAAGAATTTGTACTGTACATTATCTACAAAATGATGAGTGTCATATAACATCTTCTTTTTTGTGTGCTCATCCACTTGATTCTGGTGAAGCGCCGCCCAATGCATTTCGGGAACCGAAGTTCCCTTCGTCGGGGGCAAATGCCTAAAAAATACAGAAACATAGGGTAACCATCTGACATATACATGATGTATACATGGTAGATAGACACGGGGGGAATAGATGCTATGTAGCATACCTGATAACCTACTATCTTAAGCGTTATGGGGATGGCAGTCTTATCCATTACAAACTGCAAAACATCTACTAAGACCTATCTGTCCTATGAAATGATACCGACTGGTACAAAAACGCGAGTGGACTGTGTTATTCTGACCATAAATACTCTCAACAGCAGCCCATAATGTGCATTTTCAGAGTTTTCCAGTAGAACATAACTGTTCTTTAATAAATACCTGCGTACGTACACTCCGACAGCAATCTTCAGGGTTTCAGCTCTCAAATCTACAGCGGACGTCAGAAGGTGCTATGTAAGAAGAACGGATTGACAATGAATTACTACTGTCAGCTCCTAGAGGTATATACTCCTTTATTTATTTGCATCAACAGTTGTGTAAAATTCCACAACTGGAGCCAATGGGAGAGAAGCTCTTTTCCATCTCTCACCACCCCTACCAGTTACTACACACACACTCACACACACACACACAGGAATATGGGGGCCACTATTAGAAGAGAGAAAGATGGAATTGCATAAGAGAGAAAACAGAGACTTTGGACTCCATCAATTGCATCATCACTTCTGATGATCAATGACGTAGTCTATCTCAGCAAAATAAAGATATACCTTTAATTGCTTGTCTTTAAGGGTCCTAAACATAATTACGATTGTGGCCAAATGTACCATAGCAATCCTTCTGTGTAACAAAATCTCTGTACTTTGATTTGAAACTGGTAATTCCTGAAAATTAAACATACACATACAAGGAATGACTTACTCAAATATAAATGTATGCTAGCACTTCTCTCCATGTTTTGAATAGCTACCTCAAGCTTTGTTACTCTATGCTTTATAGATTCTACTTGACTTCTATAAAATTGCAATATATATACATATATATATATATACATATATATATATATTATAATATATATATATATATATATTATATATATATATATATATATATATATATATATATATATATATATATATTAATATATATATATATATATATACCGGTGGTCGCCAGTAGGTAGTTATAGTTAGGACCTAGTGACTATAGGAAAATCGAAACATTCTATTCCCAATAACGTTGGCGCCGATTGACGAATCTTTGTGAAATTTTCAAAACACGTGGGGCCCTCCGGTCTGCTCCCATCTTGAAAGTTGTGGGGTGATTTGGCAAGCGAGGGCCGAGAAAAAAGGGCGTCCCAAAACATGTTTTCTCCATGTTATTTTCCATAGGAAACTTTAGACACGGCTACAGCCCGAACTGCTGAACGGAATTACACAAAATTTGCCCACATATAGCCCAATGACAGAAGAGTGCAAAACACTTTTTATTTTTTGTTTTCTGCAGTTCTATATGGTGCAGACTGGTCAGGTAGTGGAGCGTTACATCTTACTTGGACCCCTTATTGCGTATTTTGCAAGAAGTACATGAGATTGATCTTGCGAAACATTGAACTTCACAGTTACGTTAACCTGAAGTTAATCTGAACTACGCTTTGTATCACCCGTTTTTACCTACTGGTTTTAATTAATTCTCACTGTATTGTATTAGGAAAGAGCATTTACTGTTTTATGTACACTTTTATGATCTATGTTTCTAAATCAGATCGAATAGAGTTTAATGAATACTATGGCAGGACGGAGGTGAGGATTATGCATATCTATCCTCACTTTATTTGCATAGCAGTTCAAAGAAACGTAACACAACAATCATTAAACAAAAGACTACACAACCCATGAACCATTAGGGGGGTAGTCTCCAAGGCAACTCTAGTCCAATCATATCACAGTCCATCGTATATAATATCGTGACGTCCCTTCTGCTTCCTCTTTCTTCACTGCTCATCAGTTAAGCGCATTCCTTACATTTTTGGCTTAATCTGACGTTGCTGCTGTTTGTATAGCGGTTTCTTGTGCATGTTATTAGCATTATTGCCTTGATATTGTTTCATATTTCCTGCGCAGCAGGCTCTTTCCTGAGCACATTCTCCCCCTCTCATTTTCTCCCGCTGTGCGCTCTACGCGCGGTGAGATCCAGTCAGGCGCATCTGGTCGGAACGAGGCAGCTCCGTTGAGTGCTCCCGCTGGTCTTTATGCGCATTTGGGAATCCGGTCACTCCTTTAGTGTCCGCTTGATTCCCGACCAACCCTCGCCTAATTTTGACACCGCTACCCGGTGATTTCCCCACATGGCCATGTTAGTGACCAGTGCCACCTAGTGGTGGTAATTGGTATTGCACCTCAGTCTATTCTTATACCGGCTTCGGGGAAAGCCCAGTTGTTGGAGCACCGGCGAGGGGGCTGTCTTAAGGATTTTAAGGGCATTTGCTCTGTGCTCACACCCTCTACTATCATGTCTTCTGCAGAAGTCCATATTTACTCCTCCTACCAGGAAAGTGGAGGATGAATGGCCCCCCAACTTCTCCCTCCAGCAGTGGACCAAGCCCTCTCTCTGGCTATTTCTAGGGCGCTGGCTCCTCTTAGGGAGCAGGTTGATAAGCTTGCGAAAAGCATCCCTGGGGTGTTTAGTGACCCAGATCTGGTGGGGGCGGGTCCCAGTAGCTCCCAGCAGTATAATAAAAGGGCCATTAACATAACGTGGGTCACTTGGAAGGATTTGATAAACTTACAGAGACCTTCCTCAAGAATGCACAAACGCTAAAACATGCACCCTGCCGGGAGGAGGAGGAGCCCAGAGAAAATTGCTAAGCTGTCACCAATCTCCAAAAAGAGCTCCGACACTAACCACCTGAAGTGCATCCTGCTCAACACCCGCTCGGTCCACAGACACGCCATTGACCTTTGGAACCTTCTCGACAGCACATCGCCGGACATCGCCTTTCTTACAGAAACCTGGATGAACGCCTCATCAACTCCCGACATCGCCATAGGCATACCTGACGGCTACAAGATCATCCGAAAGGATCGCATCAACCAAACAGGAGGAGGCATCGCCATTATTCATAAGAACACCATCCGCATCACGACCAGTTCCGACGATGACCTCGCAGCCGCCGAACACCTTCACTTCCAGATCCACACCGACCCCAAGACCACACTCAGAGGCACCCTCATCTACAGGCCAACAGGACCCCGCACACAATTCAGCGAAGACATCACCGACTTCATCAGCCCACACGCCCTCCCCTCCGAGGACTACATTCTACTGGTAGACCTCAACTTCCACCTGGAAAAGAACAACAACAGCAACACCTCCACCCTTCTGGACAACCTCGCCAATCTCGGACTCAAACAACTTGTTGACACCCCCACCCACTATGCCGGGCACACGCTCGACCCAATCTTCACTTCCAGCAAGCACATCTCCTTCAATCACACCACAGCTCTCCATTGGACAGACCACAGCTGCGTTCACTTCAACTACAAAAAGACTACGACCTACAACCACCCACAACCAATTCCCTGCAGAAACTGGAACAAAATTACCACCGACCAACTCTTCACATCGCTTCACCAAAACCCTCCTGTAAAATCATCGGAACCAAACCTTGCAGCCACCAACCTCACACAATGGATCACCCAAAGTGCTGACGAATTAGCACCCTTGAAAAAACATCAAATAATACAAGGTAGCAAAAAAGCCCCCTGGTTCAACGATGACCTTAAGAAATCCAAGAAATGCTGTCGCACCCTCGAGAAAGCCTGGAGAAAAAACCCGACCACTGACAACCTGGCCACCTTCAAGAACGCCACCCGCAAACACCACCAACTGATCAGATCCACCAAGAAATCAGCATTCAAGGACCGACTCGACAACAATGCCCACAACAGCAAGGAACTATTCAACATCGTCAAAGAATTTACTAACCCCACCGCCGGCACCAACGACATCACTCCCTCCCAAGAACTCTGCGACTCCCTAGCCTCATTCTTCCACAACAAAATCACTGACATACATAACAGCTTTGAAAACCAGTCCGGAGACCAGTCCACCCCACCCAACTCCGAACTAAAACCCCCCTCCAAAAACCTCTACACCTGGAACCCAATCACCACTGAAGACACCATCTTCCTGATGAACTCCATCCACTCAGGATCGCCAACCGACCCATGTCCGCACCACATTTTCAACAAAGCAGACTCCATCCTCGCACCCCATCTCCGAGACGTCATCAACTGCTCCCTCAACTCCGCTACCTTCCCGGAAAGTTGGAAACATGCCGAACTCAGTGCCCTTCTGAAGAAACCCACAGCAGACCCCACTGAACTTAAGAACTACCGCCCCATCTCGCTCCTCCCATTCCCTGCCAAAGTCATTGAGAAAGCCGTCAACAGTCAGCTCGCCCCCTTCCTCGAATCCAACAAATCCCTCGACCCTTCACAGTCCGGCTTCCGAGCCAAACACAGCACCGAGACCGCCCTCATCGCAGCAACAGACGACATTCGAACACTACTGGACAACGGAGAAACAGCTGCCCTCATCCTACTTGACCTCTCCGCAGCCTTCGACTCAGTCTGCCATAGCACCCTTATACAACGCCTCAGCAACGTCGGAATACAAGGAAAAGCATTGGACTGGATCATCTCGTTCCTCGCCGGAAGAACACAGAAAGTCCGCCTCCCCCCTTTTAGATCAGAGGCCACCGAAGTCATCTGCGGCGTACCACAAGGATCATCACTCAGTCCCACCCTCTTCAACGTATACATGAGTCCCCTTGCATCCATTGCATGCTAACACAACCTCAACATCATCTTCTACGCAGACGACACCCAGCTGATCCTCTCCCTCACCAAAGACCCAAACAATGCCAAAACCAACCTACACAAAGGGATGAAAGAAGTAGCAGAGTGGATGAATAACAGCCGTTTAAAACTGAACTCGGATTAAACGGAAGTCCTCATCTTAGGCTCAACCCCTCCGCCTGGGACGACTCATGGTGGCGACCGGCCCTGGGAAATGCACCCATACCCACGGACCACGCATGCAACCTGGGCTTCATCCTGGACTCCTCCCTCTCGATGACCAGACAAGTCAACGCCGTCTCATCATCATGCTTCAACATCCTACGTATGCTCAAAAAAATCTTCAGTTGGATCCCCACCGAAACAAGAAAGACGGTCACACATGCACTGGTCACAAGCCGACTGGACTACGGAAACACCCTTTACGCCGGAACCACAGCCAAACTACAGAAAAAACTCCAACGCATCCAAAACGCCTCAGCCAGACTCATACTAGACATCCCCTGCCAAGCTCACATTTCCGACCACCTGAAAGACCTCCACTGGCTCCCCGTCAACAAGAGAATAACATTCCGCCTCCTCACCCACGCACACAAAGCCCTCTATGACCTAGGACCCGAATGTCTCAACACGCGCCTGTCCTTTTACACCCCCACTCGCCAACTTTGATCATCCAATCAAGCCCTCGCCGCAATTCCACGCGTCCATAGATCCACCATGGGGGAAAGATCCTTCTCCTACTTAGTGGCCAAAACCTGGAATTCTCTCCCCACCCACCTCCGCCTTACACAGAACCACCTCTCCTTCAGAAAACAACTAAAAACTTGGATATTCGATAAATAAAAGTACCCCCTCCCTCAAGCGCCTTGAGACCCTCTAGGTGAGTAGTGCGCTATACAAATGTTAAACTTGAACTTGAATATTGTAGACACAGACGGCGGGTTTCCCTTAGAGCATGGGTACTCACAAACTTTCTCTCGGGGGTCGAATTTACAGTGTGGTTTGTGGCCGAGGGCCGCACCAGTGGGGACGGGGTCATTTGGGGGCGGGGCTAGAGGGGGTAAAAAAAGACCACTGCCGTTTCAAAACATTACTAGACAGTGCTGTATTTCCAAAGCAGATGATCATGTAACTACATGCAGTACAGAACCTTGCAATTGTCAAACACCTTCAACGCAAGTCCCTGCTTCAAAAGCCAGTCCTTCCCCAAGAACAAATCAATACATACTGCAAAACAGGTGTTCACCCCTTTTGCATCCATGTCATTTAAGTGAGGTCAATGTCAGTTATGTCAGCCATTCTACCCTGCCTCTTTGGTGAATCCACCTTCATGGAAACGTGTTCAGGTGGTTCGGCGGGAGTTGGAGGTATCGGGGCACCCAAGGTGGATTGCAGTTTAAGGTTCCCTTCCCCATCTTCATTTCCCTGCCCCATCTTCCCTGCCTCATCTTCACGTCCCTGCCCCATTTTCACGCCCCTGCCCCATCTTCACGTCCCTGCCCCATCTTCATTTCACTGCCCCATCTTCACTTCCATTCCGTTCCCTCACCTCTTTCCATCCCTCCCCATTCACCTCCCCTCCCTTTCCATCCTCTCTCCCCTTATCTCTTTCTCTCCCACCCTTGTCTCCCACTCACTTTCTATTTGTTTCTCGGACCCCTGTTCAGCGTGCTTCATTGCTGTGCTGGCACAAATTAAGCATGTTTGTTTTCTGTCCCCCGAGCTCAGGTGTAGCCCACACCCACCCCCAGTAGCTAAACTGCAGGTCACAGGACATAGAAGACGGGGCTCTGCTATCCAGGGGGCACGTGCACGGTGATTGTTTATACAGCTAAATGGAACAGAGTCGACCCACTGTCTCAAGAACAGGCCCCGTACCTACCGGCTGGAACATCAGCAAGTGTGCTCTTACTTCAGGGGGAGCTTGTGAGGCACCCCGGCGACAATCCTCCTTTTTAAGGGCCCAGGCCCTTCCTGTGCCGCTGTAACAATCATTCATTCGGGGTCAGAGGTCTCGGGCTCCTGTTCCAACAACAATGCAGGTCTCTGCATGGAGCAGGTAATGTAAGACCCCTCTCCTGGTGGTGCATCCCTCTCCCTAGTGCACCATTATTCTGCCCTGTAGTGATGGCGTTAGGTCAGACACAGCAAGAGCAGGGAGATGAAACACTACATCAGCCTGTGTGACTCTACAGGCCAGGTAATGCCCCCCTAGTCGCAGGAGAGCAGCTGCATTTTTTATGTACTTTGGCAGTGGGAGCCCCGTCTCCACATCAGAGATAATTTGAGAAAGGGGGAGTGAGGAGAAAAGACAGACAGGGAGAGAAAGACAGTCGAGGGGACGGAAAACAGGAGTGAGGTGAAACACACAAAGAGAAGGAAGGGTGACATAAAAAAGAACAGATGAACAAGAAAAATGGACGCAGAAGTGCCAGAAGACAAGATGAGAAAGGAGGGCAAGAAGAAAATATATAGAGGGGGAGGGGAGAAAGAAAGAAAAAATCAGAGTGCTAAGAGTGACGAGGAGCAGAGAGTAGGAGACAGAGCTCCGACACCGTTCGTCAGGAACCGGCCTAGTTAGTTGTTCGGGAGTCGGGCTGCATCCAGGCCCGATGCCTCACGTGCATGCTCGATATGTAATTAATTAAAATGCTTGTGTCCGAGGCTGGAAGCGAGGGGCTGACTGAGGACTCCAAGAATGCGACCGAGCAGGGGAGCGCAGGAGGCAGGGATGACATTTGTGTACAGCACTTCAAGTTAACGCTTCCGATATTTAGCCAACCATACATAAGAAAAGCAAAAAGTGAAATATGACCACGGTTCACTTACCTGCAGTTAAACTATCGAGGCTGAAGACGACTGCAGTGAAGATTTTCCGTGGCTGGGGGCAGCGAGGACTTCAGTGTAGATTCTTCTGGAACGCGATGAAGGTGACGATTCTCCGGGGCTGCTACAAAGCGAGGAAGATTCTCAGGGGCTGCTGCAGAGAGGGACGTCGACACCACGGACACAGGAAGCTCCTTAACAGGTCCTTTAAAAGTCAGCTGTAACAGCGCTAGTTACAGCTGACTTTTAAAGCTGTTACAGCGGACTTTTAAAGGGCCTGTGCTTCGTGCCGGGGGGTGATGTCACAGGGGCGCAGTCAAATCAAAGTGAACCATAAGCAAAGAAGATGGCCACAGGAGCAAACGCTGTGAATACGTATTCAATACGTATTCACAACGTATGCGCCTGCGGCCATCTTCTCTGTTTAACTTTAAACTTTATCCATGAAGGACATGCAGGGCAACAGGGTCCGCGGGCTGCCAATTAAGGCCAGGTGGGCCGCCAGCGGCCCGCGGGCCGTACTATGAGTACCCCTGCCTTAGAGGGAGAGGGTGTATCGGACGATTTCTCCTCCGATGAGGATAAGGACTCGGGGCATCCCTGGCATCCAGAGTCCCACTCCGCTCAGTCCCCGGTTGCGGACGGGGTCCACTCGGACATGTTCGAGCCTACCCAAATTTACCATCCTAGGTCGGTGGAGTGGACCCCTGACGCCAAATGGGCAGAGTATGTGGTTGGGAAAAAGCATCAACCCCTTGAAAGGGAGATCAGGAGGGGAGAATGCCCCAGGCCCTCACTAAAGGGGAAGGTGGCACACTCGCCTGAAATTGATGAGAAACTATGTACCTTTTTCTCCAAGTACATTAGGGATCCCAAGAAAGAAATTGATAGGTCTTGGACGTGGTAGGGCCCTTGACCCAAATTATTCATTTGGTGGAACGTTCAAAAGAGTCAGGATCCCCTTGTCCACGGATATTGTGGCTGGTTGGGCAAACTACCCTAAACCCTAAAACACTACCCCCTCACCTACCCAAACACCACTGCACTACCCTAAACCCTAAAACACTACCCCCAGTACGACACCCTACACTACCAAAACATAACTGCACTACCCTAAACCCTAAAACACTGCCACCAGCACGGCTCCCTACACTACCCAAACACCACTGCACTACCCTAAACCCTAAATCCACCCACAGCACAACCCCTATACTACACAAACACCACTGCACTACCCTAAACCCTAAAGCACTACCTCAAGCATGACCCCCTTCACTACACAAACACCACTGCACTGCCTTAAACCCTAAAACACTACCCCCAGCATGACCCCCTACACTACACAAACACCTCTGCACTACCCTAAACCCAAAATCTACCCCCAGCATGACCCCCTACACTACACAAACACCACTGCACTACCGTTAAACCTAAAAGACTACCCCCAGCACGACACAATTCACTGCCTAAACACCTGCACTACCCTAAATCCCAAAACACTACCCCCAGCACAACCCCCTACACTACCTAAACACCACAGCATGACCCTAAACCCTAAAACATGACCCCCTACACTACACAAACACCACTGCACTACCCTAAACTCTAAAACACTAGAACCCAGCACGACCCCCTACAGTACACAAACACCACTGCACTACCCTATACCCTTAAAAAATACCCCCAGCACGACCCCCTACACTACACAAACACCACTGCACTACTGTAAACCCTAAAACACTACCCCCTACACTACACAAACACCACTGCACTACCCTATACCCTTCAAAATACCCCAGCACGACCCCCTACACTACACAAACACCACTGCACTACTGTAAACCCAAAACACTACCCCCTACATTACACAAACACCAATGCACTACCCTAAACCCTAAAACACTACCCCCAGCACAACCCCCTCACAACACAAACACCACTGCATTACCCTAAACCCTAAATCTACCCCCAGCACGACCCCCTACACTACCCAAACACCACTGCCATACCCTACACCCTAAAACACTTCCCCCAGCATGAACCCCTACACTACACAAACACCACTGCACTTCCCTAAACCCTAAAGCACTACCCCCAACACTATCCCCTACACTACACAAACACCACTGCACTACCCTAAACCCTAAAACACTACCTCAGCACTACCCCCTACACTACCAAAACACCACTGCTCTACCATAAACCCCAAAACACTACCCCCAGCACAACCCCCCACACTACACAAACACCACTGCACTACCCTAAACCCTAAATTACTACCCCCAGCACGACTCCCTACACTACCCAAACACCACTGCACTACCCTAAACCCTAAATCTACCCCAGCACGACCCCCTACACTACCCAAACACCACTGCACTACCCTAAACCATAAAACACTACCCCCAGCACCACCCCCTACACTACACAATCACCACTGCACTACCCTAAACCCCAAAACACTACCACCAGCATGACCCCCTACACTACTCAAACACCACTGCCCTACCCTAAACCTTAAAACACTACCCAAGCACGACCTCATACACTACCCATACACCACTGCACTACCCTAAACCCTAAACCACTATCCCAGTACGACCCCCTACACTACTGCACTACCCTAAACCCTAAAACACTACCCCATCACAACCCCCTACACTACCCAAACACCACTGCACCACCCTAAACCCTAAAACACTACCCTCAGCATGACCCCCTACACTACCCAAACACCACGCACTACCCTAAACCCTAGAAAAGAAACCCCCACCCCATGCCCAATCCCCTTTACCTCTCACTCCTTGTGGTTCCTCTCTCCTTGTGGTTCCTGCTTCACGTCGTCTCTGAGAGGCGGTGTACATCATTGTGAGGAAATGGAACAGTCTTTGTTTCCTTACAATGACATGGATCGTCCACATGTTTTAGAGAACGCTTGGTCATTTACCATGCATACCTTTACAACAAAATTAGTTGTAAAGGCATGCGTGGTAAATGACCATGCGTTCTAAAAAAAAGCATAATAATGACTTTGCGATGTACAATGCATGCGTCGTAATGCATGCGTTGTAATGGTATCGCAAAGTAAAAAATTCGTTGTAACGGCTGTTTATCGATCGAAGCTGGCCCTTGTTCTTCAGTGAGACGTTTATTTGATTAATTAGGAGGAAGAAATGTGTTTTTTTTTACCGAAAAGTGCATTCCCAGCTGTTGTATTGTGAAAGTGTCCGCGTGGCCTGGTTTCACTTCTGGTGAAAGAGTGGAAGAGTCTGTTTGGATCTAAAGGAGTTCTGTTGTTGGATGGGCCGGCGCGACACGTCATCAGAAAACATAGCTAATGGAAAGCATCCTCTCTGAAGTGTGGAGCAGTGCCATGAGAGGTCAACGAGTGTGCGTCCCACCGCAGTATGACCGTACCGCGTAACCCATGTGCCGTCTCCAGGGTACGCGAGGCAGAAGTGACATTGCAGGTCCTCTTGAAGACCGTTGTAGCACTAATTCTACATTTTGGTTCTAGGGCATTTTAACCTTGTTGTTCCTGACAGATACACAGAGAAGATAGGTGTTATTCAGTGCTCTCATTGCCTTTTTAGTGGGTTGTGGTGCTTGTCACTTAGCTGCCCCGCCGGTCCACACGACTGGGCACCCCACCTCGTGTGCCATCTGCAGGGCCTCTCCCTCAGATCACTGGTTTCGGTTTCTGGAGTGGCAACATAAACAGTTGCTCCCAAAGGACTAGACTGAACACTTAGGTGAATATCCCGCGCACCAACTTTCCACAGAAATTGTTTCCTAGCTCTCTCATGTCGACGAGGACGTCTAAAAAGCTGGGCTCCGCTCGCGACACCGTATGACATCATCGGAGCCATAAGAGGACCTCATAGGGATGCTGACGTCAGTTCCACCCATTTTTTCCGTGCCACTGAGGCAAACAGGCAGACCAAGACATTTTCACATGTATACATAGTATAATAAATATATATATATTCACTGAAATAACCATAAGTTTTAGGCACGTTATAGTTAGAAATGAGCATTTGAAAAAACCTTAGAAATTCACTGAAAAAACCATAGGTTTCAGGCATGTTATAGTTAGAAATTAGCATTTATAAAACCTTAGAAATTGACTGAAAAAACCATAGGTTTCAGGGGCGTTATAGTTAGTTGGACATTTCACTTGTACAAAACCAGACGGAGGCACAAGATGGCTGCCAATACTTCCTGATTTGGAGTGTTGACAGCCAATTAGCATACAGCTCGTGCTCGGCAGGGTGTGCGGATCCTGCGTGGCCATAGATATATCTATGATTTTACTTTTAATGTTCTCAGGAACTACTGAACGGATTTACACCATTTAACCAAAAGACACGAGTGGAACCATGCAATTTCCCATGGGGATTTTAGACACAACTACAGCCTGAACGGCTGAACGGAATTACATCAAATTTGGCAGAAAGCTAGATATTGGTCCAGAAAGAGTGCTTTTTGTAATTAAAAGTGTAAATCAGTTAAGTAGTTTTGGAGTTATTAAAGTAAAACGATTTAAGTATATCTAGAGATGCGAATACACCGCACATCCTTCGTGGATCGGCGGATCCATGTGCCAACAGTAAAGCCATGATTGGCTGATTGCAACCTGAGAGGAAAGTTGTGGCTGCCCTTTTGTGCATCAGGACTTGGTTCTCATGGGGGGAATAACATTTAAGAGTGATAGAAGTGTAGAAGTGGTCAGGGTAGAAGCATCCTGACCTTAAGGGACTGATGGAGGGGTCTTTGATGAACTCCCCATGGGTAAGACGTTGTCTGAAATTCACCAAACAAGCACTCACAGACCAACAAAAGCACTCACACACCCACTCATAGACCCACATTGCCACTCACACCCACTTGCACACCCATACAACCAATCACATAACCACACGTACAGCCACTAAAACACCAACTCACAGATCTACAAAACCAATCAACCAGTCACTCACAGACCCACACAGCCACTCACACACATACACCCACTTACACACCCACACAGCAACTCAGACGCTCACTCACACACCCATTCACACACTCACAAAAACCCACTCACACACCCATACCCAGGCAGTGATAGACTTATGGAAATTGCAATAGCATATATTGGTATAAAATGTGTTGTTGTTTTAGTATTGAATGTGTGCAATGTAACCGGTAGACCTCTTATTAGTCTGAGTATTCACCACAGATCAGTGGATCTATAAAATAAATTATAAAATGAAATTCTTGGTGCATTGCATTTATAGAAAGACTATATAAGTTACCTTACCTTACTTATTTTTTTATATATAAGACGGAATGTGTGAATACAATTAATTTATAAACTTGTGAAAATGTATATTAGTAAACTGAACTTATGGGTCAGATTGTAGTGCAATTTATATATTTTTTAAACTGTGACATTCCCTTAAAAACCAAAGGTTATAGGGACGTTGTGATTTGGAAATAGCATTAAAAAACCATAGCAATTTACTGAAGAAACCAAAGGTTACAGGGAGGTCATAGTTAGGGAATAGAATTTAAAAGACCGTAGAAATTCACTGAAACAAAGTTTACAGGGATGCTATAGTTAGGTTTAGATTTCATATACACAAAACCATAGAAGTTCAGCACTTATAGTTATAGTTATCTCATGTAACTAGAACTTGTGCCCTAAGGTAACTATAACTCATGCCCTCGCCAGGCACTGCTAATTACCCCACATATTACATCACTCATGACATCTTCTATGGCATCATTAATAATATCACTGCAACATTTGCCATTAAATTATTGGTGATAAAATGGTGCATGGCAGGGGCATGACTTATAGTCACCTTTGGGCACGAGTTATAGTTACTTGAGATAACCATAACTGCTGAATATTTATGGTTTTGTGTGTGTACAATCTGAAGCTAACTATAAAGTCCCTGTAACCATTGTTTTTTTCTGTAAAAAACAACATATATATTAAAACAAGAAAGGCATATAAGTATTCACGGGATAACCAGACTATAAAACAAGTCACATTTTTACATTTGCCAAACAATATGACTTTTTGAAGAAGAAACAGCAACCACGGGCCAAACCCAGTGGGGAACAATGGAAAACAAACAAAGAGGCGGAGTCAGAATCCGTGTCTGAGTCCAGTTCAATTCAAAGCGAGATTGATTCTGACAACAGTCAAGGAATGAGACATCAAGGGAGAGAAGACATAGGCACCCTTACCCCGGGAGAGGAACTGGATTGTGTACAGCGGGTGTGGCGCCAGACGCTCAGACCATGGAAGCCCAAACAGAATCCAGAACACGATGCAACAAAACAAGGAAAGTCAGAAGGCAAATCCGACAATGAAAGAAACAGACAACCACGAAACAAAAAATGGAACAAGAAGTAACGCCCAATACCAACACAGTGGAGAATTTATCTTCTGTCCAATTGGATCAAGCCAAAATCCAACTTCTGGCATTAGGAGTATCCTACTGTCCAGAAAGTAGCTTGAACTATGTACAAACTTGAGTGGACATATATAAGTTTATCTGCAAAATGAAACTGAAAAAGTACTTTGTCATCAAGAACTCCAATAACAATCAGACCCCGGAGCCAATAGCCAGCAGAGAATTGTCCAGTGGGGATTCCCAATCTGCACTGTTAGTTTCCAATATCCCATTGCTACAAACTCTGGGAGCCCTATCAGAAGAAAACAATCAGGAAACTATATCTTCATCTCACGCCCTGATAAAAGAAATGGGTATTGCTACATTAAGGACTAAAAAATCCCCCTTTAAACCCAAATCCACCTTTGTCCCGATTATGCCACGTGATGCCATCTATATATATCAAGATGTGATAATTGACAAAGTAGAGAAATTATGCCTATCAATGAAAGGTCAAAAAGGGGGAATCAATTTCAAATATAAGCGTTACCAAGACCTGATCAAAAAGTTTCAAGATCATAGTGAAGTTATAATAAACAAATCGGACAAAGGGGGCAATATAGTCCTATGGCCCAGGAGTGATTACTTAATCTAAGTCGCTAAACATTTAAATGATGACAAATGTTACAGAAAATCTAACTTTCAGCAATTATTATCACTAAATGCGTTTTGCCTAAAACATTTGAACACCTGCTCACCAATGATGAATTCTCTTATTTGCGGAGAGAATTTCCGGTTATTCCCATTATGTATTTCATACCAAAAATACATAAAGACTAACCCAGTCCCCAGACGACCCATTATTAGTGCGAGAGGGGGCATATTAGAAAAGATATCTGAATATGTGGGCGTTTATTTTCAAGATCTAGTAACTGAGCTCCCTTCGTACATAAGGGACACAAATTATTTCTTTGAAAAAATGAGGGGTACACCATGGACAGAAGATTACCTACTGGTCACTTTAGACATATGTGCATTGCATACCAGTATTAATCATTTAGACGGTATAAATGCAGTACAATTCTTTCAAAAGAACAGATCTATAGAGCAGTACCAACATGGGAAAATTATTTTGGATATGATATCGTTCTGTTTACATAATAACAATTTCATGTTCGATAAAGACATATACCAACAGATTAGAGGAGTCGCAATGGGAGCCTGCTTCTCCCCCAGCTATGCGGGTTTACACATAGGCTGGTGGGAGGAGCAGGTCCTCAAAGTGAAGTTCAGGGACATTTGGGATGAACGCATCATTTGTTGGATGCGTTTCATCAATGATATTCTTTTTATTTGGAATGGTACTAAGGAAACGGCTAACATATTAATTGAGACCTTGAATACGAACCTTAATCTTCAATTCACAGCCTCAGTTGATAGTGAATCAATAGATTTTTTAGATGCACATCTTTATATTGAAAACAACAAAATAAAAACCTCTCTTCACAGAAAAAGCACCGCAGGAAACTCCACACTTCATGCATCAAGTTTCCATCCTGTACATTTGATCAGGAGTATCCCTTATGGGGAATTCCTTAGATTATGCAGTTTTTGCAGTACAGAAACCACATTTGAGAGCTGTGTAAAAGAAAGTAGAAGTAGATTCAAAGCTAGAGGTTATAGTTACAAGATTATTAATCAGGCACGTCAAGTGCAGACATGCTATGTACTAAAGAGATACCATCAAATGGAGACATAAGCTCCCGCTCCAATGTAGATTTGGTAAAAATAGAAATGAGATTCATAACCAACTTCAATAGTCAACATAGAATGATCAGGGCCATAATAAACAAACACTGGCCAATTATACAAACAGATGCTGCCCTAAACCAACTGTTTCCTGCTCCACCGACGTTGACATTCAGAAAGTCTAAATCGATGCATAATGCCCTAGTTAGCTCTAGCCCGGAGTTGGTCGCCTACAAACCAAAATCCAGTGCTATGTGATTAGCACCACGTAATGGATTCACTAAGTGTAATATATGCTGTGCATGTAAATTTCAGGATCAATAAATCCCAATACAATATGGTATTTGGCCCTAATAAGAGTAAACTGCAGGATAGGTACAATTGTTGCACAGAGTTTGCTGTCTATGTATTAAGCTGCACATGCGGTTTACAATACATGGGCAGCACAAAGTTGCAAGTTCATGTGAGCATCCTGCTATGCTGCAAAAAGGCCCTGTAACAAAAACGGCCCCCAGGGGCCCAAAACCTGTCCCCACCCGTGCAGCGTACTGGGGAATTGCCCGGTGCCCACTATGGCCAGTCCAGCCCTGCTGTTAACTTTATAATTGTCATGGACGCGTGTATACAAAAAGTCCTAGTGGAGTCTGTTTTCCATTTCTCACTGTATCACGTGATACACACATGGTTTTAGGTGCATAAACGCCATGACAGACTCTATGCTCTTCATGTGCTCAAGCCCAGTCAGTGGGAGAAACACCTCATCAGGCATGTACAGCACCATCAAAAAAAGGAAGAAAAATATCATTCAACTGGCGTCCATGTCCCGTTTATCACCCAGCCGCTGTGCGAGTCTTAGTGAAATATATATACTTATGAGGAAATAAACGCTACTGCTTGCACTTACTCTGGGCTCGTGTCTGCTTCTTCGGTGCTTGTTGGAAACCTCTCGCTGCACCTGATCCTTTCAAGCGGCTTCTGAGATATATATATATATATATATATATATATATATATATATATATATATATATATATATATATATATACAGCAAACCACTTCACACCTGACGGTAGAAGAACAAAGGGCACAGCAGGGGCTTCACAGGCTGTTTTATTTGGAGATTACGGTACAAAAAGCAGTGGTGATGGACGGAGCATCTGAATCAATCAAACACTCACATCCAGCCAAAAGATCTGGGTTTAATCCATCACCGTTCTTTAGCCCACTCTGCCACCCGGTTTCTGGCATTCCAACCCCCTTTTTTACCGCTTTTGGCCTCCACAAGTGTGGCAGGGTATGCTCAGACGTGAGTCCCTTGCTCACTTTGCCACTCGATTCAAGCAAGCCAGGCAGAAGACGGCTGGAATGCCAGAAACCGGTCCTCGGAAGCTTGTTTCCGGTCCAGGGAAGACATGGCTTGGCAGTTCGGGCTGGACTGTTACCATGAGGCACAGGGTCAGACTGATTTGCATATAGCCATGTCTGAACTGGGGTCGCAGAGTGGGCTAAAGAACGGTGATGGATTAAACCCAGATCTTTTGACTGGGTGTGAGAGTTTGATTGATTCAGATGCTCCGTCCATCACCACCTTTTTTGAACTGCTTTTGGCCGCCATAAGTGTGGCAGGGCATGCTCAGACGTGAGTCCCTTGCTCACTTTGCCACTGGATTCAAGCAAGCCGGGCTGAAGACGGCTGGAATGCCAGAAACCGGTCCTCGGAAGCTTGTTTCCGGTCCAGGGAAGACATGGCTTGGCAGTTCGGGCTGGACTGTTCCCATGAGGCACAGGGTCAGACTGATTACCATATAGGCATGTCTGAACTGGGGTGGCAGAGTGGGCTAAAGAACGGAGATGGATTAAACCCAGATCTTTTGACTGGGTGTGAGTGTTTGGTTGATTCAGATGCTCCGTCCATCACCACCCCCTTTTGCACCACTTTTGACCGCCATAAGTGTGGCAGGGTATGCTCAGACGTGAGTCCCTTGCTCACTTTGCCACTAGATTCAAGCAAGCCGGGCTGAAGACGGCTGGAATGCCAAAAACTGGTCCTCGGAAGCTTGTTTCCGGTCCAATGAAGACATGGCTTGGCAGTGCGGGCTGGACTGTTCCCATGAGGCACAGAGTCAGACTAATTTGCATATAGTCATGTCTGAACCGGGGTGGCAGAGTGGGCTAAAGAACGGTGATGGATTAAAACCAGATCTTTAGACTGGGAGTGAGTGTTTGATTGATTCAGATGCTCCGTCCATCACCACCCCCTTTTGTACCGCTTTTGGCCGCCATAAGTGTGGCAGGGTATGCTCAGACGTGAGTCCTTTGCTCACTTTGCTACTGGATTCAAGCAAACCGGGCTGAAGACGGCTGGAATGCCAGAAACCGGTCCTCAGAAGCTTGTTTCCGGTCCAGGGAAGACATGGCTTGTCAGTTCGGGCTGGACTGTTCCCATGAGGCACAGGGTCAGACTGATTTCCATATAGCCATGTCTGAACTGGGGGGGCAGAGTGGGCTAAAGAACGGTGATGGTATATACCCAGATCTTTTGACTGGGTGTGAGTGTTTGATTGATTCAGATGCTCCGTCCATCACCATCCCCTTTTGTACCGTTATTTGGAGATTAGGCAGACCGGTTTCAGCACATAGCTTTCTTCAGTGCCAGCAGTCCAAATACACCGTTCCTCCCACTTCGAGTCTTAAAATTCGGCCCCTCCTTCCCAGTGGAATGAGGCTCACCTGCACTGGGTTCTTCTTAACGTTGCCCCAATCACGAGGACTACCAGTCCCACAATGCAACGTGCGAATGTCCAGTGCATGTGGAAAAAACTGTGGCAAGTTTGTATTTTCACTAGCCTTGTGTCCCATTCTTTCAACCATCGACCCCACAGGCACCCAGTTCGTAGGCGCAAATCCAGTGACAGCCTCTCGTCAAGCAGTCTTGACCCGCTGTACTACAGCAGCTTCTCTGTGCTTAGCAGGTTACGGTGGCGGGTCACAGATGGTCCGATACCTCGGCTAACTTCAAACAGATTTCCCATGTCTCTGTGACCGCACGATGAAAGGGTCCAGGGTTTCAGCACATAGCTTCCTTCAGTGCCAGCAGTCCAAATACACCGTTCCTCCCACTTCAAGTCTTAAAATACGGCCCCTCCTTCCCAGTGGACTGAGGCTCACCTGCACTGGGTTCTTCTTAACGTTGCGCCAATCACAAGAACTACCAGTCCCACAATGCAACGTGCGAATGTCCAGTGCATGTGTATATATATGAAGCAATTCTCCCCACACACATTCACCCTTTACAGGTAATACGAATAGTAGGCCCGATGTCTGGTGCCAGTTCTCAGTGCTTTATTGTGCAAATCAAAGATAGCTCAGCTAGTCCGCCATGACACGTGTCGACGTTTTAATCACATCACGTGCTGCTAATACAAATGAGGATACTTATAATGCAAAATCGCGGGAAGAGTGGCATTGCTCAGTGCAGTTTATTCATAAAAACTGAAGAAATACCTATGAAAATCACGTCATGATTAAATAGCAGATATAGTGTCTAAAATCAATGATCATCCAAAGTATAATCACTATAAAAACATGTTGTAAAATACATTATTCATAAATATATAAAGTTTGAATAAATATTTAAATATTCGTATAAATGCATTTTAATTCATCACAAATATTAGTTGATTTATTCAGTTCTTCAATGTTATTAACTACGAATAAAACCCAAGTGGGCATATATGTGCATTATTGCCATTTCTAATTGATACCTAGAATAGAGCCCTGTTTTGTACTCCTCTACATAGTGCAAAAAACAATGTGCTAATTATGTGCAAATACTACTATGAAGTGTCTTTATATATATATATAAAAAATAGGGCTATCCTAAAAAGAAAAACCCACTATATTTTATAAATGTGCACATCTAAAAACCAGGGACGAAAGATCAGCCTTTTTAAGTATGTTATCCATTTTTTTTACTATCTTCCTCCCAGACACACCGCTAGGTAATCTGCAATTACCCTTGTTAGGCTGCCCTGGAACTATAAGCAGGTATACATATCTTCACTCACATTTAAACCTGCAGGATTTTTACTGTCAAATTCCAATAAGTACCGTGTCTCAAGGAGACGTAATTGTGTTTCTCTATTTCCTCCTCGCTTGAGTGGCAGCACTGTATCAATTAAAAAATACTGTAGATATTTAGGATCACTTTCATGCAACTGCTCAAAATGGCGTGCCACAGGGTATGCTTGATCTTTCCCGGTGATGGCCCTAATGTGCTGCAGTATCCGTTTGCGGGTGCTCCCCACATACCGCAACCCACATGGACACTGCAGCACGGGGAGTTACTAAAGGCAATGTCGGGGCAGGCGGGGATCGGGGTAGGGCTGCTGGTGCAATGTCGGGGCAGGCGGTTGTAGGGGGAAGCCTGAAAGCACCCGGACAAGATTGGGGTGGGCTGCTAGTATATATATATATATATAAGAACTCTGGGTAGTTTAACTGTTTAGATGGAGGAAACCTCTAAAGAGCACCCTACAACACCAGTGCCTGGGTCCTCATCCAGTGCTTAGTTTGTGAAAGATTCAGAAAAAGGGGTGGTGATGAACAGAGTGTCTGAATTAAGCAGACCACTCTTACCCAGTCCAAAGATCAGGGCTTGATCCATCACCGTTTTTCAGCTCACTGCACCATCCCAGCTCAGAACTTGGCTATATGTAAATTAGTCTGACCCTGGCCCAGTGCATCATGGGAACAGGGCAGACCAAACTACCAAGCCAATTCTTATACTGGGAAGGAAACAAGCTACCGGGGACCGGTTCATGGCATTTCAGCCGTCTTCGGCCCGGCTTGCTTGAATCCTAATGGTGCAATGAGCTAGGGACTCACATCTGAGTATACCCTTCCACGCTTATGGTGGACAAAAATGATTCAGAAAAGGGGGTGGTGATGAACAGAGTGTCTGAATTAAGCAGACCACTCTTACCCAGTCCAAAGATCAGGGCTTGATCCATCACCGTTTTTCAGCTCACTGCACCATCCCAGCTCAGAACTTGGCTATATGCAAATTAGTCTGACCCTGACCCAGTGCATCATGGGAACAGGGCAGACCAAACTATCAAGCCAATTCTTATACTGGGAAGGAAACAAGCTACCGGGGACCACTATAGGTGTGGCAGGGTATACTCAGACATGAGTCCCTTTCTCACTGCATCATCAGGATTCAAGCAAGCCGGGCCGAAGACGGCTGAAATGCCAGAAACCGGTCCCCGGTAGCTTGTCTCCTTTCTGGTGAAGAATTGGCTTGGTAGTTTAGTCTGCCCTGTTCCCATGATGCACTGGGCCAGGGACAGACTGATTTGCATATAGCCAGGTTCTGAGCTGGGATGGTGCAGTGAGATAAATAACGGTGATGGATCAAGCCCTGATCTTTGAACTGGGTAAGAGTGGTCTGCTTAATTCAGACACTCTGTTCATCACCACCCCCTTTTCTGAATCGTTTTTGGCCACTATAGGTGTGGCAGGGTATACTCAGCAATGAGTCCCTTTCTCACTGCATCATCAGGATTCAAGCAAGCCGCGCCGAAGACGGCTGAAATGCCAGAAACCGGTCCCCGGTAGCTTGTCTCCTTTCTGGTGAAGAATTGGCTTGGTAGTTTAGTCTGCCCTGTTCCCATGATGCACTGGGCCAGGGACAGACTGATTTGCATATAGCCAGGTTCTGAGCTGGGATGGTGCAGTGAGATAAATAACGGTGATGGATCAAGCCCTGATCTTTGGACTGGGTAAGAGTGGTCTGCTTAATTCAGACACTCTGTTCATCACCACCCACTTTTCTGAATCGTTTTTGGCCACTATAGGTGTGGCAGGGTATACTCAGACATGAGTCCCTTTCTCACTGCATCATCAGGATTCAAGCAAGCCGGGCCGAAGACGGCTGAAATGCCAGAAACCGGTCCCCGGTAGCTTGTCTCCTTTCTGGTGAAGAATTGGCTTGGTAGTTAAGTCTGCCCTGTTCCCATGATGCACTGGGCCAGGGACAGACTGATTTGCATATAGCCAGGTTCTGAGCTGGGATGGTGCAGTGAGATAAATAACGGTGATAGATCAAGCCCTGATCTTTGGACAGGGTAAGAGTGGTCTGCTTAATTCAGACACTCTGTTCATCACCACCCCCTTTTCTGAATCGTTTTTGGCCACTATAGGTGTGGCAGGGTATACTCAGACATGAGTCCCTTTCTCACTGCATCATCAGGATTCAAGCAAGCCGGGCCGAAGACGGCTGAAATGCCAGAAACCGGTCCCCGGTAGCTTGTCTGCTTTCTGGTGAAGAATTGGCTTGGTAGTTTAGTCTGCCCTGTTCCCATGATGCACTGGGCCAGGGACAGACTGATTTGCATATAGCCAGGTTCTGAGCTGGGATGGTGCAGTGAGATAAATAACGGTGATGGATCAAGCCCTGATCTTTGGACTGGGTAAGAGTGGTCTGCTTAATTCAGACACTCTGTTCATCACCACCCCCTTTTCTGAATAGTTTGTGAAAGAAGCATTGCTGGGTCACCAAGTTTAGTTCAGAAGCCTGCCGCCAGCACAAACAAAGGTTGTGGTGCCAAATAGGAAGGTAGGTAGTCTTGATTCCACCACATGACTCCTTAATCCATCACCAGAAAGTCCCTGTCTCTTTATCTCACTCTTGCAGGTTTCTTTTTTCATCCCTGCTTTCTCCCTTTGTCGCTGTTTTTTTCCTTTTCTTTCCCCCTTGTTCTCTCTTGCTACTGAGCAAAGTTTATTGAGGAAAAGCAAGCACCTGTCCCCAAAAAACAAGTGCAGGTGGGATCCACCTGCAACCAGCGACTCAAACCGAGCACTTGCCTCATTTGTTAATACGCATTGCCATTTTATGAAGAACTATTATTGGAAGCAAATATACAATTTTAAGGACGTTTTGCAGAATATGTTATTGATAAACTAATGAAATATATTTCTTATCATGTGTAAAAGAGACCAGAGTCCATGGGACCCAGTCTATTTATTTTCTAATCGGAGACTGTAGAATTCAGTTAGTTATCAAAGGGTGAACGCTTGGGTCATTATGACTGATTAGCTTCTATGCAGGTGGGTTAAGTGAAATGCTACTTGCAGAAGTACATTCACTCAGTGTCCGTGTGCAGTACTATAAAATATGCAATAGAGGTTCTTGAGAACAGGTTCAGAGATGTAAAACGACTCGTCCTTCGAGGAGACTCACAGATAATGTCAACGTCTTTCAATCTTCTCTTCAACTTCAGGCAACCGTGGAAATCGTTTTTCATTTTCCGCTCAGCACTCCTAATTTTCTGTGCTCTATGCAAGCCAAGACTATACTTTCTCTGCAGGCCTCACTTCGTATTAATTTAAATTTACAGCCATCCCGTTGTGCAAAAACTCCAAATAGGGCCAAAAAGCTGAAAGATTTCTGTCAGGAGTCTAATAACGTTTTTAATTGGCTGTCAGTGCTGGGGTGATGTTTTGAGATATAATAGTCTTTGGTGGAATTTCAGAGACGTAAGCGACTTCCCGAGGCGTACTACACATTATCTGCCCTGGGAGCACAACATGCGCGTGCTGTGTGATGAAGGCTATTACAGGAGCTTCTGTTTAGTATTCTCAGAAGGGGAAGAATTAAATCAAAAAGGTTAATTACTTTCCAGGTCCAGATTGGGAGTTGCCCGTCTTCCTTTTTTCAGTGTTCTGAATTCTATTTTCATTTTTGGGCTGTTTGCAAGATGTTTCAAAATGTTATCAGACTGTGATTATAAGAACTAATTTTAAAAAAATGCTATACGGCTATCATAAAATTCCATACATTGCTGCCAACATAACATAACATAACGTGTTTGAGGAAGGTAAACAGCGAAAAGCTTTCCAATGAAAGCTTGCTTTCTAGCGGTGGGTTTCTTGGAGGGATCGCTGTCACGTGCCCTTTCCTCTCCCTACAATTCAGATTTTTAGGGTGTCCATTCCACACATCTTCTTAAAGGGGGAAACCTGCAAAGGGCAATTCAGGAAATGGCCATGGGGCATATGGCTTGCAACCACAGTGTAGATCCCTTGAGGCCCTTATAAACCATGGATGAGCGAGTTAGTTGTTTCCCTCTGCCAAAGTACCAGGTCCCACCACCAGGATGTCCCTCTCGGTGCAGTGCGAGAGGGAGAAATTGCACCTCTAATGTGGCCTTATTACCACCTCTATCATCGCCAGCATTCTACCCAACCCACTCCACGACAGGACCAACCCCCTGATTCTGATTGGGCAGGTGGAGGGGAAGGATGCTGGTTGGTGACTGTAGCTCTTCATTTCCGGTTCCTTTTTGGCCCAGGTTATCTCTGGTGATTCCACCATTGGATCGCTACACATACACAGTGGATGGGGCAATCCCCGGGAATTCCCTCAGCACCAGGGTGTGGGGTGACTTTGGTCACTCCTTACACTTTGAGATGCATTGGTAACCAAAAGGATTACCCTCCTCTGGGTGTGTGCACAGACTCTTGCAAATGGAAAATCCATGGATTATCTTGCTGACATTGCATGCACATGTAGTACTCCCCTTGCATGTATGTATGTATTGGTTTTTATTAAGCGCCTATCTCACCCGTAGGCCTCATAGCGCGAGCTGAAAAAGAGGGCTAGGTCAGAGGAGATTGTTTTTTTTCCCTTTCTTTCTTACAAAAGCCATGTTTTTAGGGCTTTACGAAAAGTTTTGTGATTCGTTTCAAGACGCAGTTGCAGCGGTAAGGTATTCCATGTCTCCGGTGCGGTTCTGGAAAAGGATCGGTTACCGTTTTTCACCGTGCGGACCTTAGGAACTGTCAGAAGGTGTTTATTTGCTGAGCGAAGTGTTCTTGTCCGTTGATATTGATTCAGTTTCTTTGCCAGATATGTTGGGCCATTATTGTTGATTGTTTTATGTACAATGCAGCACATCTTAAATGTAATCCTCTTTTTAATAGGGAGCCAGTGAAGTGGTCTTAGGCTGGGAGCCGATGGTAAGCGCGGGGGGAGATTTAGCACTAACCTCGCTTCTTTCAGATGTGTGTGCGCATCCCAGGAAACGTAACCCTTGGGTATCAATCAGTGCATATTGGAAGACCTGGACCATGGGGAATTGCCAGTACCGTTCATATACACAGGTCGGCCAAGGCAATCCGGAGGAATTCCCAAGGGAAGGGTGCATCTAAGAGGCCATTCCTGTCAGATGCTCCTGCTCATTTTATAATAAGAATACAGATATCAGAATAGAAGTGCCTGGCCTGTAGTGGTGGCGGCTTTATGGTCTTGGTTGAAGTGGTTCTCCAACCAGGTCTACCTGAATTTCACCCTCCATGCACCCAAAATTGACACTTTACTGACCTACAGAACTGAATAATCCCACACTAACTGCTACTCTAAATCCAATAAGCTTATCAATAGCATTGCCCATTTTTTCCACCCTTTTTCACCACACAACCACACTACAGACTTCTGCAATTTCATTTTCTGACACTCGCCGCTGGGGAACATTTGTATTGATGGTGTGACAATTCCGGTCTCGAATTGCATTGAGCAAGCACTGAGCAAACATGCCAGGCTGCCTCTTCATTTGAGAAGGAGTTCTCCCAAAATTCAACCAATTTTCTTTGAATTTTCTTTTGATTATGGCCTAGCAATCAATGTGAGTAAATCAACGTTTTTGACCATTCAGCCCCACATGAAATTAAGGGGGGTTGTGGTATTGGATGGGGGAAAGTTGAAACGTGTTCCTGACTTTCATTACCTTTGCATCCGTCTATCTAGTGCCAATTCCTGAACAAGCCTGGTTACTAAAAGCAGCTACTATCCTAACACCTTAGAAGTAGCTGAAAATAAATTCCTGAGAACAGCCCTCAAACTTCCCTTGAAGCACTCCTTTTGTGTTCAAGGTTTTAGAGATGTTTTGGATAGGTCACAGGGAGGAGTGGTATTGTCGTGGTTAGACTATGTCAAGCAGTCCCCTTTTACCTTGGGACTACTAGAGTATTGAGGAGACCCAAGCACAATTCCACCAACAGCAGAAAAAAATGTGAAACACATTTACTGGTAACATGAGGAGGCTAGACTTGTCAAACAGCAAGACCTTGGAACCCTTATCGAACATTTCTTAGAGTTCAAGCCACTTGCACAGTTTGAGAACTACATGGATGATATTGAGCCCCCATTTATTAAATCACTCTATATAAGGTCCACGCTGGGCACACTTCCACTCATCACGTTTCCTGGCAAATGGAATGGGACAGTAAAATTTGTGCTGCCTGTAGGAGGAATGATGAAACAGATGACCATCTACTGCTCTTTTGTCCCAATTATCGTAAACAGCTTTCTAGGTGTCATACAGTATGGGGTTGAAGTGAGAATATGTAGAGCAGACATGTCCCAGGTAATTGTTTTTTCCCTTGCCAAGTACCTAGAGAAGAGCTTTCCAAACTGTGTGTCACAACACTTTAATATGTGTCAGCTGCCGACTGTAGGTGTGTCGCGCGACGCAGTCTAGGCAACACGGTCTAAGCATCATGCAGGATGGTACTGCGCATGCTACTGACACATTACCTGTTCCTGTGGAAGAGGATGAGTCTCCTGTGGTGGGCCACGAGCTGTGGTTGGATTCAAAGCATTGCTGCTGTTCGCTGCCACCCTCCTGCAGAACTGTTGAAGCATCAGGCAGCGGCAGTGGCGGTGATAAGACTGCTGCATCTCCAGCCTGTGGCTCCTGCAGAGCAGCACTCTGCACCACCCCGCAGTCCCGTTCAATCTACTAGCAGGGGGAGGCTGTCAGCACCATCGCCAGTGGCCATGCGGCGCTCATTGCTGCTGCCCTCCCGCAGACCTGTAGAACCTCTAGCAGTGGCGGTGATCAAAGACATTGGTGGCTCCTGCAGCTCTTGCTGCTACCACCCACTGCAGATCCTTTTAAGCTTATGCAGGGGAGACAATAGCATCACCAGTGATGTGGCTCCTGCTGCTCCACATGCTCACAGCTCCTGCAGCACTCTCTGCTGCCACACCCCACAGACACATTCAAGCTTATGCAGGGGGTGACAACAGCATCACCAGTGATGTGGCTCCTGCAGCTTCACATGCTCGCTGCTCCTGCAGCGCTTGCTGCTGCTGTCCCCAGTAACCCACTGAGAAACATCCTGACAAGCACATACAGTGAGCCACAAAAGAAGATCCCCCTTTTGTACCACTTTTGGCCGCCATAAGTATGGCAGGGTATGCTCAGACGTGAGTCCCTTGCTCACTTTGCCACTGGATTCAAGCAAGCCGGGCTGAAGACGGCTGGAATGCCAGAAACCGGTCCTCGGAAGCTTGTTTCCGGTCCAGGGAAGGCATGGCTCGGCAGTTCGGGCTGGACTGTTCCCATGAGACACAGGGTCAGACTGATTTGCATATAGCCATGTCTGAACTGGGGTGGCAGAGTGGGCTAAAGAACGGTGATGGATCAAACCCAGATCTTTTGACTGGGTGTGAGTGTTTGATTGGTTCAGATGCTCCGTCCATCACCACCCCCCCTTTTGTACCACAAAAGAAGATCCGGCAGCCATCTTGGCATTGGACTGTAAATCCCTGCCTTTGCTTTGACATCATAAAATCTAGCCAAGAATAAATGGCCATCATAAAGGCATGAACAAATTCAATATATCTCTGACACCTACGCTTATCGTGCTTGGTGGCTCTCTTCAGACCACAGCTATTGCACCACCTGATTGAAGATGAAGAAGTGAAAAAAGAAAACTCTCCAATCGTGTGATAGTAAATGCAGCCAACTCCTACCTCTCCTCCTGCTACCATCTGAATTCTTACTGTGATCTCCTTCTAAGTAGCCATTTTTTAACTGGTCCAAGCCTTGACATATGCAGTGGCCCTTGAGAGAATCCTGCCCAGGGGGCAAGATAAGGCAAACAAAAAGACAACCTGGATAAGTTTATAATTAAGAAACAAAAAGCTGGTGAAGCTGACGTTTATGATTAACAAAATGTAGCAGTTATTGAGGAAAGTACGCAAGAATCAACTGAACGGTCTGTCTCAGTACATAAAAAGTGTAAAAGAAAAATCTCCAATCCTCGTTTATACAATACAGCTTATATACAAATGATGTTCACATTTTCTGGTAATGAAAACAATCATTGTCCCCATTGTTTAGTTTGTGGGGATATACTTGCAAATGAAAGTATGGTACCAAATAAATTAATGGTAATCAGGGCAGGGGTAGTTCGTCCTTGGCCAAGATGGTCACAGAAAGTTGATCCACATGGCTGTTTGTCCTGTCGCTGAAAGACCTGTTGGTTAGATCTTGGTGCCCTTACACACCTGTTAGGGTGTCATGCTTCATCATTGGGCGCTCCTCGTCTAGCCAGCGCTGCACGGCTTGACGGGCCTAGGGGCTCTTTTTTGGAGATCTTTTGATCCAAAATCACCATGTAGATGAATGCTGCTTGTGAGGGGGCTAGCTAACAGTGCCCCTAGTGATATGAGTGATATACGTGAGTGGTGAATAAAATAGACTCAGGTATCCTAGAAATTGAATTTTAGAAAGGCAGGATACTAGGTCTAGATTAAAAGCAGTGGTGCTATCATGTGGTCATAAAGTAACGGGATAGCTTTGGGTGTCAGATATTCCACATGTTTCGTGCCTCGACAGCCCCAAAAAATCAGGCGGCACTTCTTCAGGACCAGAAATAGTGCAGTGTGCCTCAAACTGAGGCTTAGGGTCTCCCTTCTAATAAGGGATGACCTCTCAAGGTTTTACGGCCTTCCTCTAAAATGTAGGCTGGTCTGTGGTTCCACCTATAGAAAAGGAAGACATAAGGTGGAAAGATACATACGACAGGTAATTAAAAGGACACTTGGCCTTCATTGTGGTACATAGGTGAACTCATCCATGTCTCTAAGATAGGTGATATGTGTCTGCTTGTTTTAACAGTACAGTGATCAGCGTTCACAGACTGAAGCTCAACAGACTTCCAATACCAATATATCTAGTTAGCAACACGTAGATGTGCCAGGTGTATAGTAGTGTTAGTACATACACCAACTCCACACGCATGACTTGGTGGAGGGAAGGCTTACACATAAGATGTGGTAAAATATGTTTATTGTAAATATTATATTTTGAGCTAGAAATAGACTTACCTCATAGGAGGCAGATTCAAGCTCCTTATGACAAGAATGGAGGGTCCCGATCAAGTTGAGGGACACCTTCATATGAGAGGGGAGAAGAGAAAGGAGCATATGTGATCATGAAAAAGAGAGAATAACATGTTTCAGAATTGGCATGTATAACAAGTGTTATGATCAGAAGTAAGGTCCATTTAATGTCATAAGGTTATTTAGAATGAAATAAAACCAGAAACAAATGAATCTGAGCACAGGTCTCTATATGAGGATGGCTTGCCAATTGCCCTTGGGAGATGATCAGGCATGATATTGACAACAAATTTGCCAAAATTCTCTCTTCAGGGTGCCGGTGTCTTACAGTGTGTTCTGCATATTGTGTTGTCAACGTTAAAGTGATAAGAGAGGGAGCAATATGCACTGTAAAGAGACAGATCAACTGGTATAGTGCCATAAGGTTTAAAAGTTAAGCTCTGGTGCCAACACATGTTCCAAAATGAACATTAGTAGGTCCCAGTACTTGTCGTTTCAAAGAGCAGTATCACTCAATCGCTTCCATTGCCAGCAGCATAGAGAGTGGGACCAGAGCACACTTATGCAGGAAAGCCGAGCTGTAATGAAGTGCGCAAAGAAAAAATTCCCCCATCCCAGTGCACTTACTTGGTGGTGGTCAAGACTTCTGTGTTTCACCTACCTGCCTCGTTCATCCTGGAGGGGTGCGGCTGCGGGACAACTGCCGTCTAGTAGGATTGCTGGTCACACGGTCGCTTGTTGCTGTTGATGGAAATAATTATCTTAAACCAACGTAGGCTAAAGTAGTTGTAAACAAATAATAAAATAAACAAACTGGAGATAGCAGTAGATTTTTGTGTCTGCTTGTTGGGGCTGTACTGTCCCATAAGTCAGTCTTAGTGGTAGCAGAGGTAATTATATAGGGATGCCAAGATGGAGTGGTTATGGCTGCTCCTGATGTGATTCTCTAGGATATAATAAAGAACCAAATGAATGAAAACAGCATTTTACCTCAAAACACAGCCATTTGTCAGAAAAACCAGTAGAATACTTTATTGAGCTTTCAAAATCTATAAAGAAGCAGTCTGCATCATTCCCAAAGAGAATGAAGACATCAGAGAAAGCTCAAAAGACAAGTTACTTCGTTGTTTAAATAATTGTCAAAAACAAGGCACCACACAGTATTGTCGAAATCACTGTAAAGAAATCTTACTGTGCTATGGTTCGAACAATGTTTGGGCCAGAATTTGAGGTAGAAGTTAATAAAATCCCTTTGGCAGATCACACAATTGGAAGATATATTCAAGACATGTCTGATAACATTAAGCTGCAAATGAAGAATAGTTTTCAAGACGATAATATGATCTTTACATTGCAATTAGACAAATCCACAGATATCAGTGGGTTAGATCAATTGATTGTTTTTATACGTTTCATTCATACTGACAGAATTATTGAGCAATTTTTGTGTTGCCTTGAACTTCCAATGAGAACTAGAGGTGAGGATATATTTAAAACGTTAGATTGCTTCATGAAGGAAAATAATTTGCAATGGTTAAATTGAGTAGGAATATGCACAGATGGTGCACCCTCAATGGTTGAGTTAAATAGTCGTGCAAACCATTGGAAATGAAATAATAAAAGTTATAGACACCGTGGTTCAAATGGTCAATTACACTAAAAGCAGACCTCTTAAATCAAGATTATTTGCTCATAATTGTGAACAAATGGGGCAAGGTTTAAAAAGCCTCTACTGCACACAGACGTTCGTTGGCTCTCTGGAGCTCGAGTGCTTTGTTGTGTATATGAATTGCGGGAAATGATGCGTAAACTTTTTGAGAAAAATCAGCAACACAAATTCTCCAATCTAATTCAAAACAAACTTTGGTGCACAAAATGTACATATCTTGCTGACATATTTGAACATTTGAATACAATTAACACCAGTATGCAAGGAAAAAACTGAAAATATCCTAACAGTGGTAGATAACATTTGTTCTATGAGAGACAACATAGCAATTTGGAAAAGGAAAGTAAAAGAAGGCAATTTTGAAATGTTTTCCAAAACTGCTGAGTGTGAGCTGAAATGTAATATCAGCCTGCTGATCGTTGACCATTTAACCTTGCTCATAGAGAAAGTTCATCATTACTTCCCAAATGTTGAAACCCAAGACTAAAATTGGATCAGAAATCCATGTCTTTCAACAGCATCCGGGAACTTTTCACTTATTGAAGAAGAAGAATTGGCTGAAATAAAAAATTATCGGAGCCTGTTATTGATGCATGAAGAGAGTGACATAGACAACTTTTGGATTTGTGTTTGAATGCATCCAAACATAGGTAAAAAAGCGTTAAAAATTCTTCTGTAGTTTTCTAATACATATATTTGTGAAGTATCCTTTTCAACTATGACAAATTTAAACACACTGAACCGTGAAAGCTTGAAAATCCTTGATGATGAAATGCAAGGGTTTTTTCTAATATTCCACCAAATATTGAGAAGCTGCGTTCATCCTATCAATCTCTTACATCTCATTAGAATAGTAAGTGTTGCAGTTTATATTCAAATTGTTTTAATTCTTGCATATATTTACATATTGTTACTCATAAATGGCAACAGTCTTGGAAATGGCAACAGTCTTGGAAATGTATGTATGTTATATTATGTGACCGTCCTGACGCTTTCAGAAGCGGTCGCTCCCCACGCTCCCTGGTCTCCTGTGGTATCGTTGGGCTGCGCTCAATTGCTTAGCGCTTTACAGAACTGCTGCCTGCTTAAATTGAATAGCGCTTTAACCCTGACTTTTACATTGCTCGTTTTTCCAGTCTTAATTTGTTTTGCTCATCTGTGCATTGCTCGCTTTGTGCCGCTCACATTGCTTAGCGCTTTACAGAACTGCTGCCTGCTTAAATTGAATAGTGCTTTAACCCTGACTTTTACATAGCTCGTTTTTCCAGTCTTAATTTGTTTTGCTCTTCTGTGCATTGCTCGCTTTGTGCCCCAACCTGTTTCGGTTTTGCTTTTGCTGCCATCTTGTCTGTTGTTGTGCCTCGGAACCCGTCCTCTCCACCCCGCTCCCGCCTCCCAGCTGCTCCTCCCTCCCACTGACTGCTAAGGCTCGCCCCGTCCTCTGAAGCGCTGTGACCGTCCTGATGCTTTCAGAAGCGGTCGCTCCCCACGCTCCCTGGTCACCTGTGGTATCGTTGGGCTGCGCTCAATTGCTTAGCGCTTTACAGAACTGCTGCCTGCTTAAATTGAATACCGCTTTAACCCTGACTTTTACATTGCTCGTTTTTCCAGTCTTAATTTGTTTTGCTCATCTGTGCATTGCTCGCTTTGTGCCGCTCACATTGCTTAGCGCTTTACAGAACTGCTGCCTGCTTAAATTGAATAGCTCTTTAACCCTGACTTTTACATAGCTTGTTTTTCCAGTCTTAATTTGTTTTGCTCTTCTGTGCATTGCTCGCTTTGTGCCCCAACCTGTTTCGGTTTTGCTTTTGCTGCCATCTTGTTTGTTGTTGTGCCTCGGATCCCGTCCTCTCCACCCCGCTCCTGTCTCCCAGCTGCTCCTCCCTCCCTCCGCCCCCCCCACTATCCACATATGTCAGATGCTTTTGCGTGCAGCGTATGCGCCACATGCGCGCCGAAGGTGCGCAAAAGGTAAGCCCGTCTACGCCCATCCGCGCCTGGACCGCACCCAGCGCCAGACCCCCTGGCCCCAGCAAAATCCACTCCGCCCGCATAACATTAACATACGACGCCGCAACCCTCTCAGCCCTTAACCCCGGCCGCCCAACAAACTGCTACCAAGCCGCCCCAGGACACACCCATGGACCCTTCACCTGCCACTCCTGCAAGTTCGACTGCATCAGGACCCACACCAAATCCACAGACTCCAATCAGAGCTCCGACACTAACCACCTAAAGTGCATCCTGCTCAACACCCGCTCGGTCCACAGACACGCCATTGAACTCTGGAACCTACTCGACACTACATCGCCGGATGTCGCCTTCCTTACAGAAACCTGGACGAACGCCTCATCAGCACCCAACATCGCCATAGCCATCCCGGTCGGCTACAAGATCATCCGAAAGGACCGCACCAACCAAACAGGAGGAGGCATCGCCATCGTCTATAAGAACACCATCCGCATCACGACCAGCTCCGACGACCACCTCTCTACCGCCGAACACCTTCACTTCCAGATCCACACCGACCCCAAGACCACACTCAGAGGCACCCTCATCTACAGGCCAGCAGGACCCCGCACACAATTCAGCGAAGACATCACTGACTTCATCAGCCCACACGCCCTACCCTCCGAGGACTACATTCTACGAGGAGACCTCAACTACCACCTGGAAAAGAAAAACAACTGTAACACCACCACCCTTCTGGCCAACCTGGCCAACCTCGGACTCGAACAACTTGTCAATACCCCCACCCACTATGCCGGACACACGCTCAACCCAATCTTCACCTCCAGCAGGCACATCTCCTTCAATCACACCACAGCTCTCCACTGGACGGACTACAGCTGCGTTCACTTCAACTACAAAAAGACCACGACCCACAAGCCCCCACAACCTATTCCCCGAAGAAACTGGAACAAAATTACTACCGACCAGCTCTTCACATCGCTTCACCAAAACCCTCCTGCCAAAACATCGGACCCAGACCAAGCAGCCACCAACCTCACACAATGGATCACCCACAGCGCCGACGAACTAGCACCCTTGAAAAACCATCAAATCAAGCAAGGTAGCAAAAAAAAAGCCCCCTGGTTCAACGATGACCTTAAGAAATCCAAGAAGTTATGTCGCACCCTCGAGAAAGCCTGGAGAAAAAAACCCAACCACTGACAACCTGACCACCTTCAAGAACGCCACCCGCAAACACCACAAACTGATCCGATCCACCAAGAAATCAGCATTCAAGGATCGACTTGACAACAATGCCCACAACAGCAAGGAACTATTCAACATCGTCAAAGAATTTACCAACCCCACCGCCGGCATCAACGACATCGCTCCCTCCCAAGACCTCTGCGACTCCCTAGCCTCTTTCTTCTACAACAAAATCGCCAACATACATAACAGCTTTGAAAACCAGTCCGGAGACCAGTCCACTCCACCAACCTCTGAACTTAAACCCCCCTCCAACAACCTTTGCGCCTGGAACCCAATCACCACTGAAGACACCATCCGCCTGATGAACTCCATCCACTCAGGATCGCCAACCGACCCATGTCCCCACCACATTTTCAACAAAGCAGACTCCATCATCGCACCCCATCTCCGAGACGTCATTAACTGCTCCCTCAACTCCGCCACCTTCCCGGAAAGCTGGAAGCACGCCGAACTCAGCGCCCTTCTGAAGAAACCCACAGCAGACTCCACTGAACTTAAGAACTACCTGCCCATATCGCTCCTCCCATTCCCTGCCAAAGTTATCGAGAAAGCCGTCATCAGTCAGCTCGCCGCCTTCCTCGAATCCAACAAATCCCTCGACCCCTCACAGTCCGGCTTCCGAGCCAAACACAGCACCGAAACCGCCCTCATCGCAGCAACAGACGACATTCAAACTCTACTGGACGACGGAGAAACAGCTGCCCTCATCCTACTTGACCTCTCCGCAGCCTTTGACACAGTCTGTCATAGCACCCTCATACAACGCCTCAGCAACGTCGGAATACAAGGAAAAGCATTGGACTGGATCATCTCGTTCCTCGCCGGAAGAACCCAGAGAGTCCGCCTCCCCCCTTTTAGATCAGAGGCCACCGAAGTCATCGGCGGCGTACCACAAGGATCATCACTCAGTCCCACCCTCTTCAACATATAAATGAGTCCCCTCGCATCCATCGCACGCCAACACAACCTCAACATCATCTCCTACGCAGACGACACCCAGCTGATCCTCTCCCTCACCAAAGACCCAAACACCGCCAAAACCAACTTACACGAAGGAATGAAAAAAGTAGCCGAGTGGATGAAGAACAGCCGTTTAAAACTGAACTCGGACAAAACGGAAGTCCTCATCTTAGGATCATCCACCTCCGCCTGGGACGACTCATGGTGGCCACCGGCCCTGGGAACCGCACCCATACCTACGGACCACGCACATAACCTGGGCTTCATCCTGGACTCCTCCCTCTCGATGACCAGACAAGTCAACGCCGTCTCATCTTTATGCTTCAACATCCTACGCATGCTCAAAAAAATCTTCCGCTGGATCCCCACCGAAACAAGAAAGACGGTCACCCATGCACTGGTCACAAGCCGACTGGATTACGGAAACACCCTTTACGCCGGAACCACAGTCAAACTACAGAAAAAACTCCAACGCATCCAAAACGCCTCAGCTAGACTCATACTGGACATCCCCCGTCAAGCTCACATTTCCGGTCACCTGAAAGACCTCCACTGGCTCCCCGTCAACAAGAGAATAACGTTCCGTCTCCTCACCCACGCACACAAAGCCCTCTACGACCTAGGACCCGAATGCCTCAACACGCGACTGTCCTTCTACACCCCCACCCGCCAACTACGATCGTCCAATCAAGCCCTCACCGCAATTCCGCGCATCCATAGATCCACCATGGGGGGGGGGAAACCTTCTCCTACTTAGCGGCCAAAACCTGGAATTCTCTCCCCACCCACCTCCGCCTTGTACAGAACCACCTCTCCTTCAGAAAGCAACTAAAAACTTGGATATTCGATAAGTAAAGTACCCCCCCTCCCCCAAGCGCCTTGAGAACCTCTGGGTGAGTAGTGCGCTATACAAATCTTTGAACTTGAACTTGAACAAATCACATATTTTAAAAAATATACATGAAATATTTTTATGATATATGTTGCGCCACAATACATGTTGTTATTAAAATGTATATTATTTAACTTTGTATTATAGTATTCTAAAACTAACAGAGTATTGTTCTACTAGTGTTTCAGTGTTTTCAATTAGAGTCCCTAACATTTAGGTTATACCAATACTAGTATTTAGGATTTTGCAGACAATGGCTAAAGATTTTTATGACTTATGTGTTTCAGTACTCTAATTGAAAACACTGAAACACAAGTAGAACAATGCTCTGTTCGTTTTAGAATACTATGATATGAATTTAATCAGTTTGTTTTTGTTTTACTTTGCCCGTTTCTCCTTTCCATCTCTCTCTCAAAGTTCATTTATGTACTTTGTATAGTGTAGTTGGAATGCCTCCATTTTCCCTGACTGCGGTACTTACTACACGTGACAGTTACTTTGAGAATATCGGAATTTGGAGATAATATGACTGCATAAGTAAATGTAAGTTCATTAGTTTGGAATGTTATGAAATATATTAGACCTTCCACATAGGGATTCAAATATTTGACCCCATTTTTGTGTTATTTTCTATGTACATAACAGCCAAGACTTGTACGAAGAAGCTCTTAGGACAATACTCTTGGTTTTCCATACCGTACGTTTCGCACGTTACTCTATGCTACGCTGAGACAGTTTTTTTAAGGTAGACCATCTTTTAGATATATTAAATCTACCATAGCTGGTGCAACATTCCGTCTTCTTTTCTCTGCCTATCAATCTTATTGCCTATGGGCAATTTAAGAGGCTTGCTCAGTATCACTTTATTTACAAGCTATCAAGTTCCATTTTCTTTTGAAACACTTTAATTACTGTTGATCTACTAATCACTAAACCGTTCAATGAACCATTTCTTCTTTGGGCCTTCAGAAGGAAAATCTTCTCTATTTGACACTTACTTCAGGTTGGGCGTTAAATTAACTATTCTCTTAATAAATCCAATATTGGTGTTGCAGTATTGTTGAAATATATTTATTAATATACAGCCTTGAAAAAGTCACATCAGTGATGAAACATGTGTAGGCTGTAGTTTTTTTTTATCATCGAACACTTCTGCCTTAATTGGACTTGAAAATCTGACTCCTTTTAACAAAAATGAAAGAAATGTATTATGCCCTTAACTGAACTGAAAAAACTGTTAAGAAAATGATTAACAAAAAATAATTATTTCTCTCAGTTGTTCTGCACCTGTGTAAAGAATTAAAAAGATCTTTAATGAGGACCAATTAATGTTGTAAATAGATTGCATATGTAAATGTGGAGTGCTGGGGTATATATCAACACAAAGTTTTCTTCCTTTGTGTAATCACATCTTAGGTGGTCCATGTATACTTAGTTTTTCTATACTACATGCCCACTAAATAGCTAATCTTGAAAGTGCAACATTTTGTTCCACTACCACCCTGTGTTTGTTGTATGCTTTATTATATTATATAAGTGTGTAATTTCCAAATGGGAAGTGATAACCTCTTCAAGTTTGGTTTCTCTAGAATCCTATTTTAAAATCCTTACTTATGGTTAAGTTGGATTTTAAATTATAATTGTAAAAATGTCACTGTGCCAATGGATTCAAGCTAGCCTGGCTGATGAAGGGTGATAATCTGAAATCAGTCCCAGGATGCTTGTTTTTGGTCCAGGGAGAACCTGAATTGGCAGTTTGGGCTAGACTGTTCCTATGAGGAGCAGGGTCAACACTGATTTGCATATGGCTGGATCCAAACTTGGGTGGCATGGTGAGCAAAAAAACAATAGATAAAACCCAGATCCTTGTGAGTGGGGGTGCATGTTTGCATTGTTCAGCATTCCGTCCATCATTTGTTCTTTTTGCTTTTAGAAAGTTGGCTTTTTTTGCCTTAGCCATTTGGTGCTAGTCACTAGACACATGACTGGGTACAGTTGGGTATTCCTCATAGACAACCCCATACAATGGGAGCTTAGGTGTGACTGAATGGGCCATCACTGGCAGGATGAGAGGGAAGAGCTGGGCCCAGTGTTATTAATAACAGAATCGGCTGTGTCTTTTCTCCACACAAAGGCCTGTAGGTACTCTGGATCCAGGGCATTGAAGGTAGGGCATCTGTGCACTTCAAAAGCATGTCTCTAGAAGCTTCTCCTCCACTTCAAAGTCACAACTGTGTATACCAGGAAGACCTCAGACACCACCATTTCAGTAAACCTCTGCACCTGTGGATACTCTGCAAGGAAAAAGGGCTGCAGTTCGATGAATTAATGCCACTGACTGAACTGCACTCTGCTGTACTCCTCCTTTGCTGTGCTGTCCTGCTGCTCACTTGCCTGGGTTAGAAGGACTAGACCTGCATCTCTTGAACCCAGAGTGACTCCAAGGGCTAGTTGGCTGACCTCCTGATCTGAAGCTTCCTGGACAAAACAGACTTTCAACCTCCTTTCACCTGCACATGGACTCTGCCATCTTTGAGTTTACCCTGCCAAGTGGTGCTACCCCAGTCCTGGAGCCTTGGAAGGGAGCCTAAGGTGCTTAGCAGCACAACCAATGCATCTTCTCTGCTGAGCAGCGCATCCTTGACCAGAACTGACACACCTACTCAGCTGAGCAGCGTATTCTCAAGCAGAGCTGATGCATCGCCACTGCTGTGTGGATTGGACCCATCACAAAGATCCACGTCACCCCCACAGTCTTCGGAACCAACGCATTTGCAACAGTACGGTGCATCTCCAGCCAAGGTCCTCGCATCTCTCACCGAAGGCAGCCTCGACGTTGCCGGACTCTGCATCACAGCTACACAGCTCTTCAGAACTGATGCATAACCAGCTGTGCACCGCATCCCCGATGCCAGGACTCAGCATCATTTGTGGTTTTGGTGCTATTTTCGCTATAATCTTTAAAATGTCTTTCGCTAAATTAACCTCTGCTTCACCCGCTGGTAGCTTGGCAAAAAAGCAGCCAGGTTTAACTTAGAGGCAATGTGTTAAGTATTTATGCAGCACACAAACAATAATAAAGTGCAATCATAACTCAAGAAAACCCCACACCAGCTCAGAAAGATAGAATAAATGTTCATAACATATTTGACACGACGATTACAAAAATCCAATTAGTAGAACCGGAGTTATGAATTTTTTACATGTTTTAATAAATCTAGCACGTAAAAGATCATAGCACCAACAGCAGACATCTAGGCGCTTGAGACCAGGTCACATAAAAAAAATATGGCCATCCAGGAAGGAGCGCGGGTCGGATACAAGAAGTGGCCCAGTCAGCAGCTGACCAAGAAGAAATTCTGAAGAAAACGTTCTGAGAAGGTAAAGTTCAGCGTGGTAAGGCAGTCAGTGGTGTCCAAGGAGGAGGCGTAATCGTCAGGGAGCTTCTGGATGAATTTGCGGTTAAGATTTCTACATTCTGACCTAGGGTATTATTTACAAGCCCCTATAGCCGATATTACTGTGGCGATAGGTTCTTTGCCTTATTTGCAAGACACCGTTAAGCCACTTAATGTGGTTTAACGCTGCCTTGTAAATAAGGACCCCTTTCACGCTGTCCTCAGTGTGAAAGGGGTGGACAATGGGTGTTACAGTGAGTGTTCCACTGAAACACCCACTGATTTTTATGCTGCCCCATATTAACAAGGGCAGGGTAATTATGGGGCAGCGCAAAAATTAAGACCAGGGAAAATCTGGTCTTAAAACGGCAAATGTTAAAATTTCTCCGCATTTTTGCTGTTTCCTTGTGTGCTGCATTGTGCAGCACACATAGCAACAGCAAAAGACCTTTGAAGGTGTCCCTTCCTGCATTTAAACAATCAATACAAAAATTTATATTTTGCAACTTCTATGTGTGCTGCTTAATGCAGCACACATAGACGTTTCAAAACACCATTTAAAGATTGTTTATCCCTTCCTGCACATAAACAATCTTCCCCTCAATGCAGACATCCTTGCACAATTGTGCAAGGGTGCCTTCGTTGGGGCTAGGCTACTAAATTTAGCACCAGCGTGGGGTGAAATGCAGGGCTGCGCCATACTGTTGTGAATATGGTACAGCCCTGTGTTTCAGAAGTGGCGGAGTGTGGCGTTAACCCAAGGAGGCTAATGGCATGCTCCACCACAACTTTTGTAGAGGTGCCCCATAGTCTTGTCTATGGAAGTCAAAAATCTCCAGCGGGATGAATCTTAGGCTGTAGCTGATGAGGGTTCCACAAGGCCTGATACCCCTTTCGCAGAACAGAATTTGATGCTGTGGAAAAGAACGTAGTGGGAGCTACTACAAAATCAAGCCTGTGATGCACCTTGAGGGGATCGGTGAGCAGGTAGGTTCCAGTCTCCTCTCAGTTCTCAGGGTAGATTTTAGCCAAACATTTTCAAAGTCACAGGTTTTGGATTTTGGCACTCTTAACACCACCACAAAGGGTCCCAGCCATGAAGTGCACCACTTGGGGGGATTAAGACTCACTCAGGCTGGGTCCAGATAGAGGTTCAAGATGGTGGGATTCTGCACAGAAGGTCAGCAAACTAGCCCTTGCTGCCACTCTGAAAGTGCTGGGATCAGGTAAAAAAGCAGGGCAGGCCTCTGAATGTTCAAGGCAGTTTCCTGGCAGCAAATCAGTCCTTCCAGGTGCAGCAAATCATTCTTGTGGAGTACACAGCAAACTACAGCAGCAGACAGTCCTCAAAGAGTCCTTCTGTAGGTCCAGAAAGTGAACCTAAGAGTGGGTCTGAGGATCTCCTCCTTATTGTTGTGCTTTATTTGAAGTAGAAGACATTTCTAAAGAATTCCCTTTGAAGTGCTTGAAGCTATTTGACTCCCCTGCCATGGCTCCAAGCTGGCTGCATGAACAATGCAGGGGTGACAAGTCCTTGTTGCAAAGGCAGACCCAGCATATTCAGTTGCAAGTGGGGCTGTGCCCTGCTCCGCCCCTCCATCCGGCCAGTTGATGGCCTGACCAGGCACACCTAATCCATTTATTGTGTGGATGTCTGAGAGTAATAAACAAAGTCCAGCTGCCAACTACAGCCAGTCATGTAACTCCAGGGAGGCTGCAGGCACCAAATAATTTAGGGAAGGAAAATGCCACCTTTCTAAAAGTGCCATTTTCAAAATTGTAACTTAAAATCCGACTTTATCATTAAAGAGGATTTCTTATTACAAATTCTTAGACACCAGGAATGTAATGCTTACCTGTTCCCAATCAAAAGCTTGCACTAATTACATCTAATAAGGCAGCCCAATGTTATCCTATGGGAGAGGTAGGCCTCACAGCAGCGAAAAACGTATTCAGGAATTTTTAAATACCTGGACATTTAAAAATTAAATAGAAATGTAAAACTCCAAACTTTTAATTACAATGCATCCTGCCCTATGGGCTAACTAGAGCCTACCTTATTGGGTGACATATATGCAATGAAAGGGGAGTTTAAGGCTTGGCAAGGGGGTTATATTGCAGATGTACATTAAATAATATAGACTGCAAAACTTATCACTGCTTCAAGAGGATTTTTGATCCTCAACGTGAGTGTGTATATATTGCCCTGGATTTTCGCTTTTCGTGGGCCTTTCTTTGGCAGTTGGAACTTGTATTTTTTATTGAGCGAATTGTCCCCTTCCATTGTTTAAGAGAGGACTCGTTTCCCGTCTCCTTCAGAAATTCTCCTGTAACTTTATTGGTTGTATTTTCACCATCCCTCATTGTCGACGAACTTTGTTTATTTTCCACCCTTAACCATCCTTGTCATATATAATTCTATTATTTACATTTTTGTAGGCTACTGTGCAGCATCTAATTCAACAATTTTGAGGAGCACAGTAAGGTTCTTTCTTAAAAGAGTCTGAAAAGATCTTCTTATAATTTACAGAGTTTGCACTTTACTCATGTTTAGATCAAATGATGATACAAAAGGGGATGATGGACGGAGCGTTTGAGCAAATCAAACACTCACCTCCAGTCAACTGATCTGGGTTTAATCCATCACCATTCTTTAGCTCACTCAGCCACCCCAGTTCAGACATGGCCATATGCAAATCAGTCTGACCCTGTGCCTCATGGGAACAGTCCAGCCCGAACTGCCAAGCCATGTCTTCCCAGGACCGGAAAAAAGCATCCTAGGACCGGTTTCAGATTCATAATCCTCATCAGCCAGGCTATCTTGAATCCAGTGGCCCTGAAATAGGGTGGTGTGGAGTGCAAAAAAACTATGGATTTAGGTCCAGATCTCTGTACTGGGGTGAATGTATTGTTCTGCATTCTGTCCATCAACTGGGGTTATTGCATTTGTCACCCCGAGTGGGATGGGTATGCTCAGACGTGAGTCCCATGCTCTCCACACCACTGGATTCAAGCAAGCCGGGCTGAAGTTGGCTGGAATGCCAGAAACCGGTCCTCGGAAGCTTGTTTCCAGTCCAGGGAAGGCATGGCTTGGCAGTTCGGGCTGGACTGTTCCCATGAGGCACAGGGTTGGATTGATTTGCATATAGCCAAGTCGGAACTGGGGTGGCAGAGTGGGCTAAAGAACGGTGATGGATTAAACCCAGATCTTTTGACTGGGTGTGAGTGTTTGATTCGTTCAGATGCTCCGTCCATTACCACCCACTTTTGTACTGCTTTTGGCCGCCATAAGTGTGCCAGGGTATGCTCAGACGAGAGTCCCTTGCTCACTTTGCCATTGGATTCAAGCAAGCCGGGCTGAAGACGGCTGGAATGCCAGAAACCGGTCCGCGGAAGCTTGTTTCCGGTCCAGGGAAGGCATGGCTTGGCAGTTCGGGCTGGACTATTCCCATGAGGCACAGGGTCGGACTGATTTGCATATAGCCATGTCTGAACTGGGGTGGCAGAGTGGGCTAAAGAATGGTGATGGATTAAACCCAGATCTTTTGACTGGGTGTGAGTATTTGATTGGTTCAGATGCTCCGTCCATTACCACCCCCTTTTGTACCGCTTTTGCCCGCCATAAGTGTGGCAGGGTATGCTCAGCCGTGCGTCCCTTGCTCACTTTGCCACTGGAATCAAGCAAGCCGGGCTGAAGACGGCTGGAATGCCAGAAACCGGTCCTCGGAAGCTTGTTTCTGGTCCAGGGAAGGCATGGCTTGGCAGTTCGGGCTGGACTGTTCCCATGAGGCACAGGGTCGGACTGATTTGCATATAGCCATGTCTGAACTGGGGTGGCAGAGTGGGCTAAAGAACGGTGATGGATTAAACCCAGATCTTTTGGCTGGGTGTGAGTGTTTGATTGGTTCAGATGCTCGGTCCATTACCGCCCCCTTTTGTACCACGTAAAGTATCAAGTCTGTCACTTTGTAAACCAAATACTCCATAAAATGAATACACAAAGCAAAGAGGCCATAGCCCAGATCCTTGCAACCTCCTGTGCGTGTCCTCCTCACCTCGTTCTCGTGGCTGCGGCTGTCACCTGTATCCCGAACAGACGGAAACCATAGTTTACCATCTTTTTAAAATACCCCCCTTTTCCAAATGATTGGTGCTTCAACATTACGGACATTCAAGTGTCGTAATTGGCTCGCTCGCATTAGCGATTAGCTGAACCTACACGTTGTCCTTCGTAATTTGGCTATATACGATAAACGCCATTTTGAATGTTGCAGCGGCCATCTTAGACCATGAGCGGCCTCGTGGCCGACGTGCCCTTTAGTCCTTCGTCCATTCCACTGACCACTCTCATCTGCCCAGCAACAGGCTATTATTAGTACTGGTCAAACCACACATGCGCATTTCCCACTGGCCCGTAAACCTTCAGGAATGTGCCGCTAACTGACCAGTGGGTTTGAAACCCTCCAATGAGCTGGCAGTATTCCAAAACATGTCCATATATGTCCTTAAAACTGTGTCTTTACTTGTGCCGCCTATCTTTTATTGCCCCGAAATTGTATATAAACGGGGTCACACCGGTGTTCGGTGTGATACCTCAAGCATTACCGAAGGGTGCTGTTTGAGTGTACCACCACCCCATGGGGTCTTAATAAACTTGTTCTTTGCCTTTTACAGTTTCCGTGCCAACAGTTCTTGTGTGTAAGTGGGTAATCTCTGGAGCGTGTAGACCTTGGGAACCCCGAATACTTCAATTGGCGACCACGAAGGGACTCATCGGCGACTCGGATGCCCGAAGGAGAGGTCGTGACGAAGGCTTGGAAATCCGCCATGGGCGCGCGCTGCCACGAGTGACCCGAGTCTTGGCTGCCACGGTGTTTTTTCCTTTCCTTCCGATCTGACCTTCCAGGTGGCGCCGGTCTCCGACTGAGTTTTCGAAGTGTCTGCATCGCTGAGAAAGTGCCTTTTGGCTGATTTGGCTTACAAGACCTTGGCAGTTGGAACCTGGACATTTGAGTATTTGGTAAGCTTTGTGTTCGGTAAGGTAGTCTTCGGACGCTTACTGAAGTCTCTACGATTTGTGTTCGGTAAGGTAGTCTTTGGACGCTTACTGAAAATCTGTGTTTTGTGATCGGTGAGGTAGTCTTCGGACGCTTGCCGAGTTCTGGGAACTTTGATTTGAGTTAGCTAACATTGTGAATTTGTGATCTTTGAACTTATATGTGTAGTGCACTTCACATAGGCAGGCATGTAGAGATGTTTCTCTAACTTTGTTTTTTTCCTTCGAGCGGCACAATCGTGAGAAGAATTGTAAGTGCCATTTTTGTCTGGTGTCACGCTTTCGTGATACTTTTTGAACATGCCTGTTTTCAGCACACTCCGAGGAATGTGTTGTCTTGGAGAAGGTACCTCAATTAGATTAGCGGAATCACAGCCGGCTCCCCCAGAGGGAACTCCGAATAGGGAAATGTACATAAAACTTGGCCTTCCCCCTATTATGTACAGTAAATTATGGCATAAGTACACCAAGGCCGATCCCGAATTGCAATGGCCCCTACACGGGTCGTACGATTTGAGTAAAATCCAATTTGTAGAGCAATGTATGTTTCAACGTAGGTCTAGACAAAACATGTTTGATTGCGTGCGAATGTGGGAGAAAGCGGCGCGTGAGCGAATGAAGCGTGAGGTTGCCTTGGCGGACAAAGAGCAGCGCAAGGCTGCTCGGGATAAGGCTTTACAGCTTGAGGAAAAGGAGGCTCAGGAAAAGAAAGACAGGGAGGAACGGGAACGTAATTTGCAAACGACTGGTCAATTTCCTATTCGCCGACCGCTCTATCCTGTCCTTAATAATGAAATTGATGATTTTTCTTTGTTAGATCGGTCACCGCCTCCGTACGTTCTGCCGACGGCTCCGGCTGTGGATCTTGAGGATGATGGACAGGATCCGTCGAGTCAGAAGGGGGTATCGGCTCTCAGGTTTACTGCGGATAGGTCCGCTCATTTACGCAGTTGGGCTCGTAAAGTGAATAAGCATTGTGTTACTCAGGAGCAGTTGTTAACGGAAAAGAAAGGGTGGTCGGATCTTGAATTAATGTATTTTCTATCTAGTCTGGCGGATGAAGTTGTAAACGCATATCGTGAACTTTCTGATACGCTTGAGCCTAAAGTGTTGTCGGTGTATCGTGAGAATTTAGCTAAAGGTGATTTTGATCTTTCAGATGTTGATGACCTGTTCAAGCAATTGATCAAGCTGCGGGATGAGACAACCCAGTTGCGACAGGAACGGAAAAGGAGGCAAAAGGAGTCCGAATTGGAGAATAATGGGCAGGCTAAAGAGTGTTCTCTCCGTGGTTCAGATAAGAGTTCTGCGTTGCATGTTATGCCTATGCGTGAAGCTGCGCCTTTGTATGTCCCACCAAAAGGGGAAGGTACGGATGATGATAAGTTGTCAAAGGATGCGAAAGGGTATTTTGTGTATAATTGGGTATATACGCCATGGAATAGAGCAGATGTCATGGCATTGAAAAATTCTTTACCTGATCTTCGGAAGAATCCAGCGGCATTTTATGAAGGGGTGGAAGGGGCTATATCGTCTTGTGTAATGACTCTTGTAGATATAGATTTGTTTTTTGGGCTAATCTTACCACCCGATATGTGGAGGCAAATTCGTAAAACTAATGACGAAACGATTTTGGGGGGGACATGGAAAGAAATAAGTAGAGCAGATTTAGATAGGGAACCAGCATGTAAGCCTTGTCAGCTAATTCTAGATCTCCCGGCAGCTATCCTGCATAAATTAAAAACGCTTGTTCCCTCCAAAAAGATTGATTGGACCATGTTAACGTCGTGCAAACAGAAACCCGATGAAACGGTTTCAGATTTCTTTACGCGCTTCGAGGAGGCCTTTCATGATTACAGTGGTCAATCTTTAACAGACGATACGGGTCGGCATTTGTTTGTAGATAAGTATGTGGCTAATCTCCTACCAGAGATTGCAAAGCGATTGAAGTCGAGTGAGAGTTCCTGGGCCACGGCGACCCCTGCGTCCTTGTTAACTATGGCTCAGTATTATGAGCGGCAGGAAGTGGAGGCTAAAGAAAGTGTAGAGAAAAAGACAAAGGAATTGAAAACGAAGGTGATGTTGGCGCAGGTTTGGGGAACACAGGGTAGAGGGAATGATAGAGGTAGACGAGGTGGCGGGAATGCATCGTATGGTCGTACGGACATTGCGGAGGATCAGTGTGCTTATTGTAAGGAGTTTGGGCATTGGGCCGAAGATTGTCCGGTACTTCGTGAGCAGCGTAGTCAGCGTGGTCGAGGCAGTGGAAGGTCAAGAGGAGGTTATACTGGAACGAGAGGTGGCGGAGGTGATCGCAGACAGGTTGAGGAGAGGGGCCGTGGCCAGGACGAACGGAATACGTTTGATAGACGGAATCAATATCAGATTTTGGAAGGAGAGAATGTGGAACATCAGGATTATGTGCATGCATAGGATTGCGTAGGATGGGGTAAGGAATCAGTTGAAGTGCCAGTAGATCAGCAAGGTCCATATGTAACAGCGGGTATTTTGGGTTCTACTGATCAATTTCTAGTCGACACAGGAGCTACTCGTAGCGCGCTGTCGAAAAACTTGGTTCCGAGGGCTCCCCTGTCTGGCGAAATGATTACGTGTGTAGGGTTTGATGGCACACCCTCCCCCAGCCCATTGTCCAAGCCCCTTGCACTATGCATTGACAAATACTTTAGTTTTGGGCAATTTTTATTATCACCCCATACCCCAGACAATATCCTGGGCATTGATTTGCTTAAATATTTCCGAGCGACAATACGCTGCGCTCCAGAGGGAGTGCGGGTTATCCTGAATGACAACTACCCTGACCCTGAGGATTGCCCTGACCCTGACAGATTTTATGCCATTTTAGACATCCCTGCTTTGGCCTCTCTGCCGCACACGTTGTGGGCGACATCAGATACGGATGTGGGTGAGATGCGCATTCCACCAATACACATTACGGTTAAGGAGGGGGCCCCTCTACCACGAGTGCCACAGTATAAGATTTCGAAGGAAGGTGAAATTGCACTGACACATATTGTTCAGGATTTGATTTCTGCAGGGGTAGTGGAGGAGGTCCCTTATAATGTCTGTAACAGCCCTATTCTACCGATTCTTAAGAGAGACTCAGATGGCAAGATCTATCGATTTATTATTGATTTGCGTGAAATAAACAAAATTGTCATTCCCCAATACCCAGTGGTGTCCGATATCACGACTTTGCTTACTTTGGTTCCACCGACGGCCACCACTTTTAGTGTTATCGACTTGAAGAATGCGTTCTTTTCTATCCCTGTTCACCCAGATAGTAGATATCTGTTTGGTTTTACGCTCAATAATAAATCGTATAGATTTTGTCGTGTTCCCCAAGGATATACTGAAAGCCCTAGCATCTACAGCCAGGCTTTGAAACGACAACTAGATTCCTTTAAATTGCAGTCTGGCGTTGCGCTCATCCAGTACGTCGATGACCTTTTGCTTGCCGCCGACTCCTATGCACAATGTGAACAGAGTACACTTGCATTACTTTCCTTTTTGGCACAACACAATCACAAGGTTTCTAAGAAGAAGCTTCAATACTGTAGACCCCAGGTGACCTACCTCGGTCATCTGTTGTCTAAGGAGGGGCGGGCATTAACATCTGACCGAATTCAAGCAATTTTAGACACACCAGTCCCCCGCACGCAGAGAGATGTGCGTGCCTTTATAGGGTTGACATCCTTTTGTAGACAATGGATCATGGGTTTTTCACATATCATAAAACCTTTGCTAGCATTATTGTCCAAAACTACACCGATGCCTCTTGAGTGGACAGACGAATGTCAGAAAGCCTTTGAGCAGTTGAGACAGGCCCTTTGTTCCGCACCCGTGTTAGGAACACCAGACTACACGAAACTTTTCACATTATACGTGCACGAAAATGATGGGTGTGCGTTGTCAGTGTTAGTGCAATTACACGGGGATAAGCAGAGACCATGCGTATACTTCTCTGCCATTTTGGATCCTGTAGCGCGAGGGCTGCCTGGGTGTTTTCGAGCAGTAGCGGCAACAGCAGTAGCCATACGACAGAGTGAGGGCATAGTGTTATCACACAAATTGTTGGTGTTAGTTCTCATGCAGTAGATGCTCTGTTAAACCAAACAAAGACCCAATACCTTACGAGTGCACGACTTACAGGATACGAGTTGACACTCTTAGCGCCACACATAACACTGAAAAGATGCGCTACTTTGAACCCAGCCACTTTATTGCCCTATCCGGTCGAGGAGGGTCAGGAAGAAAAACATCATGATTGTGTTTTCCTGACCGAGGAACAGACAAAGGGTCGTGTCGACTTACAGGATGTGCCACTTCCTGATGTGGATGGGGAACTGTGGGTTGATGGATCGTGTTTGAGGCTGCCAGATGGTACGACTTCCGCAGCATATGCGATCACGACTCTTAAGACGGTGGTCGAAACAGCTAGAATACCACAAAAATCGGCTCAAGCAGCAGAGCTGATAGCTTTAACAAGAGCCTGCGAATTGAGTGCTGGCCTATGTGTGAACATATACACAGACAGCCGGTATGCCTTTGGAGTGGCCCATGACTTCGGGCTTCTCTGGAGGGAACGCGGGTTCCTGACGTCACACGGGGAGCACATTATGCACGGAGAGCTAGTGCGTGATCTCCTGAATGCGTTGCTCAGTCCTAAAAAAGTAGCGATAGTGAAGTGCAGTGCCCATAAAAAGATCACGGATAAAGTGGGTCAAGGAAATGCCTTTGCAGACAGCATAGCCAGGCAGACGGCTATGTCCCGAACCAGCTCCCCTATGTACGTGGTACAATCACAGGCAGAGAGATGGAGTGACGCTAGAGCAGAGATACGGGATATTCAAAAATCAGCTACAGAATCTGAACTTGCAGCTTGGGCAGCAGATGGGGTGCTAGATGACGAAGGTTGTTGGAGAAGCAAAGACATGGAGAAGTGGAAATTGCCTGCGGCTTACTTACAGGCGATGGTCCAGATGACGCATGGACTGGCACATGTCGGAGCTCTTGCAATCGCTCGTCTTTTAACACGAGTTTGGGAACATCCTGAGATTGCAAATACTGCAAAAAGAGTAGTGCAGACCTGCCTGGTGTGTTTGCAACACAATCCTGGGAAGGGGACCCATACTCCGAAAGGAGGGTTCGTTCCACCTTCTGCACCGTTTGAAGTGCTTCAAATGGATTACATCCAACTCGAGCGCTGCAATAACCTGAGGTATGTCTTAGTGGTGGTGTGTGCTTTTAGCAAATGGGTTGAGGCCTACCCCACGAAAGACAATACGGCTTTGACAACAGCTAAGGTGTTGCTTAAGGAATTCTTTCCTCGCTTTGGAGTTTGCAAGTTTTTGTGGAGCGATAATGGGCCCCATTTTGTTGGAAAGATTGTGGAATATGTACTGAAGGGGTTAGGGATTCAGCAAAAGTTCCACGCTGTATTCCACCCTCAGTCAGCAGGTTTGGTCGAGCGGTACAATGCCACGTTGAAGCTTAAGCTGGCCAAAATTGTGGCGTCTACATCGTTGAAGTGGCCAGATGCGTTGCCGCTAGCACTACTATCTCTCAGATCAGTACCCCACTCACGAACCGGCCTTACGCCCTATGAGGTGGTGTTTGGCCGCCCTATGAATATCTGGGGGGTGCCCAAGCCGCGATTAATACATGATGTGCCTTGTGTTATGATGAATGATTATTTGGCACGATTAACAAATGATTTGCTCTCTATTCATCAACAGGTTCGAGAAGCGCTCCCTGATAACTCCACTGGAGAGGGCCACGATCTTCGTCCTGGGGACCATGTAATGGTCCGTTCGTTTGAAAGAGCAAGCAGTTTGGAGCCCAGGTGGAAGGGCCCTGAGCAGGTCCTCCTGGCAACCCGCACCGCAGTACGAGTGACGAACAGGAAGCGGTGGGTGCATTCGACACATTGTCGCCGTGTCTCTCCGGATCTGGTGACTCCTGCTGTGTTGACTGATTACAAGGAGATCTTGGAGAAAGAAAAGAGCCCAGCTGTGACGTCGGCCGAAGTGGAGGGAGCCTTCCCGGACCAATCTGCTACCGGGAGAGAGCGCTACAATCTGCGTCCACGATAAAGAAGATTTTTGTTCTCTTTTTTTTTAATGACTGGTTGGTTACCGCTCCAGGTTTGTGAAACGGAAACCGGGAATTCCAAGGGGGGGGGATCAGTTCTGCCAGAGTAGCGACACCCGTCTTGGCCCGGAGAAGAAAACAACGGCTACCTCGGAGTTCAGCACCGCATTTTTCTTTTTTTAGGTATACACGTACGTGTATCTGAGACAATCTGTGAACAATTTTGTGAACAATTTGTGCCACTTGAGCCTTTGCACGAACTTTCTTGAACTATGGCATCAACGGCATCCCGTGATAAGAAAATATTGGGTGCCTTTCTCTTTGTTCTAACTATTGTGGTGATAGCTGTTATAGCCTGGGTAGTCGAACTTGTGGTGCCTGTACGTGAACATTTGCTGCCGACTACCCCGGCGCCGTCTGAACATTTTCATTTTACATTGCCTTTCCATGAAGAGCGCCATCGCCAAACGTATTTAAATAACAGCTTCATTCAGATTCTTCACCACACGCATAATATGACCAATACCTCTAACTGTTGGGTGTGTGGAATGTTGCCTGGGCATCAGAAGAGAGGGGGCACCCCACTTATTCCACTTCCGTTTTCGCACAATGGGTCATGCAATGCCTGGTACACCCTCCTCTTTACTTTGAGATGGCCAACAAAAGGGGGGGTGCTTTTCCGTTTGAATAAAGTATGTTCCCATGACAAGGATGGGTTTCCCCGGGCTGAGGGCACACGTTTCGAATGGGAAGAGTACAGGCCTGATAATGTATCTGCTCCACGTATATATATCAATCAGCGAAATGTGAATGTATCCAGTGCTCATGTCATAAATGTCATTGCCACAAAAGCCGATTTATGCATTAGAAACAAGGGTACGATTGCAGTGGGGAAAAGCGAATGTAATATTACTCTCACGTTTGATAGCCCGAATGGCATTTCATTTGTCGCATCTCGAAACACCTACTTTATCTGTGGAACGAAGGGGTACCATCAGCTTCCAGTGGGATGGTTGGGCACGTGCTACGTATCGTTTGTGTTACCCCCTGTATTCATTGCCCCTCCGATGTACCACAATGATTACACCTTGTACCACGATTTCGTTTTGAACAGGGTTAAACGAACTGTTGCACTAGAGGACATTGATCAAACGGACACTGCATTACAACAGTATGTGGATTTTAATCTGGGACTATTCTCCTTTGTGGGGGCTGCATTGAACAGCCGGAAAATAAGACGACTGACACGCGTTGTTGAGGCTGTTGCGAATGACACTGCCATTGCCCTGGGGAATATCACCGAGGAACTACAGATTTCCAGAATTGTCACCCTCCAGAACAGAATGGTATTAGATGTAGTTTTGGCTGATCGTGGGGGGGCATGTAGAATTATCGGAAGCAGCTGCTGTGTTTACGTTCCGGACAATTCCCCATCTGTGTATGATGCTATTTCCAAGCTGCATAAAATAGCTGCCGAAATACACCCGGACAATGGAACTTGGACACTTTCTGGATGGTTCTGGTCCATGATTGCAACTTGGGGCTGGAAACTGTTGACAATTCTCTGTATACTTGTGGGAGCAATGTTCTTTATATGCCTGTGTATTCAATGTGGCCCTGCCTTGTGTTCAATGTGTTTATCAGCTTGCTTACCATCGAGGCGAGCTCTTGCCCATGACAAAATGATGCTACACAAAGAGGTGACACAAATCATGTTAATAGACATCGAGGACGAACATCCAGACTATGTTCATTATGAGGTAGATTCAGCTAAACGCTAAAAGGGTCGTCTGTCGTAATTGGCTCGCTCGCATTAGCGATTAGCTGAACCTACACGTTGTCCTTCGTAATTTGGCTATATACGATAAACGCCATTTTGAATGTTGCAACGGCCATCTTAGACCATGAGCGGCCTCGTGGCCGACGTGCCCTTTAGTCCTTCGTCCATTCCACTGACCACTCTCATCTGCCCAGCAACAGGCTATTATTAGTACTGTTCAAACCACACATGCGCATTTCCCACTGGCCCGTAAACCTTCAGGAATGTGCCGCTAACTGACCAGTGGGTTTGAAACCCTCCAATGAGCTGGCAGTATTCCAAAACATGTCCATATATGTCCTTAAAACTGTGTCTTTACTTGTGCCGCCTATCTTTTATTGCCCCGAAATTGTATATAAACGGGGTCACACCGGTGTTCGGTGTGATACCTCTAGCATTACCGAAGGGTGCTGTTTGAGTGTACCACCACCCCATGGGGTCTTAATAAACTTGTTCTTTGCCTTTTACAGTTTCCGTGCCAACAGTTCTTGTGTGTAAGTGGGTAATCTCTGGAGCGTGTAGACCTTGGGAACCCCGAATACTTCACAAGAGTGGACTAAACAATGAAAAACTAGCGCATCAGCCATATTGAAATGGGTCTTATAGACCGCGTCATCCAGTCTATTTTTAAAGTTGTTGATATTCATGGTTCCCTGCTATGTATCCCTAAAGTGCTAGTCAAAAAAGGGAAACACAACTTTGTAAAAGTGCCTCTCTATGGCATATTAGGTATAAAAACACATCATCATTCAATAAAGGACTACAACGGGAACGTGATATATCGGCCATCTTAAGTGGGTTATTAAAAAAAAAAACTTATCCAGGGTGCCTTCCTGTGACGTATTCCTGATCAAAAGCTATGGTTATTCGAGGAAGGACTACAGCAAAGAACTCAACATTTCAGACATCTTCAAATGGGTTACCTTTAAGTAACATTACTGAAGTGTCAGTTCTTCGTAATAAATAACTGCATATATAAGTTTAACTCATTATAAGTGTTTATTTATTAATAAGAAAGGCCCACACTGAGCTGGGAAGGAACTGGCGTAATGCACAGCTGATGGCGAAATGCCGGTACAGGGGAGGTGACGTCAGTAAAATAGGAGGAGAACACGGACGTGGAGTGTAGAACAACCAATAGGATGACAACCAAGAAGAACCGATAAAATGAAGGTGATAGGAAGTACAACATCTCCCTTTCTTAAAGGACAAACATAAATATACAATAAAGTCCTTGTATATGTTCAGGAAACGAGACAATCTTCCCGAAGTGGTACATGTACCCTCAAAGACATTCGAATGAGGAACAACATTGTTTGTTTCATAATTTGTGATGGGAAAATCAACACTCGGGACACGTGTTTCTCGTGTAACCATTTCAGAAGATTTTTGTTTATCAACTTCACACTCCAGTTCAGAACGGCACTGTACATGATCACTGGAGGAAGAGTTACTAGTGGAAGAATTTGGTATTTTAACATTGTCTAAATTTTCACCTTCTCCCTCTTCAATAAAATCGAACCATACATGACTCTTCTCTGTTTCTGCACTGTCTTTACCTCCTTCAAGTAACAATTCTTTCTGTCCTAACTTGAGTTTAATGACATCGCTTTTGTTCCTCCATCCTAGCTTTGACAATAGTACTGAACTGTTGGTAACTTCTATTACCTCAAATGGTCCATAATATTTAGATTCTCCTTTATACTTGACAATTGGTTTCTTTACTATTACCCAATCACCTATAAGTATGTCCTTCTTAATGTCTCTATGAACCTTATCATGGTATTCTTTGGATCTTAGTTGGTGTTCCTCAATTCTTTTTTTCACATTAAGCTGAGAATCTTGAATTTTAACAATTTTTGTGCTCCTATCATTTATGTCCATGAAGTTTGGAATTAGAGTTGAGTTACAATGTCTTCCTCGCATGAGGAAAAATGGGGAATGTCCAGAGACGCTATTGGTTGTGACGGTGTGCGTGTCAACCCTTTCTCTAGTGAACTACTTTACAGGTAGACCTGCCGCAAGTGCAAGCTGAATGCTCTCTTTCAAAAAACGATTGACCCTTTCCACTTGTCCATTAGATTTTGGTGAATAATAAGACGTTTTCTCTTGCTGGATTCCTTTATGTTTCAAGAAGGTGACCATTTTTTTCTGAGACAAGCTGTTTTCCATTGTCTGATACCAACATTTTGGGTAAACCTTCTACAGAAAAACATGACTCCAAAAATGTTATAACACAATTTGAATCAATGGTGGAAACAAGGGAGGAGCTACGCGAGCATCCGAGATGGCCTCGTGAGCACAGAGCTCCCGGGACCCTCGCCACTCTTTGCAATTTATCCTGATGTTATCCTGAATTTTCAGATGGGCTCTTGAAGATGAACCTCTGCTGATTGCTTTGCTCTTTTAAAATTCTGATTTGGACTTTGGGAACCGAAGTTACGCTTATCCGAACTTTCGAGGCCCACCTCTTGGTAAGCCGGGGACTTGGCAAGTTGGCACGCCGGGACGGAGTTGAACAACAACGGCTGAGGGGTCTTACCCCAGTAGCCCTTCATCGACTTTCGGTTTCACTTTTGGGTCCTGGCATTGTCTGACGGCGCGACAGTTCCGTTCTGTTGGAGATTCACCCAGCCTCTAATGTACTAGAGTGTGCCCTCTCTCCTCTACTCAGCTGTGTTGAACTACATCTTCACCTCGGCCGCACGAGCCTGCTGTTGTTGACTTTTGGTGACTTGCCCGCAGGTGGCCATTTTCGTCAGGTCTCACAGGCCCCTTCGGGGCTTATCTCCCAGTATGGCGGCGAGGGGCGACGCTGAGAAACGGAAAATCAAGGCACCCATTCGCGGGGGGTCCGTCCAAACCAATGTCATGGATCAGTATACACAACCTAAAGGATCCCCTGGTGGTGTCAGCCGTACCCCGGAGGACGCCAAGGACGATTCAACCGTGCCTACTGATCCGTCTCTTCACGACATCATGAGCGCCATTGCTGGCATGAAGGAGACCATCGGCCAGCAGTATGAGGCTCTAGCTCACAAAATTGACACGGTTGCTATGGATGTCACCTTGATCAGAGCCGATTTGTCTAAAACCAACGAGAAGGTGAAATCGTTGGACTTGAAGGCCTCTTGCCTCACGGCCGATGTGTCCGAACTTCAAACTGAGATTGGCACCCTGAAGTCAACCAATGATCTCATGTCTCATCGACTGGAGGATTTCGAGAATACGGCAAGACGCAACAACATCCGCATCATAGGTGTCCCGGAAAACCCCGAGAACCATTCTATGGACCTCCTGGTGGAAGACCTTGTCTTGAACCATCTTGCCCCTACAGGACTGAGCAAGTTATTTGCAGTGGAGCGTGCCCATCGCGTTCCGGCTGGAAAGCCGAAAGCGGGCGCCCCTCCAAGACCTATCATTGCCAAGCTTTTTCACTTTAGAGAGCGGGATGCTATCCTGCAGGCATCGAGGGTGAGTGGGTCGGTAAAATTCGAAAACTCTACGGTCAATTTCTACCCGGATTTTACTCAACTTGTCCAGGGCAAAGGATGGGTTATCAGGGTGTGAAGCGACATCTCTGTGACTTGGGCCTGAAATACGCTATGCTGTTTCCTACCAGGCTTCGTGTGGAATACTAGGACCGGACATTTTTCTTTGACCGACCAGAGAATGTGAGTGACTGGCTGGATTCTCTGCCTGCCCGGAACGACAGAACTGAGCGCCCTGGTCGTGCCGAGGGTGGTGAGCCGGAGCAGAAACGATGACTCGGCCCCTGATCTCCGAACATTTGACTTTGTGCAGCTGGGTTCTATAATCTCCTTATTTTTGTAGTTCATTGTTGTGTGCCCGATGGTGGCGGGGGTGGTGAGTCTCTTTCCTCCTCCAGGGTCTTATTGTAGATTGGGTAATGGCAGGGCGACAGGCACACTGCAAGTTGGGGTGGCTTTCTAGTCTAATGCAGGGGTGCAGGGAGGGGGAGTTGTAACGGGATTCGGTTGGGGGGTGGGGAGGGTTGTTTGTAAGTTTGTTTTTCTTCCTCAAGGCAACGTATTGTTTTTCTCCATGACTCGAATGTTGTGCTCTTTGTGGGGTGAGTTCTGCATCACTTGTTGGGATGGGGGGTAGTGGGTTGAGGTTAATATCTTGGAATGTTAATGGGTTGGGTGACAGGATAAAACGGGGTGTGGTGCTACAATTTTTGCGTCACCTGTCCCCCGATGTGGTTCTTTTACAGGAGACGCATCTGGTGGGCAACACGTGTCACGCCATGAATAGGTGGGGTTATCGCCTTGCCGCACACTTTGGTTTCACCACTGGTTCTAGGGGGTTGGGCATTCTCGTTCGGTCCTCTCTCCCCCTGGAGATAGACGATGTAATTCTTGACGACAGGGGGCGCTACGCCGCCCTCACTGGCAGATGGGCGGGTAGGACTATTTCGTTGCTCACCATATATGTTCGCCCGTGCCTCCAGACCTCCACTTTTTCAGATATTGGGCGAGTTTTGCTGGGACTTTATGAGGGTATTTTGGTTATGGGTGGGTATTTTAACTCTGTTGTTTCTGGTACCGTAGATCGTCATCCCCGCAGGGATCTTCTCAAATCCCAGTCATGGCTTAGTGGATTTTTGGACACTTTTGGTCTGGTGGACAGCTGGAGGTTGATGCACCCAACGCAGAGTCAGTACACCTTTCAATCTGGGGCTCATGGAAGTCTTTCTAGACTCGATTACATCCTTATGCCTGCTGCCCAGTCCCCTTCAATTAGAGAGATTCGACATCTTGCCCGGGGCATTTCAGATCATTCCCCAGTGTGGCTTCGTATGGACGCTGGAGTGAGTAGCGCGGGGCGAGTCGCTCCCATAAACCCCTGGCACTTGTGTAATACCAAAACCCGCGCCAGTTTGATAAAGTCCCTAGATCAATACTTCCTTGACAACGAGGGGTCTGTGTCCTCATCTGTGTCACTATGGGAAGCCTTCAAGACTGTCATTCGTGGGCAGGCCTTATCCTTGATTTTTGAAGCTAAGAAAACTAAGAATCAGGAGGTTGTGTGTCTTGAGGCCGAAATAGTCGAATTGGAGAATGACTTAGAATTAGGTGTTACCCATGATAGACTCCACGCCCTTGGTCTAAAGCAGCTGGATTATAAGTCCCTTGTCATGGATGCTGCCAAAACAATGCACAGGGAGCAACAGCGATTCAGAAAAGGGGGTGGTGATGAACAGAGTGTCTGAATTAAGCAGACCACTCTTACCCAGTCCAAAGATCAGGGCTTGATCCATCACCGGAGCAACAGGGCAGGTTGTATGATGTTGGAGACAAGGCTGGTAAATTGATTGCGTGGTGAATTGATTGCACCTCCCACTGCTGCCGCCCGTTGGGACTTTGATATGGTTTCTGTCTCTCGGGCTTTGCCGGTGATAAAATTGTGAATACTTTTTTGCAAGTCTTAATATATTCATGATCGCTCGTGGGGTAACGTTAATAAAGATAGCTTTTCTGTTCCGACAAAGCTTTACCCGGGATGCAAGACCGCCTGCAGTCTGCTCACGAATGGCGTGCCTTCATAAGTATGGTGTTCTGTAACTCGAAGTTACAGAACTTCACAACAGAAGTTCACAATTTTATCACCGGCAAAGCACGAGAGACGGAAACCATATCAAAGTCCCAACGGGCGGCAGCAGTGGGAGGTGCGTCAATTTATCACCTAAACTCGAGATTGAATACTGGAAGGACCTAAAAAGGCCTGATACTTTCAGAATAACGAGATTTTCCTTATATTGTGGGAATGTTAAAATTGTCATCCTGATGAAGGTGTTGGCTTGGAATTTAATTTGCCAAAACCGAAACGCGTCGATGCCCTTGTGTATTGGAATACACTAAATCATTGGACCATACAAACGTCTCCAATTCGATAGATATTCATACAAAATTGGAGTATGATTTACTCAAGTCGGACCACAGTATCCCTTTCTATTTTTTAACCAATGTGTTGTTTTGTTCCCACTCTGTGATTATTACCTGCATGTATTATATTAGGATATATTGTTTATCCCTTTTTACTGTGAAATTTTAATAGTATAATAAATTGTGTACTTTTTTATAATTTCTGACTATTTTTACATCATCTTTATTGTTGCTCAATTTGAAAGTATGAACTGACTAGTGTGGGTTATAGATGTAAGTTTGTTTGTCTGCTTATGATTTGTTCAAAGGGGACATTATATTGTGACATATTGTCTTTTGGAACCCTACCTCTTTGGCGTTTGGGGTCCCTCTCTTTAATTAGAGGTAATTCCCAAGGAGGGCAAGCTTCGGGATCGTTGCTCCTCGTACAGGCCCATCTCTTTGTTGAACGCTGAACCCAAAATTTTAGCTAAAGTTCTGGCTAACCGTTTGATTACGGTGATTGCTGACCTGGTCCATCCGGACCAATCTGGTTCTATCCGGCACCGTAACACCGCACTCAACTTGCGGCGCTTGCATGGTGTTCTCGCGAGGGCAGGGTCACTTCAAGAGTTGGCCATCTTGGCTTCCTTGGACGCCACGATGGCCTTTGATACTATCAAATGGCCTTATCTCTGGACCGCCCTCGCGAAATTTGGCTTCGGTTCGGAGTTTATCGGGTGGGTGAAACTGCTATACAAGGAACCACTGGCTCAGGTGGTCGTTAACAGCCCGGTATCCAATTCCTTCACTCTTGGGAGGGGTACGAGACAGGGGTGCCCGCTGTCTCCCTTGCTTTTTGCGCTAGCCTTGAAGCCCCTCGCAGCTTGGCTCCGCTGGGAGCCTTCGATAAAAGGTATTCAGTGGACTCCCGATTTTGAAGATCGGATCTTGCTTTATGCGGATGACATCCTTTTATACCTCACTTCCCCCCAAAAATTGCTTAACGTCTTGTTCGATGTTCTTACCTCATTTGGCAAGAATTCAGGTCTAGTGATCAACTGGACCAAATCCTGTGTTTATGTGATTTCGGGTGGTCTTCCCCCCTTGCCGCGTAGATTTCCCATTCAGGTATCACACACGGGATTCAAATACCTGGGGATCTTTGTATCATTGGACCCTGTTGCTCGCTATGAGCGTAATTTGCTCCCCCCTCTCCAGAGGCTGAAGCTTGACATGGTTCGTTGGCGTAAATTGCCATTGTCGCCGCTCGGTCGTGCCGTGCTCTTTAAAATGATGTCCCTGCCACGGTTTTTGTATGCACTTCAGAACTCCCTCGACACCATCCCGGCGAGTTACTTCCGGGAGGTGGAAAGCTTACAGAGGCGGCTTATCTGGGATGGGCGCGCGAGAATTGCTCTCGCTAAGCTAACCCTCCCCTGGTATGATGGGGCATGGCGCTCCCGGATATCAGGCGGTACTATTGGGCCTCCCAGTTGAGCGCGATTAATCACGCGACGTATGCACCCAGCCCAAACCCGGCATTTGAGATGGAAAAGTATCAGTTGCCGGGTGGGAATTACAACAGGGCGCTCTATTCTAAGGGAGCAGGGAGAAATTTAACAAGACCTACTAAGATTGCTGTGCGAGTCTGGTGTGACGCAACTGCTGCCTTGGGTTGGAAGGATCGATTGACACGTGCGACTCCATTGTATGCGTCGGAGAGATTGGGATGCCTTTGGACAACGAAAGGTTTTGAGAAATGGGATATGATTGGAATTAGTAGAGTGGGTGACCTTTGGGCTAAAGGTGCTGTCAAGACTTTTGAGACATTAAAGAATGAATATGAACTGAGTGACAGGGAGTTTTTTAGGTATGCGCAGGTTCGTCATGCCTTGACCGCGATCTTCGCCTCCGTTCCCAACAATCCTGAGTCCTCCCCGCTGGAAGATCCTATACTCGATGGTTATCTGCCCGATAGTATGATTTCACTAATATATAAAAAATTGATTAACAATCGGGCGGATCTCCTTGTACGCCTCAGGGAGGCCTGGACTGGAGACGGGCTGGAACTGGATGATGAGGACTGGCAGTCCGCACTATCTTCCCCTAAGGAGGTAGCCATTCCCGGCCGTCTCCGCCTCGTCCAGCTTAAGATCATTCATCGTGTGTATGTCACTGGTCCTCGGTTGGTCTCCATGGGTTTTTCTGCGGATGGGTTATGTAAGCGTGGATGTGGATTGAGTGCTAGTTTCCTCCATATCATTTGGGAATGCCGGGAGGTGGCCTCATTTTGGAATCGAGTGCATGCTGTGATGGAATGTGTCACTGGGATTGCTTTGCTGCCAAAGGCCCAGAGATGTTTGTTGAATGTGTGGGAGCCAAATGATTACAATGTCGCCCAGACTCGGTGGGCGGCCCTTGGGAACATGATCGCAAAGAGAGATATTGCACAGCTGTGGGGTTCCCGGCGGCCGCCCACCATGTCAGTATGGAAGGAAAATATGGATTGGTGTATGTTCAGAGAGAAGACTGTGTATTTGGCTAGGGGCAAGCCTAGGGCGTGGACTGCAATCTGGAGTCAGTGGAACACCTATCGAGGGAACATATGTACACCCCCGTTCGAAGATACTCCAGACACCTCCTTCTCCCCCTGATCCGACATTCCTTGTCTAATTCTTACTTGTTACTGCCTTTTGATCCCCCCCACTGACCCCCCCGACCAATTCCACCGTTTGCATATCTGTTCATCTTGCAATTGAGGCTCCGCCCCGCATGGGCGCAGCTTCATGTTCAATGTCTTTGGCCTTGAGACTTGTTTTGTTTCCTTTCTTTGTTCTTCTTTTATAAAAAACTAAATAATATTGTATTCTGGCTCCATCCTAAGTTGCTTGCTACAAACATTATCTTGCACTACTGCCGTACCTCTAGGATGTCAGCGATGGAATTGTGGTAAATGTTGATTGCTATTGCCTTGTCTAGCGGCCGGCCCCTGTGGTTGTAGGCCCGTAAGTGTAACCATATTTACATGCACAATAAAGTTTTTTTTTAAAAATGGTGGACACAAATCTAAAATAAATCCATTTCATGTAATAATAGCTTAAAACAATCAAAAACCTGGAATCCAGTTCTAATACGTTAAATGGACCAGGAAAATCTATGGCTAATTTTACCCACGGAGAATGGGGAATGTGAACCAACTGCATTTCTTGGACACCAGGCTTCCAATGTTTATCAGCTTTAAGGCAAATCACATTTATCTACAAACATATTAACATCAGTGTCCAAACCAGGCCGCCAATAATATTGTTTAGCAATGTTTTGGTCATAATTGACCCTAGATGACTTTTATGAGCATTTTCAATTAAACTTTTCCTTACTTTTGTAGGTGGTACTAACAAGTCCCCTCTCATGATAAAACCGTTCTCAATACACAGTTCATTTGCAACTTGTAAATATGTTTTGAAATCAGAAGGAAGGTTAATAATAGGTGGCCATTTCTTTAAAATGTACTCTTTTACTTTGTAAAGGACTGGGTCAGAATCAAGCCATTGCAACCATTCAGATTCACTGCAAACTTGTTCTGACCGATTGAACTCACTTACACTAGAGAAAACCCACTCGGTGTTCTCCTCAACTTTTGGTTCAGTAACACTTAGAGGTAAACGTGACAAAAAGTCTGCTCTCACATTATTTTTGCCAGCTATATGGTTGATAGAATAATTATATTCTTGCAATTTTGTCAATAGTCTTACCAATCTCACAGATAATTTCCCATTACCTCTGCCATAACCATTCATTAAGTACGTTAATGGTTTATGATCAGTGATAAGTTAGAAATTTTTTCGCCATAAGTACATCTTGAGTTTTTCTACTGCCCATACGCAGGCAAGGGTTTCCCTTTCTATTGTACGATAGTGTACCTCTGCCTCAAGTAGTCTTCTAGATATAAAGGCTATTGTGTGAACCTTGCCTTGGACTTTCTGTGTGAAAACGGCACCAATGCCCACAGAGCTGGCATCCATTGTGATGATGTTCTCACCTTCAGGGTCGTCCGGTTTCAAAGAAGGAGCTTTAACAATGGCGTTCTTAACTTTATCAAAAGCAGAATTTTGGTTTTTGGTCCACACAAATTTTCCCCTTTACGCAGAAGGATACGCAATGGTTCCACAACTTCTGAATAATTTTCTACAAAACGTGAATAATATTCGCTGAGACCTAAAAAGGATCTCAGTGAATCCTTATCTCTTGGCTCAGGAGCATCAGAAATGGCCTTGACTAAATCAAGTTTAGGTTTAATGCCATTGCCACTAATAATATGTCCTAAATACTCGATCTCTGTTTGAAGGAATTTACATTTATCTTTTGAAACCGTCATGCCCCTCTCGTTAAGTTTGTATAGTACCTTGTCTAAAATGTTGTTATATTCTGAAATGGTACTTGCGTGAATGAGAATATCATCTTGAAATTTTTGTATGCCCATTACATCTTTTAGAATGCATTCCATTCGCTTTTGGAAAACGCTAGCGGAAGAAGCCAGACCGAATGGAATTCTTGTGAACCTATAAGCTCCTAACGGAGTAATGAATGTGGTATAATCTTTAGAATCTTCTGATAATTTAACCTGGTGATAGGCTGATTTGAAATCAATTAGAGAAAAATACCTTGATCCATTGGTAGCAGACAAAATTTCTTGAATTTTCGGCAAGGGAAAACCATCGACCAAAATATTCCTATTCAAAGACCTCAAATCGGCACACAAGTGTACGTCACAATTTGTTTTCTTAATCAAAACAATGGCAGAAACCCATTCCGCTGAATCCGCTTGTTCAATTACCTCCTGCTCAACCAATTTTTCCAGAACATTTTTAAGTTCAGATTTAACTGACAGCAGAATTGCTCTTACCTTATGTTTTATAGGGATGGCGTCTTTCTTTAGCTTAATGGAGAGCTCGAAACCTTTGACACATACTATCCTGTCTTCAAAAAGAGATTCATATTTACATAGAACAGATTCTACATTCTCTACTGTAAGCAGTGAATCAGAAAGAGAGATAGAAGAAACAAAACCATCATCCAATACAATTGGATCATCAGCCCCTGGTTGAGAATAATTTTTAAACGTGCTAAATCCTTCCATCATACAATATTTTTACCACGCTTAGCTACATAAACTTTTGTAACAATGGATCTTCCTTTTTTGTTTAAAATATCCCCATAATACCCCAACATATTTATGTCAAAGTCACCAAAAGCTTTCGGGTTGACGTCAGAAGCAAGCAACCCTACCTGAGACCAATGTTCTTCATATTTTTTGTCAGAAACTATCGTAATCGGTGAGCCGGAATCTGCCATAATATTCAATTCAACTTGACCTATGTGAGCTATGCCCAATGGACCTTTAATAGAATTGCTTTGGTCACCTAAAGCAAGCACAATATTAGAACACATAACCTCCTCATAATCCTGAACTGCATTTACTTTAACATAAGAATATTTGTATGATCTGAAATTGTTGCAAACACCTGCGAAATGCCCTACCTTGAAGCATTTAGTGCATTTTTTCCCTTGAGCTGGACATCCTGTGAAATCAGCCTTATGATTTCTTGACCCACATCTAAAACAAACAATAGGGTTAGATTCTGTATTGTTACCTGTTTTGCTTCTTTTGTCATTACTGTTAACAGCTTTTCTTTTCTCTTGAAGAAAATAAACATTTGACTTTGTACGACTATCAGAAGAAAGCTCTTTTGAAGTTTCTAACGAACGTTCAATGCCTTTAGCAATGCCAATAGTTTCCTTTAACGAAGGGTTCCTACAAGCTAAAAGTCTCTCTTGAATTTTCTTTTCATAACAATAAAACACAAATTGATCTCTAATATATACATCAACCATGTCATTGAATTCACATTTGGTTGCCAAAACACGCAAACATGCAATGTATTCCTCTACAGTCTCATTCTCTAATTGTTTACGCATCGCAAATCGATGTCTGCCAATCATTATGTTTGGTTCCTCGTCAAACTGTTTCTCTGATCTTTTAATAGCTTCTTGGTATTCATCTAATGGTATGAATTGACCCGGTGGAACCTAATACTCGGGCAAACTGTCGACAATTTCCTGACCAGCTGCACCTAACAACCCAAACATTATAGCCTTCTTCCTCTCTGGCTCGTATTTCTTTCCATCAATTAAACTTGTAAACTTGTAAACCTGGGGATTTATAAAGCGCAGTTGTTGCCCGTGGGCGTGCAATTGCAACCAAATAGTTCTAGAAAGCACTTACCAATTCTTCCATTTCATTACTGGTTTGCCCGGATCAATTAAAAATGCTGCCGGTGCACTGATATTTGAATTAGTTGATATATTTACTGCAGAGTTGCTGTCTATTTTTATTTTAAGTGAATTGTTTGCAAATTTCCCTTCAATATCGACTTGTAATTACTTAACAATTAAGAACTCTTTGGTATAGTTATTGTGAAAAATACGAGAAATAAAACTGTGAGAAACTTCTTTGAATCGGAAAATGTACGAAAACAGATCAGATTGAATTACACCTAAAATCGAATTTTGTGCTCAAAATGATTTCCCATACATATACTGCTTATTAATGAGCTGCCCGCGATGCTTTTAGGAATAATAACGTTATTTTGTTTTCTTTTATTAAGATTTGCCACTTACTTCTAGTTCAATGCTCATACGCAGTAATACTACTAGAAATGGCCCCCCTGTAGTAAATCAAAATGGAGTCATGTTGCGTCTTATGTATATACGCAGCTACGGACTCTTAGTGACGTCAACTCTTACGCGCTCCAGCTGACTTTGAAAGGAACGTTTGACAATGCGCATCGCCGCCAACTGTGAAGAAGAAACTGTCAACTCGAACGTTGGCGAATGACAGTTAAAGAATCTGTTATACGCTGTTGAAACACTTCACTCGATGCGATTTCTTCGCATCAACACATGCTAAATGCAAACGAGAAAATATTTCTTGAAGTTAATTGGATGTCGAATGTTAGGCAAATACGTGTAAATAGTAACTTGCCTTAAAACTTTCTTCTGTGAACATCCATTTCTGAAAGAATTGCTCCACCATCACTCGCATGTAGCGAAGGCTACAAATAGGTAGAAATCAGAAGAAAAAGAAATTAAGGCAATGATCAACGCGTAACGAAAAAACATTTTTATCAGTAACTTGCTGCACAATTTCTTTTGAAGACGATTGGTGAACTCAATATGCCACATGAATCAGTCAATGCAGGCCTCTCCACTTTTTCGGTATCCGTCCTCGTCGCCATATGAAGTGTCAGTTCTTCGTAATAAATAACTGGAACATGTATATAAGTTTAACTCATTATAAGTGTTTATTTCCTAATAAGAAAGGCCCACACTGAGCTGGGAAGGAACTGGCGTAATGCACAGCTGATGGCGAAATGCCGGTACAGGGGAGGTGACGTCAGTAAAATAGGAGGAGAACACTGACGTGGAGTGTAGAACAACCAATAGGATGACAACCAAGAAGAACCGATAAAATGAAGGTGATAGGAAGTACAACAATCACCCAGGCTAATTTTCACAGAAATCAAATATTAAAGATCGACTTTCCATATTGTTTACATTAACCCTTTACATCTCACACTCACAAAACAGAAATCTTTTTAGAGCGACATTCCAAGCATATTCGGTTTTCTCCTAACAGTAATCCAGCAAAGACGTCCTTGTTGCTGGGGACTATTGTTTTTCGGCGAGAACCTATTTCCAAGACAGGGGAAAAAACAGGCGATAGTTGGAGCAATCATGAGCCACTGAAAAGAAATGTTAATCAGATTCCATTCACCATTTCAAAGAAAATGGTGATACTCATGTTCTACATTCAATCCTAACTCAACCATATGCAAACGCAAAATCCATTTGGATTCTGTTTGCCTCAGCTCCAACTCCCTGTTGCCTCCCTTTACATTTGCCTTTACCACATCTATTCCATGAAACGCAAAGGGTGAGTCCTTCTTTCTATTACAAACATGAGTTGATAATAGATAAGAGCCCAATGTTCTGTAATCCTATACCTCAATTCTCTAGTGGTACTCACAATATAGGCCTTGCCACATGAACAATAATTGCATACACTACAAATGTAGTGCGGCAAATGATGAAACTGTTAATCATGTATTCCTTTGTGGTGTTAAACCTGAACTTGGTGTCTTATCCAAGCCTAACTGGTGCATAGTGCAATTTCTACAGATGTAGTAACCTTTAGGTTTAGAGGGCAGCCAGGTGTGTGTATCAGTTTCCTTCTTCTCTTGTGCATAGCTCGGGCTAACTATGTCTTTGATGTTAAGCCCTCTCTTATATGTGATTTTTGGGTTCTTACTCACAAACGTCCCCAGACCCGGCGTGCCCTCCAACAGACTCCAATGTCTATTAGGACACGCCAGATGTGGTTGCTCGATGAATTGTAGGTGGTTATTAGGGCCAGAGGCTTGTCCTGCTTGTCCCTAGTCTATGTATTTAGGAGAGCCCTCCTATTGATCTTTGAAACCTTTTTTCTTGCATCGTTCAGTGTTCTCCCATCTATTGCATCTAATGCTGAAAATGCAATTTTTGACTTCTTGACTTTTCGTCGGCAATCAAGGGTTTTATGGGCATGTACAATCAACATGTACACACCTATGAGTGCTGGTTATGGAGAGTGAAGAGTTCACGTCAATAAGGGGGAAATAAAGCGGTGAAGTTACTACCAAAGAAACTCAGGGCCAAGGTGGCACAAGCTAGAATAGACCTGCTTAGGAGATGAGATGGTGCTTTGGTCTCTGACGACACGGGAAGGTAGACAAGCTCAGGGCATTTTATCATATAAAGCTGGCATGGAAAAATAGAGGACATTCAAAAGAATCAAGCTTATATACCTCACTCTACAGCACAGCTCGACGAACAGTGAGGATTGAGGGGTTAACAATGGAAAGCGGGAGAATGAAACTGTCTAAAGCACCAGGCCCTGATGGCTTTACAGCAGGCTTCTACAATAACTTGAGGCAGAATCTGGCCCCTCCACTGACAAAGCTGTTTAATGCCTTTCAAACAGAGGAGGTGGTAGTGATCTCCATGCTGGAGGCCCTTAATTTGATGGTCCTGAAACACGTTTCCAGATCCCTCATACAGGGTTCCAGCATTAGCCTTATCCCACTCCATGTAAGTTTGCATTCACCCACTCTCTAGCCATGCATTAGTTCATTGACTAAACTAATAATGTTGATCATGTTTGCTAAAGCCGGACAATGTGAAGACATTGCAAGTAAAAAGAGGGCATTTCTGAGATTCCATGGTGTTAGGTTTGAGAGCTGAGTTTAAACGTCTGATGGAGTATAGCATAATTTGGCAAGTGCATAGACAGTCACTGTACTGAATTTTCAGTTTTGTCAAACAACATGCTACAGGAAGGACAAGATGAAATCCAACAACTTAGATTACTTGGTACAGATGTGTTCGGGGTGTGCTATCGATCAAGGACCCTCGACCCTTCTTGGGTAAGTATGCTCTCCTATATGATATAGAGATTGAGAGGTGAGGTTGAGTATTTGCTATGGCTGTATTGATTTCAGGATTAATACTTTGCAGTCCAAAAGCCAGCATAGTGATTGGTAGGTGTGTGACCGTTAGTGATAGTAGCTATTGTAGTGCAATCTATGGGGCTAGTTGTGAGGGTACCATTGTAAGAAGTACAGCAATGTGTCTGGTTGATGTTGCCACATGTTTCCCTTATGCATCATGTTCCCACAAATTGTCTATGCAGGTCTCATATACCTAGTTGTGGGTGGTGTACTGTTTAGTTTTAAGAGCCCTGGATTTTGTAACTCAATGCTCTAATTGTTTGATATTTGCATTGTCCGAACTGTATTTTAGGTTAGCTTTATCTGCTTGTCCTTATGTGAGATGCCTGTGTGTAGTTCGATAAAGATGGGGTTTGGCTGGGCTACAGTTCGGTTTGTACATCATTGTGGTATGATTCTTTTTGATGCGCAGTGTGTGTGTATATGTGGCCTCCATTAAAGTGAAAGCACGGCCTGGGGCGCTTTTAAAAATAAGCATTTGCAATGCAATAGGTCTCGTATAAGCGAGAGTTGAAGCTATTGGCACTGTAAATGACAATGCCTTTTATTTATGTTTTAAAAACCAACAAATAAATGAAAGGCATTAACATTTAAAATGTCATTAGTTCAAACCCTCGCAAATGAGAGACCTATTGCATTGCAAATGCTTGTTGGGCTTGGTTTTCTATTTGGTGGTAATCTGTGCCATGTTGTTATGGTTCAGTTATTCACTTTTCGCTTGATTGAATGAAGCCCCTTTTACATTGGAAACTGCCACATGTAAATTGGAGACTCTGAATTTCTTTAATCTCTCGATGAAAGCATAGCCAGTAGAAGTGTTCATGCAAATTAGACTTTTAACATTTAGTTTGGCGGCTGCTGTACAGAGTTCCAATTAAATCTGTGTTTTCATTGGACAGGGTCAGTTTCAACTTAGAGCTGTCATTGACTCTAGGTTAAGCAACAACCTCAGAATGTAGGGACATCTGTTAGTGTCAGCCTCCTGCCGCTGCTTTATAATTGGTATTGAAAAATTGAAAAACTTGGGAAAGTTATTAGAAATGTCACATTACTGTTGTTATGCCGACCCATTACTTTTTAGTAATAACGTTACATGCGGTTTGCAAACTTTAATGTGGAACATTGTCCTAAAGGAGACTGCATATGTGCGAAATTATCACAGTGGCCGCTTAATAGGAACGCTTTGCCTAATAGGGAAACAAAGAATCACTGTGGTTTCTTATGAAAATTATGCTACATGTTATGCATGATAAATGTGGAATGTCTGACAATTACCCAGAATTCTTCATTGTATCAAGTGCTTATCCACAACCAACGGTTCAGGTCCACGAATGCCATTCGGACATCTGTTGATGGCACAATGTCAAAAAGGTAATTGGTCCAAGTTAGTTCCCAGGTTCACCATTGTTAAGTAGCAGTGGGGCAGATGTATCAGGATTCCATTTTGCGATTTCTAAATAGCGATTTTCAAGGAATCGCGATTTCTAAATAGCGATTTTCAAGGAATCGCTATTTAGAAATCGCAAAATGGGATGTATGTAAAAAATCTATTTTTTAGCGATTTCTTAATCTTCCTTATTTGCGAATTCGCAATTTGCGAATTCGCAATTGAGGAATAATTTCCCATTCATTCCTATGGGCCAGGAGGCCCATAGAAATGATTGTGAAATTCTCTAATCGCAAATTGAGAATAATTTCAAGGGTGCAGGGGTTTCTCAAGGACACCCTGCTGCACCCCTGAAATGTACATGTGTGTGCATATGGTGCACATACATGCCCTATGGGCATGTGTGTGCATCACATGCCACCTTCAAAAATGCCAAATTGTGCATTTTTTAAAATAATTCGCAAATTAACATCAACTACAAATTGGTGTTAATTTGCGATTTCTTAACCAAAACTCGCAATTGAAAAATGCTACATACATAGCATTTAAGGAATCGCAAAATTGCAATTCCTTAAATGCTATGGCAAAATAAGGAATCGCAAATTTTTGCGATTCCTTAATTTGCGAATTTTTGATGCATGCCAAAACATGCAAATAGACCGTTTGCGATTCGCAAAGGCTGAAATTCTGGTCATTTCGGCCTTTGCGATTCGCAAACGGCTTGATACATCTAGGCCAGTGGCCCTTAGACCCGAGTGCAAGAGTTAAATTCGAGCACAAATTACTACCTTGTCGTGGCTGCTCGTGCAGATGTGTATTATTAACAAGAGTGCATGCACAACAAAATCAGTTGCAGTTGGCACTTATTTATAACACAATAAGGGTAAGGGGAGGAGAATAAAGCAAGGGCATACATAATCCAATTAAGTGTAATCACATCAACTACTCCTTTGTGAAAAGTAAAAGAAAATTGTTAAACTACGGATTGCACAGCTAGGTACTGTTGTTTTCAGGACGAAAAGCTCTCACCCACCCAATAGGTGCCATGCTTCATCATGGGCCCCTCCTGGAACTGGTCTTTGTTGTGATCACACTTATTATTTCTATAAAGCTGGTAACTGGGCACTAATACCACCTGCTGCCACAGTGTAGAGGCTATGTACACATGTGTATAGCAAGTGTGCTGGGGGTACATTTGTGAGCGAGGTTAAGCTTACAACTGAGTAGTAAAATTCTTTACAATTTAAATATATTCACAATACATATTTTTTCACCATGTCCATATAATTAATTTAAATGGTGATTATTGTCATACTCTTGGTCACTCTGGCAGCTTACCTGGGTTTTCTATTTAGTGGACCAACAGTGGCACTCATTTATACACTCATTACCTTTCGAATGCCCATCAGCATTTGGCTGGTATGTGTAATGTCTATCTAAAGAGACATAATATTACTCACTCCACTTTTTATGAATAGCACGTGTCCTATTTTACATCCTGGGTGCTCTTGTGCATAGTCCTTTTTATTGTCCACAGCAGAAAGATCTCATACTAGGTATATAACATAATAACATAACATTGTTCTATGAATACAGGAGTCTATCCTAGGCTGGGCAGCACTGCTTCTTCTGCAACTGTACATTTACCATCCTCTGAAAGATCTGATACTAGTTATTGAAGGTAATTGTAAGATGGCCTGGAGCACACCAAATTCAATATTACAGTTCGAAGTATAGGTAGCAGTAACACGAGAGTTGTCCATATCGAGTGCAATTTTCACTTTTTGAGCAAATTTTGTGTACCCCACTCCTTTTATTCTCTGAGTGTTCGTTATATTACCCCTAGCTGTGTTTATACTTCTGTCTGGATCCAGAAACCCTTTATTTGGTTAACACTAAGCATTGTTGTACTCTGAAAATTTTACTTTTTCTATCACCTTAATCAAACACAACTTTCACACATCTTTTATTTGTCATTAGTCACATCGTTTTTGGGAACAGAACACTGCCTCTTAGCCTTTTGGCTCTCACCAAGTTTGACATGCTGATTCTTAATACTCACACATATGTTACAGCCGTGTTAAAGTCGCTCAGACGAAACACGTGTCACATGTATCTACTACTCAGGTGTACATCTAGTTTCTAATCTTTCATACTCCCAACATGTTGGGATTGTAGCCGGGAAATGCTATGGCATACTAAAGGTCGTCCGCAAAATCTTAGATCTTCTCACCATCAATGTGAGGAAAACCTTAGTGCATGCCCTAGTTACTTCCCATCTCGATTATGGGAACTCATTGCTATGTGGACTAAATAAAAAGGGCCTGAATCAACTCCAATGTGTCCAGAACGCGGCGGCTCGATTGGTCCTGAACCTACCCAGGCGGTCATCTGGGAAGCGTGCTCTACAAACCTTGCACTGGCTCCCTATGCAGGAACGCGTCCGGTTTAAAATCATGTGCATTACCCACCGCATAGCACATGGCCGCGGCCCTGTCTATCTCCAAAATATGCTGACCATATACCGTCCTAATCGGTTATTGAGATCCATGGGCAGTATGCAGCTGGTGGTGCCCCGTATCCGCAGAGCACGGATGGGAGGGCGGTCCTTTAGGTTCCTTGCCAGTAAATACTGGAATGAACTTCCGATTGAACTAAGGATGGAACCATCTGAACTATGGTTCAGGCTGAAATTGAAGACCTAATTGTTCCCCAAAGTCCAGTGATTCTAAGATCCTTCTGTCCTTTCCCCTCTTTGCTGGTTTCGTCTTGGGAGTTCTGATGGAATGCATTCTCAGCGTGGGGACGCACTGTTCTCTTGTGTAACCAGGCGCTTAATAAATGTTTTTATTATTATTATTATTAAGTAATCCTCAACTGCACAATCAACGGTCAAACATACGTTAAGAAGTCTGTAAATAAATATATTTGCAGTTGGATATTGCTGGCCTTCTTTGTAAATGAACTTTATTGTGTACACAGATATGCCAACTACGGAAACTGTGTTATCAAAAACATGATTTTAAATAAAAAGTAAAAATTACACTCTATGTAGACAACATCTGTGTTACTATTTCCTATTTTTCGGACTATAATACTAGATTTGGTGTGCTCCAGGCCATCTTACAATTATGTTGAGCATGGTATCTGATCACACTCTGGTTGCACCCCATAGTCAGCAATGGAGCGGTCCAACGTAGCACCAAAACACATAGTTCCTCCACTTCTATATTATATCTTTCTTTCTGTACTGCCCTATACTCCATTGAATGTGTGTTTAACGGAATCCACTGCTACCAGTTATAAAGCTATTAACAATTAAAGGTTTCACATAACAATTTACAATGGGAGCTCAAATAGGGCACTGAAACAGAGAAGTCTATTAAAAAATACTTGGCCCTATCCATTGATGGAAATCTATGTGTGGTTGGTCAGTGTGATGGAGTAATAACTGTTGAAACCCCCAAAGCCTTTCATTATCAGGTGTGTTAAATGGGAATGAAACCTTGTTGCTACAAGTGATGTCTATCAATTCTAGCTATTTTTATTGTTATGTCCCTGTATTTTGCTTTTACAATGAAAAAAAGGCAATGCTAGAAATAAAAGGAACTATTTCATATTTTAATATTTGCTTTATGTGCAGTACCAGTGAGTGGCCATATATGGTGTCTGACTTACCTTGAGAATTGCCTGGAGTATATTTGAGGCTGTTTGGGCTGTAATACTACTGAAACAGATGTGTGTGTGAGTGTGTATCGTTGGTGAATGCCAGAGGCTTCATTATGTAGGTGTCCTGGGAGCACAATGGGCATTTGCGCCCACTTTGTGTGCCCCCAGGGCACTTTGTGTTATTACAGATGTGGCCACAGACACTTGTGTGGACCCTCCTGTAATACCAATAGTGTTGGCGCACATAAAGTGCCCATGCCATCCTCAGGGGGCGTTCCCTCATTTGCATGGGGATGTGCCTCATGCAAATGAAGGAATCCCTTAGCCTCTGCATGCTGGCCGTAATAGAGACACTGGCGCAGAGGCAAAGAATCTCAAAGGTGGTGCACTGTTAGTGTGCCCCTTGATGGCAGCCCTCTGGGACTTACCAGTAAAGAAAATATGACAATTGGGTGTAAGCCAATGTTAAAATATTTGAAGCAGAGACCACTAGCATATCAGCACTGCTTATCAGTGGTAAAGTGTGCAGAGTCCTAAGCCATCAAAAATGAAGTCAGCAAAAACAGGTGGATGGAAGGCAAAAGGTTGGGGGAAAAATCACCAAGGAAGTCAGGTCCAACATGCGTCATCCCAGCTAAAAGCAGAGAGCACTACCCACCCTTATGGGAGTGCTCGGCACGAAGGCAGAAGAACCTGGAGAGACTATCAGCATTGGTGTGGTCAGTTCTAAGGCAATGCTCCCTGTAGGGAGATTGACCACCTCAGCATTTTAGGATTCTCACCCTTCATCTACTTTAGCCATCTGATGGGTCTCTGGTCTGTCTAAACCCAGAAGTGAGCCTCAAACAGGTATAGTTTCAATTCTACAGTGCCCAGACCACTGCAAAGGAATGTTTTTCTATTTCACTCCATCTTTGTACTCTGGGAAGTAAACTCCTCACTGAAGTCTACTGGTTGATCTAGGTCTCTTTGTTTACCTATGAGAGCAATAAATCAATCAATCAAAGAACTCGTAAAGCGCGCTACTTACCCATGAGGGTCTCAAGGCGCTGAGAGGAGGGGGTGTGCTGCTACTGTTCGAAGAGCCAGGTCTTGATGAGTCTTCTGAAGGCGAGTAGGTCTTGGGTCTGCCGTATGTGGGTAGAGAGGGTGTTCCAGGTCTTGGCAGCAAGGTAGGAGAAGGATCTGCCACCAGAGGTCGTCGTTGGATGCAGGGGACGGTAGTGAGGGCGAGGCTGGTGGAGCGGAGCTGGTGGGCGGGGGTGTGGAAACTGAGTCTGCTGTTCAGGTAGGCTAGTCCGGCGTTGTGGAGTGCTTTGTGTGCGTGGGTGAGGAGCTTGAAGGTGATCCTCTTATCGACGGGGAGCCAGTGTAGGTTTTACAGGTGGGGGTTATGTGGATGTGGTGGGGGACGTTGACGATCAGTCAGGCGGAGGCGTTTTGGATGCATTGTAGTCGTCGTAGGTGCTTGGCTGGAATTCCTGCGTAGGGTGCGTTGCTGTAGCCAAGTCTGCTGCTGACGAGGGCCTGTGTCACGTTCTTCTTGTTTCGGTCGGGATCCACTTTTAGATCCTGCAAAGCATGCAGAGGGTGTTGTAGCAGGAGGAGGAGACGGTGTTGACCTGTTTAGACATAGAGAGGGAGGAGTCAAGGATAAATCCTAGGTTGAATGCATGGTTGGTGGGGGTTGGTGCTGTTCCCAGTGTGGTCGGCCACCAGGAGTCGTCCCAGGCTGAGGGGGTGGGTCCGAGGATGAGGGTTACTTGAGCGGGGCGACGGTGTTGGTGCAGTCGTTGATCCACTGTCTGATGTTGCGGGCTGTGGTGTCTGGGTTGGTGGGGTCGTGGGTGGGTTCTGAGCGAGGGTGGTGATCAGCTGGTCTTCTGTGACTTTGCTCCAGCAGCGGCAAGGCAGCTGTTGGGTGCGGTGGTGCGTGGTTGGTTTCCTGAAGGTGAAATGGATGCTGGGGTGGTCGGTCCAGTGGAGTTCGGTGGAGTGGTCGAAGGCGACGTGGGTGCCTGTGGAGAAGACGGGGTCCAGCATGTGGCCGGCGGTGTGGATGGGTGTGTTGATGAGTTGTCTGAGGCTGAAGTTGGCGAGGTTGTGGATCAGGAAGGCGGGATTGGCGTTGTTGTTGTTCTCGAAATGGAAGTTCAGGTCCCCGAGGAGGATGCAGTCCATGGAGGCGAGTGCGTGGGTGCTCGCGAGGGCGGCGATGGAGTCGCTGAACTGGGCCCGGGGTCCGGGGGGGTCTGTATATGAGTGTTTCTCTGAGGGTGGTGTTGGAGTCGGTGTGGATCCGGAAGTGCAGGTGTTCAGCAGTGTTGAGGGTGTCATCTGCGCGGGTGGCGACCTTGAGGGTGGACTTGTGGACGATGGCTATTCCTCTTCCGATTCCATTGGGCAGATCCTTGTGGGTGATCTTGTAGCCATCCGGGATGGCTATGGCGATGTCTGGCCCCGAGGAGTCATTCCACCAGGTCTCAGTCAGGAAGGCCACATCTGAGGCGGAGGTGTCGAGTAGATCCCAAAGCTCAACAGAGTGTTTGCGTACGGAGCGGGTGTTGAGCAGTATGCAGTGGAAGTGGTTGGGTCCAGTCCTTGGAGGTTTGGTGGTTCTGTCGCAGGTGAAGCTGCAGGTTCGGCAGGAGAAGGGTCCGTGGGTCTGTTTCAGGGCTGCCTGGAAGCAGGTGTGGTTTTGGCTGGCGTTGAGTGCGTAGAGGGTGATGGTGTCGTAGTGGTTTCTGGTGTTGTGGCGTTTGCGGGGTCCTGGGGTTCTGGCGCTGGGCGCGGTCCAGGCGTGGACTGGTGCAGACGGGCTTGCCCTAGGTGTGCCAGCGGCGCGGCCGCAATTATAAGGGGAGGTGGGAGGGAGGAGCAGCTGGGAGGTGGGTGGCAGGGGGCAGCGAATGGGCGTGGGGGCGGGCCGCAAGGGCAGCAGCGGCAGGAAATGGGGGGAAGTGGAATGGGCACGGAGGGAAAAGGCGGAACGGATACCCAGGGCACAGCAGGGTAACACAGGGCAAAAGGATTACACAAGGCAAACTGGATACAAAGAGGCAAAAGGGAACGAGCAAAGCACAAAAATGGCAAAAGGGACACAGAGAGGCAAAAGGGAGTGAGCAGAGCACACAAACGCCAAAAGGGGCACAAGAGAGGAGTAAACAATGGCCAGTGGGCACTGAACACAACGGCAAGAGCGCTGGTGGAGCTGCAGCGGGGGGGAGCAACCTACCTGGAAGGTCAAGGGTTGCAGAGCATGGCCCCTATACCATGCTCTGAGGCGTATGTCTGCACAATGCACTCCTGGGAGATTCAGGGACCTTGGGTATGGGTACCGTGCACATGGCTTTTTTCAGGGAGACAAAAACAGTCTGGCACACCTCTGTTCAGATCATCTGTCTGGGATAATTCTCATAAGTCAGCTTGGTAAAGAGAGCAACAATGGTGTCATACCCCTTGACAAATCTGTAGTATTCAGTGAGGCCTAGGACGTCCCTGCTCTCGGTCTGTGTCTTTGGGGTAGGGGGGGTTCCCAGCCAGAACTATCTGAATTGTGGCCTAGGGGTGCTGCACCTTGATCCCTCCAACTTGGTGACCCCAGTAGACCACTGAGTGCTGCCCTATCTGGGACATACTGGCCTTGATATTCAGCCCTGCCATCTGCAGTGCTTGATACCATTCTCTGAGGTGATACAGATGATCCTCCCAGCTGAAACTGGAGAATGCAATGTCATCTAGGTACGCAGCACTGATGTTTTCCAATCTAGCCAAGACCTGATTGACCAACTTCTTGAAGGTGAGAGGGATGTTCTTCAACCCAAAGGGCATCACCCAAAACTGGAAGTGGCTGTATTGGGTAGAGAACACATATCTCTCTTTCGCCCCCTCGGGTAAGGCGATCTGCCAGTACCCAGACGTCAGATCAAGCATGCTGAGGAACTTAACAGCCCCTAACTGATCAATGAGCTCATCAGCTTAGGGAATTGGGTAAGTGTCAGTCTAAGGGCCTTATTTAGATCTTGGCAGGACAGGTCCAGCAGTCACTGTTTTGCCATCTTTTCACCTACTTGTCCATTCTTCCATCCACTCAGACTTTTCACTCTTCAGACCATCTGTTAATCCTCCCTCTATACTTCTTTTTAACCTTCCATCCATTTTTTAACAGTTGCATTCTGTCCATCATCCTTTTATCATACCTTTCACCTTTTCATCCTTCTTTCCTTTATTTCTCCTTTGCATCTACTCATTTTGTTTTCCCATCCTTACTTTCACATTCTTATTTATCTCTCTCAAGTACTCCTTAAATTTAGCTTTCTCCCTGTGTTCCATATTTTCATCATTTGTTCTCTACACTGTGCATGCCAGCTCAAGGACAACGCCCTCTGTCGTAATATTCCCCACAAGTGTTAATTATAAGCCTTTACCTTCAAAACTGGAGACAAACAGACCCAGAAATAATGGTGTAGAGAGAGTGAGTCCATTGGTGCCAGTGACACACAGCTTAAACTGCTAAAGCTGAGGGTTCACTACGCCACTACACTCAGGCAACCCAACATCTCCAGGTGGAACCAGAGCTCCACCTCTTTCCAGATGGTGCCATCAAGATCATTACTGAGCAGGTAATCCACATGGAATCACAGCTACCCTCCAGAACCTGGCACCCCCCCCTATTCTAAGTGACTCTCATGGTTGTCAGCAACTACAACCTGGTGGACTACATCAGGGATTACCTGCTCTGAGGACATCAATGGACACCTGACGGTTGTCATGAGGGCTACTGTGTGTCTCAGAGCCTTCCCTAGCTGCCCATTGACGGTGACCTACTGCCTCTACATTTTAGTTTTTAGGCATGTGGGCCTTTGGCACCATCTCTGTGTCACCCATCAACACTAGGGAAACCACTGCACTTCACTGACACTGACTGGGGCAATCTTCTCCCCAAATCCCCAAGTCGTGGTATCAGCCCACCAGTGGGGTGCTGTGCCCTCTTTGAACACTTGGCATCAATCAATAACTGCATTTCTAAAGCGCGCTACATACCCGTTAGGGTCTCAGGGCGCTGAGGGAGGAGGGGGGGCTGTTACTGCTCAAAGAGCCAGGTCTTGAGAAGTTTCCTGAAGGCCAGCAGGTCCTGAGTCTGTCGTAGGCTGGTAGGGAAAGCGTTACAGGTCTTGGCGGCGAGGTAGGAGAAGGATCTGCTTCCGGCGATGGCTTTCCGGATACGACGAATTGTGGCAAGGGCGAGGTTGGCTGAGCGGAGGTTGCGGGTGGGGGTGTAGAAGCTGAGTCGGTTGTTGAGGTATGTGGGTCCGGTGTTGTGTAGTGCTTTGTGTGCGTGGATGAGGAGTTTGAAGGTGATCCTCTTGTTGACGGGGAGCCAGTGCAGGCCTCTCAGGTGGGGTGTGATGTGGCTGCGTTGGGGGACATCGAGGATCAGTCGCGATGAGGCGTTCTGGATTCGTTGTAGTCGTCTCAGGAGCTTGGTTGTTGTTCCTGAGTAGAGGGCATTTCCGTAGTCGAGTCTGCTGGTGATGAGGGCCTGGGTGACGGTTTTTCTCGTGTTGGGGGGATCCATTTGAAGATCCTGCGGAGCATTCGGAGGGTGTTGAAGCAGGACGCGGAGACGGTGTTGACTTCCCTGGTCATGGAGAGGGTAGAGTCGAGGATCACCCCCAGGTTGCGTGTGTGGTCTGTGGGTTCCGGGGCTGTGCCTAGCGATGTGGGCCACCAGGAGTCATCTCAGGCTGATGGGGTGGGTCCGAGGATTAGGACCTCCCTCTTGTCTGAATTCAGCTTCCGTCTGCTGTCCTTCATCCAGTCGGCTACGGCCTTCATTCCTCTGTGGAGGTTGGCTTTGGCTGTGTGGGGGATATTATCAGCTGGGTGTCGTCGGCGTAGGAGATGATGTTGAGGTTATGTTGTCGTGCGACGTGGGCGAGCGGTGCCATGTAGATATTGAACAGTGTTGGGCTGAGGAAGGATCCCTGTGGGACGCCACAGATGATCTCAGTGGTTTTTGAGCGGAAGGGTGGGAGGCGTACGCTCTGGGTTCTGCCAGAGAGGAACGATGTGATCGAGGCCAGGGCATTCTCTTGAATTCCGGCATCATGGAGGCGTGCTGATAGAGTTTAGTGGCAGACTGTGTCAAAGGCTGCTGATAGGTCCAGGAGGATGAGGGCGGCTGTTTCTCCTTTGTCCATCAGGATCCTGATTTCAGCCGTGGCGGCGATGAGGGCGATCTCGGTGATGTGGTTGCTGCGAAATTCGTATTGGGAAGGATCCAGGATGTTGTTGTCTTCGAGGTAGCGGGTTAGCTGTTTGTTGACAATCTTCTCTATCACATTTGCCGGGAACGGGAGCAGGGAGATGGGCCGGAAGTTCTTGAGGTCCTTAGTGTCCGCCTTGGGCTTCTTCAACAGGGCGTTGATCTCGGCGTGCTTCCAGCTTTCCGGGAAGGTTGCTGTCTCGAAAGAACTGTTGATTGTTTTCCGGAGGTGGGGTGCGATGGTTGTGCTGGCTTTGCTGGAGACGTGGTGAGGGCAGGGGTTGGAAGGGGATCCGGAGTGGATGGAGTTCATGGTTTTGATGGTGTCTTCGTCACTGACGTGGGACCAGGCGGTCAGGCGGCTGATGCGGGTGGTTATCGCAGGGGTGGAGGACTCGGTGGTGGGTGCGGGGGTGTCGGAGTTGAAGCTGTCATGGATGTCGGCGATCTTGCGGTGAAAGAAGGTGGCCAGGGAGTCGCACAGGTCTTGTGATGGTGGGATGTCCTTGGTGTTGGAGCTGGGGTTGGAGAGTTCTTTCACGATGCAGAAGAGCTCTTTGGTGTTGTGTGCGTTGTTGTCCAGGCGGTCTTTGAAGGCGGTCCTCTTGGCAGTCCTGATGAGTTGGTGGTGTCTGCGGGTGGCATTTTGTGAGCTGTGTGACTGTCTGGTGTCCAGACGAGGAGCCATTTATTCTCCAGCTTCCGACAGGTGCGCTTGGAGATACGGAGGTCTTCGGTGAACCAGGCGGCTTTCTTGTTGGTGTGTTTGGTTGTGGAGGTCTTGAGAGGGGCGAGGGTGCTGGCTCAGTCGTTGATCCACTGTTTGAGGTTGGTTGCGGCGGTGTCTGGTTCGGTGGGGTCGGCGGGTGGTCTCAGGGCGAAGGTGGTAGTCAGTTGGTCCTTGGTGACCTTGCCCCAGCAGCGGCGTGGTAGCTGTTGAGTGCGGTGGTGTGTGGCGGGCTTCCTGAAGGTGAAGTGGATGCATCTGTGGTCGGTCCAGTGGGGTTCGGTGGTGTGGTTGAAGGAGACGTGTGGGCTTGTGGAGAAGATGGGGTCCAGCGTGCGTCCAGCAGCATGGGTGGGTGTCGTCACGAGCTGTTTGAGTCCGAGGTTGGCGAGGTTGTCGATCAGGGCGGTGGAGTTGGCGTCGTTGTTGTTCTCGAGGTGGAAGTTCAGGTCCCCGAAGAGGATGTAGTCCGTGGAGGCGAGGGCATGGGTGCTGATGAGGTCAGCGATGGTGTCGCAGAACTGTGGTCGCGGTCCAAGTGGTCTGTAGACGAGTGTTCCTCTGAGGGTGGTTTTGGGGTCGGTGTGGATTTCGAAGTGCATGTGCTCGTCAGTGCTGAGGGTGTCGTCGGTGTTGGTCGAGATTTTGAAGGTGTCCTTGTGGATAATGGAGATTCCTCCTCCAACTCCATTGGTGCGGTCTTTGCGGGAGATCTTGGAACCCTGTGGGATGGCTATGGCGATGTATGTTGCTGAGGTGGCGTTCAGCCAGGTCTCCGGCAGGAAAGCGATGTCGGGAATGGTGGAGTCTAGGTGGTCCCAGAGTTTGATGGCGTGCTTGCGAGCGGAGCGGGTGTTGAGGAGGATGCAGCGGAGGTGGTTGGGTTCTCTGGCTGGTGGTTTGGTGGGCTGTATGCTGATGAATCTGCAGTTCTGGCAGGCGAAGGGTCCTTGGGTGCGCTTCGGGGTGGCCCGGTAGCAGGGGTGGTCTCGTCCGGTGTTGAGTGCGTGGAGGGTGCTGGAGTCGTAGTGCAGTCTGGCGTTGCAGGGGGCATGGGGTCCAGGGGTTTTGGCGCTTGGCGTGGTCCAGGCGTGGACGGGCGCAGACGGGCTTGCCTTTTGCGTGCCTGCTGCGCAGCCTCCATAAGAGGGGTTGTGGGAGGGCGGAGCAGCTGGGAGGCGGGAGCGGGATGGCGAATGGGACAGCGGGGGCAGGGACGCAGTGGTGGGAAAAAGGCACGGAGGGAGGGGGGGAGAAACGGGGGAAGGGGGGTACAGAGAGGGAAAAACAGCGGAATAAAGAAGGGGGTGAAAACCAGGCAAAAAGTGGAGAAGGGGCATAGGAGAGCAACGAGGGATGGGGCACAAGGGCACAAGGGTCAGCAGCGGCACAGAGAGGAAGAAAAAAAACGGCAGAAAACAGAGAGGAAGAAACGGTGGAAAAAACAAGGGGGTGAGAACCAGGCAAGAGTGGGAGATGGGGCACAGGGAGCAACGAGAGAAGGGGCACAGGGCACAAGGGTCAGCAGCAAGGCGACAGCGTCACGGCGTGGCAGGAGGACCGTGAAGCGGCTGGGGGGGCGACCTACCTGCAGGCAGGGTCAGAGGTCACCCCCCCAGCCGCTTCACAGTCCTCCTGCCACACCGTGACGCTAGAATGTCCCAACTAATGGAACTCATAACACTTGGGGGCAAACTTCCCTGAGGATTTATGGTCAGAAAACATATCCTTCTTTTTAAGGGATGTTTGGGAATCCTGCCCCATAGAACCATTTGGGGAACGGTAAAGAACTATTAGTTTTTAGTTTTTCCCTCCCCTCCTTCAGGAGGGGATCCTGCCCTCCCTTGAGGTGATCGGTTAGAAACTGAGTTTCTGGTTAACAGAGGTATGCACCCTGTCCAAGTAGGAGCCACAATCCTAGGTAGGGAAGTCAGATATACCCAATAAATTAACCTCTGCTCACCCTCTGGTAGCTTGGCACAGAGTAGGCAGGCTTGACATAAGAGGCAATGTGTAAAATATTTGTACGACACATCAAACTGAAACCCAGTGGAAACTCCACACCAGTTTAGAAAAATAGGTTATCGTTTTATAAATTAGACAAGACCAAAATGACAAAAATCCAATAAGTGAAAGTCGAGATAAAAATTATTAACGATTTAGAGTAAAAATAACGCATAGAAGAATAAGCGCCTATCGTCATGCTGGACCGGGTCAAAGTCAAAAATTCAGGCTGACTGCGATGGAGTGCAGACCGAGCACCAGTATCACACAAGGCCCACTGAACAAAAGCACCTTGATCCTGGTCGTAATAGTGAGATGAGGGGTGCAGCCAAACGATGCATAGTTTTCTGATGCAGCACTCAAGGCGATGCAATGATTTTCTCCATGCAATGATGATGATGCACCGGTTCTGAAGATGAAGTGCCAGGTCCAAGATGCGTTAATTCAGAAGTCGATGCGCAGGGTCTCTCCATGCAGTCTAGGGAATACATTGAGCGCCTCTCACCACAGCAGTGGCAATGCAGTGGTTCTGATGAGTCAGTTCTGATGGCGATGCACTGGTTCCAAGTACGATGCACCAGTTCTGTTTCCGCAACAGTGGCGATGCATCAGTTCTGTTTCATGCAGCAGAGGATGTGTCAGTTCCACTGGAGCAAGCACCTGGATACACTTCCAATGGACCAGGCACAGAAGCAGTGGGTAAGACTTTGATATCTCTGAGTCTTAAAACAGGACGCAGGGCAGCAAGCCCTTGGAGAAAATTCTGAGTTCAAATAAGTTAGTCCAGTACTTCCTCAGCAGGGCAGAAGGTAGCAGGCAGCAGGGCAGCACAGCAAAAAAGTAGTTCTTTCAGATCAGTAGTCCAGCAGAGTCGCAGTCCTTGTTGAAGCAGCGCAGTCCTTCCTCCTGGTAAAATTTTTTCACAGGTCAAGTAGTGTCTGATTTCGTTGGGTCAAAGACCCTGTACCTATACCCAGTTGTGCCTTTGAATTGGAGATGACTTCAACCAGAGGCTTTGAAGTGCACAGAAATCCTTCCTTTCAGCTCTCTCTCTAGACTCACTACAGGGGTTATGCAGCCCTTTGTATGGGGACATTACACTGCCTATTCAGGTGTGTTAGCTTTTCCCTCCCATCCTGGCCAAGAGGACCCATCAGGATGTGGATGGTCACTCAGTCCTCCCTAACCTCTCTTTCTGTGTGGATGTCTAGAGAGAATGTCAACCCCCCAGACGTGCATTGGAGACAGACTGCAAGCACACAGAGCTAAGAGCAGAGAAATGCCAGCTTTCTAAAAATGGCATTTCTTAAAATAGTAATGATAAATTCAGCTTTGCCAGCAAAGAGGATTTATCATTACCATTCCAATGATCTGAAACATGGCAGAGCTACTCCTTCGCAGTCAGGAATTACACTTCATAAGTGTAATAAGAAATTCCAAGGGGTAGGCCTCACAGTAGTGGAACACTGATTTGGGTGTTTTCCACTACTAGTAATGCACAATTTAAAAGTACCAGTCCTATCTTTTGATTACACAGCAACCTGCCCTATTGCCTACATAGGTCCTACCTAATGGGTGAATTACATGTAATAAAAGGGGATTTTAGGGCTTGGCAAGGGGTTTTAAATACCAAGTTGGCACAGCACTGTAAACTCTGATGCATGGGTCCTTCAGTGGCATTCCTGAGACATGTTTAAAGTGCTACATGAGTGGGTGGTACAATCAGTGCTGCAGGCCCACTAGTAGCATTTAATGTACAGGTCATAGGTACACTTTACTAGGGACTTGTAAGTAAATTAAATGTGCCAATTGGGTATGAGTCAATGTTTCCATGCTTAGAGGAGAGACCACATGCTCTTTAACACTGGTTAGCAGTGGTAAGGTTCTCAGAGCCCTAAAGTCAACAAAAAGATGGTCAGTAAAAGAGGAGGGGGGGGGCAAAAAGTTTGGGGTGACTCTTCAGAGAGTGCAATTTCCCACCATGTTCCCCCTAGACACAGTTTTGCGGACCCTGGTGCTAAGCCTGAAGTATGCCTTCTTTGCAAGCTCTCTTTGGTGAGTGAGCTTGATATCATTCAGGTGTTGGCACAGGTCTGCAAAGCAAAGACTGAGGATGTGCTCTCTTGCCATCAAATTGTACAGCCCCTGGTAATCTTTTACTTCACTGCCCTTCACCCAACTATCCAGGGCCTTGCAAAGGAATCCACATAATCCACCCAGCACTGATGAGGCAGCTTCTATCTGTCCCTAAAGTTCTGCACATCCTTTTCTCGGGTGCGGCTAAACTTCCCAAGGGTATCCTTCATAGAGGGATACCTCATCCTGTCCCCCTCCTCTAAGGCCAGCAGGGCGCTTCTCCCTTCACTAGGTAGGTGCCTCCAGTGACTGGTGCGCACGCCTTCTCAGGGATTCCATTAATCTCCAGAGCAACCCCATAGGCTTGTTTGATTTCAACCACAGTTTAGTTATCCATGTTGAAAAGCTCAAGTTCCATTTTAGTTATCCATGTTGAAAAGCTCAAGTTCCATTATGCAGGTGTAGCCACAGGTAGCTAGAATGAGAGTAAAACTGTAGAAAGCAAAAGAGCCAATTGAGGAGAATTTTATTTAAACTCATATTGGAATCAAATAATTTATCTAGGATGTTTAGTGTTACTCAAAATGACTGTTTGGCATTGCACAAACACAAGTCTAAATCCCACACCATTTGGGAAATTGGGTTACTTTTTAAACCCTACTCAAACAGCAAGCATAATCTCTATCAGGGTGAAACCTACTCAAGCAGCAACCACAATCTCTGTGAGGGAGAAACAAACACAACCCTTAAATTAACCGGTGCTTAACCCTCTGGTAGCTTGGTACATAGCAGTCATGCTTACTTAGACGCAATGTGCAAAGTATTTATCCAGCACTTCAAACAGTAAAAAAAGGAGACTACAACATAAGAACAATTCCACACCAATTTAGAACAATGAGTCAAATTTAATAAATTACTTGAGACCCAAATGACAAAAATGTAATCACTAAAACCAGAATTACGCAATTTTAAAGGATACATTGTGGCTAGAAACACAAAGCGCCATATGTGGTTACCAGATCATGACAAAGCCTACAGTTCAAGTCAACTGCAATAAAACGTGGGCTGGATAGAGGGACCAAGTTAGGCCCACTGAACAAAGTACCTGAAATCATGGCTTGGGTAGCATTGCAGGATCCGAAGTCGTGGATGCGTTGCTCAGCGGCGACTCTAAACAAGCTGTGGGGCTGCAATGCGAAGTCCTGGTTTGTTGTTAAGGGTTGCCGTTGAAGTGGGGCTTGCGATACGAAGGCCTGTGGCAAGGATGTGTACTGCTGTGGTGGTTCTTGGGAAGCTATGGGCTGGGATACAAGGTACTGCAAATGTGATGAGGCTCGCAGCTGAGATTCTGAAGCAGAGCTTGTAGGAAATGCGGTGTGCTGTGTCAGTTCTGCCCACAGGACCACAGCTAAAAAGCAGAGTACATTCAGGCTCACTTTCAATGAGACAGGGCTGGGGTGGCACAGCCTTAGGGGTGAGACTCACAGCAGACAGAGTTCAGGTTTTGGGTTCAAGGTGTTTGGAGACTTTTCTGTCCCTGATGTTTTTCTCAAGAGGCCAGCCAACTAGCCTTTGGAGTCAATCTGGTGGTCCTGGGTTCAAGATGCAGGTCCAGTTCTTTCCCCTTAGGCAGAAGGGCAACAGGACAACAGAGTAGCAGTTCTTCTTGCAGTGTAGCACAGCAGTCATTCAAAGTCTTCCACAGGTCCAGAGGTCTCCTCAAGAGTTAGGTCTGAAGGTCCTATATTTATACCTGGTGCCAGCTTTGAAATAGGGAAAGGTCCTGGAGGTTTCTACTTCCAGAGGTGCTTGGAATTTCTTACCTCACAGACCTGGCTCCAGCTTGTCTGAGGATGCAAAAGATTAGTGTCAAATCCTTTGCTTGTGCTCTCATGCGAAAGCTTTGTGATGTGCAAGTGTGGTAGGTGACGTCTCCTCCCCTTATCAAGTCAGAGATGGCGCATCCTACCAACACCTATTCCCCCTTTGTCTCACTGTCTGGTAGCAATACACAAAGACCAACTGCTAGCTACACCTAGCCATGTGACCCAGAATACCAGCAGCAGCAGGAACCAAATGGTTGGAACAATAAATCGCCAACTTTCAAAAAGTGTCATTTTCAAATATCCAACTTAAAATCCAGCTTTACCATTAAGGAGGGTTTTAAATTATAATTCATTAGACACAAAACTCAACATTCCTACTTGCTCTCAAATGAAAGTTAGCACTTATTAAATTTAATAAGGCATGTTATCCTATGGTAGATGAAGGCCTTACAGTAGTGAAAAATTAAATTAAGAGCTTTTCACTACCAGGACACGAAAACTTTAAACATAACATAACATATGTATTTGTAAAGCGCACGTTCACCTGGAGTCATCTTGGCACTGAGTAACAGTTGTTTATTGTTACCCAACTCAATGGAACTCATTTTATCAACCTCAGATGGATGAAAGGCTGAGTGGACCTGCCTTGACCATGAGGTTGAACACAGGCCCCTGCAGTGGATGCATAAGTCCACTGAGCCACCATGGCTCTCAGGTATGGTGGCTAAAAGTACTTGTCCACATTTTCAGTACACTGCACCCTGCCCTGGGGCTTTTGTGGGTCTACACTAATGTTAATGTTATGTTAATGTTAAAAATGACATACACCGGATAGTTTCATGGCGCTAACATTAACATTAACATTAGCATTAACATTAACATTTGAGCTGCAGACTCACTAGTAGCATTTAATTTACGTGCCCTGGGTACATGTAGTGCCACTGTAATATGGGGTTAGAAGCAAAATAAATGTGCCATTTGGTGCAAGCCAGTGTTACCAAGTTTAAAGGAGAGAGCACAAGCACTTTAGCACTGGTTAGCAATGGTGAGTGAACAAAGTCTTAAAGCCAGCTAAACAAAGTCAGCAAGAAAAGGAGGATGGAAAGCAAAAAGTTGGGGGGAAAAACACACCAAAGATGTCAGGTCCAACACAGGACAAACAATTACTCATAGTAATAGATTTTTTCAACTTATGATGTACGATATTGAAACATTTCAAATATCGTAACAGTGTTGTTTTTGTTTCTTCTGTTTGTCGAACAGATTGAGCAGAAAAAAGTTGAAAAATGTTACTCCATTTAAAAAAGAAATTGATTGCATTCATAATTTAGAAGTAGCTTGCATACCTCAACAATCTATTAAAATAAGAGGATATCTAAGCTGGCATTGAAATTCCTTACAATGACTTAGCCTTACTTCATAAAAGTAGATACCTGTTGCACTCAACTAATTAAAGCTTGTCAGTACAACAATAAGACAGTACCAGCACCAGTAGGCCCTGTAAAGAGAAATACTCCCTATAAAAGAAGCTCTCAGAATTACAGCCCAGGTTCTAGGCGTATCGTCATTAAGTAAGCAATGCCCTTCTGGCCTGCATCTTAAAGATCCACTTAATCCCCCAAAGAGCTTTGGCGGCTCCTCCGCTTAGGCGGAAAGCATTACTCCACTGCTTTAAGAGCAGTGCAGAGGAAAAATTTAATGATAGTAACAGAACGGTAATATCATTTTATTTTTCTGTTCCTAAGTGCGGGGAGGGGTGGGACTGGCCAGAGCAGGGGCCAGGGGGAGGAGTGGTGAGCACACTCAAAGTGCCCATGGGTGTTTGGCCGGCAGTATTGGGGCCGGCCAAATAGTCATGCGCACTTTGCATGTTCCCCACCAGGCTGCATTACACAGCCTGGTGAGGAACATGCACCTGGTCCCTGTCCACGTCGGAGCGCCGAACCACGGCGCTCAGACCAATCACAATGCTGCTTTGCAGCATTGTGATCGACTTAGGGGAACCAATCATAACTCTGCATTTCAGCGTTGTCACTGGCTAAGGGAACCCAGGTGCTTCCTGAGATGGAGGAGAGGCAGCGTCTGGCGAAGCAACCTGCAGGTACGTTTTCTTTCTTTTTTTTTTTTTCTAACCCCCACATTCCCCTGCCCACGTCACCGGTCCCTACCAGCCGCCACTGCTGAAGAGTGTCCTCCTTGTGACTATCCACCTCATAGAAAATATTTGCAAGTATGACACGATCACATCAAGCCCAATTCAATCTGCTGGCTCTTTCTGCAAACCCCTGTTACATTCAAGACCAGCCCTACAGAATAAGATCTGTGGTTGAGCAGGTTTGAAATTATATAACAATATCACTGGGCATTCACCAGCTACGCACCAATAATCTTGAATACAGATCCAGTCCACTTCTACCAGTCCTATCCCTCATCCACTTCAGATGGAGCTAGAAATCCATCTTGTCATGAAACAAGATGGACCTTGCTCTAGGTAATCACCTGATTATTAGTCCAATTAGTAGGTTGATAGATGAAGATTAACGTCTTCCAGCCTTTGAGAAAACGTATGGCTTTCTGGCACTCCATAAACATACAAAAACCACCACATATTTTGTGGGCAACTCTTTGGAATTAGTAGTCTTCAAAAACATTGCATCCTGGAACCGTGGGCCTTTATTGGTTGATGAGGGTATCACATATATTTGACAATGACTTGTGAGCCAGTTCATTGTGGAGAAGACAACACCCCTGAGAACCTGTATGTAAACATCGAAAGTACAATGGGTTACTCTCAATTTAACCTCATAGATGCTATTAAACATTCCTCCCCAGTGCTGCGCTGTCCATTGGAACTAGTGCTGAATGGATGTCCAATGGTCGTGCGCAGCACTGGGGAGGTAGTGCTGCCGTCGGCCAATGCACCGAGGCAGCACTTAAGGGGCTAGTTGAAGCCCTCTTTGACAATTTACAATAAAATATCGTAATAACAATGCAAAACTATTGTTACTGACTTTTCATCCGTAAAATCAAATATCACCATCGCAACAGCCTATCTTTCTCAAGCAAGGTCCTTGAGGCATGGATTGGCAACCAACTACAACATGGGGGTGCACAACATTTTCCATTACTGTCCTTCAGTTTCATATCTGAGAACTGTAGCGAATAATTTCTAATTGACTTCGCTGATGACCTACTCTGACCAACTAGCAGTCTTGGCCCAGTAGGACTGTCTGATGCATAACACATAAGGGATCTTCAGATTCTTCTAGAATGGTTGAGTAGTTGGGAGGGCTATCTGGAAAGGCTCTAGACTTGTGAGAACCCTACTTCTACCTTGGCAGTTTGCAAGTCAAACTCAGTGAACCCAAGTGTGGTATGTGAGATGACGCAAGGGTCTTCTTGTTCTGGACCCTCCGACCCAGCTTAATGAGCTTCACCATCCATAATTCCAGATGTTTTACAGGTTGTAAAGCAAGACAGTTAAAAAGCGTGTAAAATTCAGAAATAAGAATACATCTTCCCAGACTTTAAATCAGTCAGCTGCCAAGCACACCTGACCTGCCAGAAGTGGCAGAAAGGCAACTGATCTATGAGTTCTGAGGGGATAAATCTCTGAGCCAAATTCCTAGGCCCCCAAAAAAATCACCAGTGCCTTGACGCCATTCGGCAGTGTTGTATTCTTCTTTATTGCTGTGATTAATTTGTGCATAGTTCACATGTGTTAGAATATCAAGACTGTACATTTACAAGGATGTATGACGTTAGCACGCACACTTTTACCACGCATACCATTACCACACATTTTTTACAACGCAATACCTTTACAACGCATAGTGCTTTGGGTTCTGGATAGTGAATAGTTTAATTTACTATTCCAACACCAGTCCCCGTGGACACTAGGGAAGGTTATTGGATAGTAAATTAACCTATTCACTATCCATTCCCTATGTCAGATCGCCCCAAAGTGCTATGCGTTGTAATGGCATGCGTTGTAAAAAAAGCGTGGTAATGGTAGTGCGTTGTAAAAAATGTGTGCTAAAGGTTGTATACCCATTTACAAGTGTATCCTAGCAACTGGTGTTGTGCTTCTCCAAAAGGCAGCACCTTGGCGCCATTCGGCATTTGTTGCGCTTTACAAGTCATTTTTCATTCATTCATTCATTCATATCGCCTTCAGTAAACAACAGAAAATCATATTCAAGTCAGTTTTGAACTGCTAGCCTTGTGCAACAGGACACCCCATCTTTCACACAAACGGGCATGCCCCTATGATGCCAAGAGCCATCTTGACTACTACCTACAACCTTCCGTCATCACTACTTATAAAGATTCTGCTGGAGACTAAAATGGTGAAAAACTGATCTTCCAGTAAGTGATGTCAAGAATTCTTAACCGTCGCTCAACCTACTAATATCTTGGCCGAGTTATGTTAAAACAACCATTGCGCTACAGCAAGTGTAAGCTTGCATTCAGTTCTCCACAGTAACATCCCTGAAAATGCCCGTATTATTACAGTGATTTAATGTACAAAGCATGAAATGCAGACAGCGTATTGGAAAGATACGACAGTTTAATATTTTATTTACTGCATATCAAAACTGCAAAGGGCTCAAAGAAGTGCAAGAAATTGGGGTGGGGGCAACTAGCTGCATATAACGTTCTATAAATAAATAATAAACAAAGAAGCATTTCATGGATAACGCGTATTATGTTGGTGATACATATTTTAAATCAACATTTCATTTTCTAGACAAATAAGACACTGGGTTCATGCTTCCAGCAAATGGATTTTCCGGATTCTGCATTTGCTACTCTAATGACTGAGAGATTTCTTAATTGGCAGCAAGTATTTAACAATTATTAGCAAATAAATAGGTCTGGCCTTGACAAGCTGGGCAGTTACTTTTTTATTAGTGATTTTGAACATATGTCGCAAAAAAGAAGAAAATAATGTGGAAGCTTTTAAGCATAGGCTTGCAAATGAAATTTACATTTAAAAAGAAAGGACAATTATAGAAACCCTTTTTAGTGTCAGTGCACATGTTCCAGGAAAATTTGATTCTCAAAGCTGCAAAGAAAGAGTACTCTTGTTTTTCAATTGGGCAAAGTTTAACCCAAAATGATGACTAAAACAATTAAAAAGAAAAGAGAGTAAACAACCACTGGTGAAGTAAGCATTTCCCAACAGTCCTGGCACTGAAGTGTGTTTTTAGGCTGATGTGGACACGTGATCTAACAAATATGTGTCGCTCAAAGTGCAAGAGAGCCAATGGCTTAAATGGGCTGACTAATTGCTCCATGCTGTATGCTTCAATGACAGGTGAGAAGGCCAATGGGTGGAAAGGGCTGACCCAAAACTCCTCCTATATATGAATGTATTTTTATATGAATTCCTTTGATTACATGAGGCTAGCAACTAAGCTAAAGCTAACGCTGGAGCAAACCTAATAAAGACTGAAGGGCCAGAGGACATGAGAAGGCACAGGATGCCCTGCTTGCCTGGAGTGCAATGGCACAGGCCCTGCTGGAGCCCCCGGTCAGACTCAACCTCCATCTGATCAATTGAGTGGAGTGGCAGAGTGACATAGATGTGGGATGGGATCACGTGGAAATCTGGACCTAATAGGTAACCTGCATGGAGGTTCTGTGATGAATGGTTTCAGAACTGCGATGGGGAGTTCCCACAAGATGTGAAATATCACTTACATGGAAGCTAAATGGATGGGCATGGGTGCGAGCGACCACCGGTTTCACCAGAACCGTTAACTGGTAATTGTGCTTGTTGTACAGATAAAATATGCAGTTTTTTGCTATTTCTTTGTTGTAACTAAGATACTGCATTATGCAGCACTGGGAAGCTGGACTACTAGACTATGGGCCTTATTTAGATGCGTATGGAATACTACTTCGCAAACGTGACAGATATTCTGTCCGCCGTATTATGATCTCCATAGGATATAAAGGGATTGTAATACAGTGGGTGGGACATCTGTCACGTTTGTGACAAAGTATTCCCGTCCGCCAGGATCTATATCAGGCCCTATGTCATTACTGAGATCTCTTCTCCTGTACACAGTCCCTTTTCTTGCAACGCCTTGTGGTATGGTCATTGACCTTTATTTAGGTTGAGCATAGAGGCAGCGCGCATGCGCTGCTCGCTCTGCGAGGCACATTGTAGTAGAGTATGCCGTGGAAGCCTTGCCCACTCTCCTATATTTTTCATTGTCTGGTGTCATTGTCCTTGGTAAATGCTGGTTTCCGATTCGTTACGAGGCTTATTAGTTACTCATTGCTACTGCCTTGTCTCCATTTGTTACCTTCCATAACAACTGGATCTTTTACTTCCATTGTTACACAGAATGCGTTATATGGGGGTGAGCACTATTTACATTATTGACTATGAGGACGAACTATTGTGGCCGCTTTTTTGTATTTGCAGCACACCCACTGCTTTTTGTATAGAGCCCACAGCACTATGGCAAAGCTTTTTTATTTTATTGGCAACTTTTTTAGAAGAATGCGGCATCATCTTCAGGGACACCACAAGTTCTTTCACCACTTTTATTTATTTTTTGTTCACATGCTGAGTGTGGTGCACCACACAGCCCTGCAGCTCTAGGTTTGGAGGCTATGCAAATGAGGGGGAAAGTTTATTTTTGTAGCACCAAGTCTGCTGTGATTGTGGCAGATGGTGTAATTAAGGCGTTGCACTGCTACACACCACACACTTTGACTGGGTCCTGGTGTTTCCTTATGTGAACTCAGGTTGGGCCCCTCCCACCCTCCTTGAACCATGCTTTGCTTTCCTATATGAGACAACAGTTCAACAAGACTGGCAATCTGAAAGTGTTGTTTTGAAATCTGCAATAGTTCAGAGCAGTTGAACTGCATTCCATAGACAGTATTTTTATTTTACATATCATCATGAATACATAATTACAGAGCTCCACTGTCCCCATCAATCATGTCATTATGAGTGGTATAGAGCTCTATGCCACTCTAACTTTAAAAGCGGCTGCCCCCTACCCCCACACCACTCACGGAACTATGGCAAAGCTTTTAAAAAATTACTTTTTAGAAGAACGCCGCATCCGCTTTAGGGACACGGCATGTTCTTTCACCATTTATTTTGTTTAAAAAAATGTGCATGCTGAGCACGCGCCCGCTTTAGGGACACAGCGCTCACTTGCATCTTTTTTTTTAAAACTATAATGTTGAGCCTGGTACCCGCTTTGGAGACAACGCACCCTGTTTCTTTCTTTTTGTTTTACTTCATTGGTGAGCACGGCGCCCGCTTCACGGAAACCGCGCTCTAAAATACAATAGGTCTTGCTTTTCTAAAGTTTGATCTATTGGTATTGTAAATGACAATGCCCTTTAATATTATAAAAGGCATTGCCATTTACAATGCCAATTGCTCAAAATCTTGCTATTGCGAGACCTATTGCATTGTAAATGCTTGTTTGTCATTGTACGGAGTATTATATGATGTTTGCCATACCATGTCCTGTGTGTATCATACAAACATCAATAAAGAAAGAAATATATAGTGTTAAATAATTCTGCTGTATTTAAACTTCTATATACATAAGGCGCCAAGTGCCTACTGTCATAATTTAGTATCAATAAAACAATTCACAAATCAATATCAGAATCCTCAGACACTCGCCCAGGTTTCCATAAAGTGGGTTTAGTTCGAAACAGCCTCTCCCACTTCTCCTCAATAAATAGTAAGTGGAGGCCCTAGCGTCACCTTTGCGCTGCCAGAGCATCACTTTTTGGACGCTCCAGTGGAGCAATATGCCACATCAGATTTACAAGGCCACGCAAAGCCACTCTACCTGGCTTTTCATGGCCTTGTAAATATTTGCCCCTTTCATGCAGAACAGGGCGTGAAAGGGTCATTCCATGACCCATGGAATCAGAAGTCTTCCCAGATTTACGGGGAATTATAAACATGGGAATACGTCAGATTCCTATGTCTTCCCAGGGGAGGACCAGGAGTGGCGCAACAAGGAGAACTACTTTTATTTCTCCTCGTTTTTTCCTCTTTGTATACATGCTGCATTCTTTATTCTGCAGCACACATAGAAAGAGGAAAATGCCATCAATTATTGTTTTTTGTGCTAGAAGGTGTCCCTTACCACACAAGCAACATGATGCAAGGGTGTCTGCGTTGGCACACAGCTGCTGTTTGTGCACCAGCGCAGGGGAGAAGGATAGGAATGCGCCGTATCTAATAAAATCTTTTGAAATAAAGAAAAAAAGAAAAAGGAGATGAGTTTCATTATGCCCAAAGTTTGACCCTATTTTGGTGAGTTATCGAACCTGAGGCCCGTTTAGATACAACTACTTCTGTTACTAAATCTAGCACCTACAAGAAAATCTGTTGTTCTTTTATACGTCTTAAATCCATGAAATATATAAGCCTGTATACAAGACCCGTGCTAAAGTGCACTTAAGATAACAAAAGTGGTGTAAATGTGGTAGGTTACTGATGGATAACATTATAGGACAAAATATATTAATGTCTGCCAAAACCGATTCATACATCCTCAAATTTCAGCCACTTCTCAACTTGTATGCACCAGTAATTAAGGACTCTTTCTCCTGAACTTGGATTACGTGTTACTGCTTTCCTTAAGCTTTTACGGGCCCAAAACATTGAAATAGCAATAATATATTTAATGCCATTAAAATTGAAAAAAGTGAAAGTTGGGCATAGTCTGAGACATGAAACTGAACCTGTATCAGTAGTGTTTTTTTTGAACTCTAAATTAGATTTAAATTTATTTGCAACATATAAAAAAGAATGTCTGCGAATTTAGGTGCGACCACTAATAACGAGACATTACAACAACAAATATAGCTTGGCTTGGTCTATGGGAAAAACTCTGGGGTAGTGTAATAAAAACTCTAGAAATAGTCTAGCAATAATATGGATCATCCCGAGGTTATTTCTTCCCCCGACTCGTTTTAAAAGCAATCAATTTGATCTGCATCCAAAATCTTCATAGGGAAAAATTCAATAACTGGTCTCTGTAGGGATTTTATATGTGGGAAACAACACAAAGGCCTATCGGCTAAACCCCAATCTAGTGTAATAACATGAGCTTGCATTGCGTGAAACCCAAGTACCAAATGAAATCAACCAAAAACAAGGAATAAGCAGAATAACACATTATTTTTATGCATTAGGGACCACATTTATTATTGTTTGATGCAGCGCAAGGCAGCAAGAAAACTTGCTGCACTGCGTCAAATGGCAAGGGCAGGAATGCACCATATTTACCAATAAATAGTCCATTCCTGCTTTCTATTTGCTCTGGCACACTATATGCCGCATAGCATTAACGTAGGCATTCTTGCACCATGGTGTAAGGGTGCCTGCTTTGCTGGCAGAATTGTTTTTGTGCAGGAAAGCACACCATCCTGCACAAAAACAATTCTTAGTGGCGTTTTTCACTTGTTAAGTGTGCTGCAAACTGGAGTAAACTTAGAAAGATGAAAAAACGTGGGGAAATAAAGATATTTCTCCTTGCCACATCCGTATCACTCCTACCACATACCCAGGGTTACTTGTCTTGGTAAATCTGGGAGTGCACCAAAATTCATGGGTGGATACATGTTAACACCCACTCTCCACCCATGTAACGCCTCCGTGGGACAAAGTAACGGAAGATAGCGACTCGTGCTGCCTTGCATTACTGCAGATTCACCAAGCAACGCAGGATCAAGCAAGGTGGGCTTGTGTGGCTTGGTAAATCTGACTTAAGGATTGCATTGGCCTTGCATCAGTCACCCCGAGTGATGCAAAGGCAACACAATCCTATGATAAGTCAGGGCCCAGTTGCGTGATTTCTACAAAATTACACGTATTAAGCAGCTCACTCTTGGATGGCTGTTCCAGCATTGAAACGTCCACCAAAGGACATAATACAAGTTCAAATCCTAGGCATAGTAGTTCTGGCTCATCTTCTTCTCTTTGTGTCATATGACAACAGAGTTATGCACAGTGGTCTCATTGCAGCGAGCGCAGGCGATAACATAATTGGTGCACAGCTTTTACTAAATATGGTGCTGCAATATTTTCTTCTTCATCTGCCCCGCAGTGTAGTGCTGCAGGTTTTCATACTAAGCAAACACAAGGAGATGATGGACGGAGTGCTGAAACTTTTCAGATACCCCTAGTCACAGATCTGGGTTAAATCCATCATAGTTCTTTAGCTCACTTTGCCACCCCAGTTTAGACCTAACCATATGCAAATCAGTCTTGACCCTATTCCTTATAGGAACAGTCCAGCCCGAGCTGCCAAGCCAAGTCTTCACTGGAACGGAAATAAGCATCCTGGGACTGGTTTCGGGGTAACACCCCTCATCAGCAAGGCTAGCTTGAATCCAGCGGCAAAGTGAGCAACAGACCCGCATATGGGCGCACACTGCCAACTTACGTTGAACAAGGCAAACACAAGGAGATGATGGACAGAGCGCTGAAACTTTTCAGACACTCACTCCAGTGACAGATCTGGGTTGAATCCATCATAGTTCTAAGGCTCACTTTGCCACCCCAGTTCAGACCCAACCATATGCAAATCAGTCTTGACCCTGTTCCTTATGGGAACAGTTGAGCCCGCTCTGCCAAGCCAGGTCTTCACTGGACAGGAAACAAGCATCCTGGGACCGGTTTCGGGGTAACACCCCTCATCAGCCTGGCTAGCTTGAATCCAGTGGCAAAGTGAGCAAGAGACCCACACCTGGACATACCCTACCAACTTAGGGTGAACAAAGCAAATAAAAAGAGATGATGGACGGAGTGTGGAAACTTTTCAGACACTCACCCCAGTGACAGATCTGGGTTGAATCCATCATAGTGCTAAGGCTCACTTTGCCAACCCAGTTCAGACCCAACCATATGCAAATCTGTCTTGACCCTGATCCTTATGGGAACAGTCCAGCCTGAACTGCCAAGCCAGGTCTTTACTGGACTGGAAATAAGCATCCTGAGGCCGGATTTGGAGTAAGTAAGGCTAGCTTGAATCCAGTGGCAAAGTGAGGAAGGGACCCATGTCTGGGCATACACTGCCAACTTAGGATGAACAAAGCAAACACAAGGGGATGATGGACAGAGCGCTAATACTTTTCAGACACTCACCCCCAGTCACAGATCTGGGTTGAATCCATAATAGTTCTTTAGCTCACTTTGCCATCCCAGTTCAGATCTAACCATATGCAAATCAGTCTTGACTCTTCCTTATGGGAACAGTTGAGCCCGATCTGCCAAGCCAGGTCTTCACTGAACAGGAAACAAGCATCCTAGGACCGGTTTCAGGGTAACACTCCTCATCAGCATGGTTAGCTTGAATCCAGTGGCAAAGTGAGCAAGGGACCCACACCTGGGCATACTCTGCCAACTTAGGGCGAACAAAGCAAATACAAGGAGATGATGGACGGAGTGTGGAAACTTTTCAGACACTCATCCCCAGTCACAGATCTGGGTTGAATCCATCATCATTCTTTAGCTCACTTTTCCACCCCAGTTTAGACCCAAATATGTGCAAATCAGTCTTGACCCTGTTCCTTATGGGAACAGTCCAGCCCAAACTGATCAGCCAGGTATTCACTGGACCGGAAACAAGCATCCTGGGACCAGTTTCGGGGTAACACCCCTCATCTGTCAGGTTAGCTTGAATTCAGTGGCAGAGTGAGCAAGAGACCCACGTCTGGGCATACCCTGCCAATTTAGGGCAAACAAAGCAAACACGAGGAGATGATGGATGGAGCTCTGAAACTTTTCAGACACTCACCCCCAGTCACAGATCTTGGTTGAATCCATCATTGTACTTTAGCTCACTTCACCACCCATGTTCAGACCAACTATATGCAAATCAGTCTTGACCCTGTTCCTTATGGGAGCAGTCCAGCCCAAACTGCCAAGCCAGGTCTTCACTGGACCAGAAACAAGCATCCTGCAACTGGTTTTGGGTTAACACCCCTCATCAGCCAGGCTAGCTTGAATGCAGTGGCAAAATGAGCAAGGGACCCACATCTGGCGATACCCTGACAACGTAGGGCAAACAAAGCAATACAAGGAGATTTTCATACAGCACAGTTCTGCATAAATGTGAGCAAAAATGGTTAATTGTGTTTTTGTTTCCCATTAGGCCTCTTTTGTGTATACATGTGGGTGCTATTTAGGCTGAAATAAATCACTGCTGTCTTGATATTTGAGTTGAGCCAGATGTTCATGTCAGTTTACTCCAGTCTATTAGATTCAATTTCTGCCATCTATGCTCTTGGGCAGCTACATTTATTGTAGCCTTATAGCCTGCCGTAGAGGGCTAAACCGGCTATTAAAGGCCCTCTACAACGTTAAAGGCCCCGAGCCGAAGGCGAGGGCCTTTAACAAAGGAGAGGGACTTTAATAGTGGTATAGGCCTTCTACGAAGGGCTATAAGGCTATTAGAACATTCTGTCACTAGAGGACAGAATGTTCTAACGAAAAAAACAAAGCCTTTTGGGAGCGTGAGGGTATTGGTATCCCCTCAGGCTCCCTGAATCCTTTGTTCACAGCCAGAGCTATGAACAAAGAAACATTGGAATGTTGGAGCTCCAAGCTTATACCAGCCATTATAAGCCCGGAGCACTCCATTGTTTTCAATGGTGCTCCCAACATTCCAATGTCTTATTATAGCCTTATAGCCCGCCGTAGAGAGCTATACCGGCTATTGAAGGCCCTCTCCAGCGTTAAAGGCCCCGAGCCGAAGGCGAGGGCCTTTAACTAGGGAGAGGGACTTTAATAGCGGTATAGCCCATCTACGAAGGACTATAAGGCTATTAGAACATTCTGTCACTAGAGGACAGAATGTTCTAACAAAAAAAACAAAGTCTTTTGGGAGCGTGAGGGGATTGGAATCCCCTCAGGCTCCCTGAATCCTTTGTTCACAGCCAGAGCTGTGAACAAAGAAACATTGGAATGTTGGAGCTCCAGGCTTATACCAGCCATTATAAGCCCAGAGCACTCCATTGTTTTCAATGGAGCTCCCAACATTCCAATGTTCTAATAATGTCTAAAGCACAGACAGGCTTCTCCTTGGCATGGTGTCCCATTTTGTTGCTGTATTCACAGTACATTTTTGGACTCTTATTTAAATAAACAAAAGTCCTTCAGGCAATGTGTGCAAGAGCTCAGCAATTGCATGGTTTTTGGAACTCTGTGAGGATATCTGGGGTTTCTGCCTCTTGCCCCTGCTGGGACGTGGTATTTTGGCCCCAATGGTTCTAGAAGGGTTCTGAACTTCTTGTAGCCCCTGAGGATCGCAGCAGCATTTAGAGGATAGTGGAGTCCTGAGGATCATAGCAGACATCTGCGGCCTGATGTGATGTTGGCATTCCAAGGGGGAAGAGACCATATGACATTACAATGGAACTCTTCCTCCCATCTGTTGAGAGCGTCGAGGACTGAGAGGTATATGTAGGGAGACAGCTGCAGTCAGATAAGGAGCTCCACTGTCAGGCTGCCAGACGCAGGGAATTCACTGTGGTGACAAAGTGTTGCTAGCTAAGTAGACTGACCAGGGTACTAAGGTACCTTGATGAACCCACCCTCTTCCCTAGTTTGGAGGGTTTGTTTTACGGTTGAACTGTGGTGGCTACTGAAACAGGAGGACGCTGAGCAAGTTCTTAGAGAGTCACCAGTGGCACTGCCATATGGGGTGAGTAACTCCTGAGCGTCTGCAGTCACACTGGAGAAGATAGTGGAGTAAGGACAGTCCAGTTCCCATGACATTGCATTGAGACTGGGGTAGGGAAAGCTGACAGCAGAACAATGTTTTTAGAGCCACACTTCCAGATCTTGGGACAGCCCTGTAGAGGAGGCAGTTTATCAGGATCAGGAGGGGGTAGTTTATGAGGATGGGTTGGAAAGCATGGAGATACACTTGAAAGATAATGCTCAGAAGATCATCTCCACCAAAATGTGACTGAATATTGTTGACCTCTTTAAGCAGATCTTAAAGGCAGTACCCATGAAGTCTACCACGTTCTAATATTGTGCCCGTGCCACTATCAGCTGTTTCAATAACCAGATGAAACATTTGCAGAACTTAAGACAATCCAGCGTGATTAACGTCTTGAGATGGGCCTCTGAGAAAAAGGAAGTATGTTTGACAGGAGGTCATTTGGTAGGAGGTTAAACCAGACACGGAAAGGCAACAGCAATTTTTGTGCCCCTTCATCCGCATTTAAATGAGAAGTGCCGATGATAGTGATGGCAAAGATAGGGTGATTCTGTAGATGCTAGAAGATGAGACCTTAAAACAGCTAGTCTTAAGAATTTCACGATTTCATAGGTGATTAAAAAACAGGGCCATTTTATCCATGACAAGCTTTCAAAGACAAAAGATGTATAAGTTGCAGAAGGAGATAATGCAGATGGGCGCCCAAGCCTCAATCTTGCTCCCTGCTACAATTTGGTAATGGATGTTAAAACGTGTTTTCCCAAGTGGAAACTGCTGAAATTTATGTGAACTTCCTGATGGGTGTGAATCAAAATAAATGAACACTGGGGACATTGAGAGAATCCCACCCTAAGGATATGAAACTTGACATGTACAAGGATATCAAGGAGGTACAAGGAGGGAGTTCCATCAGTGGTTTGAACTTAATGGAGCTAACTTGAAGCTGAAGTGGACAAAAACTGACATTGTGGAAGTTTCCACATGCAATAAGGCAATGTAAGAGTTTGGCACAGTTAGGTCATTTATATGATCTTTTTCATCTTTGAAAGAAGAATTTGGGCTGTTACAACTCATTTTTATGAGTATTTACAAGTAAGGGATTATTTTCCTCAAGGTCGGGGTCTATTAGAGTTAACCAGTCCCTCTGAGGTTTTGTCTGTATTTTTTTGCACCACTCGTCGAAGAATTAGTCAGAAACTTATAGCAGTTGTCAGTGATGATGGCATACATATAGCGGCTAAACTAAGCCTGAATGTCAACTGTAACATAACCAAAGAGGAGGTACAGTAGTCTCTGGAAACCATAGACTCTGCAGTAACTCCAGTCAACTTGAAACTTAAGCAATATGGAACTATGTTTATGCTTTACTACACTCCAGAGCGAATTTCTAAGTGGGATAATAATCTAACCGCCGCCAAATCATATTGCCTGAAATGTCAAGAATTTGCAGCAGATTTATGCCATATGTTTATTACCTGTCCAGTGTTTCTTGGTCCAATATAACTCTTGCCCTTGCAAATTGGGTTGGTTATGACAATCCGGTTTCCGAGAAGGAAATGGTATTGAGAGTATTTTCAGAGCCGGACTGTCTTACGAAACCTTTTGTATTAATTATCATGGCCTGTGCTCATTCGTGTATCGCTCGTTCTTGGATTCAAAGTGAAAGCCCAAATATTAAGGAATTTTGGGTTTTATTAAGGGAAATTTACTAAATGGAGGTAGCGTTAGCTAGAGGTCCTCAGTCCTGGCTTAAATTTTAAAGGATAGGGTCTAGTCTTCGATGGGACTAAGGATTTAAGGTATTTATTTTTTTGGTATATAACTTTTTTTTTTTAATAGACGTGGTGCTTATAAATGGATATGTCCATAACTTTGTTCTTTTTTTTGTGCTCTTATGTGCTCAGGTGCTCAGCTACTGATCATTGGTATTTTGTTTTTGAACTTTTTCCTATTCCTCAATGTAAAGTATTTATGTTGGTGGCTGTAAAATAAAAAACATAATAAAAAAAATAACAAATGAAAACTAAAATAAGAGGACAAAACTTGGCGGAATCTAAAACAATATAATTGGGCAGCTTCGCAAAATACCAGGAAAATGCCCACTTCTAAAGAAAAATGAGAATGTCACCAGTCAGGGTCCTGAAGAGAACCCCAAAATAATTAGAGGTTCGAATCTCGTTGGCAGATTTTTTAGGGGTGAAATTTAACATTTTTTAATGTAATTGGTATAATAGGCAATTAGAATGAACGAAAAAGCCTACTTCAATCAAACAGCTTTGATCCCCCAAAAGAATTGTGAACAAGATGTCCACAGAGCTTTTGTGATTACAGACCTCTGCATTTTGTTGAATATTAGACTGGTCACTAGAGCACTCTTGAGGTGATTTATGTTATGCGTAACTGCAGTAAAGGGTTACCAAAATGTGTATGTCTTGATATTTTTTGATTTATAATAGAACATATTAATGTGTTTGACAATTGTCTGATGGTGGTCCTTGGGACGTGCACAAGTGTTTGTTAAAATTGTTTGAATGATTATGAAATAGGTGTGAATAAATATACCGGTCAAGACAATTCATTTACTTGACCCACAATTCAAAGTGACGCTGATTACAACATTTCAGCTAGGGTGACTAGGTATGTGTACTTTTAGAAAGTTGCCATTTCCCTGCCTTAAATATTTAGTCCCTGCAGCCTGTTCCTGGGCCACACGACAGGGTGTAGTTGGCAGTTGGACTTGGTCTATTCCTCCCAGACAGCTACACAATAGAGGGATTAGGTGTGCCTAGATGGCAGGGTGGGGGCAGAGCTGGGCACAGCCCCACTCGCAATTGAATAGGGTGTGCCCGTTCTTCCCTCTAGTCACCACTGCATTAATCATTTAGCCAGCTTGGAGCAGGGCAGAGGAGGCAGGATACATTAATGCCTAACATTTGTATTTTAGCAGGACCATTTCTAACTTCAGCTGATGTACATGAGAGATTCATTTGTTTTTTGCTGATAAGCTATGCGTTTTTGAGTTTGTTTTGTGTGTGAATATGTATCAATCAATTTCACAGACAGAATGGAGTCAGTACCTGGACAACATTTCACCCCGCCTTTCCCAGCCATAGGGTAAGGCAGCTGTGATAATGAGAGACCCTTCTCAAATACGAACTGTTTTGAATAAACTAAAAATATCAGTTGCCTGAATACATCCTTCTCATGCATCCTCTTCCTATGAACTCCAAGCAACACGTTGCATGGAATATGGGCTGGTGATCAATCATAAACTCTTAGACATGGAAATTGTGCATAAAAAGTGTCTGCCCGATTTTAAATTGTCTTTGCACAGTTGCCTAGGACTTTCATAGGGATAACATAAATGTATCCTGTAGCAAACTTGTTTTAAACACACATTAATGTCAATGCTCATACGCACACTCTTATCTTCGTTAAAACTGCTTTAGAGACACTTTTCCTCTTCAGGGACGCTAATAAGGAGGAATGAAAACTGCTGCAGAGAAGCATCCCCGAAAACAAATTAGGAATGGCCCTGCAGGTTCAAAACCATTTGAGGCAGACAGTGTCCCTAATCCCCAGGACAAAGTATCAGACTGCTGACACAAATCCGGCAGCCGTGATACCTCTCTGGGTAGCGGAAGAAGTTGTAATATAATAAGTTTATTTGAGTGTTAATTAAAACCATTCAAACAATTAACATACACTCCTCAATACTTAAAGTACCATTTAAACAAAAAACGTTTTATCAAAACATATTTCTGTCTCTCGTGCAACAATTAAGACTTTGTGGAATCAATCAGAATATCTCAGACTAGCTAGGGTACCTAGGTCAGTTTACCGCGCTTGCCAGTCTGCACAAATATTTAAAGGGCAAGAGTGTTTAGTTAAAATGCCTAACACATGTTGTGATAACTAAAATAGTAAAATCTATTTTGCGAAAAATATCACTATACAAAAATCAATTCATACAACAAGTGCTCATCTCCAAAGTAATCGGGCTACATGGGAAAACATGTAAAGTGCAAGTATGCAACTCAAAATTCTATGATACATGTTTTATCAACTAAAATTGAAAACAGATAGTTAAAATCTCACTGTCTAAAAAGAGATATACCAAAATCAATCAATTCCTAGTACACCTACTCATCTCTAAAGATGTTGACCTGCAAGGGACAGAATGTAAAATGCATAGTATGGTAGTACTCAATGATGTTTATAATAACCCAAATATTTCTTCCATTGCATTTCCGATAATCTAGGCTCACTGCGACTGTGTCCATAAACTTCGCCAAGTGGGCAGTGAGCCTGCTGTCTTGAAAGCAATGGTTGATGGCCTCCTGACAGAACCAATGTTAAATTCCCAGAATGCCTGTTTAAACCAGTAGCATCATTCCCACTCAATGTTAGGGCACATGCATAGTATGTGAGCCAAAGATTCAATTGGGAAAGGGCAAAACTGACAGCAAGTGTTGACCCAGCTTTGGGCCACTTCTCCTGAATCAAATAGCCCAATCCATAGTCGTAAAAAACTTTATTTAATAGTTCTGTGATGTGGGGAATGGCATATAAAATGTTGGTTTCACCTCTTTGTAAATGACGAACACTTGTTGGTTATGGGCTTTTGATAAAAGAATTGTAAAAGAATTGTAAGATCTTTATAGTGATGGAGCGAGCTGGAGAAACAAAATTTTGTATACCTCTCGTGAAGTCATTTCCTCATAACTGTAACCTTTAGTAATTGTGTGACTTTGGAAAATTAATCAACATAGTATAGTATGCAAACACAAATACGCGTGGGAATACTAATCTGCTTGTATGGCAAAAATATAACTGACTAATTAATGTTGTTGTCGTGATATGTAATAATGCAAAAGCCTCAAATTAATCAAAAGCGGCAGAAATGTGCTTTTTGTGCATGTGTTTTGTGGCAGAAACCGAAGGATAAGTGAGTATAATTTGCATATGTGTTGCTTATTTGCTAGGTAATAACTAACAGGGAACCTTAGTATGGGGGAGGTAAACAGAAAGGTTATATTTCAAGAATTAACATTTATTTGTGTTTGTTTATATGATAGTTCCATTCTGGCCCGTGAGGCCTAGTAAAAAGATGGCTGCTTTATTAACTGTGAATGGAAGATGAACTGAGCATGCGTAGTCCAAGGCCGAGATTGAATGTGAGCTGCCTGTGCCTGAACGAAAGCAGTTCAAGGACAACTCGCCCTGGAAGTCCGATGACTGCCAACAAAATTGGACGTCTCTACTGTATAACGTGGGTATAAAGTCTGAACTTGCAAATTGCGGACCTGACTGTGCCGGACGCTGATAAAGACAATAGACTCTTTAACTTCTGCTGAAGCTGCATAAGCTGGATATTAGAATGATGAGGGATGCTCATCCACCCTCGAATTTGTCCAATCAGGATCTGAGTTTATACTGACAGTTACTTTTTAGATAGATAAAGTTAGTGAAATAGTGTATAAAACCCCCCGATTTTACTTAGGAAAAAAAACCTTTTTGATTTCCTCCTGAGATGCTGTCGGAATGCTGATTTTCCTGTGATGTAAGATGCTTTAATAATTTTCCTATTATTTTGAATGAGGACTGAGGTTATTAGTTAGGGAAGTCAGGAGAAAATTAATTTAGGGAACCATAGTTTTTTTGCTAATACCTATGTTATGAAATCTAAATAATAATGTCTATTTTCTGAATCTTTGAAATAAAATGAATATAACTGTTTGAGATAAAATGTTCCTCTTTACATTTACTTTTGAATAAAGAAATAAATAAAGCGAAATTCACTGTTAGACATGCTAAACGTTGCGTATAATAAAATTAGATAAATGGAGAATTAATCTGGTCTTGTATTTTCCTATGCCTAATTTTTTACTAGCAGATCCATTAGCCATAATGGTGGTGAGTCTGAATAAAATGTTTTGTTGATAAAACCATGGTAAAACTTGTTTTAAACGTCAGGTGTAAATAGTATAAATATTTAGTTTTGATTTAGATGCTCCACTATGATACAGCAACTCTCCCTTGAATTTCACCGATCCATGAAGCAGGATAGAAGTGTTTTGTGAGTAACTCACAGTGTTATGGGCCCCACTGATGAGTAGATGTATGATTTTGTACTTCAGGGAAAGGTGATATGGTTTTAGAAAGCATTTCCGGAGTAGTGCTGTATCAATAGCACAGCCTTCTGTGACAAAATGTGTACTGTGTCTCCAAATTCTAATCTTATCAGAGGGCCTGTCACAGATTTTTGGAGTCTAAAAATGTCTTAATTAATTTTTTTAGCCAGTCTTCTAGTTTATCTAGAGATGCTTCCACAGCATAGGTTAGAGTGGGTAAAACGTTGGTTTTAATAACCGGCAATAGTGTAAATAGAGAAGGGCCTGTATTGTTGCTCGCTATTTTGCAAAGTCCAACCGCTATCTCTGTGGCAAGTTGTTGCAGAGCTGTATTATGGCTGTAAGTGCACCAGAAGTTTGGAATTCGACCCCCAAGTATTTATAGGAGTTGGTCGTATTCATTTTATGCTCTACTAATTTCCATATCCATTGCTTGCCACTTATGGGACCCCATGAATGTAACAAGTTATTTGGGGGGTTTATTTCCAATTTGTTTTCCTCACAGTAAGTATACAGGTTATTAAGCGAGAATTGGAGACCAATTGCAGAGAAATCTAGAAGTACTGTATCATCCGCATATTGCATCATAAACAAGGTTTGGCCGTTGAGTCTCGGAGGACAACACTTTGCATTGTTTAAGGCAGACTCAACATCATCCGTGTCTAAATTAAACAGAATTTGACCTAAAATGCAGCATTGCTTTATCCCTTTATCAATTCAAATTTTCATAGACAATGTTCCGTCATTACTGAATTTGCCTTGGACCCAGCTGTTGGACTATAGAGCTTTTATGGGGTTTAATGTCTCTCTGGGTAGCAAGCAGAGAGACAGCATAACCACACACAATAACAATATCTCAGCCCGATGGGAACTCAAGGCTGGCAGGATGAATCAGTGCGCTATCATGTCCCAAACCCCAGCACAATATCAGACCTGAATGGAGTTTGCGGAGTTCCGCTATGTGGAACTCCGCGAAGTGACAAAAAAACTCTGCCATTCTACGCAGAGATTCGCAAGCAGAGGAGTGCGTTAGGGTCATGCCATTCGCAGTGATTTTCAGTGCTAGGTCTTTGTCCCATGCTGTAAAATCATAACGAACTGCACCATGCTCAGAACAAGAGGGCGCAGCTTCCTTTCTGTCCCTCAAGTAGATTTTCTACTCGAGCTGCAGCTTTCTCAACATGAATGGAAGGTTTCTCAATGCGAGTGGTCACGACCTGCTGCGACCACTCGCATTGAGAAATTCGACCAACCGTGTTGAGAAATCTAGCTAGGATGTTGATTTTCCTCGCTTACGCCCGCCAAGTAGACGTTGGCATGTGTGAGCAAGGAAAAATCTCGCTAGAAGGTGGATTTTAATGCTCGTGCTTGCCAAATTGACATTGATGAGAGTGAGCGAGGAAAAACACTCTGCTCCATGGAGCAGAGTTTTTGTGAACTCTGCGTGCTCTGCGGAGCCAGAGTGCAGAAAACTCCACACAACGGAGCAGAGGTCACCGACAAGGCCTACCCAATATGAGAGCCTGTTGGGACCCCAACCGGTCCGAGGATGCTTGTTTCCAGTCCAGGGAAGACCTCGCTTGGCTGTTTGGTCTGGACTGTACCCATGAGACACAGGGACAAGACTGATTTGCATATAGTTGGGTCTAAACTGAGTTGGCAAAGTGAGCTACAGAAAGAGGATGGATTCAACCCAGATCTGTGACTGGGGGTGAGTGTCTGTAAAGTTTCAGCGCTCCGTCCATCATCTCCTTGTGTTTGGTTTGGCGACCCCAACCCCAGCAGGCATAAGCCCTTGGTGGTGGGGACCACAGCCCTAGCCTGAACCCGTCAGGAAAAAAGGAAAGACTATCAGGTCGCCATGCCTAGCAGGAAATCCCCAATCCCGGGGTGTGTAGCAGAGTATTAGTGTGGCCTCACTGCCAGTGCAAAATGAAAGCCAACTAGGACCCTGCATTACAAGGCGAAGTGGCAGGTGTTTGCAGACCCCACCACAAACAGTACCCTCCCTAGACACTGTCTCAAGCTTATAGCCCCCCTTATTGTGAGTGTGTGTGGGACCACATAGGTCAGGACTGTGGTGATCACCAAGCCCTTCTCATCACAACCACCTCTTGCTAAGTGACCCCGACTCAGTGAGCTTGTTATGGGGGCATCCTGGAATGGTTTAGTAGATCAATAAATAAGTGTTGTATGCTCAGTGAGCTTGTTATGGGCGCATCCTGGAATGGGTTAGAAGATCAATAAATACGTGTTGTATGCTTAAAAATATTCCTAGGCAATATCATATGAAACTTTTAAAAAGTGGGCAATACAATATCTCTCGCAAGGGACAAATCGTCCAAAATCAACACGAAGGAAACATCTCCGACCTACAAATCTCCCGCGGATCATCATAAACATTGAAAAGCCTATCAAATTCCACTTGAAACACCACCCTGCTTTTCCATTTCAAATACAAATCCCATCAGGTGCAATATAACAGAGAAATCAAAACTAAGAAAAGTGGAAAACACGAAAAGTATTCCAAATTATTTAGGCTATTTGTTAAGCGCTCAATTACCCGTAGGTATCTCGGCGCTGAGCGAAACGAATTAGCTCATGAGGAGATTATTGCTTAAACAGCCAGGTTTTTATCTGTCTGCGAAAGGAGAGCAGAGAAGTGGATGTTTTGATGTAGGAGGGTAGACTATTCCAAAGTTTAGTGGTAGTTACTATGAAGGATCTGTCACCCCAGGAAACTCTTTTTGTCCTCGGGACTTGGAGTAGTCCAGCGGTTGATGATCGTAGGGATCTGGTAGGTTCGTAAGGACGAAAGGAGTCTTTCAGATACGTTGGTCCTTGATCGTGAATTGCCTTGTAGGCAATACAGAGAGCCTTGAACTTGGCTCTTTTCTGCACTGGCAACCAGTGGAGCTCCCGGAGAGTTCCGGAGATAGAGGCGTACTTGGGAAGTCCAGTAATCAATCTGGCCGTAATCATCAACTCTTCGAAATACCTCGATCTTTATCAACAGTTGTGGACATCCCTCAAACCTTTCAAGATCTCACAAATAACTATAGCCTTAAGACCAAAAACACCATCGATAATATGTCTACTTTCACAGGGAAATCCATCAAAGAGAAATTCTCCTCCCCACGATTAAGCATGAGCGAATTTTGCGGATCTCGCGTTCGCGAATTTTGCGGATTTGCGGATTCGCAATCCGCAAAATCCGCGAATTCCCGCGAATTTGCGGATTTTTTTTTTTTTGGTGTTCGCCCGTGTTTCTGCCAGTTCGCGAGGGTTTTGTACACTTTCGCAAATTGCGAACTTACCTGTCGGGTCGCAAGTTTCGCGAACTTGTTGTTTCTACGTGTCCAGCCTGTTTGGGACACTCTTCTTCATCACTGCCACTCTCTGTCACCACTGCCACTCTCTGACTACTCATGCCACCCTCTGGCCCACCCATGCCACCCTCTGTTTCATCACCACACCCTCTGGTTGTCCAGTGTACATTATTTTCGGCAAAGCAAAGCACACCTTCCCTGCCTCAAGTGACCTGAATTAATTTGGGGCTGATTCATGTGTCACAGAATATTTTTTTAGCTGGCACCTGCTTCCTTAGTGCGCCCTGATTAGTGATCTTTTGCACTTGCTAAGTGCTTTCATTGTTGCAAAATTAGTTACAACACCTGCCCTGCCCCAACTGACAATAATGAATTAGGGGCTGATTAATGGATTTTAACTTCCAGCCTGGCTCCTGCTTGTCTCCCTTAGCTGTAATTCAGGACCTTTGTGGCATATGTGTAACTATTCTGAGGTTCAGAGCAGGGTCACATACTAGTTTCAACTGGCAACTGAACTCTGGAGGGGCCCCTCAGGAAGCACTCCAGGAAATGGCTACTAATGATGAGCCTGAACTTTTGAACCTGGTAAGTAGTTACTTTCAGTTTTGCTAAAATCGTATTTCTGCAATTTTGCACTTATTCGCGGGGCGCGAACTCACGCGAACAGTGCGAGCAGTGCGAGCAAAATCCGCTGCTCGCGGATTTGCGGATTTTGCGGGAAATTCGCAAATCTCGCGGATTGCGGATTTCCCGAAAATCCGCAAAATCCGCGAGCGGAACGGATTTTCCGCCCACGCCTACCCACGATGCACTGGAGAATATAATATCAACATACGAACCATACTAAATCTGGAAAACAAAACTGGGGAAAATGTCACTCTCCAAAAGCACGACAGACACTGAAATCACATTAAAAAGCCTAGAAAGCCCCGACTTTCCAGACTAAAGCCAGTGTCTTCAAACATCAGATAAATGGTGCCTCACGCATCCTCAAGCATTCTTTGAAATAAACCCGACTACAGTCAAACATTTCATGCTCCCTTCAAAATGTAACCAATGTTAACATTTTCTTCTCCAGCAAGGCACTTAAGATACAGAGGGATCTACAAAAAGGCTCACAATCAGTACTGAGTCCACAAATATGGTTAAGAAAAAATTATGACTCTTTACTTAAAGTTACTGCCTCCTTGACTACTCCTTACTTTTCATGGGTGCTGTAAGGTAAATATACAAATTTAGACATTTTTACACTATGTCTAGGCATAGTATTTTGTGCATGAAGGTTAACCTTCTAGTACAAAACTTATGCTAGAAATCATGCAGACACCCCTCTCTATGGGACTGGGGTGTGTATGAGTGGCACAAGGCACCCTAAAGGATGACAGCAGAGTGGGAGAAAGAAACAGTGCCATATCTTATTAGGCATGGCGTTGACCTACTTGTTGTAAATATCCTTCAATATATCGTAATGCGATTATGGTATGTCCCACTCACCCCTTCCCCCGCGTGAAGTTACCTTAACCCATGGAATGTTGGTGGGGCGCTCATGTTAGAACGTTGTGTGAGGCTGGCAGCGCAGAGACCAGACGTGAAATAAAGCTGCTCTTCTTCAAGTTCCTGTGTAGCAGATGTATTCTAACAAATTGGCGACGGGGCGGCGCGGGGGGCAGGTTCTGGTCTTCCCCCGTTTCTTCAGTGCTGCCGACGAGCCGAGACACCTTATGACAAGAGGCCGAGAGTGATTCTGAAATTGACAGCATGTAACTTTAACTCGCACCAGCGCATAACTTAATTGACGCCTTATGATAAACTTTGAAATTTGAGCTTGCCTGTTTGAAATGTGACCATGAAGTGATTATACACCGTAGCGTCTTATGCTGTGGTTACAGCCTGAGAGGCGGATAAAGGAAACAAACGTAAAGCGCTTTTGAAGTGCGAGGATCACAGCTTGGGAAGTTGGCGTAATTTAAGTTCCGACGAGCTGTTTTGCCGTTTGCGTTCCGATTCTGATTAGCGGGGCTTCAAGTGAATTGTGGAAGCCGTTAAGTCCTAAGCTTATGAAGAAAGCTGAGAGATAAGCCTTACAGTTAGTGAGTGGCCAGAAGGCTTAACATTGGAAAAAAGTGTACGTGTAACATTCCATGGAAAAGTCGGTCAGCTTCTGACTGTCAGGCGAGGCAGAACCTTGCCTCGTTGTTTTTCCTGTCAGGTTCTTAGACTGAGGCGCAGGATCGTTCGCCAGTGCATTGCGGCCACCAGAGGGCATTTACCCAGGGAAAGCTCGTCGCAGATAGAAGAAATGCTCGTGTAAACGGTGAAACGCATCCTGTTGATGAAAGGTCATATGTACACATTCCGTGGAGGAAGCCTAGTGTGTCGTACATTGTTAAGCATCACGCTGATAGGCACAGCTGAGTGGAGCCGTAAAGCCTGTTGGTGTCAGATATTAAACAAGATCACGCTGATAGGCACAGCTATTGAGATCCAGAGAGCCTGTCGATGTCGTACATTTTTACATTACCACGCTGATAGGCACAGCTTGTTGAAGTCTATATAGGAAATGGAGCATTGTGACAGTGACATTAGTGTACTGATTGCGCTGACAGGCTCAACATTTAATTGAGAAAAAGAAAGCCTGCCAGCAAGAAACCTATTGGAAAGGATTGTGGTGATGTGTTAAAAGAGCGATGGCGCATTAGCTTATTTTACTGGTGCACTTATATTTATGGGAATAGAGAAAAATAAGAATTTATGTGAAGGATAATATATGTATGTGTTGGATTTGGTTAAAGCTTAGATAAACTATACCTTTACCTTACCTTATCCCTAACATATATCCATAGCACGTACCAGGAGCTTAACTTAATTCATGGCAACTGCGATGTCAATGTCCCAACCACTTCCTTTCCTGAATGAGGATGGGGAACCCCTCACTCCCTGGAAGAATTGGGTGAGGATATTTGAGTCCTATTTAATAGCTATTGGTGGTAATAGGTTCTCATCTGTGCGAAAGCTACACATTTTGCTGCATAATTTAGGGAAGCATGCAAGAGAGATATATGACAATTTACCTGACATTGTGAGTGACAGTGGAAGTGGGAGTGTTGATGGTGATGTTCCACCTGATGTTTATCAAATTGCTTTGATAAAGTTGGAGGCTCAGTTTAGTAAGAAAATCAACATGGTTTTGGAACGACACAAATTCTTCTCTAGGTCTCAAGGGAAGTATGAAAGAGTGGTGAATTATATTGCAGTGCTTAGAGGCCTATCTTCCACTTGTGATTTTGGGACTCTTACTGCCTCTCTGATCAGAGACCAATTGGTTAGATGTACATCTGATAAAAAGATACAAGAAAAGTTGCTAGCAGATGCTCCAGATTTGAAACAGGCTGTGGATATAGCTAAGAGCATTGAGCACACAGCTTTCTTCATGAGTGAGATGAAGGACGCTGTTGAGGTAAAACAAGTGTGTGAGGAAGAAATACTAAAAGTATCAACAAAGAATAATAGAAGCAAAAGCGTACCAATGGGAAGTTCAGTTCAAAGGGCTGAAACTCAAAAATTAAAGTGTTTCCGTTGTGAGAACCCTAACCACCTAGCAAATAATGCCCAGCAAGGAACATTGTATGTAGGAGGTGTAACAAGCGGGGGCATTTTACTAAAGTGTGTCATGATATGAAGAAAGATGTAGCCCATGTTATTCTTGATGAGGAGGTACCTAGAGGTGACATTGTATTCCAGGTGAATGAAGTTCTTGAGAGCTCTGATTGTAGTTACCCGGAATGCGAGATATGGCGTGACAATGCACCTTATGAAGTGTATGCTGATTCTTGTTCTCCATATACACTCATAAATCAAGCCACGTTTAAGGCGAGATCTGTTAACAAAGAGTATGAGTTATTGCCTCCTGACATCAACCCGGGGGGATACAACCGTGACACCATACCCCCAGAAGGAATGGTCATTATGCAGATCAAATTCAAGGATAAAGTCGCCATGGGCAGTGTATATTTAACCAAGAAGGGATCATGCTTATTGGGGTGGAAACACCAGAAAGACCTTGGCATTAAGTTAGATCCTAATGCTTCCGAGCCGGTGTACTTGGTGGAACAACCTAGCACAGGTACAGAAGTGTGTGCGGAGTTCCCCAAGGTATTTTCAAATGAGTTGGGACTGCTGAAGGGTTTCCTTCATAAGATAACATTGAAGAAACACTACAAACCTACAGTGCATAAAGCCAGATCGGTACCGTTAGTGGTGAGAGATTCTCTAAAAAGTGAACTGGTGAGTTGGAATCCATCAGGGTAATTGAAAAAATTGAGAGCTCGGAGTGGCTTGTCCCCATTGTGGTAGCTTCAAAGGGAGGAGGCAAAGGGATTCGTTTGTGTGTGGATCTCAGGGACCTCAATGTCAACATCTGGGTGGAGAGGCATCCTCTCCCCAGAATAAATGAGATGCTCAGCGTAATAAAAGGAGCACAATACTTCAGTGTTTTAGACCTCTCGGTAGCATACCACCAGGTTGCCCTTCATCCGGAGTCTAAAAGCCTGACTTCTTTTATAACACCCTTTGGAGCATAACAGTACAATCGGATGCCATTCGGGTTGGCATCCGCGGCTGCCGTATTCCAACACATTATGCAGCACATTTTAGAGGGTCTTGGAAAAGTCTTGTGTTTCCAGGACGATATTCTAATTTATGGAGATTCAGAAAATGAGCATAACAAGAACCTGAGAGAGGTACTAAGCAAGTTAAGCAAGGCAGGCTTTACTACCCAAAAGGACAAGTGTAAAATTGGGGTCAGGTCTGTGACTTACTTAGGCCACACCATTTCAGGAGAGGGAATTAAGCCTAAAACTAGCCTGGTGGACGCAGTGATGTTAGCTCCAGCTCCCTCTAATAAAGACGAGCTCAGATCCTTCCTGGGCTTAGTGGAGTAGATGACCAAATTCGTAGAACATTTTTCAAGTCACACATGCTCCATGATAGAACTTTTAAAGAAGGGTTGCTCCTTTGTTTGGAGTTCTGAATGCCAACAGGAGTTCCAATATGTCAAGTCAGCCATTGCCAAGGCACCCACTTTAGGTATGTTTGATCCTAACGAAAAAAAACACCCTGACAACTGATGCCAGCATTAAAGGCCTTGGGGCATCCCTCCCCCAAATGGTTGGAGGATGTGAGAGAATAATTGCTTTTGCTTCCAGGGCGCTGAAAGAACCTGAGTCCAATTACTCTACAATAGAGAGAGAAGCCTTGGCGTGCTATTGGGCAATAAATCATTAAAAAAAAATATTGTGGGGAATCCCCTTTACCCTACGGACCGACCACAAGCCCCTAATCCCACTGTTTTCAACAAAGAACATTGAGAGGGCCACTCAACGCATTTCTAAATGGGTTTTGGCATTGCAAGGATACAATTTTAACATGTGTTATGTGGCCGGTGTAAAAAACACCATAGCAGACTGCATTTCAAGGTTGCCCGTACATAGTGAGGACAACCTGTGCAGTCCACCAGAGGAGGTAATTCTCGCAGTTGAACACCCAGCCATCAATAAGGAGGAGTGGGAGAAAGAATCTCAAGAAGACCAAGTGTTAAGGGAGTTGAGGAGATTAATTAAGAAAGGGTGGCCTGAGTCTAACAATGAGCTATCAGAAACTCTCAAACCATATTGGGTAGTAAGAAATGAGTTATCCAACATGAATGGTCAGGTGTGCAGAGGGAAAAAAGTTATTCCCCCGGGTAGCATGAAGGAACGTATTATTGCATTAGCACACGAAGGTCATCCAGGGAGAAGCATGACCAAGAGTAAGATCAGGCAGCACTATTGGTTCCCTAAGATGGATGGGTTGGTGGAGAACACTGTGAAGAACTGTGAGGCATGTGGAAGGTGTGACAAATCTACGGTGATACATAAAGCACCACTCATTCCGGTGGGGGTACCGACTAAACCCTGGGACAAGCTGGGACTTGATATTATAGGCCCCTTAAACCTACTTAACACCAACCAGAGGTTTATGTTCGTAATCATTGATTATTACTCTCATAGGATCAGTACCAAGTTTGTACCTTCCATAACTACACTGGTTTTAATTGAGTTTTTGCAGGAGGTATTCGCAAGCGAGGGAATACCGAGCACCCTAGTGACAGATAACGGGGTCCAGTTTACGTCTGATGTAATGAAAGAATTTCTATCTGAGTTGGCCATTTCACATGTAAGAACACCTTTTTACTGTCCCAAAGCTAATGGAATGGTAGAAAGAGCAAATAGAATGTTGAAGAACTCCATTGAAATGGCTGTTACCATGCATGAACCAGTAGAGGAAGCCATAAGGAAAACTCTATGGTCATATCATTCTTCCCCTAATGCTGTGACAGGAGTTTCTCCTTTCGTATCCCTTAAAGGGAGAAATCCGGGATCTAAACTCACCCCCAACTGGTTAAATGGAGGTATTCCAGTGTGGGTGGATAGAGATTCTGTGAGAGAGAAGGTGGACGGACATCAAGTTGATTACAAGACCAAATACGACCATAAATGGGGCACTTCCAATAGAAAGTTCCATGTTGGACAGTGGGTGGTAATCAAAAGACCTGTTATAGGACGTGCAAAAGTGTCCTCTTTCTCCAAACCAGCGAGAATACAGCGTGTAAACAATAACTCTGTGGTTTTGGACGATGGCAGCACATGGAGTATGGACAATGTAAGTTGTTGCCCCAATGTATGTGTTCCATTGACTGGCTGTAATGAGAACCAAGATGTTGTACTACCTGATGTTCAAGCAGCCAGAGAAACCAGAGCGCGTCAACCACCACGTTGGCAGGAGGACTACGTGAAATAGCTGCAATGTTTGTTTATTGTTGCCTCCCTTGGAGGATATGTTCTACATCTATTGTTGTCTTCTATACAGAGGGAGATGTGTTGTAAATATCCTTCAATATATCGTAATGCGATTATGGTATGTCCCACTCACCCCTTCCCCCGCGTGAAGTTACCTTAACCCATGGAATGTTGGTGGGGCGCTCATGTTAGAACATTGTGTGAGGCTGGCAGCGCAGAGACCAGATGTGAAATGAAGCTGCTCTTCTTCAAGTTCCTGTGTAGCAGATTTATTCTAACACTACTCTCCCCTTTTCACACAACTCAGCCCAGCAACTTTGACTGCCTTGTTGAATTGCACAACTCCTTACTAAATATGCCCCTAAATGGGGATTTTTCTCTGGAGAAATGCACTTTTTCGAATGGTGAAACTTTCATGGTCATGTCATACCCTAGATCAACAAATTAGCTGGGATGTATTGACCTCCAAAGCTTCCTTCATCGGTGCATACACTACAAAATAAAGTGATTTATGTTCGGCACAATACAAAAAGGTACACCTCCAAAATGGTAACAAAAATATATGCATTTGGCATCTGAAATGAACATGTTTAAAATAGATCATAGCGAAAGCGTAGAAAAGCGAAAGTGCAAATTTCCAAAATAACCTGGAAATGAAATGGTTAAACCTCAACTTTTCTTTTTATCTCACAAACATGGTGTTGAGTATATTTTATCAAGAAGTAATGCCTGGCTGCTGCCCAAAATGTGATCAATTTGATTGCACTATGTTACATCTATTTTATCACTGTCCACTGCCACATCTTTTCTAACCTTTAATTGAAGGTTAATTGCTAAAATGTTGCATTGCGAGTTAATATTATGCTCCAGAGAGAAGATATTACATTTGCTTTCAGAATAAAGAAATACTAAATCACTCAAATTCAAAAGGTGCTTTATTCGGTTTGTAAAAAAAAATACAACCATATAGCAACATACACATAAAATTTAACACAATACTAAATTAAGCTGTCAAAAAAAAAACAGTCTTACACAGTAGCGCTCATTGTAGAAACATTTACAGTATCAATAGTGCATAGTCATTAGGTCATTCAAGTTTGGCTAAGATTTTAACAATCCTGCGACCTATAATTATGTGCAAAGATGCAATTTAAAGTGCTAAATATTGTCTCTATATTAGTATATGTGCAAATTGGCAATTCTAAAGTGCATATGCAATTAGCAGCACCTAGACTATCTATTAATTAAAAACTAAATCACTCAGTGAATGAGCTGTTCTGCATATTGGATTATCTGTGAAAAAACTGTTTATTGAGTTCACCAGCTCTTAGCTATGGAATTGATGTAGGAAATCTAATGCCCAGATTATTTAATTGTAATCTTTGGTGAACGTGAGTTAGGCAGTTTTAAGACACATCACCTCACATGGTCAGCATTTCTGTTTGCAATGAGAATGAACAACATTGATGGAACCTTTATGGGTTGAAATGATCCTGCGCATAAAAACTGGATCAATTATATTTATGATTTGCTTTAGAGACTGATGTGCCAGGGATAAGGATGGGCAAACCATGTGACCTATCCAGGCCTGATAAATTCCTCATCCTGTAAGGATCATAGTGGTGTAAACCATCTGAGGCGAGAATGAGATTTGATGGTAAAAGACAATAATGGCCACCGGAAGTGATGCAGCAACTGATTGGATTTTTCTCCTTTGAAGCTAGGGTCAAAAGTGTCAATCCTCAAGTGTTCATAATTCCCTTGTGGCAAGATTATCCCCAAAAACTAAAGAGTGAGGGTGCCCATGATGATATGTCACTCTCTGGATGCAAACTGCTTGCCAGGTTTGGTGATCACCTCCCTTCAGGTCACTACAGATGCTGTTACCAGTCCTGGACTTTTGTGTGACAGCCTATAGCATACTGAGTGTTGTATCTTGATTTTTCTTCCAAGGTACTAATTAGACCACAACACCTGAAATCAACGAGGTGTTGATGGAAAGTTCAAGACTGGAGACAGTGCCCATAATGACCTGGAGTGATCCGGTCACCCTACTGCCCTACTGCCATGCATCCGAAGATGTTCTATAAGTCTTCTGATAATTCTGATAGCAGTTAAGCATTAAGCAGATTAAAACAGGGATTGAAAAATGTTAGTAAAAAAGTCTGAATTGGATCAATCAGCATATATAAATTTTAGAACTATCTCGAATAATTAGATTCACCTTTTTCTCTTCATAGGATAAGAAAAGATGGAGTGCAAGATATATAAAACCATGACTATGCTGTTTTTTAGTCAAGCAGCCTTAATGATAACAATACACATAGAGAAGCCTTATTTAAATATCAAAGCAAACCACATTCACTGGATGATGTCATCAACTGGATCCTCTCTGACAGAACTCAGAGGGTCATACTCCCCCCTTTCTCTCCAAACCCACCAACATCGTTTGCGGAGTCCCCCAAGGATCCTCTCTGAGCCCTATTCTGTTCAACATATACATGGCTCTTATCGCTGCCATTGTCAGACAGCACGGACTCAGCATTGTGTCCTACGTGGATGACACTAAGCTTATTCTCTCCCTCACCAGAAACCCCGAAGACACCAGACTCAGCTTCCAGGAAGGAATGACAAACATGACCAGATGGATGAAAGGCAGCTGCCTCAAACTCAACTCCGAAAAGACAGAGGTGCTCATGTTCGGGCCTTGCCCATCCGCTTGGAACGACACCTGGTGGCATCCCGCCCTTGGACCCCCCACCCCGACAGATCACGCTCTCAACCTCGGCATAATCCTCGACTCTTCCCTCTCCATGAACCATCAAATCAACGCCATCTCCTCCACCAGCTTCAACTGCCTCCGAATCCTATGCAAAACTTTCAAGTGGATCCGCCCCGGACTGCAGAAAGACCGTCACACACGCGCTCATCACCAGCCGTCTCGACTACGGCAACAAACTCTATGCCGGAATCAACAAAGCCCTACTACGCAAACTCCAAACCATCCAAAACGCAGCCGCCTGGCTCATCCTAGGGCTACCACGCCACAAGCACATGACTCCACACCTGCGAGAACACCACTGGCTTCCCGTGGAGAAGAGAGTTACCTACAAACTTCTCATGCACGCCTTCAAATCCCTCAACAACATCGGCCCCAAATACCTCAACAACCGAATGAGTTTCCACGCTGCCAAAAAGAACCTCCGCTCAGCCGACCTCGCATTGGCAGAGATCCCTGAGTTCGCCGGAGCATAGCTGGAGGTAGAGCTTTCTCTTACACCGAAGCCACCGCTTGGAACTCTCTCCCATTAGACATAAGACGCTCTCCAACCCTGCAAACCTTCAAACGGACACTTAAGACCTGGCTTTTCGACTGACTGGAGCAGCCCCCCACCCTCTTCCGCTTCCCCAGTCCCTTGAGACCCTAACGGGTGAGTACCGCACTTTACCAACCCCTGATTGATTGATTGATTGATTGATTGCTCAGTGATGTCATTTGAGATGTCATAAGTGATGTCGTCAGTGATGTCACTGGCCATGTCATGAATGATGTAATATGTGACATCATCAGCAGTGGATTGCGGGCGCACAACTTATAGTTAGTACAACTAACTATAACGTGGGAATTTCAATGGTTTTGTACGAGTGAAATGTCCAACTAACTATAACACCCCTAAAACCTATGGTTTTTTCAGTGAATTGCTAAGGTTTTTTAAATGGTAATTCCTAACTATAACTTGTCTGAAACCTATGTTTTTTTCAGTGAATTTCAAAGGCTTTTAAAATGCTATTTCCTAACTATAACCTTCCTGAAACCTATGTTTTTTTCAGTAAATTTCTAAGGTTTTTTAAATGGTAATTGCTAACTATAACTTGTCTGAAACATATGTTTTTTTCAGTGAATTTCAAAGGTTTTTTAAATGCAAATTCCTAACTATAACCTGCCTGAAACCTATCGTTTTTTCAGTGAATTTCAAAGGTTTTTTAAATGACAATTCCTACTTATAATGTTGACCACTTTCCCATATTTTCAACAAGTAACCAAATCTTCAATGCTACCTAAAAATCAGGCAACAGTTCCACTTACCACTAACAAATTAACATCAACATTTAAGTACTGTAAGAACGTTGAATATGTACTGCGTGAATTACATTCAACTCACACCCATGTTTAAAGAGCAATATGTGATAGTTTCTAATTATACAGTTCCCACACTCAACAAAATCAAAATACCCACCGCCATGATCACCACAACCATACCCACGGACCCCTCCCCCATACTACCTCAGAGGCAGTGCAAAACAGTACTATGGACCTTTCCAAAATAATATATCTCTTCAACAGTACACTAGCTCAATCTACAACCAAGTATGTAAAAGGGAAAGAACTCGAACATCAATAATAATGTACACAATGCTAAGAGTACCGGTGAAATACTATACACAATTCACTATAGAAATCAAAAACTTTTCAGAGTGTACATATACAATTAATACGGTAGTGTACTAAATAGTGGACGCAACCATATTATCTCAGACACTGGGGAATATTACGGTCATGTACCTGTGTTCATCTGCCTCCTTTGAAACAGAGCGGAGTGGGCTAGTCCAATGTAAACAACTTCAACGTAAGACTATAAATATTTAGGCTACGCCTTAGGCGTGGTTCACTACTGCAAAGAGAAGAGACTGCGCCGCAGTGAAGGTCCCCACCCTGCCACGTGGCCTCCGCCATGATTGCGTGCTTCCTCGATACAGCCGGATGGTGAACTCAGTGCCTCACCACCGCAGACTTATGTCTGTATTGACTAGTGGTTTCCATCAACACTGCGGACAGCAGGGTTCACAACTTGAATTCAACTTTGGATCTAAATTTGTCTTCAGAATCTGTGCTGTGAACGGCCTTCAATCTATTCTGCGGTCAGTAGAGTTGACAACTTGATAACAGATGCGCATCAGCACTACAGAAAATATTGAATTCAGTCTTGATTTATTTAAAACAGAGACAATTGCACTATGTCCTCAGATTTTGTTAAAGTTTGAACAGTAAGAAATTCAGACTTCATTGATTTAATACAGAGACAATTATGGACAGCATGCAAGTTAGCCTTGATTTATGAAAGGAAGAGTCAATTTTATAAATGGATGCAACAAAAAACGTTCATCTATGTCTGTTCTAAGTACTACCTTCCATTGTACACTGCGATCAACAGATTTTACAACTTGATACCAGAAGCGGAGTAGCACTACAGAAAACATTAAATTAATTCTCGATTTATTGAAGACAGAGACAATTCTACTGTGCCATCAGATTTTGTTAACGTATGTGTCAAAAAAGCATTCATCAATGTTTTTGTGGACTCTTGCCAAAATTTACTCTGCCGACAGCAGGGTTCACAACTTGAATTCAACTTTCCATCTACACTACGAACAGTAGGTAATTCAGCCTTGATTTATGTAATGTAGAGACAATTCTACTGTATATGTTCAGATTTTTTTTACATAAGTCACAAAAATCATTAGGCAATATCTGTGCTGACAACTGCCTTCGATCTACATTGTGAGGGCTCATGATTCAGGTGGAATGGCGATTGCACATGACGCATTCCAATAGCCAAAAGACATTGTACCAGTGTGGCCCACCGGAACCACGAATCATCGTAGGGTGCGCACACGCTGAGTTCTTCAGATACCACTAACTCAATGCACCACAAGTCATCTCCACATGGACTTATTAAGGCAGAACTCACTAGGCAAAAAACATTGCTCCCAGTGCGGCCTGCCCAGACTACGCATCATCGCAGGTTACGTATACGCTCAGTCCCAAATGTACAACTAGCTCAATGCACCATAATTTGTCGCCACGTGGCCGTATTCAAGCAGAATTCAATAGAAAAAAGACATTGGTCAAAATGCGGCTTTCCCTTTACCACTCAATATTGCAGGGTACGTACAAGCCCAGTGCCAAAGATACTACTAACTCAGTGCACCATAAATCATTGCAAAGAAAAGTGAACAGTTTTATGTCACATTGAGGCATACTGTCACTTTTAAATGGAATTCATGCAGAATTCAATCGACAAATGACATTACTTCAATCACTGTGCCTGCCCCCCCGACCACGCATCATCGCAGGGTAAATAAAACCTCAGCGCCAAAGGTACTACTAACTCAGTGCACCAGAAATCATCACCACATGACCGTACTGAAAAAGCTGACTTATTTAAAAGAAAATATATTATTTTTTTGAAAATTTGTTTATTAGCAGAATAATTAGAGCAGTAGCATTTATCAATTTACAAACAGGAACATGGTACAGTGGGATGCTCTTCGAGGTGCAATATCATTGAATATAGTATGCATTTTCCATTTTATTCAGTTCCATCTTAACTAAGCAGATCTCTAGAAAACCTCCCACCTCCCCAACTTTCCCTCCCTTGGCACTCCTGCGCTGCTTTTTCCATATCTATCGGTATTCGGCTATGCCCAAAACATCTAGTTTCCTATGTAGTCTACTGTGTAGTCATGGATGGCACAAATAATATCTGTACAGGGTTACCTATTGCTGCACCCAGGTGCACTAATTATCTCGGTGAGACATTGCTGAGTTATGTAAACGATACACATTTCAGTCAGCAGGTGATGAGAGGACAGACTAGTCAGCCCCCCCCCTGTTTCAAAAGATCCTAGGATGGTAAACCAATCTAGTGAAATCGGTGTTTTTCTGAGGCCCCTACGTTCTTCGCGCTGCAATGCCTCTCCTTCCGCCCTACCCTATCGTGTGACCTCCGCCGTCCACAATTCAGGGTCAGATGGTTTGGGCGATTTCCATCTCGTGGTGATTGCACGTTTTGAGAGTATTATAGCCATATCAGTGAAACGGGTTGCTACGCTTCTTTTGCGCTCAACTGGTCCTAGCCCTAATATAGCATTTTCTATGGTAGGTGTCTGTCGGGGGGTACCTGCCCCGGAGAGTGCCTCATATATGGTGTTCCAGTAATATCCTAGTTTCGGGCAGTCCCATAGCATATGAGTTAGTCTCGCGTCATCTGCCTTGCATCGGGGGCAGGTGTCTACTGCATCAGGGAACATAGCGTGTATACGGTGGGGTGTGAGATATGCCCGGTGCAGAACCATCAGCTGTTTAAACTTGAACTTCGGGTTCCTAGCTACTTTTTTCGGAAACTTGAGTATGCGCTCCCATTCTTTGTCCCGGAGTGGTCTCCCTATGTCGCCCTCCCATTTGGCCCTTAGGGGTAGTAGCGTTGTCGCCTTCCCTGCCCTGATACCAGCTGTAATCCATTTAGTCAGGTGACTGCCTGTTCCCATAAGGTACTGGATTGTGAGCAATGGGTTTGTGGATGGTTCGACCCCATTTTGTGTCCATATTCTCGACATGTAGTGTCGTAAACCGGCGTGTAGGAGGAACGTCCCCCCCGGGATATTATGCGTGGCCCTGAAGTCCTCAAAGGACAGCATGTGTCCATCCGCAAAGAGATCCCTGATTTGTGTTACTCCCGCATCGTGCCATGCCGCGAGTTTGTGGGTTGATAGCAGTCCCTACCCCAGTGGGATACCTAGTAGTGGGATTGTGGGGGCATATGAAGTCGTCGGGTTCGTGTATTTCACCGCTTTCCGCCAATACTGTATGGCCAGCCGGAGAAGAGGGGGGGTTTCCCTCGGTAGCTACGATCGGGGTAAAAGTAGTGTGTGCAGTTTCCCTCTAGATCTGTCCTCTTCTGACATGCCAATTTCATGCAGGTTCCGACCTGCCAGCCAGTAGGCCAGCCACTGCAGTTGGCAGGCAAAGTTGTATGCTCGGAAATCCGGTACTCCCATGCCACCGGTCTCCGAGGTGAGCTGTAACTTGGCAAGTCCTATGCGCCTTCGTCCCGAGCCCCAGACGAGCTCCGTTAGGAGCGTATCCAGCGCATGGAACATTGTGGCTGGGATCAGGAATGGTATGCTAGTGAAGTAGTAAATGAGGCGGGGGAGTACCACCATCTTGGAAATTGCCACTCTGCCCGCTACAGACAGTGGTAATGTTGTCCAGAATTGTACTTGCAATTTAAGTGCCAGTAGTGCTCTGCCCAGGTTGCCATCTATCATTTCCGCAGCCCCCCTATATATCTGTATCCCCAGGTAGCGGAAAGTCGTGTCCGCCATTTGAAAGGTATGTGGCGTAAAGGGCAGTGGTGCGGACGAACCGGATGTGCCAAAACAGTACCCATAGGACTTAGGTTCACTGATAGTGAGGCCCGATAATGCACGAAAATCTTCGAACAACTTGGGTATTGGGTCTAAGTCTCCTCTGAGGTCTCGTAGGTATAGGATGATATCATTGGCATAAGCGGACACCACATGTGTCGTCCCGCCTCTCATTATGCCACGATTAGGGGCCTCTGTCCAGAGCTTGCAGAGCAAGCGCTAAGATGAATAATAGTGGGGACAGAGGACATCCTTGCCTGGTGCCTCTCTCAATGTTCAAGGACTCCAATATGCATCTGGACGTTCGTACTCGTGCCGTGGGGCGGGTGTAGAGTAGTCTGACCCAAGCAATATATTCGGGAGGTATCCCGAATTTTGCAAATGTTGCAAACATAAAATCCCATCTGAGGGAGTCGAAGGCCTGTTTTAGGTCCAAGGAAACACAGCCCTCATTGCTTACATCAGCATGATCCGGCAGCATGAGTTGGGCCAGCCTCCGGAGGTTCATGGCTGTGCTCCTGCCGGGCACAAAGCCGCATTGGTCAGGGTGGATCAGTTGGGGTTGTATTGGGCTAGTCTTGTTGCCAGTACCTTGCTCAATATTTTATAGTCTGTGTTGAGGAGAGACAAAGGCCGGTAGTTAGCCAGATGCATCCCATTTCTGCCCGATTTTAGGAGGCAAACTATCAAAGCCTGAAGGGAAGACTGCGGTAAGGAGTTGGTCCGCAATGCTTCTCGGTAAACAACTTGCAGGCGCGGGGCCAGCAGGTCAATAAATGTCTGGTAGAATTCAGCTGGGAGGCTGTCCGTCCCGGGGATTTTGTTCCTCAGGAGAGCACGAATGGCCTGCCTGATTTCCGCAACAGTGATGTTGCGCTTCAGATCGTCACGTTGTCTGTCGGTTAGCTGGGGCAGGTCTAAGTCCCCCATAAATTCCTTTAGTGCCGTGTGTGAGAGATGCCTGTGCGGGCTATACAGCGTGGCGTAATAGTCCCTGAAGGCAGTGTTAACCTCCACCTGAGTCGAGGCTGTCGCGCCCTCTTGATCTATAGTTTCCAAAACGGGGAGGTGTATTGGGGCATCCCGTATAATGCGGGCTAACAGGGGCCCTGATCTGTCGGCCTGTGTGTGCTGTCTGCAAGTGTATTCCTTATAGTCTAGCAACCGCAGGTCTTCTAGCAGCTTAGCATGCCGGATATGCGCTTCTTGTAGTGGTGTAAAGGGTAGGTTCGTGCCTGCAGCTTCACTTTCCAGCATTGCCAGCCTGCCCTCCACTTCCTTAAGGTTATCAATCACCTCCTGTTTTCTGCCCACCCGAGTGGCCATTGCCTCCCCTCTAATTAAGACTTTGAATGCGTCCCACTCCATCTGTCTGGAGCTAGCAGTATCTGCGTTTATGGCGAAGTAATTGGTGATAGTGTCTGCCAGTGACGACTTAAAGACAGTATCCTCCAGCAGTTCCATGGGCAATCTCCATGTCGGTATCGATGTCAGGAGCCTGCCCCACTGGAGTGTCAATTCTACTGGGTTGTGGTCTGAAAGTGTCTTGCCCATATGTTGTGCCGTGAGTATTGTCTCTAATAAGGATTTGGAGCAGAAAACACGGTCTATTCTGGTATGTAATTGGTGGGGTGGGGAGTAAAAAGTGTATTCCTTGTCAAGTAAGTGTTTACTACGCCATGCGTCTGTCAGGCCCCATCCCTCCGCCCATTGCGCTAGTGCATCTGCCTGTCTCCTGCTCTCAGTGGCGTGTAAGGGTGGATGTGACCTGTCGAGTGAGGTATCCAACACAGCATTAAAATCCCCACCAACAGAGGAGGAGCTTCGCGGGCAACCAAGATGGCCGCCGGAGCTCCGAAGACCCTCCGATCCTCCGAATGAATCCTGTCGCCTATCCTGCCCCACGGAAGTGTGAAATTGTTGGTGAACTGCTGCTGACACGGGACTCGTTGTCGGATTGAAAATCCGAGGTCCCTAGGTGGAGTTACACCGTGTGGAAGTTTGGGGACGACAACGTCATCAGTGCCCCTGCCTGAATCGGTGACTGCGACACAGCCGTGCGGTGGTGGAGTGGATAGAGAGTGACTGTCCCGTCTCGAAGTAAAGCTTGCAGAGTTCCGAAGTTTGTTGGTGCCACACAAGCGGTCACACGGCTGCTACTGCTCATCGTGTTGGTACTCCGGCAAAGGCCTGGGGGTTTTCCCGACCTTGGTGGCCCTCGCCTATCATGGCTGGCAAGGGTGAACCCGACAGAAGCCCCGGGCCAGTAGAAAGTCAACTTTCTCTCAATCCACCAACATAGAACGCTACGCCCACCCAAAGAGTTCACCCGGGGTCGCTGCGAGGCCAAAGGACATGCATCGAGATGCGTCGCCGGATGACTCGGCCCCAACCCTCCGGGACGTCATGGGTGCCATTGCGGGCATCAAAGCCGAGATGCAAAAGCAACACGAGGTATTGACGCATAAGGTCAACACGCTGGCCATTGAGGTCAACTTGATCAGGGCCGATCTGGGCAAGACCAATGATCGGGCCAAGTCCCTTGATATAAAAACATTGAGCCTGACCTCGGGTGTATCGGACATGCAATCGGAGGTCCGTGACCTGAAAGCTGCAAACTCGCTGTTTGCCCGCAGGCTTGATGATTTTGAAAGACGTGCCAGGCGCCAAAACGTCCGAATTGTAGGTGTTCCGGAGGGGCCGGGAGGATGCCACCGACCTCTTTGTCGAGAACCTGGTCCAGTACCACCTGCCCCGGGGGGCCTCAGCAAGTTTTTCTCAGTTGAGAGACCTCATAGACTGCCCGGAGGCCGTCCAAAGCTGGGGGCCCTTCCGCGTCCTATCATCGCCCGCGTGTTCAACTTTAGGGACCGGGACGCTATCCTGCAGGCATCGAGGAGGGGTGGACCGCTGAAATTTCAAAATGCTGACATTAACTTTTTCCCAGACTTCACCCAAGCGGTGCAGAAGCGGAGGCAAAGTTTCACGGGTGTGAAACGTAGACTACGCGAGTTGGGGATGAAGTACTCCATGTTGTTCCCCGCGAAACTACGTATCGAACATGATGGCCGTGCATTGTTCTTCGACATGCCTGAAGTCGTTGGGGACTGGCTGGACACTTTGCCTCAGCGCCGGGAGGCTCCCGAGGAACAGTCGGAAGGGGCAGCTGGAGGACCTGATTCTCAGGAATAGAACGATCCTTTGGACTTTGTACGGACAATGAGACTGCCCAGGCAGTAGTTTATACAGTACTGTATTTTTTGTTACTATCCTCGCGCACGAACGGGGGAACCGGGGGGGATTGGGTAGTTTCCTTTCTCCTCTAGGGGCTTTTCGTAGAGTAGTGTTTGGGGGCGACAGGTACACTGCTAGTTGGGGGGGCTCTTTAGTCTAATGCAGGTGTGCAGGGTGGGGGGTGGACTGGTCGTTTGTTTTTTATGTGTTTCTTTCTTTCTTTTTTCTACTTCATGGCAAGGTAACTGTTATGCTGCTAATTGTGATGTAGCGACGCCGCCCTGCAGGGCGGGCATGGGCCTCTACATTGACGATGGGGGGTAAGAAGTTAAATGTTCTGAGCTGGAATGTTAACGGGCTGGGGGATCGTATTAAGAGAGGTGTGGTGCTACAAATGTTTAAGAGATGCATGCCTGATGTCATTCTGCTGCAAGAAACTCATTTGATAGGAAATATGTGCCAAGCACTTAATAGGAAAGGTTTCAAGATGGTGGCACACTCGGGGTTCTCTTCGGGGTCCCGTGGGGCGGGGATTATGGTTCGCATGTCGCTCCCGTTTGAGATAGAATCCAGCGTAATTGATGAGAGAGGACGCTACGTCGCCGTCACGGGTAGGTGGGAGGGGCGTACCCTAGTTTTGGTTTCTGTTTACGTCCCCCCTGGTTTGCAAACGACTAAGTTTCAGGATCTTTGGGGCGCCATTTTGGGTCTGCCTGAGGGTCTGCTTATAGTTGGTGGTGACTTTAACGCGGTGGGTTCTGGGACCTTAGACAGACATCCATCCAGAGATCTTCGGAGTTCGCAGTCCTGGCTTCCAGACTTCTTGGATACTATGGGCCTTATAGACTGCTGGAGGCTTCTTCATCCTACCCAGCGTCAGTACTCCTTTCACTCCGGAGCGCATGGTAGCCTCTCCAGGATTGATTGCGTTCTGGCATTGGCGGCCCATGCATCGGCTGTTTCTGAGGCCCGTCTGATGGCCAGGGGTATCTCGGACCATTCTCCGGTCTGGGTGTCCTTTGATTTTGACATTGTGGTGGCTAAGAGGGTGGCGCCGGTTAACCCGTGGTACTTCCGTAACCCTAAGACCCGTGGACTCCTGGCTAAAGCCATTGAGCTTTACTTTTCTGAAAACGTGGGCTCGGTTGCGTCAGCTGTGTCCCTATGGGAGGCCTTCAAGACTGTCTTGAGAGGCGAAGCCTTCTCCTTAATAGCGGAGGCGCGCAGGCATAGAGACGAGGAAGCGGTGCGGGTGGAATCAGAGATCGAGGAACTTGACTCCCAATTGGAGACTGCCCCAACGCCTGCCCTGCTCCACGCTCTCTCCCTTAAGCAGTCTGAGTACCGGGCCATTGTTACTGACGCTGCCAAGGCTATGGGCAGAGAACAGCAGGGGAGGATATACGATGTTGGGGACAAGGCAGGAAAGCTTATTGCGTGGCTTGACAAAAAGGAGATGGCTTCGCGGGTTGTCCCTGAGGTGCTGGGGGAGGATGGCGTGTCTGTTACCGATCCCAGCGCCATACTCACGGTTTTCGCCGATTATTTCGAGTCCGTCTACACCTCGGTTTCTGATATGTCTGAGGCGGACTCTGACGCCCTTTTGAGAGAGGTGGACCTCCCGTGTCTGACGGACATTGAACGCGACGACATGGATAGAGGTATAACAGCAGATGAGGTTGCATTGGCGATACGCTCTCTGAGGTCCGGCAAAGCACCCGGCCCTAATGGTCTCCCGGTGGAGCTTTATAAAATAAAGGCCGACACCATCGCCCCGCCTTTGCGGGACATGTACTTGGAGGCGCGTGAGGTGGGCATGCTCCCCCCGGACCAGAGGTTGGCCACCATTGTGGTCATTCATAAGGAAGGGAAGCCCAGAGACCTATGCCGCTCGTATCGCCCTATTTCTTTGTTGAATGCCGAGCCTAAGATCCTGGCTAAATTACTGGCTAATCGACTGGTGGGCGTGATTAGCGGCTTGGTTCACCCGGATCAGTCGGGCTTTATTCTTCACCGTAACACCGCCCTTAACCTTAGGAGACTCCATGCGGTCATGGCGAGGATCCGTACGCTCCGGGAGCCGGCCGTTTTGGCGTCCTTGGATGCCACGATGGCCTTTGACTCCCTTGAGTGGAACTACCTGTGGGCGGTACTGACGAAGTTCGGGTTTGGCCCTGATTTTATAGGATGGGTCAAACTTCTGTATGCTAGTCCACTTGCCAAAGTTACGGTCAATGGCCGAGTGTCCGCATCCTTTGCTCTTCGCAGGAGCACCAGGCAGGGCTGCCCCTTGTCGCCTCTGTTGTTTGGGTTGGCGCTGGAACCTCTGGCTGCCTGGTTGCGGTTTCACCCAGATATCAACGGGATATGGTGGTCTTATGACTTCGAGGACCGCGTGTCTCTATATGCCGACGACATCCTGCTCTACCTTACCTCTCCCTGTAAGTCCCTTATCGTGGTATGCGACGTGTTGTATACGTTTGGTAGGTATTCGGGCCTGGTTATTAACTGGTCGAAGTACCACTTATATGTTTTGAGTGGTGATACTCCACGGCTCCCCATGGGTTGCACCATACAGATCGCGAGGCAGGGGTTTAAATACCTGGGCATCTATATCTCAACCGATGCCCAGACATGTTATGCGAACAACTTGCTTCCCCCTCTTGCACGCCTTGGCGTGACGTAGAGGGGTGGCGGAAGCTACCGCTTTCCCTGCTTGGACGTGCGGCGTTGTTCAAAATGATGTCCCTGCCCAGATTTCTGTATGAACTCCAGAACACCCAGGACCCAGTCCCCTCCAGGTACTTCAGAGAGGTCGAGGGCTTGCAGCGGGCCCTTCTCTGGGACGGCAGACCGCGTATTGCTATAACCAAACTCACGCTCCCGTGGTATGACGGAGGTATCGCTTTGCCTGATATCCGGAGGTATTATTGGGCCTCCCAACTAGCCGCCCTCAATCATGGTTTTTACGGTCCAGCCGATAGCCCGGGGTACGCCATGGACCGGTGGCTCCTTGATGGTGGGAAGTATTACAGGGCGTTATACTCGAGATCTCTGGATGGAAGAATGACGGGCCCTACCAGGACAGCGGTGTACATATGGAGGACTGTCACAAAGGCACAGGGATGGAAGGGGAGACTCACGTTGGCCACCCCACTTTACGACTCAGACCTACTGGGTAAACTGTGGCATACTAAGGGGTTTGACCGATGGGACCTCATTGGTATCTCCAAGGTCGACGACATGATGGCCAGGGGTGAGATAAAGTCTTTCGCCGCTCTACAGACAGAATTTCAACTGGGGGCGACGGAATTTTTTAGATACGCCCAATTGCGGCACGCCCTTCTGGCGGTGCTGCCGATGGGTGAGAAGGTCCCTGAGTCGTCCCCGCTGGAAGATAGGGTGCTAGATGGTTATATGCCGGACAGTGCCATCTCGTTGGTATATAAAAAACTGATTAATGTCCGGACGGACCTCCTTTTGAGTGTGAGAGACCAATGGGTGCATGATGGAGTTGAACTGGATGATGAAGATTGGCAGTGTGCGGTGTCATCCCCCAAGGAAGTGGCAATCTCAGCCAGACTACGTTTGGTCCAACTGAAAATTTTGCATAGAGTGTATGTGACCGGCCCCCGGTTGATCCACATGGGCCATTCGGTGGACAGTCTTTGTAGGCGTGGATGTGGTGAACTGGCCACCTTCATGCACATTATCTGGGAGTGCCATGCGGTCGCTTCCTACTTGAGGTGTGTCCACGCGGTGATGTGTGAGGTGACTGGTGTCGAATTGCCGGCTGAAGCCCGGCGCTGCTTACTGAATGTGTGGGGCCCCACGGATTTCAATAATGCGCAAACCCAATGGGTCACTTTGGGAAACATGGTGGCAAAGCGTGACATCGCTCAGAAATGGGGAGCCACATCGCCTCCATCTGTAGAATTGTGGAAGACCAATATGGACTGGTGCATGCTCCGTGAGAAAACAGTATATGTGGCCCGGGGTAAACCCAAGAAATGGCTTCGGATCTGGGGGGCCTGGAACGAATACAGGGGTGATATCTGTCTCCCTCCCGACACTGCCCCATTGGAGATACGACTTTCCCCTTAGCCTTTACTTCCAACCAAACTGTCATTGCCTTGCCAATCCTGCACTCTTCCCCTCCCGATATCGTCCATTTTGCACTGTTCATACGTGTACTCTTTGGGCTTAAGGTCCAGCCTTTTCCTGCGTTGGGTACTGTCGCACTTAAGTACTTTTGCCTTGCCTTTTCCGCACTGTTTCTGGTGCTCTTTTATGGTATTTTAATTTTTGTTTTATTACTCATAAAATAAAATTAAACCTTGTACGTTTTTATAATATGCACTGTGTGCACTGATCATCCTCTTTTTATATCGCTGCCTAGCCTCTGGGATGTAAGGCTGAATAGCCGTGTACTTTGATCTGTAAATAAAGGTTTTCCAAAAAAAAAAAAAAAAAAAATCCCCACCAACAATCCATTGATATTCTGCCCAGTCCACCAAGATCCCACTGATTTTAGTTAAAAAATCCGACTGGCCCGAGTTTGGTACATACACACTTCCAAGCACAACAGTGGCACCATCCAGCAGACCCCGCACAAACACATATCTACCCTCTTTGTCCACGCTCTGTTCCACTGGCCTGAAGGGCACCGAGTTCCGGAGCCAAATAGCAGCCCCCCTTGAAAATACAGAGTAAGACGTAGCGAACAGCTGTCCCTTCCATTTCTTTAGCAGCTTTGAGCTTTCAACATTGTTCAAATGTGTCTCTTGGAGGTAGGCTATCATGACCCCCCTTCGGTTAAGCTGAGCCAGTATTTTGTGTCTCTTGTGAATAGATCCCATTCCCCGCACATTCCAGGTGCATAGGTTGTAGATATTAAGGGGCCCCATGACCAATCGTGAAATATTGTAAAGTCGAGCATCTGGGCAGGTATGACAGATATACCTTGTGGAAGGAGATGAGTGCCACGCAAACAATTAACCCCTTAACAGAGAGGTCCCTAGTCAAAAGGACTTGGGGTCCAAACCAAGTTGCCCAATGAGGGCAAGTGTCAAACAGAAACATGTCTATATGGCGGGTGGAGTAGTCCACGTATTCCTGACTCGCGCCGGTCTGAGGTGATACAGCGAGCCCTTAGCCAACGTGTCCCCGCTGCCACCCACCCCATATGCGTCTACCTGTGAGGTTCATACATTACCACCGTGGTACTGTTAAAGGTGCCGTTAGAAGTCTTCAGCCTTTTGCGCCGTGATCTTGGGGAAGAGCTGCAAACTGTCCGCCGATCCTGACACCTCTGTGTGGGTGCCCGAGTTGCTGGCCGAGACATTCACCGTGCCTGCATCGTGTGCAGCCAGTGCCTCCTCCGTCAGCTGGACCACCGTTGCCCGCACCCCAGAGCGGCTCTTCGTTGATTGCCCCTTCGCTGATGCCCACGCCGAGGGGCCTCCACTAGCGTTGGATTGAGGGTGTCGCCGGCCCGTCTGGCTCGAGGGTCCATCACTCCTGCTGTCCGCGAACGGGTCTTGCGAGGTCGTCGGTGTTAGTGTCACTTCATCCATTCCTCCACTTCTTCTGGAGTGTCTAAAAAGTGTGATTTGTTTCCATATAGTATTTTAAGGCGAGCAGGGAACAGGAGGGAGTACTTCAATTCTCTTTCACGTAGTTTACGTTTCACCCCCATGAAGGTAGATCTGGCCCGTTGCACAGCCGGTGTAAAGTCCGGATATACAGATATAGTTTTGTCCTCATACCTCAGGGGCGCCTTTTCTCAGGCCACACGCAGTACTGTGTCACGGTCTTTATAATGGAGGAGGCACGCTATCAATGGACGTGGTGGCCCTCCTGGTTGCGGCGGTCTCGAAGGCATTCTATGTGCACGCTCCACGCTGTACAGGGGGGTCAGATCCTTTGGGCCAACAACCTGTTTGAGCCAGTCTTCCGCAAATTGAGTAGGATTCCTCCCCTCGCTGTGCTCCGGAATGCCCAAAATGCGGACGTTATTGCGGCGGGCCCGCCCTTCTGCATCATCCATCTTGCCCCACAGCAATTTGATTTGTTTTTCCATACCTTCTATCTTCGTGGAGTGGTCCGTTTGCTGGGGTATCAGATCATTCAGCGCAAGTTTCTGCTCCGAAACCCTCTCAGCCAGTTTGTTGTGGTCCGCCCTGAGCAGAGTTAGGCCAGTTGCCATAGTATCCATGCGTAATTCTAGTGCTTCTCTTGTGGCTCTTATTTCATTCAGGATGAGGTCCAATTTGGCATCTTGTGTGCCCTTCCCTGTCGGCGGTATGATGTCCACATTGGAGGAGGCAAGCAGATCTTCCGAAACGGTGGACTACATATCCGTAGTCGCGCCCTGGTCTTGGGCCTTGCCCCTGTGCCACCCCATGGATCTAGTGTGCAGGGTGTCGATGGGTTGATCTCTCAGTACTCACTCGGGCTCCACGTTCCGCGGCTCTCTGCTTTTCTGTGCGTGGCGCCCCTTCGGCGGTCGTTCCGATATTAGAGAGGTTGCTAGCAGTACAGTCACGGGTGGGGTAGAGGATCTCGCTGGCGCTGCAGGTGCTGTAGCCCTTTCGCTCTTGTGTAGTGGCGCAGTGCTGTTGTCCCCTGCGCGCAGCCGCAATAGAGTCCTTAGTGGCAGCGGTAGGTGTTGCTCACCGCATTCTATGAGGGGTCTGCCAGGTTGAGATAGGGAACGCCATGCGTTGTGCCTCTTTGTTGTTTAACTGGGATAAGGCTATACTGCACACAATTCGTGTCCCCGTCTGTGTCCTGCGTTGCCTCGTAGAGACCCCTCTGCCAGTGCAGTTGCCGAAGCCCCACCGGGGGTGCGGTTTGCTCCTGTGGCCGCGGCTCTGCGCATGTATCCCCGGGTCCCCTGGTTGTCACCTTGCGGTCCCGCTGGTGCTCCGATTTCGAGAGCTCCAAGCAGATCGCAAAATGGTGCCAGTTATCTTTGCCGAGGTGATAATCCGCCTTGATCAGCCTTGGTGCATCCCCGGCGTCTTCCAGGATTCCTGCCGGTTGCCTCTACTTGAGTCCCGTTTCTCGCGGCTCAGACAGGCTCCGAGGGACCAAGCGCGGGTGAGTTTCCGGCCGCGATAGGGTTCCAGTGTTCAGCCCGGTCTGCGTCAGCTGCCGGTCGGGTCAGGCCAGGGAGGGCGGGCGTCCCAGAGAGTCCCAGGTGTGGCTTGTTAAAGCAGGGGGAGCTGAGAGCAGTCTCTGGGCATCGGGACAGGTCGCAGTGCCAATGCTCACCTCAGGCGCCTCTCCAGCGCTCCGCCGCTCGCAGGCAGTCGTTCCTGCCTCCGCTCAAATCGGGGCTGCGGCTTCACTCAGGGGATCAGGCCTCAGCAGTCTCCGCGGCCCCACACGGCTCCGGATGGTATCGGAGGGTGGCTTCTCAGCGTCGCTGGGTCCCTCACATCTGTTGCATCTTTAGGAGGCTGAATTGGGTGGGTGGTGTGTTAGGGAAGCAGGATAATTAGCTGGTGTCGTGGGCTATCGACGGAGCTCGAGCGCTACACGTCCGCCATGTTCGGCTCGTAGCCAAGCCCCCCATTTAGAAGAAAATATATCATAGTTTTTGGAGATATACTTCAACTCACTTGTGTAAATGGACAACCAATATTTATTAGAAAACTTGATTTTTAAGACTTTCCTACCAGTGCATCCTGCTTGGACCACGCATCATCCACATAACTTTGTTGCTTCAGGTGCCACTAACTCTTTCCACCACTTATCATCGCTGCGTGCACACACACTAATTTACCAATACTGTGCAGCTCTAATCAATGTCACGTAGTCGTGGGCTCTTGCTAACCGCTGCCTCCTGCCTACACTGCAGTCATCATAGCTTACAATTATTTACACTGTTGATTTATTATTTGCAGACTACAATACCAAACTAAGTATAACATTTATCAAAACCTATACAGTATCCCTTTATTATGCTTCCTTTAACAACTTTTTTTATATCACATATAGATTTTCTTGAATAATACATTTCACTCTGAAAGTGCAAAGGTACACTTAATGATAGTCCACACTGTGGATAGCATAGGTCACAATTTGAACCTCACTTTTTCTTCATGGGAAACCTGGATTTCTCTTTTGGAGAGAAAAATGTCTATACCACTGGAAGAATCATCTGATTCTGATAATTTTGTTGCTGAAGAATTCATAACCATCGATGGCACTTTTTTTTCCCCCTCAAAGTACATACAGTACAGTATGCAACAGTCAATGTTTTGAGTGCAGCCTGTTCAGACCACGCATCATCGCAGGGTGAGCACACGCTAAACACCAGACATACCACTTACTCAGTGCACCATAAATATTCACCACAAGGCTTTATTAAGGCAAAATGATGTAGTCCAAAAACAATATCCCCAGTGCAGCCTATCCGGACAACGCATCATCGCAGGTTACGTACACGCTCAGTCCCAAAGGTACTACTAACTCAGTGCACCATAATTCATCACGACATGGCCGTATTCAGGCAGAATTTAACTTATTCTTCATTCATCTATACTACTATTATAAAGGAAGAAATTTGAGGCTTTGAGGCGGGTAAACTCGGGATCCACAGCGCCAATCCACACACCCGATACATAGTTGTAATCCTCAGGGTGTGCAGATGGACATAGGCTATATAAAGTTAAAAAATACGTTATATTAAAAAAATTAACATTATAAAAAAAGTAGTCCCCTCGAAGTAGCGCCGGCCGCGACCTGCGTGCTGATGTCAGGAGCGCGGGGAGGTGCGGCGTCCAGGAGCGCGAGGAGGAGCGGCAGACATGGCACGAGGGAGGAGCGGTGACGAGCGGCGGACATGGCGCGGGGGAGGAGGTGAGGAACAGCGGACCGGCGGGAGGAGCGGTGACCAGCGGCAAGGAGCCGTGAACTGAGGAGTGGCGGCTGAGGTAAGGCTCCAGGGGACAATGTCGGGCAGGCGGGGGTCGGAACAGGTGGGGGACGGGGACTTACACCAAAACAGAAGGAGGAGCGGTGAACTGAGGAGCGGCGGCTGAGGTAAGGCTCCGGGAGACAATGTCGGGCAGGCGGGGGTCAGGGCAGGCGGGGGACGGGGACTTACACCAAAACAGAAGGATAGAATTTAGATCGGCTGAGGTAAGGCTCCGGGGGACAATGTCGGGCCAGGCGGGGGTCGGGGCAGGCGGGGGACGGGGAGTTACAACAAAACAGAAGGGTACAATTTACATCGGCTGAGGAAAGGCTCCGGGGGACAATGTCGGGGCAGGCGGGGGTCAGGGCAAGCGGGGGACAGGGACTTACAGCATCTGCCATGGAGATTTATGCAGAGCGCCTCAACACTGGGCCTTTGTGGCAGGCGGGGGACGGAGAGGCCGGGGGCCCGGGCTGCTGGGCAATGTCGGGGCAGGCGGGGTCAGGGAAGCCTGATTGCTCCCAGACAAGGTCGGGACAGGCTGCTAGTTATGTATAAAGTGAAGTACCAAATAAAGTAACGTCCCTCTAACCTACACAAAATTGCCACTTGGCCTTACTAAGCCAGAATTCACAAGACAAAAAACATTACTATCAGTGCGGCCTGCCCAGTCCACACATCATCGCAGGCTCCACAGAACCTTGTTGTTTCAGATACCACTAACTCAGTGGAAACCAAACTAAGTAGAACACCTATCACAACCTACACAATATCCCTTTAGTACGCTTCCTTCAACATTTTTTTTAAATCACTTATAGATTTAGTTGAATAATAAAATGCCCACTGCATAAATGTTCGATCTTCCACTGCCACTATAATTGCAGATGATGCACTCCACCCTAAGATGTACACTGCGGACAGCAGGGTTCACAACTTGAATTCACCTCTGCATCCACACTTTAGACAGTAGGGAATTCAACCTTGATTTGTTTAATGCAGACACAATTATACTGTATGTATTCAGATTTTGTTAAAATAAGTGAAAACAAGCATTGTCCTATAACTGTACTGACTACCAGCTTCCATGTACACTGTGCACAGTAGGGTTCACAACTTGAATTTACCTTTTCATCTACACTACAGACAGCATTAAATTCAGCCTCGATTTATTTAAAGCAGAGAAAAAAATAGTGCTGTTGCACTGCTAGTATGCGCAAGCACCTTCAATCGTTGCATCCTGTGAACTATGATAACAAAGAATGTAGAAGATTGCTCCAAAATGTACCTCCACCACCGGCAATACGAAGTACCTCTGGGATATCACCGTCAACATCGCCACCAGACATACGTCCCTAATTTTTGAAAGTTAGAATGCACTGCGTGAAGTGTATCGTTTAATTTGTTGTGGGGAGCAGTCATTACACATAGTTTGCACAGCAATAGATAACCATCAATGGTAGGTTTTTTTCCCCCCTCAAAGTTCATATAGTCCAGTATGCAACAGTGAATGATTTCAGTGCAGCCCGCTCAGACCACGCATCATTGCAGGGTGAGCACGCGATAGACGTACCGCTAACTCAGTACACCATAAATAATCACCACGTGCCCTTGTTAAGGCAAAATTCAATAGTCAAAACACATTTTTACCAGTGCGATCTGCCTGGACCACGCATCATCGCAGGCTCCACACAAACCGCCCCTACCTCAGTGCACCGCAACTCAAGAACTCTTTACGTTAGAATCTTTTGTGTATTATTTCACATACAATGCTCCTACCTTTGTACAGCAGAAGTCATAAACCATTTATGATTAAATATCTGTATATGATATCATGATTACTATTCTACTTGTTACCAACAACAAATAATAATATGGAGTCGAGCACACGTGCCCATACCCACTTCAACTATCTATCTGTGTATTTATTGTGTATGTAAAAGGCTGCTCCTCCGCCCTGCCACATTATATTGTGCTATAAATAACGTATGCAACCATCTTACCTCTGACAGTAAGTGTGGGCTATTCCTCCTTTTTTTAAAAAAAAACATTTTTATATAGCGGAAAATCAACCCAAAACGATATCAGCTATTTAAATGAGCACCGTATTTACAATACATTTTCAGGCACGTGTACATTACGTCATTACTCTACAATAACAGGATGTGGACGCAACTCTGAGACTCGAACACTGATTGCCAGCACCTTGTTCTACAGTGTACCTGAATAACCACATACGTATATATATATTAGCAGCCCTTCATGTGCCAAAAACTACAACTTAAACCTTTCACAGGCCTGTATTACTACAGCTACAACACTCCACTGAATGTACAATAAACATTCATAATCACAGAAATGCGTCATGTCCACCATCTTTTATGTGTTCAACTATGAACGAATTTAGAGTCAGTGATACCCCGTACCTTCCATGTTGGCTAAGTTGTGGGACTTTACATATATATTGACACATTTGATTTTTAAAACCCGGGTGACGTCAGAACTACAAAATGGACACCTGAATCACTTAATTTTTCAAATAGCTCACGACGGGACCACGGCAATAGCTCCTGAATCATGGTTCAGAGCCTCGTGCAGCACTGGCATACGTCAGGCCAGCCAGCCCACTCCACTTACACTTCGAGGAAAACACAACAACAAAACATTGCCCAGATTTAATTGTAGTGATTTCTTAGTTCCAGGTCTAGTTGTCAGAATGGCACACACACACTCCCTCATGGCTGGTGAACACCCACACCACACCCACCCAGAGCATCCATCACTACACACGTGTCTACGCCATTTTAGAGTTGCTTCCATCCCAAGCGCTGTAATGGCCCGAGTGGTTCAAATGCCTCATGTAGGCCCGAACCACAGAGTAGGGGGGCCCACAACTACATGTGTGGCCTCTTTGGTCACTGAGTTAGTGGTATCAGAAACACTGAGCGGGTGAGGAACCTGCGATGATGATGGGAGCACGAGTATGTCATTAGCCATACCGATATCAAGACTCAGCACCATATATGAGACTTCTTAGCGGCAGATTGGGACTACATGAGGCAGAAGGTGTCCTGTCCATGAAAAGGTGAGCAGTGAGGCCTGGGTGCACATTGGAGGGAGTCGAAGGGCTGTAGTAGACTGGATACAAAAAAGCGACGCAGCTATTTAGACAAACACAGTCCTATATAGTGTATCAAATTACATGTAAATTTTTTTTCCCAATAGCAGGAGCGTATTTATAATTGCTCAAACGTCCGGAATATAAATTATACAAATTGTTCTTTTAAATGTGAGAGGGAATGTGTGTGAAAGGCAGATGTTATTCAACTCCACATTAAGATAGTAACAATTACCAAGCATAACATCTTTCTTTTACTATCTTTTAGATGTAGAGCTTCAGGGTGCATTATGTCCCAGCACGTGGTGAAAAACACACTGGTGACAGAAAGTTGAGCTGCGAATATTCTTTGCAGTCACTCTCGCACTTCCTCTCTCCTTTGATAAAAAAATTACACACAATGTTAACTTCCTTTTTATCTTACAGGTTGTGTTTCACAAATTGGCGTTCCCCCCCCCCCCCAACTCATATAAAACTCAACGTTCAAGGATTCTGGGAAGATGCGTGGCCATCGTAACAACGTTTGAGAAGGCTGCTACGACACGTGGTGCACCCTCTTTGAATCACGCCAATGGCACAAGGTGAGCAAAAAAGATTCTTTCCGAAGCAACGACAAGTCATCTGTGAAAGGAGAGAGTTGGTAGTGTGCAGCAGCTTCACTGCATAGGAATGTACAATTACCTCAGAGCAGTGACAATAGATAGATTACAACAGTCCGAGAGGCAAACCTACAAGCCCCTTACGCTACTTTTGTATGTACTATACTATGACTAACTCTACAGAATATATTTCAGATCACTAAACTGGAGGGTGCACTATGAACCAGCACGTACTTGGGCACACAACCAAGGCAAAAGGAGAGCTACAAGTATTTTCTCCACTATTAACTGCTCCATCTATAACTTTCACTCTCTCACAGTTTTAATGTCATTTTCTCTCTCTTTCTCTCTCACATAATTTCTCTTTCTCTTTTAAAGTTATGGACGCTGTTGTCCACTCTGACGTGTAGAACCAAAGCTGAGTTCAAGTTGTGAACTCTGTTGGTCACAGTGTTTACACAAGGTAAGCAGGGCAACCTAGATATACAATGCCTCCGATTAAATGGATTACAAATAAAAGACCTTATTTACAAGCCCCTTTCTTCACTTTTGCGTCACTTTCAACATGAAAAAAGTAATACAAAACTGGTGCACGAGTCTTGTAAATAAGCCCTAAAGAATATTGTCCTGCATAATGACTTGATGTCTCACCTAATTCTGTCTCATCTCTGAATCATTTTAAAGACCTGTTGATCTGTAATGTAAATCTGACGAAGTAGGCACTCCCATACAGACACCGCTTGAACGCAAGCCGATAAGATAAGTGAAATGTATCAGGCAAACTGCACACGTTAAAAGAAGGAAATATCTTCAACTGTTAATTTGACTTGTAATGTTTGACCTCATTGAGTCACATTGATCTAATTTTAAACTCTAATTTTCTTTTTTGTTTTGCATATTACCTACAGTACTTCTATTGGTGTCCATATCACATTTTGTATATTATATTGTTTTATTAAAGTTATGTTTCTAGTTATTTATTGTATTGTTATCTTTAAGTTACGTTTCCTTTTATTAATTGTTTTAATAAAAGTTAATTAAAAAAAAGTATATATGTCTTTTTTTGGGGGGAGGGTAGCAGTCCCCAATAGAAATGATATTTATAATTTGAAGTATAATTCTGAGGCTAACTCTTTACCACATCTTTACCAGCGTCTATACCTACGACTAACAGTTCCTATGGAAAAGTTTAAAAACTCCAGCATAGTAACTTTTTTCCATTACCAACATAGTGTGGTAAAATTCTAACTTCTGGGCTCATTTAAGTGTTCCATGAACTGTTACTATGGTAACAGGCAGAAAGCCGTTTGGGGGTAGAGTTGTAAGGTACTGGCTGTACAAAAACCGTTATATTAACCCTGGATCCTCTGCAAGACCAAAAAGGAAGGCAACGTAAAACAAAACACTGTGTACCAGATTTACAACACCCTTGCACCACTTTCGTGTCCAAGGCCCCCACCCCTACAAAATTAGAAGTGTGTGGGCCTCAACAACCCCCCTCAAGTCCCGGGAACCACCACCCCTGGAAATGTGTGTATTGTGAGAGACAGACTGCGTGACCCTATGGCTAGAGCCCTCGAGAGCCCTGGAGACCGCTAAGCCCGACGGCCGGCTCATGCAGTGTCCTGGGGTGCCTACCCCGGGACACTGCTGTTTGCTTTGAGAGGGCGGGAGTCTCATGGCTCCTGCCCTTCCATAGCAAACTTAGTTTGCATTTTAAAAGACAGAGCAGAGAAATCTGTTCTCACTTTCAAAATATAAAGCAGATTGCATTTCCAAATACAAGTTAGCATCTCCCCTTGCGGAAAAGCAATGCTGACTCCAGACGAACATGGGAAGCTGGGGGGACCTAGGGGCATCGTAGCTCCCCTCATGGTCCCCAACATTTTTTATAAGACCCGGGGGATAGGGTGCCCGGAGATATTAGAAATTACTGATAGGGGCTATATTTTATGGTAAAATAACAAGTCGCACAGCGCTCAGTGCGGCCCTCTGGTGTGCACGCTCTGGATCTGTAGGGAGCGTGACTCCAGCGCCTTTGATGTACAACTTCTACGCGTTTGGGAGTCGGCATTACTTTTCCACATCACAAGCTACTAACATACAACTCCCATGTGGAAAAGCAATCTGATTTTGATTTTGAAAGAGAGAACAGATTTCCTTGCTATCGGAGGGCGGGATGGACACCCCGGAACACTGCAGGAACCTGCCCTCCACCAATACAGAAAACCCAGGGGAGTGGTGGTCTCCTGGGCTTTGGAGACCTTACAGCCCCCCCTCCCTAGCCACACTTTTTTTTGAAGCCCCAGTGGGTAACGGGACCCTTGAGTGCTCTAGGAGGAGAGCCACATAGTCCCCTCCCACAATACATAAACCCCCAACGGGTGATGGTCCCCGCGGCTTTCAGGACCTTTCTACTCCTCCTCCCACCATTTTTTTTCTTTTTAGCCCCGAGTGCTGACGATCCCCGAGGCTGGGGGGCCCCTCTGGGCCACACATAAAATTTAATAATTTTGCCCCCAGTATTTTACCCCCCGGAGACGAATTATTTAAAAAAAAATCCTTTTTATTTTATTTATTTTACGGCACAGTCCATGCACCCTACACACATCCCGGATTTTAAAAAAAATGTGGGCCCTGAGGGTCCTTCTGGGACCCCCTAAGCAGGTCTAGAGGGTAAAGTTATTTCTACCCTTCCCCCTTTCTCTGTTTTGAACACATACTCCACTGACTTCCTCAGCCTTGCTAATACAGAGGCACAAAATGGCTGTCAACAGTTCCTAGTTTCAAATGTTTACAACCGCTTGACAGCCAATTAGCACTGAGCGCGTGATCGGGACGGTGCGCTTATGCTACAATGCCAATACTTGCACAATCCGCGGATCCACCCCGCCCATAGATATATATGTACATTTAAATGTCATTTTCTCAGAAACTACTGAACAGATTTACACCAAATACGCAAAAGGCACGAGTCTGAACTGAGGACTTCCTCTCTGCCAAATTTGGTGTAATTCCGATTAGCTGTTCGGGCTGTAGCCGTAGCTAAAGGTCCTATGGAAAATTGAATGGAGAAAATATGTTTTGGGACCCCCTCTTTTTCCACGGCCCCCGCTTGACCAATCACCTCAAAACTTTCAGGGAAGGAGTGGAACTGAGCTGGCCAAAAGTTTGGAAAATTGTATGCACATTCATCAACCGGCGCCAAAGTTATTCCAAATGGAATGTTGTAGATTTCCTATGGATAGAAGATCATAACCATAACTATCTACTATATTTATATTTTGCTGGCTTCGTCTCCACATCATCCAGATTTCATCTAGAAAAAGACGAACACGGACCCAAGGTTTCTGGTCCTTGAACACATGACGAGTTGCTTTGTATCACCCCTGCAAGTGCTACGATAATGTGAAAAACAGGTGACTAAACCATAGACATTGAAAACTTACTATCATGGCATCAACATTGAAATGCACCAACAATTACAGGTTTCAAATTCATACAGATTAGTGAATATGTAAATGCATACATATACATATATACAATATAAAAATATATAAATATATATATAAATATAAATAAATACACATATTTCTGGCTCTTCAATTACTAAATCTTAAAAATAAGTATTTATAAAAAAGATTAAAAAGATCGCCAATCCTAGAGGTACTATATAAACATTCCTCTATTTATCAAATTCTGTATTAAACATCTAAATAATTAAAACACCATATATTAATAATAATACTAGTGTTAAAAAATAGTGCAAAAATAGAATTAATAGATATGATAAAAAACCATGCTAACAGTAAGTACTTAGCTACTCTTTATCATATTTATTCACCGACTAGCACTAGATTATAGTGTCAAGAAGGTTACTATTAGTTCTATACTATTTTGAAAAATGTAGCCCTAAGGGAGCTTTCCTAATTATTCCACGTCCTATCGGGACTAAAAAAAGTGTATGTGACGTGTCACCTTATTGAATCTAAAATAGATACCGAAAAAAGTGCTAAGTGCTGTATATGTATAGGTGTAAAAAAAACGTGTTTTTTTGCTTTTCTGCACAAATCTGAGGCTAAGATTGTTAAAATCCTCTTTGTGTGTATGTATAAAAAATGTATATCTATATAGCTCTACTAAAGCCAGGGATCCGAATAACAGTTATTAGACAATTGATTGTGAGAGAAGCCCCTTATAAGCAAGTGTGAAAATCTTCACTCTCGTTCAGCCCAAATGGAGTTTTCGTATCAAGCTCAATAATATACTTTGTTTCTAAGAGACGGAAATGAGCCTCATGGTTGCCTTCACACCTCAATGGGGAATGCTATCCACTACAAAATATTTCAGATGTTCTAGGCTACCTCCATGAGTCTCCCCAAAGTGTCTGGCCACAGGGTAGGCTTGATCGCTGTTAGTGATAACTCTTATGTGCTGGAGTATCCGTTTATGTACTGGCAGCTCGGTGCGGCCAATGTATCGTAGATTACAAGAACACTCTAGCACATATACTGCATATTCAGTTCTACATGTGAGCCTTTTCGTGATGGGTATAGGGTCTGGTTTGAATGGGCTCGAATAGCATGTTTTGTTTTGAGCAAATTTGCATGCTTTACACATAGGGCACTTCACAAATCCTTTTTGCGCTGAAAGCCAATTCCCAGTTGATCTTAATTCAGGACTGTTCTTAACAAGGCTATTGCTCATTGATCTTGCTTTTCTAAAAGCAAGATCTGGTTTCTTAGGCAAAATCTCTCTCAATATAGGGTTGCTGCGCACCAAGCCCCAATTTCTATTCACTGTTTTTCGTAGGGCTTGGTGTTGCGTATTATAGGTCAAAATCATACTTGTCGGTTGTGTCGTGGGGTCCACGAACGCAGCTTGCTGGTTTCTTTTGTTCACCAGGGTAGGTTCCCAATCAATGGCCTTGGTTTTATTAATGGCACAATCAATGATTCTAGCAGCATATCCTCTCTCTAGAAACCTCTCCCTACTCGCCTGCTGAGCAACTGTACAATCTCCTCTGGGCTGCAAATTCATCTGATACGCAGCATTTCCCCTGGGGAATGCTGTGGATCAGATGTCTGGGGTGATGACTGTGTTCATGCAGCACTGTATTACCAGCAGTCGGTTTTCTATACATTCTGGTTTCTAGACTCTAATTTTTCACAATGACCTCTACTTCAAGAAAACACACAGCAGTTGTACTCATATTAGCAGTAAAATGTAGATTAAGGTAATTGATCTTGAGTTGTTCGATAAATTGGCAGGCCAATGTCTCTTCACCTCACCAAATAAAGAACAAATCATCAATATATCGAAACCAGTAAGGGACATGTTGTTCCACTGTATCTGAAAATTGCACCCTGAGGACCTGCTCCTCCCACAGTCCCATATGCAGACAGGCATAGCTGGGGGGAAAGCAGGCCCCCATTGGAGCACCTCTGGTCTGTTGGTACACTTGGTTATCAAAGAGAAAGACATTTTGCCACAAACATGTAGAAACCATATTGATTAGCATTCTATTGTGCAGATATAAACACATTGGCCTTTAGTTAAGAAAATGTTCATTCGCCTTAATGCCATCTTGGTGACGAATAGATGTATAAAGCGATGTTACGTCCATTGTTATCGATAAAAAACTGGATTCCATGTCATATCACCTATTTTTCTCAAGAAATTGGTTGTGTTCCTGCAAATAGGATGGTAAACCTTTAACAAACTCCTGTAGGAAATAATCTACGTATCTAGATATATTTTCCATGATACTGTTGATGGCCGAAATATTTGGCCGACCAGGAGGTTTAGATGCACATTTATGAATTTTTGGTATGAAATATAAAGCGGGGATCACTGGATGTTCCTTTTTCAAAAAGCGGAATTCATCTTCGCTCAGCAATCCCCTACTTTTCCACGCATGTAACTTTAAATAATAGTCATTCCAAGATGATTTCACCACTCAATTGAGTTAATGCTTCCTCCATTTATAGCTTAAGGGCCACAACACCACATTGCCCCCTTTATCTGCTTGCCTCACAATGATATTGTTATTATTTTTGAGTTTTTTCATCAATTGGACGTAACAGGGATTTTGTCTGTTACGTGTGTGGCGAACGTTAGTGGTGCATTTGTATAATCGCTTCAATTCTGTTGTGACTTGTTCATGGTATACATTAAGATTATCGTATAACATTATGGGTTGAAAAGTTGACTTCAATTTAAATGGCGTTGTGACAGTATCACCTATATCACGATTGGCCAAGCTCAATCCTGATGCGACCAGAACCTGATCATTGTGCAGATGGTATAAATCCTGCAGCAAATCCACATCCCCTGCTGTTAGAAGGGAGGGGCTAGAAATGTTAGAAGTGGATGTAGTTGGCTGTTTTCTGGCCTGCAATAGATGGAATTTACGCAGTTTAAGTTTTCCTATAAATCTAAAGACATCCATGCGAGTTTCTGCATAGTTAAAACTGCTTTCTGGGCTGTATGAGAGCCCTAATGCCAAGATCTGTTGTTCAGCCATACTTAAATTTATATCTGTCAGGTGGATTACTGTATTCAAATCGAAGTCCTTTTTTATTGTACTCATTTGCGGTTCCATCTGCCTCTCATAGGTTTTTTTGTGGTCTACCTTTCGCAGCTGGTTGCGCCTGCGTTTTTGGTTGTTTCTTTTGTTTTTTGCCCAGCCTGTTCCCGAGGTCATAATGTTTGTCTCCAGTCTTGGTGCAGGCAATCCAACTCTCGCGCAAGGGAAAGTTTGGTAAATCCCAATCCTGGGGCTTTAGATGGTTCTCCTTCTGATTCACTCCCCTGCACAGAGTTCATATCTGATGCAAAAGTAGATGCTGTGACAATTTGACTTAAGCTTGTCGAATTTAATGGCAAGCCTGCCTTATTTTCAGGGGCTTTCACAGCATCATAATTGCGGGAAAATCTGAACACTTGGCCATTTAAATAGTCCATTTTAACTCGCTGGAATTTATAGGTCTTGCGTTTCTTTATTGCTTCTTCATCTTGCAATAAATGCATTTGCATTTAATCTCGGTATTTCTTAATCATGTCAGTTCTTTCAAGTTTGTCGATTTCTTCTTTGAACTCATCTATCTTTATTAGGAGTGCTGCAAGATCACTTTCTGCATATTTAACGAGAATCTGGACTAATCAGCAAGAGGACTCCAGATTGCAGTCGGCTCACTTTGCCAACATATTGGGGTCCGGATTCTCATAGCTAGGTGCCAGCGTTATGCGAAGTCCTCTAGGAATCCTGCCCACCTCTAAATAGCGTGTCACAGATTTGTGCTCCCACCATTTAGATTGTACGGAATGCATCAGTTTCTCCAATCTTTCGAATAGGTCCCTTGCATTAGTGCCTCCTGCTTGCGATATGCTCGGTTGCACAGTAGTCGTCAATTCCCCAGCCGGAGAATCGCTAAACATTTCACTTGCTGCTTCTTCGCAGTTGCGCAACGCGTCAGAGGACATGGTGCGTGCGTGTGGGCAAAATAAATTCTATTACAGGACCAGAGGCTTCGGATTATGCTTCTCTATTCTTTACTGCAAAATCACAGCAGCCAATAAAAACACACAATTAGTTTACATTAACTACATTGCCCATGATGCTTTCTCATAAGCCACGCCTCCACAGCCCAGAAGAGCCATCTGCACAGTCCCATAATCCTCTTTCTTTGCAGCTCACAGCAAGAGTTAAGTGCACCTTACCCTTTCTATAGTATATGCTTGGTTTGTGGCTATATCGCTTGTTGAATAAGAGTATATGCTTTGTTTGACTTTATTTATGATTGAATATTATCGGCTTATGCGCAATTGAACTCCATGCTTATTTATTCCTTTCGGAGCGGGAGATTTCCCTGAGTACACTCGTTTGGGTGCTCCGTTGTCATTTGCGTGCGTGTGACTCCACTCACAGTTGCATATCTGAGAGCGGTCACTGACCTTGCATTCGCCACTTCTCCGATCTTCACTGTTGAGCCAGCTTTTTCCTTAGCGGTTTGTCCCCCATTGTGGCGCTTCTTGCGCTGGCGCTTGGGCTTCTCTCATCGCCCTCTCACGCCACATTCGCTGAGTGGCTCTCGGCCGGTGTGTTCCTCCCAAGTGCACGCATTTGGGCTCCCTTTGGGCTCCTTTTGGGCACGCATTGGGCTACGCACTTCAGTGCCGATTTTCAAAGCATTTCTGCACGCATTTCATCGGAGTAACCGCTTCTGCTGCAGGATGGCCTAATTGGCTGTAATAACCATTGCCAGATCCGAGTGAGCACACGCTCCTTATATTGTTTGTTGATATTTGGCTTGGGTCACTGACCTGTTGATTACAACTTTGCTGAGGGGGTTTTTAAACTCTACTAAGTATCTCTGTTGTATTCAAGTGTGCAAGTGGGCTGACCACCCCGTACTCCTCCTAGTGAGTATTTATTTATATACTATTGATCCCTGAATTGTGGGCCATGGAAGATTGGGTTAGATACCCTAATGAGGATGAGGAGGATGTTTATGACGGGCAGACTGAGACTATCATGGAGGATCACCTGGTTGAGGCTCTGGAAGCTTCTGTCCAATCCTCGGTTAACAAAACCATTGAGAATACGGTTCCTCAGACCATTCAGCAAGCATTGGCGGCTGCACTAAGACCTATTAAGAGGCAGCTGGAGAGCTTCGCGAAGCGCCATGGTTACGGCAAGGAGATACCAAAAGTGAGACCTGAAGCTTCGGCTTCTGATCAAGGCACAGATGCAGGGCGGCAGTGGCCACATGCACAAGTCCTGTCTGCACTGCCTAACAGTGCAGTGGGAGAACACTCTTATGTAGGTGGCAAGGCAAAGAGTAAGCAAAGGGTGTACTTGGACACTGACACCACCTCTACTGGTTCGGACACGGACACGTCTGAGGAGCAAGCTCCTCTGCAGAAAAGAGCTAAAAGATCTACTTCTTCGGTTTCTGAACTTCCCAATACACCGTTCACATTTGATCCCACTGACATTATACATCCCGGTCCTCGGACTGGACTCCACCTCCTTAAGTTTTGGACTACCTGCATGAAAACCTCAGGAAAAGTTTCTCTAAGGAGGTGCGCAACCGACTTCGGTCGGAATGCCCTCGACCGGAAATACCTGACAAAGTCGCGGACACTCCTAAAATTGATATGAGCTTTCTCAATGAGAAGGCTTGCATCAATTCGCCAGAGACCCAAAGAGAGGCATAGACCACGCTTGGCACGGAAGCCAAGACAAGCTACTGGACCTCGTGGGTCCTTCGGCAAAAAGACTGGAGATGGCCCTTGTGGCCAAGGACACTTCTACCCCTGTTGACCCAGACATCTTCGCAGGCTGGACTTAATGGGCAATATGCCTTCTGGGGAATGCCAATTGCGTGTTTTCGGCTGAAAGGCGCAAGTCGCTCCTAATGCGAATGGATAACAACTTCACCGAGCTCGCTAACGCTGAACCTGGGCCCTTGCCCGACGAAAATCTCTTTGTAGATCAGTTTGTGAAAGACGTGTCTAAATACGTTGGAACATTTACGTCTCTTGACAAGGCGCAGTCCGGAATCAAAAGTGTTCCAGCAAGGTGTTTTTAGCAGGGCAGGACGAGGCAGGGGCCGGTCGTCAGGCCGTACCTTCAACCAAGGTTCACAAAGAGGCGACTTTGGTCACGGCAGAGAAGAGTGGGATTCGATGCGTGGAGGCACTTTCTACACCTCTCGTCAAAGGTTCAATCGATGTCGATTCCAGAACGGTGGCAATAGAGCAGGCTTCCAAGCCCAACATTCTTCAGGTGAGTGTAGCGGACCAATCTCTTTTACTCTTGGGGGGTCGCACACAGCATTTTCTTCAGAACTGGCAGAAACTGACTCAGGATGCATGGGTGTTACAGTCAATCATGGGGTTTCACTTAGAGTTCTATTCCCAACCGTTTCAACTCCATTTTTCCCCTACAAGAATGCAGTTTTATAGACAAAGAAATTGCAGACTTGCTGCAAAAACACGCAGTAGCTCCATGCAACGAGGACTTCACGGTTTTTGCGCAACATTTTTCTAGTTCAGAAAAAGGGAGGTGTAAACAGACTTGTTCTGAACCTGAGGGATTTCAACCAGTTTCTTACTTACAATCACTTCAAGATGGAAGGGATCCATCTTTTAGCAGACCTATTGCAGGAAGGGGATTGGCTGGTCAGGTCAGACCTCAAAGACGCTTATCTCTCCATACCAGTCTTTCCTTCTCACCGACGCTTCCTACAATTCCGGTGGAATGATCAGTGGTACGAATATTTGGCCCTTCCTTTCGGGCTCTCATCAGCTCCCTGGTGCTTCACCAAAGTGATGAAGCCGGTTGTAGCACACCTATGAGAACGAGGTGTGCGGCTAATCATTTATCTGGATGACATTTTGCTTATGGCACAGAATCCGCATATCCTACTACAACACCTGCAGCTCACGACTTCGTTGCTGCAGAGCTTGGGGTTTGTAATCAATCACCCCAAATCAGTTCTTTCCCCGATGCGGACAATAGACTTCCTCTGCTTCACGATAGATTCGGTGGCAGCGCAGTTATGCCTGCGCAAGACAAAGTTGAAGGATCTCAAGAGGGAGATCCTAGCGTTACTCAGAAAACAGATGGTCTCGCTCAGAGCCATTACCAGGTTAGTCGGAATATTGGCCTCCTCGATTCAGGCCATATTTCCAGGTCCTCTTCACTACAGGGCCCTACAACTGCTAAAGATACAACATCTCCAGAAGGGCTTGTCCTACACGAACTCCATTCTGTTGACTCTGGAAGTGAGGACCGAGCTTCAATGGTGGGTGGGACACGTGGATGCGTGGAATGGCAGGGCGATATTTGGATTGCAGCCAGAGCTAGTTATCGAGTCCGACGCCAGCTGCTGGGGCAGGGGAGCACGTTGCGGAGACATCTCCACAGGCGGAAGATGGTCCCCTCAAGAGTTGTCACTACACATCAATTGCCTGGAACTCCTTGCGGGTTCATTCGCAATTCGGATGCTATCCCCGAAGCAGACTTCTTGCTGCATCCTACTCCGCATGGACAATGTGTCGGCGGTGAGGTATATCAACAAATTGGGAGGCACGAGGTTGTCTCTTCTTGTCGAGATAGCCAAGGATTTTTGCCATTATTGCCTCAATCACCAGATCTCAGTGATTGGGCCAGTCCAATCAAGTGGCGGACTGGAATTCCAGACATCTCAGGGATTACAGCGACTGGAAGTTGCTCCCCAAAGTATTTCAGTGGCTTCAGAGCATTTGGGGCCCATTTCAGATAGACTTGTTCGCCTCCAGGCTCACTTGTCTAATTCCTCAGTTCTTCAGCTGGAGGCCAGATTTGATGGCGATGGCGACCGATGCTTTCCTTTAGGATTGGTCGGGTACACTTCAGTACGCTTTTTCCCCATTCCTCCTGATTCCCAGGGTGATGACACAGGTAATCAAGCAACGGGCAGAGATAGTCCTAGTGACACCATGGTGGACGTCTCATCCTTGGTTCCCAATGTTACAGTGGAGTTGCGACCTTCCCCGGATGCTCCCCACTTTGACATTGTTGCTCCTGGGCCCTCTCAAGGGGCAAAAACGGTAGGAACCCAATGTACTGGATTCAGAGACCTAGCTTGTGTGGTGGTCACTGATCAGATTTTGTCAGTACAAACCAATGAGAAAGAAAAATTTCTTTCTAGTGTCCCCTCACTCACCGGGGTTTCCCCACGGTAACATGCTTCATCATTGGGGCCATCCCAGTTCTCTACGAAAAGGGGCGTGCTGCGACTAGCAAACTACGCAGGAGCACTTAGTTGTGAAAGAATATGTGTGGTGTAGTGAGATAGTGATGGAGTGGGTGTGAGTGATTAAAAATACCATGCTAGTGGGCCTCAACAATTTTATTTAGCTCCTAGGTTGGTATATTAAAAGGGGTGTGACACTGCAATTTAACCTTTAATGAGGGCTAAATCAGTGTGCGGTCAACATGTTCCAAGCTCCCCAAGGCTTTTCATCAGGACCATACAGGGACCAGCCCTGTATTTACCACTCCTATGAGCCCCTATTTAGGGTGTGCAAATTTACTAAAAAACATTCAACGCTGTTAATTCTAAAACATGCGTGTTATACATACGTTTGTACTGTTTCGTTACTTCTGTAGAAAGAATGACACATGGTTAATGGCAAGTTGACCCTTTCTTAAGAAGAAAGGGTGTCACACATTTTTCACGCCTCATATTCGAGTATATGGTGTCCGATCTGCACCTTATTGGCGTGTGCAGGCTCTCAAGTCGAGTGGATACATAAATATAAAAGTGTAAAAAGTGGTTCGTGAATACACACATATAAACAACACAGGACTTAATGTGACTAAAGACAGAAAACACACAAAACATAAATGTCAATATGGCAAACCGGCATATTTACATGTATTGGTGCCTATTAGCACTGCATGGTCTCTGGTAGGGGGCAGGATCACCTTATGGAAACATTGCTGCCAATTTAAAGTAAAAAGAAACGGGAACTGCGATCAGTATGCGTCTGCTTCGTTCCCATGGGAAAGGTAATGCTCGTATTTTAGAGAATCGGGACCTTCACGCCGTGTAAAAATGCAAAGTACTTACTTCCTTCACGGTGAAACCGCACCGAATTACCTAATCGTTACCCCTCCGGACCGCATCTTGGAGCTGGTTCGGCGGGGAATGTTTTTAAATTATTACATTTCCGGGTCCGTGGTCTAAACACTAGACTGTGTGTCAGTAGCGGCCATCTTGGGGGGATGTAATCTCGATGTATAATAAAGATATTGAAGACAAACTTATCGTGCCTTGCAATCATTTGTGGTTTCTTGTTCATTGCTCTCAGTAAAACATCATTGTTCCATATAAACTCATATTTCAATTTATTGATCGTATTTCGCATTGTTTTAAAAAAACACGAATGACCATATTATTTGCTCCTAATATTATCGGGAGAATTTCGGTAGTTTTGTTGATACTGGAAAAAGGGATCCTTTTGTGTAGAAACCTTTTTAAATAGATCTTGTTAGGTTGTTGGTATTATTTGTATACATGGAAGTATTATGAATCATATATGGACCCAGGCAGAGAAAATTGCATTTCATCACCATGAGGACGGTCCTGATTAAGTCTGTTTAGTAATTTAATTTGTTCAGTTCTATAAACCCATTTTGTTGCTTAGCGAGGGCGAGGGACATTTCCTATGATGTTATGTGAGCCTGTGCATATATATTGATGGCAATGTTTATGCTTTTATAACGTCGTTTGATGTTAATATTTTGGCTCATTCTGCCCAGTTGTTTTACAGCACAAGGTGACTTGATTTTGGAAAAACTCTTTTATGTTGTTAAAAAAGATGGGGGAAGGGGAAATATCCTGAATTATGGGCGCTTAATGAGATGCCAGAAAAAATGTCATAGACCTTTTGTACCACTTTTCTGTGGTTAGTTCCCGAAAGCACCCCAAGGAATGTCATCGTTCAGCCGCTGTGTGTCAGTGTGTAATTTGAAAACCCATCTCTGTTCTCGTTCATACAGTATCCTTTCCAGGTTCTCTTTATTTTTTACACTTTCCAACACCACCCATGTCAGATCATTGGGTGTGTGTTTTTTCTCAATGAAATGATTTGTCATCCTGGTGGTAGCACGTTTACAGCGGATGTTACTCCTGTGTTCCACTATGCGGGTACTCACCTTTCTGGTGGTCATACCCACATAGTGTAGATTGCAAATGCAGGTGATCAAATAGATCACCCCGCAGGTATTGCAATTGGAGAAATTACTTCACTTCCATCTTGTGTTGTTGTTAAAGATGATAGATTTTGTCACCGATGTCAAGTGGCATACACTGCAATTATTGCAGGGATAATGTCCACTCGGTAATGGTTGTAGACTCAGAGTAGAAACGGTGGGTAGAGGTCGGGTATGTACCAAGTAGTCTTTTAGGTTTTTTCCCCGGCGGTGACTGAACATAGGTGTTGGTATGTTTAATCCACCACTGTTAATCATAGGTCAATGTTTCTTGACTATCTTAGTTACAGTGTCTGATACTTGGTTGAAGGTTGTAATACAGATCAGTCTTTTGTTTTCTGTTTGAGTTTTCACTTTCGGTTCTAGCAGGGCATCTCTATCATTGTTGCTTGCTCTCTTTTTCGCATCTTTTATTAGTTTTTTTGGGTACTTTCTGGATTGTAGTTCTTTGCTAAGGTCTTCTGCTTACGCAAGGTAGTCATGTTTGTTGCTACAATTTCTTCGTAACCTTAAAAATTAGCCAAAGGGGAGGTTTTGTCTTAGGTGTTGCGGATGAAAACTGTCATAGGTCAGCAGACAGTTACGAGCCATTTCTTTAAAGTGCGTTGTTGTGATAAGGGCGCCTGAGTCAGCCCAGATGTTTAAGTCCAAGAACACTAGATGTGATCTGCTCATGGAGCTAGTGAATTTCAAAAATCTATCTTGCTCGTTGAGCCAGGTCAAGAAGGATTCTGCTTCTCTTCTGTCCCTTGCCAAATCAGGAGGACATCGTCTATGTAGCGCTTCCATAGTTGTCTATGATGCCTGTGTGGGTTGATGTTGTTCAGGATTTTGTTCTTTTCCATATGGTGGACATACAAACCGGCTATGCTCGGCGCAAATGTGCTCCCCATGCTGGTCCCGTGTTGTTGCTGGTATAGTGTTTCCTCAAACCTGAAAAAATTCTCAGTGAGAGCCAACTGACAACATTCCATTACCACATGTCGAGGAGTGGGATATTTCCAGTCATCCTCGAAAAGGACTTCCTCCAGTATTTCTAGGGTCTCCCTATGGGGGAGGCTGGTGTATAGACTTTCCGCATCCAGACTGATGAGAATGCTGGATGTGGGGTCAAAATTTAGTTCCTTTAGTAAGCAGAGAACATCTTTGGTATCTTTTAGGTACGCGTCTGTGCCTTGTACCAGTGGTCTGAAGAAGGCATCCGCATATTTTGATAGCGGTTCCAGGATTGATCCAATCCCCGAGACTATCGGTCTGCCAGGAGGATTGTCAAGTCGCTTATGAATTTTAGGGATTGTATAGAAATAAGGGATTGTTGGTTTCTTGTTCACCAGAAAGTCTGTTTCCTTTTTACTTAGCCAATCATTGGCAAGAGATTCTTCAATGAGGTATGCTATAGAAATCCTCAGACATTCTGTTGGATCTTCTTCTATGATGGTGTAGTTTCTAGTGTCTGCAAGAAGGCATAAGCATTCCTTCCTGTAATCAGCAGTATCCTGTAAAACAATCGCCCCACCTTTATCGAGGAGTAACATCCAATGATTCTGGAGGGATGCCTTACGCTGATGGCATGGAAGCTTTCCAGCACCAGTGGCACATGCCAGGAGTTTCAGACAAAGCTTCTGAATTCATCAAGCAGGCTTGGGCCCCCTCAACTTGGAAATGTTACTCCTCAGCCTGGAAAAACTGGGTGGATTGGTGCCTGGAACGGCATTTGGATCCCGTGGGGGCAGAGTTACCCCAAGTGTTGAATTTTCTCTCAGATAAAGCTTCGGAGGGCCTTGCTTATTGCTCGGTCAATAATTGCAGATTGGCCATTTCAGCGGGCCATGACCTGGTCGACGGGAAACCAGTTGGCATGCATACGGTGGTATGCAAGCTTCTTAAAGGCATACAAGTCGACCAACCCGCCTAAACGCAAGTATACGGGTTGTGGGATGTATCCTTGGTCACTTCCTTAATCAATTGCTGGCCTGCTAACAATCTCCTTTCTAGGAAACAGTTATCAGCCAAACTGGCTATGTTGTTATGACTTTCTGCGTGTAGGCGTTCTTCAGATGTAAGAGTTCTCGACATTACAGGTAGAGTTTTTACTCCAGAGGGAGTTTCTTTTACTATTACTGGACGCACTATGACTCTTTCACGTCATATTGACTACAATGCTTTTCCTGACAATGCTAAATTATGCGTGGTACAATGTTTAAAAGTTTAAGATGAATGTACAAGTTCACTGAGATCTCAGGGTTGTTCCCAGCTATTAATTGCCTTACAGAAACCATTTAAGCCAGTGGCTGCAGCCACTATTGCCAGATGGCTTCGATATATCATGCAATGAGCAGGTATTGATCTCCAAAGATTTGGAGCACATTCTGTCAGGGGCGCTATGCCCTCCAAGTCATATATGTTGGGTTCTAACATTCAAGATATCATGTGTTGTGCTGATTGGTCTTCAGAATCAACATTCAAAATGTTTTATTACAAGCTGGTGGGAGATATTACATCAGTGGTTTTTGGCAAGTGTTAAACAAGCATAATCCGAAACCTCCGGTCCTGTAATAGAATCAAAAATTTGCTAGCATTCGTGCAGAGAATTTTCAATTCTATTAAGGACACGGAGGCGAGGGTTATCCCACCCGGCTTTATCAGATTGTACTAAAGCTTACCCGCCCATGAATATTGTTATGACATGGATTTGTTATACAGTGGTTACGGGTTCTTCAAATTGACCCAAAAACGAGAGACTGAAAAGTGAAAAACAGAAGAATAAAATGGCTGCGTAATAAAAATGAAAAAAAGACGTACTCCCCATAGACAAGAATGGAGAAATAATTTTAAAAATCGAAAAAATGTAATGTATCTTTTTATTTATTGTACACAAAATTTAAAATGTTAAAAAAAATTAAAAAATGTACAATATATATTAAATATTTTAGTATCAAAAATCAAAAAATATAGGGCCTGAGGTTCCGTGACAATTGTAAGTGGTGTTTTCGACTCGCACGAATATGGTCGAGTCTGGTATCTATGAACCGCAAATGACGAGTTTAGTAAGTGTGCGCAGTTTCACTGTGCTAACTTAAACCGTTCGTCTCTTACGTGGGTTTTTCTATCTGTACCCACGGGTTCCATCTTAGATACGGCATCCATTTTGTTTCTTGCCCTCAAGTAGCCAGCGAACGGACGTTGTCCGTTTCGCGACCCTGGGATTCCCAAGACATCTGCGGAAGACACATGTCCTTTGAAAGTGTCTTTATGACGAGGGGGATGATACTGTAAGGCAGATGGCCCCGCTCGAGGCTCATCTTGCCGTGCCGGTTTATTGTCTCAGCCGTGCATCTCATTAGGCACGTCCCTTTGATGCCTGTAGCTCGTGTTTCCCGATACCTCCCCTTTTACACCCTTTCCAATCTCCCCACTGTCTCCATCTTCCTCTGCACCTGTTCTTGTTCCTTCTTCGATCTGTTTTACTGCTGATTGGAATGTACTAATGGTGGGAAGATGGGTTTTTACAGTTGGGAACAGCCAAATGTTTCCACATTTATGTTCCGGACCTTGAATGTAACAAAGTGACCAAAGCGACCCCTCTTGGGGATAATTGTGGGAACCAAGTCGTGAACCTTTGTGTACCATGTAAACCTATGGGAGAATCGTGTATAAAAGGAGCGATCCACAGAACCAATTTGAAGCAGTCTCCCCGAACTACACTCGTTGTACTTCCTGTGACTTCTGTGTTTCCCTGCAGTAAATAAACATTGAATCTTTGACGCCGAAGGAAGTGTCCCGTGTCTCTGTCATTCGTACGCCGGAGCAGGTTACCCACGAAGGTTTCAGGTGTTGTCCCCTGGCACCGCTGGGTCTTAAAAAACCCAGTCCTTCAGTTGGCGCCCAACGTGGGGCTGCATCAGTGGTACCGGTCCAAGCCCGACGATCGTGAGGAACTTCGTGTGAAATCTCCGAGGGAAGGTGCACTCCGCTTCATCGATCCTGTTGTCGAAACAAGTGGCCCGAAGTCTTTTCCCGCGAAGATTCCTGCCTCCTGACGGCTGCGACGGACTGCTGCCCTGACTGTAGACCTGTTTTGGCGCCTGGCGTAGACCTTGGTATAGCGAGACGATTGACGGGCCTTCCTGGTGACGCCATTGATCTTTGAGTTAAGTATTTGTGGGTCGCTCCCAGAGTTCTTGGTTGTGGTTGCTTAGTTGTTGCATGGTTCCATTGCATTTGTGGTTCTTGGTACTTTGTTGTGATATTTGACGACTGCAGCCGCCAAAAACCGAGGGTTTTTGCTCTTTGCAGGGACTTGGTAAATCCCGTAACCCTTGATGTTTGTGAAACTCGGCTAGTGTGCAGGATGCCTGGTCGCAGTACTTTGTTTAGTTGTTTCAGACGTTGTGGTACGGATTCCCGACTGGAGGACTCGTGTCCGATACCTCCGGTTGGAACTCCCACTTATGAGCTCTACAGCAAACACGGGCTAGGCCCGATTACTTTTAATGACTATTGGATTTGTTACACTAAGAAAGGCGGTGTCCTTAGTTGGCCACCTCATGGTAGCTTTGAGACCCCGATCTTAGATAATCTAGAGGCTAAATTGTTCGAGAAAAAGTCAAGGCCGGCCATGTTTGATGCCTTTCGGTTGTGGCGTAAAGAAGCCCGACAGAAAGAGATCAGACAGACTAAACGTAATCAGAGAGATGGTGTTGCTACCATTGTAAAGAAAGCAGAGCAGTTTCAGCGTGATAAGGAGGATAAGGAAAAGGAAGTGTTTGATAGGCTACAGCGTAAGACCATAGATAAATGTTATCCTGCTTTGCCAATGGAGTCGGATAAGAAGGACGAATCAGTTGAGGATCCTTTAATGTCTTATCTTATGAAGTCACCACCTCCGTACGTGCAGGGTACCGCAGCTCCTGTGGTCCCCCCTGTACCTGTTCCTCAACCTGTTCCTCAACCTGCACCCGTTCTTCCGACTGTTCCCGCTCCTTTGCCTATTGCTATTCCTACTGCCCCTCTGCTTCCACATACTCCTGCTCCCGCTACTGCTCCTGCTTTACTTACTCCTGTTGCTTCTTCTGTCTCTACTCCTTCTCTTGTTAGTCCCTTGTGCTATACTTCTCCGTCTACTCGTAGTCGTACTCCTCCTGTTGCGGCTAGTTTTTTCCATTCTCTCGGACCCGTTTTTGGGTCCGCTGGTTCAGATGGTCCTCAAAGACGTAGTCAGCTTCCCGGTAACAGGGAACGTGCTTCGCTATACAATATGGCGATGGGTTGGATGACGCACCCTCTTAGAAATCCTCCACGTGTTGTACTTGATACGTTTTGCCAATTCAATGTACCGACACAAAGATACGTGTTCGAAGAAATGTGCAAGGTTCTGCGCGACCAGATATCGGCCGATGCACCTGACGAGGTGTTGACCGCTTTGTCTGATCTACAGCTTCAGTTCTCGAATGGACTGATAGTGGATACTAATGTTCGACGTGCTGTTGAGCGGTTGTTATCTTTCCGTCCCGCTCCTATACCTCAAGCTTTGTTTGTTGAGGATGTTGAGAGGCAGCTAGATGCGTCTGGTCAGTTTCCTATGCGTGAAGTTCCACCAGTGTGGATGCCAGGTAATGCTGCAGCTCAACCTCCGATCTTGCCGTTCTTTCAGAGAGTATGGATACATCTCCCATGGAAACGATCAGAAGTTTTACAGGTGAAGCAATCTTTGCCTGACCCTCGCAAAAATCATACAGGGTATTATAAAGAATTGTCGCAGCTTGTAGACGCTACGATAATGAATCTTGCCGATATCGACATGCTGTTTGGCAATGTCGTACCGCAACCGGTATGGGCTAAGATTCGGCACGAAGATCACGCAAACGAATTAGGTGGTGATTGGGCTACTCTTACTGCGGCCGACACGCGACAAGTTGGCGGGGCTAAGCCTGAACAGCTCATTACTGCTCTCCCTCAAAGAATAATTACCTTAATGAAAACACTTATGCCAGCTATGAGGGTGAACTGGGACAAATTGTCAGCCTGTAGACAGAAGAAAGACGAGAGTGTCTCTGATTTCTTTACGAGATTTGAGGAGGCATTCATCGATCATAGTGGTCAGGATATGGGCACTGAGGGTGGTCAGCGGTTGTTTGTGGACAAATTTGTCTCTAACTTATTGCCCGATTTGAGCAATAAATTAAAAAATTCTGAGAGTGCGTGGGCCGTTTCTACCTCGGCTCAAATATTGGCTACAGCACAGTATTATGAGAACAGAGAAAAAGAGGAGAACGACCGCGCTGATAAAAAGACGAAAGAACTCAAAACTAAAGTGTTGTTACAGCAGGCGTATCCCCCGAAAACTCAGCACTTGACGAGTGCGAGGTTGTCTGGGTACGAGTTGACGCTGCTGGCAAGTCATATTCAGATAAAACGTTGTAATGTTCTGAATCCGGCAACTTTGTTACCCATTAGCACAGAGTCAGATGAAATAGCAGCCCATGATTGCTATTTGAGGACTGAGGAGGAAACAAAAGGTCGAGTGGACCTTAAAAACACTCCTTTGGAAAATCCGGACGGAACTTTGTATGTGGATGGTTCATGTTTTAAATTGCCGAATGGTGATGTGACTACTGCGTATGCCGTTGTGACTTTGAATACTGTTGTGGAAACTGCGAGATTGAATCAGAACTCTGCCCAGGCTGCAGAGCTGATCGCTCTAACTAGAGCGTGTGTGTTAGCGAAAGGGAAACGTGTGAATGTGTTTACCGACAGCCAATATGCGTTTGGCGTCGCTCATAATTTTGGACGGTTGTGGAGAGAGAGAGGTTTTATGACATCGCATGGTACGAAGATTCAGCATGGACAACTAGTGAATGATCTTTTGGATGCACTTACGTTGCCTAAGCAGGTAGCGATTGTTAAATGTAGTGCGCATCGTAAGGTGACGGACGATGTTGGTCGTGGTAATGCCTTTGCGGATGAGATTGCTAAGGAGACTGCTCGGAATCTTAGCACTAGAATGTATGTGATGAGTTCGGTTAGGTGGCCTATAGAGACTAGTATGTGTGAGGACACTATCGAAAGTGTGAAAGCAATTCAGAATGAGGCCACCGAGACTGAAAAGACGAAGTGGAAAGAAAGTACGGGAAAGTTGGATGTGGATGGTTGTTGGGTTGATTTGTCGGAACATAAGAGATGGATGTTACCGGAGTCGTATGTGCTGGCTGTTGTGACAATGGCGCATGGGTTAGCACATATTAGCGTGAAAGGTATTTGTAAGTTGCTGTCCCCTGTGTGGAAGAATGATGGTATCACGAAATGTGCTGAACGTTTGGTTAAGAATTGTATGGTATGTATGTTGTACAATCCTGGTAAGGGAACCCCAACTCCTCCTGGACACTTTGCTCCCCCCTCATGTCCTTTTGAGGTGATCCAATTAGACTTCATCCATATGGAGAGATGCAACAACCTGAAATACGTTTTAGTTGTGGTTTGTGCGTTCTCCCGATGGATTGAAGCCTACCCTCTTAAAGACAACACTGCCCTGTCGACTGCGAAAATCCTACTGAAGGAATATTTTCCTCGGTATGGAATGCCTCGGATTGTATGGTCGGATAACGGAAGTGAGTTCGTGGGGAGTGTGATGAAGAGTGTGTGTAAGGGCCTTGGAATTAATCAAAAATTCCATAGCGCCAATCATCCCCAGTCAGCTGGTTTGGTTGAAGGGTATAATGGCACCCTTAAACTGAAGCTAGCGAAGATTCAGGCTACGACTGGTCTTTCGTGGCCTGATGCTTTACCCTTAGCTTTATTGTCAACTAGGGCAACCGTACACTCCCGAGTAGGGCTTAGCCCCTATGAAATAGTGTTCGGTCGTCCTGCGAATGTGTGGGGGGTCCCTAGACCGGGTGTGTTCTCCAGTCTTGAATACCCAATGTTGATTGATTATCTTCATGATCTGACTGCTAAACTGAGGTTAATTCACCAACAGGTTTACGAAGCATTGCCGACGGAGACGGAGGGTCCAGGCCACCAGCTCCAGCCCGGAGACTGGGTGGTAACCAGAAATTTTGCCCGCAAGAAGAACTTGGAACCTCGGTTTACTGGACCCTACCAGGTCCTCCTTGCCACGAGAACTGCCATTCGTTTAGAAGGCCGGAAAAATTGGGTGCATGCCACCCATACGAAGAAAGTTCCTATTCCTTTACCGGCAGACTCGTGGGTGAGGAGGGGCATTGCTTCAGCTGAATCCGAAGGATTGCCGGCGTTTGTACCTTTCAGTGACGCACAACCTGTCGGAGAATCCTCAGTGCAGCAGAAAGACACTGTTGAACATTTGTCATCAAAAGACTCGAGACCAGAACATTCAGCTGATCAACAGGACTTTGTTCTCTCATCGGATCCCTTGTTTGATGAACATACACGTCCTGGGAAAACTCGATACTTTTTGCGTTCCAGCACTAAGGACAAATAAAATATTCCGTTCTGCCCCTTGACAATTGCATTATCCCGTTTTCCACGATCAGTCTGAACACCCGTATCATTGTAATTATTTTGTATATATATATATATTGAGTTTCGTTCCACATGTATTTTTGCCTCCACAGCTGAGAGACATTTTACGTATACATTGTGAATGAAGGCCGTAGGGCCGCGCGTGTACTTCCTTCTGGTTAGCAGGTCTTGACGCTAGGTTAAAGACCGTCGGTTCCTGGGAACTCCTAGGGATTGACTACTGCTACACAGAACAAAGTGCGTCAAGAAACGTTGCGGACGGTCATAGGGGATGGCGTTTTCAAAGCTGATGGACTTGGAAGAAGCTCGGGCGCAAAGGTTCAAGTTACAACAACTTACTCGTACCAAATGTTTTATGTTTCAAATATTCGTACTGCTTCTGATTGTTTCTGCACTATTGGCGGGTGGGGTGTATTACCTGATGTCGTACTTCTTACCTTCTGCCATACCTACTCCTACTTCTGACCCTAAACTTACCTCCACTGCATCTCCTCATTCTTTTCATATCTTACCCGAACACGAGCAGGCTAGACGTGCAGAATTCCACAATAATTCCTTTATTCAGCTCCTTCATCAGCACCAGTTAGTGGTTAATACTACTAATTGTTGGGTGTGTGGATTAATGCCACATACCACGGATAAGGGAATTCCATATCTGGTCTTACCGTATAGTTCCCAGGGTTCAGCTCGAGCATTCCAAACAATGTTTCGAAGCGCACTAGATTCTTACCCCAGTCGAGAGCCACGTTCTCCCTACTTTGGCCTTGGCTCGTATCATAAGCCTTTGTCTATAGCGATAGAAGATTTAGATAGAGATATCTATGAGCCGTCGCTCATCCCAGAGGAAGAGGTACAAGCCTATAGGGTCCTGAGTAAGGTTGAGTATAGTGCGCTCACGAGTGATATACAGCTTAAAAGCTCGCCTCCGATATGGGTCGTACCCCACATTGGTAATTTTTGTCTAATGGGTCGTGGCCGAAGATCGAAAGCCCGACTTGGAGAGAGTGCTTGCACCGAGAATTACATTCTGCCGATGGTCTCGTCCCCTGTGTTTCTGGCTGCCAAGGGTACGTACTTTGTCTGCCATGATCGTGCGTATGCATGGTTGCCCTCTGACTTTATGGGCTCATGTTTTATCGCAAATCTGTTGCCTCCGACGTTCACTGTAGACGCAGACTATCACAAAACTAGAGTTGTGAGAGGCGTAATTAGCGAAGAGGATACTGCCGGTCAAGAGGCAGGAGACTTTTTCAAGGGTTTCCTCCCGTTTTGGGGGCCTATGGTTAATAGTAGGAACCTGAGACAGTTGACTCGAGTGGTAGAATCGACAGCTAATATTACTGCCAGTGCCCTTGGTAATATCACCACAGAACTTCAGGCGGATAGACTTATGACGTTACAAAACCGTATGGTTTTAGACGTGATCTTAGCAGATCGAGGTGGGGTATGTAAGGTGATCCATTCGAGCTGCTGTATTTTCATTCCGGATAACGCTCCGACTGTCTATCAAGCCATCTCAAAGTTGCATAAAATCTCTGAATCCATTCACGTGGATGTAGGGGATTGGACGCTACTTGGGTGGTTTTGGGGCCTGATGTCGACTTGGGGTTGGAAGATTCTGATGATTATCGGAGTTGTTGTGGCGTTCCTGTTCACGTGTTGCCTTTGTGTGCAGTGTGGTCCTGCCTTATGTGGCCTCTGTGCTACAACGTGTATAAGACAGCCACCTGTTACCAAAGGAGCTCAGTTGGACAGAGCTATGTTACAGCAACATCTAGATGGTCTGATGAATATCGAGTATGATTCTGACTAGTGCTTGCCTACATGAGGGCAAAAGGAGCGTCTGAGATTCCGTGACAATTGTAAGTGGTGTTTTCGACTCGCACGAATATGGTCGAGTCTGGTATCTATGAACCGCAAATGACGAGTTTAGTAAGTGTGCGCAGTTTTGCTGTGCTAACTTAAACCGTTCGTCTCTTACGTGGGTTTTTCTATCTGTACCCACGGGTTCCATCTTAGATACGGCATCCATTTTGTTTCTTGCCCTCAAGTAGCCAGCGAACGGACGTTGTCCGTTTCGCGACCCTGGGATTCCCAAGACATCTGCGGAAGACACATGTCCTTTGAAAGTGTCTTTATGACGAGGGGCATGATACTGTAAGGCAGATGGCCCCGCTCGAGGCTCATCTTGCCGTGCCGGTTTATTGTCTCAGACGTGCATCTCATTAGGCACGTCCCTTTGATGCCTGTAGCTCGTGTTTCCCGATACCTCCCCTTTTACACCCTTTCCAATCTCCCCACTGTCTCCATCTTCCTCTGCACCTGTTCTTGTTCCTTCTTCGATCTGTTTTACTGCTGATTGGAATGTACTAATGGTGGGAAGATGGGTTTTTACAGTTGGGAACCGCCAAATGTTTCCACATTTATGTTCCGGACCTTGAATGTATCAAAGTGACCAAAGCGACCCCTCTTGGGGATAATTGTGGGAACCAAGTCGTAAACCTTTGTGTACCATGTAAACCTATGGGAGAATCGTGTATAAAAGGAGCGATCCACAGAACCAATTTGAAGCAGTCTCCCCGAACTACACTCGTTGTACTTCCTGTGACTTCTGTGTTTCCCTGCAGTAAATAAACCTTGAATCTTTGACGCCGAAGGAAGTGTCCCGTGTCTCTGTCATTCGTACGCCGGAGCAGGTTACCCACGAAGGTTTCAGGTGTTGTCCCCTGGCACCGCTGGGTCTTAAAAAACCCAGTCCTTCAGGCCTGATTACGATGGCTGTAAACCCGCCACCAACAGCCTGTCGTGGCGGGTTGACCGCCATCGTTAGGCCATTTCCAGCCCGCCAGATTATAATGGCGGACGGTGTGCTGGCAGGCGGAAAGCCCGACCGCCATGGTTCCAACAGTAGCAATCATTTTGATTGCCTGTCAGACCTCCCCGCATCACCAGAATGGTGGCGGTGCCTAGCAAGCACCGCCCGCCTAATTAGGATGCTGGATCCCCACCAGCCTTTTCATGGCGGTTCACCCGCCATTGAAAGGCTGGTGGAGATGGACTTTGGGGCCTGTAGCAGGCCCCCCTTGCCCCCGGACACTTTGGTTTTCCACTTGGAGGGTGCCCCCAACATTTCCCTGCACCATGTGTCAGGCACCGTGCCTGCCACTTAGTGCAGGTAAATATAATATGAGGCGTTTTTACATTGAGGTGGGAGCTGCTGCCAGCAGAACACGCTCCAATGTAAAATATGGGAAGTGAGACCACCGTGGAGGTGACTGAAGTCCGTCCACCATCGTAATCACCCCCATAATGTTTAATATATATTAAAATGTATGTTTGTTTGATGTAGTCACCTTCAAAACATAAAATTACAATAAGACTGTTGTAAACAGGCAACCAATATAATAATCTTTAATAAAAAATATATGATACAAAAATATATTTGTAATAATATACTAAATAATGAATACAAAATGTACAAAATATAACTTAGTAAAAAACATATTATATAGTTTAACAACAAAAATAAAATTATATAAATTTGATTAAAAAAAACCATGTAAAAAGAAATGTACTAAAATGTTTTCTCTTTCCATAAAAAGTACTATTCCAACTCCAAAACCAACTAAACTCATGGGAAGTGCTGGATAATAAACCAAAAAAAAATACTATTACAACTCCAAAAATAGCTAAACTCAGGGAAAGTGCTGGAGAATAAACCTTTACAAATTAGTATTCCAACTCCAAAACCAACTAAACTCAGGGAAAGTGCTGGATAATAAACAAAAAAAAATACTATTCCAACTCCAAAACCAACTAAGCTCAAGGAGAGTGCTGGATAATAAACCCAAAAACAATTACAATTGAAATTGTGTTACCCCTGGTTGAATTTGTGTGATAGAGATGTTTGAATGAATAAGGTTTTTCTGTATTGGTGGGCCAAAGGCGGGGCCGCAACTAAGTCTAAACTTCGCAACTAGGTCTTAACTACGGGGGGGTGGGGCAACATGGCAAACAAAGGGGCGTGGTTAACATGTTAATCAATGGGGGCGGGGCTAAAATGGCAGACAATCAGGATCGGGTAATGCTCAGGCCAAGCTAAGAAATGAAGTGGCAAATTCTGCATTCAAAACTGGACAACAATCAGTTTTATGAGAATTAAATTGGATAACAGAAGGTAATGTGAACCATTTATATAATAGATATGGGATTTGTTCATATTGCAATAAAGTGTCACTCAAATACATTTTATTGTCCCACAATGATATTATTTAGACGGTTAAAATTACACCCTTTTTTCGAATGGACTGTCCATGAAACTGGGTCAAAAGAGCCCAGAACAATATGCTACTCTAGACTGTTCACAGATATAATTCTCACATAAAAGGGGACTCTGTCCACCCCCCAAAGGCACAGAATGAATTTCAGATTTTGCAATGTGTCCATTTGTAGTGTTGTCACAAACTATAGCACCAACAAACATTAATTTATTGGCAGTACAGACATGAAAGCATGGTGCTTTAATGTATAGGCAATGGAAGTAGGGGTGGGTGGGGTGCTGTGCAGCAGCAACCCCATAATAACCAAGCTGGAATTCAGAGGGTGCATGAGAAATAATAAACCATTTACATTTTGATAATATCATGTTACATTTGCTGTTCTTCAAAAGGCAGGTCCAATGCAAGGCTGTTGATACAGCGAAAAACACAGAACTTGGTAATTATATCCCTGTCACAAAGTTCCAATCCTCACCTCTTCGGTTCATGCAGCTCCTATTGTAATTGCATTTATATAGCACTCACTAACCCTGACGAGGCGATTAAGCGCTTTTTCGGTGAGTAGCACGCTACTATGGGACCCATAGAGGATCAGTAGTGAATTAGTACAGTGAAATATGAAAGTAATTTGAGTGGTGGATATGTTAGTCTCTTATTTGGATTGAGAGGGATAGTGGAGGGATAGAAGAGGGAAAATGTTTGCATTTATATAGCACTTACTACCCCATATGTGGTGTTGAAGCGCTTTTTGGTGGGTAGCACGCTACTCTGGAACCCACACAGAATTAGTGGGGAACTGGTACAGGGAAATGTGGAATTAATCTGAGTGGTGGAGATGTCTGGTATTTGTATTGAAATGGAATAATGGAGGGATAGAAAAAGGAAGGGCCTAGAATGTGTTTTTTTGGGGGGGTTCATAGCAGTAGGAGAGGGTTTGGGATGGAGTTAAAGAGTCAGAGGGGTAGGGTTTAGAAAGGCTTGTTTGGGAGATCTGTATAGTAAAAGCGGTGTTAGATGATGAAAGGAGGGGTAGAGGAGGAAAGAGTATGGGGTTTAAGATGAATGAAAGAGTGGAGGTAGAGAATATACTGATAGAGGTATATTGTTAGAAATAGGGCAGTGCATTAGAGAGAGAGTAGTAAAGTGAGGTTTGAGATGAGTCAGAATGGAGGTAGGTAAAATATATTTCGAGAGATATATGGTGAGATCTAGGGTAGCTTCAATGCTCCCTACCTCAATGTACCGCTTATATAGCCAGCACGAGCACTGTCACCAGTGCCAAAACCCACTAGGTGCTATATCCATGCTTACGCACATTCACAGGACTTCTCCACCCCAACAACCACTTCCAACCAATGAAGGGGCCATAGGACGCAATGAGCAGCACAATCGTGCGTCCCTATTCACTGTGTTCAGTCAGGAAACCGATAATGCCTGTAAACCTGGGAAGTACTGTGCGCACAGCAGCGGGTCACGCGAGTAATGCCCTTTCAGTACCCATAGGACGCGAGTGTGCTGCTCTTCACACTGCCCTCTAACAAATTACCAAGTCAATGTTTCTCCTCTCCTCCTGCAGATGTACGGTTTCAGTGCGTGAAACATCGATCTCATGTGTAGCCTATGCATCACAAGCTTGATTCCTATCACAGCCACTCAACTTTTTGTCCTCCCAACAACAAAATGATGAGCTCTGAATCTTACAGCGCTCCAAGTACAGACTGGATACAAGTAAGGACAGCTCCTGAGGAAAAACCAGTTGAGGTGATCCTCGAAAAGCTGTGTCCAAAATGCCCAGGGCAGGCAGGGCCTCACTTGAGAGGCGAGTCATGAAACTCAAGCTTACACAGCAGGAGTCTTGGTGCAGGGAGTGGAAAGATGTGCACAGCAGGGGTACGGGAATAGCCAGTGCAGGTGACGTTTTTCCTTTGTAAAAGAACTTCTGCTGGTGTCATATCTAATCCTGGGCATAGTTCGCATAGTAGCGCTATGCGTAGCTACGTGAATTGCGTAGTGCACTGTGCAAAATGCTGTTCGCACTGATTGCACAGTGCCGGATGCTTGTCCACACTGTGCAGTCAGTTGAAACAGCATCTTGCACAGTGCAAGCGGTAGTTTTCTGCCGCTCAAGTAGATTTCTACTCGAGCTGCAGCTTTCTCCACGCGGACTGGTAGTTTCTCATCGTGAGCGGTCGCGAGCATATGCGACCACTTGCAATGAGAAACCTGACCTCCCCACCTTGAGAACCTTGCTGGGAGGTTTATTGTCCTTGCTCGCGATTGGTAACTTGATGTTGCTGATCGCGAACGGGGAAAAAATCTCGCTGGGATGTAATTTTGCTCACTTGCGGTCCCCAACTTAACGTTGAGGACCGCGAGCAAGCAAAAAATGACCGCCAAGCTACGTGTGTTTGCACTGTGCTACGTGCAATTCGCGTAGTGCGAAGTAGCGCAAACTTCGCAAGCTACGCGAGGGTAGCGTAGTACTTCGCCGAGGGTTAGACATATCCCCTTGATGTGCACATTTTCACACTCCATGCTGCCCAGCACATCAAACGTACTTAGGTGAAATCCCTGCTTCAGACAAGGTTATCACCTCAGTTGCAACCCTCTCAAAGAAAACAAAAAGTGGGGGGCAGGGAGGGTTGCTGAAACCTTTAGAGGCTGGCTGCCTCCCACATTCTCGGATTCTAAAGCATCTGAGAATAAAAGTGGAGCCTTAATACAAATGAAAGTGGGGAAACGGTTTTCATACTTTCATTATTTTAGATCATTGTAAATCATGAAAGTGTGTTGTGCTGTCATCTGAACCTTGGCAGCCCAGGCCGAAGATGAGGACGGGAGGGGAGGGGGCGAGGGGGGTGAAGCCCGTTCAGCCCAGTGAGTGTTACGCGCCTGACCAAAGGGCACATTGTTGTTTTTTCTGGATGTTCCTCCACCACAGAAATAATATGGTGAAGGAAATTCAGATAGACGGTCTTAAGAGCTTAAGTTGAAATCAAACTGACTCGCATTTAAAGTCAAGGAAAAGAGAGGAATTAAAGAGCTGGGTTTCCGACTTGAGTAAATTAGATTAAATAAAGTCATACACTTCCCTATGCTCACTATGGATTGGTCCTACCTCTGTTGCTGTAGAATACTTACAAGCTTAATTCTGGTCCCAGTTGTATGTCCCCTGAGGTTAACGCAAAATATCTTCATACACACCAAGAAGAACAGAATTGAAGATCACAATGTTTTTTTCTGATCCATCTTGGTCACCGTTGGGTTCAAATTCCTGGATCTACAAGTTGAGATTCAACAAACTGTCACATTAGTTTCTGTCCATTAATTTTGTTCCAGAAGAGTTCAATTGTCTGATCACTTGGCTTTTTACCACCTTACCTTTTTATGTTGTCTTTGAGTCTACAAAACATCCAGTTTTAAACATGGTCGGAAACAATGATACATTGCATGAAACTCCTAAATGAGAGAGGAGCGTCCCTTTCATACCATTTCCAATTTGCAATTTGTAATTGGTTACATTTCATGAATTGGAAAGCTTTTCATGGCTCATTTATGGGGTTCTGTACATTGCAAGATACACTTTTGCAGTCGCAAAGCCCATTTTATGTGATTTTCTTAATTTGCAATCGTAAAAGAGTTTGTACATAATGTCCTCAATTCTTTGACTGATGTGTATCATTTTGATGTTGTGGGGCTAAGACAGATATGGCTCTGAAATGAAGGCTTTGAAGTTAGCAGAGGCAGTCTGGTGATCAGAAAATGGAGAGAGATCATGGTGTACTGAGGAGATGTAGGAAGCAAACCTAAATGGGATTTGGCCAGGGTTGAGCGAGGTAAATAACGGTGTAGTGATGTTCATGTGACTGAGGATGGTTTGGATAAGCAGTAAGTGGGAAAGGGAAGTTGATGTGAGAATGAGTTTAACTGAAAGTGTTTGTTGTTGTTGAGTGGTGATAGAGGGATTCACTAAGGAGGAGTAAAGCAGTTGTTGGTACCTAGACTGAAGTTGCTTAGTGCTCTGATGGGTGTCGAGAATGGTATAGACACTGGTGTCTTTTGGGGGTCATAAAAGGTAAGCATCTTGTGGGCCTCTACGAGGGCAATAAATTAGTTCACTGGAAGTTTATGGGGAATGGCTGGGTTTTGGTAATGAATTCAAGGAATGTGGGGAATCGTGTAGAGGATGCATTATAGAGGTTAATAGAGTTTTGGATCACTCTTGCCATATTACTGTGGTTGTTTGGTTACAAACTTCAGGATTGATGTTTGCACTGCATTCATCTTCATGTCTGGTTTATGTTTGAGTTCATGTATAAATCTATGTGGCAGTGGTTCAAAGGGTTGTTCATTTTGACAGAGGCACACACACCCTATTTTGCATGTTGATCTCACATCCCACAGGCTCTGATTCCTTTTTGTGCAAATTGTTTTCTAATCTTCTATAATGTTCTCATGCGCAGGGATCTGTCAGCAAAGAATCACCTGGTGGGAGGATCTAGAAAAGGCTAAACATATGTTTCCTGAGTTTCTAAATGAGGTAGGGCCAGATACTTTAGTACGGCAACTTTAGGCAGCTGCTTAGGCATCCTGACTGACCAAGCCACAAGGAAATGTGGCGCCATTGCGAGTTTGCCTACAGTGGTAACAATTCTTTGGTTAGAGAAAAGGGATATATTACCCCCTCACCCTGAAACTGACTGTCCAATGGCTAGCTGCTAACCAACTCAAACTCAACACAAAGAAAACTGAACTTCTCCTAATCTCCCCTTCAAAAGCCGACCCGGATATTCAGATGTAGATCAAGGCCATCACTGTCCTAAACTGCCCGCCAACCATTGTGGACTGTGCCAAATCCCTGGGCATAATCCTTAACTGCAACCTGAACATGCGAGACCACATCAACTTGATGGCCAAAGCAGCCAGATTCTACCTGAGCTACCTAGGGAAGCTGAAACCTTTCATCGATGCTCCTGACCTAAAAATGGCAGTTCAAGCACTAGTCATCCCTGGACTGGAATATGGATGTTCTACCCTTAACGGTCTACCCAAGATCTCTTTAGCATCTCTAAAAGCCTGCCTCAACGCAGCCGCCAGACTACTCATGGGCACCAGAAAATTCGACCACATCTCCCCACATGTGAAAGTGCTTAACTGGCTCCCTCTAGAACCCAGAATCCATTTGAAACTGGCATGCATACACACAAGGCCCTATACACAAACTCCCCTGCCTATCTGGCACAGAAACTAGTGGTATCTGGAGGAAGAAGGAATTCCCGGTCCGCCAGAAACCTCTTACTCTAACCTGCCTTTTTTCAGAAAAAAAGAACCTACAATAGGGCATTCACTGGGGCCGCACCAAGAATTTAGAACTCTTTCCCACCCGACATCAGAAGAATCCCTTCTCTCGCACGCTTCAAGAAGGAGGCCAAAAACTTCCTCATGGGTAAATTCCTCATCTAAGGCCTGCCCTAATCCACCACTTTATGCCTGATGAATCTAAGACCATCGCTTCCGGATGGAGCTAAGACTATCGCTTCCTCCCCAGATCACTAATTATCCCGCAAAGAATATGTGGGCCACTGTTTTTACTGTCTCTAACTATGATTCCAATCATTCACTTGTATCCCCTTTCCCCACATCCAACACCCCTACTCCCGCCAACCTTTTATTTAGTTTTGTATTTCTCTGCATTTTAAACGTTGTTTGTTCACCTATGTATACCATGTAAAGCGCTCTGATACCCTCACGGGTCAAGTTCGCGCTCTATAAAACATTAAAATAAATTTTAAAAAGTACACACACACACACACACAGACACCTCCATTGAACTGTTATGGGCTGGAAAATAACACAATAAAAAAGCATTTATAAGCATCATCCTACGTTAATGGTGTACTTGCAATGCCTCTTATTATACGTTACAAAAAGATGCACATTTTCAGCTAAAGTCACATTATATTCTTTCACAGGCACTATCTTTGGTGCCAACAGTAATCTCGAAAATAAACCAAACGGTGCAAAGCATGACCTATAAATGCACAGTTCTTAATTTAAATTGTTGCAAGTGACAACTTCCAAAACTGCCAGCCTTGATGCAAGTCTTTTGCAAACCGATTTAGCGCACAATTTCATGTGTTAATGGCAGAAAAATGGAACCGTGGAGGAGGATTTGCGTTTATTGCAGAAGGAAAAAAATAATAACAATGATCAACTATCCGTGTCAATCAATTCAAAATGTGTAATATATCTCTACAGACTTCCTCCATTGTGGGTTACACCGCAATTCCATCTGCAGGCCATGATAAAAAAAATCTATATTTTATGCGAGACACTTTAAGCTGAAAGGTAAAACATGAGGTTTCTGTACTAAAACAGAAAGCATATTGTGAAACATTAGGTATGTTTTTCTGTGGTGCCTAGGCATAAAATTCTTAAATGTTTTATTTTGTTCCTATAATAAACCCAAGCCAAACATGGAATAAATAATTAAGCACGTATTCTGCTTCTTGTACAAACATTATTAATAGGCAGAACATTATTAGTCCTTCTTCCCAGTACCCTACCACAAAAAGGAGGAGGATTTGGAGTTGAAGCCAAGCACCGCTTCTGGAAGGGTGGGATGAACTGGATAATGGTTTCCATACATATTATTCGTAATTTTCACAAAAAGAATGTCAATTACAAAATTCATGCCTGGGCCGTTGTCCATGTGAACATTCTATGAGAGGTGTTTTCTTGTGTAAACATATGATATATACTATTGGGTAGTCCGTATAAAAATGTAAATCATGTTCAGTCCTCAGGTACAAAACAAAAAATATACAATATACCTGCTCAATGAATCGATCAGTCATCTTCTTGACACGTTCTACTCAAATCTTCCTCACATATGAAAAATTCTCCTAAAAGGCTACGCTTATGAGCAAACAAAACGTATGTAAAATACATTAACCCAATAAATGAGATTTCTGCAAGAGTATTCCTGTGTAGAAAAATGAAATGCTTTTGCAACTATTAATCTCCCTCCTTATGACACATTTGAGCACAATTATTTACTTTATGAATGTGGAGCATGACAGGGGCATGTAATCCCTGCCACAGCCACAGCATTGAGGGGGGGCGAATGGGCGGTTAGACTTTATCTGTAATCTTTCTCTCAATCACAACCTCAGTGTCTACTTTTGTAGCTGTAAAATGTGAAGGTAGTGGTAGGGACACATGGGACAAGCTCGACAGATTATTTCCATTCCAGAGGCTTATCAGGAGTGAGAAGTGGGTAGGGGAGGGATGAGAAGATGAACCCTTGCCCTCTACCACCAACCTTCAATATTTTATATAAGGCTGGGTATTGTCATATTTGCCTTCCTAGCTTCTCCTCAATCTCTTGCCAAACAGAGCGGATTGTCATCTGGATATGGGGCAGGGTGTCTGGCAGAACTACTGTCTGCACTCTACTTTTCAAGTACCTACCTCATGATGTCCTCTTATGTGTTAGAGCAAACTTTCCCACAATCACTCCCACCTGCTCCTTCTCCTGGCAAAGGAGAAGGAGGAGGAAAGTAAGAAAACACATTCAGAGACACACAATTAAGAGACATATATATCTAATTTAAAAAAAAGTGTGGGAACAGAGTGATTAGAAGTATAAGAGTGAGAACCAGAGAGGCCAGAGGCACAGGAATGATAGGGGTAAAGATAAGATGCACATATGTGTGACTAAGTGTTCAGAGACAAAGAGACTAGAGGAGGAGAGATGACAGTCACACCACTGACAGAGAACCTAGATCCATTTTGGAAAGGGATTGAGAATTAAAAGGCCTCTTACATGAATTATGCCTTAATTATTGTTGTTTAACATTTCCCAGTCTCTACTGACTGACAGCAAATCTGTCCTGTTGGAAGAACCAGAGGTAGGTGCTCCTGAAGATTCCAAAGTGTTTGTGCTTTTTGTTTGACTTTCTGTGTTGCCTCTTGGTATCTATCTCTTCTTCCTAACAATCCAGACATCAGATGGTGGTCATCAGACCCTTGACACTACACTGGTGTGAGCAATGTACTGAGAGTAAACGCCCCAGCAAGAGGTGGTTTTGTAATGCCGTCCCTATCACCATGGGAGCCATGACAAGCGTTCCCAGGAGATTTACTGAAAACCATCCTAAAAGGAGATGGGAAATGTGATATGATCAAATGAAGAAATGATGGAGGGGCAATGTGGCTGATTATGGGAGTCAGCAGGCTTTTACAAAATGACGAGACTGAAAGAAAGTGTGCTAAATTTACATCATGGGAAAAATAGATATAGACAATGCTGACAGTGCTTAGAGAATAGTTAAACAAGGGAGAGCAATCTGGGAAGACCTAGTGAGGAAAACCCTAAAAACAGCATAATCTCCCTAGACTCCTTATCATGTAAGAATAGACTCACAAATCAAAACACCCTCTGAGGAATGCAAGAAAATAGTATGAGCAAGCACAATATAATAATAGAAACCCCACAAGAAAAGAGCCCAGAGAAGCATTGAGAAATAAGTCAGATTTCCTGCATAAAAAATAAAGTCCTGGACCCTTGTTACACCAAAACCTCAGGGCTGTAGATAGAACATAAACAAAAATAAAGGTTTTATCAGAGTGGGATACAACTGAGAGTATGTTACCTCAGTATTAGGGCTAACAAGCTCAACCAGTGCCAGGCAGGCGGTTCACCAGCTGGCCCGGTCTGCTACCCTGGCTGAGAACTCTTTGCCTCTTGTGCTTATGCTGGTTGCAGAGATTGCAGAGAAGGCTAAGAAGGTTGCTGAGCTAACGCCATGTTGCTTTGGTCCTGTTTGGCAACTCTTTCTTTTTTTTTTTAGAAGTGAATCACTAAAGCAGGTGTGGTCATTTGTGTGATTTCCTCTTGCTCTTCCTGGAAGTACTGACCTGGTAAAATGTACCTAAGTACCACTCTAAATAGAGTAGACCTACTGATGTACATTGTTCAATGGCCTCGTAGAGGATGGGTAATCTGGTAAAGGCTTCCAAAGACAGAGTCCAGCTGAGGTTCAGGTGTCTGGAACCTACCACTTTGGCAATCTCTAAATAGGAAGAGCAGACCTCGAGTTTGGTAAGACAGGTAAACCACCAATTAATGGTGATTCACCACATGGGTCACACTCAAAATTGCCTCCTAAGTCAAGAAGTGGAGAATTCTAGCCAGAAAATCATTATTGACCGAAACATGGAAATAGAACTCAGGAGACACATAGAGTAGGTACTGAAATCCTTTTGCAATTTTTGATGAAGTATTGTATGGCTTAATCCAGCAGGACATCATAGTTCTAGATCGCCTAACACCAAAGCTTCAAAACTAATTAGTAATTATCTACTCACCTAAAGTAAAGACTAGTTTTTGAACGCCACTCATCCTAGGAAGTTTTTACTTAAAATCTACTATATGCTTGTGAACTTCTCTAGATTTTTTTTAGTTAGTCAGTTCAGACTTGGGAAAACTTTCCATTCACAACTTGTTGTAGGGTGAATGCTTAAGATCAGTTTCCAGTTTGGAAAACTTAAATCAACTTCTTCTCTTTTTCCTTGAATCGTTTTTTGGACACATTACTAGCATGTTCCGCAACATAAAAGCTATCTTTAAGGTGCCATATTGTTTATGGCATGGTTTTTTTCAAATGATCTAACATTTAGTTTTCCCATCTTAAAAGGTTCAATTTGGCCTGTGTCAATAACGGCTTCATGTTAAGTGAACATATCTTCTAAAGATCCAATGGAACATTAATTCCAAAAAAAGCCATCCTTTGTTTCTCTCTCTTGCGATATTAACCACATTTATTGATTGATGAATATTGGTCCAGCAACACATCTTTGTGATTAGCTCCACCTGAGCCTCATAAACAATTCTTTATCCGCTTTTGTAACCTTTCTGCCCAAATATTAGCCAACAATTGGTATTTTCCATTAACTAGTGATATGGGGCTATAGGAATTGGACTCCAGTAGATTTTTGCCAGGTTTAGGGATTAAGACTGCATTAGTATCTTTGAACATTGTCAAATCCTATGTTCATTGATGGTGTTGTATGTCATCAATAACAAAACCCAAAAGTTCTTGTTTAAACATCTTCTACAAAAGATTTGCAATTCAATCCGACCCAGGTGCTTTTCTGAGCTCTAGAATATTATTTGTGGTAAGGACCTAATGAAACTTAAAATGAGCTTCCATCACCTTTGTTGTTCTCCCAAAGCTTTGGAATTGATAGGCCTGAAAAAAAAAGATTTTTGGAGCACTTGAGACAAATTTACATGTCCCAGAAACACTGAATTGTGTCACACCTTAAGTCCTATTCCAAAGAAAAGAGAGGGAATTGTTAAAGTGAGTCTTGCAAATTTACATGAGGATTACACCAAACCATGAACTTGCCATTGCAGAACTTAGTTTTTTCTGGTACTCTACTTCCTCAGTCACTTTCTTAGGCAAATTAAAATATGAAATCTAGAATTAGCTGGATGTGAAATGAGTACCTAGTATTATGGTGGTGTAATGTGAACTCTCAGGGGTAAAACCCTCATTTTTAGTCTTTCACAGAACACCTTTCAAAATATACAGACATATTCTTGCAACCATGAGCGAGTCCATTTTATTCTCACATTAAGCCAACGATTGTTTTCAAAATTATATATGATATTTCCTGGGAAGCAGACCTAATTATGGACACAATGGATGGTAAATCACTGTATACATGCATTGATCATGATGCCTGAGCAAGGGCAATGCAATCATTTTCTGGCGGGAGACCAGCAAACTACTTAATCTGCAACAAGATGTTGCTAAAACAAGATGATTTCATTTTAAACAATAATTAATGTTTATATCAAGAATGTCATTGTACAGACAAACTAGCAGAACTGCTATGGGTTCCAATACTGCACCATCTTATGCTAACTTGTTCATGAGTAAGTTTAAAAGAGACTCAATGGTGAAAACTGTAATGCAGAGTTTTGAGAACAAAATGTGATAATGTGGTTTTGTTTTTATTGAAGACATCTCTTTGATTTGAAAAGGGCAAGATACTAATTTAAAGACATTTCATAACATTTTGAATAACAATATTGATAATGTAAATGTCAGTTTAAACTACAGAAAAGAAAAGATAACATTTCTAGATTGTGAATTGCTTTTAGAAGGTACAACTCTAAGTAGTTGCCCATTTAGAAAAATTCAACTAGTAGTTTCTTACATGCCAGCTCCTCACACCATAAGCATCAAATAAACAATATACCCCAATGGGAATTACTAAGACCACAAATACTTTGTAGGATAGAGGACGGCTTTATGACAGAGGCAGAAATAATTGGCAAAAGATTTGAAGACAGAGGCGAAAAGAAAATCTCATTCATATGACTAGGTTGACTACTGAAAGTAAAAAGAGAATACCTGTTGATCAATAAATTAATTACAGAGTATCAGGAAGACTCTAGAGAGTATATATATTTCAGTGGACTATGAAGTGTTCAACTGAAAAAGAAAGAATGTATAACATTTTGAAAAAGCATTAGAGCTTACTAAAAATGAGATATACATTAACTATGCATCAAACAAACCACAGATCACTTATAAACCCAACACAACACTGAAGGAATTGCTTATTCCAAGTGATACCTTTGGGTAGCTGCAGTATCTCACTTAACCAAATGCTGAGAGTTGCCTCTTTGCATAGCAAGTTGCTGACACACCGTATTTTCGATCTATACAGTGATTTTGTGATCACAGCTTGTTAAGAAGTCTCTGTGACTCATGGTATTACAAAAAGTATATGTTTGCAAACCTGTGGAAGAATTGCAATTTTTTTATTTTACACTGCTGTGATCATAGCAGTTCTGATCAGTATATGTTTACAAATATATACAAATACTCATGACTCAGCAAGAAATTCCCACTCCTATCACAGAACAACAAGAACTAAGTGATAATCTAAGTAATCATTTTTAACACAAAAATAATGAATATTAGAAGGAATATCACAACCAGCCCCCACGCAACCCTCCCCAAGTAGACCAAATAGTACACCGAACCAACAAATATCTCACTTTACCCATCCTCAAACTCCTATCAACAAATTATGCCATTATTCTTGTTAGATCCGTCAGCCTTTTTGTCTCCCACCTCCTTTTTTGCTGATCTAGTTTTTGCTGGCCTTAGGACTCTGTCACTTTGGGCCAGATGTAGGTGGGCATTTACCGACCGGTAACGGCCGATTTCGGCAGTTACCGACTGGTAAATGGTCATTCCAGATGTAGGGGGCCTATTTTATCGATTCGGTAAATTTACCGAATCGGTAAATTTAGCGAATTGGTAAAATACTGAATCGGTATTTTTACCGATTCAGTAACTTCCATATGTAGGTGGGACTCTTCTGAGTCCCAAAGGCCAGTCAGATTCGGTATTTTACCACCCAATCCAATTGGGTGGTAAAATACTGAATACAGGTGTGCATGCACATCTGTGCATGCACACCTGTGCAATGTGTGCAATGTGCAATGTGCAATGTGACACACAGACAAGCCCTTAGGGCATGTCTGTGTGCCACATTATTATTATTATGTTTCTTATATAGCGCCAGAATCGACCCCCGAAGGGGTATCTCCGCGCTTGCCTTGGGAACCTGTCCTGGCTTTTTCCCTGTGAGATAGCCCCTACAGGGCATCCCCAAGGTGAAAGCCAGGCATCCCGCCGCGGGGGGCCGTGTGGCACACAAGTCTGGAATTGGGGTGCTAGAGGGTGTCAAAGTGACACCCCTGCACCCTTGCAAAATTCGGAATTTACCGAATCGGTAAATACCGATTCGGTAATCCACATTGATTCCTATGGGCTTCAAGGCCCATAGTCATCAATGGGGGATACCGATTCGGTATTTACTGAATCGGTAAATACCGAATCTTACCGATTCGGTATTTACCGATTCTGAATTACCTACATTTCCCCCCCTCTAATTTACCACTTCTTAAATACTGAATCGGTATGATTCAGTATTTTAGAAGTGGTAAATTAGAATTACCTACATCGGCCCCTTATCACTGCTAACCTGTGCAAACATACATGTGTTCACTCCTTAAAACATGGTAACATCAGCTTATCCCCAAGGCCTGTAAATTAAATGCTGCTAGTGAACCTGCCCCACTTATTGTGCCACCCACTTAAGTAGCCCTTTAAACATGCCTCAGGCCTTCCATTGCAGTCTGTGTGTGCAGTTTTAAACTACCATTTCGATCTGGCCATATAAACCTTTTGCCAGGCCCAAACCTTCCTTTTTAATATATATAAGTCGCCCCTAGAGTAGGCCCTACACAGCCCACAGGGCAAGGTGCAATGTATTTAAAAAATAGGACAAGGAATTATGAGTTGTATATGTCCTGGTAGTGAAAAACTGCTAAATTTGTTTGTTCACTACTACAAGGCCAGCCTCTTCCATAAGATAACATTGGAGTTACCTTATTACAGTTAAAAAGCTGTACCTTCCAAGTGGGAACAGGCAACCAGTTCATGTTAGGTGTCTCTGGAATTGTAATGAACAATCCTTTCTTATAGTAAAGTTGGATTTGAAATTACAATTTTGAAAATGGCACTTTTAGAAAGTTGGCATTTTTCTGCCATAGCCGTTAAGTGCCTGCATTCTGTCTCTGGGTCACATGCCTGGTTGTAGCTGATAGTTGAGCTTTGTGTATTCCTCCTAGGCAGACATACAACAGAAAGCTCTGATGTGACTGATGGGCCATCACTGGAAGGATGGGATGGCAGACCTGAGCACAGCCTTAGTTACAATTAAATAGGCTGTGTATTGCCTCCACACAAAGGGCTCAATATCGCCTGTAGTTAAACTGGAGCCAGCGAAGGGGAGGCAAGAAACCTTTGCACCTCAAAGGAAAACCTCTAGAAGCATCTCCCACTTCAAAGGAGGCACTTGGCAGACCTCAGACACCAACTCTTGAGTACACTTATTGACCTGTGAAGACTCTGCCAGGAGAAAGGACTTGTGCTGCTGACAGGACTGCCACTCTTCTGTACTGCTGCCTTGCTAGATTGCTGTCCTGCTGCCTTCCTGCTATAGTCAGAGGGATTGGATTTGCACCTGAACCCAGGAATCCCAAACTGACTCCAATAGCTAGTTTGATGGTCTCCTGTTCATAGCCACAGGGACATAACAGCCTCCTAACCACCTAAACCAGCACCCAGATCCAGCTGGAGCCATCCCCTGACCCCCAAGTGGTGCCCCTTATGGCCTGGACCCTTAGTGTGGCCTTAGTAGAGCTCAATTGAAGTGTTCGGTCTCTTTGCATCCACAAATGGCCCGTTAATGCTAAAACCTTGTCGCTAGCACTGCCCACCAATGAAAAGTTCTGTCAACCTGACTCTTCACACTACAGTATCGACCAAATGCAGGAAGTGCCACTGTGAAGCTCTGGCCCTACCGTTCACAACGACAACAAGATATTTGCAATACAGCAACAACTGTCTATGACACCAGGCCTGCTCTTCATGTCACAAGGAAGACCATCCATGATGCTTCCCTGCTCATAGGTGCCCCTTCCACCACAAACAGGACTCTCTGCACTTTACTGAGAAGGTAATATTTCAGCAGAACTAACCTGGTCCCTGCATCTGACCCGCACGTCATAACAGTAAACCTAAACTTGTGACTTTCTACCAGCCTTGAATGACCAGGTAGCCGCAAGTGGTGCTTTGAGCTTTTTGGCACTATTTTTACTTAAATCTTTAAAATGGAATCTCTCTTGTTCTACTGATTAGACGTTTGTCATTTTGGTGTCAAATTATTTATTAAATGTTGCTCTAGTTGTCTACATTGGTATGGGGTTTTCCTTGTGTTGTGTTTTCACTTTATTACTGTTTGATGTACTGCATAAATACTTTACAGATTGCCTCCAAGGAAAGCTTGACTTTTGTGTGCCAAGCTACCGGAGGATTCAGCACAGTTTAATGAGGGGTTAGCTTGTGCCTCACCCTGATGTCAGGAATGCATACTGCACAGGTGATTTCAGTGCCTGCGTCATTTTTCAACCTAGGGTTCTCCATAGGAATCATATTGCAGTCAGTGGTATATGTGCAGTTAATCATGAGTGAATTCATGTCTGGGCAATTCCCTTTGTTATTATATACTGAGTTCTTGTGGTTCTAGGTTTCATTGTTTAAGTGTTGCTATCATTATTCTAGTGATGCAGCCAATGCTTGTTTTGTTCCATTGGCAGCATGAACTTCAGGCAAATAGGAAATGTTTCTGTGTTTTGGGAAGCATGCAAGACTGTGGAGCATGAAAGGTGCTAGGCACGTGGAATATTAATGTTGTCAAGCACGTTGTGAAACATGCCCGGCAATGCCCTGTCAAGAAGTTATAAATAGACATTTCCTTCAGCACTCGGAGCTTGGCTTTTGTTTTCACTGTGTCTGGAGTTAGCTGTGAATTCTTTCCTTTTGCTACCGGAGATCGATTTTTCTGGGTCTGCCGTAGGAGGATGGGGAGGGTGTTCCAGGTCCTGGTGGCAAGGTGGGAGAACGATATGCCGCCAGTGGTCGCTCTTTGGATGCGGGGGACTGTGGCGAGGTCGGCAAAGCGGAGCTGGAGGTTGGGGGTGAAGAAGCTAAGTCGCCTGTTGTGGTATGCTGGTCCGGTGTTGTGGAGTGCCTTGTGTGCGTGGGTGAGGAGCTTGAAGGTGATCCTCCTGTTGATGGGGAGACAGTGCAGGTCTCTCAGGTGGGGTGTGATGCAGCTTCGGCGAGGGATGTCGAGAATCAGGCGAGAAGAGCGTTTTGAACGTGCTGGAGTCGTTTCAGGAGTTTGGCCGAGGCTAATGCGTAGAGGGTGTTAACATAGTCCAACGTGCTGCTGACGAGGGCCTGGGTGACCTTTCTTCTTGTTTCTTTTGGAATCCACCTGTAGATCTTGCGTAGCAGGCGGAGGGTGTTAAAGCAGGAGGACAAGATGGCGCTGATCTGCTTTGTCATGGAGAGAGTAGAGTTGCGGATGAACCCTAGGTTGCCTGAGTGGTTGGTGGGTGATGCAGCTGTTCCCAGTGCGGTCGGCCACCAGTAGTCGTCCCAGGCTGAGGGGGTGATGCCGAGGAGGAGAACTTCCGTCTTGTCTGAGTTTAGCTTCAGTTGGCTGTTCTTCATCCACTCATCGGCGGCTTTCATTCCTTTGTGGGGCTCGGGTTTGGCGGTGAGGGGCTCCTTGGTGAGGGGGGGGATCAGCTGGGTGTCTTCTGTATAGGAGATGATGTTGAGGTCATGCAGTCGGGGGACATGGGCGAGCTGTGCCATGTAGATGTTGAACAATTTTGGGCTGAGGGATGAGCCCTGGTTTACGCCGCAGATGATCTCAGTGGCTTCAGAGCGGAAAGGGGGAGGCGGACCTCTGGGTTCTGCCGGAGAGGAAGGAGGTGGTCCAGTCCAGAGCCTTATCTTGGATCCCAGCGTCGTGGAGGCGTGTGCATAGGGTGCGGTGGCAGACGGTGTCGAAGGCGGCTGACAGGTCCAGGAGGATGAGGGCTGTGGTTTCTCCATTGTCCAGCAGGGCCCTGATGTCATTGGTGGCGGCGATGAGGGCAATTTCGGTGCTGTGGTTGCTGAGGAACACGGACTGGCATGGGTCCGGGCTGCTGTTCTCCTCAAGGTAGTGGGGCAGTTGTCTGTTGATGGTCTTCTCGATGACCTACGCCGGAAACTTGAGCGGGGAGATGGGCCGGAAGTTCTTGAGGTCCTTGGGGTCAGCCTTAGGTTTCTTGGGTAACGAATTGATCTTGGCGTGCTTCCAGTTCGCCGGGAAGGTTGCTGTCTCGAAGGAGATGTTGATGGCTTTCCGGAGATGAGGTGCGATGGTGGTGCTGGCTTTGTTGAAGATGTTGTGTGGACATGGGTCTAACGGAGATCCGGAGTGGATGGTGTTCATGACTTTGATGGTGTTGTCATTGTTTATGTTGGTCCAGGTGGCCAGGGGGTTGGTGCGGATGGTGGCCATGGGAATGGAGGTTTTGGTGGTTGTCGGGCGGTTGTGATGTGTAAGCTTTCATGGATGTCAGCGATCTTAGGATGGAAGAAGGTGGCAAAGGAGTCGCACAGGGTGGGATGTCGTTGGTGTTGGAGCTGGGTTGGAGAGTTCCTTCACGATGTTGAATAGCTCTTTGCTGTTGTGTGCGTTGTTGTCTAAGCGGTCTCTGAGGGAGGTCCACTTGGTGGATCTGATGAGGTGGTGGTGCCTGCGGGTAGCGTTCTTGTGGGCTGCGTAGTTGTCCAGTGTCTGTTCACTGTGCCATTTCTTCTCTAGCATTCGGCAGGTTTGCTTGGATGCCTGGAGGTCTTCAGTGAACCAGCTGGCTTTCTTGTTGGTGTGTCTGTTGGAGGGTTTCTTGAATGGGGTGAGGGAGTTGGCGCAGTCGTCAATCCATTGTCTGAGGTTGCAGGCGGCGGTGTCGGGGTCGGTGGGGTTGGCGGGTGGGCTCCGGGCGAGGGTGGTGGTTAGCTGATCTTTGGTGACTGTGCTCCAGCAGCGGCGAGGGATCTGTTGGGTGTGGTGGTGCATGGTTGGTTTTCGGAAGGTGAAGTGAATGCAGTGATGGTCGGTCCAGTAGAGTTCGGTGGTGTGGTTTAAGGAGACATGGGAGCTTGCGGAGAAGATGGGTTCAAGCGTATGGGCGGCAGAGTGGGTGGGCATTGTGACAAGTTGTCAGAGTCTGAGGTTGACGATCAGGGTGGTAAAGTTGCGGTCATTGTTGTTTTTGAGGTGGAAGTTCAGGTCCCCAAGAAGGATGTAGTCTGTGGAGGCGAGGGCGTATGTACTGACGAAGTGACGATGGCGTCACTGAACTGTGGTCGGGGTCCAGGGGTCTCTAGACAAGGGTTCCTCTGAGGATGGTGTTGGGATCGGTGTGGATCTGTAAGTGCAGGTGTTCGGTGGTGCTGAGGGTGTCGTCGGTGTTTGTCGAGACTCTGAGAGTGTTCCTGTGGATGATGGTGACTCCTTCTCCCACTCCATTGCTGCGGTCCCTACGGGTGGTCTTGTAGCCATCCGGGATGGCTATGGCGATGTCGGGTGCGAGGAGGCATTTAGCCAGGTCTCCGTCAGGAAGGCGACATCTGGGGAGGTTGAGTCAAGTAGGTCACAGAGTTCAACGGCGTGTTTGCGAGCGGAGCGGGTGTTGAGAAGGATGCATCTGAGGTGGTTGGGTTCTTTGCCGGTAGGTGGATTTGCGGATAGGATGCTGGTGAAGCTGCAGTTCCGGCAGGTGAAGGGTCCTTGAGTGTGTTTCAGGGCGGCCAGGGAGCAGGTCTGTGATCGTCCAATGTTGAGTGCATGGTGGGTGCTGGCATCGTAGCAGCGTTGGGTGTCATGGTGTTCGTGGGGGCCAGGGGTTCTGGCGCTGGGCGCGGTCCAGGCGCAGACGGGCACAGACGGGAGGTGGGAGGGAGGAGCAGCTGGGAGGCGGGCGAATGGGCAAAGGGGGAGGGGCCACTGGGGATGCAGCTGCAGGAAAAGAAAATGAAGGAGAGAGCGGGCAGAGGGTACAGAATGCAAAAGAGGATACAAACAGGTCAAAAGAGGGAGAGAAAAACACATAATGTACATGGAGGACAATGCACTAGGCAAGCAGCAAAAATGCAGGCAGAGGCACAATCACGGCACAATGGGGCAGACCGAGCACAGGGCTCGAACCGGAGAAGTGGCAGCAGCGGGCTCAGGGGGAAGCGGCACAGAGGTGGTGCTGTGCGGTGTGGAGAGCCACCTGCTTGATAGCAGGGTCAAGGGTTACTCTCTTCACCGCACAGCGGCCAGCATATAAGGGGAGGTGGGAGGTAGGAGCAGCTGGGAGGCGTGGAGGTGGTTCTATGCACATAGAGAGCGACCTGCCTGATAGCAGGGTCAAGGGTCGCTCAAGGATTCCTGCCAGCTGGTTACACAGAGACAGAATTCAGAACTTTAAAAGCTCAAGGCTGGCTCGTTGTGTTTTTAGTATTTGACCTGCCAGTTTGTGTGTCATTTGAGGAAGCTCTCAAGGACTCCTGCCAGCTGGTTTCACAGAGACAGAATTCAGAAGCTAAGTGAACATTTCTATTTCCCTAGGCCTCCTCAGTGTGTTTTTATTATTTGACCTGCTAGTTTTTGTGTCATTGGAAGAAGCTGTTTTCCTTTTGTTTAGTTATTTTAAAAGCAAAAACCCTTCACTCTATGTTATAGCTACAGTAGTTTTTGTGGACAACATTGACATTGTGATATGGCTATAGTAGTGGTTTGTGGACAATATTGACATTGAAATTTCAACCTTATTTAATATTCAAATTTGGTGTTATTTATGTTTGAACTTTTGGAGCAACCAAATTAACAAGTCTCCTCATGCGCTAGAGACAATTACCACTGTGATTATTTGGTATCACAATGTTTTCACAAATATTCAGGTGAGAGAGTGTCAGAATGAAGACATATCACTACATACTGAATAACTGGCATTTGTTAGTATAATACAATATATTTGTATGTCTTTTAGAAAATTCAGTTGTTATGTTTAAAGCAAAATAGGTCCCCAGATCCACAAGATGAGAGAACTATATTAATAGAGGTAATTGAAGGTGGTGGAGCAGAAATAGATATACATATAATTTTTACTTACACTATCAATACTGTTTAATTAAAATCAATCCTGTTTATTCCTAAGGTGCAAAAGGCGCCACTCTTGCAGTCTCAGAATTTCGAACCTGGCTGGCCAGTGACAGTAGAAGAGTAGCTGTGTCTTTTTCTTTTCTCTCTTTCTCGTCCAAATCCCCTTCCCTCTTGGGACACCTGCCAGGTCTCCTGTTTACTCCAGCAGCACTGAGAGGTGTTCTAGGAGGACTGGGGAATAGTCATCGACCCTGTGGACGGTCCCGGATTTCAGGTGAGTGGCTGGACCCACATTTAACACCTGACAAGGATTGTGGTTGCTTCTTTTACAGTTCTTCTCAGCAAACCCTGTCCCTCTAGGTACATTTTGATCCCCTAACCTCTTTTCTAACTAAATCATGTATTAAAACCCTAGCGGATGATATTTCCCAGAACATCAGTGCTTCACTTCAGTGAGGAATATAACTTGAAAATTTCATTTAAGCAATCATAACTGACGTGCTGAAAAAAACTCAAAGACAATTTAATCTTACATTTTAACCTTGAAACCATTTCTTCTCCTCCTTTCCTGCTCAAAATCACTGAATCTATAGCTACTTCTCAAATGAAAAAGATTGCTATAATAAAACCATTTACTCTCAGACAACAATTCAGGTTTTGGTACAGACCAGTTCACAGAAACAGCTAGCCAATACATCAGAAAACAATTACTTTGTATTGATAACAACAGTCACAATGCAACACTAATGTTCTTCAAAATGTCTGCCACTTTTTTGCACAATTGATAATGATCTGCTACTTGCACTCTATGCACATATATCAGTATTCATGGAAAACACCATTCCTGCATATAATCTCTTACCTCAAATAGGACACAATGTGTATACCCACACCAGCTACGAGGTTCCCCAGGACTAACTCTCTCTCCATTACTTTTGAATGTCTACAGCCGCCCATTAACTAATGTAATTATATTGTGTGGGTTAAATATCCAAATATAAACAGACAACACTCAAATTCTTCTACATCTCCATTAAACCAGTGCACATGCTTTAACCATTGTCACATGCCTGATGAGCATAAAAACATGGATGGACAAAAAGTTCTTCTGCCTCAATGCCAAAAAAATTAGAAACCCCTACATTTGACACAAAAGATCATATAGTAATTCTACTCCTGTTCTTATCAATGCAGGAGAAGCATGTAATCTAGGATGCATGTAGTTTATGTTATGTTATGTTATGTTACTATTTGTTTTGTAGAGCGCTCAGCTGCTCCAAAGAGCGTCCCGGCGCTGAAGGTCATCACACCAAATACCAGCAACTAACATAAAACCATGGCACCAAAATTAACCATAACAGCATTACAGGGCAAAAAGATAAGTTTTAAGTCCCTTCCTAAAAACAGAGAGATTGGTGCACGTCCGCAACGTCAGGGGCAGTGTGTTACAGAGACGGGGTGCAAGGTAACTAAAGGAACGACCTCCACAGCGAGCACGCTTCACTGTTGGGACGATAGCCTTGGCCTGGGCAGCAGATCTCAGAGGTCTAGATGGGAGATAGAAATTGACCCTTCTCTGCAGATATTCAGCGCCGAAATTGTGAAGCGCCCTAAAAGCTGTAATTAAGGTCTTGAAAGAAATGCGCTTACGAATCGGCAGCCAATGCAGAGAGACAAGGAGATTGCTGGCCCTGGCTCTTCTAGTTAGACCGAAGATTGCCCTGGCTGCAGAATTTTGAACTATCTGCAGACGAGTCAGCAGATATTCAGGAAGACCTAAGTAAAAGATGTTGGCGTAGTCTAGGCGCGAGCCTATTAGTGCTTGCACCGTGATCTTCTTATGCTCAAAAGATAGATAAGGCAAAAATTTACGCAACATCCTTAAGATGGCAAAGCACTTCCCAATCAAGCCAGCAACCTGGGCTTTGAAGGAAAGAGTGTTATCAACCATCATACCCAAATTCTTAGCTGTGACCGAATCGCTGGCAGGGGGAAACATGGCCGAAGGCCACCATTGCTTCCATCTTGGGTCTGCAGGACAGCCAAAGAACAATATCTCGGATTTGTCGGAGTTGCATTTGAGGCCACTTTTCCCGAACCATTCAAACACAAACTCCAAGCACTTCCGAATGGCTGCTCCATCGAAGTCACAGCCCCTGTCACAAGTGAACAGGAGTTGTGTATCATCCGCATAGGATATGATCTGGGCCCCTAGCTCCTCCACCCGTGCCGCCAGAGGTGTAAGGAAGATATTAAAGAGGGAGGGACTAAGTATGGAGCCCTGCGGGACCCCTACCTCAAGCTGCGGCATCAGGGCGGAGAAAGGGGGAGCCCAGATCGTTTGTCTCCGGTCGGCCAAAAAAGACTGAAACCATGCGAACACCGTTCCCCGCAGCCCAATCTCCCAGAGTCTAGTTAGGAGGAGGTCGTGGGGAACGGTGTTGAAGGCCGCCGACAAATCGAGCATGATAAGCAGGGCCTTTCCACCCCTGTCGAGGGTCTCCTTCACAGACTCGGTTACCTCAAGTAGAGCGGTTTCGGTGCTCAGGTTAGATCTAAATCCAGACTGTGACTGGTGTAATAGGGAGTTACCCTCTAAAAAGTTGGTAAGGGTGGTGTGAACATACTTTTCAGTAACTTTGGCCAGGGCAGGAAGCAGCGAGATTGGCCTGTAGTTCGAATGCAGTTTGGCGTCTGCATTCGGTTTTTTAATGAGGGGAAGAACTAGGGCCTGTTTCCAGGAGGAGGGGACTTTGCCCGAATTCAGAGATGCATTAATGAGAGGGTTGATGATCGGGTTAAGGGCAGGTGCCAGGGTCGCAAGACACTTGGCGGGACAAGGGTCCAGTGGAGAGCCAGATTTCAGGCCAGACAAAAGGTCAAGCGAGGCCTGAGGCTCTAAAGGGGGGAAACAGTGCAGGGTGGGGCCCAAAGAATCCGTATGCATTGCCGTTGGGCATAACCAGGGGTTTGAAGGGCCGTTGATCGCTGAACCCGTACTCAAGATGTTCTGGGTTCCTTGCAAAGCTGACTGGATAGTGCGGATTTTATTAGTAAAAAATGCTGCAAGCTCCATGATCCAAGGTTCCGAGAAAGCAGACGCAGGAGTACAGCAGGAGGGAGATGTGAATTCTTTAGCAATCTTAAAGATCTCTTTGCAGGAACTATCTGCTTCCTCGATCCTTTTAGCTAAAAAGGATTTTTTCTCTGAAACGATCTCCCTGTGATATTCTTTCACTGCTAATCTGTAGGACTGCTTAGCAGATGTATCATAGTGCCTCCTCCAAATTCTCTCCAGCCTCTTGCAATGCCTTCTCTTAGCCGCCAAGGCAGCAGAGAACCACGGGGCTGATGCTCTTGCCAGTTCAGATCTAACCTGGCGAGGTGGTGCCAAGGCTTCCAAACGTGCAGTGAGCCAGTTCTGAAAACACACCACATCGTCCTCCAAACTACCCGTGATAACACAAGGATGGGTTTCTAAAGCCTGGGTGAGCATGGCCGGGGTGACTTTGTCGAAGGCTCTAGAGCTGCGAGCAGCTAGCCGCTGCGAAATGCGGGCGGCCACTGGCTGATGTACTAACGTGAACTCCGCTAGGAAATGGTCCGACCAGAGTACTGGGGCAAGGGAGGAAAGGGCCAGGAGTTCTTTTTTATTCAGACCATCCTTGACCCAACAAGCCCAAGCATTACCTATATATGCCCATTGACGTCAGTATAACATACTCCAATGGATCCTCCTCACTCAAACAATAGTCCTATCCAGGCTATACCACCGCTCATCCGTTTTTCTCAACACCGCATAAAGACACTGGCAAAACTACAAATGGTCCAAAACAGAACTATAAGAATCCTCTTGAGTCTAATAAAACATGACCACATATGTGTCTATCAAACTAAATCAAACTAAACAGTTTACAAAGAAATCAGCACGTTTTTTTTAAATGCTCTCTATACCATTTGGAACTCCACACACCTAAACACCTCTATATAGCTCAAATATCTATTCATAGGGAGTCTAAGGTTCTTATTTAGAGTTTGGGAGATGGGATACTCCATTACAAACATGATAAATGTCCTATTTGGAACATTACACGTAAATATATAGCCTATGGCACTTGAAATGTGGCAAACAAGAGTTCCATCAAGTTTCATAAAGAATTTTATCCACCAAACTCTAAACGAGACATTAAGGTTTCTACCATCAAATGGGAAAAAGAAATACCAGGAGGAAAATGATTCGCCACAACAAGCCCATAATTATGGAATGAGCTCCTACCTTCTACAAAAATGTTCTGATACTAAAAACTTTTAATATTGCAATGAAATAACTTCAAATTAACAAGGTCTCTATTGATGCTTAAAGAGAGCCTGAAATGTGTGTTCTGTTCTCTTTAAGCTTTCTTTCTTTATCTGTAATGCGCTAACTCCCAGCATCACCATTCCTCTTTCGCTCACACTTTGAAACTAAATTGCTTCCTGGTAATGTGCTTAGTAACTAATAAATAAATAAATGCAAATACAAATTGTTAAACCATTCCAATGTTCTTTATGATCACACTCATGTTCATAATAATTTAGTGATTTGATATTGTTTGCATAACCAGAGGACTTTTCTATTAACCATTTGCTGGAAATTAGGTCTCATGTTGGCAGAGATTTGCCCCCTCTCTATGTAGGGATCACAATCCTAGTCAGAGTAAGCTAGATATACACTTTAAATTAACCCATGCTCACTCTCTGGTAGCCTGGCACAGAGCAGGCAGGCTTAACTTAAGGGACAAAGTGCGAGAATATTTATCTGAATAAATTAAGACCAACATTTAAAAAATCCAATAAGTAGAAGGCAAGATATGAATTTTTAATGAATAAACCAAAAATAGTGCTAAGAAGTCACTCACGTTCAAAAGGTACCTTGAGGTCGCGAGGGACTGGTACAAATCCAAAGTTCATGGCGACTTTGATGGAGGGCAGGCTGGCTACAGGACCCACTGATGAAATACTTTGGCTGTCGATGTCAAGAGCCTACTGCGTAGTAGTCGAGCTGTGCAAAGTGTGTTCCCTGTCGTCATTGAGCTCAGTTGGCGTGAATGTGATGCATTTTTCTTTAAGCTGCAGTGAGCGTCATCATCGAGCCACCCAGTCCGTGGATCCGCGGTCATCAGGCAACCTCTGCCACGTCATCGAAAGGAGATGCAGCGGAATTTCACAAGCTGTCAAGGAAATGTGTTGGTTTTTGTAGAAATCAGCTGCAGTACCTACTTCTGAGGCCTATGACTGCAGGAGGCATCTCAGGCAAGAATAGGGCTAAGAGATGCCAGAGTTTAACAGCAGCAGCAGGATTGCAGGAAGTCTTTTGTATCCCCGAGACTTCACAGAACAAGAGGCAAGCCAGCAATCCCTCGGAGTCACTCTGGGTTTAAGTGAGATGGGTCCAGTCCTTCTCCTCAGCAGGATAGAGATCAGCAGGCAGCAGGGCAGCTCAGCAAAGCAAAGAATCAGTTCTCAGAACTGTCAGTCATGTCGAGGCAAAGTGGCAATCCTTACAGCACAAGCGTCTTTACTCCAGCAGAGTTATTCTTCCCAGGTCCAGTAGTGTACTGTCTTGGTAGGGTCAGATTCCCCCAGTACTTATACCCAAATGTGCCTTTGATACAGAGGAGACTTCAAAGGAGTTCTCTGAAGTGCAAAACAATCCCTTTCCACCCAGTCCTGTCAGACAGGCTAACTGTGGGGTGTGAATCTTTGCTTTGTGTGTGGACAGGACACTTCCTTTTGAAGTGTAAATGTCAGCCCCTCCCATTCCTCCCTGCCCAGGAAGATCCATTTGAATGCAGATGCATGCAGAAGAGCCTCACCTTCCTGTGTTTGTGGCTGTCTAGAGGGAATGCACAAAGTGTAGCTGTCACCCAGCCCAGAGGTGTATTGCGGACAGCCTGCAGGCACACACAGCAATGTTTAGAGCAGAGAAATGTCCACTTTCTAAAAACTGAATTTCTAAAAAATAATGTCAAATACAACTTTACCACTAAAAAGGATTTATCATTACCATTCCAAAGATATGAAACATGATTTAGCTACTCATTTCTAATCAGGAATTACAGCTTTAAAGTGTTTTAAAGAATTCCAAATGGTAGCCTATGAGAGAAGTAGGCCTCACAGCAGTGATAAACGAATTTAGCTGTTTGTCACTACCAGGACATGTTAAACTTAAAAGTAAATGCCTTACCTTTTAGTTACACAGCACCCTGCCCATAGGGTTACCTAGTGCCTACCTTACCTTAGGGGTGATCTATGTGTAATAAATAGGAGGGGGAGTTTAAGGCTTGGCAAGTGGCTTGAAATGCCAAGTTAACGTGGGAGTGAACTACACACACAGGCCTTGCAATGGCAGGCCTGAGACAGGTTTGAAAGGCTACTTGTGTGGGTGGCACAACCAGTGCTGCAGGCTCAATATTAGCATTTAGATTGCAGGCTCTGGGTATATGGTATACCACTTTACAAGGGACTTGTAAGTAAACTAAATATGCTAATCGGGTATATACCAATATCACCATGTCTAGAGGAGAAGCACATGCACTTTAGCACTGTCCTAAGGACAACAAAAAGATGCAGCAAAAAGTGGAGGTAAGCAGGCAAATAATTGGGGAAGACCACCCTAAGGTTAACAGGTCTAACACCATTTCATCCCAGTGTTATTGTTAACTGTGTTTCCTGTACATTTCTACTATTTGATTACCTTTCGTACAGTAAACATACTTATATATTTTTAGATACTAAAGTGTAGTGTACTCTGGTTGGACATTGCCATCTTTATTTCAGTGATCAATTGTGTTATAATGTGCCTGTATTCCCCTTCATCATCTTTTCCCCTAAGCTGATCCTTGACTGCTAGTCAATGTGTTTGCTGTGAGTCAAGGAAGCTTAGGAGCCACCTTTCTGTTGCCCGTTACATACTTAGGCTTTTTGGGTGCACTGTCTCTCTTTGTGGTGCACCCTTAATTAGGTATGCCCTGCATAGACCAGGACAGTGTGCCCTATTATATTTAACTAGGGCCTGTATGGAAGACAGGGTATTAGTGTATTGCTGGCTTGCTGTTTGAAGCTGCTAAGCTGTCTTTCACCACAGGCGGTGAGTGGCCCTTGCTATGATAGGGAAGTAGGGATCCCATTGTAGGTAGGTGCAGAGAGTGACTTTGTGCCTCTTGGCAGCTTCTTTGCCCCTGCAGCCATGTCTGTAATATGCTGCAGGCTCAATGGCGAAGAAATCCCTTATTTACCCAGGACCAGACCCACATGAAAGTGCCCCCCTGATTCGTATAACAGATGAGGCTGCAAAAGAATTTGCAGCCACTTTTGTTAAAGTAACTTGCATTAGGGGTGCAAAAGGTTAGTGGACATGCCCATTTTGCCTCTTGGGTATTTTGTATAGTTTGTTCCTTAGAGTCTTAGTTAGTCTTACCTTTGGTAGTGATTGTTTGTCCATGTGACTACACTAGATACTTAAGTTTAAATTATTTTCTTAGGGATCTGAGAAATGCTGAAAAGCTACCCTAGACTGGTGCATTTAGATGTACATAGCTTGACACAGGACAGAAACGTTGCTTCAACATCACCCTTAGGCACTGGAGCAGAGTGATTTAGACTACACTCTCTACCTATACTGTATTACGATATAACCTGTCTATTTAGCTGCTTTAACTCATTACCTGTAGGAAATTGGTCTAATAATCTAGGTAGTGTGCTTTTAGGTGCTTTAATGAGACCGATTATGATTGTTGCTATTTGTTTGATTTGCTTGTTTGCTACAGTTAAAGGTACATGAGATTAAAGAAGCTAATTGATGGAAGGGGAATTAATAGAAAGGGGGACAACACAGAATTAGAGGAGAGTCAGTATAAGCTCTATAATGAGATAAAAGAATTGGAGAATTCTAGATGCAGGATGTTGAAAACAACACATTTCTTTAGATGGTCTCAAAAGGAAGGATTCCTATGTTTGTGATGGCTATCCTAGCCATCATAGGGTGAATTTGAACAGCATTATTTAGACCAGTGTTTCACCTTTATGAATGATCGTAGATAAGCATAGCTGTGCACATTTAGAAAGAACATGTAGTTGTATTTGAGTGAATATATAGCCCATGAATTTCCATTTATTGGATATTCACTTTATGATGATGACTGCTTCTTTTTCTCTCGTCAGTAATATTATAATGTGCCTCCATTTTGATTTTCGAGCTAATGTAGCATGACATTAGACCTTAGCTGAGTGGCTCACATTGTGATAGTCTGCTGTTTCTTTCTTTCTTTGCAGGTGCGTTATTTATCAAGTCCCTCACTAACCAGAGAAAGGCTGATTATTTTGTACTACACTAATAGGCATGAAGGCAAAAAGTTGGCAGCAGATGTTGAGAAATGACAACAAGAGGAGTCTCCTATACCCGGTATGCCAGTGATGGAGCAAGGATTCGCACGTAAAGCGCCTTGCTCGCATTCAAGAACCTCGTTTAACCTGTAATATCGTTAATCAACCTGTTTGTCATTAATATTGCACTTTCACACTACACGCGGATGTCCCAGAGATGCTTGCCTATGTGTCTATTAATCGTAATGAGGCTTGCATACTACAGAATCGCTGCTTTGCAGAAATCTAGTCTGCGCATGCGTCGGTCATACCCATGTGATGTGACGCACTCGCAGTTCTGGAGGGATTTTTTCACTCATGCGCATTATAGCTAAAATGGCCGCTTTGTCTTTAACATGCTCTCCACTTGCTACTGCCGCTTTTGCTCATCTATCTATTTCTGCCTAAAGCCCTAATGCTACAGCTATTATAAAGTAAGGAGTGCAGTGTAGCTCATCATGGTGTACAGTGTATTCATTTTTTCTGTGTTTCTAATTTGTTTTCGCTTACTTTTCATGTACCGCGTATCTGTGGGCCTGGGAGTGGGGAGCCGCTCCATCTTTGAAACCCATGTCACCCCAAACACGTGATGAGGGAAAACCCACACCGCGCAGAAGCAAAACCCAGCCAGCTGGCCTATGAAGCTGAGATGCGCCTGGGAAAATCTTCCGTGCACCGAGAGAAGATTTCGGCTGTACCTAAATATGTTACATTTGTATATACTTTATGTGTGTTCTATTGTTTTACACCTTTCTCAAGCCATGGGAACTGGAATGTAAGGGGTGGGTACGAAATTTGAATATTAACTATGGGAACCCAGAATTTTAGGTGGTGACAATGACCTAACCACCTCTCCTGACCAATCCTAAGTTGGGATGCTGAAAAGCTACCCTAGACTGGTGCATTTAGATGTACATAGCTTGACACAGGACAGAAACGTTGCTTCAACATCACCCTTAGGCACTGGAGCAGAGTGATTTAGACTACACTCTCTACCTATACTGTATTACGATATAACCTGTCTATTTAGCTGCTTTAACTCATTACCTGTAGGAAATTGGTCTAATAATCTAGGTAGTGGGCTTTTAGGTGCTTTAATGAGACCGATTATGATTGTTGCTATTTGTTTGATTTGCTTGTTTGCTACAGTTAAAGGTACATGAGATTAAAGAAGCTAATTGATGGAAGGGGAATTAATAGAAAGGGGGACAACACAGAATTAGAGGAGAGTCAGTATAAGCTCTATAATGAGATAAAAGAATTGGAGAATTCTAGATGCAGGATGTTGAAAACAACACATTTCTTTAGATGGTCTCAAAAGGAAGGATTCCTATGTTTGTGATGGCTATCCTAGCCATCATAGGGTGAATTGGAACAGCATTATTTAGACCAGTGTTTCACCACTATGAATGATCGTAGATAAGCATAGCTGTGCACATTTAGAAAGAACATGTAGTTGTATTTGAGTGAATATATAGCCCATGAATTTCCATTTATTGGATATTCACTTTATGATGATGACTGCTTCTTTTTCTCTCGTCAGTAATATTATAATGTGCCTCCATTTTGATTTTCGAGCTAATGTAGCATGACATTAGACCTTAGCTGAGTGGCTCACATTGTGATAGTCTGCTGTTTCTTTCTTTCTTTGCAGGTGCGTTGTTTATCAAGTCCCTCACTAACCAGAGAAAGGCTGATCATTTTGTACTACACTAATAGGCATGAAGGCAAAAAGTTGGCAGCAGATGTTGAGAAATGACAACAAGAGGAGTCTCCTATACCCGGTATGCCAGTGATGGAGCAAGGATTCGCACGTAAAGCGCCTTGCTCACATTCAAGAACCTCGTTTAACCTGTAATATCGTTAATCAACCTGTTTGTCATTAATATTGCACTTTCACACTACACGCGGATGTCCCAGAGATGCTTGTCTATGTGTCTATTAATCGTAATGAGGCTTGCATACTACAGAATCGCTGCTTCGCAGAAATCTAGTCTGCGCATGCGTCGGTCATACCCATGTGATGTGACGCACTCGCAGTTCTGGGGGGATTTTTTCGCTCATGCGCATTATAGCTAAAATGGCCGCTTTGTCTTTAACATGCTCTCTGCTTGCTACTGCCGCTTTTGCTCATCTATCTATTTCTGCCTAAAACCCTAATGCTATAGATATTATAAAGTAAGGAGTGCAGTGTAGCTCATCATGGTGTACAGTGTATTCATTTTTTCTGTGTTTCTAATTTGTTTTCGCTTACTTTTCATGTACGCGTATCTGTGGGCCTGGGAGTGGGGAGCCGCTCCATCTTTGAAACCCATGTCACCCCAAACACCTGATGAGGGAAAACCCACACCGCGCAGAAGCAAAACCCAGCCAGCTGGCTTCCGAAGCTGAGATGCGCCTGGGAAAATCTTCTGTGCACCGAGAGAAGATTTTGGCTGTACCTAAATATGTTACATTTGTATATACTTTATGTGTGTTCTATTGTTTGACACCATTCTCAATCCATGGGAACTGGAATGTAAGGGGTGGGTACGAAATTTGAATATTAACTATGGCAACCCAGAATTTTAGGTGGTGACAATGACTTAACCACCTCTCCTGACCAATCCTAAGTTGGGATCCTGTCACTTGCAACAATTGTGGGTGGCCAAGGGACCCGAAAATGGTATAACTAGCCTAGTTTTAGCTAGAGAAATTGTCTGACTTGTCCGAGTAGCTGACCTGTCACCGACCCTATGAACTCTATAGGTGATTCATACAGAGAGCTGCGGAGCACTCTGTCCGAAATTTTCCACAAACTCCAAGGGGTGGAAATAGTCTTAAGTGCTGGCGAAGCACTTTGCTGGGAGATTCGAGAACCCAATCGGGGTTACTGGCGGATTAAGTGCAGAGAAGGAGTAGCGCAGGCGTTGCATCCGAAGCTGCAGGTGTTGGTCGTGCCCTTTGGTGAGCCCAGACCTGACCCAAATCCTGAGGGGTATCCTGTCCTGATTGTCCGTGAGCTGTACCTGCTCGCCTACTGGCATCCTAAGTCCTTGAGGGTCCTTGTCCTCGCCTTTTCCCAACTGACCCGTGGCCAGGGTTAGTCCTCATTCCTGTCCTAGGTAAATATAATTGTGGGTGTCCGTCTATCTATTCTTTTTCCTTCTTCTCTTTAATAAAGCATCCTTGCCCATGGTATTCTCTCTGTCATCTCCAAAAGACTTATGTGCAAATTGTTTGTTAGCTATGTTCCAATCTTTCCCTTACCTGTAGGACAATATTGAAACTGTTGTACTTAATTAGAGTGATCCAATTTACTTGTGTTTAGAATCTAGGTTTGAATTAGCAGTTAGACTAGGATCAGTTTGAATCACTTGTAGGACTTTAGACAATTCACTGACCAATGTGTTTTAACTCACCTACCTTAGTATAAGCCTGAAACTGAATAGTATGTTCCCCGTTTCCCTCACCCGGTAGTATTTTTCACTCGCACTCAATGGTGCTTGCCCTCATTCACAGTTACATTGTAGTCATAATCCTGATTATTGATATTTTGATCTGTATTAGCCTTATTCTTATGTCATTCTGATTTTAAACTTACTATATAAAATCTTTAAAACCCTTCAGGTGTCTGTGGTCATTAAACAAGGTATAAAGTATGATTAAATGTATAAAGTATTAAGTATCTTCTTATCTCTTGTCCACTGCTAGCTCCTGATCCATCAGGAAAATAGGTGCCTGTGGTAAGTCAGGTATCCTGGTAATAGTGTTAAGGAGAACACATAGAATTACTGATGGTGGTGTCTTAAACACGTCATGGGCCCAAGTGCGTGAAACCTGGTAATATAAAGAGTCGGGCGACCTGCGCGCTCTATCAGTAATTTTCTGGTAGCATAGATATGGTTAGGACTAGTTAAGATAGGTAGATAAGATAGTTTTTAGGAACTGTGAGAAAAATAAAATGTGCTGCTAAAATTTATTGCTGCTAAAATAAGTTTTATTATTGCATTTAAATGTTATAAAAGGTTTGAAATAAGATTTATGAATTGCTGCTATTATTGTATGTTATTAACATAATTGTCCATGATTGTTTCATGTTGTGGGAATCCCCGGGGAAATAAAATAGCAAGTGGTGAGTAGAATACACTTGGCTGTGAGGTCACTGGCTAGGAAGAAGATTAGTGCATGGTTAGGCAGAACTGGAAGCGCTAATTAGGATTTTTTCCTGAATGAATTATTGAATACATGATAGCTACGAGTCCACTGTAGAAACTCCCGTTGTGATATCACCTAGTAAGGGTCACATGCGGAAGGAGTAATAGGTTCTTCGGAGCTTGAATGATAGAAGTGATGAAAGTTTGACTTAGTATATATCCCGGAAAGAAGTGGATGAGTCAAAGGAGTAGCAGGTTCTCTAATGCTTTTGAGAGAGGATAGGCAGAAGAGATCTATCCGTAGTGAATGAAAAGTAGACAGAAGTGGTTTACTTGCAGTAAGAGAAAACCCCTTTTTCTGTTTAAAACCCTCAAGCACAGTTGCGAATGTTATACGTTGTTAACTAAACTGAGCACTTGCTTTTTTAAGAAAAAATCAAAGTTTCTGTTACCTTGTGAAGGAGGGAGTCGGTCGCAAGGCTGCACTGACGTCACTCCGTGCCGCGGTGGTATTGGTTGAGCCAGCGGGTGTGTAGCAAAGCTAAGAATCGTAAGGGAGGGGTGAGCGCCGAAGAGTGAGACCGCGTCTCACGAAGGGGCCGCGCACCCATTGGTCAAGAGTGTTTGCAACCTCTGTGCTGATTGGTTGCTGTGAATTAAAAGACGCGCTAGCATTGGAAGCACCTTAGTAAACAAAATGAATCAATCCGAGCTTGAAGATAGTTTGGAGAGGTGTATTTGGTATCCTGAATTTTTACCTGATCCAAAGAATCTAGGTTTTCATAAGGAGCAAATGCTAAGAGGTAGACCTTACAATATGTACGGAGGAAAGAGAAAATTGACCATTGCTGAAAAGATTAAAAATTATTTCAAGAAAGACAAGCCCATTAGAACTAGAGAGGGTGTGATCATTCCACCACCTAATACTCCCGCATCGTTTATGATGTTTGACAAAGGGTATCATACCTGTGTGTGGTTGGAAAATTGAGTAAAGTATACTGAAGATGACGGAGTCCTAGCATTTCCCCTCGATGGTACCTTTAATGGTAGAATCCTGTTTAACTTGAGGACCCGAATGAATGAATTACACCCCCGACCCAGATTAACGCAATATGAAGCTTTAGAGGAATGGGAAATTGAGGCTCTAGAGCGAGACAGACCCCGAATGGATAAGGGGGTGAGCAAATGGTATCCAAAATTGCAGCGGGAAACAAAAGAGAAAAAGATGAAACAGTGGAGACAGAATATGATGGTTGAGGGGCTATTTCCAATGTTTGGGGTAACTGAACAAGAGGGAGGAAAGAGGACAGAGAAATGACGACATTTAATGGCTATGGGGGATTCGGAGGATGAATACCTGGAGGATTTGTTAGTGTTAATGAAAAATCCACCTCCTGATGCTGAAGAGTCTGGGTCCCTAAGCTCGAAAAATCCGTTTCTCCGACATCCTAGAAATAGAAGGGCCAGTGAGACAGATGTAGTCGGTACTGGTAGCAAACCCAGTGATAGTGACGGATTTTGCAGACCTGGCACAGCGGTCCCAAATTACCGACCCTTTGGTGATGACAGACCAAGTTTGTCAATCCCAACTGCCCCGAGTATATACCCTCCATTAGTACCCCAAGGAATGCATGACAACTCTATGGAAAGGGTTTTACGGGAACAAGAAAGGGAAGCATTGATTAAACAGCTAAATGAACTTATTCAGACTATAGCTCAGATAAATCCAAGTCCTGAAGCCCTGACAATCCCAGTAACTATTGGTCCTGTTGTTCCTCTTTATGGGGATAGACAGGCTAGCCCAAGAACTCCAGTTATTACACCAGTTGTAGCCCCACCTAGAAATGAGCCGCTCATAATTGATGATCAGGCAAGCGAATGTGAGTCCGTGATTTCCCTGATGGATCTGCCCATAAGGGAACCTGGAACCAGTGAACCTCGGTCGGGAAAGCAGAGTAGGGCTAAAGAAGTCCTAATTGAAACCGCTTCAGGGACTCGTAGTGCCACAGTAGTAACTCCGGAGGAACTGGATCGATGGACCCGAGAAATAGAAAAGGAAACTCCTCAGCCCAAACCTTTAGATATCTATAAACTGAGGATAGAAATGGAGGAACTAATGGCCGGAAATGTGGGATTAGACAGATTGAATACTCTTAGTGAGGAGGAGTTGCTGTTTATCAGCAAAAGCCTTACCCGGAACACCAGAGTGTTCCATGAAAAATTAATGGACACAGCTACGAATATGGGAATAGATGTTAGTCGATCCAAGGTATTACAGAAGATACAGATAAAAGAATTGCTGAACATACTGCAGAAAGGGGGAGATCTAGACAAATGGAAAGCCAGGTGGGCAAAGAAAAAGGAAGACAGTAAGGCCAAACCAAAGACTTCCGAATATGTTCTAAAAGAAGTGGGCAAGGCAGAAAATCTGTATCCCATGAGAGAGGTACCAGGTGGGAAATATGTACATGTCCCATGGTCCCGACAGGATATTGTGTCTTTTACCAATGATTTCCCAAAATTAAGTGAGAAACCAGTAGAATGGTATAGGCAGGTTGAGCGATTTGTGAAGGTTCAAAAATGTCTCCTGAAGGACCTGGATGGGTTCTTTGACATTGTAGTTCCTGTAGACTTGTGGACAGAATGTAAAATTGCAGTCGATTGGCCTAGTGAAGAATATGAGAGAGACTCCAAAACCGGAGCTCCTTCACCAGATGTAATGAGAAAGTATGATAAAGTCATACAATATCTAAAAGAGAAAGTGCCCGCAAAGGAAACCGATTGGACCCGAATAGATTGAACTACCCAAAACCGTGATGAAACAGTGCACTCCTATTATGAACGATTATTGCAGGTATTCAAGACCTACAGTGGAATCGATAATATTGAAATGAAGGATATGACCCATTTCATTTATCGATTCGTGTTGGGTTTGAGACCTGAAATATCCCAGTGGATCAGAGATAATAAAATCTGTTGGCAGGGCAAACCCATAGATGAGGTCCTCAAGTACGCAAAGTATTGTGAGGATGAGTTGGAGAACAAAAGGAAAGCCCTGAAGGAGAAGGTTATGTGGGCACAAGTAAAATTGGCTGAACAACAAGAGAAACAGTTAAGTAAAATGAATAATAATACTCAAAACACTACTTCTGGGGGAGGAGGGAAGCCCCGAGTAAAAATGAGTAAAGAAGAGGCTAAGAAAAAGTTCCCCTGTCACGGGTGCGGTCAGATAGGGCACTGGAGAGACGAGTGTCCACATTTGCAGGCTGGTAATGCCCCCATAAATGGTTTAAATCCACAGGTGCAGAAAGAGGGGCCACGAAAGAACCAGCAGCAGGTAAAACAGCATCCGTTGCCTTGAGCTCCTAGACCTAATTATAAGAATCAGACTCAAGAGGAGGAGCTTCGCGGTCGACCAAGATGGGAGCGTGAGCTCGGAGCTCCGAAGACCTCCCGATCCTCCGCAATGATCCTGCCACCTATCCTGTCCCACGACGGTGGGAATCATCAGCTAAGCCGGTGCTGAAGCGGCGCCCATTCCCAGATCGAAAATCCAATCTTCCTGGACTGAGCTATGCCGGCGTGAAGTTTGCGGACCCTATCTGCGCCATTGGCTGACACCGTTGGGTCCGAGAGGTGGCCTGCCACGGGACACCCTGTACGGGCCTATCGCACTCACTGGATCAGCTGGCCCGGGCAGTCTTCGTTGCACTCTCCCTCTGGTTGTACTTGGGGCTCTTATTGTCGTATCTCTCGTGCCGACTGGAGGTGCGCTTGGTGACCTTCCCCTCCCCCGGACTATCCTGCCATTGCATTTCAATATGGCGGGCAAAGGGGACTCGGACAAAGGAAAGCCTCCAAGGGTCAGTAGGAAGCCGACCCAGTCCCAATCTACTATCCCAGAACGATTCTCTCAATCAAAGGGGTCGCCGGTTATGACGGGTCGAACTAAAGACTCGTTGCGGGACGTGTCCCCTGAGGATCCTGAATTTACACTTCGGGACGGATTGGGTGCCATTGCTGGCGTGAAGGCTGAGATGCATAGTCTACACGAGGCGCTGTCCAGCAAAGTGGATACCCTAAAGATCGAACTTAATCTCATCAGAGCCGATCTTGGCAAGACAAATGACAAGGTGAAGTCGCTGGACCTCAAAACGTCGAGCTTAACTAACGACATGTCGGACGTAGAGACTGAGGTCCGGGACCTAAAGATGGCTAATGGGCTGCTTGCACGCCGACTTGACGAATTTGAGGGGCGGGCACGGCGCCAGAATGTCCGCATCACGGGAGTGCCGGAGAGAGCCGAGGAAGAGTCGGTGGAACTCTTTGTGGAGGACTTGGTGGTCAAGAACTTGATGCCGGGAGGTCTGAGCAAGTTTTTCTCAGTTGAGAGGGCACACAGGATCCCGGGTGGCCCACCGAAGTCGGGTGCATCCCCTCGCCCCATCATTGCGAGACTTTTTAATTATAGGGACCGAGACGCTATTTTGCAGGCATCGAGGAGCGCTGGCCCGCTACGATTCCAGAACGCAGACATTAACTTTTTCCCTGACTTTACACAGGCCGTCCAGAAACGCCGGCAAAGTTTCAATGGTGTGAAGCGGCGGCTTAGGGAGTTGGGGATGCGCTACTCCACGCTCTATCCTGCAAAACTTCGCATCGAGCATGGTAACCGAACGATGTTTTTTGACCTTCCAGATGCGGCAGGGGACTGTTTGGACACTTTGCCTCAACAACGGACCGAACCAGATGATCAGACGGAAGATGCAGCAGGAGGATCAGGTTCCCGGGAATGAAAATTTTGCCTGTGACTTTTTTCTAGTGGGGGGTAGCTGCGGCTGGCATCGACTCTGAATACTGCTTCCTTTTCTTATCACTTCTGCACTTTTGATATGGAGGGTGACGGGGGGGGGATAGGATGTCTCTTTTCTCCTCTAGGGGCTTTTTGTAGGTTAGTTTAAGGGGCGACAGGCACACTGCTAGTTGGTGTGGCTTCGAGTCTAATGCAGGGGTGCAGGGTGGGGGGTTGTTGGGACGTGTGTTCACTGTTTGTTCTATTCTTTCTAAACTCTTCATGGCTGGGGTTTTATTGTTCTGGTGCTCTTGGCTTGTGGGCTGCATTCCGGGGGGGGGTTGGTGGGGTGGGGCGTCCTTGATGATGGGGGGTAAATCATTGAATTTGTTGAGTTGGAACGTCAATGGGTTGGGAGATCGCATTATCAACTGCTCATTTTCCCATGGCATCGTCCCCGACAGCTGGAAGAGTGCGGTGGTCAAAGCACTCATAAAAAAACCCCAGCTGGACCCAGCGGACTTAACCAACTATAGGCCAATATCCCTACTCCCTGGCATTAGTAAAGTCACCGAGAAATTGGTAAATTCCCAATTATCTCAGTTCCTGGAAACAAACAAACTGCTCAGACAATCCCAGACTGGATTTCGCCCAGGCCACGGAACGGACACCGCCCTGCTTGCGGTGATTGAAGAGGCAAGGGGCTTACTAGATTCAGGAGGATCAGTGGCAGTGATCCTCCTGGATCTAAGTGCAGCCTTCGATACGGTCAACCACCGTGTCCTTCTGAGCAGACTGGCGAAAGCAGGACTTACCGGGACAGCTATCGGATGGATCGAATCCTATCTTACAGGACGCACCTTTCAAGTCTGGGATGACAGTCACCACTCATCCACCCTCCCACTCACTAGCGGCGTCCCCCAGGGCTCTTCCCTAAGCCCCACGCTTTTTAATGTCTATATGGCCCCCCTCGAGGACGTGGTAACACCATTTAACATCAAAATGGTGAGCTACGCCGATGATACCCAACTAGTCGTCTCACTGTCCCAGCTGATTGACCATCCTGAAAACCTGACTAACTGCCTCATAAACATCCACAACTGGATGAACGAATCATCTTTGAAATTGAATGGGACAAAGACGGAGGTAATGTTACTAGGCAAGCAATGGACAACTATCCCCTCCACGATATGGCCCGATGTGTTCGGTGAAATCCCACCCCCAAAATCTGAAATCAAGACTCTCGGGGTGTGGCTAGAGCCACAACTCACGATGAAGACCCAGGCAACCAAAACCTCGGGCACATGTTTTGGGCTCATGCATAAGACTCGTAAAATCCTGCCCTTACTTCCACCTACGTCCAGAAAGCTCCTCATCCAGGGCCTAGTGCTGTCCCGCTTAGACTACAGCAATCTAGTCTATCTGGGAGCCCCCGAGGCTACCATCTCGAAACTCCAGCGGACACAGAACGCGGCAGCACGTTTGATCACCAACACCCCCTCTAGAACATCTGCCAAGCCAGCCCTTAAAAGCCTGCACTGGCTCCCTGTTCGCCAAAGGGTGCACTTTAAAGCAATGTGTATCACACACAAGCTCTACAACGGTTCAGGCCCAGCGATCCTCAGCAACATGATTACACCCTATACAGCTACCAGAGTGCTACGATCGCAAAATGAGAACCGAGTTCACATTCCCAGATTCAAAAAAGTCCGTACGGGAGGCCGTCAATTCTCCGTCCAGGCGGCCAAAGGCTGGAACGCACTACCTCTGGCCCTCAGATTGGAATCCAATTTCCTCGCGTTCCGAAAAAAACTTAAGACCCATCTGTTTCCCAAGTAACACCCTCCGACTATCTCCCGTCTCAACAGGTTCAAGTTACATAGCGCGGGGATACCTTTGGGTCACCAGGCGCTGTAGAAATCGCTAAAATAAAAAATTAAAAAAAATTAAACGTGGTGTTGTTCTGCAATTGCTTAAACGCTGTGCCCCAGATGTCGTTCTTTTACAGGAAACTCATCTTGTTGGTAACACCTGTAGGGCTCTGAATAGGAGAGGGTTTAAAATGGTGGCCCATTCTGGGTTCTCTACGGGGTCCCGTGGGGTGGGCATCATGGTGCGCATGTCCCTTCCTCTAGAGGTGGAGTCTACCTTGGTTGATGATAGGGGCCGATACGTGGCAGTGGTGTGCAGGTGGGAGGGGCGCACTTTGGTTTTGGTTTCGGTATACGTCCCCCCGGGGCTGCAAACATCCACTTTTCAAGACCTTGGTGGCGCCATTTTAGGTCTCCCGGAGGGACTGCTGATTCTGGGGGGGGACTTTAATTCTGTGGTTTCAGGTGAATTGGATCGTTTCCCATCCAGAGATTTACGTAGTGCACAGTCCTGGCTCCCAGACTTCATTGCTACCATGGGCATGGTTGACTGTTGGCGACTTTTGCATCCCGCTCAGAGACAATACACTTTCCACTCGGGGGCTCACGGCAGTCTTTCCCGTATTGACTATGTCCTGACCCCCGCAGCCCAGGCGCAGTCGGTTTCTAGCGCTCGTCTTATGGCCAGGGGTATTTCTGACCACTCTCCGGTCTGGGTGTCTTTCGATTTTCACATCACGGCGACGTCGAGAGTAGCACCTATTAACCCCTGGTATTTTCGCAACCCCAAGACCCGCGATCTCCTAGCGAGGTCTATTGAGCTGTATTTTGCTGAAAACTCGGGCTCCGTCGACTCAGCCGTCTCTCTTTGGGAGGCCTTTAAAACTGTTCTCAGAGGAGAAGCCTTCTCCTTGATAGCCGAGGCGCGCAGACGACGGGATGAAGACTTGGTTCGGCTGGAGTCGGATATTGCTGATCTGAATTCCCAGCTGGCCCTGGGTCCGACTCCGGATTTGCTCCATGCTCTTGCCCTGAAGCAGTTGGAATTTAGGGCCACTGCTACTGACGCAGCTAAGGCGATGAGCAGGGAACAGCAAGGCAGGCTCTATGACGCTGGGGATAAGGCGGGTAAGCTTCTTGCATGGCTGGATAAGAAGGAACTGGCGTCCCGAGTGGTACCGGAAATCCTGGGCGACGACGGCCTGGTCGTCACTGACCCTGCTGCCATTGCTGAGACGCTCGCAGACTACTTTGAGACTGTCTACACGTCCGTTTCCGCCCTGTCCGAATCTGACTCGGCCTCTTTTCTGGAAGAGATCGAGCTCCCTTGTTTGTCTGATGCTGAGCGGGAAGATATGGATCGGGGCATGACGGTTGACGAGGTGGCACTGGCGATCAGGTCGCTGCGCTCTGGGAAAGCACCGGGACCCAATGGCATTCCGGTGGAGTTGTATAAGCTCAAGGCCGATACCGTCGCTGCACCTCTGAGGGATATGTTCCTGGTGGCCCGTGAGGCCGGCGAGCTCCCGCTTGACCAACGTCTGGCCACTATTGTGGTCATTCACAAAGAAGGGAAACCTCGAGACCTGTGCCGATCGTACCGTCCTATTTCCCTGTTGAACGCCGAGCCGAAAATCTTGGCGAAGCTACTTGCTAATCGGCTGGTGGGAGTGATCGCGGACTTGGTTCACCCAGACCAGTCCGGTTTCATCCCACATCGTAACACGGCCCTTAATCTTCGTAGGCTCCACGCGATAATGGCTTGGGCACATTTGCTCGCAGAACCTACGGTTCTTGCCTCGCTTGACGCAACAATGGTGTTCGACTCGTTTGAGTGGAACTACCTCTGGGCTGTGCTTGCTAAATTCGGGTTTGGACCTGACTACATCGGCTGGGTCCGGCTCCTCTATTCTTCCCCGCTTGCCAATGTGACGGTGAACGGTCGTCTGTCTGCCTCGTTCGCTTTACGCAAGGGTACTAGACAGGGCTGCCCGCTGTCGCTGCTCCTGTTTGCTCTAGCACTTGAGCCGTTGGCTGCGTGGATCCGGGCTCATGCCGACGTTGCAGGTATCACGTGGTCGCCGGGCTTTGAGGATCGAATATCGCTCTATGCCGACGACATCCTTTTATATCTTACCTCTCCCTGCCGGTCCTTGATTGTGGCGTTTGATGTACTGGGCACTTTTGGTGGTTACTCGGGCCTGGTCATCAATCGGTCCAAGTCCTCCCTCTATGTGCTGTGTGGTGACACTCCGCGCCTCCCTCGCGGTTGCACTATACAGATTTCGCAACAGGGATTCAAGTACCTGGGCATTTATATTTCAAAGGATGCCCGTGCTCGTTACGCTAATAACTTACTCCCTGCTCTGGCGCGGCTGCGGAGAGACGTGGAGGGCTGGAAGAGATTGCCAATATCCCTGCTGGGCCGGGCGGCATTGTTTAAAATGATGTCCCTGCCGCGGTTCCTCTATGCGCTTCAGAACACACAATACCCAGTGCCGGCCAAATACTTCGGAGAGGTTGAGAGCCTGCAGCGTAACCTGTTGTGGGATGGTAGGCCGCGGATCTCTATTACCAAGCTAACTATACCGTGGTACGATGGAGGCATCGCCTTGCCTGACATACGCCGCTACTACTGGGCGTCTCAGCTGGCGGCAGTTAACCACGGTTTTTATGGACCGGCAGTTAATCCTGGATATGCCATGGATCGCTGGCTCGTGAATGATGGGAATTACTACAGGGCATTGTACTCTGGGTCTCTGGATCGGAAACTAACTGGACCCACTAGGACGGCGGTGCACCTGTGGAGGGCGGTGACCAAAACTCTGGGTTGGCAGGGCAAACTCACCATGGCTACTCCCTTATACGATTCTGACCTGCTTGGGAAACTGTGGCATTCCAGGGGGTTCGACAGTTGGGATCTCATTGGTATCTCTAAGGTTGTAGATATGATGGCTAGGGGGGAGATTAAATCTTTTGAGGCACTGCAGGCTGAGTTTCAATTGGGTAAAACGGAATACTTCCGTTATGCACAGCTTCGGCATGCTCTCACATCTTCTATGCCCGTGGGAGAGAAAGTGCCTGAATCATCTCCGCTGGAAGATAGGGTACTGGACGGCCATATGCCGGATAGCGCCATCTCCTTGATCTATAAAAAGCTTATTAATGCGCGGACAGCCCTGCTGGTGAAACTGAGAGACCTCTGGGTGAATGACGGAATTGAGATGGATGAGGAGGAGTGGCAGTCCGCGGTTTCTTCCCCTAAGGAGGTGGCGATCTCGGCCAGGCTGAGACTCGTTCAGTTGAAGATACTCCACAGGGTTTATATCACAGGCCCAAGGCTGATACACATGGGGCTCTCTCAGGATGGACTATGCAGGAGAGGGTGTGGCGTAGTGGCAACCTTTATGCACATACTCTGGGAGTGTCCTGCAGTTGCCTCGTATTGGGGACGTGTGCATGAGGTAATGAGAGCTGTGACAGGTGTGACCCTGCATGCGGAGGCCCGGCGCTGCCTTTTGAACGTGTGGGGGCCGACTGATTACAATATGGCTCAGACCCGTTGGATCACCCTGGGCAATATGCTAGCTAAAAGAGACATTGCCCAGAAATGGGGTGCTTCCACGTCCCCCACTGTCGGCCTGTGGAAAACCAATATGGATTGGTGCATGCTCCGTGAAAAGACTGTTTACATGGCTCGGGGCAAGCCCAAAATGTGGGGGTCGATCTGGGGAGCGTGGAACTCGTATAGGGGAGACATCTGTGCGCCCCCTGAGATGGCACAGCCTGAGGTGCGCCTTTCTCCGTAGTTCCCCCTTCCCAGGGTTCCAAGTGTTGTATCCTGATTCGCTGCTCTCCGTCCATCTGACTGTCGTGCATCCTGTTGTTAGTGGGATGTACGGCCCCGCCCCCCGTGATATGTGCCTAGAATGTCCTTTTTTACCCTCAGCCTTGTTTTTCCTTTCACTTTCTTCTTTCTGTTTCTTCCTCTCTTTCTTTCTCTACTTCTCAATTCTTGACTCTGGTTATATTTATTGTTATTTTAGTATTCTCTATCGTAAAATTAAACCTGACCACTCCTGTGCTTTGTTTTTGTACATGTTTCCGATTTGAAATAAGATGCTGCCTGGCCTCCGGGATGTACGGCTGAATAGCGGTGTACTTGTTTTGATAAATAAAGGTTTTCCAATAAAAAAAAAAAAAAAAAAGAATCAGACTCAACAGAATGAGGGGGTCGAGGTATGGGAAGGAGGAGATGAGAGAAATGCAGCAACTTCGCAATTCCTGTTAAATGATACATTCCTTTGTGATGAACGATACTGACGGGGCCTGAGAGGGGAGGGCGAGGAGTGCGTGCTTGGCGCCTCCTTACCGGTAGACCAGACAGGGCCATACATTGAAGGAAAGGTTGAAGGAAATGATGTCACCTTTCTGTTGGACACTGGTGCTACCCGTTGTACTGTAAGAACAGTGGACGTTCCAAACCTACCCCTCTCGGGAGAAGCCATCCAAGTAGTGGGTGTGTCAAATCAGATAATCAGTACTCCAGTAACTGAACCAATGGAGATTTCTATAGGGAACTTCAAAGAAATGCACAGATTTGTTGTCTGTGACTCTAGTCCAGTGAATCTACTGGGACGTGATTTGTTGTGCAAAATGAACTGCACCATCTTTTGCACACCAAAAGGCGTCAAAATTCAGACCCCAGATGAAGACGGATTGTACAAACTGATGTTGCTAAGGCCCGATACAGAAATTAAGACACTGACGATACAGGGCTTACCTGAAGAGCTCCAACAAAATGTGTGGGATTTCACTGGGAAAGATGTAGGATTAATGGCAAATGTAGACCCAGTTAAAATAGCCATTAAAACAAATGCTGTATACCCGAAAACCAGACAGTATAAAATGAGTGCAGAAGTGAAAGCTGGAGTTGCAATTGAAGTAAAAAGGTTGCTAGAGTCAAACATAATACAGGAAGTAATGAGCAGTCCTTGTAATTCACCCATAATTGGAATTAAAAAGCCTAGAGGAAAATACAGGGTAGTACAGGACCTGCGAAAGGTAAACCAGATTGTTGTACCTTGCTGTCCTATTGTGCCGAACCCTGCAGTGATTTTGTACCAGATTACATGGAATGCGGAATGGTTTACCGTTATTGATTTCTGTCACGCATTCTTCTCCATCCCATTGCATCCAGACAGCAAATTTCTTTTCTCTTTTGAGTTCTACAGTCATGTCTACGTCTGGAATCGTGTCCCTCAAGGGTACACAGAAAGTCCTTCGATTTTCAATCAGATTTTAAAAAGATGCCTTGAATCACTAATTCTGCCAAAAGAATCAGTTTTGGTCCAGTACATAGACGACCTTCTGGTGGCATCTAAAAGTCGAAACGACTGTGTTACTGATACCATTGCCTTATTGAATCATCTAGGCAGGGGAGGACATAAAGTATCACCTGACAAATTGCAATTCTGCAAAAACTCAGTGAAATATCTGGGGCACCAGATAGAAAAAGGTATCCGAGGGGTCACTTCAGAAAGAATTAGAATAATTCGAGATATGGAGTTACCTAGAACCCAGAAAGAAGTCAGAATGTTCCTAGGAGTGGTAGGATACTGCAGACAGTGGATTGTGGGATTTGCTGTATTAGCAAAACCATTCATAAAGATGACCAAGAAAGGAGTACAAGATCCAGTTACATGGGATGACGAAAGCATGACAGCCTGGATAAAATTACGGAACTGTCTGTGTTCAGCTCCTGCATTAGGAATGCCTGATTATTCCAAGAACTTTGAATTGTTTTGTGATACACGAGACAATTGTGCCCTCTCAGTCCTAGCACAAGAGCATGGTCTGACCAGACGTCCAGTGGCTTATTTTTCGGCTACTTTAGATCCAGTGGCTGCTGGATTACCTGGATGCCTGAAAGCTGTAGCTGCAACGTGCACTAGTCGAGAATAGAGTGAAAACATTGTTATGGAACATCCTGTAACTGTATATGTTCCACATTCAGTTGTGATCCTGCTGACCCGAACTAAGACCCAATATCTCACACCCAGTCGGCTGACTAAGTATGAGAGAATTCTTATAGGTGCAGAAAATGTGATAATTTCCCGATGTAATATTCTGAACCCTGCAACCTTATTACCAAACACCCAAAGCGCAGACTTTGAGGGTGATATGGAGCATAACTGCATTGACTTAACTGAATTTAGCACCAAGCCACGTCCTGATATAAAAGAAACAGCCTTACCTGTAGAGGACCTTGTGATGTTTTTGGATGGCTCCTGTTTAAGACATGAGGATGGAGGTCTGAGTGCTGCCTATGCGGTAGTCACTCTAGAAACTACCCTAGAGGCATCTTACTTAAGCGAAATAAAATCTGCCCAAGTAGCTGAGTTAATCGCATTGGCACGAGCATGTAAACAAGGGAACAATAAGAGAGTAACCATATACACTGACAGTCAATATGGTTACGGGGTTGTGCATGACTTCGGCCAGCTATGGTTGCAAAGAAAATTCATGACTTCCTCGGGTACCCCTATCAGAAATGGAAAAGTGGTACAGAATCTACTGGAAGCAATCCAGTTGCCCAAAGAATTGGCGGTGGTCAAGTGTGCTGCTCACAAATCTGGCCATGACGATGTGACAGCCGGAAATCGATATGCTGACCAAATTGCCCAATATTGTGGCCAATACAAAATGTCCCTAAAGGTCAAATTGTGGGGAGGCGGAAACAGCTGCCAACTTATGGTTTTTGAGAATGTATCTACTTGGAGGGAACTGAAAGAGTTGCAGCAAGCAGCAGAGGAGGAGGACAAGGAGAGATGGGAGACAGATGGATGTCAACCCAGGGACAGGGATGGTGTTATTGTTAATGAGAAGGGTATGCCTGTATTGCCAGATAGTGTGGTTGCTCCAATGGCCAGATTGATACATGGAGACACACACATAGGGAGGGATGCAATGTGCCGTATGTTCCAAGAAGTGTTTTACAATTCGAAGTTCAGAAACATTGTGGAGACACTTTGCCAGAGGTGCTTGGTTTGTCAGCAATTTAACCCAGGGAAAAGAACAGTAGTGGACCAGAGTGCGATTGGAAAGGCAGAAGGTCCCTTTATCAGACTACAGGCTGACTTTATTCAGTTACCCATGTGCAAAGGATATAGGTATGTCCTAGTTATAGTCTGCCTATTCTCAAGGTGGGTGGAGGCCTACCCAGCAAAGAAAAATGATGCCATTACTGTAGCCAAATTGTTACTAAGGGAACTAATACCTAGGTATGGTTTTCCAGAGACAATTGAAACAGACAGAGGTGGGCATTTTGCCAACAAAATCCTAGCTGAACTCTATAAAGCATTCAAGATTGAGCCAAAACTACACTGTGCATATCATCCAGAGGCTTCTGGAGTAGTCGAACAGGTGAATGGCACTATAAAATCAAGATTGGCAAAAATGTGTAATTCTACAAGATTGAACTGGATAGAAGCCTTGCCCCTTGTCCTGATGGGATTGAGAAGCATTCCAAACCGAAAGACAGGCCTGAGTCCCCATGAGATACTAATGGGAAGAGTGATGCGACAGGCATGGGTACCTGGACACAAACTGCTAAGTATTTCTGATGATTTGGTACTAGAATACTGCAGGCAGCTGGGTGACCAAGTGTGTTCTATCTCTCACCAGATTGGGGAGGACGCCGTCACCTGGCCTACAACTCCAGCCCATAAACTGAAACCTGGTGATTGGGTTGTGTTGAAGAAACACACTCGGAAGAGTTGCCTCGGACCAAAGTGGGGAAAACCGAGGCAAGTGATCCTTGTGACTACAACTGCAGTAAAGTGCGCAGGCATGCCGAAGTGGATCCATGCCAGCCATACCAAGCGGGTAACCGGAGAAGAAGCGACTAAAGCTGAAGGTGGTGCAGCTGAGGAGTCTCCAGATGAGGGTCCGGATCTAGCTGATGTCATACTACCGAGCACCAGTCAAGATGAATGGTTCCCAGCAGACGATCTGATTCTTGATCCAATAAGAACCAGAAAGTATTCCTACTTAGATAGAGAGTGGGATAGTGAGGATGAGACAGGAATAGAAGGAGAAGATCAGGTTAACGAGAATCACATCAGACCTGATCAGGAAGGAGGTCAAGTAGGGACAGACCAAGTTATCGACACACCTCCAAAGATTTCAGAAACTGAAAAGGGACAGATAATAATTAGGGCTGAAGTTCATGCGGAAGAAAATTAAGGGTTCGAAGTGCATGAACAGGAACAGATAGAAATAGACGAACGTGTTCAGGAGGCAGAGCCTGAAATAGTTGAAAATCAAAGACAAATCCAAATTATACCTGAACAAGGCCAGCTTGGAAACCAGGCAGAAGAAACTGAAGAAAGACCTGGGACTAGTCAGACAGGAAGGGAAAAAGATATCATCAAAGTAACAGTGCCGCAACTAAACGAAAATAAAAGGGCTCGTGAGGAGGGCCAAACTACAGTGACAGCTAAAAGGCTCAAGAAGAAAAGTGTACCTAGATACATAAAACGACTGAAACTAAGATTAAAGACTGTAGAGGAGAAATTAGAAGACCGAAAAAGGGCTGCCAGTGAAAGACAGAATACCGGAACTCAGCCAAACAGACGCAGTACCCGAATAAAAAGACAAAACAAAAATTATCGGAGTCCTGAATGGACTTACTTGGTGTTGGAAGAAATTGATGATCCCGAAATAAGCGATAAAAGTGACCAAGATTCGATTGCTGATCAGAGTTCTGAAGAAGAAGACCCAACTTGAAAGTGAAACTGCGTAAGCCTCTTGTGTAAAGAAACAAAGAGGGGTTGGAAAGCCACTTGTGAAGCCAAAAATGTCTGATTCAAATGTGAATGGAAGACCTAGAGGAAACTGTTGTAAAACATGCTGTAAAATATGCTTATGTAGCGTAGCAATAGTACTGATAGTATGGGTAGGACTAACAGTCTTTATAACTTTTATGATAAGTAAAGATACTAACTTGTACCCTACTAAATCAGTGACGCCAGACACAGAAGTTGTACAAACCGAAGAAACACCACGAAGTGTAGAAAGACGTGAAAATGCCGTTAGCATGAAACAAACTAGACCTGACTTAGATCCATCAGATGAGGAAGGACTACATTTTCACCAAATCAAAAACAGAACACATTTAAATGTCTTTGCAAACCTTTAAGTGCATTATGTAGAAGCCATGGAAATAGAAGATTGTTATGTCTGCATGAAAATACCTACTTCTGTAGCTGAAGGTGTGACCTATCACCATCTACCCCTGAGCTATGGAATGTCCTGTAGTATATTAGCAAGCTTATTTTACAGAAGTACCTTGCAGTACTACTACTCAAACACTGACGTAATCTTTTCTGAACTTCCTATTCGGGGAAACTTGAACATTGTACATGTTAGAAGCGAAGTGACTCGTTACATGGGGGAATACTTCCTGACTATAGGTGACATAGATTTGAATGAAGCACGCAGAGATAATTTGACTTGCTCATTACATGAGCAAGAGAAAATGTTTTTGAAAATGGCAGAAAAGAGAAGGGAGAGTTTCCAGAGAAAGGCAAATGAGAAGAGACAGAAAACTCCTAAATGGGCTGAAAACATAGAAGGCACCTCAAATGGTGAAGCTAATCCTGCACTGTTGCTGGACTTCGAACGAAAGGGGAAACTCTATCTTCATAGAGAAAAGACTAGCTATTATAACAATGTATTAATCGGTTCCAGTGAATGCGAACACAATTACAAGGTAATTGGAGGTTGGGGTTTCAAAAATGGGTCAGAACCTGTGTTTCCCGGAATTTATTATATATGTGGAAACAAGACTTATTTCAAATTGCCAGATCACTGGTATGGAAGCTGCTATTTTGGCATTGTCTTCCCGAAAATATACCATGTGAACAACGCCGCTGGAAGCAATGAAAATACTAATGGTTTAGTACGTAGTAGACGAGAAAGTGTAGGAGAAATTATAGGTGATATATTTAGTACACTGATACCTGGAGTGGGAGTGGTTCTGAATACTCACCGAATTTGCAAATTGTCTACAGTAGTGGATCGGTTATCTACTGACACTGCTGCTGGATTCCTGCTGGTCAATACTGAAATGGTTGCGATCAGATCAATGGTTTTACAGAATCGACTTACTCTTGATACCTTATTGGCAAAAGAGGGATGAGTCTGCAGGATGCTGAAGGCGCAACATTGTTGCACTTGCATTCCTGATAAGAGCGTAGAAATTAAGAAATATGTGCGAAACATAACTAATTTGGAAAAAGAACTCAAACCACTGGAGGTTGATAGTGCCTGGAAGAGACTAACTGATGGTCTCTCTTCTGTAGGTAGTTGGTTTTCTAACATAGGTAGGAGTCTTGTTGGGAAAATACTGATGCCAATAGCTGGAATAAGTTTGGTTGTGTTGATCTTTATAATAAGCTGCAAATGCCAAAAATTCAGAAAGAAGTACACAGTAAATAAGAGGGGAGTGAAACGGAATGTTGATGAACTTGAATTAGAAGAGCTGAGAAATCAAATTTACAAAAAGGCCAAGAGTTTCCATCCTAATAAGGATGCTGAGAAGAGGCTCAACAACAAATTCGTAGAGATTGAGATGAATGAGATGTGAGCAAGGAAGTTGGCATCTGTTTCCATTAATAGTGATGATAGTAAATATCATCAAAGAGGGGATTGATGGAGCAAGGATTCGCACGTAAAGCGCCTTGCTCACATTCAAGAACCTCGTTTAACCTGTAATATCGTTAATCAACCTGTTTGTCATTAATATTGCACTTTCACACTACACGCGGATGTCCCAGAGATGCTTGCCTATGTGTCTATTAATCGTAATGAGGCTTGCATACTACAGAATCGCTGCTTCGCAGAAATCTAGTCTGCGCATGCGTCGGTCATACCCATGTGATGTGACGCACTCGCAGTTCTGGAGGGATTTTTTCGCTCATGCGCATTACAGCTAAAATGGCCGCTTTGTCTTTAACATGCTCTCCACTTGCTTTTGCCGCTTTTGCTCATCTATCTATTTCTGCCTAAAACCCTAATGCTATAGATATTATAAAGTAAGGGGTGCAGTGTAGCTCATCATGGTGTACAGTGTATTCATTTTTTCTGTGTTTCTAATTTGTTTTCGCTTACTTTTCATGTACCGCGTATCTGTGGGCCTGGTAGTGGGGAGCCGCTCCATCTTTGAAACCCATGTCACCCCAAACACGTGAGCCAGCTGGCTTCTGAAGCTGAGATGCGCCTGGGAAAATCTTCCGTGCACCGAGAGATGATTTCGGCTGTACCTAAATATGTTACATTTGTATATACTTTCTGTGTGTTCGATTGTTTTACACCTTTCTCAAGCCATGGGAACTCGAATGTAAGGGGTGGGTACGAAATTTGAATATTAACTATGGGAACCCAGAATTTTAGGTGGTGACAATGACCTAACCACCTCTCCTGACCAATCCTGAGTTGGGATCCTGTCACCTGCAACAATTGTGGGTGGTCTAGGGACCCGAACATTGTATAACTAGCCTAGTTTTAGCTAGAGAAATTGTCCGACTTGTCCGAGTAGCTGACCTGTCACCGACCCTACGAACTCTATAGGTGATTGATACAGAGAGCTGCGGAGCACTCTGTCCGCAATTTTCCACAAACTCCAAGGGGTGGAAATAGTCTTAAGTGCTGGCGAAGCACTTTGCTGGGACATTCAAGAACCCAATTGGGGTTACTGGCGGATTCCGTGCAGAGAGGGAGTAGCGCAGGCGTTGCATCCGAAGCTGCAGGTGTTGGTCGTGCCCTTTGGTGAGCCCAGTCCTGACCCAAATCCTGAGGGGTATCCTGTCCTGATTGTCCGTGAGCTGTACCTGCTCGCCTACTGGCATCCTAAGTCCTTGAGGGTCCTTGTCCTCGCCTTTTCCCAACTGACCCGTGGCCAGGGTTAGTCCTCATTCCTGTCCTAGGTAAATATAATTGTGGGTGTCCATCTATCTATTCTTTTTCCTTCTTCTCTTTAACCCCTTCGATGCTCATGACGAGCTCAGCTCGTCATGAGGCACAGTTGAGCTGTGCTTATGACGAGCTGAGCTCTTCATGAATAGAGGAATTCATAAAATGTTAGCACAGGAGGGGAAAACCATTAGCAGCCAAGGTGTTAATAAAGCATCCTTGCCCATGGTATTCTCTCTGTCATCTCCAAAAGACTTATGTGCAAATTATTTGTTAGCTATGTTCCATTTTTTCCCTTACCTGTAGGACATTATTGAAACTGTTTTACTTAATTAGTGTGATCCAATTTACTTGTGTTTAGAATCTAGGTTTGAATTAGCAGTTAGACTAGGATCAGTTTGAATCACTTGTAGGACTTTAGACAATTCACTGACCAATGTGTTTTAACTCACCTACCTTAGTATAAGCCTGAAACTGAATAGTATGTTCCCCGTTTCCCTTACCCGGTAGTATTTTTCACTCGCACTCAATGGTGCTTGCCCTCATTCACAGTTACATTGTAGTCATAATCCTGATTATTGATATTTTGATCTGTATTAGCCTTATTCTTATGTCATTCTGATTTTAAACTTACTATATAACATCTTTAAAACCCTTCAGGTGTCTGTGGTCATTAAACAAGGTACAAAGTATGATTAAATGTATAAAGTATTAAGTATCTTCTTATCTCTTGTCCACTGCTAGCTCCTGATCCATCAGGAAAATAGGTGCCTGTGGTAAGTCAGGTATCCTGGTAATAGTGTTAAGGAGAACACATAGAATTACTGATGGTGGTGTGTAAACTCGCCCGATTCACAAAATACTGTCTTAAACACGTCATGGGCCCAAGTGCTTGAAACCTGGTAATATAAAGAGTCGGGCGACCTGCGCGCTCTATCACCAGGAAGATGCAACTCTCCATCTCGGCTCCCAGCAATGGACCATGGCGGCCCCTCAAACTAATTCCTCTATGTCCATGACTTTAGGAGCAGCAGGAGGATTAACCTGACCAAGACAGCCCCACAGAAAAATGCCCCTATGTCTTCAACATTAGGCACCGTAGGAGTACCTCCTACAGAGGAACGTGGCCAATTACCTTGACCTTCTCCCATATCCATTTGGAACTCACTGCAATGTTTTCCAAATAGTAGCCCTAGAGGAAGAATGTTTTTTAACACTCCAATGTCACAAAATGGGACTCCTTTTCAAGAAATCGATGATTTGGTTAGATTTTTTAAAGGGTCCCTTGGAAGTAGTGAGCTTGTAGAGACAAAGGAGAAGGTTTGAATTACAGATGTAGTGAGAGAGCTGCAGATGTGATCAGGTTGAGACTAGAACTGGATGAATTGATTTCAGGCAATCTTGATTTTTCACACAGACATATATCAAGAGAACTAACTTGTGTGTCTGTGTAAAGATATTACCTGTCGTGCTGGCTAAGCTCATGACAGACTCTCAGACGTAGCCCACTTGTATGACAGACTTCAATAAGAATTAGTTCTTACAAACAGGTTTTCAGGTTCATTTTAATGGTGAAGCAATAATGAGCAAGAGAATGCCAGGGATTAAACAGCAAATAAGGGAACTGATTGGCAGCGTACGAAAGTGGATTTATTTGGAAAACTTTGAAAGGTAGATGGGCCAAAATAGAAGATCAGAAGAAATTGAGGATTGTATCTACCCCAGAACAAAAAGAAGACCCACCCTCCAGACTTACCAGATGAAGAAGGAGCTCAGAATTTCCAGATGATGGATGTAACTTGTGGAGGCTATGTGCTTGTGCCTTGGCGCAGAGGTGCTATTGCAGCATTCTCAAATGAGTTTCCAAAGTTAACGGAGAATCCAGTTCAATGGTACACACAAGTTGACAGGTTTGGTAAAATCTCACAACTGTTGTGGGTGGATTTGAATACCCTTTTTCGACATTGTGGCACCGGGTGATTTATAGGCTGAATGTAAAGTGGCTATTCAGTGGCCAGTTAAGGAGACTTACAGGAACCTGATAACACATGAGCGGTCGTCAGAGGTGATGAAAAATATAACCAAGTGATTATGTTCTTGAAAGGGAAGGTGCCTGTGATATATATTGGGTGAATGTCAATAGGACCACACAGTAATCTAAAGAGACACTGCATGCTTATTATGAGAGATTGTTACAAGTGTTTAACCAGCGCAGGGGATTGAAAAACCCAGAAGGGAAAGAGATGACAAGTTTTCTCAAAATTAGTAATTACACTATGACCTAAGATCAGCACGATGATGCAACAGTGTATGATTTGTTGGCAGAACAAGTCTATTGATGAGATCTTGAGATAAATCAAGTATTCCAATGATGAGCTGGAGAAGAAACAGAAGCACTTGAAAGAGACATTTATGTTAGCCCAGAGAAGTTGGCACGAAAGAGTGGTTAGAATCAGCCGTATATATTTAATGCGGATGGAATGCAAGGAGTTGCATACACACATGGAGGCCACATAATGCAGGGTGGAAATGCTGTTCCTCAGGGTAGAGATCATGATGGTCCGATTGAATCGAGTACTGCGACTGATGTTGTGACGTTGAAGAGATCTAATCCATGTAATTATTGTAAAAAGTTGGGCCATTGAAAGCGCAAGTGTCGTCCAATCCCAAGAGGGGGTTGGATTAAACCGAGAACAGAATGTGAGGCTTGCATAGCTGCAGAATGCTAATTCTGTGCAGCTACCAAAGCAAATAATGCAAAATCCTATCATGTCTCCGATTCCAGTGATGCAGGTTTACCAAGCCCTAATGTCCGAAAAGAATATGGGAAATCGTAGTTTCCATGCCAATCCTGCCTCAAAAATAAAATAGAACTCTTTCCACAATCAGAACGTATTACAACAGTTCCAGGTTTTTGATTCTTTAGAGATTTACAATCAATCAATCATTCAGTAATTGTAGAGTGTAGCTTATCACCCGTGAGGGTATCCAGGCGCTAGGTTTCTGGGCTTAGTCAAAAAGCCAGGTCTAGAGTCTCTTCCTCAATTCAGTCAGTAAGGGTGATGTTAGGAAGTAGAGAAGGAGAGCGTTCCAGTACCTGGCAGCAAATTGGGATGTGTGGTTTCTGTGCAAGGACAAGGGTGGTGGAGCGAAGGTTTCTGGATGTTTGGTAGAATTTTAGGCAATGGTTAATGTATGCTGGTACTTGGTCTTGGAGGGGTTTATAGGCGGGTGTCAGTAGTTAGATGTAACATATTTTCTGGACGGGGAGCCAATGGAGGTTCCACAGGTATTGTGTGATGTGGATCCCTTTGGGCAGGTTGAGAATCAGTCTGGCAGCTGAATTCTTTATTGTCTGGAGCCTTCTAATGAGCTCTGTGGTGGTTCTTGTATACAGTGTGTTGCTATAGCCCAGGAGGCTGATGATTAGGGCTTGTCTGACTGTTTTTCTGGTGCTTGTGGGGAGCCATTTGAATATTCTTTGGAGCATGCAAAGGGTGTAGAAACAGGCAGAGGAGAATGTGTTGATCTGTCGCTTCATGGTGACATCTCTAGTAAGTCACAAGGATGGTGTCTTAGGGTAGAGGAAGATTGCGTACCTGGTGTAGTCTTAGAGGTAGATCAGAGTGGAAGTAGAAGGTGAGGTGAATTGCCATCCAGTGTCATTTTTGATTGACACTGGTGCTACCTGTTCCACTGTTAGAACAGCAGAACTTCCAAACTTACCCCTCTATGGTAAAAAGATCCAAGATGTAGAAGTTTCTAATAAACAGATTACTAACCCTGTCACAAAAAAAGGTTCCAGTCAAAATCGGGTTGTTCAAAGAAGATCACCAGTGTGTAGTGTGTAGTATGTAACTCCAGGCCCAGAAATCTTTCGGATGAGATTTACTATGCAAGTTCAATTTTACCATTCACTGTACCCCGAATGGTGATGAATTTCAAACCCATGATGAGGCAGTGAATTTTAAATTGGCTAGACAAGAGACAGCCTTTGGACTGTATCCCTTATTGACCACTGACGATCTACGAACTAGATGATACAGATACGATAAAATTCGAAGTCTGGGACTTCTTGGGTGAAGATATTGGTCTCATAAAATGAGTTGTAGCCTGTTCAAATAAGTATTAAACCAAATGCTGGGTATTCTAGAATCCCCCAGGACAATCTAATGCCTGTAACTATTGCTGAAATTACTCTAGTAATTGAGTCAATGATTCAGCAAGGCTTTTTAAAAGAAATAATCGGGAGTCCATGCAACTCATCCATTATGGTCCTGCAGAAACTGAATTGCAAATACTGAACTGTGCAGGTTCTGAGAAAGATTACAAATATTGTCATCCTTGTTGTCCTGTGGTACTGATGTGATTTTGTTCTAGATTCCATGAGTGGTTAACTGTGGTTGATTTGTGCCAGGCATTTTTCTCTATATTTGAATAATTGGTCCCTTTTCGCCATTCAGTTCCAAAACATGAGTTCTGGCATGGTGCCAAGTCCCACAAGGATATACAAAGAGCCCCTCAATCTCCAATCAGATCCTCAGGAAGAATCTTGAGTCCCTGGTAATGCCCTGCAATTCAGTCCTTGTGCAGTATATTGATGACCTTTTGGTTGCGTCAGACACGCAGAAGGCCTGTAGACAAGACACTATCGCTTTGTTGAACCATTTGGCTGAAAATGGAAAAAGTTTCCCTGAGTAACTTACAACATTGAGAAGGGAGCAAGGAAGGTATCAGAAGGGAAAATTTCTGCCTTTTTAAAAATGAATCTGCCAACTACACAATGAGAATTCAGGATGTTCTTGGGAATGGTGGTTAGTGTCACCAGAGGATACCCAACCTTTCCCTAGTGGCAAAGCCTTTACAGAGGCCTATGCACAAGAACGTGTCAGATCCTCTACCATGGGACACAATTGCTTGATTGCGTTCCTAGAGCTAAGAGAAAATGCCTCTGTCATACCCCAGCACTGGGAATGGCTGATTATAATAAAAGTTATCGACTTTTCTGGAAAAGGAGGAAGAGCTGCATTCTCTCGGTGCTTACACAGATGCATGGAGATGTTCAAAGACCTGCTGCTTATTTTTCTGCTTCTCTTGATCATGTAGCCGCAGAATTTCCCGGCTGCATTAAAGCAGTAGTAGTGGTAGGTGTCAGCATCGAACAATGTGAAAGCATAGTCATGGGACGTCATCTTACAGTGATGGCCCGCATTCTTTAAAGATCCCATTTACTTGCACCAGAACACAGCATATGACTAATAGCCATTTCACCAGATATAAAGGAATAATTATGTGGCTGAAAACACACCTTTGAAAATAATTTCTTCTCTTAACCTAGCTACATTGTTGCCATTGCCTGAAAATGAAATTGATGATGGAGAAGTCGAGCATGACAGTTTGGATTTCACATGCACCAACCTGAGAACAGATATCAGAAACGAGCCATTGGCAGAGCCTGATTATATATTGTTTGTGGGTGGCTCTTGCTTGAGAGACGATGAGGAAACATGAGAGCTAAATATGCAGTAGTTTGCACCATGGATAGAATAATGGAAGCCTTCTGGTTTCAAGGTATAACCTACACACAAGTGGCAGAATTTTTTTTTTTTACTATAGCCTGCTGTGTTTCAGACCGACTGAGTGACTATTTTCACAGATAGTCATTACAGCTTTGGTGTGGTTCATGACTTTCAACAGTTATGGTCACAGAGGTGATTTGTGACATCTGCAGGATCCCCAATCAGAAATGGGAATATGATTTGAGATTCTTGGAAGCATTACACTTGTTTCTAATAATTGCTGTTAAGTGTGCGGCACATAGTAGTGGCAATGACTATGTGACAGTCAGCATGTTGCTGATGAGGTTGCATGATATTGTGCTCATGGGTCACATACCTTCAATGAAGAATATATAAAGGAATCTGAAAATGAGACCAACTTAAATCTTTTTTTGTCAGTGACCGATACTTGGGAAGAAGTTAAGAGGGTGCAAGAAGAAGTACCAGAGGCAGAACACCAGAGGCAGAACAACAGGGTTGGGATAGAGCTGGGTGTGTAAAGAACAAAGATAAAATTTGGGTGACCAGTGTTGCCTGATAGTTTGTGGTCTCAGATGACTAGGCATTTCCATGGTCCGGCCCATATTGGAAAAGATGCAATACTTAGGCTATTCAGACAGAATTGGTTTAATCTTTGATCCAGACTGATGATTGAGAGTTTGTGTCAATGGTATGTTTTGTGTCAGCAGATAAAAGTAGGAAGGAAGACCCCATGGCAATTAGTCGCGTAGGTAGATCAGAAAGTCCATTTTACAGGATGCAAAGTTTATTAAGATGCGTGGGTGTAATGGGCTGAGATAAGTCCTGGTTATTGTTTGCATTTTCTACCAGTGGGTGGAGGCTTACCCTACTAGGAGGAATGATTGTTTACTATGGCAAAGCGGTTGCTGAGAAAGTTAATACCCTGGTTTGGGTTACTGACTTCTCTAGAATCAGAACGAGGAACTCATTTCAACTACAATGGTCCTGAAACTTTTGTGTGCAGGAAGATGCACCTCTCAAGGACCCAATGATATATACTTAATGGTGTTGGGATAGGAATTTAGGGGCTTATCGGCTCTCAGCAATGCCACTATGGGATTGGCTATGGAATGTGGGTGTGAGATATGGATGTTCTGGGACTTTAAAAAATTGTGCTTTTAATTGATGTTTCATAGTAGTTAGAGAAGAGACCCTTTTCTAACTTGGAAAAGAGCAGATCTCTCTACCATTCTGACTTCTGAACTTCTTCTGAGGTTCATATGTTGCAGACACCTTCCATTTTTCCCTTAAGAAATCTGCTTTGCACTTTCATTTCTTAAATTAACTTGGGTTGCTTTCTTTAAGAAACACTCCGTTTGGATAATTAGGATTTTGTACTGCATAATACTTAAATTTACAGTACTTGAATGCCTTAACCTTCTCCCTGTAATATTATGGTTGTGATGAACTGATAATTCTAAAATAAACCTTTATGGTTGCATACTATCCTCTTGGTCATTATTGTAGAACTGTGTTGGATACATTTAAAGGTAAAATAATGGTAGCTCTCCCTCAATGCTTCAACGCAACTGCCAAAGGTCCACATGACCAATGGGGTTTCTGTTTTTAAATTATACCAGGATATTTGAGTTTAAAAATCCCAGCTCTATCAGCATGGAAACTACACTCACATGTGTGCCCTTCTATCAGTCTCAATCACTCCTGCAAAAAAGTGACCAGCTTCAGAAAGATGAGGCAGTTAGCCTGCTCATCATCCGTTATGCCAGGCTTCAAATGCATCCCCTAATGGGACATGGCACTTTTCACTGAAATGGGATATGGAGGAGATATATGCTCCGGTTCCAATAAGTTTATTAAAGAAAATGGAGTCATGGTGATGAATGTGATCACTCAATCTTTTCAGAGGAATAGACCTTTTTTCTGCAACGTGATTGTTTATTTACCCTAGGAGTCCTGTAAGCAGCTATTCAAGCTGGGAGGAAACCCTCGAGTGTTTTGGGTGGTATTGTACCCGTTTACCTTTCACGTTCTTGTGGTTATCCACTGGTGCCCTTCTAGAATATGCCTTGACTGTAAAGCTTAAAAAGGCCCAACTTTGAAACTCCTGCATATACGCCACTTAGAAGTTTTTTTGTAAATGCCTTGCTTGCTATCATCTCCACCAGATTCATGGGCGGGGAACTGAATGTTTAGGTTTTAATGACTCTTACCGTAGTGTTCTAACTAATGGTTTAAACTTTCAAACTCTTTTTACTTATGCAGAGGGTTCTGTCAGATTTCCATTTGCACTAGGATATTCTCTTACCTCCGTTCCACTAGGTCCTGGGATCGAAGAGACTATCCTCTGCTCCTCATTGGATGTGGGTAGACAATCTCAAATTGTTTTTGGAATGTTACAAAACTCATTCCATCTTTCAAATGCATTGTTAGCAACGCTTGGGCTAGTTTATAAAGGTGGAAATCTCTAATTGACTACCCTCAGGGGACCGAGTAAGAGGGTACATTTTCTGACATCTGGAATGGCAAAGATGCTTCTCTGGCAGTGGGTTTGAGATCTACCTACTAGGTGTGTTTCTTGGTCTTGGCCCTTACATGTGGGTCTTTCTGTGAGTGATATTCGTAGTCTTAATTATACATACACAAATTGGTTGTGGAGTCTGTTTGACATTTCAGTGTCACTGCTTTTTGAAAGTGATTAACTTCCATTATTCTTGAAATAAAATGTACCTTACCTTAAGTTTGCTTATTTTCACGTTCAGTGTCATTGCTTTATGTTAAATCAGTTAGTTACTCCTTGCTATGGGCTCTTGACAGAGAACTGGGATGAAGAAGTGGACAAAGTAGCAATGCCCAGATTAATAATGGGTTATCTTCATTACGTGAGGGCTACTCTTTTTTACCCTGTCCTGTTTCTTCATCCTCTCCCTGATGGAGCAAGGATTCGCATGTAATGAGTCTTGCTTGTATTCAGTCCTCTCGACATAGCGTAATGTACTAATCAACATGTTTTGTCCTATTAATATTGCATTACATGACATCTAGGTGAAGCTTGCAAATGTGCTTTTACTAATGATAATCCACGTGCACTAAAATGGCCGCTGCTACGCAGGTTTTACTTATTGCGCATCCGTCGGTCACACTCACGTGACATGATGTACTTTCTGCTTTGGAGGTAATCTTTTGCTTCTGCGCACTAGAACTAAGATAGCTGCTCTGTGTTACAGCATGCATGAAGCTTGCACTGCTGCTGTTGCTAAGCTGTTCGTTTTGCTTAATCATTAACGCAATAGTTAAATTAAAGTCATGGGAATAGAGTAGAGATACGTGGTATACCGTGCATTCTTTTATCGTTTGTTCTAAAACTGTTTCTTTTCTGCTTTACTATCAGCTCGTGTTTAGGCCTGAAATGTATCTGTGACTCCATTTTTTGGAACCCACACCACGCATGTGCAAAGTTTGCAAGAAAACTCAAGCTGTGGCATTGAACTCATGCCAGCTACTGTCCTACCAGATGATGTTCATGAGAGCGTGAACTTTCAACCCCACAAGAAGAAGCTGGACTGTACAAGCATAAATACATTGTTTGATATTGTTACATTCATTGCTGGGTGGAATAAAAGTGCATGGGAAAATAAAATTGATGGGCGGGAATGCAAACATTAATATTAATTCAAAAAGTTTCATTTTGGTATGGTGTGATGACCTCTATTCATTCTTTTGTCCAATCAAAATTGGGGATCCTTATACTTTCAACATTGGGGGGTGGTACATTGACCTGGAAAATAGTATAACTAGAGTAGGCTTAGCTAGTTAATTTGTCCGACTTGTCCGAATAGCTGAACTGTCACTGACCCAACGCACTAAATAGGTGATCGTGAGCAGAGGTGCAGGGGCAGCACTTTGTCAGAAGATTCGATAAACCAATCGGGGTTCGGGAGTAAGGGTGCTGGCGGAGCACTCTGTTGGGGAATTCGATAACCCAATCAGGGTTTTGACTGTTAGCTGCAGAGAGGGAGTAACGCAGGTGTTTTAACTGCGGGTGCCGGTCTGAACCTTTGGTGGTCCTGTCCTGATCCAATTTGGATTTACCGGTCTTGATTCTGATCTGCACCTGCTTGCCTTTATGCTACCTGCACTTTCAGGGTCTGTTCTTTAAACTGACCCGTGGCCAGGGTTAGTTCTTCACACCATTCTAGGTAAATATTCTATGTGGGTATGTCATTGTACTGTTTCCTTCTCTCTTTCCCACCCTAATGTCAAATGCGTAAAGACTGCCTTATGAAATCTTTGCATATCTTCATCTTAATCGTTATCTCTCTAATAGAAAAATAATTGATGTTTAATATTTGGATTAAGACATTTAGGAAATTTAGATAAAGAGTTTAAACCTTTCCCGAGTTTGTGGTTATTATATGAGTTCAAATGTTATTATTCTACCTATTATTCTAACTCCTTTGATCCCTTAGAACTTTAGGTACCCATGACGAAGATTGGTAAGTCAATGGTATATGTCCTAAATGAAATTTATAAATCACTGATTAGAGTAAGTGCACAGGTTACCTGATTAAATCTCATCATATGTTGTTTATGGCCCCAGGTGAGTATGGTAATCTGAGTCGGGTGACCTGCGCGCTCTATCATCCTTCCCTATGGAAATTTGGGAAACTCATTAATCATGTGCAAGGTTGCTTTCTAATAACTTCATTTTTATGAGAAGTTCCACAATCTTTTCATCCCTTGAGTGCTGAAAGGGAAACATTCTAAAACCACATTCAAAGATGTAGGTAAGGTTGCACGGGTAGATGTCAGAAGAGATAGTATAAGGACTAAATAGGAAGAGCAGGGCTCAGGGCAATAATGTAGGTAATTTAAGTATCAGCTGTTCCGAAGCCTGCTGTACACATCTGTTGTATGTGACTGGAGGGGGATGGTAGGGCTGAACACTGCTCCCCTGTTTAATATGGCAGAGTAAAAGGGCCGGGCCAGCCCAAAATAATCTTTGCCCCCCAAAACGAGGGGGGTAGCTGGCACAGTATAGACGGTGCAGGAGTTCAGAAGGTGAATGAGCAATGAAAATGCCTTTAAATTTTGTTTTTATTTTGGTATGTTTGCTGCGTGTTCCAAGACAGGTTAGAGGTCAGGCTATGTCTTCTGACAAATTGCTGATAGGTCTTCAGATAAATTGCTGTTCATTCCTTTAACGTGGATATGTTGTTTCTTTGACTGCAAAGTGAGAGGCTATATGACATTTTCTCTGGGGTACAGAAACGCCGACAGGAATTATGCTTCAATGGACACCAAAAATATGCAGCAATGTTGACCAAATTATGTGACAAGAAAACACAAACTATACGGATGAATGCAGCAAATTTTGTTATAGTATCACTTAATTATATTGTAATTTTTACAAGTTAACAGTGTCTGGACAAAGTTTTTGTCTTGCTGGTACCAATTCCATTTCAAAATACAGCAGTAAGTAACTGAAAGGTAACCAGTCAACCTTTGTGAAGGACCTTCGACTGCCCAGCAGCATATGTTGAAGCATTTTAGTAACTTTTGATCTGTTTGAGCTAAAAACATTTTTATTAAATCTGAAAAATATGCAGCAGATGTTGGATTATGGGGCAAATTCATGATTATGGGGGGGAAAAGCCACAGCTGTCTAATCACATATTTCCAGTGGATTTGCGTACAGGAGTCCAAAAATAAATACTGTAGTAGGATGTTAATTTGTTTCTAATTCACAAACAAATCTAATATCTTTAAATGAACTGTAGAAATATCTCAATAAATATCGGCAGTTATGAAAGCACAAATGGAGCATTTTTTTAAATAATTCTGAAGTGTGATGAAAACAGATCAAAGGACATCTTGATGATGCACAAACAATAAATGCTGTATTGTAGTGCAGATTTGTATAGTGCGTATTACGCCTTTGTGTGGCACTTACCTACTTGGCAGCAAACTATGCCACATAAGGTGGTGTGTGGTTAAAAGAGTGTGAAAGTAGTGTGGTGGAGGTAAACGAGACATAATCGGCCCTAATACAGTTAAAAATCACCAAATCCATGCAGCCTGATGTCCTGTCCAACAGAAATTGACAACAAGCTGCTGCCTGCCCATACAGAGCTCCTCTAACTGAAGATGGAACTAGTATCCCCAGTGGGGAACCATCCCAAACTCACACAGTCTCCTATACTTTACCATTCCTACATGTCTTGCTGGTAGATGTCCAATGAAGGTCTCCTATTGTACAACACTTTTCGCACAACCTGCTTGTAACAATGAGGGCTGTATGCCAATGTCGGAGCCTGCTTCAAATCCATGCAGTTTTGACGTGTGCTTTTGATGAAATGTAATTGAACTATCCATCTTGTGTCATAACCTTATAACAAAATTAATTGTGGAACCTTATCAACTTCCCCTGTAAGATGGAATTGACATTGTATTTAATTTTAACCCTTGCTGCATCCCTAAATGTTTAAAATACACTGTTCTCAACTGATTTCCCAAAATGTTCCCAAAGTCTCTTCAGAAGGGAGAATAAATAGCTACAAATGTGTTCTAATCCACCGCAGGGGAGGTTGGCATTATGAATAAAATGTGTAGTAAATCCTAATAAAAGATAAACGTTAGATTAACATCATGAACACGCTGGGTAGACGCTTAGAAACGATTCAAGTTCACGTGGCAGGCATTTATTAAGACTTTAATAGTAGGCACCGCATACACGCATTCATAATGCAGTCATTTACATTCACATTTGAAACGCAGCTTGAAATTCATCAACCGTTGTATTAAGCATGAGAATTAGGAGGCGATTATTCTGTTACACAACATGCAGTATTCGTAGAATTAAATTCTATGAAAAATATATTGTATCAGATTTGATTAATGATTCTTTGAATTCTTTAAACAAGAAGATTGGTTTGGAATAAGACACTTGCTGCAGTCCCTGCCAATGGAATTGACTCTTTGATCTTAACACCACTGAATAGACTGAGGAGACACTGTACTGATCTACTCTCAACTGCCTATGTATGGATGCTGATTCAGAAGGGTTAGGTCATTAAGTCATTCCTGTCTTCTCATATGGTGTTTCAGTCATCTTCCCCCTAAGTTCTTGTATTTCATGCAAAGATGAATCAGGTGTGCATGTGCTTGTTTCAGCTTCATGGAATTTGTACAATTATTGCAATTAAACAGAGATTACAACCCCTGATGAGGAGTTGAAGTGCTGTACAGTGGTCAGCCCGCTGCTCTGGAACCCATGGTTAGTGTTTTGTTCAGTAATATTAGTCTTGTGAGCCTAAGTAAAACTATTCTACATACATATTATTTCATGTTCTTATTCACTTTCCATTGAATTTTTGCTTCCTGTGAATAAGACTTTATGGTTGTGATGGAGCAAGGTAAAGAACAAGATTTTGTTCAAATTTGTGAAGTTAATCTCCCATAACAGTAATTAAATGAATAAGCTTGTGATGAAATTACTAATCAACTTAGTTTAAGTATACATTCATCAATACACGCTGAATAAACTAATGTGCTTTATGTTGCATACGCAAAGAAAAAATAATAAACTAGCCTTGTCTATTGTCTTTGTCAGTATTAAATGCGGCAGTTAAATTAATGGCATATGCTTATTTTGTGTGCTTATGTTATGTTTTTTCTGTGATGAAGAGCTCATGGAGTTCGTGCTGTTCAAAAAGAAAAAGTAATTATAATGCTGCTTGATTGTGCTTATTGCTAGGTAACATAATCAACAGGATTAATTAGTAAATGGGGCGGGTAACAGAATGGGTCTCAATTCTTTAATTAATTGATGTCTTGTGTTTGTTTAATAATAGTTTCCAAAGAGAGGCCTAAAGGTGGTTCAGAAAATATGGCTGACAGAGCTGCAGACTCAAAAGCGTGTCCAGAGTGAAGTCTTTGCACATGCGTAGCTGTGAAGATTTTTACTGCACTGCTCATCATTAATTGAAAAAGCAGTTCTTTGGTCGCGTTGAACGTGCTCATGGAGAAAAGGCTCAAGGACAGGAACTTAAAGTGTCTGCCAAGGCTAGGAAGTAAATGTTCGAAACTCGAGGAAAAAGTAACTTTCTTGAGGAAGCTGAAAGATGTGAAAATGAAAAACAATAGGGCTTATTTGAAGCCTGGACTTGGTCAAGAATCGGAGATGACCTAATAATTTTTATCATGGACTGACACAGGACAGCCAATGAAAAGCTCGGATTTGCTTAAAAGAATGTAAAATGTAGAAAGTTTAGCTAGAGAGAAAGGTATAAAATCTGATACTATGAGCAGGGAAAAAACTCTTACTTTCCGATTCCTGAATGACGTGACATGCTGATGGACCTTTGGCGCATGTAAGGACAGCAGACTTTAAATGATTTTTTCTTTCTAGGTGAAGTGAGAAATAGTCAGGGAAATAGATTTAGGGAATGGAAACTGTTATTCTGCTAATAAAATTGGATTTGAAAAGACAAGCTGGTCTTGTTTATTCCTGCTCTAGTTTCCATCAGTTGATCCAATCGCCTTAGTGGTCTGATTAATAAATAATAAATGTTTAAAACCATGGTAAAGATAAATAAACTGCAGTTGCATATAATAATGTAAATAATATGTGAGTAGTTTAGTTAATCATACCACTTGATTCAGTTGCTCAAAAATTGTCTCATTGGTATTATGGGCCTTTATATGTGTTTCATGATTAATGGTGAGTATTGAGGTGATAGGTAGCGTTTATGAGACAGTTTTTCAATCAGAGCGCTGGATCAGTTGTGAACATGCATTTATGACAACAAATATCTTTCAATTTGACATATTTCAGTACTCCAGCACAGAAGTCGATGTCACTCTTTGCAGGATTTAAAATGTCACGTTAAAATGGAGGTTCATTTCATGTGTTTCACGGGTATGTCAGTCGGCACGATTTCTCCCATCTTCAGGGCTTTTTGTCCTCATTAAGAAAGGCTCTGTTTTTTTTTTGACCTGGATATACTGATAAATTCCTTCCTTGGCTTGTAATACATTTTAACCGCATACAAAAAAGAATGCATCCGCTCCTGCTCAGTGATCACTGTGTTTGCCAATTTGATCCTAGCATAACTAATCGTGTGACCTTTGTCAAATTCTGTTCTTAGCTTAACGGAAATTGCATCGCACTGCTTTGACATTATCATAGCTTTTAACTTTTGGGCCTCGATCCCTCGGTCCAGAACACCCATATCACCAGCGAAGTTTCCCAGGGTCTATCTTGGCCCTATCATTTTCAACATCTAAATGTTTTCTCTTGGGACTCTACTCACTGGCAATAGCATTAAAATTCAGCAATGTGCTGATAACACACAACTATTGTCTCCAACTCCTTAAACAATGATTTTTTGAAAGAACTATCTTTTGCATGGTATACCCTCAGATTTTTTCCTTGACTGATTTTGCTTGCTGTAAAACTCTATGCACATTACCTCTGCTAACCAGGGGTAAAGTGCCTCTGCTCCCCTCCTTTAAACGTGGTAAAATTGGCATACCCCTAATTGGCATTTTTAACAAACTTATAAATCCCAAGAACATGGTACAAAGGGGTACCCAGGACCTGTATGTTCAATGTCACAAGTGGATTGCACCACCCACTATGCCATCCACTACAGTGTAAACATGACTGCAGGCCTACTATTGGTAGCCTGGTTCTCCAGTATTAAACAGCAAATTCAACCTGTCAACATAACCCCCTTGGACAAGCCTAAACTGTCCTTTTAAATTTTAATAAGTCACCAAGTAGGCCTTAGTGCCCATAAGACAGGGGGCATACTATGTAAAAGTAGGGCATTTGAACGTTTAGTGCTAAACATGTGCTTACAGTCAAACGGCCCCAAAAACTAATTTTACCCTAGCAGGGTTGACTGTTCCATAGGAAAGCATTGGGATACAATATTAAATCTAATAATGTTATATCTGTCTAGAAAACAACTACAAAGTTAATTATTGGACTTTTTAAAATGTTTATTACAAGCCCAATTTGATGGTGAATTCAGATTTTAGAAACATACCTTTTTTGTCTACAGCCTCTGGAAGTCCATTTTCATGAGCTCCAAATGTCACCTGGAAGATAAACCCACCCCTCCCCTTGTGGCCTGGACCTAGGAAATTGATTAACTTATAAGATGTAGCCAACACCCACGACTGCCTCTTCCCTTTGCCCCAACCCAATCAGGCAGGCGCCAATGGGAAAGGAGCTGCCCACAGAACAGGTTTAAAAGGACCCCAGAGGAGGGGTTGCACATTTCCATGGCCACACCTCTCAGGTGGGCACAGGAGGTCTGTATAAGGGAAGACAGGTTCTGCCGTCTTGGTTTTAGGTTTTAGGTAGGGAGGGGAACTGAAGGATTGTTTGCAGCAGGGCACACAGAGAATGCTGCAAAAGTGGATAGGGTTACCCCACTGGTTAGGGAGTGGTCAGAAGTTCCACTCACCCGCATGCTAGGGTCATTCATAAATGTGGTATCCCCTGTACCATATTCAGAACACGTTCTGGATCTATGAAAGAACAGAAGTGAACTGGGCCTGCTGTCTGTTACCTAAGAAGAGCCCAGTAGACCGGACCTATTCTCCCTCTTGCACCCAGGACAAAGAAGTGACTCCAATGGTCATAAGGCTGACCTATTCAAGTTTCATGGACACAAGGTACAAGAGGCCTTTTATACAACTTCCCAGCTGACCAGTTCCAACTGGGCCTGCCCTTGACCTGGCTACTGGCCTCTTCTTGAGTGAGTCTTGTCCCTTAAGCACTGTTCCCAATGTCCAGAACTGTTGGCTAGTGTCAAAGTATACTCCTCCTAACTTTTCCTGAAACCTGCAATTTAAGAACGGTTTCAATGGGACCAAGCTGCCAAATAGGTCCACCAAAGGAGTGTTGCAGCTAGGCCAAAGATTCAGGGTGGTCAAACTCCAAACATTTCCACAGCAACAAATCCTATTCAGCAGGACCTTGCAGAGAAGGTATCCAGCGTCGTGAAGCCCTCTTCGGCTACAGCCTTCGGCTATGCACCTCTGGTAGAATCAGAGTTATAAAAAAGCAACCAAGTCGGCATGTAGTAATCTTCACCAATAGAAGTTACTAAAAGTATTCGGCTGGTGAGGGGCCTTCCTTGGGTATGAAATTCTAATTTCTCCCACATTGAGCTTTCCCACCAAAAGTCACTGACTTCACAGATACCTTGTACGGTGACTATTTGACAACGTGGAGCCCTCTTCAGCAACAGCATGCTGCCTTGCCTCGCAGAAGATTTTAAACTTCTGACCAGGTCAGTCCTGATTTCGCTAGCCGTAATCCATTACAGTCAGCCTTATTTGTGCCTAGATACCGGTCAAGCGCAATCAATTAACCATGGTTTGTTCGTAATATTTTTTAGCACCATTTTGAACCTTTAGGTTGAATAAATCATAACTCTGGTTTCCCTTACTGGATTTCTGACATTGTGGTGTCATGTTATGTATTAAAATTAATTCACTCTATTTTTCTAAATTGATTTGGGATTTTTCTTGTGTGGTGTTTTGACTTTATTACTGTTTTCGTACTGCATAAATACTTTACACATTCGCTCTAAGTTAATCTTGTCTGCCCTGCACCATAGCTATCATAGGGTTGAGTGCTACCATATGAACCTGGAGGAATTCAAACTCCAACTTCAAACCAATGTCAAGTATCTCAGATTCACCCTGAATACATAACTCACCCTCAGAGAACACATCATCAAAAAAACCAAGACAGCCTGGTACCATCTCTACACTAAAGAAAGTTGAACCATTTCTCCCAAAAGTGACTTCAGAACTGCTATGAAAGCACTCTGTATGGTGGCAATGTCTTGGCTCCATGGCTTCCTACTCTCCACACTGATCTCCCTCAGGGAAATCTTTAATGCCACAGTATTCGCCTCAACAAGTTTACTCTAATGTTTCAAGCACTGATTTTTACAGCCACTTCCTAGCAAAAAGCAGCTCGCCTTCAGCTTAAAGCCATAGTTTTTCATCTGTTTTGCAGCTTATAGCATACATTTTAAACTTGTTTTGGAGACAGCATTCAAATACACTGAAGGCCAGAGTTGAACTTTCTACTCTCAGAACACGGAAACAAAACCACTCTAGCTCCATAAATTAAACTTCATAAACCACCCTACAACTCCTTAGACCTTAACGAAAACCTATTTAGACACGGTCATGCCATCACACATCCCTTTTCTTTACAAAAGAGCAAGTCAAACAACACTTTGTGGAATATTGTTATAACTGTCTCTTTTGGTCCATACACCCGTTTGTGCCAAGAAACCACAAAGAGCTCTTTGTTCTGTATCACTCATATCAAACTTGACAAATGGCAAGTGTCTACCAACACCATCTCCTCCTTCCTCAATGTCTAATCATGTCCAACAATACCATAGAATCAGCTTTCTCAATGCCACAGATATCCCAATACTTTCACATGTGATCTTTATTGCCCCCCTTTGTACCAGAGCAGTTCTGTGTACTTCTTTAACCCCTTTTTCTGCTGTGCCTTCCCCCCCCCCCCGTGCTAAGCCTTTTTTGGCTATTTGGGGTAATTCGCGCTTAGGCCTGTGTAATTTTTTGACCACATAAGGTATTCATGCCAAATTTGCGTTCTTTTTTTTCCAACATCATGGGGATTCTAAAGGTATCCAGAGTTTGTTTATTCCTCTGGAGGGGACCCAGAAATTATCCAAAATACAGGTAAATTTTGGGGGGAAAATGGGAAAAAGGTGTACAGATAAAAGCATCTGTTTTTTCCCCTGCAAATGGTATAAAAAAAAGGAATTGTGGTGCTGAAATCACCATCTATCGCGCTTTCAGGGCCAAGCAGACTTTTTTCATAAAACCAATATTTTATTACACAATTTTGGCATTTTTCTGGGACATAGCCTATTTTTGCTATTTTGTGTGCTTTCAACTTCTTTCCAGTTAATGGTAGAAATGGGTATAAAAGCAATAATAGATCCTGGAAAGCTATACATTTTAGAATAGTAGACAAAATTCTCAATTCAGCATGGGGTCATTTGTGTCGATCCTTTAAGATTTCTTCATAGAAACTAACCGTTCAATATAGGAAAAATTGAAAATTAGTTGAAAAAAGCAGCCATTTGTGTCAACGTTTGTACCTGTAACCTCTTCTAATTATGACAGCTGTGCAAAAACAATATACTGCTACATCCGCTGGACCTTTCTGGTTGTGGGGATATATAGGACTTGGTAGTTCACCAAGAACCCGACGAACCCAAAGCCAATAACTGAGCAGCGTCTTTAAAAAATGTTTTTATTATGTACCGGGTAGTTAGCAATTAATTTGGGAAAATATATACATGGACACCTGTGTATTTGTGAAATTGGAGCAAAATATAGAGTTTAGAAAAAGTAGATATTTGAACATTTCCGAAGATATTAGTACCCATACTAGCATGAGAATTATAGGTCATTTTTCAAAATGGCTTCTTTTTTACACATTGTCTTTTATTTGGAAGGCAGATATGCATCGAAAGTCAATAGGTAATAACAGTTGCTCTACATTTCTGTGTTACCCTAAGTCTCCCAATATAAATGTTAACTCACTTGTGAAGGTAGGCCTAGTGCCCGCAACAGGAAACGGCTCAAAACGGAACGTGGACACACTTTATTTTTACAGTGAAAACTGGCCCTTTTTTTGTGAAGTGCCAGCTGTAGATTTTGAACCTTAGCTCTTCCAGCACCTAGGGAAACCTAGCAAAGCTATATATTTTTTAAAACTAGATACCCAGGGGAATCCAGGATGGGGTGACTTGACTGGCTCTCACCAGGTTCTATTACCAACACATTTTTCTCACATTTCTGTGGTGGTAAGTTCTGGAATCTGTGTGGATACACAAAATTCCCCCCACCCGCCATCCCCAAAGTCTTCCGAGACAATTGGTACCTCACTTGTGTGGATAGGTCTAGTGCCCGTGACAGGAAACGGCCCAAAACGCAACGTGGACACACCACATTTTCACAGAGAAAACTGACCCTTTATTTTACAAAGTGCCTTCTAGATTTTGAAACCTAAAACGTTAAAAGCTCTTATATAGTGCTCACTCTACTAGATAAATTAGTTCAAATTTCTCTCAGATAGAGATCTAGTGAATCAAAATAGCTGTTTAGTAGCGCCAAATCGCTGGGGGTTTAGATCTGGGGCCATTAGTTGCATTTCCCTTACAGCCGTGTTTCAGGACCGACAGAGGCTTGTCCTTAATTGCCATTTTTCTCTGCGTTATTCATGGGGTCGGTCTGTTCTCAGTTACTGCAGCCTCTCGACACCTGGGGAGGTTATTAATTGTGTTTCTTAAACGTTTAGCTGGTGGCTGAGAATCGCTAAGTCACTGATGGAAATGTGATCTGAGAGATTCAGGGCACTACCGTTAATAATTACGCCGCTTCTCCAGGGATTTAATACTGGCCATTGTAAGGGCGAGAGTTCCAGGGTCATCGTTACCGGTGGAAGGACCTAAGACCAAGCCAGATCTTTCTGTGTTAGTGGCCTCCTCCACCAAAGTGATCTGTTGCTCTATCGCCCCCATTGCCCAAGTGAGGTAATTTAAAAGGAACTGTGACCCCCCCCCCCCCTTGTAGGACTTTTTAGGGCCACTCAAAAGTTTTCCTTTTCCCCATCTAAATGCTACAACACAGGATTTGCTCAATGTTCAATAGAGAATAAAAAAAAGTAACAAGCGGCAGGAGAAAATACCCTCCCATCCCGCGGGAGCCCTGAGCAGGATTCATGCGCCTCCTGGCGCATCCCTAGAGCAGGTGCCGTGTCCATAGTGCAGAGCTTGCTGGGAGGTGTAGGCACCTACCTCCCAGCGGCACGAGGATAGTGGAAGGGACTGTGGCGTTCGTAGCAGGGATGAGCACACATGCTCTGCTGTCTCCCCTGAAGTGCAGATGATAACGTGCTCCCATTTTCCTCATATTTCTGTGATGAAAAGTTCTGGAATCTGTGTGGAACCTCAAAATTCCACCCACCCCGCATTCCCCAAAATCTTCAGAGAAAAAATGGTACCTCACTTATGTGGGTAGGCCTAGGTCCAGTGACAGCAAAGTGCCTAGCTCTAGATTTTTAACCCTAACTCTGCCAGCATCTAGGGAAACCTAGCAAACCTATACATTTATGAAAACAAGACAGCCAGGGGAATCAAGGATGGGGTGACTTGACTGGCTCTCACCAGGTTCTGTTACCCAGAATCCCTTGCAAACCTAAAGATTTGTTTAAAAAAAACAAATTCTCCTCACATTTCAGTGGTGGAAAGTTCTGGAATCTGTGTGGATTCACAAAATTCCACCCACCCCGCGTTTCCCAAAGTCTTCTGAGAAAAATGGTACCTCACTTGTGTGGGTAGGCCTAGTGCCCGCGACAGGAAACGGCCTAAAAGCCAACTTGGACACACCACATTTTCACAGTGAAAACGTACCTTTGTTTTGCAAAGTGCCTAGCTGTAGATTTTGAACCCTAGCTCTGCCGACACCTAGGAAAAACCCTGCAAACCTATACATTTTTGAAAACTAGACACCCAGGGAAATCCAGGATGGGGTGACTTGTCTGGCTCTCACCAGGTTATGTTACCAAGAATCCCTTGCAAACCTCAAAATGTATCAAAAAAACAAATTTTCCTCACATTTCTGTGGAGGAAAGTTCTGGAATCCATGTGGATCCACAAAATTCTACCCAGCCCGCATACCCCAAAGCCTTCCGAGACAAAATGGTACCTCACTTGTGTGGGTGGGTCAAGTACCTGCGACAAGCATGGGCCCAAAACCTTTTGAGGCGACTTCAAAATTAACTATCACAAAACAACCTGGTTTTGCAAGGGGGGGTCCCATGAGTTTTTAGCCCCAGGTTCGGCTGCCATCTAGGGAAACCTACCAAACCCACACATTTCTGAAAACATTTCCCTACCGAGAATCCCCTGCAAACCTCACAATTAGCTGGAAAAAAACACTTTTTTCACATTTCTGCGTGTGAAAGTTCTGGAATCTGAGTGGATCCACAAATTTCCTTCTACACAGCATTACTCCAAGTCCCCCAATAATAATGGTACCTCACTTGTGTGGGTGGGTCAGGCACCCACGACAGACAAGGGCCCCAAAACTATTGACATCAAAATTACCTATCACAAAACAAATGGTTTTGCAAGGAGCGGTCTCATGAGTTTTTGGCCCCGGGCTCGGTGGCCACCTATTGAAACCTACCAAACCCACACATTTCTGAAAACTAGACAGGGGAGTCCAGCAAGGTATGGCTTGCTTGGGTCCCCTAACATTTCCCTACCTAGAATCCCCTGCAAACCTCAAATTGTGTTAAAAAAATCTATTTGTTCTCCCATTTCTGGGTGGGAAAGTTTTAGGATCACTGGGCTGACACAAATTTCCTACCACCCAGCGTTCCCCCTGGTCTCCCGATAAAAATGGTACCTCACTTGTGTCGGTAGGCATAGTGGCTTCAACAGGAAATGGCTCAAATCGTACTGTGAAAACTTCAAAATTACCTATAACAAAACTACCTGGTTTGGGGGGCACATGGAGTTTTGGCCCGGGCTCGCCACCATCTAGGGAAACAGGCCAAACCCACACATTTCTGAAAACTAGACACCCTGGGGAGTCCAATGAGGTATGGCTTGCATGGATCCCCCAACGTTTCCCTATCCAGAATCTCAAGCCTCAAATTTAGCTGAAGAAAACACATTTTCCACATATTTTTGTGTGGAATCACTGTGGCGGCACAAATGTCCTACCCCACAGTGTTCTCCTTGGTGTCCCGAGTAAAATGATACCTCATTTGTATGGGTGTCCAATGCAGAATAGGCTAAGTAACGTATTTTTGAAAAAAATGTAGCACTTAGAATTCTCTGTACTATACCATTATTCCCTATGTTTTGGGCACTTCCCAGTCACAGGCCCTTGCCCGACCCACACAAGTAAGGTATCATTTTACTCTGGAGACTGAGGGGAACACTGAGGAGTAGGACATGTGTGCCGGCACGGTGATTCCACTGAGATCTGGAAAATTTGTTTTTTTCAGCTAATTTGAGGTTTGCAGGGCAATCTGGGATGGAAAACGTTGGGGGATCCATGCAAGCCATACCTCGCTGGACTCCCCTGGGTGTCTAGTTTCCAGAAATGTGTGGGTTTGGTAGTTTTTCAAGATAGCCGCTGAGCCCGGGCCAAAACCCAGGTTTCGCTCTTGCAAAACCAGGTTGTTTTGTGATAGATCATTTTGATGTCTCCTCAATACATTTTGGGCCCTTGCCTGTCACGGGTACTTCACCCACCCATGCAAGTGAGGTATAAGATGGCCCCGGGCTTGGTTGGAATGCGGGTGGATTGAATTTTTGGATCCACGCAGATCCCAAAACTTTCCAATTCAGAAATGTGAGGAAAATTCGTTTTTTTACTTTTGAGGTTTGCAAGGGATTCTGGGTAACATAACTTTATGAGAGGCACACAAGTCACCCCATCATGGATTCCACTTGGTGTCTAGTTTCCAAAAATGTACAGATTTGCTAGGTTTCCCTATGTGCCGGCTGCGCTAGGGCCCAAAATCCACAGGTAGACACATTGCTAAAAATAAGTCTGTGCCTTGTGGGCTTTCTGCCGCCCTGGGAGGTAATCGGGGGGGGGGGGGGTTGCCCCAATTTGGCCCCAAAGCGGGAAGAAAGACTGTGGCTATTTGTTTGGGGGGTGGGGGCATTGGTATGTCCATTCTGGGCAGCCTCCAGCATTAAAAAAGCCAGCGTAATCGCTGGTGCCTAGTGGGCTTTCTACCCCCGGGGGGCAGAAAGACTGGAATTTCTCGGGGGTGGGGATATTGTCATGCCCATTTTGGGCAGCCCCCACCTCCACATGAATACAAAAAAAATCCCTGGTTTCTAGTGGGCTTTCTGCCCCGGGGGGCAGATTGGGTGCTACTGCTCCATCTGACCCCCGGGGGGGGGGGCAGAAAGACTAATTGTTTTGGGGGGGGCATTGACATGCCCATTTTGGGCAGCCCCCACCCTAATTTCAATTGCCCAAAATAAATCCTTTGTGTGTAGTGGGCTTTTTGCCCCCGGCGGGGCAGATTGGGGCCTACTGCCTCATCTGCCCCCAGGTGGCAGAAAGGCTGTCATTTTGGTGAGAGGTGGGGAACTGGCATGCCCATTTTGGGCAGCCCCCACACTAAGTAAAATTGCAGAAAAAAAATCCCTAGTGCTAGTAGGCTTTGTACCCCTCCCGGGGCAGAAAGGCTGTTATTTTGGTGGGGGAATTGGCATGCCTGTTTTGGTCAGCCCCCACCCTAAGTACATTTTGGAAAAAAATCCTTGGTGCTAGTGGCATTTCTGCACCCCAGGGGGGAGCAGAAAGACTGTTGTGCCCAAAACACAATGGGGAGAGCAAAGGCCCTTGCCCAAGGGGCTGCTCTTCCCTGCCTGGTGCTAGTGGGTGGATCCCTGCTTGGGGACCGCCCTCCTGGAGATTCTCTCCTTTCCAACGATACCTCTCCCAAGTGTTTCGGTGCTCGGGGAGGCTGAGATAGCCACACGAACACTGAAACACAAACTAAGTTTCAATTTCGTTTTCAATTTAATGACAACAGTGCTCCATGCGTGCAATCGTCATTACAGTTAAAACCAGGGAAGGGCCTCGGGAGGTTGGGAAAGCCCTTCCCCACCTCCAGAGACCCCCCCAAAAAATGGAAATTCCTCTGCTGTTTACAGCAGATAGATTTCGTGCCCCTTTCCTCATGACGGAATGGTTCCGTCATGAGCACAGGAGCACCGGTGTTCATGACAGAACCATTCCGCCATGAGCACCGAAGGGGCTAAAACTATGTTGTTTGGAAAATGAATGAAATCCCAAATTAGATGACTAGATAATCTGGACATGAGCCTGTCATTGGCCACAGCCTCTTTCAACCACCTATTTTTCTCCAAAGGTCATGCTTTACAAACACTTTCTCCTGTTCACCTAAAGAATGACTTTTTCGAGAACTTGCTTCGGGCAACATTTGTTGCTCTTCTGCATCCATACGTGTTAGATTATGCAGGACATACCTAGTTAAGGGTGTACCGCAAAGAGAGCGAGTGCACCCAAAAAGCCTAAGTACTTAATGGGCAACATAGAGTTGGTGCCCATGCCTCCTTGACTCACAGCGAACACATTGACGAGCAGTCAAGGAACAACTTAAGAAAGGGAGGATGAAGGAGGAATACAGGCACATTTTAGCACAATTGATCATTGAAATAAAGATGGCAATGTCCAACCAGAGTACACTACACTGTAGTATCTAAAAATGAATCTGTATTTTTACTGTGCGAAAGGTAATCAAATATAATAAACGTACCGGAAATACAGTTAGTAAAGCAAGGATGGAATAGTGTTAGACATGTCATCCTCAGGGTGAACTTCCCCAGTTTTTTGCCTGCTTACCTTCCAGTTTTGCTGTATCTTTCTCTTGGCCTTAGGATGCTTAGATCTTAACCACTCCTAGCCAGTTCTAAAGTGCATTTGTTTCTCAACTAAAACATGGTGGCACTGGTATATACCTTTTGGCATGTTTAGTTTGGTGTGGGGGGCGCTAGAGGGCGCTCAGCAAGATGCCTGCGCATTAGTGCAGCTCTACCGGCAGTCTACATAATCCGTCCAAAATCCTGCACCCAGACACAGTGGCGCGCTACATCGGTAGCAGCATCGCATCTGTGAAGTGCTCCGGTGTACAGTGATATAAATATTGTACACTGGGTCAACAGCGGCGACAGAGAAACGGCGAGTAAGGTGTGGAAGAGGCCTGTAGTAAAATGGCGGCCGGCGATCACTGCAGACATCTTTAACTAAGATGGAACCCGGACGTGGACCCCATGCAGCTGCCGGGTATTATGAGGGACCCGGGCCGCTGCGGTGACTGATCCTGTGCTTCCGGGGATGTGACTTATGTATGTGGCAGAAGTTCAGCAACCGTAGGATGACTGGTGCGGATCCACGGACGGCGAGGACCGCGCTTTTGATGCGACACTATGGCGGCTTGGGGCACTGCGGTGACATGCGAGGCAGTGGCAACTGCGGAAGAGAAGAGGGCAAGATAGCGCTGCTACCTTGGAGCATTGTGGTATGGGCAGTGATGGAAGGACCTGACAGTTTGATTGCTACCCTGAGGCACTGCAGTGAATTACGCTATATAACTAGCCTGGGATAGTGTTTTTTGCTAAATCTGGAATTACGTACAGGGTGGCAGGCAGATGACCAGTGCATCCTTGTAGTCCCAGGCTGGCACTCACGACTATAGAACAGATAGGATTGAATTACACAGTGGGCCGATTGTGTGGCCCCCAGGCTCTTATTGGTAATTAGTCAGGCACAAGGCATAATTGACTGGTTTGATCCGAACTGGACGGATGAATGCAGGCAAGCCCTGCCCTGAGTTGTGATGCAGCGGAGGCCTGGAGGGACCCATCCCAGGAATAGGAGAGTAGAGTTGGGTGGCTTGCTGGCGCCCAATAGTAGCCAGCCCTCAAATTGGTGTCTACCTTGTGGACCTCAGTGATGCAGATGGCGCATGGACAGGAGTTATAGCCCACTGTTGCGGTGATACATGGCGACTGGCCCTCTGTACTCATGCCTGGACGTCGCTACACGGTGAGTGGCAAAACTATAGGTGCAAAGCTGCTTCGATTGGGCTGTGCAGTAAGACAATAACACTGCCCCTATTGTTAGGCCTGGCATTATGGTCAAACCGGATAAGACACATTGCACCTCACTTTTGAAATGCGCAAAACTGGCCGTTCACAAGGCAAGACGACCTCGGACTCAAATGCCCCATCGGATACTGCTCCACCCTCCTTGCGATGCAGCAAAGATTGCAGTCAATAGATGGTAAAATCGACACCCTTACCTTATGAATGGATCATATGGCGGTAAAATTAGATAAACAAGGTACAAGGTTGGGCGAGATCAAGCAAACATTGTCTAACATGGAGATGGATGTGCAAAAGGTATTGGATAAATCTCTCAATATGGAGAAGATGCTCGTGATAATACAAGCCAAGAATGAAGACTCAGGAGCAAAGTCAAGGAGGAATAATGTACGGATAATGGGGCTGCCGGAGTCATCTAATGTTGGTAAGTTGGAACTTTATGTAGAGGGACTTATCAAGGACATGTTTGGTGCTGAAAATCTATCACCTATGTTAAAAGTGGAGCGAGCCCACCGATCTCTGGTGATATGTCCCAACCTAGGTGCCCCACTGCGGCCTATCATTGTGAGGCTGCTGCACTATCGTGATCAGGACACGATTCTTCAACTTGTTCGAGAAAAAGGACAGATCACTAATCATGGGATTGCGCTTGTGTTTTATCCAGACTTCACTACTACTGTCCAGGCTGCTGGGAGAGAGTTCATTCCCACTAAAAAAAACAGTGCAAGCAGAGGATATTTCGTACGCCATGTTGTACCCAGCAAGACTGCGGATTGGTCCGGAGTATGCGTCCATGATTTTCATGAACCCAAAAGCTGCAATGGAACATGCAAAGCTCCTAAAGAAGCGTCGCTAGGACATAACTGACAACCCAGATGCTGATAAACAGTAACCACAGGATGGTAACTATGGTCGGACGGTGATATATGAGGGTTCCCACATGGCCTTGGGTGTTGTTGTGATGGGTAGGAGAGTCATGAACTATTGTACAAATTTGACGAGCTTCTGGGAGGTTCCATGCACTTTTGTGCCCCCAAATGGTTGTTCCCCCTCTATTCAATCGGGTTATGGGAGGGGTGGGAAGTGTACTGTTTTCTGATTGGTTGTATTTGGCAAGTTGAAGGTGCTGAAGTAGTTGGGGGAGGTGGGGTATATGGCAGACATGGAAAATAGCAACATAAATGGGTTGTTTAAGGTTTACATCACAGCAGTGTGGCTCAGGTAATATTCCTATATCACAATATGGTAAGATCCAGTATTGGTGATACAATAAAGATAATAATATGGAATGTACGCGAGTTAAATAACCTAAAAAAATGTGCAATGTGCTAGCTTTTTTGAACAGGCAAGATGTACAGGTTGCATTCCTCAAGGAGGCACATCTTATCACACGGAACTAAATACCAGATCTCGCTGGGCTGGGATGTGAGTGGCTTCCTCATTCTCCTCATACTCCAGGGGTGTGATGAGCTTAGTTAAGAAAGGTACTCCATATACATTCATTAGATCTGAAAGGAATGAGCAAGGAAGGGTACTACTTGTGTTGGGTAATCTGGGAGAGACAAAGGTATTGTTGGTAAACACATACGGGCCTAATATTGACGATTCTGCCTTATTTAATGATGTATGGAGACGTACCTCCTCCTAACCTACCTCAGTTGTTATATGGGGCGGTGACCTGAATTTCGGCTTAAATCCTAGATTAGATCGCTCTTCCAATACTGAAGGACGTAGGAAGCAGGCGGCTATGATTCTGAGTGAGTTGATAGAGGCAGAGTGCCTTATAGACATAAGGAGGGTGCGAAACCCAGAGGTGCTGGAGGGTACATTTGTCTCCACAGTGCATGGATCGGAGTCAAGGCTTGACTATCGGTTGGTGTCCCGGGAGGCGGGCTCTTGGTCTGCCTTGGTAAAGAATCTGGCTAGGACGCTGTTGGACCACTCACCAGTGTTGATTGAACTTAGGATTCCACCCTGCATTAGACCCCCGTTTCAATGGCGGTTGCAACCGTCATCCTTAACTGACACAGTATTCCGGGCCGAAATTGGTGTGGCAATACATAACTTTCTCATAAAATGTGGGGTCGGGGAACAGTGCAGGCACTCTCTGGGAGGCCTTTAAAGTTACAATAAGGGGAGTGTGTATGGGTGCTCAGGCTGGTGTTCTGAAAGATCTCAGGAATAGAATAAGAAAACTAGCAGATAAAATTCACTCAGAGTGAGATTATTAATGGTATCCGACATCTGCCAACCTGGCCCAGATAAGAGTGCTGGTCTCTTTATATAACCAGACTACATAAATCCAGGCGATCCAGGGCACGGTATTATGGGGAGGGTGGGAGGTCTAATCGCTCGTTGGCGTGTTAACGGTCAGCGCCTAGGGGACAGGAGCACATCACTGAATTACTAGATGTTGTTGATATTGCTAAGCATTCCACGCCTGAGATTAGTAAAATATTTATTGCCTTTTAGTCAAAAGTATATGGGCCTATGCAAGAAGTAGCGGAGGCTGATATTAATGACTATCTGAATGATGTGGCACTGGGATGGCTGTCCAGTGGGTAACGTGAATATTTGGTTCAACCATTTTATGTGGATGATGTAAAAGAAGATATTGGGTCCCTACCTACCTGTAATGCGGCAGGGCTTGACGAACTGCCCAGTGAGTTCTATAAAGCATATATTGAAGTACTTAACACACAATTACTAAAGGTTTTTGCAGAAGCCTATGATACTGGAGTACTTCCCCCGTCCAGTCTGCATTGATTTGTTATCGCGCTGATTGCTAGCGCTTTTAGAATCTTCTAACATTGTGTTTCCCTTACCTGACTGTGTGCTTCCCTCTTCTCTCCTCATTTTCTACACCTGAGGCGGAAATCCGGGTGTCTTCTCGATCTCTGCCTTTCTTTGCCTCAATCTTTGTTTCTACGCTCTGCTGGGTGGCAACTGCATCGCGGCGGACTTTTCCTTTACTTTCCCATACCCGCACGGCTGACGAGGTGCCGCAGGGTATTCTGGGACTAGTAGGCTGCCTACACTGTCAGCGGCCATCCTAGGAGGAGTCAGGCACGCTGGTCGGTGGACCAGAGTTGCGGTCTTCCTCACTTTCGCCTGATAAGCTATAAAGCTAGAGGCACTCTCCTCCGCGCAGCGGACGCGCTGTGCGCGCGCCTCTTTCGCGCCAAAGGAGCACCTAAGGTAAGCCTGTCTGCGCCCGTCAGCGTCCCGGAGGCGGACGGGTGTGGGCGGGGCCATTACCTTTTTCCAGGCTACCAGACAGTATGCGCACATATACCACTTCGGAGCTATTCTCCTTAAGGGGTGAGCTGGGCAACTGTTGTAGCATCTTTCCAGGGAGGCATGCCCTGAAAAGGCGCTGTCCTGGCTGTGGCTGGCGCCTGGGCCGTACTCCTGTTGCACCTCCCTGTAACTGGCCTAAACATTGCTCCTGTTTACTCCTTAATACAAGATCCTTAATCAGGCACTCATTGGACATCTACAATCTCCTGTCAGAGGTAAATCCTCTGTGTCTTTTTCTTACGGAGACCTGGTTGGGTGAGATCTCGGGCCCTGGCATAGCGACAGCCATCCCCTCCAACTATGTCATACTCAGGAAGGACAGAACAACGGGAAGGGGCGGAGGCATAGCCATGGTAGTGGACAAGCGCTTTCCCTGTGCCATTATTCCAACTGATGACATTTTGGGCTGCGATGGGCAAATAGTCACGAAATGCGTCCTGTCACCATAGTAACGTCTCTGGCATTGGTTAAGTTCCAACCAATGAGAGAACAGGATAGACGCGCCCAATCAAACAACGGGACGCTTAAAACCCCGGAAGAGCAGTCGTCGATCCTTTCATTTCGATATCGACACCAACTAAAGGAGCAACGGACGGACTGCCGGGAGAACAGGAGCAGGGAGGCCGATTTAAAGATTGCAGGTAAATCGGAACCAGAGCCACTGCCCCTCTTAGTTTTAGTAATTAATCTTGATCCTTGAAGGTTAAGACAGTCTTTGATAAGAATTCTCCATATTTGCCGACATAGACTTACACATAAGCCAAAATCGAGCATAACTTTAAGAATACCAGTGTCAGCAATAACATTGAGGCACATATGGTTACACGACTGAACATAAAACAACTTGTTAACATCCTTGCAGGCACACGACAATTTGATGAAGTCAGCCCCGGGTTTCCCAACCAAGAACGGACCAAATTAAAAACGGACCTATTGGTAGTGAGACTCCAGCAACTATATCCTGTACCCATAACAATTGGTGAGTGAAAAATTAGCACGACGCAAGGTTTCGCAGCGTCGACCGCCTAGAATTAATACTAAAACAGAAACTGTATTTTCTAGGTAATTCAACACCAGCTACGAGCTACGATCATAAAACGGTGGCTCCTCCTGGCAGTCTAATATCCAGCATGACAACGCCCCAGTGACAGGTATAAAGGATAAAAAATCTAATGAACCAAATTTAAACAAATAAGGGAAAAATTGGCAAAGCAATCCTTTAAAATAGTTAAGAATTCCCTATATTTTGTTTATTTTACTTTAGAATCTTCGAATTTAGTTGAAGACGAGAGACTGATGACAAAATAAAGAAACGTCGTCAACTACCTCTTCACTAGGTAGGCGTGTTAAGGCGATATAATAGGCCGAAATATCATTGAATGTTCTATAAATAAATAGAATATAATAATAGTTGTTTATCCTACACAGGGATAAAAACATCTTTCTAATTGAACACAGCATCCGGTGACTGGTTTATCTTCATAGGAATCCTGTCATCCAACTTTTTCCAGTAGAGATATGAACTCCATCTGGTACAAGGTATGCACGCTTATAATAGCGTCAGACTGTTCTGAAATGCTTAGAGATAGGGGACAACAGCATTGGACAACAATCCAAGGGAGAGGCAAACAAACAAATCTAGTTGTATAACAAGTGTAGAAAAATGTTGAGACAATGAATAAATGCAATATGGTAAGGGATTGAATATACTTGAAAAAAATGATAATTGTGGTGTTCTATAACAAATGTAAAAAGACGATATATTGTTGAAAAAAAGTATTGGAGCTATATAGAGAATAAGAAAGGGCAATTGCTATTGTGATACTGTATTAAACATAGGAAGATGGTCTTTTTTAACAAAACTGCACCAAAAAGTAATGGTAACGCTGTGTTTTTTTAAATTTATTCAGAATCCGTCCTGAAGAAGGTGTACTAGCAACAAACCGAAACGCCGTGTCGACTTGTTTTGATTCTTTGTCTTTTTAGAAAACTCTAATTTTTAATAAAATGTATAAATATGCTGTTTTTAATATTGTGATTATGAATAATGTATTAATTGCTTGAAAGAATAAATCCAAACCGAATTTTACCAAATATGTTTTGTGATGACGATCTCCTTGAATTTTGAAATGAGTAAATGTTGCAGTATCTCATAACAATCCATCATTTCTTTGTTTTTTAAGAAAATATTAGGAATTTGAACACACCACGTTGTACCTTTGTACCTTTGCCTTTCCTGCCCAATTGATGGCATGCTGTTTTTGTAGACAAATAAGCCTTACCCCTAAGAGTACTAATTGAAATTGGACATATTCCTACACTGTCCATTCTTTTGAGACTTCATTCTTTTTAAATACTCTTCCCCCCAGTCCCTGACAAGTCTGTGTGGGGTCCTCCTTTCTCTTTATAACGTACCAGGCAGGTGGACACCCACATAAGAGCTCCTAACAGTTGAGAATCACGGACACCGCATAAAGGAACTTGCCTACACGACTCTGCTGTGTAAGAACACAGAGTAGGTATAGAGTAAGAAGAAATACAATAAAAGACTAGGGTACGCAAAAAGTAGCAACAGTCATATTGAAACAGAAATGACAGGACAATGTCCAGACCTGTAAACAACATCAGCCCCCCACCCGGGAGGAACAACGGTTCCCCGCAAGACAAAACAGGAAATGGAGCCAGACACAAAGTGGAAACAGTCACAATCAGGACCAACCTAATTGCCATTCGACCCAAGAAGCGATTACCTGAAGAGAACACTCCCCTTGAGAGCGTTACAGCAGGAACCCAAAGCGGAAGTGTGGAAAACACCTGTGTGGAAGCAAGAGGGAATGGGGGAAACCTTCCTGTTGGGGTCAGTGCCCAGAATTAGAGGGCACAAGGCAATGTACAGCAGATGCCACCTGTAAAAAACAAGCCCAGTAAGGGCATCAGCTGTGAAGAACTGTGCCTGAAGTGAGCAGAACAATGCCCCCAAGGGATAGTGGCCGGCAAAAGAAGAGCAGCAATCCCAGACAAGCGGAGCACTTTGATGCTGAAAAAAACATCTGTGAAGTTCAGGCAGGGGCGCAAAGAACTACAGACAACTGGAGCCAATTGCAACCGAAGTGCAATCGAGAGATGCTAATGTTAGGATTGCAGTAGAAATCAGGACAGCCTGACCCTCAGGAGGAAGACTCCATAGGAGCCTTCCATGGCTTAGGCAGTGACCCAATAGCCAGCAAATACCCCACATAGGGTAAGCCTCGAACCCCGCGAGGGGAATCCCCTTGGGCAAAGCACACATTCAGAGGACTGAATGGAAGACAGAACCAGCCACCCAGCTGTACTGCACAAATACTGAGATAGCAGAACAACCGCTTACACTATCCTGGTACTATGCAGGAACCTGGGACATTTTTAAAAAGCAAACCAACAAGGCAACATCACCTTTACAGGAGAAAAAGATACTAGAAGGCAGAAATTTGTCCCTCAAGAGTTACGGAAGCCCAGCCATGAGGAGGGAGACCGCTGAATCTGAGTGGCTTTCAAAAAGGACCACACCATTGAATGGCAGATCTCTAAGAGCATCCCGAACATTGTCTGGGAAACGAATGTCGCGCATCCATGCTTGGCGCCGCGAAGCCAGATCCCGAGCAAGAGCCCTACCCACAGAGTCAGTTGCATCAAGGGAAGATCAGAGGGAATATTGTGCCATTCCCCTGCCATCAAGAATAAGGCGGTGTAATTCTGCCAGCGGCCCTTCTGGAATAGGAGGAAAGAGGATCTCGACTAAGTCCCAAAGGCCAGAGGAGCAGCGTGCGAACATGCAAGACGTATTAAATGTACAGATGCCCGCACTGGCAAAAAGCTGGCGACCACATGTGTCCAACCACCTACACTCCCTGGTGAGAGGTAACAATGGCAAGGTGGAAGAAGACAGCAAGTCAAAAACCGCCTGAACAACACGTCCCTGAGCTCTAGGGTGAAGGGACAGGCAGAGTGGATCATCCGGGGCAGGACGGTATTGACGAGCAATGACCAGATTAACAGGATCACAAGAGGAAGGCCTCGTCCATGTGCCAAGCATGATGTCAAACAAAGATACCCAAAGGGACAGCAAAGGCTCCATGTGGAGAAAATCCAGTAAAGGATCAGAAGGCAGGAAACCACAGGGGGCTGAAATCGAAGAATAGATGCCGCCCTGTGAATAGCCCGTGCGTAGGCAGCACTAGCCTCAATTGCCATCCTGGGAGGCGACAATAAACCGGCGGTAGTCGATGGTTAGAGACTAACCTGTCCACTTGATAGCAAAAGTGGAGGAGGCTGAGGCTGATCTGAAGGCTACGCCACACTAGGTACCAGTACCATGGGGCACTGAAACTACCTCAGACCCGGCTAGTTCAGAGGAACGTCAACCTCTTGCAACAGAGGAGGCTGAGGAGGCTTAGGCACCGGCAACTGTGTCGACTGATGCCGTATGGGAAGGGGGTTAGGAGCACACTGCCACACAGCCCCAGCACAGTTCGCCCCTTTGTATCCTGGTAAATGCAGTACACAGTTCACACTTACTTCAAAACTAGCTGGAGTTTTTCACCAAAGTTGGTGCAGACATTACTGTATATCTCTAGACACGTGTTTCTGGGTTGAGCCCTTCATCAATAGAGAGCAGCAGTATTAAAGAGCAAAGAAAAATCATCTGGGGTTGCTGGAAATGCTGCCAAGTTCCTCTCTGGTCACAGTACCACTCACAGGCACACCTCCAAAGCTCGTCAGCTTGCTGGCTCAAGGGAGACTTTTAAACAGAAAGAGGGTTGGGAGCACACTGCCTCACAGTCCCAGCAGAGTTTGTCCCTTTGCATCCTGGTAAATGTAGTACACAGTTGACACTTACTTCAAAATTAGCTGGAGTTTTTCACCAAAGTTGGTGCAGACATTGCTGTAAATCTCTAGACACATGTTTCTGGGTTGAGCCCTTCATCAGTAGAGAGCAGCAGTATTAGAGAGCAAAGAAAAATCATCTTGGGTTACTGGAAATTCTGCCAAGTTCCTCTCAGGTCACAGTACCACTCACAGGCACACAGGTGCATCTCCAAAGCTTGTCAGCTTGCTGCCATAGGGGAGTCGTACTGACGTCCGAGGAGTCAAGAGGAACGTTAACCTGATGCAAAAAAGGAGGCGTAGACGTTGGCACCCGCATCGACCTTTGCAGAGTCAGAGTCATCTCAATGTCAACGACCTCCAAAGGGGACTTGCCCTGAGCACCCACCGACGGCGATCCCACTGTAATATGTGGGGAGGAAAGACTTCAACAGGGCGTCTAGCCCAGCACCGCCTTCATCGTCACTGCAGGAAGCCGCGCAGGGCTATGCGGAGACTGGAGAGGTGGGCTGGACGGCCAACTGGGAGGACCCTCTGGGCTGTGTCCCGTCGGCTTCGAATCAACTCCAGAGCCTGTGCAAAGGACGAATCCGTCGGCGATGACCCAACATGAGTGCTTTCCACCTCTGTAGGACCCGAAGGCGCACCTGGTGCAGGACCGGACAACCGTGCTGCCAGCAATTTCAAATGACGCTCCCTCAAGGACTTAGGTTTCATTTGTTGACAGGCGTTTCCACTGTTTAGAATCGTGGTGCACTCCTAGGCAGCACATATAGATGGCGTGCCAGACATCTATTGCGCACAGGTCTCTCGGGCCTTAAAGCCCGAAGGCATTGCACACTGTTCCATGATGCCAAAGGCGTCGAGAAGGCCAAAAAAACAGGCCAAGGAACCTCTGGTTTTCCAGGAACAGCGTTTGAACGCGGAAAAGAAGAAAACGGAAGTCAGTGAGCCGGGAGGGGCATATACGGCTCAGCTGACATCACGTCCGTGGACGTCGTCAGGGCGGAGCCCGGCGCCGTCTCCGGCACGCAGATGTGCTGCTGCAGAAAGTTTTCCAGATCCAGTCTGATGCCTGGGGATATTCTAAGTTAAGGAATCTGCGGCTAGATGTCTTTATCAGATTATTCATTTTAAATACCTGCATCAGATATATTACACTCCCATACGATTGTTAAAATTTGGATGGCGTGAGGATGCACAGTGTCCCAAATGCAGACAGGATGGAGCGGGTTTTGTGCATTTAGCATGGATGTGCCCTGCTATATTTAAATTCTGGAGTGGTTTGGTGAATGCATTATCAGATATGACATCTGAAAAAATTGCATGTGAACCTGAAGTGTGCGTGTTAGGGCTGTTGAATAAAATCAAACCACGTAACAAACGTATTGTTGCAGTAGCTACACCAATGGCTAAATGTGCAGTTGCAATTTACAGGAATTCTAAAGCTATACTGACACTGAGCATATTGGTATGTGATCTTGTTTTTTTAAGGAACAATTGAATGTATATGCAGAGGAGTTACCAGAGTACTCCAGGCCTATCGATTTCTGGGCTCCACTCACTATCTGCTGGCACTCCCAGATATGAAATAGATACATGTTGTTATGGTTATCACCTAAACCTGAGTTGCCATATGGACTTTTATGATATTGTTTTAAACTGCTGGTTCCATGATGTACTAATGTATTTTTTGTATATGTTCCATTAATATACAGCTGGGATAGGGTGGAGGGGGATGTTTTATCTATAAAAATGGAGTAAAGCTGTATTGGTTCTCCGATCCTACACTGATGTAATTCCACATTGGCATTGCATATGCTTGTAAGATCTGCTATACTATATATTTGTGATTTAATAGATAAACAAAAACAAATGTTTCATTTAATTATAAGTCCCTTGTAAAGTGGTATACCTTATAACCAGGGCCTCTAATGCAAATGCTACTAGTGGGCTTGCAGCACTGGTTGTGCCACCCACACAAGTAGCCTTTCAATCGTGTCCCAGGCCTGACATTGAAGGGCCTGTGTGTGCAGTTTCCTGCCACTTCGACTTGGAATTTAAAACCGCTTGCCAAGCCTTAAAGAACAAGTTGCTTACCTTCGGTAATGATATATCTGTAAGAAAAAAGGTTAGATTGCTTACCTTAGAATTACCCCAGGCGTCAGACTGGATCCGGAAAGCTTTTCGTCTGCAGTACCCATGCACATTGAAAGGTGGCCCCAGTCGGCTCTGCGTTCGTCGTTGTCGTTGTGGTCGCCGGGATGACGTTGCAGTAGTTACTTAGATGCTACCCTCTACGCTCATGTCAGTTCGTAGACGACTGTCCAAGCCAGAAGGGCTGAGCCATGCAAGACACTGACAACTGGTGCACAAAACTAGGGCCCTAAAAGGAATACATTAACCCTCAAAGTCAGTTCGCAGAACTAAGAGGATGGAAGGGGCGGTAAGGAATCTATAACTAACCTAGGTTTCTTACCAATCTACCATTACCAAAGGTAAGTAACTTGTTCATCTGAAAGAAACAGTTAGTTATGAAATTCTTACCTTAGAATGGATACCCCAGCGATTACAACCCCGGAGGTGGGTCTGCAAACTAAGTTCACACCAGAAAGTCCTGGAGAACAGACCAGCCCAAAAAGCTGTCTCTCCGGACTTGGCTGTCCAGGCAGTAGTGCTTTGTGAACGTGTGCAGTAATGCCCACATAGCAGCCTGACAGATGTTATTGAAGGGAACTCCTCGTCCCAAAGCAGTGGTAGCTGCTGTCGACCCGGTGGAATGGGCACGCAGCCCCACTGGCGGCTCATTCTTTGCCATAGAATAGCACACTTTAAAGCACAAAGCAACCCACCTAGAGATGGTCCATTTGAGCAGGGCCCGACCTTTGTAATCACCCACGTAGCCAACAAAGAGCTGGTCATCCATTCGAAATTGCTTTGTGCGATCCAATTAAAATGAAAGCGCACATTTTGGATCCAGACGCTGGAGCCTCTCTTCCTCTTTGGAAGAATGCGGAGCCGGAAAGAATATGGGAAAAGTGATGGTCTGTCCAATATGGAAAGGAGTAACACTTTGGGAAGAAAGGATGGACGAGTTCTAAGGACAACCATGTCCGGATGGACAGTCTGAAAAGGAGGCTAAGGAGAAAGAGCTTGGAGCTCACTCAGCCTGCGGGCAGAGGGGATAGCCACCAGGAAGGCAGTTTTTAAAGTCATAAGCCTGAAAGGACAGTTATGTAGTCGATCAAAGGGAGCGCACAAAGGTAAGCAAGAACTAAGTTCAAGTCCCACTGAGGCATTACGAAGGGAACAGGAGGAAAAAGATGAGTAATTCAATTAAGGAAGCGATTTACAACAGGGGACTTGAAAAGAGAAGGCTGACCAAAAAGCCTAAAATGGTTGAAATTGCCGAGAGGTAGCCCTTAATAGAGCCCAGAGTAGAGCCCTGCTGGGCCAAAGAAAGGAAGAACAAGAGAATCTCAGAAAGAGGGGCAGAAAGAGGATCCACAGCCTTTTCTGCGCACCATGGCACAAATGTATTCCATCTACAGGTGTATACCGTCTTAGTGGAGGGACGCCTGGCTGCCAAAATTACATCACAGACTTTGGGAAGCAGGTCAACCGATGTAAACTGCCACTGCTTTATCTCCACGCAAGGAGGTGGAGGCTGGACAGGTTCGGGTGGAGGACCTGCCCCGGCTGCTGCGACAGAAGATTCTCCCGAAGAGGTAGTCGGATTGGAGGATCGATGGCTATGTTTAGCAGCTCGGATACCAGACTTTTCATGCCAAATTCGGCACCGCAAGAATGACTTGAGCCCAGTCATGCCTGATCTTCTTCAGCACTCTGGGCAGAAGTGGTATAGGCGGAAAGGTGTATAGAAAACCGCAACTCCACTTGTGACTAAAAGCATGGCCTAGCGAATGCCGCCTTGGAAATTCCAACGTGCAGAATTGCTGACATTGCACATTCCCTTCGGTCGCAAATAGATCTAACCAAGGCTCTCCCCACTGTTGAAAGAGTCCTTGCACCACCTCTGAGTAAAGATGCCATTCCTGATCCATCATGCACCGGCAGCTGAGTTGGTCCGCCCTGGCATTCAGGGAACCTGTCAGGTGTTGAACCACCAGGGATATCCCTGATGTTCCAGCCATGTCCAGAGGTGAAGGGCCTCTTGACCTAGGGTCTACAACCCCACCAGCCTTGTTTGTTGCAGTTCCACATGGCGGTGGTGTTGTGCGTGAACACCTGCACTACTCTTCCCAGGACAGAGGGAAGGAATGCTTCAGTGCAAAACTGATCGCCCAAAGCTCAAGAAGGTTGATTTGGAGCCCGGACTCCTCCAGAGATCAGAGTCCTCTGACGTCTGCCTCTCCCATGTGGCAGTCCCACCCCAGAATGGATGCATCGGCCACCATTGTGAACTCTGGTTAGAGAAGGGTGAGGGATCGGTTTCTTGACCCAATCCTGGTTCATTAACCATCACTGAATTGTCCTGCAGTGCCCTCCGAGATCTGTACGCAATCGGACAGATTCCCCTGATGTTGTGCCAACTAAAAATTCAGGTCGAACTGCAGGGCCCGCATATGCCATCTGGCATGATCCACCAGCAGGATGCAAGAGGCCATCAGGCCCAGGAGCCGGAGGGTCATTCTGACTGAAACCCGGAAAGGAGGCTGAAAGATCGGAATCATAGCCCGAATATCCCAGACTCACTGTTCGGGTGGATAGATCAGAAACTGCATCCTGGCCATAACCACTCCGATGAAGAGGAGCTTCTGAGAGGGAGTCAGGTGTGACTTCGGCACATTGATGGAGAACCTCTGCGAATGCAGGAGGTCGGCCTAAGTCTGGAGATGGGAGACGACAGCCTGGGGAAAGCCCGCCTTCAACAGCCAGTCCTCGAGATATGGGAAGACTGGAACCCCTGATCTTCGCAGATGAGCTGCGACCACTGCCATCACTTTCGTGAACACCCGAGGGGTGCTGATAAGGGCAAAGGAGAGAATGGTAAACTGGAAATGCTCGTGGCCTACAGTGAATCGCAGGTAACACCAGTGGGCCGGCAGGACAAGGATGTGAAGATAAGCGTCCATCCAGTCTCCAGGGTCAATAGCAGACAGGACCTGAGCGAGCGCCAACATCTTGAAATTCTCCTTCCGGAGGAAGCAGTTGATGTTCCTGAGATCCAAGATAGGATGCAGGCCTTTGTCCTTCTTGGGCACCAGAAAGTAGTGGGAATAGCAACCACAACCTACTTCTGGGACAGGACCATGCTCAATGGCTCCCTTGGCCAAGAGTGCCGAAACTTCCTTTTGGGCCAGATGATCTTTCGACATGCGATGGTACTGAGGTGGCATGGATGGAGGGGTAGTCTCGAAGGGGAGGGAGTAGCCCCTTCGGACTATCTACAAAACTCACCTGTCCAACATGATGGTGTGCCAGTGGTGGAGGTGTTGGCGAATCCTGCCTCCCACTGGCTTTTGGTGGCCCTGAAAGGTCGGGCTAGGAGGGTTTGGAGGCTGCTGCAGAGGGGGCTATGATGGACTGGCACATCAGCTGGCCCCCAGAACCATGGCGGTGGTTCCCACATCCGCGGCCGCACAAGGGCTGAACAGCTTGAGCTGGGCTGAACAGCTTGTGCTGGCCTGTGGCTCTGGGCAGGACGTGTGGGGCACCCCTTCCGTAGCCACAAAAGGGGTAAAAAGCAGACTGCACAGGGCGGGTGATAGAGAGGCCCAAGGACCAGGCCGTAGCAGAGAGTCCTTAAAGTGCTCCAGCACATTATCTGACTTGTCACCGAAGAGGCGACGGCCATTAAAGGGCATGTCCATAAGGGTGGATTGGCTCATCGCTTCTTCAAAACCCCCCAGCCCACTCCTCAAACCCAGACCAAGCAGCCACCAACCTCACCCAATGGTTATCCAACAGCGCCGACATCCTAGCACCACTGAAAAAACGACAAATCAAACTAGGCAGCAAGAGGACCTCCTGGTTCAATGATGAGCCTAAGAAATCCAAGAAACTCTGTCGATCCCTTCAGAAGGCCTGGAAAAAAGACCCAACCACCAGCACCAAGGACGCCTTCAAAAACGCCACCCGATTACACCACTAACTGATCCGGAATGCCAAGAAAGCCGCTTTTAAGGACCGACTAGATAACAACGCCCACAACAGCAAGGAATTATTCAACATCGTCAAGGAATTTACCAACCCCTCTGCCAACTCCAACGACATCACCCCCTCTCAAGCCCTCTGTGACTCCCTAGCCTCATTCTTCCACAACAAAATTGCAGACATCCACAACAGCTTCAACAACCGACCCGAAGACCAACCCACCCAACCCCCTGCTGGACCCCCATCCCCCCTGAACATCCTCAATGACTGGAAGCCAATCTCCACTGAGGACACCATCCTTCTGATGAACTCTATCCACTCAGGATCCCCCACAGACCCATGCCCTCACCACATCTTTAACAAAGCAGACTCCACTATAGCACCGCACCTCCGAGACGTCGTCAACTGCTCCCTCAACTCCGCTACCTTCCCGGAAAGCTGGAAACACGCCGAACTCAGCTCCCTCCTGAAGAAACCCACAGCTGACCCCACCGAACTCAAAAACTACCGCCCTATCTCACTCCTTCCATTCCCGGCCAAAGTCATCGAGAAAGCGGTCAACAACCAGCTCGCTGCATTCCTCGAAACCAACAAATCCCTCGACTCCTCACAATCCGGCTTCCGAGCCAAGCACAGCACTGAAACCGCCCTCATCGCAGCAACAGACGACATTCGAACTCTACTGGACAATGGTGACACAGTCGCCCTCATCCTCCTCGACCTCTCCGCAGCCTTCGACACGGTCTGTCATAGCACCCTTTTACAACGCCTCAGAAACATCGGAATCCAAGGAAAAGCACTGGAATGGATCACCTTGTTCCTCACCGGAAGAACCCAGAGAGTCCGCCTCCCACCATTCAAGTCAGAGGCCACTGAAGTCATCTGCGGCGTACCACAAGGATCGTCACTCAGCCCCACCCTCTTCAACGTATACATGAGCCCCCTTTCGGCCATCGCTCGCCAACACAACCTCAACATCATCTCCTACGCTGACGACACTCAACTGATCCTATCACTCACCAGAGACCCTAACACTGCCAAAACCAACCTGCATGAAGGAATTAAAGAAGTAGCCGAATGGATGAAGCACAGCCGTCTGAAACTGAACTCAGACAAAACTGAAGTCCTCATCCTAGGCACCTCCCCCTCCACCTGGGACGACTCCTGGTGGCCAGAGGCCCTCGGAAAAGCACCCATCCCGACGGACCACGCACAGAACCTGGGCGTCATCCTGGATTCCTCACTCTCGATGAACAGACAAGTCAACGCCGTTTCTTCATCTTGCTTCAACATTCTTCGCATGCTCAAAAAAACATTTCGCTGGATCCCCACCGAAAGTAGAAAAACAGTCACCCACGCTCTGGTCACGAGCCGACTGGACTACGGAAACACCCTCTACGCCGGTACCACCGCAAAACTCCAGAATAAACTCCAACGCATCCAGAACGCCTCAGCCAGGCTCATATTAGACATCCCGCGTAAAGAACACATCTCTGGTCACCTGAAAAACCTCCACTGGCTCCCCGTCAATAGGAGGATTACTTTCCGGCTCCTAACCCACGCACACAAATCACTCTACGAAATCGGACACGAATGCCTCAACACACGACTGTCCTTCTACACCCCCTCCCGCCAGCTACGATCCTCCAACCAAGCCCTTGCCACTGTACCTCGCATCAACAAAACCACCATGGGAGGTAGATCCTTCTCCTACCTGGCAGCTAAGACCTGGAACTCACTTCCCACTCACCTTCGCCTTACTCAGAACCACCTAGCATTCAGAATGCAACTTAAAACGTGGATATTTGACAAGTAATTCCCCACCCTTCTTCAAGCGCCTTGAGACCCTCTGGGTATGTAGCGCGCTATATAAATGATCTGACTTGACTTGACATCCCCAGAAAAACCAGTCAACATCAACTAGCGTAGCGGCGATGGGCTATCAACCTGGAAATCGTCCTGTCCAGTGAGTCGGCGATATCAAGCCCACAGCGGATGGTAAACTTCACTGTGTCTCTCCCTTCGGCAACTGCACAAGAGAGTACAGCCCGGGCCTCCTCTGGGCACTGAGGCAGCACTTCTGCAACCGTGTCCCACACAGAGTAGGTGTAACGGCTCAACAGACATGCAGTGTTTACCAACCGCAGTCCCAAGCTAGAGGAAGAAAACATCTTCTTCCCAAGATGATCCAGGTTTTTGGATTCCCGATCAGGTGGAGCATTAGGGAATGCACCCATGGAGGTAGAGGCTTGGACCACCAAGCTCTCAGGGGTGTGGTGTTGGGAGAGGAAAGATGGGTCGCCCACAGCAGACGATGGTGTCGGGCAATCATCCTACCAACAGGAGCCCCTGTGTTGGGCCTGGACCAGGTGCCCAAAAGGATGTAATTGAGGGCTTCATTAAACAAAAGCAGGGGCTCTGAAGAGCTCGCTGCTGGTTGAAGCACCTCTGTCAGGAGGTTGGTCCTGACTGCCATTGTAGGGAGCTCGAGGTGAAGAGCCTCAGCCACCCTACGCAACACCATAGCGTAAGACGATCCCTCCTCGATAGCCACAGTAGGAGGAGACAACATGCCGAGGTCTTCGGAGGTATCCAGACTACTGGCTTCCCCCAAGTTCCTCCCGCCAGTCCGGTTCATAGCCTAACTGGTCAGTCAAAGGGTCTCCAGACCCCTCCCAGTCCTCCTCACCCTCTTCTGGCTTCCAATCAGGTCTAAAAGATCCATGGTACAACAAGGGCACAAACGTACCCGCCGGTGCTGGATCCGGCATCGGTCGACATCTGTCCAGCTCAGTGTCTACATTGAGGTGGAGGCTAGGGTCGACGTCGGCTGGGTACACAGCTGACACCGGTTGTGGACGTGGTGCCGGTGGAATCGCGCTGGTGTCACAAGGTCGACCGGCACAGATCCAGGCCTTGATCCAAGGTGACCCTGTGGTACCAGGACCGAAGCTGCCGGCATCAAAGCCCCAGGGCCCCCAGCGGAATCTGCAGGGTCTTGAAGGCACGCCAGAAGAGTCGGGCTGCCCAAAGATGGCATGCATCACTTCGCAAAATTGACAAAGCTGGGCAGGGGTCGCTGAGGGTCCTGGGAAGGGGGGGGAACACCGGAGTCGACCCTTCAGGCTCCACACCCGGAGCCGTGGGAGGGGCACAACCCGCATTCCCGTTGCCTTGGCCGATGGACGGGAGAAGTCGAAGAGCGACAAAGCTTCTTAAACTTCTTCTTGCGCTTCAACTTACTTGACCCAGAGTGCGAAGACCTGGACGAAGAATGATGGTGGCTCCACGACTGGTCCCGTGACCTCCCACATGACTGGGACCTCGAAAAAGCATGGAGTCAACTGCCGGGCTTCAAGAAGCTTTCAGGACCACTCCTGCAAAGACTTGGGATTCATGGTTCGACAGTCGGAGCAAAACTTGGGGTCGTGATTGCACTCCAGGCAAAACAGGCACACGCGGTGCGGATCCACCGCCAACATCAGTCGGTAACAGGAACCGCAAGCCTTGAAGCTGGGCATCCTTCATGCACCAGGAGTCGAAGACTCAGCAAAACAGTATCGACAAAAGTCGAGAAAAAGTCAGTCAAAAAGTGACTGGAGGTTGCGGTCTCTCCGGATCTGCGCTGGCTTGCGCGGAAAAAGAAAAAAATGATGTCAGCGCACGAGGGCAGCATCTAAGTAGCTACTGTGACATCATCCCGGTGACCACGACGCCAACGCCAAATGCAGAGCCGACCAATGCCACCTCTCGACACGCGGGGTACTGCTGACAAAAAACTTTCCGGATCCGGTCTGACGCCTGGGGGCAATTCTAAGGTAAGGAATCTATAGCTAACTGTTTCTTTCAGATCTCCCCTTTTAATACACATTGGTCACCCCTAAGGAAACCCTTTGGGCTGAGTGCTCTGTAACTAAAAGTTAGGACATGTTGTACTTTTAGGTATTACATGTCTGGGCCGTGACAAGCCACTCAATTCATTTTTCACTAATGTGAGGCCTACTTCTCTCAAACTAGCTTTGGGAATACCTTAAAACACTTCAATTCCTGGTTAGAAAGGAGCAACTAAATCATGTTTCGTATCTTTGGAATGGTATTAGTAAGTCCTCTTCAGTGGTAAAGTTTGATTCTACTGATTGTATTTTTGCTGTTTGGTCTTGTTTTACTCAGATAAATATTCTCTACACCGGAGTGAAGTTTTTTTGTGGTGTTTTCATTATGTTACTGTGAGTGTGTGTTGCACAAATACTTTACATATTGCCTTTTAAGTTAAGCCTGCTTGCTCTGTGTCAAGCTGCAAGAGGTTGCGCACATTTTAGTTTAAAGTGCATATCTAGCCTATCCCAACTAGGATTGTGGTCCCTACTTGGACAGTCTGCAAATCTCTGCCAACTAGAGACCCAATGTCTAACAATATGTGACAAATCATATTAGATACCTTGCATCTGCTTAAAGATCCCAATGTTGCTAGACAATTTACATAGGTTGGTATCATGTACGATTTCTACATCTCTCAAACTGCATACTGCTCCCCTTAAGGGCCATCCTTAATGTCGCAGTAAGCCTCATCAAGGGACTTCAGTAATTTAATTACATCACTAACACCTTGACGGAACCCTACTGGAGCCTCTTGCCAGTCAGCACCATCTTCAAAACCAGCTGCATTATCAAGAAAGCCGTCACAAATGGCACCTCTGCCTATCTGGCTGGCAAGCTCATCATCTCTGGTGGCTCTCTGTACACTTACAGACAGGACAACATCAGAATGGGAGGTTCAAAAAAGAGAATTGAAGGCTACAGGCCTTCGTGTTATATGCACTCAGGATATGGAACAAATTCCCATATCCCCGAGGGCTTCGCCCCCAACCCTGTTCCAATTTAGGAAATGGCTTTAAATAACATTACATTGCAATCCAGTAAGAGTTTGTTCTTGCTCTCTGAAACAGACCCAATCACACCTTGGCTGTATGTTTTCCTATGACCATGTACAAGCCTACACTGCCTTTCAGTTAGTTTTGCACTGTACAAATACCAGATACATGCATACCATATCAATACATTCAGGTTCAGGTTCCTCAAAGTCCTCGTCTTGAGGATCCAGCACACAATGGATTCCGTTTTCTATTGAGTAGGATCATCAGTAGTGTGCCATTAATATTTCATTTAGTTGTTTGGTTTGTTTGCTGATTATGGTCGGAGTTCTGTACTAACTTGGGTAGTCTCTGAAAATTTCAAATGTGCATTGCCTGTCTTAAGTTATGTGTATGCAGTAAGTGCTGGAGGTGTGTGTTTTATTTGAACTAATCTTCTATTGACAGTTGTGATTGCTTAATATTATATTTGTTAGTGTTGTAAACTCAGTGATATCTGAATATATAGAATATCTGAGCAGTGTTACAAGTGTGCCACGTTCTGTCTATGTCTTCTGTTAGATGTCTTATCAGTTAATGCACTCTTCTGTACCCAGTTGCTTCAAAGTAGCATCTGCTCAGCTAAGTAGACAAGTGCAGTTGAGTGTTCCTCTTTCCCTGTGGTGTAGTGATCTTGTGATACCCAAATGCATGGTATATTAAGGGTGTTCTGAAGGATTTACACCAAACTGTAATGTTTCATGTTGAGTCGGTTTGTAGGAGGGAAGTGCTGCTGTGGGCCTAGTGATGCACACCTATATAGAGAAGCTGCACTGTATTGGATGTGCGTTTGGTGTTTTTTCAGTTTTCGGTTGAATGCTGAATAAAGGTATGCAGATGTTCTGTTCACATACTTCTAGATTCTCCTTCTATAGCTTTCCTTTTCAAAATGTACATTTGTTGTGTGACATCCACATTTTTGGCCTTATGGTAGCATTCGTCGTTCTCCATTTTGATTGTTGTATTGAAGTGTCTTCATCACACCATGAATTAGAAAAAGCTCACGGAGAAGACACTTTATATTAAATTTAAACAACCAGGGACATGTCCAACTTTCGTTGTTGCCTTGGTGCAGCAGTGATCCCGCCAATCTATAAGACAACTTACTCATTCAAGTTGCTACCAATACGTTTAAAAGGTACATGAGATCTGTTCAAAATTCGAAACGCGGTCCCCCTTAGAAGTTTTCACTCCATTTAACCCATGAGGAAGGGCTGTTCACCAATTCAAAACATGTGTGGGTGGGGAGATTGTTGGATGATTTCAAACACTTGCTGCTACTATGGAATGAGCGCCTATACAAATGGATTTAAGGAATCTAAAAAATAATATGAATAAAGCATGTTAACTTTGGTTAATGGAGCATTATCTGTGCTGTGGGATTGCAACACAAGTTATATAGTTGGAGTGGCTTCCTGTACCCATTGAACTAGTGAGAAGCACAAGAACAGGGGTTTTGTTGTTTGCTGTACATCTTATAGAGGGTATGTTTCCATTCCACTCTGTTTTATCACAATGATGAGTCTTTCCTTAACCTCCAATAACCATTCCCCTTGGGCAACTTGGAGTTTCTATTCTTGTTTCTATCGCTCAGGCAGGGGCAACATCTACTGGGTTCTTCCCATTTCCTAACACAGCATCAGCCCATTACAAAATCAAACGCCATTGTTGTTTTAGTACTACCCCCTTTTGTAAAATGCATATTATGAATTAAACACGCTAATAGCTGCACTAAGCAAAATCATTTTGCCGGTTCTCACATGGACTGTATGATTCGCTTATAAAGATTGAAATCCATGCCAACATCACTGGGCCAAAATTTAATTTTAAGGGTACAGTTTGGATATAATTAAATTTTTTAGATAGCAAGCACAGTCTCAATACCACTATTATTTGTTGAACCAAAGTTAAGCGTTGTCAGGGGCTGATAGGTGAGGTCGGAAATGTTAGAAGGAAATATTCCATTCTAAGATCTTGTAGGAGCATTACATTTATAGTACTTGAATGTCTAAACATTCCTGAGTCTTTGCTGTTATTGGGGTGAATGAGATTCTAAATGACGTTGTGGTGCTGCACGAGCTATATATGTTCATTAATTTCTAGTTTCCCCTACAGATCTCTGCATCAAGCAGATAATTTGATATGGCAGCAAAATTAGTTGTTGCAGGAGGGCTACACATGTACTATTATGTTGGCATTGAAATTAAGCCACTGGCTTACATCTCCCATTTAAACCTCAGTCTCTTCTTCCTCAGCCCAGTCCTATTGTTGCTTCTGTACTTATCACAGTCTGGTGTCCTAGGGCATACATGAAATGAGCGCTTCAATGCAATTCAAGTCTGCCTGCACTGAGTCCATTATACTTTCCTCAAGAATTACGATTGTGTTTTGCTAGTTTTATACACCACAATTTTCACAGATATGTCTAAACGTAATAGGGCAAGCTTAATATCAGGCTGCTCAATAGAAGTTACTGTGGTCCTAGGACTGTAGAGGACAGGACCCAAATGTAAATAGAGATTAGGAGAAAACTAGATAAGCAAGAGTACAAGGTAACAATGTTTGATTAAACACATCCATACTCAGGATGGCTCCTGGCCGTCATGAGTCATGTGCTCATGATGGCCGGGAGCCGTCCGAACGTTGCCGCTCCGCCCACGCACGATTAATTGCCTGCCTGTGGGGGAGAATTAATCAGTGGGATGAGTTTGAACGGCTTCCAGCCATCAGGAGCACACGCCCACCGTGATTTATGATGGGCGGGAGCCGTCCTGGGTACCTGAGTGCCTCGCCCAGCCCCGACCCCCTCGCACCACAGCGGAATTTGCCGCATGGCGAAGGGGTTAAAGTAACTTGTGTACTGCTATACGTCTTGATGTATGGTAGCTTAGGGAAAGCACTTGGAACTGATACCAGCAGATGCTTTAACAAAAGGTATTAAGAATTGTTTGGATCTTCTATTAAATAGACTGTTGTACACAGTGTAGGGACACCCCTGTTGTACACAGTGTACACACTGCAAGGGTGACAACAACTCTGAGCCAGATAAGCCCTCAAAGGACATGGGTGCAACTGGAGTGCTTCATTTACCTGAATGGAACAGAGACCAAGCTCGAGGTTACACCATAAACAGATACCAGACGGCAACAGAGAGTTGCCCAACTTTTCAATGGAAAAGGAAACCAGAGCAGAAAAAATAACGAGAACACAGAATAGACAAAGATCAAGCGCAGAAAACCAAACAAAATAAAACAGCCAAAAGTGGCTGAAGACAGAAACTATACTGTCTTAGGAAACCGAGATGGCAAGGATAAGGGGTGAAAACCAAGATGGGAAAATTATGAGCATAGCTTCTGAAAGAACAGGAATTATGAGACTAAAGGCAGGCCGTACCCACCAGACGCTGTGACACAATGTTCAGTTGATACAGGGAACGTGAACTAGGACTTGATTCAGAACAAAGAACTCAAATATGTATCCAAAGGCAGTGGAGAAAGTAATGCCCTGGTGGTACATTGAATTAAATCAGGAATTCAGAACAAGGTTAACCAAAGGAACTGCTGCCAACTCTGCGAACATATGGCCAAATCTCCAAAAGGGAAAACACAGACATTCAGGATAAAAAGGCAGGACCAATGTGAGACTGTGAGGCAAGAGATAAACAGAACAAGCACAAGGCAGCCATAGGAAAGAAAGTTGGAACTGTAAAAACAGTAGAAGGAATTAGGATGCTTCTTAGGTTTTCAAAGAGTCACCAATGCAGGCAACTGTAGTAGAAAGTAGAAGCGTCTAGTAACAGCAGTTGATAGCACAAAGTCTGAATTAAGACGCCAGACTCCAATCCCTTCTTCCAGCCCACAACCACACTGAGTGGGATGGATTGGAACACAGAACAACTGAGTTAGCTTCAGCATGTTGCAGATCAGAGCATGTTAAGTCTGCCTTCTAGTTTACTGCATGTTGGAGTGCATGGAAATTCCGGGGAGTAAAAAGTGGACAGAAGTAAACTCCTGAATGTCACATGATATGGACCTTGTTTGGATACAGGGCAGAAATTCATGCAAGGGAGAATAGAGGCATGCTGTAGATGGCAACTCTGTGTCCAAAATATAATTCAATTCACTGAAGATCTCCTCCCCAGCTTTCAGAAAAGGTATGCAAGTACCAGAATGCATCATTAGTTGGAAAGAAAATCCTGGACTGAAATCTGGACTGGATCTGGTTTCCAACAGGATTTGTAAAGTCAATGAATGAACATTGTATTGTGACACAGGTTCCTAACTTGTGTTTAGGATTGTGACCGAGGTTCTCAACTAGTGTTTATGATTGAGACAGGGTAATGGAAAGCTTTCATGTAGTGCCACCCAAGGGCAGGATGGACCGCTCCAGACCAAACATGAGCTTTTGGGGTAAGCAAAGGTAATGGGAGTAGTAAAAAATGTAGTTATTGGTTGAGGGGGTGGGTAGAAGCCCTACTCATGCAACAACCACAAACTACAAAAGTCACTAAATTAACCTGTGCTTCACCCTCTGGTAGCTTTGTACAAAAACAGTCAGGCTTAACTTAGAGGCAATGTGTAAAGTATTTATGCAGCACTGAAGCAACGATAAAGTGAAAATGCAAGGGAAGCTCCTTTGTTGAAGAGGATTTGCTGCTGTGGAGAAGAACGTAGCAGAGGCTCTCTCAAAGTTAAGCCGACTGGCAATACACCTTGGGTGGATCAGCTGGCAGGGAGTTCCAGGTCTTCTGTTGGGTTTCAGGGCAGTTTTGCCCGCAAAAATGTAAAAGTCCAGGTTTTGAAGAAGTACCACCAACACGACTACCAAGGGTCCAGGAACTGGGGGCAACACTTAGGGAGTTAGGACTCAACTCCAGTAAAGGCCAGCCACAGGATACAAGGCCTCAGGAGCTTGGTATGTCCCTGTAGCTAACATAGGGGGCCAGCTAACTAGCACTTAGAGTCACTTAGATGATCCAGAGTTACAGTAGCAGCTCCAATCATCCTTTCTCAGGCATCAGGTTATCAGGGCAGTCATTCCGGCACCAAGGCAGTCATTTTAACAGAAGGGAATCAATGAAATCCACCTTTGGAGTCTCCCACAGGACCAGAAATGATCTGAAGAGTGGTTCTGAGAGTCCAGTGTTATGCCCGATGCCAGTGTGTGTGTGTGTGTGTGTGTGTTGGGGGGATACCCTGTTCTAACCCTACATCTGGTTCTGCAAAGTTCTCCCTTTCTCCTATCAAGGCTCCAAAGTGCAGCATGTGACAGAAGACTAGTATCAGGTTCGTTTGTGTGTCCTGGAGGCAAGCCGCTTTGAAGTATAAGTGGGTCAGGATACAGCTCCAGCCATCATGGCAGGATAAACCATCCTGTAAAACACTCAATCCACTTTGTGTCAATGTCTGGAAAGAATACACAAACCACAAAAGCAGGTCCATTTACAGTCATGTGACCCAATACAATGGCAAAGTCCAGGACAAGAAAAGGCCCAGATCTCTGTACTGGGGTGAATGTATGACATTGTTCTGCATTCAGTCCATCAATTGTTGTTTTTGCATTTGTCACCCGAGTGGGATGGGTATGCTCAGACGTGAGTCCCATGCTCTCCACACCACTGTAGTCAAGCTATCCTGGCTGAAGACGGCTGATAGCCAGAAACCGGTCCTAGGATGCTTGATTCCGGTCCAGGAAAGACATGGCTCGGCAGTTCGGGCTGGACTATTCCCATGAGGCACAGGGTCAAGGCTGATTTGCATATAGCCATGTCTGAACTGGGGTGGTGTGGAGTGCAGAAAAACGATGGATTTAGGCCCAGATCTCTGTACTGGGGTGAATGTATGACATTGTTCTGCATTCTGTCCATCAATTGTTGTTTTTGCATTTGTCACCCCAAGTGGGATGGGTATGCTCAGACGTGAGTCCCATGCTCTCCACAACACTGGAGTCATGCTATTCTGGCTGAAGACGGCTGATAGGCGATAGGTAGGGGGGTTATACCCAGACAAAGTTACGGGGACCTGGGTTGTCAATTGAAGTATGGGAAGGGGTCCCAGTAAGCAAAAAATAATAACCAAAAGTGTGTAAACAATCAAACAAACATAGCTTCAAGCCACATTGTTTTATTCACAATGTGGTGATATCTTGCATATATTTCACTATTTCACATTTATTAGTCTGTGACTATTTACAGTGCCCCAGAGGTTGGGAAAAGGGAAAGGGGGTGTGGTATGTGTGGGTATTGAGTGAAGGAAGAGGGTTTTCGGTGACAGTAAAATCGACGAATAAGACTTATTCAGCAGAGTTACATATTCATGTACACAAAACCGGACCAATAGGTTCATACGTATTGTTTTGCAGAAATCATACTCCAAATGTACAGCAAATGAGAACAATGGGGAGTGGAGTTGACAGCAGAGAACAATATGTTGTCGACGTTTCGACCCTCGTACTCGCAGACATAAGTATTAATCTTGCTGTGGGGTCTTCCTCAGGACTGGGGAGTTGGGGACACGTGACCTATTTAGTGTACAAATATACATGTGTTATCACAATGGGAAAGAAATTCACCTTCAATTACTCAAAAATAGCAAAGCACACCAGCCATTTCATGGGAATGACTGACAGTTAACAAAGAGTTTCCCGCCAGGTGGGATTGAACTTATGCAAAAGTTAAGTCGCCTAAAGCGCTAATAGTGCATCCAATTAATGTAATTTTATTTGATCCTAAAACGATATCATGGTGGAAAGAGGGAGCCGTCTGAAAATAGGTCAAACCGCACAGGGGCAGACCATCCGCGAAAGCATAAGAGCTACTGGTGAATTAAGCACACCTGCTAATAACCCTGGACTGGTTATACAGGTCGGGAGTTTCGAAAAACTCACAAACCATATTGGTGATTTTTAAATACAGTAGTAGAATAGGGTCAAGCTAGGGGAAGTTGAGACTTACCACATCAGTGGTGTGCACCGGACCCGTTTCGTGGAGGGTTAGTATCAAGAATGAATCTGTAATTGAAATGTACAGTTCTTATAATTCTGAGAGTGCTTAGTGTATTAAATGAGAGACTAGCCACATAATAGAAAACTCACCGAGATCTCACTCGGAGGCGCCGTGTATATTGATTGTAAAGGGTCCGATGGGGCGTCAATGGGGCGGTTGCTCTAAATAAATGAAGAGCGAGGGCAGGCATTAAAAACTGATTAAAACGCTAAACAAGTTTGAGCCATGCGCGGAGTGGCAGGGGATGAACTTACCCGACAGCCGTGATCAGTCAACGTCCGGCGTGGGGTAGCATTCACTAGCGCTGTGGCTGTGTGCTTGTTGAAGGGCTGAGTCGAGGGAAAAGAGGTTACACAGGCGTTAGAAGTCAGGTGATGGGAAGCGGGCTCGGAGCGTACACTCGGGTTCAGAGGGGTGCTGGTGCTTACCGATCGTGGAGTGAATCCGATGCCGATCACTGCTCGCAGATGCAATGGCGAAGCAGAGTTCCGCTTACTCGAATATCACCATGGCAACAGGTCACGTGATTAAGTGACACAGTGAAAAGACTAACTCAGTTGCTAGATACCATGGGGCCAGGCATTTGGTAAAATTACGCACTAAGTATGAAAACTGCTAAGGATTGCAAATATTTATATTGCCGTTTAGAACAGTCACGTATGAGTGCACATTATTATTCAAGCTGGGCCATTAAGAGTGCCAAGAAATACGCGTGGATGCAGTATGACAATAATGGAGCCAATTAGGGCAGATTGTTTTACCGCCTCAGTGTCAGTTAACGGGGCAACACATCTCCCATTGTCAGGGGATTGCACCAGTTTAGGAATGACTGTGGTCGCCCATGGAGAAACATATCTACAGGTCCGCATTGGCTGTTATGTGAACATGCATAATGGATACTACCTTCAAAAAACAACACCGTAAAAGTATCATAACTCAGGCACCCATAAAATTGACATCGTACTACAATCAATGGCGTACCTCACATAAGCGGGTGAAACTGGTGCAATCCCCTGACAATGGGAGATGTGTTGCCCCGTTAACTGACACTGAGGCGGTAAAACAATCTGCCCTAATTGGCTCCATTATTGTGTCATACTGCATCCACACGTATTTCTTGGCACTCTTAATGGCCTAGCTTGAATAATAATGTGCACTCATACGTGACTGTTCTAAACGGCAATATAAATATTTGCAATCATTAGCAGTTTTCATACTTAGTGCGTAATTTTACCAAATGCCTGGCGCCATGCTATCTAGCAACTGAGTTAGTCTTTTCACTGTGTCACTTAATCACGTGACCTGTTGCCATGGTGATATTCGAGTAAGCGGAACTCTGCTTCGCCATTGCATCTGTGAGCAGTGATCGGCATCGGATTCACTCCACGATCGGTAAGCACCAGCACCCCTCTGAACCCGAGTGTACGCTCCGAGCCCGCTTCCCATCACCTGACTTCTAACGCCTGTGTAACCTCTTTTCCCTCGACTCAGCCCTTCAACAAGCACACAGCCACAGCGCTAGTGAATGCTACCCCACGCCGGACGTTGACTGATCACGGCTGTCGGGTAAGTTCATCCCCTGCCACTCCGCGCATGGCTCAAACTTGTTTAGCGTTTTAATCAGTTTTTAATGCCTGCCCTCGCTCTTCATTTATTTAGAGCAACCGCCCCATTGACGCCCCATCGGACCCTTTACAATCAATATACACGGCGCCTCCGAGTGAGATCTCGGTGAGTTTTCTATTATGTGGCTAGTCTCTCATTTAATACACTAAGCACTCTCAGAATTATAAGAACTGTACATTTCAATTACAGATTCATTCTTGATACTAACCCTCCACGAAACGGGTCCGGTGCACACCACTGATGTGGTAAGTCTCAACTTCCCCTAGCTTGACCCTATTCTACTACTGTATTTAAAAATCACCAATATGGTATGTGAGTTTTTCGAAACTCCCGACCTGTATAACCAGTCCAGGGTTATTAGCAGGTGTGCTTAATTCACCAGTAGCTCTTATGCTTTCGCGGATGGTCTGCCCCTGTGCGGTTTGACCTATTTTCAGACGGCTCCCTCTTTCCACCATGATATCGTTTTAGGATCAAATAAAATTACATTAATTGGATGCACTATTAGCGCTTTAGGCGACTTAACTTTTGCATAAGTTCAATCCCACCTGGCGGGAAACTCTTTGTTAACTGTCAGTCATTCCCATGAAATGGCTGGTGTGCTTTGCTATTTTTGAGTAATTGAAGGTGAATTTCTTTCCCATTGTGATAACACATGTATATTTGTACACTAAATAGGTCACGTGTCCCCAACTCCCCAGTCCTGAGGAAGACCCCACAGCAAGATTAATACTTATGTCTGCGAGTACGAGGGTCGAAACGTCGACAACATATTGTTCTCTGCTGTCAACTCCACTCCCTATTTTTCTCATTTGCTGTACATTTGGAGTATGATTTCTGCAAAACAATACGTATGAACCTATTGGTCCGGTTTTGTGTACATGAATATGTAACTCTGCTGAATAAGTCTTATTCGTCGATTTTACTGTCACCGAAAACCCTCTTCCTTCACTCAATACCCATACATACCACACCCCCTTTCCCTTTTCCCAACCTCTGGGGCACTGTAAATAGTCACAGACTAATAAATGTGAAATAGTGAAATATATGCAAGATATCACCACATTGTGAATAAAACAATGTGGCTTGAAGCTATGTTTGTTTGATTGTTTACACACTTTTGGTTATTATTTTTTGAAGACGGCTGATAGGCAGAAACCGGTCCTAGGATGCTTGATTCCGGTCCAGGAAAGACATGGCTTGGCAGTTCGGGCTGGACTGTTCCCATGAGGCACAGGGTCAAGGCTGATTTGCACATGGCCATGTCTGAACTGGGGTGGGGTGGGGTGGGGTGGAGTGCAAAAAAACCGATGGATTTAGGCCCAGATCTCTGTACTGGGGTGAATGTATGACATTGTTCTGCATTCTGTCCATCAATTGTTGTTTTTGCAACTTTCTAGAAGTGGCATTTTCAGAACTGTGACTTAAAATCCGACCTTACTTTAAAAATGATTTAAAACACCAATGCATTTGAACGTAAACAGCACATCTCTATCTGCTCCCAATCCAAAGTTAGCACTTATTAAATGTAATAGGGTAACCCAGTGGTATCCAATTGGAGAGACAGGACTTATAGTTGTAAAAAACAAATGTAGGAGTTTTTTTAATACCAGGACATGTAGAATTTAAACCCACATGTCCTAATTTTTAAATACCATGCACCCTGCCCTTGTAGCTTTTTGGGCCTTCCTTAAGGGCGACTCATAAGTATTAAAAAAAAAGGTTTAGGCCTGGGAAAAGGTTTATTTTGACAGTTCGAATCGGCAGTCTAAAACTGTACTACAGGCTGCACCGGTAGCGCAGAGACATGTTTTAGAGTGCTACTTTAGTGGATGCCACAATGAATATGGCAGGCCCACTTATAGAATTTAATTTACAGTCCCCGAGTACATGTAGTACAATATAATAGGAACTTACAAGTAAAATAATTGTGCAAATCAGTTGTAGGTCACTTTTGCGTTTTTTAAGGAAGGAGCATATGCACTTTAGCACTGGTTAACAGTGGTAAATAGCACGGAGCCCTAAAGCCAACAGAAACAAATTCAGCAGCAGAGGAGAAGTGAAGGTAAATAGTTTGTGGTATATCACACCAAGGTTGTCAGGTCTGCTAAGAGTTTATATTCAGGCAGATATGATAGTAACAACTGCGTGTTCTACAGATAGCTGGGCTGTAATTAAAATTGCTCATCCAGTAGGACGTTTATACTTGGTGCTTGATGGGACTAAAATGTTTGATATTGTTTGCCCAAATAAATGGGAAGAAGGTAATGTTGCCAATGGGGTGATTCTACTTTGAGTCACAAGGTAAGGATTTGATTTTCATGCACTGCTGGGTGTAAGATAAACATTTAAACTCCAATGTGCAGCTGGAACTCTTGAGACTGAATTATCATTATGAATATCCAATAGCTAAGACCATCAGAGCAATGAGCAGAGTAAAGAGGATGCTGAAGGCGAGGGTGGAATCTGTGCTTTAATTAGGGGACACAATGATACATTTGATGGTGCAGGCTTCATATGAAGGCAAATTATGCTGCTATGTGTTTATTATGCTGCCATGGCGCAGCAAACCAACAAGTTTAGGACCCATTTTTGACTATTAAACATGTGATTAAGTTACGGCAAGGCATATTTTTGCACATCTTTGGATCACATCCAGTTTTGTAACGGATAGATTTTTAAATTATGGTAGTTAACTTTTATACATCATGAACTACTATAGAAACAATACAACTTTACAGATGATCATTTGTTTATTTTATTGAAATGATATTGGTTTCTATCAGTTGCATTTAGATCAACTTATTAACTATAGGTTATATATAAATGTTTTCTGGTTTTCTCAATTGTTCTTAGAAAATGTGGTCCACACGTAATGCAACTCTTTGAAAAGACAATTCTCTTGAATAAGACTGAGGAAATTATTGGGATAAGATTACTGAATGCGATAATTTAATCCTCAGAGAACGAATTTTCGGACACATTTGGACCATTTGCTCACTTACCAGGAAATTTATCCTCCACCTAGACCATCAGACACGTCTAGCAACAAAGTTTATTCTAGATCAAGTCAGGACAAAATAGGAACTCCACCCTAAATACTATGGTGAAAACAATATGACTTGGAAATAGAACAATAACACAGCAAAAAGAGATGCATATATTTAGGAACTTAAGCAGAGCACACCCAAAGAGATATTACATTCTCTTCATCCCCTGTGGCCGTTTATACAGTATCAGTGAAATAACCTTAATTTATAACCTAATTTATTCATGGAGAAACACCTCATCTAATATATTAATGTTTAAAGTAGATTACTGTCAACGTGTAATGTAATATTCAACTAGTTAACTGTCAAGTTTAGTTTGCTTTACATTTTTAGTTATTTGCAATTGAATTATACACAACAAAGTCAATAAATACAATTAAGGAAGTTTATTTTGACATATAAACAGCAGAAATAAAGTGTTAACTATGTAATAGGTAACACATTCAGCAGTAAGAAAGGCACACCGAATTCAATTTTTTTGTAACAAGTTTATTATTTTTCTTTGTAGACAATGGTACATCAAATTTAGTCCACATAGGCTAATCAATCTATAATTACTTTGGATATATACAGATATCAATTATCTTCAGTATACAAAACAAGTTTTGTTCAGGTCAAGATACAGAAGGTCCAAAGAACAACTACTTGCTACTGATCAATTTATTGGGCTATTATGATGTGCACAGATGTGCGCTTTTTAAAGTGTAATTTTGACAATATATATTAAAAAAGTATTTCCAAAACCGCAAATTTGTATCCATATCAATATTTTTTGCGTTACTGAAGTTTACAAGACAGTTAATTCAAGATGCATTACCTAAATTAGCAATTCTGCCACAAAAATAGGGCAATAAATAGCAACACTTTGGTTACTAGTCAATTGACCAATGCATCTTTTGTAAACAAAATTTTTGTTCCAGTTTCAAAAGTGCTTTCTTTGGTCCAGGTTTGATGATAAGCTGATGCACGCCATCCGCAGTAGTCCGAAATGATGCTTGACTAAGAGTTCCACCCCAGAACGACATGAGCAACAAGAAGGTAGCACATTCCAATGGCAGTGGAGACTATCATCATTGGGAATCCCAACCTAAGAATTAAATAAAAGCCAATCCACAAATTATATACGTTACAATAAATCTGGACATTCTTACAAAACTTTTACTCAATTAGTGTACATTCACTGCATGGGTTCATCTCAGAAATATCAGTTGTTGGATGCTTGAAAAAGTCTCAACCATAATAGTCTAATCTAGACTAGGGGGTGTAAAGATTAACCCTGGGCGTAGTGGGGCTACGCAGAGGGCCACAGAGTTGCGAACAAACCCGTCCCACTCGGGGTGACAAATGCAAAAAGAACAATTGATGGACAGAACGTACTGGGGTGAATGTATGACATTGTTCTGCATTCTGTCCATCAATTGTTCTTTTTGCATTTGTCACCCCGAGCGGGAATGGGTATGCCCAGACGTGGGTCCCATGCTCTCCATGCCAATGGAGTTAAGCTATGCTGGCTGATGAGGGCTGAAAGCCCAAAACCGGTCCTAGGATGCTTATTTCCAGTCCAGGGAGGACCTGACCTGGTTGTTCGGGCTGGACTGTTCCCATTGGGCGCAGGGTCAAGACGGATTTGCATATGGGTCCAAACTGGAATGACATGGTGAGCAATAAAACAATGGATTTAGGCCCAGATCTCTGTACTGGGGTGAATGTATGACATTTTTATGTATTCTGGCCATCAATTGTTCTTTTTGCATTGGTCATCCTCAAAGTCCCCCAGATGAATGCACACCAGTCCCCACCTGAAGAAACTTCACTGTTGCACATCCATAAGAGATGCCAATTTAAGATGCTGATCACACCTGCAAAGCCCTTCACAACCAAGGGCAAGCATACATCAACCACTGTATCAACTTAACTTATCAGTAACCTGTGCTCCGCCTCCATCACTCATGGTCCCCATATCTGTTGAAGCAACAGTGGAGGTCGATCCTACTGCTATCTCGCGGCAAAGTCCTGGATCAACCTCCCCTTCACCTTTGAACTTTATCCTGTCTGCTGGAATTCAGGAAAGGGCTATCATTTTCTCTTACTCCCCAGGCGAATACTTTTGCGGGTGTATGATAAAGGTTAAAAACTGTTTTATAGTGCTGGGCCCGTAAATTAGAGGCCCGAAAAATCTTTTTATTCATGCATAGCGCAAGATCCACATCAACATCTGGATTACCTAATTTTATAGCCCAATTATGTTCTGTCTTCTCAATATCATCTTGGATCTTCATTAACAAAAGATTATACACTGATTTAATCTTCTTCCATCCTCTGACTAGTACCTCGACTACGGGAAAATCCACTAAGACAGGGGGCTTTAGTCTTTGAGCCTTAAGAGTTCGAGCTATTTGGCCGTACGTTAGCCAGTGGTCAGTTGGAATTCCAAACCTGCTTTGTAATGCATCAAACCCAATTAACTTATCATCCTCCAGAATATCCCCAAGGGTCTTAACTCCTAAATCTTCCCATACCTGAATGTTCCTATCGGTTCTCAGCTGAGGAAAAAGGCTAGAGTTTCCAAGATGTAGATGTGAATGTATCTTTGAAGCATTAAAGAACTTTAGAATAGATTTCCAAATCAGCCAAGCACTATACAAAGTCTTAAATCTGGCCCTTTTATAAAATCTTCTTTCAATTTCACGCAACAGTAGCCCAGTAGCCTTCCCCCCCAGCAACATCTTAAAACTCGGGGGAGGGTTCTGTACATCCAAATTTCCACTCACAGAATCCACCTCAGATGAAAAAAGATAGACATTTGAATCAGCATACAAGACCAATGATAAAGTCTAAGATTCGGGAGTGTCATTCCCCCCCCCTTTCCCTAGGTCATGACATTAGGCTGGTGGAACGCCTAACCTTACCGTACTGCCAAATAAATCTTATGAATGTAGATTCTAGCCTTTTCATTATTGTTTCATCTATAAATAGGGGTATGGCACGAAACAGGTAAAGTACTCTGGGGAACATTAACATTTTTAATGCGTTGACCCTTCCTACCAACGAAAGGTGTAGTACATCTAATCTTTTTAATTCAGCTTCTATAGATTTGACAAGGGTAGGGAAATTTTCCTCCACAATTCTATCCACTGAGGCATTGATTTCCACACCTAAGTAAATAGCAGAATCCACCAATCTAATATCAGACTTAACTATATTTTTCCAGCAAACTATCTGTGTCTTTGATTCGTTCAAAAGATATCCTGAACCATAGCCAAAGTCTTTTGCCATCTGATTCAGTGCCGGGAGCGCCTGCTGTGGATTTGTAGTGATAACCACCAAATCATCGGCGTAGGCCAAGATTTTATGTGCATACCCATTAAAAATCACAGGGGTTATCCTAGGACACTCAAGGATTTCCTGTGTGAGAGGGTCAATATACAAAGCGAACAGGATGGATGAGCAGGGGCAGCCCTGACGCGTGCCTCTCTTAATGTCAATTTTCCCAGATTTCTCACCCATCACAGTAACCCTTGCTATCGGATTAACATATATAGCTTTAAGAGCCTTGATAATTTTTATGCCAAAACCTCTCCCAGCCAAAATACCCCAGAGAAAGCTCCAGACCACCCGGTCAAAGGCTTTCTCTGCGTCGAGCAGGATCATGGCCATCTCCCCCCCCCCCACCCGTGGCAGCCTGGCCGTCGAACGGTGTTATTACTCTGTTTATGTGATCTGTCGTACCACGACCTGGGATGAATCCATGCTGCCACTGGGATACTAGACTCCCAATGATCCTGCTCAACCTCATTGCCCAGATCTTGGAGTACAGCTTGGTGTCAAAATCGGTCAGTAAGACCCTGGTTTCTCGCTTGGTTTCCCCTTCTTGTGGAAGATCACAATATTAGTTTCCTTCCACAAATCTGGAACTACCCCAGTATACATAAATTACATATATACATAAAGAAAATGATAGATGCCCGCGATGTAACGATAGCCAAGCAGATATCTTACATATGTTTTTGCACTGTAATCGGCTAGAGTAAATAAGAGACGAGATAATGAAAGTTTGGGAGGGGCTGCTAGGTCATAAGATCGATCTATCTCCGGCTCTGATGTTATTGGGTACGGACTCTAAGTTGAATCTCAGGAAGGAAGAAGAAGCCCTAGTTTTTATGTCAGTCGCCGTACTAAGGATTTTAATTCAGCAGGCTGGAAAGATGTTACAGCTCCTTCTTACCAGATGTGGATCTCTAGATTATTAGGTATACACAATGTAGAATCCTGCTTATATGAATTAAAGAGGGTTAAAAAACGAGAGATGGGTAGACGCATCTGGGCCCCCATAACAAATTGGAGGGAAACTAGATCAGGCCTGATGGATGTATGACAATGTAATGTTAATGTAAGAATGTTTTATAAGATGGCCTTTATAAGTGTATGTCTCTTTTTAACTGTGCATGTATTTATTCCTGGATTGTTATTTGCTACTCTTTTGTATATTTATTTTAGGTATACTTGTAATGAAATACTCTGTCCTTTATGCATCCTAACCCTAATAAAAAATATAAAAAAAAAATAAAAAAAAGGAATTCAGGAAAGGACTTAATTCCTGGATGTTCAACTGAACCCCTTCCACTGCAGGGTTCTCAGCGCCTGGAGACCCTCACAGGTGAATAGCGGTACTTTACAAATTTTGCCTGATGGATTGATTGAAGGGATAGCTTCAGCTCATGCTGAAGCACAGGTGCTACTATTTCAATTCTACAGTAATGATACTGATGGCCATATTTACCCAAAAATGTACGAAAGTATGTCAAGCAATGTTACATTTATAAAAAATTAAAGCATTCAACTGTAGTATGACCTGCACATACTCCCCTTATGATATCAGAGAAACTGTTAGGTGCAATATGGCTGAGATACCCGCCACCCCCTCTCAACACAATCCCCAAAAGGAGGGAAACCGGAAACAGTTCTTAAAGTTTTTGGATGTGGGATGGAGTGACCATCCCGGCCGTATTTATTAAAACAAAAAATTAAAACATTAAACGTTTTCATGTTATGTACAATTTCATTATCACATTACGATGTTTGGCTAACCTTAACATAATCTCTAATACAGAGGTTCTCCTAGCCGAACTAGCATCCTACAAAAAACATTCTCTAAGAACACTGAAATTGTACATCCTAACGTTTAAGGGCCGACGGCAAGGTCATAACCGGTGTCAAGATCCCTAACCAGACTTACCCCTCCCACTTGGGAGGGGCGACAGCACAGAGGCTTACCTCAAGTGCAACTACTAACAATTTCCCTTGACTTGACGGGGGCACTTAAGACTCGACGCCATTTAAAGGTCGTTCGAACACTTGTGTGTGGTATCTAGAAGGTATCGTTGACCTCTCCCCACCCCACACAACTTACCGCATCTGCCGTCGCAGATGACACTGGCCCCGGGAAATTCCCCAGGAGGGGGCTGTAACCCCTCCTACAAAGGAAGGGGCCTTGACCGCCTTTCCTTTACTTCCGGCGACCCGCCCTTAGACGGGACCGCCTCCCCATTGAGGGGCCAATGGCCACCTCTCCCGAGCGCTCCCATCCGTGTTGGGTGACGCCCACTCATAGGGATCTACCAATTAGTGCTCACCGATCATGACCTTACCGCCTACCAAAAATAAATACGACAATTCTTACTCAAACCTATGAAAACATTGGTCGCTACGACCGAAAGAACATGCTGAACTTGCAACACTACATCAAATCATTTTAATCGTAACAACCTAGACAATATTCACCATACTTTATTAAGATTAACAACAAACTGATACTGTCACAGCCTGTAGACGAAATGGAAAAACACTTATAAATTCACTTTATTGCACAACAACTTGCTGTCCTCAGGGGCTGGTGGGTGGGTCAAAATTGGCTCTTCGTTCCGTCCCGAGCTCACGTGTAGCGAGGAGGTGCAGCTTCGGAGCACAAGAACAAGAGGACGTCTTCTGGTCTTGCGTCTCTTTTTATCTGTCTTCAGGGCGGGCGAAAACCCGCCCCTGCCCGCCCCGAGGGCGTGGCTGGCTGCGTCGGTGTCTAGGCCAGCCCACTCTAGGGCGGGAAAAAGCGCGCCCCGGCTACGCCGCTTCGGGCATACCAGCCGAGACGCGCCTCCTGCCCAAAAATGGCTTCCCGGGGGGATCGAGGCACTCCGCCATACGTTCGGGGGGACCGAGTGGTCGCCCCTTTCCATATGGCTGAGATACCCGCCACCCCCTCTCAACACAATCCCCAAAAGGAGGGAAACCGGAAACAGTTCTTAAAGTTTTTGGATGTGGGATGGAGTGACCATCCCGGCCGTATTTATTAAAACAAAAAATTAAAACATTAAACGTTTTCATGTTATGTACAATTTCATTATCACATTACGATGTTTGGCTAACCTTAACATAATCTCTAATACAGAGGTTCTCCTAGCCGAACTAGCATCCTACAAAAAACATTCTCTAAGAACACTGAAATTGTACATCCTAACGTTTAAGGGCCGACGGCAAGGTCATAACCGGTGTCAAGATCCCTAACCAGACTTACCCCTCCCACTTGGGAGGGGCGACAGCACAGAGGCTTACCTCAAGTGCAACTACTAACAATTTCCCTTGACTTGACGGGGGCACTTAAGACTCGACGCCATTTAAAGGTCGTTCGAACACTTGTGTGTGGTATCTAGAAGGTATCGTTGACCTCTCCCCACCCCACACAACTTACCGCATCTGCCGTCGCAGATGACACTGGCCCCGGGAAATTCCCCAGGAGGGGGCTGTAACCCCTCCTACAAAGGAAGGGGCCTTGACCGCCTTTCCTTTACTTCCGGCGACCCGCCCTTAGACGGGACCGCCTCCCCATTGAGGGGCCAATGGCCACCTCTCCCGAGCGCTCCCATCCGTGTTGGGTGACGCCCACTCATAGGGATCTACCAATTAGTGCTCACCGATCATGACCTTACCGCCACAGGTCCGGATAGTTGACCGGCTATCCGGACCCCCCACAAAAAACTCCTACCTAGAGGTCATGATTTAACGATTTTAACCAAGCTAAGAAGTCTCCTATGAGTAACTCATTCCCAACCCTCGACAAATGCACACCATCCCCCAAATACATACTGTCGTCATTAATACAACTATGCGAGATCGAATGCAATGTCTTGGAACGGAACAACCTACTCACTTTGTTATTCAATTTTTTAACGGAATGATTCAACGCAGGGATCGAGATAGCCCCCCGCCACACTTTTCGTGGGATCATATGAGACCACGCAATTGTACACCCCGGAACTCTCCTTGCTAACCAACTTACCGTGGAAAGCATAGCCTCCAGGAGAAGTCGTCTACCGGTGGTGGCCAAATCATTGCCCCCTAGATGCACTATGACTATGGACGGCGGTGACCTCATCCGCTCTAACAAACCCTCAAAGAATGCTTGAAACTGGTCAATACAGAGACCGCCTCTTCCGTAAAAGGACACTCTGTACCCGTATTCCCCAGGTACGTGAAACATGTCACCTGCTTTGAATACGTCTGCGGCCCGTCTCACGTATGAGTGGCCCACGACCCACACCTCCTTCCTCACAGCCGGTGACGTGCGACCGCTGGCCTGGTGTTGGGTCGACTGCACAGTCTGCCCTGCCGCGTAGGCTTGCGCAACTGAAAACAAACAAAAGACAAGAGGCGTGAGTACATGATTACAGCTTCACAACATGTGCAATCGCACGTACCTCTTATAACAATTGGAGGACCAGCGCCCCACACGTTTCACTTGTTCTACATTAAGACCCCTGGCTGTAGCTTCAGTGGCAGCCCCTATTCGAAAGGAATGGGTCCCAAATTCGCCCGGGTCCAAGCCCGCTGCGGCAATGGCCATTGCAAGCACCCGTTGAAACTGAAACCTCGTCAGCGGGGTGGCGTCTGCATGCCTCAACAATGTCCCCCCCCATGATGCCACTCTTCGTGCTAGGTAATCTTCTAAGCACTGTACCGGACACATGGATGACTCGGGGTTCCTGCGAATGATCGTGCAGTCCCCTCTCCCATCTTGGTCAGTCTTAGACCTGAGAAAGGAGACAATCATCGCATCACCCCTGATCTGAACATGTTCCCTGCACAAGCCCCCCGTCACATCCTGTTTGTTCCTTGCAACCAGCTCACTAACTCTCATAGCCCCGTGAAACGCCAGCGTAAATGCAGTCCGGAACAAACAGGTCTCAAAAGGGGACGAGCATGTGTTAGGGAGTGTGGCCAGTAACTGGGACAACCTGTCTAGACCTATCGGTCGTCTTACGTCTACTCTGCGACCCTCTAGGCGTTGCCACCCACGCAGCGCTTTCTGTACTGTGAAAGACGCTGTTGGGTCCAGGATGCCATGGGCCCTGGCAACAAAGGAAATGGCGGCACGATGCCTTTGGGCCGTAGCCACCGATTTCCCAGCCCTACGTAAGGACATCAGAAAAAGTACTACCCACTCTTCCTGACCCCAAAGACCCCCTCTCTCTGCCCCCAAAAAGGCTAAATAGGCCTGGAACGCCCCTTCATATGCCTTCCTTGTCCTGGGTGCTAGACTCTCTCCCACGAGGTGACGAAGTTCGGGGCACCGAGAGACCAGAGAGCTTCGGGGAAGGGTGCCGACTCCGGGTCCGCTGAAGGAAGGAAACCCGAGAAAGCCTGCATGTGAAAACGAGACAGTGCATCAGCAGCCTGATTCATCACCCCTGGGACATGTTTTGCTCTGAATACCACGTTCAGTTGCATACACAGTAGGACAATTTCTTTGAGCAGCCTCAAAATCAATTTACAATGGGCTGCCTGACTATTGATGCATTCTACCACGGTCATATTGTCGGACCAAAACACGACAGAATGATCTCTGAAACCTTCTGGCCAGGTTCTCAGGGCCACCAGAATGGGAAATAGTTCAAGGAAAGCAATATTACTCGTTAGCCCCTTCTCGTGCCACCATAGGGGCCACCTTTGAGCAGACCATTTTGTGCCGAAGATGGCGCCAAAACCTATGCTTCCTGCTGAATCTGTCCATAGCCCAAGCTCTTCTGAGGACACGGCTGGCTTGTTCCAGACGACCCGGCCATTGAAGTCCGCCAAGAATGCTAACCAAATCCGCATGTCCTGGCGGACCTCAGCCGATAACCTCGTGCGATGATGACCCTCCTTTAGGCCAACCATCGCTTGGGCAATTGAGCGGGAAAAAGGGCGAGCCATTGGGATCACTCTCAAGGCAAAGTTCAACTTTCCCACTAATTGTTGCAACTGATGCAGTGTAACCTTAGGTGTATTCAAACAGACTTGGAGGGCTGCCCTGAATTTCAACACTTTGCTTGCTGGTAAACGGAAACACCCCTCCCTTGAGTCCAACTCGATCCCCAAAAACTCGAGGCAAGTCGTGGGACCCATAGTTTTACCCGGTGCCAATGGCACGCCAAAATGACCCATCAACACACAGAATTCAGCTAAGGCCTGGGCACATTCGGGATTTCCGGCGGGGCCAAGGAACAAAAAATCGTCAAGGTAATGCATTACATTTCGGAAACCCGTTTTCTTAGTAAACACCCATTGCAGGAAAGTACTGAATTGCTCAAAATAAGCACATGATATAGAGCATCCCATTGGCATACACCTATCCATGTAAAATGACCCCTGGAACCCGAATCCCAGAAGACGTTGATCGTCTGGGTGTACCGGGAGCAACCGGAACGCTGACTCGATATCTGACTTCGCCATCAACGTCCCGGGCCCCAGGCGATTCAAGATGGCTACTGCCTCATCAAACGATGCGTATCGCACCGAACAAACTTCTGGATCGATTGCTGCGTTCACCGAAAGACCATGCGGAGCAGACAGATTATGGATCAATCGAAACTCACCTGGGTCCTTCTTGGGGACCACCCCTAACGGAGAACAAACAAAATCCGGCACCGGGGGTACACTAAACGGGCCCGCGACCCGTCCCCGGCTAACCTCTTTCTGAATTTTCTCTTGTACTACAGTTGTATGTTGTAAAACGGAAAGCTGATTTTTGCACATCCCTACACCCTGAAAGTCCCCCACCGGGATGCGGAAACCATGTGTAAAACCGTTCCGCAGCACCCCGGCAGAAGTACGATCCGGGTATTCGCTGAGCCAGGGAATCATTGCCAAGGTATCAATCGGGGTTGGTAACGGCGCCCCTCGGACTAGATTAGACCTGTTTGGCGCCTCCCTTACCCCCATTCTCACCCGTTCTGGCTCTGCACGATGACTCAGGATGGGACGACCCACACGTACTACACTCATGTTTGAATTTACACAATCCCGGAGGCCTGGTACATTTCCCTTTGTTGAAGTTAAAACAGAAACCCTTTCTTCCTGTATTGCCTGCGGGCCTCGACTGATCGTCGGTGCTCGTACTTGGTCGAAAGGGCGTCCCCCCATTTTGGCGGGAGTAATCAACAACAGTGCTCCCAACCAATGGCATTCTTAACATCCCCGATTCTTTCATTTTATCCCATGTTACAGAATCGTAACAATCCCAAGTCAAACTCTTGTTATGCTCCTTTTCTTTCCTGAACAGATTGTCATAACAAAACCAATGGTTACCTTGATATGCTGTCGAGTAACCCATTATTCGTGATTGATAAATGGGAAACTCTGGAAGCAACTCGGGCCTACGTTCCCCCAGAATCGATGTAAAAATACCCCACGCATTGCCCCAGTTGCCAATATTCTCATTTACCTTAAAGGCGGCCATTTTTGCGCGCCAAACACTCGGATGCATTAGGTCCTTCTGACTTTTAACATGCTCCACCTCATAATGATCAACAAGCAAGGAGAAAATATTCACGTACTCCCCCGCCCAGATCTTTTCCTTTATAGCTAAAGGTACATGTTGTCCCAATCTCTCTCTACGAGAGGGTGCTGACTCGTCCCTTGCAATCGGCAATGGCCGCTTACCTGAACCGGACGCAGCATCTGCCGCTTGCGGCTTGTCTATTCCCGCCAACGGCGTAGTCACTTTAGCTGCATCTCTCTTCTCACGAAGCCCTTTTATCAGCGCCTGTGCCTCGGCAGCCGTGGCGCCATCACTACTATCCCCCAACCATGCTGCTAGCTGTGCTGCCAGCTCGGGAGGCATGTCTTCCTTGGAAGTCGGGGTGACGACAACGGGGATTGGATTCCCCTCCATCGGTACTGGGGTCGGTGCCTCGAGCGGGGCAGAGGGAACCGGGACGTCTCCACCGGCTGGAACCCTTCTCGGCCTCTTAGGTCTCCCTCCAGCCGGCGCAGGGCCCGAACCCTCCTCCCCGTCTCGCTCCGCCAACCGTTTCTTTATGTCGGATACCTCTTTGCAAAGGGCCCGCACCATCTGGTCGGTCGTCATTCTCTTTGCGCCTTTCTTGGGCATATCTCCGAGGAAGTATCTAAAAGACAAAGAAAAAAGATCAAAACGCTCAAAATTGGCTCTTCGTTCCGTCCCGAGCTCACGTGTAGCGAGGAGGTGCAGCTTCGGAGCACAAGAACAAGAGGACGTCTTCTGGTCTTGCGTCTCTTTTTATCCGTCTTCAGGGCGGGCGAAAACCCGCCCCTGCCCGCCCCGAGGGCGTGGCTGGCTGCGTCGGTGTCTAGGCCAGCCCACTCTAGGGCGGGAAAAAGCGCGCCCCGGCTACGCCGCTTCGGGCATACCAGCCGAGACGCGCCTCCCGCCCAAAAATGGCTTCCCGGGGGGATCGAGGCACTCCGCCATACGTTCGGGGGGACCGAGTGGTCGCCCCTTTCCATTTTCCTCCGCCATATTGGGTTTCTTCGCGATATCAATTAATATACGTACATATTGATTGTGGTTGCATTTTGGGTTTGCCCACATAAAACTGTCCTGTTGAAATAGTAGCAATGGTAGCACCTCAGACATATTATTCACACAGTGGGCCTGCGTTGGCTGCTAAGGAGTGTATGGATGCCATGTCTGGGAGTATGACTGCTATACTCACAACTATTCCATCTGGAATCAGACTATGTTGTACGGCGAGCCTAGAGCATGCTTAAACAAGCTTTTACTGCCTGGGTATTGGATATCAGATTGTCATGGCAACATAGCCTTTCTTTGCTACAAGGAGTATTAGGTAATCACATCCCATACAAGTTACTTGGTGGAGTATCTACCTACGTGCCTGATCTCGGTCTCCTTGCAAGAGGGACAGAGTCAAAATAGGTCATCTGATCCTGTTTGACAATTGTATTTGTTGCAGAATATTCAAGAAATTAGGAGGAACGTTTCATAAAATATAAAAAATACTCTGGTACTAAGGAAAATAAAGCTGTTGACGGGGGCTCCCCAAAGTGGGAGAGCTAGTTCAGGAACAGATTCTTGAGCAAGTTTTGAGACCATCATCCAGGCCACCTGTTCCATTTTTTAAAGTAATCTTTTAATTGATTTTCAATTTAACAGCATACGAGAACACACATTCTCATTTAGCATCAATGTAGCAACATTAAAGTCATATAGTATAGCTGAGCCACAATCCAAAACCAATCAGACATGAAATATCATATATGTAATTATTCAGCCCTATAATGGTATTGTTGCCAGTTCCCCTACATCTCCTCATATTTTATGGGGCACCCCTGAGCTTCCTACACAGGCCTCTCTCAAAAACAGCACACATACATCGCCACCCTCATTGTCCTCCTTGCGGAGGCTGCAGTCTGTAGCCACTATTGGGCTATATCCTTTTTTCTGATAACTAACCCCAGTCTTACAAATATCCGTTCCGCATCTGTAAACCCCTCATCATCTACCCTGTTCAGAAGGGCCATCTTGGAAGTGAGGTCTATTGGGCTGCCTGCAATAGCACTGAGTATGGTATTAACAGAGTCCCATTATGGGCAAAGGATTGTGCAGCTCCATACTGTTAGAAATGGGATTTCTGGTTAGCTTGGTTAGCCTAAAGCCAGGCAGAAACCCCCACTCTAGTCAGGGCAAGGGAGTTAAACGCTAAAGATAACCCCTGCTCACCCCCTTGGTAGCTTGGCAGAGCAGTCAGACTTATCCCAGAGGCAATGTGTAAGGCGTTGCACAACACACCCACAGCAGCAACACATTAGGCACACAACAAAAGAAACTCAACACAGTGTTATGTAAAAATAGCCTTTCTATTACTCATAAAACACATTAGAACATAATCACATATATACACTGTGCCACTTGGTACTAGGTATGACTTTACAGGATTATATACACTTACAGGGCCAATCGGGCCACTGTCATCACATCACCACTCATAAGTAGTGAAAACACCCAGTAACCACTGGTCGTGGTACACCTAGCACAAGCACATTATCCATAAATCACGAGGCCAATGAGGCCACTGTTATAACCTCCTTACAGTAAGGATGACTACTAACTACTGGTAAGATCACCTTCCAGCATAACACATTATGCCTCAACATAATCAGCAGTACACCATTATAAACATTTGCAGTACATATCTAATCCTTACAGGACGTACACATTACTATGTGTGGTTCTAGCAGCTGTCCTATCTGTCCTGTGAGGAAGCCTCCAAAGTACTGCACGGGCCCATCTTGGGCTGACCCCGAAATGCCCCTGTCAGCATGAGGCCTCCACACTGGCCCGTAAAATAATGGGGGCAAGGGTGCCACGCATCCTTGTTAGTAAACAAAAATGCCCCCATGTTGCAGCTGCCCACTTTCGGCGGCGCAGCTGTTCGAATAACCCAGCAACAACAGTGTCTTTCAAAGCCCCACTCACCGGGGCTTCTCTACTTTTGCTGGGCCACTCAGCAAAACAGGGCGGGTGCGAGGCTGGGAGCCTGCGAAGCCCTGTCTGACTTTTGGCAGCATTTAGGGCTCTCCTCAGCACTACGGGAGCCCCGCCTTCAACCAAGCAACCTCTGCTTGTCTTCCGCTCCGGTAGCACTTCCTCCTGCTGGCCGCAACCGCCTGACTTATCCTTTTGGGCCCTGGACGCCCTCGAACGTGGGGTAGGCTCCCGCCCACCACTAGGCACAGCTCCAACCTGGCTGCCTCATCAGGGGGATCTCCACCCTCAGTCAGGCTGGCTTCACCGGACTTCTGGGTTGCGGTCTTCTCCTCTCCGCAAGCCCTGCCCGAAGCCAGGCATAGACTTCTGCCTGTCTTCCAGCTTCACACAGCAAAGTCTCCATTGGCTGGGGTCATCAGCTGCAGGAACCGGTCCTCCGACCGCAGAGTGCCCACTTTGCCCAGAGGAGGTGCACCGTTATGCGCTTCCCCAAGGCAGGAAGAATAAAAATAGGCAGCGCTCCCTCTGCGTCCTTCACCAGTGTTCCTTTTGCATAAGCCCACACCAGGGGTCAAGAGCACCAGGACAGAAATCCCGTAATGCTCCACGCCTTGGTTCAGGCCAAATGAAGCGCTCTGCTGCCTCCCACTTGGAGGTACAACCGTGGAGCAGGGAGAGATTTTCTTCAGGAATTTGTCAATGGGAGAGCTAGCGCAGGCAGGCCAGTGCACTGGGTTCCCTTAGTAGACAACAGCCCTTCAGCTGCCAAGCAGGGCGGCAGGTCAGTCCCCCAGCAGTGGTTCCTTCTGGATGCCCAGCAGTCTGCCGGCCGCAAGTTCCCAGTCAGCACAAAGCTGATAGAATTCATTTTTCGATGCCCCAATTACCCCTTCTCATATGTAAGTTAGCATCATATGGCTAACTAATGAAGTTCGTATATGCACCTATGTTGAATTATTCCGCTTGCTACTTTATTATTCAAATGTACGTGTGACTATATTAGTTCCTTAGCTTAGCCTGTGTGCCACCATTTTGTGTATCCCTCTGTGTCCGCGAGCCTTACTCGCTCATCTGCCCCTCCCGCAGGAATAGAGAATTTCACTAAGACAGCAATTTTCGTTTCTCGGCTTGCTGTGGCCGAAACTAACAAGTCTCATTATCAGTAATGTTCTCATGCGCCAGAGACGCTGAAGCCTAGCTCCATGGCCTTGAGTAGAGATAGCGATGTATCTTTTGCAGGTGCAGATGCCTGCTGTATGATGGCATTGTTCGCTGGTCTGGGTTTCAGTGATTTTCCAGAAGGGGCGTACCCCAATGAATTGTGTTGCATTATAATGTATTGCTGTGATGCAGAGAGTTAGTCCTCTCGTTCGCACTCCTAGGAGTGAGGTCGGACAGGGCCCTCTCATATGAGTGTTGTTTGGCCTAATAAAGACTCTTGTTTATTCTTCTCCACTGTCCGGCTGACTTTCTATATAGTTACTATAGGTGAGTGCAGTAAGTCACTCGGGTGGATTTGAGCCACGCTTATCAGATGGCGCCCGAATAGGGACCCCGCGATAAGGATCTTTCTCACCCGTAAGGGGGTAGCAGAAGACCGGGGACCCGCTGGTCGGCACGGTGGACCAGGTACCCATCTGATGCCGAGCTTGGTTCTCGCAGCGCTGCCCCACCCTGCTGATCGGGAGAGGTCCCGGTTCGGATCTTACGCCGGGGTCCAGAAGGCGGAACTTGAAGCTGACCGTGTTGGTCCTGGCAGCCGGAGGTGGAGAACGGTAGAGGTCGGGGCCGCCTACGGAAGGTGAGTGGTCCACCTGTGATTGTTTCAGGAACTGGAGTGTTCCGGGAGACTAGGGTGTCTCCAGTGGTTTGAGGAGCCGGTTTGCTACTGGGGCTAGTGTGCTCCGGGGGACTCAGAGTGCGAGCAGGCGCTCTGACAGACTTGACGAGGTTGGGGGAATATCTAGATATATTGTTTGTAGTGATCCGACCGGGTGGTACTGTGGTGAAGGCGTGGCTCATCGCGGGTGGACTCCGGTGCTTGCCCTGAACCCCTAGAGTGGCGGTTCAGTGGAGGTGAGTCCTGGGTCTCCCGTGGTAAAGTGCGCAGTGATCCGTAGTGCCGCACGGGGAGCGGATTTGTTCCCCATCCTCAGAACAGTTAGTGTATTGTTCGGTCTGCGGTAGGGTCCAGGTTCCCCAGGACTTGGTCGACGGGCCTTGTCCCATTTGGTAACACGTGTTTGGAGGTACTGTATATGTGCGTGTGTGATTTCCTAATGTATATCTATATGTGTGCATGAACGAGCTCGAGCTAGCGACTCAAGGTAACGAAGTTTGTGGAGAAGTGTTTCTTTCACACCAAGGTAGAGATGCCGTGTCTTAGTAAGTTACGATGTTTTGGATGCTGTTGTCGACCCTCGGATACTAGACTGTCCGAGAGCCAACCCGCACCCCCCGAGGGCACTCCAAGCTTTGATATGTACGTCAAGCATGGATTGACCCCGATTTTGTTTGGTACTTTGTGGCACCGGTACACCGCTGACAATGTGGATTTACAATGGCCCTTGACGGGTTCTTTCGATGAAGCTAAATTGGATTATTTACAGGACAAATTGTTTGCTAGGCGTAGCCGTCAAAGCATGTTTGATTCCTTAAGAGTGTGGCAGAAAGAAGCCAGGAAGCGTAAGTTGAGAGAAGAGAAAGAGGCTTTTAAAAAGTCCGCGCAGACTATGGCACAGAAAGCGAGAGAACATATTGGGAATGAGAACGCGCTGCGTTTGGAGCGCGCAGATAGGCTTTGCAGGTTGAAAGAAAATAAAAGTTATGTAGTGCGAGAGGACGACCCAGATGAGATGGAAGACATTTTAAATACCCGACCCCCTCCCCCTTATGCCCCGCAGCCCTTGTACCCCTCCTTGCCAGTTCCGGCCTCCAGTAGTGGGGTTCCGGGTCCATCAGCCAGTGCTCCCCAACAATCCCCGCCCTCGACACCCCTCGTTTCTTTACTCCAGCCCACTTCACCTGCACCCTCCCAATTCTCTTTAGCACTCCCTACTGTTTCAGCCAGTACCACCCCCAGTCAGGAGGCGTTAACGCCGAGCCGAGGCGCAGGTAGTGGACTACTCTCACAGGTACGGAAGTTGCTTACGCGTTCTACAGTTGGTTTAGATGAGAAGAGTATAGTGGCTAATCAGGCATGTCAGTGGGCTAGGAACAATATTTATTCGTTTGAGGATATTTGGTCCACTATGAAAGATTTTGAGCCCTTGATGCAACAGCACGCTTTGTGGCATATGTCAAATATATTAATACCGCTATGGGAACAGGGGTATGGAGGTGCGGCTCCGGCGACTTTGCGAGATATACAGAGCGGAGCCTTCAGAACGAATACTGGGGTGAAGGAGGTGATGCGTAGTTTACGTGCTCTATTACAATATAGAAATGAATTGCCCTCTGCAGGTACGCCCCATTTTCCAGGTATACATCCAATGCGTGAAGTGCACCCTATTTTTCATCCCGAGATCCCAGAAATGGTAGATCCAGTCACGAGGGCTGTCACCAGGAACAGGATAGATGCACATTTCCAGGAGCAATGGGTGTATACGCCATGGAAGAGAAGTGAGGTATTATCATTGAAGGCTCAGCTCCCAGATTCTAGGAAGAACCCGACTGCCTACTACAAAGAGCTAACGGAAGCTGCGTCTTCCACTGTAATGACTTTGGCTGATGTTGAATTGTTTTTTGGGCTTTTGGTCCCAGTTGGTGTGGCGGCAAGTAAAAGGTACAGATCATTCAGAAGAGTTAGGAGGTACGTGGCAGGAGTTACAGGATTGGGATAAGGAACGTAAGCCAGGAGAAAAGCCGAAAGCTGAGATTTTGGCCTTGCCGGGGCGCATAATAAAATACATGCATTCTCTCATTCCCCCGAAGAAGGTAGATTGGGACAAGTTGACGGCTTGTAAGCAGAAAAAGGATGAGGCAGTCTCGGACTTCTTTACGAGGTTTGAAGAAACGTTCATAGATTTTAGTGGGCAAGATGTGTCACAGGACGGAGGGTTGCGACTTTTTGTCAATAGGTTTGTCATGAACTTATTGCCCTAAATTTCAGCGAGATTGCAAGCGTCGGAGAGCACGTGGACAACGTCCTCTCCTTCTGGCATCCTCAGTATGGCGCAGTATTATGAGCACAGAGAAAATGAGAGTAAGGACAAGCAGGAAAAGAAGGCTAAGGATTGAAGACTAGGGTTTTGTTGCAGCAAGTGGCTAGGGGCAGAGGAAGAGGTGCGGCGCCGGGTCGTGGTGGCGGTTTTGGGAGAGGTGAGAGTAGGGAAAGACTGGGACCGAATCAGTGTGCGAAGTGCAAGCAGGAGGGGCATTGGTGGAGGGATTGCCCACTGCTTCAGTCGAATGCCGGTCCAGGGCGAGGACGAGGAAGAGGTAGTGGTGATTTTGGGAGACAGGCTGCACGGTCGGATGGAGGCGGGAGACCGGGTGGTAATTACTTCGACAACAGTGCGAACAGACAACAGTTGCAAGGGGGCGGCGGTCAGTACTATAATGATGATTACTCAGTGGACGATCTGACAGGGTTCTCCCACAACTAGGACAGCATAGGACAGAGCGAGGGACCAGTGCCAGTGGAAGTTGATCAAAGGGGACCCTATGTCGAGGCAGACTTATTGGGGTCTCAACAAAAATTTCTAGTGGATACGGGTGCAATGAAAAGTTTAGTGGCTCATTCCTGGGTCCCAGGGGCGGCTCTGTCTGGCAAGAATAACATCTCTGTGGGTTTTGCAGGTACCCCGGTGATTAGCCCCATTTCTAAACCCCTCACGTTGACGATTGGTCCTTTCACTGTTGATTCACCGTTCCTATTAACATCGAATTGTGGAGAAAATTTGTTGGGCTTAGATTTATTAAAAAGGTTGCACGCCACCATTTATTGTTCTCCGGATGGCGTTTACCTTACGTTGGGCCTGAATGTCGCTCGCCCATTACAGTGTTTTTCTAAAGATGACCCATTACCACCTGAATTTCAAGGGATTCCCGACAGTTTGTGGGCTGTCAATGATACAGATGTAGGTAAAATGGATATCGCCCCGTGGCAATAAGGGTGAAGGTGGGAGCGAAATTGCCCCGGGTTCCACAGTACAGGATTCCTAGGGAGGGAGAAAAGGCCCTGTTACAAATAATACAAGATTTGATTCGGTCTGGTGTAGTGGAAGAGACGGATTCGAACATATGTAACAGCCCTATTTTACCTATCCTTAAAAGACGGTCACCTGAAGCTACTGATAATACTCCTGATGTCTATAGGTTTGTGATCGATCTGCTCCACGTGAATAGAGTAGTGGAGCCACAATACCCAGTGGTCTCGGACATCACTACGATATTGACGATGATTCCCCCTTCTGCTAAATATTTCTCTGTCCTGGATTTGAAAAATGCTTTCTTCAGTATTCCTGTACATGAAGACAGCCGTTATCTATTCGGATTCTCATTGGCTGGCCGAAGCTTCCGGTTTAAGAGAATTCCCCAGGGGTACACTGAAAGTCCGAGCATATATAGTCAGGCTCTGAAGGCACAATTGGATGAACTGGAACTTCCACCTGGCAACGTCATGTTGCAGTATGTGGATGATATCCTGATAGCGTCGGATGACGAGACGGGTTGTCGGGATACTACTGTCAAATTACTGCACCATTTGGCAAAAAGGGGGCATAAAGTGTCCCTTCCAAAGTTTCAATACTGTCGAACGGAGGTAACGTACCTCGGTCACCTCCTTTCGAAAGTGGGGAGGAGATTGACGCCAGAGCGCATAAAGGCTATTACTAACATGAAGGTACCTAACACGCAGCGAGAGGTGCGCGCATTTCTGGGCATACCATCGTATTGTCGCCAGTGGATACCTAACTATGCGTTACTAACAAAACCCCTATTGTATCTGACTACCAAAGAAGTGCGCGAACCCCTACCCTGGGCCCCTGCATGTCAAGAAGCGTTTGAGTCACTAAAAGATGCTTTATGTTCTGCGCCTGTTCTTGGAACACCTGATTACCAGAAGCCTTTTGTTCTCTACGTACATGAGGCGGAAGGTTGCGCGTTATCTGTTTTAACTCAGTGTTTCGGGGGGAAACAGAGACCCTGCGCGTATTTCTCTGCAATGCTTGACAATGTGGCAAGAGCACTGCCGAGTTGTCTGAGAGCCACGGCGGCTGCTGCGGTCTCTATAAGACAATCGGCAGGGCTCGTATTGGGATCAGATCTCACAGTTATGGTACCGCATGCTGTGGACATTTTACTAAACAGAACACAGACGCAGCATTTAACTAGTGCTCGTCTTACCGGTTATGAGATGACACTCTTTGCACCTCATGTGACGATCAAAAGGTGTGCCACACTGAATCCTGCCACATTGTTACCTATCCCCACAGATACAAAGGACGATGACATACATGACTGTCTGTTTAGGACAGAAGAGGAGACAAAGGGGAGGGTGGATCTGACAGACAAGCCCTTGGACGGACCGGACGGGGAGTTGTATGTGGATGGGTCTTGTTTCAAACTGCCAGATGGTACATCAACAGCAGCATATGCAATAACGACATTACAGACGGTAGTGGAGACCTCTAGGATACCTTACAATTCGGCCCAAGCTGCTGAGATAATAGCCTTACTGAGAGCATGTGAATTGAGTGAGGGGCTAGACGTGAACATTTATACTGACAGCCAATACGCCTTTGGCGTGGCTCATAATTATGGGCGACTTTGGGCAGAACGGGGATTTCTGACTTCTCATGGTCAACGCATACAACATGGTCCACTGATATTACGACTGCTAGCGGCACTGACGTTACCCAAGAGATTGGCTGTGATAAAGTGTAGCACACATAAGACAATAGTGGACAATGTGGGAAGAGGCAACGCCTTCGCAGACGAAACAGCAAAAGAGACTGCTCGGACAAAATTACCACGGATGTTTGTGGCAGGACCAGCTAGATGGGTCCCAGATGTTAACATGTTTTCAGATACTGTACAGAGTGTGAAAAATATACAAGGAAAAGTGACTGAAGATGAATTGAGGGCATGGAAGGATGGGCAGGGGCGATTGGATGCGGATGAATGTTGGACAGATGTGACCGATAAGAGACGATGGTTACTTCCAAATGCATATGTTCTTCCAGTAGTGACGATGGCTCATGGGCCTGCACATATTAGCGCAAAGGGCATATGCAAACTGTTGGATCCAGTGTGGAGCAATAAGAATATCTCCAAAGTGGCGACTCACTTGGTCCGACAGTGCATGGTGTGTTTGAGGCACAATCCTGGAAAGGGTACCCCTGTCCCAGCTGGAAATTTTGCACCTCCCTCTTTCCCTTTTGAGGTGATTCAAATGGACTATATTGAAATGGAGAGGGTCAATAACTTAAAGTACGTTCTCGTGGTTGTATGTGCCTTTAGCAGGTGGGTGGAGGCTTATCCAACTAAAGATTGCACGGCCATTTCTACTGCAAAAATGTTGATAAAGGAGTATTTCTCTCGTTGTGGATTACCTAGGGTGATCTGGAGTGATAATGGTACGTCCTTTAATTCAGAATTAGTCAAGCAAATATGTAAAGGCTTACAGATTTCCCAAAAGTTCCACTCGGCCCTACACCCTCAGGCAGCGGGACTTGTGGAGCGGTTTAATGGAACGCTCAAACTGAAAATGGCCAAAATACAGGAGAGTACAGGTCTCCGCTGGCCAGACGCCCTTCCTTTAGCCTTGCTTCCACGAGAGTAACAGTGAATTCGAAAACGGGCATCTCCCCCTATGAAGTGATATTCGGCCGCCCGGCCAATATCTGGGGAGTGCCCAGGCCTAAGTGCTTTTCCGAAATACCGTATCCTTTGTTGACAGACTATCTGTATGCTTTGACTAAAGATCTTAGTTCTATTCATCAGCAGGTAGCAGACACCCTGAAGCCGTTGCCGGAGGGGCCTGGACACTCCATCAACCCAGGGGACTGGGTCGTCGTCCGAAGATATCAACGGAAGTCCTGTCTGGAGCCCAGGTGGTCGGAGCCGCGTCAGGTGCTCCTCACGACGCGTACGGCGCTTCGGGTGGAAGGAAGGAAGGCGTGGACCCACGCCTCGCACGTGAAGAGGGTCCCGCTGCCGTTACCCTATGATCAATGGGTAAAGGAAGGCATTGCTGACGAGGAACATGAGCAAATACCCAGATATGATCCCTTCTCGGATGCTTCACTGATTGGAGAAGAGCAAAGCGGAATTGAGAATTCAGTGAGCTCTACTACTCCCGTTGCTACTAGTGAAGAGACATCAGAGAGTCCAGCATCTGCCATAGATACACCTGTTTTGTTCATTGATCCCGAAGTGCCAGGGAGCACTCGCTATAATCTGCGGCCCCGAAGAAAATAAATGAGAGTGACAAATGTGATGGACTAAACACTGGAAGAAGGGCTTAGTGGACTTTCTGAATACGAAGATTTAGTGGTAGGGATGGACTTGTAAGAGCCCTGGTGTTTAGCCGAAGATTGTGTTCTATGAGACTATAGAGTGGTGCGGGGCCCAGATTAAGTGCTCCTCTGTTTTCAATTGCTGTGTGTTAAGCGACGTTGGAATAAGGTATGGACGGTAAAAGCCTGCCTGTGAGGCTTTGAAGGACACAGGGAGAAGATCCCTTTTTTTAGGGTTGAAGAACCCCTCTGGCCGGTTTTGCGGACTGTCTGGGACTATTTTTTTAGTAGAAGTGTTTTTTTTCCTTTTTACATTTTTGATATATTTTGAACGCTCTTGAGAATGTATCCTTTTGGCCGCCCTATCCCTGATGAGGAGCAGCCCTTTGCGGCTCCTCCGAGACCTGTGCCTGATTCCCCCTGGTTGGCCCTTCCCCGGAAAGGAAAAATAGTGGTCATCATTGTTGTCCTAATTGCTTTTATAGTGACTCTTGGTATATTGTTTTTCCTGGATAAAGCCTACCCCGTTCATGTTTTTGCACCCACACCTACTGCCGTCCCTGAACATAACATGATTACTGTGGATTATGGTGAAAGAATGTTGAGGAAGGGTTACAAAGAAAATGTTTTTATTAAGACTTTGCACCATGCACATGCCACCACCAATTTGACTGACTGCTGGGTCTGTGGGCTCCTCCCTTCTGCTGCCTTCAAGAAAGATAGATTCCTAGCACTTCCTTTGACTCCTGTGAATAGTTGTGTGGAGTGGTATACTCTCATAGGTCTTGTTAAATATTTTCAGCAGCCAGATTTTCTGACTCCTAGACTGCAGAATAGGGGGTCGACAATGACAATGCGAGTGCGACCTCTGCCTCCATCTTCCCTTGGACGTATATATACTGACGGGCGTTTTGACCAGACATTTATAGAGACGTGTGAGAAAAAGTTGGGCCGGTTTCTGATACCAAATGATACTGACAAAGTTAGGGAAAGTTTCCTGAAATTGAATTCCTCACTGTCTTACAGACACCCCCCAAAGGGAAATAACAGTGTCAAGTCTCTGATATCCCTGGCTGTGGTGGGTCCTTCCCCATTTTTCTGTATAGAGGGAAGGGGCCCTATCAAGGTTGGTAATAGCTCCTGTAATGTGACTGCATTGATACGTTTGCCTCTCAGCCCCTCTTTGGTTACACCCCCCAGCATCTATTTTGTGTGTGGAGATAATGGATACTTATGGTTGCCCGAGGGTTGGGGTGGGGTGTGTTATTTAGCCTATAGGATTCCTCCTGTATATGTGGCACCTTCTGATTACCACAGAACTCATCGTAGATTTCCCAGTCCACAAGAGCAGCGTAAAAGGAGGGAGCTTCAGGTAGATGACGTTGACCAGACAGACACCTCGTACCAGCAATGGACTGATTTTTCTAAGGGCTTGCTACCTTTCTGGGGTCCGATATTTAACAGTAGGGCCATTCGACGACTGTCCAGGGTAATGGAAAAGGGAGTCCTTACTGAAGCGGACATTGCGACTAACATGTCCGTTGAGATTCAGGCTATGAGATTATTCACGATTCAAAATAGGATGGTGCTTGACGTCATCCTGGCAGATAGGGGCGGGCCTGTCGCGTCATCGGGACGTCTTGTGTGTATATTCCAGACTCAGCTCCGACTGTTAACTTGGCAGTACAGAAATTACATAGATTAGCGACTGAACTACATCAGGATAATGGGACATGGTCCTTACAGGGGTGGCTCTGGGGTGCCTTCTCCTCCTGGGGTTGGAAAATATTGATGGGTTTGGTTGGTGTGGTGAGCGTAATACTGACATGTTGCCTTTGTGTATATTGCCTCCCTCCATGCTGCTCAATGTGTGCCACGAATTTGCGTCCACAAAAGAAGGTGTCGGGTCAATATGCTACTTCGATGATTACTGAAATTCCTGCTGATGCAAGTTGGTTGATGTTTATTTCAGAGGATGTTTTAGACTAAAAGAAAAAAAAATGTGTTCCGCCCTTAGAATGGATATGCCGGCACTACCTTTTGGGCAAATAAATGTGGCCACAGTTAGCCAATGATGCTAAAAGGAGGGTCTGATAGAATTCATTTTTCGATGCCCCAATTACCCCTTCTCATATGTAAGTTAGCATCATATGGCTAACTAATGAAGTTCGTATATGCACCTATGTTGAATTATTCCGCTTGCTACTTTATTATTCAAATTTACGTGTGACTATATTAGTTCCTTAGCTTAGCCTGTGTGCCACCATTTTGTGTATCCCTCTGTGTCCGCGAGCCTTACTCGCTCATCTGCCCCTCCCGCAGGAATAGAGAATTTCACTAAGACAGCAATTTTCGTTTCTCGGCTTGCTGTGGCCGAAACTAACAAGTCTCATTATCAGTAATGTTCTCATGCGCCAGAGACGCTGAAGCCTAGCTCCATGGCCTTGAGTAGAGATAGTGATGTATCTTTTGCAGGTGCAGATGCCTGCTGTATGATGGCATTGTTCGCTGGTCTGGGTTTCAGTGATTTTCCAGAAGGGGCGTACCCCAATGAATTGTGTTGCATTATAATGTATTGCTGTGATGCAGAGAGTTAGTCCTCTTGTTCGCACTCCTAGGAGTGAGGTCGGACAGGGCCCTCTCATATGAGTGTTGTTTGGCCTAATAAAGACTCTTGTTTATTCTTCTCCACTGTCCGGCTGACTTTCTATATAGTTACTATAGGTGAGTGCAGTAAGTCACTCGGGTGGATTTTTAGCCACGCTTATCAAAGCAGCACACTTTAAATGGGGTCACAGCCCCAATACGTATGCCATATGTCTCCTTTGTTCTGCACTGGTACAGGGCTTGGGACCCAGTTCAAACCAGTTATGGGGGGCACTTAACAAGTGTACAACAGTCCCCATTGACAGTGTAGGTCCTGGCCCCAGACACCACAGTGAGGGTGGTGCCAGCATTGTACAAGGCAGGCACAGACGTATTCAGGGACAGGGGCTACTCCTCCCACTACTCCAAATGCAGGTTTGGCCCATTCAGCCTAGCGCTGACTCACCCAGCCCCTCTGGAGCCACTGTACCTCCCCAGTCTCTGTCACTCCAGAGCCAGACATGCAATGCACAACAGGCAGGAAAAAAGACACATAGCACACAGAAATGCCAACTTCTAAAACTGATACAAAAGGGGATGATGGACGGAGCGTTTGAGTAAATCAAACACTCACCCCGAGTCAACTGATTTAGGTTTAATCCATCACCATTCTTTAGCTCACTCAGCCACCCCAGTTCAGACATGGCCATGTGCAAATCAGTCTGACCCTGTGCCTCAGTCCAGCCCGAACTGCCAAGCCATGTCTTCCCTGGACCGGAAACAAGCATCCTGGGACCGGTTTCGGATTCATAATCCTCATCAGCCGGGCTATCTTGAATCCAGTGGCCAAGTGAGCAAGGGACTCACGTCTGAGCATACCCTGCCAACTTAGGGCGAACAAAGCGATACAAAAGGGGATGATGGACGGAGCATTTGAGCAAATCAAACACGCACCCCCAGTCAACTGATCTGGATTTAATCCATCACCATTCTTTAGCTCACAAAGTCACCCGCAAAAGGAAGGCCCACACAAGATGGTCTCGCTTGAAATATTTATTGGAGGTTGCCGCAAAGTCTTGGAAAAACTGCCCAAACACAGTAAGTATTGCCGCCCAGACGTGTTTCGTGCTCCTGCACTTCTTCAACGGGCTTTGGCTTGGCAGCTAACAAACAGCAGTTTAAATGCACCTGTAAATCATTACAATATCTGTCCCAGTGGGCGCACCCGCACGCATGGCCTGCTGGTATCTGAAGTGATTTATTCTTACTTCAGTGAGTTGCCATTGTAGTCCATCACCATTTTCAAATAAAGTGTTACCCCAATGGATGGCCATGCAGTGCTCAAGTCCTCCGTAACAGCTCATTACCTCCAATACCAGCTCTTGTGGCATCACTGAACAAGGGTGTCACCGCTGCAGCTGTTGCATCGAGCGGAAGCGTCTCGCATGGGGGAAGAAGAGTGTTGCTGCCAAAGCGCCTGTTGTCGCATCGCTGAACAAGGGTGTCGCCGCTGCAGCTGACGCATCAAGTCGAGACATCTCACAACATCAGGGGAGCGTATCGCATCAAGGAGAAGATGCCATCTTTGTTTCTTTGCACCAGATCTTTAACGCATCACCGTCCTTGGGTGCCAGGGACTACTGCATCACCTTCCCTGCAACACTTTCATTGACCTGCGTGTCGCATCTTAAGGTACATTGACTCAGTGTTGCATTTTAAGTTCTAAAGAGAACTAAGCTAATTCTACCATTTTAAGTACAGTATTGTGCATTTTTGTCATGTGTGGTCTTGTGTTAAATCTATATAAAGAATACTTATTTTTAATATACAGCTGTGTGGTGTCCATCTGTAGTGTTGTCACTTGATTACTGTATGTGTTCACAAATGCTTTACACACTGCCTCTAAGATAAACCTGTCTGCTCGTGCCAAGCTACCAAGGGGGTGAGCAGGGGTTATTTTAGGAGTGTACCTCCTTACCCTGACTAGACGCAAGGGTCCCTATTTGTCACAAGTACCTACGCATGCCAACTAGAGCACCAAATCTAACAAAAGGACTTGCAGTCAACCACCTTCTACATTAGTCTGTTGAAGTCTCATACACATTTTGCTTCCAGCCGCCCCAGCATGGGGCACTGGGTTATCCCACTCCTTCCAATGGCTCCCTTCACTACGAGAGGTAGCATTTTTCCTGTATAAAATGGTGCAAGTGAGCTTCTAAATAGTCCCCTTCAGTGCTAGAGACAGATAAACCGTGTCCTTTTTTTGTCAAGAAGCAATAGTTTCTTTGTTCCGTTTTCCAATTTTTTTTATTTTGTAAGGACCTGGCATATCGCGAGCTACCACTTTGGGGCCCTCACTGCTAAGTGCTGTGCACAGATAGTGATCGCCATCTTGGAAATGGCCAAATTGGTTGCCCATGTTTTGTACATGGGGGCAAATCATTGAATGGTTTTAGTTTCATCTTCTCAAAAAATATTCCAAGATATCATGCTGTATTTTATGTTGCTGATACTGGCACCTGCATGAATGCAGATAGTCCCCAAACAGCATCACCAGGCAGTGCAGGCTTTAATACGAAAGTCATAATCAAAGTGCTTGGGTGCAATATTCCAGAATACAGGAGGAGAATGTGTGGAATTCTAGCTGGAAGGTGTAACTTTTGTGAGGGATGGGAGTGCAACCCACTGTCACATGTGAGTTTGCTAGGTAATCGACACTTCTCCCTTGACACCTTGATGTTCTCAGTAGGTCCACATTAACCTTTGACAGACTATTATAAAATAGATTCAATTCAGAAGCGTTATTCTGCAATTATCCATTATACTTAAGTATATTACCCGAGGTTAACTTCAGGACCGTTATCGGAAGTAGCCGACTTCTATAAGCGCTCACGTTCTTGCACAAGGAAAAGTCTCTTACTTTGGTTATGATGGTCAGATCCGAAACGGTAGCGTCTCTAAGAAAAGTCATAATTGGGCCAAACTAATAACAAAAAGACTCCGACAGTTCAGATGGAAATATAATGCGTTAACGCTGCATCTTTTCTTAAAGTTAAAAAACACGAAATTATCATATCTTGTCGCGTGGCACATCATTTCACCCCAAGACCCATGCTATACCTTTGTTTTCGTATCCCGTGCTTCTGCAGGAAAGAGCCACAAACATGCCATGGTCAACGCAGCATGTGTCACTGTACACAAAAAAATGACGCAAACAGACACCTGTCCTCAACCATTGTACCTTGGCGTCTGAGTATGTTATGCAGTAGGAAGCCATTCATTTAAATTCGATTTTAAGTACGACTACAGAGTATTTTATCTAACGTACCCAAATTACTCAAAGTGCTGTGCTGAAGAATGTTTCATTTTAGCCCTTATGAATTTGGAAATTTATTTTCTGCCGAACTCTGCATGCGTTGGGGCTTTGTTAATTAAAATCTGCACGATAGACACTTTGGAATCTCTTTTTCTTCTACCCGTGCTCCTAATTATCACCAAATAAGAGGAAATCAAGCTAACAGCTGCTCCCATCTATTTATCCTGCCATGCTGGATGCTTGGAAAGAACTGTCAGCTGCGGCAGCCATTTATTCCTGCTCTGCTGGGTGTGAGATCCCGCATTGGACTCTCAGGTTCCAATTGTTGGGGTTTAGTCTCATCACTGTGTTCCTGGTAGTTTAGCTTTACATTCGTCACGTGGTACTAGATGAAAGTTACAGAAATGTGTGGCTACGTTCAGCTCCACGTACGGCAAGTATGTAATGAAATAAAGTATCTCAACCAAACTTGAAAACATAATTTTACAAATCAAAGCTACATTTGAGAAGGTTTGCATCCTGCTCATACTATTTGAAAACTATTTTAATGTGCTAAAGGAGGGATGGGTTGAATTGGAAAATGGGTAGGGTACCTCGGGTAGGGGTCCTCTTTATTCCGGTTCAAAAGCAGTGAGTGCCAGAAGCAGGTCTTCCCAACTCTATGGAGTAAACACATCATTGAATATCTAGCCCTGCTAAGTATGCCCACAAGTGGGCTCCAAATGTCTCTTGGTTGAGATGTCCGTGGGAGCATTGAGCATACACTTCTGAACGTCCGCGACATAAGGTTAAGTCCTTCAGCCTGTCCTCAAATTGCTGAGGAACACCTCTCCCATAAAACATAGTAACTCTGCACTTACCCATCAGCAATGCAATTGCAACAAGTTTCCTAAAGACCATAGGAACTTCTTCACCATACCCTTGAAGCGGAATAAAAGGGGAAATTGGTAGGCACTGCTCAATCATTATGCCTGTTTTTGTAACTTCATGGAAAAACGTATGTACCACCGGACAAGACCACGCCAGGGGTAGAAAATCTGCATCTGGTGCAATACAATGGCAGCAGTTTGCATATGTGACCATTCTGAATTGCACCGGACTATTCAGAGTGTATTATTAGCCTATGTCCATCATTGGTGGATACTTATTATGTTGGTTGGCAGTAGAAAATCCATTGGTCATCTGTAAGTATACACCATAACTTCTTAGAGGAAAAATGGAGACACCCCCATAGTGGAGTGTGGGGTCAGATCGCCTGCTTTTGCAGACTTGCTGCTGCCATTTGCTGGACATCACAACGCAGGATACACTCCATTTAAGCCTCAGTGCCCCATTGCCACTGCCGCCTCTTCGCCTCCTCTCCTCCCCAAACGCAACCGCGCACTGCCCAGACTGCAACATCCAGAGGGCAGCACGGTCTCGCGGGCGGAGGAGTAGCTCCAGCTCACAGTGGGACATCGGGAGTATACGGTCTGATGGGGGCTCACGTGGCGCGGGACGCCCTTTTTACTCGCCTGCTTTTGCCGACTTGCTGCTGCCATTTGCGGGACGTCACGACGCGGGATACACTCCACTGCAGCCTCCATGCCATATTGCCACTGCCGCCTTTTCGCCTCCTCTCCTCCCCAAATGTGGACCGCGCGCTGCCCTGACTGCAACATCCAGAGGGCAGCGCGGTCTCGCGGGGGAGTAGGGTCTCGCGGGAGGAGTAGCTCCAGCCGGCAGCGGGACATCGGGAGCAAACGGTCTGACGGGGGATCCCGCTGCGCGGGACACCCTTTTTACTCGCCTGCTTTTGCCGAGTTGCTGCTGCCATTTGCGGGACGTCACAACGCCGGATACACTCCACTGCAGCCTCAGTGCCCCATTGCCACTGCCGCCTCTTTGCCTCCTTTTCTCCCCAAACCCGGAACGCGCGCGACCCGGACTGTAACATCCAGAGGGCAGCGCGGTCTCGCGGTAGGAGGAATAGCTCCACCTGACAGCGGGACATTGGAAGCATAAGGTCTGACGGGGGCTCCCGCCGCGTGGGATGCGCGCGGGCCAAGGGTGGGCCCTTCCAGCACCCGTCAGCGACCAGAAAAGGCCAGGCTGGGCCACATCTCTATCTACCATAACACAAGGTACCTGTTTCCATTTATCTCTCTGACTGTTAAGAACGATGGCAAGGAGAAAGGGCCCTAAAGACAAGGTCACGGAGGGAGCTGTTACAACTTTGGATTCCTACCTTACTAGAGTAGCATGTGTGATATTTTATGAAATCGAAATGACTAAAAGGCATTTATCGCTGGGATCGGGGGAATTGCCACTGCCCCCAAGACTATCATCTGGCTCCATTATCTCCCCGTCCCCGCTTTGCGAATCATTATCACCAGGCATCCTCGCGACTTGATCCAACCCACTAATGCGTCTCCGGAACCCAGTATGGAAACTAGTGCCGCATCAGATGGAAGCATAGTGGCAATCTCGCAAGACGAATCAGAGGAACCACTATTACCACCTCAGAATCGGAAACACATCCGAATCGGAGGCCCCCACTGAACCTGGGAAAGCCAAGGCCCAGAAATCACGAGTTGTTAGGCCCAAAACCCAAACAAAAAAATGATTACCAGTAGCTGTCAGCAATTCTATCTCTGCAAAACCCTCTGCTCTCTTGCCTCAGAATTTGTCATCCATATGGGCGGATATTGTATTAAAAATTGATTTTGCTATGGCACCTCTATTGGAAAAACGTACTCTTATTGAGAAGCGGATATCGAACCTGGAGAAAAGTCGACACAATCCCAAGGTCACCACATCTGTGGCTGTACCTCCTAGGCCACAGGTCCGCAATCTCCAAACATGCCCCCAGAGTACAGATAAGCTGGGAGTTGCTGGGGTAGCTCCCATTAGCCATGTGCCCCTAGCCATTCAGCCGGGTCAAAACCAATCTAATATTCCTACGGCTAAAAGTACTAGTCTACCCACCATTGATTCCAACGCCTATTTACCCACTGCCCAGACTGCAACATCCAGAGGGCAGCACGGTCTCGCGGGCGGAGGAGTAGCTCCAGCTCACAGTGGGACATCGGGAGTATACGGTCTGATGGGGGCTCACGTGGCGCGGGACGCCCTTTTTACTCGCCTGCTTTTGCCGACTTGCTGCTGCCATTTGCGGGACGTCACGACGCGGGATACACTCCACTGCAGCCTCCATGCCATATTGCCACTGCCGCCTTTTCGCCTCCTCTCCTCCCCAAATGTGGACCGCGCGCTGCCCTGACTGCAACATCCAGAGGGCAGCGCGGTCTCGCGGGGGAGTAGGGTCTCGCGGGAGGAGTAGCTCCAGCCGGCAGCGGGACATCGGGAGCAAACGGTCTGACGGGGGATCCCGCTGCGCGGGACACCCTTTTTACTCGCCTGCTTTTGCCGAGTTGCTGCTGCCATTTGCGGGACGTCACAACGCCGGATACACTCCACTGCAGCCTCAGTGCCCCATTGCCACTGCCGCCTCTTTGCCTCCTCTTCTCCCCAAACCCGGAACGCGCGCGACCCGGACTGTAACATCCAGAGGGCAGCGCGGTCTCGCGGTAGGAGGAATAGCTCCACCTGACAGCGGGACATTGGAAGCATAAGGTCTGACGGGGGCTCCCGCCGCGTGGGATGCGCGCGGGCCAAGGGTGGGCCCTTCCAGCACCCGTCAGCGACCAGAAAAGGCCAGGCTGGGCCACATCTCTATCTACCATAACACAAGGTACCTGTTTCCATTTATCTCTCTGACTGTTAAGAACGATGGCAAGGAGAAAGGGCCCTAAAGACAAGGTCACGGAGGGAGCTGTTACAACTTTGGATTCCTACCTTACTAGAGTAGCATGTGTGATATTTTATGAAATCGAAATGACTAAAAGGCATTTATCGCTGGGATCGGGGGAATTGCCACTGCCCCCAAGACTATCATCTGGCTCCATTATCTCCCCGTCCCCGCTTTGCGAATCATTATCACCAGGCATCCTCGCGACTTGATCCAACCCACTAATGCGTCTCCGGAACCCAGTATGGAAACTAGTGCCGCATCAGATGGAAGCATAGTGGCAATCTCGCAAGACGAATCAGAGGAACCACTATTACCACCTCAGAATCGGAAACACATCCGAATCGGAGGCCCCCACTGAACCTGGGAAAGCCAAGGCCCAGAAATCACGAGTTGTTAGGCCCAAAACCCAAACAAAAAAATGATTACCAGTAGCTGTCAGCAATTCTATCTCTGCAAAACCCTCTGCTCTCTTGCCTCAGAATTTGTCATCCATATGGGCGGATATTGTATTAAAAATTGATTTTGCTATGGCACCTCTATTGGAAAAACGTACTCTTATTGAGAAGCGGATATCGAACCTGGAGAAAAGTCGACGCAATCCCAAGGTCACCACATCTGTGGCTGTACCTCCTAGGCCACAGGTCCGCAATCTCCAAACATGCCCCCAGAGTACAGATAAGCTGGGAGTTGCTGGGGTAGCTCCCATTAGCCATGTGCCCCTAGCCATTCAGCCGGGTCAAAACCAATCTAATATTCCTACGGCTAAAAGTACTAGTCTACCCACCATTGATTCCAACGCCTATTTACCCACAGTTGCTGATGATTCCAGCCGCAATGGGCATAGCCCAGCAAAATCGAATGCTTTTCAGAACCAACCCGAGCAACTGTTTTCTGTGACTCTCAACCCCCCGCCAGCAGCTGCTCCACTGACCCTTGTTTTGGCAAACGTACCTCCGCTCAGAAGAGAGCAGACTGAGACCACTACAAACCTAATGAACAAATGTCTCCATTGGTTCTCAAACAATACGAACATCACTGAAAAGGGGACACGTATGTTGGCCAATGAAATAATCATGGCAAGGAGAGCAAACTGGGTTGGAAATCAAAAAAATTTGTTCTATGGAGATTGTATTATAAATTTTGCTCATTTTGATGCATTGCCCAATTTGTTGCCCAATCTTTATCCCCCTCAGCATAGGAATTCGCGGATAATCCCCCTAACACTAGAGTTTTTCTATGATAATCCCATGCCTTAAAGGCCTAGACTGAATAGGGACATTATCCCACAGCTTCGGCAAGGAGGGAGGGGTGTGTAATCCCTGTGATACCAGGGCGTATTCCTTTGGGTAACAGATTTGAGCCCCTATCATCTCTTGAGGAATGTGATTGACTACTAGTGGGTAGTAGTTGTAGTCCCTTATTGAATACACATTTGGTCTGTCCCCCAACAAAACAAAGTACCCATAAACGACCACGCCTAAGTAACACTGAGACCGGCGCTCCGTTTGGGCCAAACACAGAATTCAAATATCGAGTGCCGGTCTATGAGCAGGTGCTTAAATTGCAGCCAAATTGTCCATCGAGCTCTCTCAACAGAATTTTCACTGAGGCCAAATTAAGTATCGAACAAGGGACCCCTATGACCATATCCACATCTGCATCCTCTCTAGTGACTGATCCACTAGGGAGTGACAAAAACACTTATAACCTAAGAAAACTTTAATTACTACCATGGAACATTGCTGGTCTGAGTGGTTGGGTGAGTTCCCCCGATTGGCAACAATTTATAGAACTATACGACATATGTCTCGTCCAGGAGACGTGGCTGATTACTTCAATGTATTATCCAGGCTACCTTAACTTTCATATATTGGCCACAAAGGGAAGTAAGGGTCACCCGGCAGGAGGACTTACTATCTGGGTACTGCAAGATCTTGGCTTCGAAATTCATCCCTTGGCTACCCAGAGTAACGACATTCTCAAGTTACGTCTCACTGTGAGTCCTACAATCAATATAGATATTTATAATGTATATGCTAGGGGTATAGTAGGGTAATAGGCACAAATATTTTACTGACTTTGGAGGAACTACTTGATGGATATACCCAGGACCCAGTGGTTGTGGTCGCTGGAGATTTTAACACTACCTTCAAACCACTGGCCTCTGGAGAATCTGATATTGTAGGTGATGAGGATGAAAGGTGGGGTATTCCTAGGCTGAACCTACCCCCAGTGCGTAAATGGATGGATGTAGCCATACAGCTAAAGGGGTTTTGTTTAGAGAAAGGGCTAAAGGCAGCAAATGGGCGTACACCCTCGAACTCCCATGGAGCTCATACCTTTAATAATGGCAGTTTTAACAGCTGAATAGACGATCTGTTTGTGAATCTCAAATTTTGGCACTTCTTAAAGGATATGTTCGTAGAGGAACGTATGGAAAGTGACCACAACCCTCTATGCTCTACCTTTGAATTTCAGGGCCAGCTCAACACAAATAATTATGGAGATGGAATCACCACACTTGATTTGCTTTGCTCGAATGACACTCGTCATTTGAAATGGGCAAAACCTGTCGAGAGCCCAGAAACATTGACAGCCATCAACGAAGATTTGATTGGCACCCTAGCTAGCTTTGAGGCAGGAAGGCAAAAGAGCGTAGACTTTCTGGGTGAAATAACTGGAATTCATCATTCTTTTTTCTCAAGGCTACGCACCCACTTTGTCAGGCGAACCCCAAGTGTAAAAACTACTGCTCAGACGCAGATCTTTTGGTTCAATGAGCCTTGTAGAGTGGCATGCGATAGATTAGGGCTTGAGCTGAAACTAAGAAACCCTGAGAGAGTCCGAGAGGCACGTAACAACTATAGGAGGGTCCAGGCTTTAGCTAAAAAAGAGTTTGATGAGAATAGGTGGCGGGACTTAAAAGTGGCGTGTACAAACAGAGATACCAAACAGTTTTGGAAACTTGTTAAATGGGGCAATGGGGCCAATCCGGAATGCCCACAGCACCATGTTGACAAACACCAGTGGGTGGACTTTTTTAAACCTCAGTATGCCAGTAAGGAACATAATGCGAGGGCATTCGAGGAATAGAAGTACATATTTTTTAAAGATCCTCCCTTTCTACCAGAAGATACAGAGAGCGCGCTGGGAGCTGTAACTGAGGGCAGAGCTCCAGGTATTGATGGAATCCCCGCAGATCTTTTCCTAAATGATAAATCTATTTGGGTCAAGTATATTACTATTCTGGCTGATGCCATTGCTCAAGGTGCCCAAGTCCCAATTTCATGGAAAGGGGCTGAAATTGTACCCATCTTTAAAAAAGGGGACAAGTCGAGATCAGAAAATTACAGGCCTATAAGCTTGATAGATTGTTTACAAAAAGTTGTGGGCCGGATGGTTTTGCATATTGTCCAGGTGTGGATAGACGAGTATGCAATTTTGTCACCCTTCCAGGCAGGCTTTCGGGTAAAAACAAGTACAGTGGACCAGATCTTTCATTTTATAACTTTAAATTGGCATACTGTGGTCTTGGGGAAAGGGTCACTCTACGTTGCTTTTGTTGACCTTAGGTCAGCTTTTTATTTAGTTCCTCATAGTAAACTCTGGTCTGTGCTATCTGAGCTGGAGATGGCAGCAGATCTATTAACATTAATTATATGTTTACATGAAGATAATTGTGCTCGCATAGGATGGGGTGATCAGAGCAGTGTCACAGACTCATTTGCTGTGGGCAGAGGAGTCTGCCAAGGATACGTATTAGCACCAACACTATTTTCCCTTTACATCAATGGTATAGTGGACTCCTTCATGCACGTAGCTACAGATGCCCCAGTGGTGGCCGGTATCCGCACACTCATCTTATTATTTGCTGACGATACACTTATCTTATGCAAAACCCCTAGTGGTCTTCAACGTGCCCTAAGGTGCTTTAACGATTTCTGCACATCGCGGGGCCTTGAAGTCAACAACAACAAACCAAAATGCATGTCTTTTAATCAGCACAGATCCTTTAGGGGTGGCATAACAATGAATAACGTCCCCCTGGAACAGGTCAAGTCTTTTGTATATTTGGGCATCACTTTACAAAAAGATATGGGATGGAAAGGCCAATTGGACATGTTTGCTCTAAAATTTTGCCAAAACGCGGGGGCTGATAACACCCAGCATAGGCTGTCATACACTAAACCTATAAGCCCGGTCATTCAAATTTATGAATCAAAAATGTTGAGTTCTACGTTGTATGGGGCAGAGTTGTGGGCCTTTGAAAATCTTAGGTCAATCTCTGTCCTAGAAACAAAGTTCTTAAGGAAAATTATAGGCGTCCCACAAAGTACCCACTCTGGCCCCTTGTTGTATGACCTTGGCAGGAAATCCGTAGTGGACCTGGCTAGACTTCACTTAATCTTATATTGGCGGAGGCTATGGACTACAAAGGAACTAAAATATTATGCGTCAGGCATTATGGACGTATTTTTGACAGATAGCCAACATAGAATTAAATGGTTTCTGGAAATTAAGTTCCTCCTTGAAATGATGGGTATGAGTGTCCTATGGACAGATCCTGCTATGCCTCCTTTCCCTCCAAAGAAGTACTAAAGGCAAAATACTGGGAAATGGTGTTCTTTATCACATATCGCAGCCAATCCTCATCATTAACGGGTAAATTTATGGAATTTAAATCGTCCCCCCGTTTTGAGCAATACTGGGACATTATCACAAAACACTTTGACTGGAAATTATATTTCCAGTTAAGGGCAGGCCCTTTGACAACTAGATCTTTTACTGCAAAATGGGGCAAAGCTGAATGTGATAAATGCCCATTCTGCCCAGAGCAAACTGAAACAGTAGAAGATGTCCTTTTAGCTTGCCCCACATACATTACCTCTCGACGTGCATGGCCAAGACCGATATGTAAAACACTGGGCCTTAGAAACTGTGCCCTGGCAATGAGTATTCTGCTCTGCCTCCACACCACCTATTGCTATAGCAATGGCCAAATTCCTTAGCTGGGTATGGAGTATACATATGCGCCACATTGGGGGACTCTTAAGTTGAGCAATACCCAAATCCTCTTGCCCACAATAGCAGCACCAATTAATTACTCTGCATTATGATTAGATCGTTTTTAATATCTTTTTTAATTGAATGGTTTTTATGTCTTTTTTCTACTTTGTATATACACATTGTATATTTTAATGTTTAGTAAATTTAAGGTTTTAAACGTATCTGTATCTTTTTAAGCTATTATATGTATGTGCTTTAAGACTTAATTATTGTCGGAATAAAGCTTTGATTGATTGATTGGTATACACCACAGCTCATGATCCCTTTTGTCTCTGGATTGCATTTGGACCAAACCCCCTCCATTATAGTGCTGCTCATTGTGGGAATTAGTTGGGCAAAGTTAGGGTTTGAAATGAGTAAAATGAACAATATCCATTCAGTTGGTTCTTCTGGCAAAGTGTGAAATGCCTCCGCCCTTGTCCGTCATGTTAGTTTGTATAGGAGAGTGCATTCTGCTCTATCCATGTATTCAGCCAGACTCTTAAAATTAGCATTAAGGGAAAGGTCTCTCAGTAAAGTAAGGTGTCTTTCTTTAAGTTTCTTTACTACCATCGCAACACTGGTAACTTCCATGCGCGGGTTTTTGATCAGAGGGAACATGAGTAGTTCTCCTCCAAGCCCATATTTGTGGCGAGTATGAAACAGGACCAGATAGGGCATCGTACCATGTAAATTCCTCCACCAGGTCGAATCTGCTTCAGCATCAATACAGTATTGAAGGAGAAGGGAGTTTATCAGTGTATTTTAGATGAGTATCCATGCACTGCAGAGTGAAGTGTATATTCTTTGCCTGTAGAGTACCTGGCGCACAGCAAATCTATCAATTCTTACCGACGCATTATATAGAGCAAGTTTCTCATGCTCAGCTGTGTTGGCTAGCCCCCTCTGCTTGTACTACCCATTCTAGGATTAAGAGTGAGACTGAAGTCTCCCCTCAGATGGCTGCAAGCAGTAGGAGTACAGCACAACTAACCAATATGGAGGAGAAAAAATAAGGATTTTCAACATTTGGATCATATGTATTGATAAGTGTTACACATGCGAAACCTAAGATTCTCTGCACTATTATCAGCCTACACCATCTGCTATAGTGTTTAAACTGCACACCTGTTTTTATCAGTAGCAAGACCCACTGCCAGAGTAGCAGGGGGAGGGGAAAAACCTATGTGCAGTCCAATCACTAGCTATGATACAAGGATGATGTTGTGGCTGGGGATCTCCTGTATGAGTCCAGTGCATTAATGGGTCTGTTATGGTAAGCCATAACCTGCCTAATCTTGCAGGCAATTATTTAGGTCCCTGACACTGCATGTCATAATCCATACTTTATGGGAGTCTGCTGGAGGCATCCCCTTGCTATAAACCATTTCCTTGCATAGATAATACATTTATTTGCGAGTGGGTATTGCATCCACATGTTACATTGCAGACTGCTTTCAACCACTGTTTCAGATATGCTGCCACCAACACTGCTTCCTTCAGACCTCCAACCACATCAAGTGCCTAAATCTCAATGAGTTTACCCTAGCTATCCTCTTACTATAGTGTCATGAAAGCTCCATGGGGTCCTTGCTCAGTATTCAGTAATCACTTGGCTCATTGCTAAGGTTTGCCAGAGTATTATTTAACCATGGACATACCCATGCAATACTAATCCTACACACCTGGACGTCATCAAGTAAACTTTACATGTAACTGTTTGAAATCCAAAACAAACTTTGGGTACAGCACATTAAAAAGGATACTTATCATAGTATGTTACTGTTAGAAATGGAGGTCTATAATAGGCAGAGGTATGCACCTTTGTACAAGTAGGGACCCTTGCTTAAAGCCAGGGTAAGGGAGTTACACACTTTAGAAAACCCCTGCTCCCCCATTTGGTAGCGTGGCACGAGCAGACCGACTTATCCCAAAGGCAATATGTAAAATAGTTGTGCTCAAAACACACAGTAACAGCGAAAACACCACAAATGGACATCACCTCAGTTTAGAAAAAAAAAAGTATCTTTATCTAAACCAAACAAGACCAAAACGACAAAAAACCAACATACATGTATCAAAATATCAATTTAGAACAGTTTTTGCAAAAATAGGAGTTGTAGAAATAAATTGGCCCAACCTGGGACTATTAGGATGTTGGACAGGCATAAATCCAAAGTAAGGCACTGACTTTAAAGTGCACTACGTTGGGCGCGGAGTCACACGGATCCCCAATAACAGTACCTTGGAATACTAAGTCTATGGACAATGCACAGCGTTTCTGAGGTGAAGCATTGAGGTTGAGGTTGGTTCCCTGGTTGCCACAGGGGAGGTGAGGCATTGTGTCCATGAGGAGGTGACGATTTGAGTCCAGGACACGGGAAGTCCGCAGCATCGGTGGTGAGGCGTCCGTTCCGGTGATGCGAAGTCGAAGAATTCTTGACGTCACCCTTGTTGGTTATCGGTTCCAAGATAACGGAATGCTGGCAGTGACTGCGTCAATGTGAGCGCTGGTCCTGGAAAGGCCAAAAACTGCAGACGTCGAAGGAGCTGCGATGCAAGTGTGGTGGTACATTGTGCACTTCACAAGAGGTGGCCCCGGTCTCGTGTAGTTTGCAGCATCACTGACAGTGTCGTTGACTGCATTAGAGTTGGTTTTTTTGCTGTGCAGCACCAACCACACAATTCTCAGGGCCCAGGAACTGACATTGGTGCCATTTTGAATGCAGGAGTCCAAACAGGAGTCAAGGTGCAGGTCAGTGGGTTGCAGGGAAAGTCTTTGTGTCCCTGAGACTTCAGAACAGGAGGTCAGCACACACAAGCCCTTGGAGATTCTTCTTCAAGTAAGTTCAAAGGAAAGTTTCCAGTCCTTGTCCTCTCATTGGTAGAAGCAGCAACTGCGGGCCAACTCAGCAAAGCTAATACAGCAAAAGTGCAGTACTCCTCCTTACTGCTCTCCAGCTGTTCTCCTTGGCACAGGTTCATCTTGAGTCTAGAAGTGATCTAATCCTATGGAGTTTAAGGTCCAATACTCATACCCCATTTTCTATTTGTTCTCTTTGTGGCAGGGGTTCTCTAAGCCCTGTCCAAACCATTTCTGTCCTCTCTGATGCAGCATCACTACTGGAGGTAGAGACAGCTCTGTGCATAGGAAATAATGCCTATCCAGATGCCAGTGAAACTCCTACCAACACTCTAAATACAGCCAAGGTCTATTCAGCCCAACTATGAGTCACCCAAGAAAGGCAGGACACACCTCAATCCCCCTTTGTGGCTGTCTACAGTGAATGCACATCCCCAGCACCTGTCACTCCATACCCAGACACTCAATACACTAAACGGCAGAGGCACACAGAATGGTTAACACCTTCGGTCCTCATGACAAGCTCAACTCATCATGAGGCACCGTGGTGCTGTGCTCATGACGAGTTGAGCTCGTCATGACTGCCGTGGAACGCCCATGCGGGGATAATTCCCCTGCTGTGCTGGGCGTTCCATTAAACGGGCGTGGCCATGACGAACTCAGCTCATCATGAGCACAGCGCCACCGTGCTGCGTGATGAGCGGAGCTCGTCACGAGCATCGCGTTCGGACCCCCGCCCCCCATCACGCGGGAAATTAGCCCCGCGGGGAAGGGGCTAGATAAGAAAAAGCTTACTTTCTGAAAGTGGCATTTTCAAACACATAATTTAAAAAACATCTTCCTAAAAGGTGTGTTATTAAATTTCAGAGAGCCTAAACTCCGCTTTTCTATCATTTCCCAAAGTTATGAGGTAAGATGTTAAAAATCAACTCCCATGTTAGCCTATGGAACAGATAGCCTTTCAATGGCGAAAAACTAAATTGACAGTATTTCACTATCAGGACTTGTAAACCCCACCAGTTCAAATCTCACCTTTCACAAACAATGCACCCTGCACATGGGGGTACTTTGGGCCTACCTGAGGGGTGCCTTAACTGGGCTAGGGCCTGGCAAGTGGTTGTACTTGCCAAGTCGATTTTGGAAAAGGGGGTGGTGATGGACAGAGTTTCTGAATGATGCAGAATACTCTCACCCAGTCAAGAGATCAGGGCTTAATCCATCACCGTTTTTTAGCTCACTGCACCATCCCAGCTCAGAACCTGGCTACTTGCCAAGTCAACATGACAGTTTAAAACTTTGCCCACAGACACTGCAGTGGCAGGGCTGAGATACATTTACAGGGCTACTTCTTTGGATGGCACAACCAGTGCTGCAGTCTCACTAGTTTAACAACAAGGGGTGGTGATGGACAGAGTTTCTGAATTAAGCAGAATACTCTCACCCAGTCAAGAGATCAGGGCTAGATCCAACACCGTTTTTTAGCTCACTGCACCATCCCAGTTCAGAACCTGGCTATATGCAAATTAGTCTGTTCCTGTCCCAGTGCATGATGGGAACAGGGCAAACCAAACTACCAAGCCAATTATTACACTGGGAAGGAAACAAGCTTCCGGGGACCGGTTTCTGGCATTTCAGCCGTCGTCGGCCCGGCTTGCTTGAATCCTGATGATGCAATGAGCAAGGGACTCACATCTGAGTATACCCTTCCACGCTTAGGGTGGACAAAATATTTAACAACAAGGGCTGGTGATGGACAGAGTTTCTGAATTAAGCAGAATACTCTCACCCAGTCAAGAGATCAGGGCTAGATCCAACACCGTTTTTTAGCTCACTGCACCATCCCAGTTCAGAACCTGGCTATATGCAAATTAGTCTGTTCCTGTCCCAGTGCATGATGGGAACAGGGCAAACCAAACTATCAAGCCAATTCTTACACTGGGAAGGAAACAAGTTTCCGGGGACCGGTTTCTGGCATTTCAGCCGTCGTCGGCACGGCTTGCTTGAATCCTGATGGTGCAATGAGCAAGGGACTCACATCTGAGTATACCCTTCCACGCTTAGGGTGGACAAAATATTTAACAACAAGGGGTGGTGATGGACAGAGTTTCTGAATTAAGCAGAATACTCTCACCCAGTCAAGAGATCAGGGCTAGATCCAACACCGTTTTTTAGCTCACTGCAACATCCCAGTTCAGAACCTGGCTATATGCAAAGCAGTCTCACTAGTAGCATTTAATTTACAGGCCCTAGCACAATCAGTCCACTTTACTAGGGACCTACCAGTAAAACAAATATGCCAATCATGGATAACCAATTAGTACAACAATTTATACAGGGAGCACTTGCACTCTGACACTGATCAGCAATGGCAAAGTGCCCAAAGCATCTAAGTCAGCAAAAACTAAATCCAGTATACCATAAAAAATGCAAGAGGTAGAGGCAAATAATCAGGGGAAACCAAGCCAAGTTACATTAAAAAGGTAAGGAACACCAAGGAGCCGATACCACTGAGCCAGCTCTCATCAAGCCACAACAGGGCCAGGCTACGACGTTGGCCTCCCTTCACCTCCACAGAGGCAGTGAGACCCACAGGACCCAGTGGGATCAACACACCACGCCATTGACTTTTTAATCTGGTGGTCACCCGGTGACCTCCTTTCTGTTTGGATGGGTGGGGACGACTGTTCAAGAAGGTGGGTGCCTATTTTGGGAAAGCAAAAACATGAACTTTGTCATTCAGTGTATACCTCTGTCTAGCTGAATATTGCATTGTGTACTGCATTTCCATATCTCACAGCTAATTTTTGGGTTGCATAAACTTCCATCTGGCACACTGTATGTTCTGAGTGAAGTCGGGGAAAACGTCTGTGATAATGGATCTCATCTCTTTTCATTTATAGGATTAAGTGTGTCTCGAATCAGCCTTTAGGGTCAGAAGGTGATGTGCTCATTCCACCAGAGATTCCTCCCTCTGGCAGTTTGTCTCTGTCAAAGAAGCTAATGAACATGCATTCTATGTAGTCCTCTGTACTCCCAAGGGCTGCGGTCTCCTGGGTACTGCTTATCGATAGATTGCTTTCTTCAAAAGTGTGTCTCCAAATTTTTTTTTTACCCTTGATCTTTCCCACTTCTGCTGATAGCTCTATTTACAGTTTGGTTTGGGTCACAATATCGTCTTCTCTATCGGAAATCCTCAGTTTCACCATATCAATCAATTTATATCGTCTGTCTAGCCACTCTTCATGTCATCCAAACACTGAGCTAGGGAGTCCATTTTAGTGTACACAGGAGGACAGACTATGTTTCATCTAAAGGAAGAGTTCCTTTACTTCTCTTGCATATCCATTGATCCATTCTGGGCTCTCCACTGACCCCGGAGGGTTGTCAATCTGTTCCAAAAAGCGGGCACTTTTCTTGCCCACAAATGTCGGTCATGTGACCTCATGTACCAGGCACCCTGTATTTTGCTTTTGTTGATGAATTCAAGTAATTTGCAGTGATATATATATATATATATATATATATATATATATATATATATATATATATACACAAAACTGTGCAGTATTGTGGAGTCACACAGCTGGGGACCAAGTGCAGAATTGTTACCAGTGTGCCAACGCAGGGCGTTTGATACAGTCCCTCAGTGTCTAATTTGTGCAAAACAGAGTGCATGTGCCCGAAGCTCTGCTCAAAATCCTGAGGACGGTGCAATTAAACACAGGGGTGCGGAATGCCAAGACTGTTAGTCTTAAATCCATCTGATGCCTCTTTAATCCATCTGATGTCTCCTTAATCCACTACCAGACACTCCCTTCCCCTTTATCTTATTCTTGCAGGTCCTGCTTTCTACCTTTGTGATGATTTTGCTGTCTTTTTTTGCTCACTCTTTCTGATGTGTATGCTTTTTCCTCTTTTGCACTCAGTAAATGTCTTATGTGGAAAAATAAGTGCTGGTGGTAACCACTGGCAACCATCAGCTCAAATTAAGCACTGCAGTTACTACCTCTTTATGAGCCACAAGATCGAATGCTAATAGATGCACAATCCAAGGCATTACTATGATTCTGGCTTTCAAGAGGCCAGTTTCCCCCCTTTTTCTAAGGGGTTAAAACCCCACCTGGTGATCCGTGGTCCTCCACACTTACACACCAGAGTCAGTCATCAGGGTATCTCCAGGCTACTAGTGTCCTTCACCACCTGCCAGCCCCTCTACTCCCTCCTTCACACACGGAGCCTTTAGAGATTGCTGCAGGTCTGTTAACTCTGTGTGCCTATTCCTCTAATAATAAAGGGGTTTGTAGAGCGCATGGTGACGCCTCCCGGCGTATCCCCGCGCTGAGGAATAGAGTCAGAGATCAGAGGAGGGGAAGAGCCTAAAGGGCAAATAGGTGCGTTTTTAGAGGTTTCCTGAAGGTGGCTTCATTTTTTGCTAACCTAATATTGATGGGAAGGGTGTTCCATTTGGTTGCTGCCAGGGAACGAAAAGACCGACCTCCCATTCTGGATTTTTTTCTAAAGCACCCGTCTCTCTGAAGGTTGGCCTGTAGATGTACTGCACAACTTATGCAATGCCCTTATCAGTGCTGATTGGACTTGTGATCTGCTGTATGTAGCTCTGCCACCACATTCTTTGGGCAAAGTGTGTGGCTGGGGGGTAGGGGAGCTCTGGCACAGGCAGTCTCAACCTCTACCTTCTTGCGACATACTTGAGCAGTGGAGGGAGTATACCAGGGGGACTGCGGCTGCAGTCAGAGGTCCATGGTCAGGGATGTGTCTCATGCAGCCCAGCGACCACACAGACTTAGGGAGTGAATCTTCCTCTTTCCCTCACTCAACATCTACGTTTGGCAGGTTTGTTCTGGTCTACCTAGATTTCTGCTGCCTGACGGATTGCTGGAGACTGAGAATCCTCCATTCTGGATATGGCAAGGATATTTTTTTAAGGTTTTAAGCTGTGGCCACCTGTGTGTTCTCAATTGGCAGCCATCTTGATTGCGTCCTCTAGTACTCCGTGCAAGTCCAACTTTAAAAAAAAATTAGTAAATACTTTGATCAGTGTGATAAATTCCAGAGCATTTGAACCTCTTTACATCCTACTTGAGCTTCAATCAATTCAGTTGAAAATCAAGAATCTCAAAAACCAGCACTGGAAGAAGAAACTATTTGGAGAAGCCTTTCTTTCAAAAAGTATCATTAACACAACTTTGTGGAGATCTTCAGGACACATGGAGTCATTCAAATGTTGCAACTGTGTAATTAACAAATACCAGTCGCCAGTCCCCAATTGAAAGTTAAGATACATCCCTGTGGTAGTTGGCTTTTTTTCTGGCTTCAGCCCCAAAGCTCTTGAGCATTCAGGTGGGAGTGCATCCCAATTTTGTGACTTTAGTATCATTAGTCGTGTTGAAGTGCAGTGCATGGAGACCATATCACAATCTTTGTGGCTAAAGTAGGCAGTCATGCATCCTTAATCAATAGTTGACAAGCACTATTCAAATTAATCACAGTGTGGCTAAATACAAAGATCTAAAACAGTGCAAAACACCAAGTTGCTAGTATGTTGTTCCAAGTTACAATTCTGAGTTTAGGGAAAGTGTAAGGGACCGGTGTTATAATTTTAACTTAAGCAAGGTAATTTAGTTAAAACTGTGAGCAGAGAAATCCAACTACAAAGATTACCAATATACTTCTTCGGAATCACACACAGCCTGTACCTATTTCATTGATTTCATTACAGTTTATAGCTCTTCGTTGCATCAGTTCATAAGCGGAATGTAATTTTCAGTATTCATATTACCTCTTTATCCAACCCTGTAATTTCAATTTGTAATTCCCTTGAACCAAGGTAGTCAAAATATATGAGTTGCACTATACCATGAAATGAGAATCTTGCTACAGCCTTTGATGCTCAAAAATTTCACCGCTTGACAAAGCATTATGAGCATGAGAAGATGTGAACTATACTGAAACCAACAAAACACAAATGTTTCCTCTAGTTTTTATGTGCGATCCTAGAAGAATCATGTTTGCTCAGGTATATAGCATTGGCAGGGCCCCACAGCAATGTTTACACTCGGTCACTAATGACTGTATACTTTAATCAGCGGATTATCAAGCGTGAGTGCAGTGTCTAATCCAAGAGGCTATTTTGCCGGTCATAAAAAGACTACAAATGTATAAATTGTTGGAAGGTGGTGTCTAATATGTTACACAGTTTTCACTTGTGAGGGGTGTCCAGATTTACAGCTGACCAGGAGTTGCAGCTGACCCTAGAGGGTGGGAAGCAAACAAAGGGCACAGCAGCAAAAGGAAGCGAGAGCGCACAAAGGAAAAGCCCAGTGAGCGACTACCAAGTTTGGGTCAATGGGCACAATCAAGAAAAAGGGGTGTAGTCACAAGCACGGCCCAAAAGGTGACCATGACAATCAGTCCCCAGCTTTGTCGCCTGAGGAAATTGGTGTTGCCACTATCAGGGATGCAAGCGCAGGAGGGACAGCAGCATTAACCAGAGACAAGACCTAACGGGTAAAATCCCCTATGTGCCGAAGAAGCAGGAACGCTGGCGGGGAGGCAACACACAATCAGGAATGCACCAGCACCTGGAGCCAGAAAGGCGGTGCACCTGGGACCATCAGTGGCAATGAGGCAGCAGGGCCAGAGGCCAGGCCTCACAGGGCACCTTGAGCCATCACGGCAGTGCTTATGGGGAGCACCACAGCCGTAGCGCAAGATAATGTGACCGGGAGAAGCTTTATATAGCAGGGTCCTTTAGATAGCACACAGGCCAAGGAGTGAGTGGATGCGACAAACCCCTACTGGGGAGCAGTAATGAGAGCAGGCGGCAGCTGAAGCCTGAATAAAACGCAAGCACCGGCTGGTTAGTGGAGTTGAATTGGCCAATCGCGGGGGAGACCCCTGGGTGTCCACAAGGGTAAAAGGGGCCCCCTTGAAGCAAACAATTGTCTGGGGGCTCCCTGGGTGTGCCCAAAAGGTTAAAAGTGACTGGGGGGAGGGGGCTTGAAGCAAACAATTGTCCTGGGTCCCCTGGGTGCCCCACAAGGTTAAAAGGATGTACCTCCCCCGGGTAGCTAATTGACTGAGGGCCCCCTAGTTGCACCACAAGGTTAAAAGGGCATGGGAGCCCTCCCTCAAGAGGCATGTGCCTTCCTTTCTGGATGTTTCCCAGGAGATTATACAGCTGACCGGGTTCATTCGCCAGTGGAGTAAGTGACATGTTCCTCCCGAACGTTGAAAGGATACTCGAGCTGCATGTTCTATTACCCATGGTGGAGTTGTTGGTGTTTGGTAAACCACCTTCAGTGTGGCAGGGAGTCACGAGGTTTTACAATAAATCATTTTCACATAAGGACATAAAAGGACAATTGGACGAACAAGGTCCTTGGGGTGCCTTACGGCATGGACTTTTGAGCTAAGTGCCCAGACAACATCCTTGGGATGCCTTATGGCAGGGATACTTGAGGGCAGACGAAAGGATAAGAAAGGGTCAGCACTGTGCGGACATGGTGCTTGCAGGTCAGGCATGGTCATGGGGCCACAAATACCAGATATTTGGTAGCAAGCTGAAGCCTTAAAGCTGCAACCCGCTGTGCCAATTAAGTTACGTAAGTAGAAATGTCACGACAGTTGGAGAGTGATTTATGACAACCTTAAAGAAACATGATGATGATGTATGGCAGGATTAGACAAGGTATGGTTATTAATATGCAATAATTTATAGAATGTACACTTTATACTTGTTACAAAAATGCCTTACGTATGTTGTACTCCAAGATAAGCCAGAAAAGAGCATGTTGATGATCAATGCAATCATGACAAGTGTGCACCAACCTATGAGGTGAATAAACTGCGGCCGTTCAAACACCACAAAAAAAAGTCTTGGTGTACATAACTGATGGGAAAGAAGTAACGGCAAGAGGGCCCGTGAGTTACTCACACAGCTGAGGGGGTTTTATACTGAGCTTAGAAGCTCCAAAGTTTATTTTAGCATTCAGAGCCTTCAGAAAGGAAAACTTGAATATGAGACTTAAAGTTATAATTACGGAAATCATGTCTCCTGTATAATTTGTAGACCTCTCCGTTTAAAGTGGCAAATAGAAACTTAACTTAGTTAAAGCTTGTTAAGGAGAAGCAGGAATAACTTATGAGGAGACTATTCCTTGGCATGAGACGTCATATCTATATCGATACAATTTTAATACAGTTAAGCTTACTGCGAAGTCCCCTGTCTCACTATTAAATCACTGCACAGCATCTGCTAGCTCTCTTCTTTTTAGGTCTCGTCTGGCGAAAGCAGCGCGCATGTGCTGCTCTCGGCATTCGTGAGCTTCTTGGAATCAATACAGATTCCGAAGCTCTCAGAGGTGGAGTTGAAGCCCCGCCCATTTTTTAATTGGGTAGCGTCATCTCCCATGCAAAATGCTGGCCCCGCCCACTGGGATTGAATCTCTTACTTGCGGCGTTACACACTGTCCATCATTAGCTGCCACACACTATATTTTTCGCACAACAATCTGTATGTCCTCTATGGCTCTATGGCTTCCCATCCAGCTGTCACTCGTCCGCCTGTACTAGCGTAGAATTTAACGCAAAAATCCTCGAGGCCGCCTGTACTAGCGTCACACTTAACATTAATATTCCTTGGGCTATCCCCCTAACACCCACCCCCATCGAGAATCGAGGTTCATGCCCAGGCGTACAATCGTGAGGCGCCTAGGACTCTCCTTACACATTTGTGTGCAGTGCGGCACCACCCGGGTGTATGTATGACCCTGGCACTGCCCTCGCTTACGTTAAGAGCCTTGTGTGCTCGGACAGAAGTCCCACTTCTCTCAGATCAGGAGGTGCACTAGTTGTATTTTGTTTCACCTACGCATTTTTAAAGACTAATGACTAATGGGCTTGTGCCGTAGGCATGTGGTGCCAATACCTATGCATATTATTTTGCTGTAACTACTGAGCTTGTGCTGATGCCATCTTGTTTTTGTGTGGGTGCTATTTACATACTTTTACGGACTACTGAGCTTGTGAGACACTCAGCCTTTGCCATAAGCCGGCTCGGCTCTGTTCTCACAGGGGACGCTCTTTTAATGATGAACACCCCCCATAAAGAGGTCTGTACAGACTCCACTTGTCAAGTGGCTCAGGGCGCACTCGCTTGTGAGCTCCTTTTACGGCCAGAGTTAAAGTCTTGGGTTCTATTTGCCATGTTCATTTAGCACAAGCTATTACCACAACATGCTGACAGCGCTTTGAGTCAGGGTACGCTCTGAGCAGATTCTCTTCCGTGCGCTTGTCTCCAACAGAGGAGGAGGAGAGAGCATGGTGGAGGGTGCATTCCACCAGAGGGCTCCTCCATCGGATTATGCCTTACCTAGTCCTGTAAGTAAAATACACTTTTTACCCAACTCAGTGGTGCTCATTTTATCACCCTAGGAAGGAAGAAAGGGTTAGTGGCTCTGTCAGAGATTTGAACCTGTGACTGAGGCCCCACACTGGTCCCTGGAGAGGATGCATTAACCCACTGAGCCACCAGACCACGTTTCAAGTACATATCTTTAAGAGAACCAACATTTTAAGCTTCTGTACCCCACCTCCTTCCTTTAGCCAGAGTTGTTACAGCTAATGATAATTAGCAGAGCTCTCTCTCGTTAACAAAATACACAGCGGACCGGAGGGAATTGTTGTGTGAAAGCCATTGGCAGCTACCAGTTTGCTGCCAGGAACCAAGGGTTTGTTTACAGATGCAAATTGAAGCGTTGCCTCTCGTAGGAAGGATCGGAGCGGATAGAAGCATTTACAGAAAAGTTCTCATGTTAGCATTACACGGATGCAGAACAGGCAATAACTGCTGGACATCCAGATAAGACCTACAGTAAAGATAACTTGCCTTTAGGTAGCACTTCAAACCGCACTTCAGCATTTTTAAGCGCAGTAAATAACAGGTGTTATTTTTTATGCAATTTAATGTTTGTTCAATTATACGACAGAAAAAAATTCAAAGAAAATAAATTTGTATTTGTTGGCGAGTGTTTATCTCGCTTAGCTATCTGGCCGGATTTAAAGTGATTGTGCATGCATTCATCTGTACAAAAGGGGGTGGTGATGGACGGAGCATCTGAATCAATCAAACACTCACACCCAGTCAAAAGATCTGGGTGTAATCCATCACCGTTCTTTCGCCCACTCTGCCACCCCAGTTCAGACATGGCTATATGAAAATCAGTCTGACCCTGTGCCTTATGGGAACAGTCCAGCCCGAACGGCTTGCTTGAATCCAGTGGCAAAGTGAGCAAGGGACTCACGTCTGAGCATACCCTGCCACACTTATGGCAGCCAAAAGCATTACAAGAGGGGGTGGTGATGGACGGAGCATCTGAATCAATCAAACACTCACACGCAGTCAAAAGATCTGGGTGTAATCCATCACCGTTCTTTAGCCCACTCTGCCATCCCAGTTCAGACATGGCTATATGCAAATCAGTCTGACCCTGTGCCTCATGGGAACAGTCCAGCATTTATGGCTTGTTTTTAGAAAGCTTCCTTTCCTTTATTTTCTATTTTAGTTCATTCATACAGAGCTCGGGATGATGTCAGGACACTTTACCAAAATGAGATTGATTGAGACAAAATACATGATTTGGAGGATAAATGGTCCGGCATTATTATAGAACATTATTATTGTTGTTGTGGGTGTGGGTGTTTCGCTATTTGCTGCTGCACAGACGGGGTGGGGGGTGTCTCTGGTGTGTTCTGATGGGTGTTAGTAGTATGTGCATATCATGGGGTGAGTGCTATTGTGTGCAAAGATATAGAAAAATGGGGGCCTAATTAGGACTTTCACTGTTATAGTGGGGGGGAGGGGGGAGGCCAAACCCTCCTGAAATTACAGTTACACCGTGTATCCCCTGTGACTTCTGTGCTGATACCAGTTTTTGGCTCACAATGGGGAATAACATACTTACTTGCTGCTGTTTACCCACCATTATTTGGTTAAATACCTGTTTTTGGCAAGTGAATCTGTGTCTTTTGGTAAGTGGATCTGTCTGGGTTTTACTGTACTCAGTACTAAAACATGTAAAGTAAAATCCTGTGCTCGGCATACTACCACCCCACCACTTTTTAGGTCTCGCCTGTCGATGCGCATGCGCATGTGTCCAGCCTTAGTCTAGGGCAGGGCATTCTGTCACATGGAAGTGCAAAACACCCATGCTGCTGCTACCGGAGAATCTAGTTAATCAAAGGAAGGCGGTTAAAGAAGTTCAAAGGAAAGGAATATAGTTCTTTCGGAGACTCATCATTTTAGAACGGATGCATTTTCAATATTATGTTCAAGGAAACCAACACATTATAGTAAGCACAGATTTTTACCTCAGGTGTTTTAAGCCATGCCCTTAATTACACCAAACAACCTTTTGGAGAGACCCCCCTAGTTTTTTCACCCCACTTAAAGCTCTGGAAACAACACCATATCACAGTTGCCTCATGTCCAGATTGCCTACGTACAGTGGCATAGTGAACCATGCCCCATCCCTTGCTTTAGGAACTACAGCAAGGGTGGAGTTCTTAATGGGTCTCTTCTGTCTGCAACGCTGCAGACAAAGGCTCAGCTTCTAATTAATGTGAAAAGGTGAGTAAGTGAAGGGATGGGTGGATGAATGGCATGATGGATGATGGATGGATGAGTGAAAGGGTGAATGAGTGAAATGATGGATGGATTGATGAATTGATAAGTGAAAGGGTGAATGGATGGAGGCATGAGTGAAAGGGTGGATGTAAGGCCAGATGAGTGAGTGAAAGGGCGGGTATACGGACAAAAGGATGGATAGATGAGTAAAAGGGTGGGTGTATGAGAGAAAGGATGGATGAGTGATAGGTTCAATGGATGGATTCATGAGTGGATGAGTAGATGGGTGGGTGGGTGGATGGAAGGAAGGTTGACTGGCTAAGTGAAAGGGGGATCAAGAGAGAAAGGGAGGATGAGTGAATGGATGACTGAATGGGTGGATGAATGAGTAAGTGAAAAGAAGGCTGGATGGATGAGTGAATAGATGGGTGGAAGAGTGGATGGATGAGTGTACAGATGGAAAGGGTGAGTGGATGGATAATGGATGGATGAGTAAAAAGGTAGATGGAGGGATGGAGGGATGGATGAGTGAAGTGATGGAATGATGGATGGGTAGGTGAGTAAAATGATATGTGATGGATAGATTTAGAAATGGTTGAATATGGACATGGATGGGCACACAGATGCAAGGACAGAATGACTGGTGAAAGACTGAATGATGGATAAAAGTAGGATTACACATTGTAAGCCCCATTATCTTAAGCAACATTTCCTATACATTGACGTTCACATTTATAGGAGTCCTTGTCTTTATATAATATGTTTTTGTTGTAGCACACTCCGACACTCTGCCCTACATAATTGGGATGAGTAGCACTATAAAAGTACTTAAATACACATGAGAGAGAGCCTATGTGAAAATGAGGGGCACCACTGGTAGGTGGTAGCAAGTCCAGACTGGCCAGACCGGGAATCAGGTGTTTGCGCTGGGAGCTGGAAAGGTGGGGTGGGGCGGCGGTTTTGTTACCACAAAAAGACCTGCACATTTGCTTAAAGTTGCACGCATACTGAAAAATCATGATGTGCACAATTGTCTCAACCTAATATACGCTGATTTTCACTTGTACTTAAGTGGTAGTCTATTTTCTTACTTATATACTATTGCACAACCTCCACTGATGTGTCTGTAAAACTTACCTTTTGTCCTGAATTTTGACCTCCTGTCCTGAATTTTTGTCCTGAATTTTGACTCTTTGTCCTGAATTTGTCCAGAATTTGCACCCAAGCCAGTTGGTCACCTGACCTTTAGACAGTCGCACAAAGTGAGCTGGAGTGTGGCATTTGCATCCAGGGCCGCCTGAGTTAGGCTGGTAGGGAAGGGCTGACACTTGCACCTGAATAAGGCTGTGCCTGTTCCCACACAAAGAGCTGCATTCCCCCTGTAACAAGTCTGTAGCTAGGACAGAAAGGGCAGTGACTCTGATTTTCAGAGGCCTCTTTCATGTCTCCCCACTTCAAAGGCACATTTGCATATAAGTAGTGGATCCCTGACACCACAAAATCAGGACTTTTTTGGAACCAAGGACATTCTGCCGAGATAAAGAGCTTCTGTGCAGCTGGAGGAACTGCCACTTTGGTACTTGTATTGCTGCATTGACCTGCTTATTGCTGTGCCGTTGGAGGGACTGCCCCTTTGCTACCTGCTGTGCTGCGTTTGTTATTTCATCTCAGTGACATTTTATTCCTTCGGTCACCCTAATCCGAGTATTGTTCTGTCTCAGCAGGGCTCCATTCTTTGGGACTTGTTTATGAACATTTCTGCCTGATGGAACATTTCCCTCTAGAACAACGCGATTTTTCTTAACATCATCCTCGAGAGTGTACCAGACTGTTTTCATGTGACCCCCCCTATATGAGGTAAATCCAGTTACAGTTAATAGAGGGGCTAATGTGAATATCTAATATGCCAGTCTCTGCCATTGGAGGGTTAAACTGCACCCATGATTTCGCCTATTAATGGCAGCTATGTTCTGTATTTCGGTTTTTCTCCTGAAACTGTGATGAAGAATCTTGATTATCTCTTTACTGTTATCTATGTGGTTTCTCTTTTTCTTTGACCCGATGGATGTGTGAATGAATGGTTTGAGTATTGTGTACTAAGGGATTCCTGTGTCCATAAGCCCCATTGGGCCTCGTTTATATCCAATTACATTGCGAAATAAATCGTTTCTGTTTCAAATCGACACTCTCTGAGCTCACTGTATAAAATGTGTGAATTTTCGCTGTTTATATATGTAATTTAAGAAATAATTCTCTCAGCTTAATTGTGTATATTTTTTCAATTTTTAAAGTATTGTGGTATAGATCATGAGTTGTATATGTTTGTTAAAAGTTACTCTTTTCTGTCTATCATACAGTGGCCGCTTTCCTGATTTCTTGTTGCCCCTGCCTGTTTTCCATCGTATACATGCCCTGACGAAGGTGCGGACGCAGATCGGGCCTAGCATTCAAAAGCGCGTTGGCGTGGGTACGTTCTGTCCTGCTATTACCACCATCTTTTCCCCCCAGCGAGTTGCTGAGTGGATGTCGCAGGACAATTCCAGTGTATTAGTGTACGATGTGTACGAAATGTATGAATAGGATACGAATGTTGGAATGGGTTATGAGAGCTTAGTAGAATGTTGTTGTGATGAAGAATGAAGAATGAATGGGAGACTTGGGGCGTCTTATTGAATTCCATGTGATTGAAATATTGTCAATTTTGTACAATTATGCATTTGAGAAAAATACTTATAAAAATAAAATGATATATTTTTGTATTCTGTTTCCGAATTCTCAGTGAATGGCCCTGATTGAAAGTGAGCTCAAAGTTGTGTTCATTGAACAATATTTTTGGACTCTATAAGAGCCTTTAAGCTAAATACATGGGGCAGACCTCCTTTTCTTGATCTTAGATGCTGTGCTGTGTTGGCCTGCTGCTTCTTGTCTGGAAGTGAGAGGGACTGGACCTGCTCTCTACATCTTTGAACCCAAGATTTCCGAAGGGCTTGCCTCCTGTTTTCTGAAGTCTCAGGGACAAAAAAGGACTTCTTGCAACTCTGCTGGTGCTGCTGTACTCTGCAATATAGGAGTCCTGCCCTGCCTGAGGTGTCAGTCTAGGGCCCTCAAAAGTTGGTTCTGCAGATGTTTTCTTCAAAAATCAACGCAGCGGCTCCTTGGCGCCGATCAGAAGCAATGCAGAGTCCTCTGATACAGTGCCGGTTTGACGATGACGTGGGTCCCGACTGAGAGGTTCGACGACAATACTGCCCCAGTCCTTTGACTATCTGTGAGGTTCAACAACAATGCAGTGCCAGTCTTTCGTCTCCACCTGTGAGGTTCTATAACTACGCAGTGCGGATACTTCAGCGCAGTCTGCGGGGTTTGACTCCAACACATCGACTAGACTGCGTGGAAAAGACTGACATATAATGTTGTTTAATTTAATGCTTTGTTCCATACAGGGTATTTTTTCAGTGGACCCTACATGGGTTCTGTGGTCAGCCTGCCCCAATTGCAGTTAGCCTGAACTTTGGATTTGCACCGGTCCCTCATGACCTCAAGTAACCTTTGATCGCTAGTGACTTCTAAGCACTGTTTTTGCATATAATCTTTAAAAATTCATATCTCTAGTTCTACATATTAGATTTTTATAATTTAAGTCTTGTTTTACAGAGATAAATATTCTCTATTTTTTTTAACTGGTGTGCAGCCTTTTTGTGGTGTTTTCTATGCCTGGGTGGTAAATTCAGTTCGGCTCGTGGAATTTGCGGAAGTTGGGTAATTTTGAGTTCCGCAGAGAACGCAAAATCGCCCAAAATTCTGCGTTCCGCGACTTTGCAAAATTTGCTTGTTCGCGTTCTCAAAATGTGTGTTCGCAAGATATTTCCCCCCCCAGAGATTACCGTTTTGCAGAGATTTGCGCAACGCGATTATGCAAATTCCGCCCACCCCTAGTGTTTTCACTGTGTTACGGTAATTAAAATGCACACAAATTCTTTGCGCATTGTCTCCTAAGCTTGACTGCTCCGTGCCAAGTGTTAGACCTGACATCATTGGCGTGAGTCTCCCTCCTAGTTTTTACATGTTTTTACTGGTTTTATGCTTTGGGCACTGTGACACTGCTAATCAGTGCAAGTGTTCCCTATGTTAAATTGATGTATTGATTGGTTATTCCATGATTGGGTTATTTGATTTATCTGTCAGCCCCTAGTACAGTGCACCATGGGTGCCCAAGCTTGTAAATCAAAAGTTGCTGGTGGGCTTGCAGCACTGGTTGTGCCACCGACAGAAGCAGCTTGCAAAGTGAGTCTCAGGCATGCCATTGCAAGGCCTGTGTGCAGTCTAGCACTGCCATGTCGACTTGGCCAAGTGCACCCACTTGCTAGTCCCTAAACCTTCCCTTTGCTTCATATTAGACACCCCTATGGTAGGCCCAAGGGCAGGGTGCATTGTAAGTATAAGGTAGGACATGCTCTGATGTGTGTAGCATGTTCTAATAGTGAATAACAGCCATTTTCGTTTTTCACTATTGAAGGCTACCTGTTCTCATAGGCCAGAATGGGCAGTTAGATTATTACATTCTTATAATCCTAACTGACTCAGGGAACATGGATGAAATTCGAATTTAGTATGCCTGAACTCAGAATAATAAAATACATCTTTTAGTAAAGTTGGTTTTGATATTCTGTGTGTTAAAATACCATTTTTAGAAAGTAGGTATTTTCTTGCCTAACTATCTAGGCCTGCCTCTGCTGGGTTATGTATTCCTTGTCTTGGTTTGTGTAGTGATTGGGCTGGGGGATTCCAGGAGACAGGCTGGGGCAGCCCAGTGTTGAGTTGAGAGATCTGCATCTAGATGGGAGTGAGGAGTTGCACCTGGGACCTGAATAGGGCTGGGCCTTCCCTCTACAATGCTGGCTCCACCTCCTGTGGCTTGTCTGATGTCTCTGCCCTGCACTGTGAAAGAAGAGGAGGAATCATGTCAACAGAGTGCTCCAGAGCTGTATCTTCCCTCCCCTGTGCTCGCTCCACCTCCTGTGGGTGGTTGAAGTCTCCGCCCTCACAGTGAAAGGAAGAAGAGAGTCATGTAAACAAAGTGCTCAGGAACTGGTTTGGACTAGGCAGAGGCCTCTCTGCCTTCAGAGGACAAAGGATTTTGGGGGTATAATAATTGGGATCCTGATCCAAAGACATTATATCACTTCTGGACAAGAAACCTGTCTGCCAAGGAGAAGAACCAAGGAAGCTGCAGGAGTTGTACTGCCCCTCTACCAGTGTGCTGTTTGCTGGGTTGGCCTGCAGTGGTTGCTTCATTGCCAAGGTAAAGGAGAAGGAACTTTGCAAGTACTTTCATCTACAGAATATTCTCCAAGGGCTTGCACTGTGCTTGCCTCCTGCTGAAGTCTCAGGGACAAAAGACTTCACCTCCAGCTCCCCACTGAATTTCCTTGCTGGGAATTTTGACTCCAGACACTTGCGTGCCGCTGGGAGCTGTAAGCGCGACGCATCGAGAAGAAGAGAGTCGCCGCCGCAGCTGAGATCATCGCATCGCCGGAGAAGCGAGCTTTCGCCGCATCTCCCGGGAAGCGTGTGTTCATCGAAGCTGCCTGGTGTCGCGTCACCGGAGAAGCGTGACGCCATCGTGAGAGTCGCCATCGCATCACCGGAGAAGCGTGTCTCAGGGCCTGTTGCGGCTCCAAAGTACAGTCTCGTAGCCAAGCTGGCAGGGCGCCATCGCATCACCGCATCAAGGGAGCCATTTTCTCGCATCGCAACCAGATCAAAACATCGCATCAAGGCGCCCTCTTGCGCATCACAACTGGCCCGCAGGCCGAGAATTTATGCATCACCTTTGCACCGGTAAGAAGCAGACGCATCCCCAACTCTGCACAAGCATTGAGGCCCGACACTTCATCTCCCCAGGATCACGGAACCGACGCATCTCCCCTTTTGTTTACTTTGCGTTTCGCATCCAGGTACTTTGCTGAGAACTTTGTCGCATTTACCAACAACTTGAACTAAGCAACTTTAATTATCATTTAAGCAATCTTAAGTGTAGTATTGTGGATTTTTGTTCTTTGTGGTCTTGTGTTTAAGTCTATATAAAGAATACTTATTTTTTATAAAACCTGTGTTATGTCCATCTGTAGTGTTTTCTCTGTATTACTGTGTGTATTCACAAATGCTTAACACACTGCCTCTGAGATAAGCCTGTCTGCTCGTGCCAAGCTACCAAGGGGGTGAGCAGGGGTTATTAAGGAGTGTTATCCCCTTATCCTGACTTAGAAGTAAGGGGCCCTATTTGGACAAAGGTGACTACCATTGCCAACTAGAGACCCACAGATGTAACACCAAGCTACTGTCGACGACATGGAGTGAACATCCAGTGAGGTCAAATTCACACAAGTGATTGAAGGATTGTGAGCAGGCTATTAATAACGGATTTCACACCTTTCTGCGAATAAGACTCTGTAAATTAACATCTTTGGAAAAAAATAGATGCTTTTGCTGTTAGACAAATGAAGAATAATTTGGGGTCAGCTGATTGAATGTATTGCACATCACCATGACTATCTAAGGTGGATCGACATCACAGGAGAAGGTGGTGTTCCAAATACATTTAAAGGTATTGTCTAAATAAAAATGGCCACCGCACTGGAAACTGTCAAAATATCACAGACAGAAATCACTTCAATTGTCTTAACATGTTCTCATTTAATTTCACTTTTCATTCAGTCTGATAATGCACCATCCATCCTTCAGGCTTTTGTGTCCATAAAAGAATAAAGGACCCTGACCTCGAACATCCTTGTATTAATGATTATCACTTTCTCATTACAAAAACCATATACAATCATATGATCATTTTAGTATGACTTAATATCAGCTGTTCTCGTTCATCTTCCTTGCCTTGTTATCACACTGACATTTCTTTCAGAGGGATTTGATAGGGCAATGGTTTTAGCCGAGATAATGTCAGGAATTTATTGGCTTTTGAAGAGGGCTTTTTGTTATTGAAGTAGGTTAGAACCATTGTTACAAGTACAGCATAGGTCGCTCAAGGTATCATTTCCTATCACAAAAAGATATAGGTCAGGTATAGCAGTGCTGAATGGCTTCAAATATACAGGATAGTCTGAGACAGCTAGCAACAATGTGTCCTAATTCACACACACACACACACACACACACACACACACACACACACACACCCCACCCACACCCCCACAAGTACAGCAGCAGTGACTGTTTCCATTACATATGGGGAGAGGATGTGGCGCAGAGGTCAGAGCTGCAGATTTGGGAGCTGGAGATCCGTGGAGCCGAAATAGATAATAGGCAAAAAGCTCAGGCATCCAATTAGAATTTTTTTTTATTTAGTGCAAGGGTGGCCCATATATCTAACTTTTTACCATCTTCTTGTGTATCCTGAAACATTTTTTTAAATGCTAATTTTTCAGAAAATACTTAACAGATTTACACCAAAGTGCGCAATGATTTAAGTAAAATTAAATTTTCCTGCCAAGTTTGGTGTAATTACTTTTAGGTAATGAACAATACAAATCTGATCTAATCATAACTGCAGAGGCTTAATTGTGGTGTCCCTAATATATATATAAATATATTTGTATTAATATTGATATTTATTAGAGGCCATATTAAACCCATTAACTGAAAGGCCTCCCCCCCGCCCCCCTCTCACCGTCACCCCCGTAGTTGTTTCCCTAGAGTGGTTCACAAAGGAGTGTGACTATCGAGTAAAGTAGAAAAAATCTAGACATAACTTGCCTTATCAACATGTGCTTTACACATGGTTGCAGAACCATGATTGGCAGTTCTATTTTGAAACTATTTTGCAGCAATATTCCAGTGGAATTCAGTTTCTTGGCCATTTCAGGCCCTTTGTTGAGGAAGCAGTTATTGTGCTTGTGGCGTTTGTTGCAAACCTTCATTCTGTGATGAAATTGTTTCTGGATTAGCTATTTGTTGTACTATTGTTTTTTCATTCTTTCAGTATTCTGTTTCATGGTACAATGCAAGAATTCCTGCTTGCACCCAAGAGAGAACATGTCCGCGAATGCAAATCTGTGCAGAGTAGAAAGACTCCACTGCTGGAAACTGCTACTAGCCCAGCTGGCTACCTCACTTTGGTGACTTATCTGTGCCAAGCAATAGATACAAGACGATGGACAGAATGCAGAGCAAATCAAACATTCACCCCCAGACAAAAGATCTGGGTTAAATGTCTGATGAGGGGTGAAACCCTGAAACCGGTTCCAGTATGCTTGTTTCCAGTCCAAGGAGGATCTGGCCTGGCAGTTCGGGCTGGACTGTTCCCATTGGTCACAGGGTCAAGACTGATCTGCATACGGCTGGGTTCAAACTGGAATGGCATGGGGAGCAAAAAAACGATGGATTTATGCCCAGATCTCTGTGCTGTGGTGAAAGTATGACATTGTTCTGCATTCTGTCTATCAATTGTTATTATTGCATTTATTTGTGCAAAGGGCAGGGCTTTGGGTGGGCCAGGTCCTAAAAGCAGGTACTGAGACAGGTCCTTATTGGGCTATCCATTTATTTCCTCACCATCAGGGTGAAAAGAACTCTCAACTCTGCAGCAGTACCACACTTCACTGCCTTTGATGTAACTTCAAAGAAACTCGTTATAGTACTCTTAGTCTCATTTCAGAATTTTCAATATTGTATAGAACAAAGCCATGGTTGTTGTTTATTCATCTTACGACAAAAACAACCACTGAAAAAGCCAATAGTCCTCCCTGGCCTGTTGTAGGTGTAATGTTACAACGAAAGCCTTACTGCGAGCAAGGACAACCGCTGAGCACTCTTAATGCGCCAGAGCGCGTAAAGCACGTTTATAGAAGTACTCAAAATGTAATGATAGGAAAGCTCATCTTTTATTTGTAGTTCATTTTTTTCAATTTTTTCATTTGTAATATGAGTTATAACAGTCCATCAGATTTCTTCATATAATTGTGATTAAATTGCATAAAGTTGACCAAAGATCCAACGTATAAACAATATCAAAAACTCTGTGGTGTCGTTATTCCCAATGCATTTCGTGCACAGCACTTCATCAGGGGGAATCTATTAAGCAGAAATGTAAGAAAAATACATTTGTATCACTGCATTAAGGGATGCGGGAAGACAACCAAAAAAGTTTTCAAAGTAACAAAACGTAAATATCCAACGTGCAGACAGCATGACTGAAAAGATGAAGCAGAACAAAGAGTGTCAAAAAAGTGTATGGAACGATAGGCGGAAGTGCAACAAGGAGTAAGGAATGTCCCCGATGCGTAGACATAGCAAAATAGCGTGAAAATTAATATAATCAGAGTAGTGCACTGTTAGACACAAAGTGAAAAGGGATAAGTAAATTAGTGGATAAGAACGTGCTAATTCTGGTGATACCAGGTAATGTGAAAGTCTAGAGGGTGAGATGATTAACGCAATATGGGTGGCATAAGGAAGATGAAAAAATAAAAAATGGAAATAAAAAGGTAGTACGAATATTACAGGTAGTCGTATGGTGTTAAAGAGTGTAGAGAAACCCTTAGCCCAAGATCGTAGAGGTAAGCGTCTAACACAGATCACAATTGCACGAGATAATGAGCCAGAGTATGCAGCAGGCTGAACAGTGCGCGGTGATTAGTACATATCAACATTATATCAAGACACTTGGCGATAGTAAATACAGTGTACAGATGGTGTGACACTTACCAACTACACGGAGGAGTATATCCCATAAACAAAGTTAGTACCCGGTCCGTGTAAGGGCGAACCCGGAAGACGCCGTACATTGTGCGCATGCTGTATTAAAACCCCGTGTATAAACATAGAAAGGAAACCTCGTCCGTGCAAAAAAGAGTAAACACTAAAACTAAAAACGGCGCAACAAGGTGCGCGAGTAGTATGGATGTAAACTAGTGCCTACAATACGTAAAAAGGAATTTTGAATAGGGGACAGGAATGACAGGGTGAAATAAAATATTAAAAGTAAACAAACAAGAGTAACTGTGTATATAAAGGAACTCACTAACAATGAGAACGTGTCAGTCACAACAATCACAAATGATAATGTGTATCGGCAAGAGATAATGGCTGTCAGAACCATAGTCAAGAAGACATTCAATGGGAATCTGAGAAATGAGAGAAAGAAGAATGGAAATGTAGGGGATAATTACACTCAAAGGGTACAAACGAGATAAAGGATGGAGGGAAGAAAAGCAATAAAGGTGAATGTAAGAAATACAGGATAATCAAAAATGACAATAAAAAAATGACAGGAGATGACAAGGGCCAGCTCCGGTTAACAGTCATAGGAGAGATCATAATCAGATCATAAAGGTATCATAAATGACAACTAAATTCCAGTCTTTCATTAAGCCCTTTAGGCTGGAGAGCATGAAGGCGATGAATCCAGTATAGTTTTCGTTGCAACAGGTATTTATTGTTGTCCCTGTGTGATGCTTTTTCAATCACTTCTAGGATCAGAAAACAAATTTGGCTGGGATTGTGGGTATTTTGAATGTAATGAGCAGCAATGCATGATTTCAAATTTTTTGTGCGAATGTTGCTTCGATGTTCTGTAGGCCTTGTTTTAATTTTCCGTTCCGTTTTTCCCACATAGGGGATGCCACATGGGCACTTCAGTAGGTATATTACATTGCTGGTATCGCAGGTTGCATTAGCTTGGAGGTGTATTGGAGTGCCTTGCGTGGGATGGGATACTATATTTCCTTTGATTATGCTACTGCAGTGACCGCAGTTGTGGCATGGTAAGGTCCCTTTGAAAACCGTGGAACTTGAAGATGTTGTTTTTTTTTAAATTGCTTGGATGTTTTTCGAACGCTGGTAAGCAAAAATAGGAAGGTTATCGAAGATTTTATTGAAGTCAGTTTCAGATTGTAGTAGAGGCCAGTGTTTATGAATCGTCTCTTATTTTCGGAGAGAGTGTAGAATATTTAGACACAAAAACTAGGGGAGTATCCTTTTTCGTGAGGTTTGTCTTTAGGTTTAAGTAGTTCATCTCTTGTTCACCGCGACTCGATCTTCTGCCATTTGTGTGAGGTGTCTTGGGTACCCCCGTTGATGAAATGTATTGATACTTTTGGTGCTGTTCTCTGTGTAGAGATCCATTGTAGATGCAATTCTTTTTGCTCGTAATAACTGTGAATATGGTAAGTGACGTTTGAGGCTCGGTTGGTGAAAGCTTTTGTAATGCAAATAGTTATTTCGGTCAGTAGCCTTGGTGAAAATAGATGTCACTAGTTGATTGTTAATTAGCTTGATTTGAATGTCCCAAAAAGATATTTCAGATTCATTGACTGTGTGTGAATTGTATTCGGTCATTCACTAGATTCAAATTTTCGATTGCGTTAAGTAACTGGGTTTCACTACCTTTCCATATGAGGAAAATATTGTCGATGTAACGATAGTATGCGCATAGGAATGGTTGCCAATTGTGGTTATGGGGGATGTGTTGTTTCTCAAAAAGGTACATGAAAAGATTTGCATATGCCGGAGCGGCACAATTGCCCATGTATTATATATCTGGATGCAATGACAATGGGAACAAAATACCAGTCAGTCAGCACACTAGGCTAAGCACAGATTTTTATGTTACATGTTTTAATGCCACGCCCTTATTCACATCGGCCACACCCCTTTCAGAGACCCACCTTTCAGTTTTTTCATCCCACAAAGCCCTTGTCAAGGGAAGGGGTTAGCAGGTCAGAAATGCTATACTATTATGTTCAGGGCCTGTGTCTTTGGAACAGCCATTAATAGGCTGAGGTTTGGACTCCAACTCAACGCCAAATAATTTAACTCTACTTAATTACACATTACTCAATACCACTAATACATATCACATAAATCAAATCTATGCCACACAGCAATCCACATACACTCCACACCATGCCACATAATTCCACTGAACATAATTTCCCTCAACACCACACTATTCCATGCCACACTGTTCAACTTCTCACAAATCCATTACACATCACATAGTTCAGCACCAGGCCACATTAATCCACCTCCCAACAAGATTCCACTACACACCACATATATCCAATTTACAACACGATTCAACATCAAACCACAAACTTCAATAGAACACCACATAATTAAATTCCACTACATGAAACTCCACAACACAACATACTATTCCACATAATTACACTCCATTTACACACAATCCAACACCACAACATCCAATACACTTTTTTTCTACAAAAATGTATTTCAAACAGTAACTTTGTTTCCAACCTACATTTTATATAAATCTCACACTAGCTGCATTGAGTACCTTCTGACCCCAATACTCGGATATCAGTAGGGGTATTAGAAAGGGTCTTGGTAGAGGATCCACTAATGGTATCTGCTGAACTAATACCAAGATAGCACCATAGAGTATTAGATTTGGTCTTAAAACATCCACTAAAGGATTAGCAGGATTTTTATCTTACCACATGTATAATTCAAATATACAAACAATTGAATCACAGGACATGGAACCTAATAGACACAGGTTAATGTTACATTTCATATCTAACATATGCATTGGATTAGTGAAAGTCAAATCCCTACTCGTCTACTACTACTTAACGGGATGCACATATTTTCCTTTAGAAGTTCTTCAGTGAAATTAGTACCACAATTTGACTGTCACAATTTCTATCAATTGCAAACTTCTAACAATTCCAGTGTGATTGGAAGAACACAGCCGAAAAAAGTACTGTGCCAGAATGTCCGTTTATATACAGATTGATTTCTTACTTAGAATGAACCTACGAAGAAGTGCGTATTGCGAATCCAAACAAAAGTATTTCGGAGCATGGGATATATGCTTTAATACGGTCTGAACGTCCTCTTTGATGAATGGCACCCAACAGAAGAAATCTGGCTGTCATCTGTATGGATCCTGAAACAAATTGAAAACATTCCTTGCCTTTGGAAATCTAAATCCCCATGCCTGCAAGCACCAGGTGTAAGAAGACAAGTTAAACAGGAACCCATCATACACTCTTCTCAATCATAGAATCCATTCCAAGCAAAACCCATGAGGAAAAGTTGCTATAATCTTGCAATGCTCTTCTTTGCTCATACACGGAAACCTCCCAAACTGTTCCTTGGATAATCTTGATCAGTATTTTAGTGCTATCGGGTGATTACAGAATATAAAATTCAGTGTTGTAGCACTAATTTGCCCCTTCCAATACTGTTGTGGAAACCCTTGGAACCATCTGGTCCATGTGGTAGACGAATTACTCCAGAGGGAAGAAAGGATGAAGATGTACCTCCTGAAGGCTTGAAGGGCATTTTCTTATGTTTAATGAGCTTGCTATATGCAGCAGCTTTTCGTTGTTTAACCCATGGGCTTCCAGAACGTATCCCACTATCGGAGGAGTAGTTGGTGAACTTCTGAATTTCAGGGCTTGTACCACAGGTGGAACATCCTCGGTTTACTTGCTCCACAGCCAATGGAGAAGGGTAGTGGGAATGGGCAAAAAGCTTGCGGGTCAAGAGGGGACTTGAACGGGGGCTGCTGAATGAATCTGGTTTAAATATGGCTGGACTGCAAACAATACCATTAGTGAAGGCTGAAGTGGATAAGCATCTACTAGTGAAAAAAGGCGAAGTGGTGCACGGTCTGACTCCGAAGAACTGTAGAGCGAAAGGTCTTCGACAGCATGCTGCAGTTGGTCAGCAACTCTGGGCCGCTTCTTTGTAGGTTTCTTATCCACAAACCCAGCGTCTTTAAGTTCTTCCTTTTCCTCTCCATTTTTCTTTCGGACTCCTCTTTCATTGAGAAGCACAACTTTGATACTGGCACCATTGGTTGAACATTGATTTCTACTTAGTTTGTCATGAGCTTTTATGGCACTTTCAAGGCTTACATATTCAATTAAAGCACAGCTCTTGATGTTCAGCTCTGGGAATTTTGATAAATATTTTTTCACATAAGAAGGAACCTCTTTCCCAGGTTTCAAGACACATATAGAAACAATGACACCATAAGAAGAGAATATCTTAGTGACTATTTCTAAAGTATTCTTCTGAACAAGAATGTTAGGAGCATGATCTTGCAGAACAAAATCCCATGCTAGGAGAAGCTTGGTTGGAGCTAACCCGAGAAGAGACTCCGGAACTGGAGACTTTCTTCTGACTTTTGTCCCCTCTTCATTAACCTCCAAATTGTCTGAAAAGTTGAGGGCATACAGAGTTGTCCTCCAGTCGTGAGTCAGGTATTTGACCTTCTTAAAAGAAGTTAAAAGCTTGATGCTGACAAATCCCATCTCTTGTTAAATTTTCATCGGAAAGGTAGAACTCCACTTGGGAAACCAACTTTTTAATCAGATTTGAGTCAGGTAACCCACAGTCAATCTCCAAGGAGTCCTCATCAAAGGTTTCGCTGAGGTCACAAAACCTCCCCTCAAAACTGCTGCCGTGGCTGTCCTGTGCCAGGTGAAATGAAGGCGGGTTCCTTTCTCCAAAATGGTGGCCCTGATGGGTGTCCGTTCCATAGTAGAGTCTCGCTTGAACTTGAACTGGGGTGCTGCGCACACTCTTGTGGGAGCCCATCCTTAGAGGCAGGGACTCCACTGAGGACATGATGATCCTCAGCAAAGTTACATCCCCTGCTGCCCTTCAAACCTTGACAAACTGACCGGAAGTACAATGAAAAAACATTACTATCCACATAATACAACTACAAACCATGCCACAAAATTCCACAACACAATTCCACGCCACACAATGCTTTACCTAACAATTCCAATCCAACCCACATAATTCCACTACACACCAGATACATCCAATCCAATCCAAACACAGATGAAATACATCTAGGTTTACAACCCTAATAGCTCTAATTCTTTTGTTTTTTAACACCCAAACAGATGCATCTGGAGCTTTGCTCCTACCTATTTTTTCTGTCACCGAAGACGCAAAGCTATCCACACAATTCCATGCCACTAATTTCCAATCCACACGAAACCACATAATACAACTCAACACAATGCCACAACACACCACATACATTCAATCCACACCACACAATTCCACATCAAGCCTCAACATTCAACACAGCACTTAATTAAATTCCACTACATACCACTCCACAACACAAAATTCCATTCCACATATTTACACTCCATAACACACAATCCCACTACACATAATTCAGTACACTCACCACATAATTACTATCCACAAATTTCCACAGTACACCATGCAACATAATTCCACTACACAAATCTACTCCACACTAACCAAATCCAACCACATAATACCACTGCACAACACATACATACACTCCATAGCACATATACACAATACATTGCCATTTATAATCCCAATTGCTCTAACTGAAACCAATGCAAGACTAATTGCATTTGCAATGCTTATCAAAGGAATCACTCTTCTCTCATTTTGCTTCAGGAAACGAGCCTCCAGTATTTCCAAACATGAACCTACGGCAGACTTTTCAGAGCTTTGAAGCAACCAAAAGGAGAAAGTGTGTTATAAAAATGCAAAACGAATAAAGGGTCAGGTTCAAAAACATTTTGCAGCAATTTAATCTTGTAGTTTCCATAAATTGCAGGATTAAGCTCAAATTCCACAATAACAAGTCATTTATTTATTTATGTATTTATATAGCACTCTGTTACCCGGAGGTAGTCCGCGGAGCACTGCGTGTAGGAACCAATGCAAGCCCAGTTACATTGTGTAAGTCATAGATGCCCATAGCAAAATCTTTGTGTATAAGGCTTAATTACTTTATCTTTCTAAAGGGACTCAAACAATGTGAGGGTTTGTGAGCTTTTAGAGCCTTGGAAGGGGTATTATCTAAAAACAGAAAACAATTGCATATTTTTTCTCAAACTTTTTAATTTCAGGGAAATCCTCAATTCCCCTTTTTGGCATAGCTTTTGCACTGCAAATCAGCGGCAGCAACCCCCCCCCCTCCCCACCAGCAAATAAACGATTATAAAAGAGGTTTTAAACTCGTTTTATTATTTTTCTATTTTAATCCCCTAGACCCGCCCCCAAGATTTTGATGAGTCGTGGGACGGGTCGAGGGGAGGACACTGCTGGTGGGGAAGTGGTGGCACTCCCTTCACTGCGCATGAGGTGTTTGGCTGGCCATCTCAGGCCAGTCAAACCCTCATGCTCAGTGAAGCTCTCTCCGGCCCCAGCTGCGTTGCTGGGGCTGGCAAGAGCAGGCACAGGCTCCCAGTCTGCCTGGGAGCCCAAGTTGCCGGCGCCCATGCCAATCCAGATGCTGCTGTCATGCACCCTCAGGACTGGCAGCAGTGCATTCTGGGATTCTGTGCACAGAATCGGAGAAGAACGCAATGCGGCGAAACATGGCGGTGGCGTTAAAGTAAGTTTTCTTATTTTTAATGTTTTTGCCCCCCCCCGTCTTTCTACCTCCTCTGCCCACCCCAACACTTTGGCAGGAGACGAGCCTCTACTGCAAATCAGTAGAAATCCCCCACTGTTTTTCCCAAGCGAATGAAAACATATACACAAATTAATAATAAAAGTCTGCCTTTACTGACTTCACAATGGTAATGAATGGTAAGGTAGTTGCTTCACTCCATACCATCATGGAGAACAGTTTGCAGTCCTAGGCTTTCATGTAACTTAACGCATCATGGGCATGGTCGAATTTGTTTGTTATAACTGAGGCAATGAGAGCAACGCATCTGAGAGCAAGGATTTATAGTAAAGGACAGAAATGGAGACAGTATCTTTGATGGCATAAAGCATAACAGTCGTCCTAATCAAAGGTGCTTTTGTGCTTGGGTCCTTTTCCAAAAAATCTCATAGGCTAAATAAAGGTGCTTTATGTGTTTATATCTCTTACAAATTTTACTGAGTTTTAACATACCCATTCTGAAAAAAAACAGGATTGATTTTAGTGAAAAGGTGACTGAACCGGAAACTGTATTAATTATAATGCCATGCTGAATGCAACATACACAAAAATCAAATTTGCTAACCTTTTCAAGCCCTTTAGAAATGTCAAAAATTCCGAAGACGGATATGGAATTGACAGGGTAGCTATTAAACCAACTGTTCTATTTGAGAAAAAGACTGAAAACCAAACAGGTCCATGTAATCCTATGTTTTTTTAAACGTATAACTGAAAATAATTGCTAAACAAATTTTACCAAATGGAAGTGTCGGTACCCAACTGATATTAGAACTGAAATAGGAGATTATGCGTGCACAGTTGGATGAAGTACCTGGGACTACAACTAATGTAAAAAAGCATTAAGGGCAAGCTAGGGGAGATTTTTTGACTAGCAGAAAAACTCTGGTTAAATCAGGTATAAGGAGTCCTGCGTGAATTCCAGCATATGCCCTATACAATTGTACTGGCCAGTTGGTATATTCATTTCTTTGTTGGGTACATGTGTTTAGACACTGTGTAGCCAATTCACAAAGCCATTTATGAATCATTTAATTAGTACTACTTCCCAGGCTTTTATGCCTTCTTCACTCTCTATTAGTAAATGTGCAAAGACGGCAGTCATTTCTATTTGTACTGATTAAATATGGGACAAAGTACCCGCACCGTACATTCTATCGATATTTCATATCACCAATAAGTTCCATGACCAAATAGGATAACAGGGTTGAAGGTCAACTTGCTTTATAAGGCCAAGGAACTCAGAAATTACTTGCAATATCCTGATAATGTAGGACAGAGGATACTTCATTATGGCCACACCAAAACCCTTCCCACAACCAACTGTGATGTTCTTTCATATGAAAGAGGTAGGATGTTTGCAGACTTGCAGAAGAAAAGTAGAATCTCTAATGCAAATGTAAACACACCAAAATGTGGTTAGATATTTGTTGCAGAAATATATTAGAATCAGTTTAGTACAAGTCAAATAAAAAAGCACACTGTAGCTCAGAATGGGTAGAAACATGCAGAGAGAATCTATCTTCCCTATAATTACCTAAGCGTGGAAAAATACACTTGTTGCCATCAATAACGATTTTATGCTTATCGCTTTTGATCTAGAAAAACAGAGCAGAAAAAGGAAAAGCTATGTTTCATTTACACAGTTTCAACTGCAGCTTTATTTATGCTCTGTGACCTGCCTTTACCCTCTGCTACTGACTGACACCAATCATTGTGTTATCAGACCTCAACTGTAACAAGTTATTACAGTTGAGCAGCTGTTTTATTTCTTTATTACAGGTGACCAGAGACATCCCTAGTCTCATGCAGTAAGAAAATTTGAGATAGACTTTCATACAGGAATTTCAGGCACCAATTTATTATATATAAATATTCTTGAAGATTCCTATTTTAGATGTTTTGGGACCAATTCACAAAGGCAATTAAAGGTATACTCCTAATCAAACACTTTTGCTTTATGGTTCCCGTTCTCAAACCATAAAGGTATGAAAAACATACTATCTTATAAACTGTGTTCGACCTGTCAGCCGAAGGGTGGTCTTCGCCCAAACCTTTGGCCTGCATCCATTAATTTTTGCTAATCTCGTTTTTGTTGGCCTTAGGACTGTGCATTTTACACACTAACCAGTGCTAAAGTGTGTGTGCTCACTCCCCAAAAACATGGTAACACTGGCTTACACTCAATTGGCACATTTAATGTACTTGCAAGTCCGTAGTAAATTGATACAATATGGGCCTGGGCCTGTACATTAAAAGCTACTAGTGGGTCTGCAGCACTTGTTGTACCACCCATTTAAGTGGCATTTTAAACAGGTCTTAGGCCTGCCATTGCTGCCTGTGTGCACAGTTTTAAACTGCCATTTCAACCTCTTTTGCAAGGCCCAAATCCTCCTTTTTAATACATATAAAACACCCCAAGGGTAGGTCACAAATAGCCCATAGGGCAGAGTGCAGTGTGTTTCAAAAGATGGACATGTACTTTTAACTTTTACATGTCATGGTAGTGAAAATCTCTTAAATTCGTTTTTTCAATGCTATAAGGCCTACCTCTTCCCCAGGATAACATTGTGTTACCATATTACATTTATTAAATGCTAACTTTGTAGTGGAAGCAGGTAGAAATATAGAGTTTGGTATCTAAAGGGTTGTAATTTAAAACCCTCTTTAAGGGTAAAGTCAAATTTAAAGTCACAAATCTGAAAATGTCACTTTTAGATAGTTAACAACATGAAAAATGGGCCGTGTCTCCGGCCCAAACCAAATGCACAGCGACATGTGCCATCTTCGGCGCTGCTTTCTTACTTTTTAGATTCATTTAAACTTTTTTTGTTCTTGTTCACTTCTATTTATTGCAATTTTTTCATTATAGTAGCCCTTTTACGAAACCCTGCACTAGTCGTGTTCTTTCAAGAGGCCCCGAGTGGCACAGGCAGAACATTAGAAACTTGGGAAAAGGCATATGAAGTCTTAAGGGGACTATAATGAAAAAATTGCAATAAACAGAAGTGAACAAGAACAAAAAAAAGTTTAAATGAATCTAAAAAGTAAGAAAGCAGCGCCGAAGATGGCACATGTCGCTGTGCATTTGGTTTGGGCCGGAGACACGGACCATTTTTCATGTTGTTAACTATTTCAGTGTCTGATGGGCATGACACTGCAACTAAGTTGCACGCATCAAGGAGTACGCAAGACAAACTTATATTTAAAAAGTGTGAACAGGTGTGCATTCCATACACCCCCCTAGGGTACTGCGGATACATTGAAAACCATCAGCATCATATGACTAAATCGTTATTGTTATATCAAGCTGACAGATTATATTGCATCATGGTATTGGTAGTTTACATTTAAACTAACATTCATTGTCGTAGTTTGCCTTAATGAGGGAAATGGAAAACAGTTGGTTGGTTGGGAGCAGTTTAAAAACGCAAGGGATTGTGGGAGGGAGAAGATTGTTTGTGAATGAGGAGGAGAACAGGCGGTTTTTTAAACGATACTCGGCAGGTACGTGCATATACATGAATATGAACTAAGGATTGAATATAATGAAACACAACACGTTTATTAATATGTGAATCACGAGGTGGGTCGAGAAACACAGTGTGTGATTAAAGAGAAACATGGAGTTTTATCGCTATAACTGATCGCTGGCTGTTTAATCAGTAGAGGGAGGGCAAGCTACTATATAAAGGAAAAGCATGTATTGACACAACGGGGAGAGGGAGAGGAGGGAACCGTTTGAGTAACGATAAATATGCTGAACAAAGAAATGTTAATGTTGGTTCCAACTTGGAGATGTAAGACAAAGCACATAGATGGGATGGTATTATATCATATATTTTTTTGTTTATCTACAGTGACCCCCGAAGAAGGGCAATGTCTGCCCGAAATGCATTGGGTATTAATTAAACACTGCTTTTTACGAAACCCTGCACTAGTCGTGTTCTTTCAAAATGCCCCGAGTGGCACAGGCAGAACATTAGAAACTTGGGAAAAGGCATATGAAGTCTTAAGGGGACTATAATGAAAACATTGCAATAAATAGAAATGAACAAGAACAAAAAAAAGTTTAAATGAATCTAAAAATTAAGAAAGCAGCGCCGAAAATGGCACATGTCGCTGTGCATTTGGTTTGGGCCAGAGACACGGTCCATTTTTCATGTTGTTATCTATTTCAGTGTCTGATGGGCATGACACTGCAACTAAGTAGCATGCATCAAGGAGTACGAAAGACAAACTTATATTTAAAAAGTGTGAACAGGTGTGCATTCTATACACACCCGTACTGTTTACTTTTAGAAAGTTGGCATGTCCTAACCATTTGGTTCCTGCAGTCTGAATGCAGTTGGCCTCTGTGTGTTGCTTCACTCACAAAGGATTTGAGACAAGTCTTTTGTGACTGGAGACGAGCTGGGCCAAGGCATGGAGGTAGGAAATTCCAAGCACCTCTGGGGCTGGAAACTTCACCTACTTCAAAATGGGCACCAGGTATAAATAATGAACCATCAGACCCAACTCTTCAGTACACCTCTGGACCTGTGGAAGATTCAGACGGTCCGCTGGGTGGCTCTGCAAGAAGGAATGGTACTCTGCTGCCCTTGTGAGTGAGTAGGACTAGACCTACATATTGAAACCGTGTGACTCCAAGGACTAGTTGGCTGGACTCCTGAACTGAGTCCCAGAGACAGAAAAGACTCTAAGCAACTTGAACACAGCACCTGGCTTCTACCTGTTGTGAGTCTTGCCCCCAAGCAGTACCTCCCCAGTTCTGGACCTCTGGAAGTGGGGCTGAAGGTGCTGTGCCAGCCAAGCTCTGGTCCCTGCGCCTATAACAGGCACAGCAAAATGCATCTACTCACAGCCATATATGTCTGAACCTCCAACTGCATGACCACAATGCAAAAACTTGCATCACAGCCCAGCTTTCTTAGAACCGTTGCTGCACCCCCAAGCCTCACGTCGACAATATTTTGAATGATCCAAGACTCTGCATCCCAACATTCTTGGAACCACTGTTGCCCTACCCATCCTCGACACAAGATCACACAATGCTCCGCAAACCTGAATTTAAGGCACTTTCTTCAGCAGGCCAAACTTGGTCCCTGTATCCAGCCCACACTTCATCGCGGTCGGCCTGAACTTGTGACTTTGTCCGGGTCCAGTGCGACCAGGTAACCACAGTTAGTGCTTTGTGCTTCTAGGCACTATTTGTACTGTGATATTTCACCATTCCACTAATCTGGAAAAGACTATGCATCTTATTCTATGCCTCCTTAGCCTACTTGGAATATTGTTTTATTCACATGTATTTGTGAATATCATAACTGTTCCCTGACCAGAAAAAGGTCAGAGGACAAATCACTTGTTGGCTGTATCTCTTGTATTCACTTTTGAAGATTTTGTACTAGAAATTAAGAAGACAGCCTTTTTTACTTCTGTTATTTGTATAATATTGACTGTCCAGCAAAACTCTTTCTGGAGGAGGCCATCAACCACCTGGGGGCAAGGCAGTTATGGGAACTGCAAGGGAATCTTGCGGGCTTCAAAAAAACTGTAAATAAAATCGTTAAGAAAGAATCCCTCCTTCAAGACAAAGCTACACTAGTTAAGAGAGCACATGGCTGGCTGACAGTACAAACTTACAACAAACTTACTCCACAGGCTTATCTGTTGACCAGTTTCACCAAAACAACAAAAGAATCATTTTTAAAACTACGACTGGGAGTATTACCAGCAGCTGGTCACATGGCCCCGTGGCTGCACCCAACAACGCCTGCAAGTTGCCGCTTGTGCGGCATGCACGAGGAAAACATCACACACCTCATTACTATCTTTAAAGAGCTGCTGCAAGACCGTAAGAACTTACTGAGACCCCTATTTATAAAAAAAGGAATCAGGTCCTGCAGAGAAGCAACCTTGATCTGCTTCAGCGGAGGTGATGTGCAAATGTGCTGCCGACTGGTAAAATACCTCGGAGTGGTACAAACAAGGCTAAAAACAATGAAAGACCAAAGGGATATTGATACCACTCCCTCAACTTCGTCAGTCCCTAAAAATCATGCTGGCCTTGAGACTCAAACTGACCCGCTACAATGAAAGGCCAACTTCAAAGAGCCATGAACAATTAGTGAGTGCGCCAGACTGTTCCCCGAATGGCAAAATGGAGAATGGAGTTGACAGAACACCACGCCCGTTGTGAGCAAGACCCAGGATAAACACACAAATTCCACGTGTAAGAAACACATATGTATCTTGTGTAGGATGGACACTCCCGCATTTCTAACTTTTTATTCTGTTTTTTTTAATTTTTTTTTTTTCTATTATTATTCTTTTTTTTCTCTTAACCTGTTCTTTTTTATTTTATATTTTACTGCCATTTTTTACCACCATTGGCTACTTGTAATGGTTTTTATTAACTGTACAATAAAGCACTTACTTACTTACTTACTTACTCCAAGGACTAGTTGGCTGGACTCCTGAACTGAGTCCCAGAGACAGAAAAGACTCTAAGCAACTTGAACACAGCACCTTGCTTCTACCTGTTGTGAGTCTTGCCCCCAAGCAGTACCTCCCCAGTTCTGGACCTCTGGAAGTGGGGCTGAAGGTGCTGTGCCAGCCAAGCTCTGGTCCCTGCGCCTATAACAGGCACAGCAAAATGCATCTACTCACAGCCATATATGTCTGAACCTCCAACTGCATGACCACAATGCAAAAACTTGCATCACAGCCCAGCTTTCTTAGAACCGTTGCTGCACCCTCAAGCCTCACGTCGACAATATTTTGAATGATCCAAGACTCTGCATCCCAACATTCTTGGAACCACTGTTGCCCTACCCATTCTCGACACGAGATCACACAATGCTCCGCAAACCTGAATTTAAGGCACTTTCTTCAGCAGGCCAAACTTGGTCCCTGTATCCAGCCCACACTTCATCGCGGTCGGCCTGAACTTGTGACTTTGTCCGGGTCCAGTGCGACCAGGTAACCACAGTTAGTGCTTTGTGCTTCTAGGCACTATTTGTACTGTGATATTTCACCATTCCACTAATCTGGAAAAGACTATGCATCTTATTCTATGCCTCCTTAGCCTACTTGGAATATTGTTTTATTCACATGTATTTGTGAATATCATAACTGTTCCCTGACCAGAAAAAGGTCAGAGGACTAATCACTTGTTGGCTCTATCTCTTGTATTCACTTTTGAAGATTTTGTACTAGAAATTAAGAAGACAGCCTTTTTTACTTCTGTTATTTGTATAATATTGACTACTAAAGTTGGCTAATTCGAAACTCTGTTTATTTGTTTGGAATGCCGGAAATAAGCAAGTTCTAATTAATGCTGTACCATTAGTGTAAGTCCGACTCTTGACACTAGGTGACAACAGGGTGTCTAAGTTAGATTTACACCACGTAAAGTTTGTCTTTAATGAATTAAGTAACCAGTAATTAAATGCACAAACGCATGTAGTCATTTGTGCCTCTATTGGCGCTCCATGTTGTCTAGTACTGTGTGAATGTGACTCTCCAAAAGAAAAAAAAGAAGGTCCCTGGGACGAAATTAGTACTGCTGGTATCAGGGGTAAACAGAATACAATACATAGGAACAACTTGCCTACTAGAAATAAATAGCTCCGGAAACTCTCTGTAAATGTTTGCGGTGCTAATAAGTCGCAGTAGAGCCTTGTAATTCGAAAAGAATAATGTAACTCAAAAGTTATTTTATATAAAAAAGCAAGGGGAAAATGGCCAAAAATGGGCCAGGACAGTGAAAGAGATATCAAAACTCCAAAGACAGACCTAGACAATAAAGTCTAGGCTATATAGAGAAAGGGGTTAAGAGAGGAGTAGCTAGAAGACCATACAATCTAGGGCGATACTGATTGGTCCAAAAGGGATACTACTGAATGACTAACAAATCCCCTGGATATCTCTTCCTCCTTCAGATCTCCACACACTCATTGGTGGGAGTGTCTCTTGTTAAGTCCCCGGTCTACTCATTCAGAGTACACTTTTTATATTTCTGTGGTTTTTTTTGTTCACGGGTCTCTTGGTCCAAGTACACCTATTTTACTTTACATGAGTTGTTGTTGCTATTTTTCTCATTTGAGCCTTATTGTGAATCCCTTTTTCCCCAAAGTGCCTCGCTCTGGGACATCGTCCTGTCCTCCTCTGTCCCTCCCCCGGTTGGTTGACTTTTAATCCTTTTTGTACCCTGAAGGTATGAGCATTCATTGGGTCTTCACCAAAACATGTGTAGGCGCTCAACTACTATTGAACACAAGGATCCTGGATATTGATTGTTATAATTTAAGAAAGCTAGTAACTACTATTTTCTACAAAAGTAATAATTTTGTTTGATGAAGAATTTTGTATATTCTGCTTCCTTCTTTCCATATTTGGTGGTTCACAGCCATCGATATTGCATTTATGCAGATGTCATTATTATGTGAATTTGATATTCGTACATAACTGACTAAGAGCTCGGACTCTTACTCGGTCCTTGTTATTCTTTAAGTCATTTTGATTTTATTATGTTTGGTTCCATGTTAGCAATGTGATGGGTTTTATATGCAGTATGAATGTGATGGGTGAGTTTGAATGTTAAGTATGGCTGCATTTGGGATGCGAGTAGGAATTATCTGGAGTGAATGTTTTTTGCTTGTTTTCTATATAATGGGTTGTGATCTCAAGGGACACGACTAAAACTGCTTTAAGATTCTGTTTTTTTCACATATTTGTACAAGTAAAGAGTATTCTTGAATAAATCAAAATTGCTTTTTGATATAAACATTTTTTGAATTACATTGTTCTCTTTAAATCACAAGGCCCTACCGCGCCTTATTAGCCCAGTAAACATTTATCAAGGTATTCCGTACCTATTTATTGTGAGCAGAATGTTTGTTCCTTTGTATTGTTTTCTGTGTGAATGTGACAACTCCAAATCTACCAAAATATACGTGCGACAAATCTCTTGGACCCTTGTAGATTTGCCTACAAGATTCTTTTATCACATTCTGTATCGTATAAAACAAAGCTGCAACAGATTCACTGCAATTTGTGAAATAAATAAGTGAGAACATACAGGAAAGTGACTGCATTTTAAAAGATATCTATTTGGAAGGGTCTATTTGGAAGAGAAGGAGCAGAGATAGCTGTAAGCATATTTGTATGGATATTGTCTGGCGTTATTAGTATCGGAGATGTATGGAAATTGGCAGTGGCAATAAAGCTTGAGATATTGTGTTCATTGGCACAGTAACAGAATTGGATATGGGAGGGGAAAAAAATCAACAATAGGTTTTCTGTGGATAGGCAAGTCGTTTTTTCTGAGGTAACATCATAAGCACCAATATTTGAAACAATGATATGCACTGTGCCAGAAATCCTTTTGCATTTTTGTTAGAAATTGGTTCCTCGTTGGCAGATGTATGCACCCTGTCCAAGCAGGAACCACAATCCTAGTCAGGGTAAGTCACAACACACCCTAAATCGTCCTGTGTTCAGCCTCTGGTAGCTTGGCACAGAGTTGTCAGGCTTAACTTAAGAGACCATGTGTTAAGTATTTGTGCAACACTTCAAACAGTAACCGTGAAAACAACACAAAAACTAAACACCATGTTAGAACAATCCAGAAAGATTTCATAAATAAAACCAAGATCAAAATGACGATAATCCAACAAGTAGAAGTTGAGATATGGATTTTCAAAGAATAAAATGTAAAATAGCACTTAGAAGCAATAAGGGCTTAAGTGGGTTATCTGGTAATTCCAGACCGGGGCAAAGTCAAAAATTCAGCCCAACTACGATGGAGCTTGGGCCAGATACAGAAACCCAGTTAGGCCCGCTGAACAACAGTACCTTGATCTGGAATTGCGTCGACATCGAAGAAGATGAAAGGTGCAGCTGAAGCTATGAGTCTGTATGCAGCCACGCGGTGAGCGAGTTGTGTCAAGATTCTCAGCGCAAAGGCAGTGATGCATCAGCTCTAAGTGCAATGAGCTGGCTCCAAATGGGATGCACAGCTATGGCTCCTTCAACAGACAGTGGATGCGCCGATTCCAAAGGCAATGTGCTGGTCCAGAGGACAATACCCGGGCTCCACTCCACGCTTTGACGAGGCTGCATCGGTTCTTACCCTGCAAAGGCGAAAATTCACCGGTTTCCGATGAGGATGCGTGGGTTGGCGTAAGAAAGCGCATTAGACCTCACTTCGAAGGGTCCAGGACACCACTTGGCAGGGCAGACTCTCAGGTTGCAGAGTCCAGATGCAGATAGGTAGTCTTTGGTTTCCTTTGTTCTAGCAAAGCAGCAGTCCAACAGAGTTGCAGTCCTCCCAGCAGCTCTTCTTCCTGGCAGAGTGGTCACAGGTCTAGAAGTGTACTAAAGTCATTGTGTCAGCAGTCCAGTACTTATTCTCAGTTGTGACTATGAAGTGTGGGAGACTTCAAAAAAAGCTTTGAATTGCACAGAGGTCCTAACTTTTAGATTTGGCTCCTGACTCACTACAGGGTACTATGAAGCATTTTCTGAATTCAGGTGTAAGTGTGAGGCTGTGCCCAGTTCCCCTTCTCTTCATGGCCCATCAAGACACATCTAAGCTCCCTTTGTGTGTGGCTGTCTAGAGGGAATACACAAAGCCTAGCTGTCACCCAACCCAGACTGAACAGAGACAGGCAGCAGGTAACAAATGGCTAAAGTAAGCAATTGCCAAATTGGGTTATATAGGGCCGACCTGAGCGGTGACATATGTATAGAAAAGGAAGGTTTAGGCCTGGCAAGAGGTTTATCTTGCCAGATCAAAGTGGCAGTGTAAATCTACACTGACAGGCTCTGCAATGGCATGCCTGAGCCATGGTTAGAGAGCTACTAAAGTGGGTGGCACAATGAGTGCTGCAGACCGGCTTCTAGCATTTAATTTACAGGCCCTGGGCATATGTAGTGCTCTTTAGTAGGGACTCTACCGCTTTGAGGGCACGGGCACACAAACAGGTCCGGACTGGGAACCTAAAGAAGCCCTGGCAATTTTGTCGGAAGAGCCCTCGGGGGAAAGGGGGGATGCAAGTGTGAGGCATTGCTGCTTTTGTTATCGGGGTCAAATATTGCAGCACCACTGCAAAAATGGCCCCCGCCCTTCCAGCCTCCCGGGAAAATGCCTGATGCCCACTACGGCCGGTCTGGCCCTCACACAAACGGGACCGGATGCGGCAGGTCAGTGGCAGACTGTAAACTTAAAAAGATACCTTATTAGGGTTGATATTTCTGTCTGAATCTTAAAGTAGCTAAAAATGCTAAAGCTATTCAAATAAACATTAAAAGATTGAACACATTATCTTGAAAATTTGTGCAGACTAATTAGAATGCGTTTCATACGTTCAAATTAAGGAAATTAATGTTGTCAGAGTAGTTGAAGATGATCTTTTACAGCGGAAATTCGATTTCATATTTGAATTTATAGCGATCATAGGTGTTACTATTCTGTACAAGAGATCTAGGAAGTCACCTATACATTTATAATATTCTTTTGTATCGTTTACTTTTATAGTCCAGGAAGAAAAGCAAACAAGCGTGGGTTTAATTGAACTGTTTACACAGTCCATTCTTAAATACAGTGCGGCCACATTTCTCGTTCAATATTGCCTCGGGTAGAATTTCTCTTTTTTATCCCCGGAGCAATCAAAATACCGGGCCGACAGTTGGATCAAAAAATATCCACACATCAGAGAGCTATTCGTCACAGCATTAATTCCTTCTAGATTATACACTGAAAATTCAATGAACAAATTTCCATCCTCGGACTGTAAAAATAAGCTCTGCATAGGGTGTGAAATCTGCAGCTGCCTTCTCAGGCACTCAAGATATGCGGTGTAGGAATGTAAAAAACAAAAAAATGACTAATACACGATGTAAGAAAAAGCCTAAAACCATTGCATGTTACTTGCTTCATGGCAATGATAAAACAGACGCTCAGCTATTCAGACAGCAATAAACCTGCCTTGAAAATAGAGTCTCGCATTAAACCCATACAATAAATTTCTCACGCCTGAAGACCAGGACTTGGGTTGGTTCATGGTTACTGATCGTACCGGTTACTTTAAATTTGACGGCAAGGAATCAAAGCATGCAAAATATAATTGTCTGATAGATTTAACACATGAGAAGATCTGGCCAGACACCAACGATGTGAAAGATTAAAGGGATTCAAGTTGAATCAAGCATTGGAAATGCAATAGGGCTCGCATTAGGAAAGTTTGAGCTATTGGTCTTATAAATCAAAGTTTTTTTATTTCTGTGTTATTCTTTAAAATAGCTAAATTAATAGCTTTGTCATTTGCTATGTTTTGTTATGTATGCTATGTTTTGTTGGGTTTTGTTATGCTACACTATATTTTTTTTGTTTTGCTATGTTTTGTTTTGCTATGTTTTGTTATGCTATGCTTTGTTATGCTATGCTTTGTTATGCTATGCTTTGTTATGCTATGTTTTGTTGTGTTTTGTTATGCTATGCGATGCTGTGTTGTGTTTTGCTTTGCTTTGCTATGTTTTGTTTTGTTTTGTTTTGTTTTGTTTTGCTATCCTATGCTATGTTTTGCTATCCTATGCTTTCTTTTGTTATGCTATGCGGTGTTTTCTTATGCTATGCTATGTTTTGTTATACTATGCTGGTGAGGGTGAGAGGGTTGTGAGGGTGAGGGGGTGTGAGGGTGAGGGTTGTGAGGCTGAGGGGTTGTGAGGGTGAGTGAGGGGTGTGAGGGTGAGTGAGGGGTGTGAGGGTGAGTGAGGGGGTGAGGGGTGTGAGGGTGAGTGAGGGTGAGGGTGAGTGAGGGTGAGTGAGGGTGAGTGAGGGTGAGTGAGGGTGAGGGTGAGTGAGGGAGTGAGGGTGAGTGAGGGTGAGTGAGGGTGAGTGAGTGAGGGTGAGTGAGTGAGGGTGAGTGAGTGAGGGTGAGTGAGGGTTGAGTGAGGGTGTGAGGGTGAGGGTGAGTGAGGGTGTGTGAGGGTGAGGGGTGTGTGAGGGTGAGGGGGTGTGTGAGGGTGAGGGGATGTGTGAGGGGGTGTGTGAGGGTGAGGGGGTGTGTGAGGGTGAGGGGATGTGTGAGGGTGAGGGGGTGTGAGGTTGCAGGGTTGAGGGTGAGTGTGAGTGAGGGGGTGTTAGGGTGAGGGTGTCTGAGGGTGAGTGAGGGGGTGTGAGGGTGAGTGAGGGGGTGTGAGTGTGAGAGGGTTGTGAGGGGGTGTGCGGGTGAGAGGGTTGTGAGGGGTGTGAGTGTGAGGGGGTTGTGATGGTGTGTGAGGGTGAGTGAGGGGGTGTGAGGATGAGTGGGATAGGCGAGACCTAAAAATCTATCCAACAGCCGTACTGAATGAGTAAAGTGAAGTGCAAAAACCAATCAAATGTCAGAAGTGATCCTTCTGGTGTTAATAATCTTTATGAATTCCATTGTTCTTGAACATGCTGGAGAGCACCTTCAAAGCGCAAACAACGTTTTTAACAGCTTAATCGTTGTGATTGGGTGTATTTTTGGTGGTCAAAAGGACAGCATTCAGGCTGGTTTTCTCAACAATGGAAAATGCTGCATAACCAATGAGTCACCTCTAAATGCACAAAGGCATTAAAGGGCTTTACCTGCAGAGCGGTGTGAACTGCAGTGGTAGATCAGCTGCTGCAGGGGAGGAGGAGAGGTGGGCTTATCACTGTGGCCCCTGCGGCTATAGAGGTGATCCGGGAGAGGCTGACCCCGGGCGGCCGATGACGAAGGGCACTCTACTTAACCCGGAGGTGGGGGTGGGAGGAGTGTAGATTTTGGTGTTAAGAGGGAGGGCACCAAACGGGGAGAAATATTAAAGGTCAATGTGATTAAAAAACATGTAGGTAGTTAAGCCGCACATACGGACCAAAATGTCATATTAAGCTGAAAATAAAGTGCAGCTAAAGTATTCACACTGAATAAGGTCCGTGGCCTTGAGCCCCCGCTCAGAATAGTTTTTCCTAACTTGAAGGCGGGTGCCGGGCTGAAACAAAGCGCAGCGCCCATGCACTTGAAACTAGTTTCATCACATAATCGTGTTGCCACATGGAAGAGAAATGTACGCATTCCACCGCTCAGTGTTTCAACAGATTTACAGAGAAGGCCGCACAGGAGAGGCACAGGTTAACGCAGCTCGACGCTCCCATTCAGCCTCTTAAAGTAACCGCACAAATGAGTCTGGATCGAGCATTAAAGAGCAGCAAGCAGTGTTGTGGGAGTGGCATCGAGGGTGGCACAGGGAGATTACGTGCTGCTCTGTGAAATGGGCGCCAACACTCAAGCCTGGAGCATACCTCAAAGAAACAAGTTAAACAAGTTTTTTAAAAAAGTACACTGGGGGAGGAGAATCACCAAAACGTGCACTAACCCTCTATGAACTTCACGAGCCTGCATTCCGGCGTCATGATGTAACACGGTGTCCCTGCCAAAAGACCCCCCATTCCGCTCCCCCCAAATGATTCTGCATTTGCTAATGTTTTGTGACATAAAACCGGGAGATTATTATTTTTTCCCTGCCTTAATTGAAGGAAGCATTTAGTGGAGATTTACCCATTATTGGCACTCGACGCGCGTGCGGCGCGCTCGCGCACTCTGGAGCAGGTTTGGACGAGCTTGCAGGATTTATGCGAATGGGCCTGCGGGGAGAGGCAATTTGTAGCCGAGACGGACAATTATACGTGACCCATGAGTGCAAGAATGACTGCGCCAGGCTGCTAATGGGTAATAAGGCTGCGCCGCCAGCCATGAGCCGCACAGCGGTGTGACGGCGGCTCCAGAGAGCGCCGAGAAGGGGTGCTGCAAGGCACTGGCCGCAGCCAAAGAGAAGGCTCGCGGGGAACTTTAAAAGTGAGCCAGGGAGAGGGGCTGGGGTAGAGAGAAGCCAGAGGATGAGGAGAAAACAGGAGAGGGATACAAAAAGAGTGTGTGGGGAGTTAATTCAATAAATTAGAGTACAGGTGCGTGGGTGTGGGAAGGAAGTGAGAAGGCAAAAGAGCATTAGAGATTTTAAGAGACTGCGAAAAGAAATTAAGAGTGGGAGAGACAATGGGGGACAGAGAGGCAGTGCTGTAGTGAGGAGAGAGAGATGAGTAAGTATGAGAGAAAGTGATAATGAGAACGAAGATAGGTGGGAGGAGAATTAGTTGGGGTGAAGGGTTAGCAGTTAGGATGAACTGGGAGAGGAAGGAGGAAAATTGGAGGGGAAAATGAAAAGAGGGAGGAAAAGAGGAAAACAATGAAATGTGGAGATAAGCGGAAAGGATGAAGAGAGGGAAATAAAATGGACAGGTATGAAAATGAGTGAGGGAACGAGAGTGACGACGAGAGAAGAATACGGCGGAAGCCAGAGAGAAAGATGGAGAGAAAGACTGAAAACCTGAAATAGAGGGAGGGGGAAGAATCACAGAGAAGAGCGAGACGGACTGAGGCTGGAGAAGTGATTTAGAGAGGCACCGAGAGAGGAGCACTGAAAAACAGGTCCAGGGCTCGAAAAGAGATATACGTGGTCGAGGTGGGAAATGCAGAAATCAGAGACAAACGAGCCAAAGACAGGGAGGTAGATAGCGAGACGATGAGAGAGAAAGCTGGCCAGTGAGAGAGGCGGTAAGAGAGAAAGAGCATTGCATCTAACTAGATAATGTGGCCCGATATTGCCATGAGGGGGTTCTAGTAATATCATGAACCACAAGGTGACGAGGCAGAGTGGTTTATAAATGTCACAGGTACCCTAAGATGGCAATGTAGGGCCATATTATGTACGCATGGTACCCATTGTGTATTTTAAATGGTATACATTAGGTTTGGGAAAGTTAGCTTGAAAAAGCAGTTTTCTAAAAAGTGAAGTTGGCACTGGGATTTGATTGGAATTATATATAATGTTTAAGCTTCTTTTAACTCTCCTTTAATAAATTGGTAATTGAAAAATGGTGAGGGTCATTGGATTTAGAAGATTCTGTGACTGCTGTGTTTACCACACAATTATGGACTTAAACTGACATTGAGAGAGAAAGCTGGACAGTGAGAGAGGCTGCAAGAAAAAGAAAAGCAGACAGAGAGAGAGAGGAACACATAAAGGCACAGAGAAATGGAGAATCAGAGACGGAAAAAAGACGAAGAGAAAAGCATAAAAGGAGACACAGCCTGGCGGCCGTGAAACTGAAAGTATGGCCGGCCGGCCGTGAATAATTAGGGGGTGAGAAATGCGCTGGGAGGGCTGCCTTTGATGTGGTAATGCGAGGCAGGCAGGCAGGCGGCTGGTGGCACTGTGCACGCGCTTTTTAGGGCGTGCGCTTGCGCAATGACCTAAAAAGCACATGCACCGCATGGAATCGCCAGTGGAATCGCCAGTGGTGGTTAAACTCTGGATAAGCCACAATAGAGCTTCGCCAGCTATGCGCAGAAGCGCATCAGCAGGCGAGCCCTAAAAACACAGTTTAAGTACATGAAAAAAAGTCAAATAAAAAATGACCGATGAATAAACAAAGGTCTGCAGAGAGAAAATGCGAGTATTGATGTTTGCTGCTGAAAAGCCGTACTAACTTCTGCAAATTGAAATAGAGGTATATATCACACTCTTACCAAATTTATTATGGTGCTAAAAATCACTTTGGTGAGAAGTAGCTTCAACCGTATCGTTTTAAGGAATCTGGGCTCTTTAGGGTAGTCAAAATAAATAACAAGCATTACCAATGCCAATAGGCCTGGCTTTAAAGTTATGTTGATTGGTAATGTAAAGCATTACAACTAAACATTATAGTAATGGGATTGTATTTGAATGTGCAAAAAACTGTAGAATACTATTGGTGGAGGTGGAAAGGTAAGGTGACAGTGCACTGTCAAGCCAGACCTAAAGAGCCATATACATTAAGGATTGCCTTTCTCCTATCTGTGCTGCTGCCCAACAAATTATTTAGCTATCTAAGACTAATGGCATTCCAATGTCAAGTGTATACCGCTGAAAGTTCAAGCTTAGGCAGCTGAATAAACAAAATGATCACAGCTGCATGGAGGCCAAACACTTTTTTTTATGGAAGCAAAACTTCCGCCCAATCAAAATATGTACTTTTGGCTCCCAACATATGGTTGGTGCAAAGCCCTTGTCTAGTGATGCTCTCATAATTGTCTGGGGATAGCTGTGCTGTCAAGCCAGATCATAATGAACACGTTATCAAAGTTCAATGTGGTGGTCCCTTCTATTTTCTTTGTAAAAAATCTCTTACAGAACTGATGCTTGCAAAGAATCACCAGAACATGCCTAGTGAAGAAGGTACAAGTAAGAATTTGTAACACTAATAGAAGTATAACTGCAACAAGAACCCGATTTGAAGCAAATAAGTAACAATGTTTCACTAGGGACTTATTTCAGTAGCACACGTGTAATATTTTTAGTAACAATTACTAATGCAATTAGTGCTACGGAAATCGGCACCCAACAAAGATATTTAGTTATGAGAAAGATAGATATTTTGTTTGGTACCTGAACTGAAAAATATTGGTAGGTGCTAGTGTGTATAAATTTACAAAGCAAAGCTTTTACTGTTGCAGGTTGATAGAGGGCCTTTTCTGCTCACTGCTTGCTGAGGTTTCGAATTTATGCATTATTTACTAGGTCATTATCAGGACAAAAGGAAAGGGGGTAGACTAGTGCCTATACCAACTACTGAAGAAAATGTGACATTTGATAGTGTGAGTTATCAGCCAGACGGCCAGTGAATCATGACTGTCAGTGCCCATCAGCACAGATCATCACTGTACGCCCAGTTGGTGCATGCAGACCTAAGTCTTTTTTTTGGTGTCTTAATACACACTAGCATCTACCAATATTTTCCTTGAATGATCACTATGGCACTGAGCACCATACACATTGACCTCGTGTAAGGAATGCAAGGTCCCCTTCTAACATGTGAACGTTAAGGTGGAGATTAGCATCACAACAGAAATCAGGAGATAATGCTTACCTGACTAGTGCAGTTTGTGTGCCTGGATGATTGTGTTTGAGTGATGGGAAGAGGCGACTGGGGTAAATATCAGATAATATTGTAGCGCCCATCTTTCTTTCAGACAAATATCTAATTTCTAAGATGACTAATGCAAGTGATACTGTCATCCCTATGTAGTCAGCTTTTTAATGTTTTCTTTGATGCTCTGATATAGGGCCCATTGTCAGTGCCCACAATAGGTGGAAAAATACAAAGATACAAATACTTGTAACAAAGAACAAGTTACTTACCATCGGTAACAATATATCTGTAAGAAACATTAGTTTGTGATAGATTCCTTACCTTAGATTTACCCCCAGGCGTCAGACTGGATCCGGATACTTTTCGTCAGCAGTAGCCCTGCGTGTCGGTAGGCGTCGTCGTGCGGCTCCGCGTACTTCGTTTGCATCGTAGTCGCCGAGATACAGTCGCTGGAGCTACTTAGATGCGCCCATGCGCGCTGACGTCAGTTCTATACGCTACTTTCCATGCCAGGAACGCAGAGCCATGCAAGATACTGACAACTGGTGCATTGAAACTAGGGCCCTGAATGGGATGACTTTAGCCCTAGAAATCAGTTCGCAGAACGGGAAGGATCGGTGGGGCGGTAAGGAATCTATCACTAACTACTGTTTCTTACAGATCTATCGTTACCGAAGGTAAGTAACTTTTTCACCTGAAAGAAACACCTTAGTGATAGATTCCTTACCTTAGAATAGATACCCCAGCAATAATAAGCCCGGTGGTGGGTCTGCGAACCAAGATCACACCAGAAAGTCACGGAGAACAGAATGGCCTAAGAAGCCATCTCTCCAGACTTGACTGTCAAGGCAATAATGCTTAGTAAAAGTGTGCAGCGAGGCCCACGTAGCTGCCTGACAGATGTCTTGCAGGGGGGCACCACGTCCCAATGCAGTAGTAGCTGCCGTCACCCTGGTAGAATGGGCGTGCAACCCCACCAGAGGTTCCTTTTTAGCCAGAGAATAACAGGCCTTGATACACAAGACGACCCAGCTGGAGATAGTTCTCTTGTGTACAGCCCGGCCTTTCTTGGCATCTATGTTGCCAACAAAGAGCTGGTCATCCAACTGGAACTGTTGTGTGGAATTCAGGTAGAATGAGAGGCCTCGCTGGAAGAGTGCGGAGGAGAAAAGAAAGTGGGCAAGGTATTAGTTTGGCCTATGTGGAAGGCAGTGACACCCTTTGGCAAGAAGGAAGGACGAGTGCGGAGCACAACCTTATCCATATAAACCGACAAAAAGGGAGGCTTACAGTAAAGAGCCTGGAGCTCACTCACGTGCCTAGCGGAGGTGATGGCAACCAGGAAAGCAGTCTTCAAAGTTAATAAACTAAGAGGACAGTTGTGAAGTGGCTCAAAAGGAGGGCACATCAAATAAGTAAAACTAGATTCAAGTCCCACTGAGGCATAACAAACAGAATAGGAGGGAAAAGGTGTGTAATGCCGTTAAGAAATCTATTTACAACAGGGGAAGTGAAAAGAGAGGGCTGATCAAGGAGCCTGAGAAAGGCTGAAATCGCAGATAGGTAGCCCTCAATAGTGCCCAGAGCAGAGCCCTGCTGGGACATAGAAAGTAGGAACAAAAGGACTTGTGAAAGAGGTGCAGAAAGGGGATCTACAGCCTTTGCTGTGCACCATGTCACAAATTTATTCCACCTGCAGGCGTATACGGATTTAGTGGGAGGACGCCTGGTTGCCAGAATGATATCACTGACTACAGGAAGCAAGTCAAATGGAATCAACTGTCGCCGCTCAATCGCCATGCATGTAGGTGGAGGCTGGACAGATTCGGGAGGAGGACCGTCCCCTGCTGCTGCGACAGAAGATCCTCCCAAAGAGGCAGTCAGATTGGGGATCCATGCTCATACTGAGTAACTCAGGATACCAAACTCTTCGAGCCCAGCCTGGGGCCACAAGAATAACTTGGGCCCGGTCGCGCCCGATGATCTTCAGCACTCTGGGTAGAAGTGGTATAGGCGGAAAGGCTTACAATAGACCGCAGTTCCACTCTTGATGAAAAGCGTCACCGAGTGAGTGCCGCCTTGGAAATTCCAACGCGCAGAAGAGATGACATTGCGCATTCTCTTCGGTGGCGAATAGATCTAACCAATGTTCTCCCCACTGTTGAAAGAGACCTTGCGCCACCTCAGAGTGTAGACGCCATTTGTGATCCATCATGCACCTGCAGCTGACTTTGTCCGCCCTGGCATTCAAGGAACCTGCCAAGCAATGAACCGTCAAGGAAATGCCTTGATGTTCCAGCCATGTCCAGAGATGCAGAGCCTCCTGATATAGGGTCCACGACCCCACCCCCCCTTGCTTGTTGCAATACCAAATCGCGGTGGTGTTGTCTGAACACCTGCACTACTCTCCCCTTGACAGAGGGAAGTAATGCCTTCAGTGCAAGTAGGATTGCCCGGAGCTCCAGAAAGTTTATATAGAGCCTAGACTCCGCCGGAGACTAGAGACATCTGATCTCCGCCTCTCCCATAAGGCCGGCCTATCCCAGGAGGGGGAGCATCCGTCATAAGCATGGGCGAATTTTGCGAATCTCGCGTTCGCGAATTTTGCGGATTTGCGAACTCGCAATCCGCGAAATCCGCGAATTCTCGCGAATTTGCGGATTTTTTTTTGTGTTCGCGCGGGTTTCTGCCAGTTCGCGCGGGTTTTGTACAATTTCGCAAAACGCGAACTTACCTGTCGGGTCGCAAGTTTCGCGAACTTGTTGTTTCTACGTGTCCAACCTGTTTGGGACACTCTTCTTCATCACTGCCACTCTCTGTCACCACTGCCACTCTCTGACTACTCATGCCACCCTCTGGCCCACCCATGCCACCCTCTGTTTCATCACAGCACCCTCTGGTTGTCCAGTCAGTGTACATTATTGTGGCAACGCAAGCACACCTTCCCTGCCTCAAGTGACCTGAATTAATTTGGGGCTGATTAATGTGTCACAGAATATTTTTTTAGCTGGCACCTGCTTCCTTAGTGCTTCCTGATTAGTGATCTTTTGCACTTGCTAAGTGCTTTCATTGTTGCAAAATTAGTTACAACACCTGCCCTGCCCCAACTGACAATAATGAATTAGGGGCTGATTAATGGATTTGAACCTCCAGCCTGGCTCCTGCTTGTCTCCCTTAGCTGTAATTCAGGACCTTTGTGGCATATGTGTAACTATTCTGAGGTTCAGAGCAGGGTCACATAATAGTTGCAACTGGCAACTGAACTCTGGAGGGGCCCCTCAGGAAGCACTACAGGAAATGGCTACTAATGATGAGCCTGAACTTTTGAACCTGGTAAGGAGTTTGTTTTGCTAAGATCGTATTTCTGCAATTTTGCGCTTATTCGCGGGGCGCGAAGTTGTACTGGGAAGCCGCGAACTCACGCGAACAGTGCGAGCAAGCCATGAAATCCGCTGCTCGCGGATTTGCGGATTTTGCGGGAGATTCGCGAATCTCGTGGATTGCGAATTTACCGAAAATCCGCAAAATCCGCGAGCGAAACGGATTTTCCGCCCATGCTTAATCCGTCACCACCGTGTGCTCCGGTTGAGGAAGGGAGAGGGATCTGCTGCTAACCCAATGTTGGTTCATGAGCCACCACTGCAACTGATGTGTAGTGCCCTCCGAGATCTGGACGTGCTCAGACAGGTCCCCTTGATGCTGTGCCCACTGGAACTTCAGGTCAGGTCCCACTGCAGAGCCAGCATATGCCATCTGGCATGATTGGTCAGCAGGATGCAGGCCATGAGGCCCAGCAGCCTCAAGGTCATCCTGACCGAAACCCAGGACAAGGGCCGAAAGATCGGAATCATAGCCCGAATGTCCCGGACTCGCTGTTCAGGAGGATTAACCCGAAACTGCGCAGTGTCCAGAACTGCTCTTATAAAGAGGAGCTTCTGAGAGGGAACCAGGTGCAACTTTGGCACGTTGATGGAGAACCCCAGCAAATGCAGGAGGTGGGAGACGACTGCCTGGGGTGAGCCCGCCTTCAATAGACAGTCAGAGATGGAGGAAGACTGAAACCCCTGATCTGCACTGATGAGCTGCGACAACCGCCATCACTTTCGTCTGGAGGTGGGAGACGACTGCCTGGGGTGAACCCGCCTTCAATAGCCAGTCAGAGATAGGGGAAGACTGAAACCCCTGATCTGCACAGATGAGCTGCGACAACCGCCATCACTTTCGTGAACACCCGAGGGGTGCTGGTAAGGCCGAAAGGGAACACAGTGAACTGAAAGTGCTCGTGGTCTACCATGAACGGCAGGTAACGCCAGTGGGCCGGCAGGACGGGGATATGAAAATAAGCGTCCTGCAAGTCCAACGCCATCATCCAGTCTTGTGGGTCTAGGGCAGACAAGACCTGAGCAAGTGTGAGCATCTTGAACTTTTCCTTCAAGAGGAAGCGATTGATGTTCTGAAGGTCTAAGATAGAATGTAGGCCCTTGTCCTACTTTGGAACCAGGAAGTAGTGGGAGTAACAACCACGACCTACTGCTGGCGTTTGTACTTCTCCAACAGGAAGGTGCAGTACTCTTAGCCAAGGGGGTCATCGAGCGCATTCCAAGTAATCCCCTGACATGCGGTGGTACTGAGGTGGCATCACTGGAGGGGTAGTCTTGAAGGAGAAGGAGTAGCCCCTTCGGACGATCTGTAAAACCCACCTGTCCGAAGTGATGGTGCGCCAGTTGGGGAGGTGATGGGGAATCCTGCTGCCCCCTGGCGTTTGGGGGACCTGAAACACCGGACTAGGAAGGTTTGGAGGCAGTGGCGGCAGGGGAGGTGGTGGACTGACTCTCCCGTTGGCCCTATGACCTACCTCAGCAGGTCCCACATCCGCAGCTGCGCTGAGACTGTTGCTGCGCAGGCCTGTGGCTCTGAAACTAACATGTTCGGGCGCCCCTTCCTTGGCCAAGAGAGGAGCAAAAAGGAGAAGCAGAAGAAGCGCGCGTGGCTGAAAGGCCTTAGTACTTGACTGTAGCCAGTGAGCCCTTAAAACGCTCCAACGCACTGTCTGCCTGGTCGCCAAAAAGGCCAGTGTCATCAAAGGGCATGCCATCAGAGTGTTCTGGACATCCCCGGAAAAGCCAGTTGTTCTCAGCCAGGCATGACGGCGGAGCGCCACTGTCATGGGAATCGTCCTGCTCAGAGAGTTGGCGGTGTCAAGGCCACAACAAATTGTGAACTTGGCTGCATCTCTCCACTCTGCAGTAGCTTGAGAGAGCACTGTCCAGGCCTCCTCCGGACACTGAGGCAGCACCTGCGCAACCGTGTCCCACACAGAATGGGAATAACCGCCCAAGAGGCATGCAGTGTTCACAGACCGCAGCCCTGAAATGGCGGAAGTAAAAATGTTCTTCCCAAACGGTTCCAGTTTCTTGGATTCCCTGTCCAGAGATGCAGAAGGGAATGTGCTTTGGGATACAGAGGCTTGGATGACCAAGCTCTCAGGGATTGGGTGTGGGGTGAGGAGACTGGGGTCACCCGGGGCCAGGCGATGGCGTCAGGCCACGTTCTTATCCACAGGAGCACCTGTGTTGGGCCTGGACCAGGTGCCCAAAAGAATGTCCGAAAGTGCATCATTATAGGGCAGCGGCGGGTCTGTAGAGGAAGACGCTGGCCGGAGCACTACTGTCAGGAGGTTAGTCCTGATGGCCACCATAGGTAGCTGGAGGTGGAGAGCCTTGGCTGCTCTACGTAACACCACAGAATATGTGCCACCTTCCTCCGTAGCCACGGTAGAAGGAGACAGTGTGCCCGGTTCTGGAGTTAAAATCCATGTCACCTGCATCCTCCAAATCGTCTTTCCTAGTCCGGGTCTAACTTGCACTGGGCTGTTAGAGGGTCCTCAGACCGCTCCCAGTGCTCCACTTCCTCCCCAACCTGCCGGGCAGGCGGAAAGAAGGGAGGCAGATGGCGAAAAGAATAGAAATTCCCAGTGAGTATTGACATTGATCGACACCGGTCAAGCGCAGTCTCCACGTCGAGGTGGAAGCCGGGGATGGCATCGGCCATGGAGCCGGCCGACGCCGGTGGCGGTGCCGTTGATGTCTATGTCGGTGGAGGTCGAACGAGGCCACCCGACATCAGCTGGGATCCATGCTTGGATCCATGGGGGTCTTGCGGCGTCGAGACGGAAGTCGTCGACGATGTCGGGGCCAGAGCTGGTGACGAAGAGGAGGGAGGACCCCCCAGTCAGACCCGCAGGGCCCAAAGGCGTGTCGGCTTGGCCTAATGGGCAAAAATGGCAGCCCATGGCTGACAGGAGGTCCTGTAGCTGGGCTGGACACGCCCACGGATCTAGGAAGGGCAGGTAGGCCATCAGCAACTGTGCAGGCTCTGCCAGAGCAGCAGGGGTGGCACCACCTGCACCCTCAGCCATGTCACACGACAGGCTAGGGGCAGGCGAAGAGCGACAACACTTATTCGGCTTCTTGTGCTTCGCCTTACCTGATTTAGAGAGTGAAGATTTTATCAATGGTGGTGGTGGCTCCGCGACCGGTCCCTCGACCTCCCACTGGACCAGGACCTTTTACAGCGAGGAGCCGACTCCCGGGCCTCCAGCAATTTTTGGAGCCATGGCCCAGCATTCGGGGCATGACTCAGAGTCGTGATTGCGCCCCAGGCAGTAGAGACACTCACAGTGCCGGTCCATCACCAACATCGTGCGGGGAAAATCCGTGCAAGACTTAAAACCAGACATCCCTATGCACCAGGAGCCAAAAACTCAAAAAAGAAAGACAAAAGACCCAAAAATAACTCAGTCAAAATGTACTGGGGGTACCGCTCTCTCTGGATCTGCGCTTGCTGGTGTGGAAAAAGAAAGTAATGACGTCAGCGCGCGAGGGCGTCATCTAAGTAGCTGGCACAAGGTCATCTCGGCGATCACGACACCAACAATGGCCCTGGAGCCGCACAACACTACCTTCCGACGCACAGGGGTACTGCTGACGAAAACTTTCCGGATCCAGTCTGACACGTGGGGGTATTTCTAAGGTAAGGAATCTATCACCAACATGGTATTTTCAGATATAATAATTTTGTGGTATACAGTGGGCAATGACGTGCACACATGTTTTTAAAGTCTATTTTCTACACATTACCCGTACTGCACAGGTGTGAATTTACATTTTACTTTAGCTAGAACTTGGTGCCACCTGCTCACACAAAAATCTATTTATGTGGCATTTGTGCTAATCTGATTATGTGCACAACTTCAAAACTTTAAAAAAATAAACAGTACCCACACAATTTTACAACTAACTCCGAAAAGGAATTTTAATGGAAACTCCTGCTGTAAGAAATCAAATGTTTCATATTTCACATGCGAAATCCAAGACAAGAAATAATATATAGTACTGAGAAAACAGAACCCTGACTGCACAATATACTGAAAGTGTCACTTAAAAGAAACTTACCTGAAAAATTCCATGAAAGTGAAGCCATAACCATGCTGTTCTGCTATTCCTGCACAAACAACATTTGCTGATGCTCCAATCAAGGTCCCATTACCTTTGGGGGGAAATGTAATAATATATTTTCTATATTTGATTGTTATGGGTTATTTCAAGCACTTTCTAATGATAAACACGTAATATGGACTGTTGTGATAACACAGTCAAGTGTGCAGGTAAACAATTACTGAGGCAACCTAAGTCAGCACCGTGTTCCCACAAAGCTCATTAAAATTAAGAGAATGACAAGTTTTGTATCACAAAATAGTAACAAAACGCCATCAACACACCTTATGTAGTTCCACACCAAAAAGGATCAGGCATTGACATTGCTTGAATTTTAAATTCAGTGAGGATAAAGGAAACAAATCTGAAGCTAAAGAAGTCACTAGTTTGCAAAAACTGTTCAGCTCAACATTTTTTTGCCAGAATGTATTTTCTTCTAATTTTGTCATGAGAAATTGGATTCAACCATTGATTATTACTGTTGGGCTTATTTAAAGTCTGGTCAGTCGAAACCCTAAGGGCCAACACACTTCTGCCATTCTGTCTGTGCCAGCCACAGGTAGAGTGCAGTGATATAGTTTAGTTAACTGGATCGACCTGCCCTCGAATCTATATAGTTCAGTACCCCAATAGGGTCTTAATAACCTCATGACAACAAATGGCACCAGTCAGCACAGCAAACTGATTGTACGTACCTCACAGCAGCACAATGAAAAACTGCTCAATCAACCATTTTGCATGCGCTCATCTCAGGTGACTAGAGGGGCAATTCAAAGTGTGACCTAGCCAGAGTACTGAAGCATCAGGTCAAGCAACAAATGTATTCAGATTCCCTTCTGTGGTGCCACCATAGCAGGAAGGCAGGATCTGCTTTTTCATCTGAAGGATGGGGCTTGTGCATGGTGATGCAACTCGTGAGCTCCAGCTCCAACAGCCTTCTTAGAAGCGGACCATCTTTACTGGATTACTTAAAATCGTTACAAGAATAATAAATATAAAATGCCGATGCATCAGCAGGAAGGATTACAAATTATACGGATTACATTTAAAACATTATCTTACCCAAGACTTTAAAACACACGACAGAACAGCCTTATCACTTGTGATTTGGTGAACATGTAGGGATGCGCTATGTTCATGCAAGTAATTAAATGTCAATTACTCTAGTGCACAATCATGCACGGACAAGGCCAAATGTAACTGAGCTATTCGATAAGATACCCTAAATCAGGCTCCTGCACATGGTGCCACGAGGAAATCACACCATGGCTTACCAAACCCATTTTCAGTGAGGGAAGCTTTTAATTTAACGAGCCTCATGCTGGTCATGAAAGGTTTCGTAGGCATGCTGACCATTACTTGACTCCAAACTCTAGGTTTGATGGAAATCTGTATTCCAGCTATATTTATTCCTATGGAACCTCAAACCTCCCAATGTGGTCTATAACCTCACAGCTCTACGTAGCAACAGTAGATGGCATGGCTACAAGGATACGTTTAATAGCAAGCATGAGGACACATGTAAGTTGTTAAACTTGTTACTGTGCTCGAATCGCATCGACTGAAGTGCCCCCCACCCCACTCCTCGGTGTCCTGGGACCTCAGTAGTGGTGGACCCAAAACTGGTAGCCAAGTACTCTTCTCCAGCACTTGACTGTCAGGGTAGCAAGACGGAGCAGTCCAAGGCTTACTCAAGGTGGTGTTAGATTTTCAGAATTCAGCGCATTCCATACTTCCAGCTGATACAATCAATGTCCAGTCAGTACTTTACATTTTAAAAAGTATAGTACTTTAGGACACACAAGAGAATTAGACTACACATAAAACTAGGATAAACAGAGAAAGTGAGATGTCTCTATAACCCTCTGGGCCAGAGTTCTGAACCCACACAGTATTATAGCTCCTAGACGCTAAGCACTATAAAAGCATAGTTAACATATAGACACACAATTAACACTGCATATTACAGACCATATTGCACAAGGTTGCTCTCATTCACTAGAGCCATGATACCAATCCTTGTATTTAAAATATATAGTTTCAACATTTGATGTGAAGTCAAATGTTCTTGATCAGCCTTTAACCCCTCCCACCCAAAGAAACAGAAATGCCCTCCCATCCCGAGTGAGGATACAGCTGTAGTGGCATCAGGGATCTGATCACAGGTGCCTGGTGTCTGAGCCCAGTCTGTTGGAGTCCCACTAGTCCAGTAGCCACTGGCTAGTTGTAGGGGTGTAGTGGCTGGCCAGAATGCCAGTACACCCCGATACCCCAAGGTGCCACAAAACGGGAGGGAGGGCCCTATACCATGGGGCAATCTCACCAGCTACAGATTGTAAATACAAGTACCGTGCAGGCTCCCCCAGCACAGGGGAGGAGCCTGGGCAAAGTGATCTCACCTCAAGGACTGGGATCAAGCTTCCCTTCTCCCTCTTCCTCCCTTGTGCAGCTGTCAGCAATTTCCTTGCATTCCAGAGAGGCTGCTCCATAAGTCTCTCACAAACAGCTGGTTCTCTGACCAATGCCCATGCTCCTGATCAATCTGGCAAATTCCTTTTCAGCATAATTCATAGGTCATAGAGAAAACTTCCTCAAGTTCCAGATTTGGTGTGCAAGCTTCTTATCTTGCCTTCAAACCACGGGCCCTGACTGCCTTCCTTGATAGAATCGTAGACCAGTCTTCAACATACACTGACTGCTAAGACCAGACTTTTATCACCTCTGATTGAAAGGATGACCAAATCAGAGAATCCGCTACTTTTAAACCCTGGGTGCCCTTTTAATCAGGAGGCACAGTTGTGGCGTGTTCACTGCATGTCCAAAGCATGCACAAGATAACTGACTATCTTTCCCCGCACAGGCTCTCCATGCCAGCCCAGGCTATTCTCAAGAGAGGTATTTTATTAACTACAGACCAAGAGTTGCTGACTATCACTCAACAGAAAAGGGGAGGGGGGAGCGTCCCTAACCGAATTAGTGCAGCTAAACACAGATAAGAGCAGATGTCGCCCCCAGCCCACCAGGCTTCTCCAAGGAATAGAGAGGGGCCTGGAGAACTGGAATGTCCAGCAGGACAGCTTACACTACACACAGCTGCCTTTGAATTTTAAGTAGGAGGTGTTAGTCCTGATGTGGACTGGTATGGAGTTCAAGATTTTGGGTGCATTTCCTGCGAAGGATCGAGATACGTTTTTTTGTTTGTGGGCTATAAGGAGTAGAGTGTTGGTACTCCTTAGGCTTCTTGTCTGACCGGCCTTCAGGAGTTTAGAGGCCAGGTAGGCGGATTTCCCTGTGTGCAGCGCTTTGTGCGTGAGGCAGGCAGTTCTCAAGTTTGCACGCTTTTCGATTGGGAGCCATTTTAGCTCTTGGAGTGCAGGCGAGATGTGTTCATATTACTTTACTCCGGTGACCATTCTGGCTGCTGCGTGCAGAGTTGATCTGAGGGGAGCTAGTTGGGATTTTGCAGCTCCTGTGAGGGTTGCAATCCCATAGTTCAGTGTGGACAGTACCAGGGATTGAGTAGCTTGTTTGAGGTTGCTCGGAGGGATGAATGTTTTATTTTGTTGAGTAGTTTAAGGTTGAGGAAGGCGCTCTTTGCAGTGTTCTTGATGTGTTTGCTAATGTCTAATTTAGGGTCCAGATTGATTTCCAGCGATTTTACAGAATCGGCTAGGGTGAGATTGTAGTTGAGAGCATCAATAGCATTTAGCCACTCTGTGATTTGGGGGTTCTTCTCTTTGTTGGAAATGAGGATTTCCGTCTTGTCTTGATTTAGTTCTAAGGGATTGCGTGATAGCCAGTGTTGGACTTCTCTTAGAGTGTTGTTCAGTCTCTGAATGTCTTCAAAGGAGGAGGTTTCCAGATAGATTTGAGTATCGTCTCCATAGAGGTGGAAGGGAATGTTGTTTTTTTTGTTTGGTGGTGAGGGTTCCATATAGATGTTGAAAAGTTGTGGGGAGAGACTGATTCCTGGGGGACACCCCTGCTAACGGGGAGTGGGTCCGGTGAGTAGTTTATGATTTTTATACTTTGACTGTGGTTCTGTAGAAAAGAGGTGAACCACTGTAAGACCACCTCCCAGTGTGTCAGAGCCCGTTTTTTTCAGTAGAGGTCTGACTTGGCCGATTTTGAGACAATCAGGCATGATTCCAGTACTCAAGGAGCTGTTTATAATCTTGGTCCAGTGCGGGGCTGGGGAAAGTTTGAGCTTTTTGGCCAGTTGGGCAGGTAAAGGATCCAAGACGTGTGCTGAGGGTTTAGTGGTGAAAATCATTTTGATGACCTCTGCTTCAGAGATGGGATTGAAAGATTTCCATAAGTTAGGAGGGTGCTTGGATGGGATATCTTCTGTCTCTGGGGGCGATTTACTGTCGGGGGACTACATTGCAAGTCCAAGGAGAGTTCTAATCTTGGTGATTTTGTCATTTAAGAAATTTACAAAGTTGTCACACAGGTCTTTGGAGGCCATAACTTGTGTCGAAGGGGGCTTGGAAGTTTGTTGCCTTATGAGATTGAAGTGTTCTTTAGGCCTGTTTTTTGCGTCGTTTAGGGCATTGCAAAAGAAGGATGTTATTTCATTCTTTGTGGGTTTTTTTTGTATCTCCCTAGTACTGATTTGAGTCTAGCTCGTAGGGTTGTGGATGGGTTGTTTCGCCCGAGTCTCTCCGCCTCTCCTAGTTCTCTTCTTTCGGAGTTTATATCTGTGTTGAACCATGATCTAGAAGGTATGATCCTGGCTCTTTTTAGTTTCAGGGGGCTATTTGGTCCATAATAAAAGTCATAGTAGTGTTGTAATGAGGTGAGTTCTGTTGTTGAGAGCTCACCAGTGTGGCTGGGGAGGAGGGAGTTTACCCTTTCCTCCAGGTCTGCAAGTGGAATCTGACTTAGATTTCTCGCCCAGCGGGGAGGGGGGTCCTGTGTGCGGGGCTGGGTTTGGATCGTTTGGTTCAGGTGATCAGACCAGTCAACAGGCAAGGTGTAGTCGATGGAGACTATCTGCTTGAGCGATAATGGCATGGAGGATTAAGCCTCTGTTGGGTGTTTTCTCTATGCAGTGTTGGGTGAGATTGTTGTTGCTTAGGAGATCATTTAAGGTTTTGATTAGCGTGTTTTCCTAATTCCAGTGTAGATTGAGGTCGCCTAGAATTATGTTGTTGGAGTCAAGGAGTGAGCATTGAGTTATCAGGTCGGAGAGGTGTTCTCCGAAAGAGGAGGTGCTTCCTGGCGGATGGTAGAGGAATGGCAGTGTAATGTTCTGTTGTCACTCATCTTAGTGGTGGCAGTAAGACATTTGAAAGAGTTATATTTGAGGGCGTCATCTTCCATCACAGAGATGTTGTTCTTATGTATGTTTGCTATACCCCCTCCTCTCTGTTTTTTTCTCTCTTTGTGGATGATTGAGAAGCCCGGGGGCACAAGCATGTCCATAATTGGGGGAGAGAAGTCATTTAGCCATGTTTCGGTGATGAACGTGAGCTCTATGTCGTGTGAAAGGATGGTCTCGGTCAGTTCTGTTGCTTGTTTGGAAGCCGACCTGCAGTTAATGAGCATGCAGTTGGTATTGGACCCCTCGTTTTTTAGTTTCTTCTTTAAGGGGGCCCTGGGGATATTAGTGCAGAGGGCTGGGGGTCTTGAGGGTGTGGGGGGTTGGTCTCTTCCCACTCCAATGATAACCTATATCTTGGAGCTAGAGGTGACAGTAGTGGATGTGTCATACGAGGAGGCAAGATCCATCGCTTTACTTGTGGACATGGTGGCTCTTGTTCTTTTGGGTCCCTGAGCCTGGTTTGGGAGGGGGGATGTGGTCCCGCTTAGCCATTGTGTCTTGTGAGGCCTTGCGTGATTAGTGTTGGTTAAAGAGGGTCTCGGATGTGGGAGTTGGTTGGGCTTCCGGGTTGTGGTGAAGTTTCGCAATATTTCAGTGAGGTCCAGTATTACCGTTTCTAGCTGGCATTCCAGCAGGACAAGTTTTTGGGAGAGCCTTTATGGAGAAAAGGAAAGGGGCTTCCCGGGAGGGCATTGCGGCTCCTGTTCTTTTGGGTCTCTGTGACAGGTTAAAATTTTGCTGCTTGTAGTTGAGCTAGGCCATTGAGGCTTGGGAGGCTTGCATGATTGGTACCGATAAATGTGGGAGTCAGGTATGGGTGAAGGCTGGGCTCTTGGAGTTGGGTTTTGGTGTTGGAATTGCCCATGTTATGCCTTTGGTTAGCCTTGTATATGGGGGGTGGAAGATCTCAGCATGGTTCACGCTGCCATCTCTTGTGTGTCAGTGGAGGGAGAGAGTTAGGAGCCAGTGACGTTGGATTAGGTTTGCTGGTTGTTTGTTGGGATTGGTGGTTTAAGGATGGAGGGGGAGGTGTGGTTCGGTAGGGGGTTGGAGAGCTTCATCTGTGCCGGGGCTCTGATTAAATTTGGAGGGTGGGAAAGAATTGAGCGTTATCAGGAGAGATAGATGGAGGGGAAAATGGTGTCCAGAGGGGGGAGGTTGACTTTCATAGCAAAGGTCTTGTGATTGCTTTGTGCGATCTCATGGAGGGGCGGTCTATTTGGTGATAAGGAGTTTGACGGGCTGAAGCTGTGTAAATGCGATGGGGAGTTGCGGAGATAGGGGAAGAGGGGGTCAAAAGCTTCTAGGTTGTCATTATTGGCTTGGATCATGACTGTGCCGTTGGTATAGATGGTTAAGGAGTTGTTGCTATTGTGTTTAGGGTAGTTTGGGAGTGTGATCGTTAGTTTGCAGCTGTAGGGGGTGTTAGTTGTTTTAGATCTGTGCAGATGTGTTGAGGATGCTGTTCCAATTAACAGATCTTATGGTATGGAAAAAGAGATCAATTTTTACCTGGCCTTTGGAAGAGCAGTGGTATATGTCCGCGAATAGTGTTTCTGGGTGCAGTCTAATCAGTCTGTGTTTGAGGTTTCTTTTTGCTTTTGGTGTGAGGTAGGGGGAAAAATGATTGAGAAGAAGTTTGGCCATGTGGTTTCAGTCCGTTGAGTATGGAGGGGTGGAGGGGGGATGAGGTGGGAGGTGACATTTTGTCTTGGTTGGGAAGGTGTTAGGTTACCCAGAGCTGTGTTCAGTCTATTGGTCTGAGGGGATGTGATTATAAGGAGTTAGGGATTAGTAACCTTCTCCGTGTCTAAGTAAGATTTAGGGATAGGTTTATTGCTCTTTCCGACCGTATGTGTTTGGCCTTTGAGCCTTCAGCAATAGTTAGATGCAATTGGAGGTGTGGGAGCTACATTTCTGCTTACCTCTACCATTCTCAAGTGGGATCAGGTAGCTGGGGTGGGTGGTGAGGGGATTGCCTCTTCGAACCTGAGGCAAGGTCAAGTAGGTGGGAGCAATTGCTTGGGGGAGTAGCGGGAGAAGGTTTGGGGTGTCATCGCTTCTTTCCTCTCATTAGTGATTTAGGTGTAGTTGAATGTGGTGTTGACTTGTGGCTAGCTGTTCTTAGTGGCCGTAGATCTTCAGTTTGGGGCAGACAATGATTTATTTTTGTCCGAAACAAGGATGATTATGTGCGGACAGCCACCTTCTTGAGGACAGGCGCCTGGTTTGGAGGGGTGGGGAGAGGTGTTTCTAGATCACTGTGGCAGGTGCGTCTAATTGTTCTATTACTTTAGGGCTCTGGTTGATAATCCTTGGATTGGTTTTGAGGCTGTACTGAGGGAAGGATCCTGGTAAATCGGAGATTATTTGCGGATATCCGGCATCTTGGGGGTATGCATTCGGTTTCAGTTGTGAGTAAGCTTGGGCTGTGCCTCTCTCTTATGCGTTGATTCTTGTGAGGACGAGCAGTAGAGGGTCCGGTGAATTGGCCGATTAAATGGAGATTACAGGCGGACGGCCGCCATCTTGGGGCCAGGCACCGTATTGCAGTGGAGTGATGGCGTGCACTGTGCCTCCAGTTTCTGAGGCCAGCACATCTGAAATTGTTTTTCCATACATTTTAGGGAGAGGGTGGCTGTGGTAGAGGCTCCAGGCAGTTTGCCGAAGCTTCGGTGCTTGGGGCGGGTGGGCGGCTGCCAACTTGGGGACAGGCCCCCCTGTTGTGGTTGGGTGTGCTGTGTCTCCCGTTTCTGATGGCAGCACGCTGGGCTCGATTAATGACAGTTTCGGAGGGGAGGAGTAGTCTAGTAGAGTTGGAAAAGAGTCTCAGGGGTTGATTTGTATGTGGGAGTGTGATTAGGGGTTAGACCCCGCCATTTTAGGGCCAGGCAGGAGGTGGCGTGTCTTGCGTCTCCCGTTACAGGGATTACGCGTCCGTTGAGATTCTTCATGCAATCCTAGGTTCCTATGCGTTCCAGGGAGGGGATCGGTGTGGTAGCGGGTCCGGTGAGTTTTCTGATGGATTGTGATTAGGGGCGGGCGGCCGGCATCCTAGGGACAGGCCCCAGTTGTGGTCGTGTGGTGGGGTATGCTGTGCCTCCCATTCCTGAGGTCAGCGCGACTGGGTTAGATTGTTGTCCAATTCGGGGGAGAGGAAGAGTCTCGTAGAGGTGGTGGAGGGAGTTTAGTGGGTTCTGTAGGTGGGAGTCTGGTTATCTGTTAGATACAGTCATTTTAGGGTCAGGTAGGAGGTAGTGTGCCTCATGTCTTCCGTTACTGGGATTACGTGACCGATTGAGATTCTTTGCACCCTCCCGGGTTATGGTGAGTGGACCCTTTCGTACTCTTTTCTCAGGTACTCACCAGAGTTGGTTTCTGTGGGGGTTGGGTGGGGGCTCTTCGCCCAGTTTCTACTTCAGTGTCTTCCACTTTTGCTGTTCCCGTTGGAGACTTTAATTGTTCGGAGTCCTGTGGTTTTGGCTGCAATTCAGACTCCTTGCCGGTCCAAGTGTGACTGTCCGGGATCTTCTGCTGTGGAGTGTGTAACCCACCCCTACTTGAATACAGGGATACCAGACTATAGATTTTATTGCTGCCACCCCTGTCAGTCTACCACATCCTGGGTAAAGAGGGCAGTAGCCACTCTGTGAAATAGGGGTGCACTAAGCCTTCCCCCCTGGACCTCAGGGCCAAGCTCTAGGGTCTCAATCCATGTAAACAGGAAGACCCTCAGTGGCCATGCACAATTGTCATGCTCTCTGAGGTAGCGATCTAGAAAACAGAGTGACTTTAAAGCGACTTGCCTGGAGGTCAGCTTAAAGGCAGGAAAACGCGTTTTCTAGAGACATACAGAAGACTTCCCATTCCAACATAAGTTTTTTCTTTTATTTTTTTTAAATACATTTCGGTTATACTTCAAAGAGTGTAATGCGGCAATGCTTTGCACTACAATATTAAAACAAAAAATACATACACATATACAAACATAAAATAATGTGCCAGCCATGCCCGTCCTAAGAGGAAGGCAATCCCCTAAGCAAAAAAGTACACTGTGATCAAGAAGAACAAATGCATCAAAAAAATAAAAGGTCAGGAGAATCAGGCATGCTTTCTTTCTAGTCAGCATCATAAATAATTCTGGAATGTCACGTAGAATCATTCCGCTCACCTCCAAGACATGCTCCCATTGCCAAGGCGAAGATCAGTGGTTTCACTGGCAGGTTTACGTCAGCATCAAGGCTCAGATTGATGAGCACTGGGATCTGTTGGGAGTCAAAGACGCAAGCATCACTGATGGATCAAAGCCAGGCATTGTTGTCATGAATACTGAAGATTTTACTGGGTTTCTTACTCTTTACCTAGAAAATAATGCCTTGATGTTGAATATCTATAACACTGATTTGCAATTTCAAATGAAAAAGCAGCTGCAGTGGCTTAGCATAATCCTTCACCCCACCTGGTGGTGCGGGGGGATCCCTGAGCTCCTGGGGCCCCCTGTTGCATTGGCCGACCCCTGGCCTGAGAGCTTCAGACTAGTTCTGGAGTGTCGGGTGCCTGCATGTACCTGGGGGCCATCTCAAGTTTTGTTACATTACTGAGCAACTGCCTTTGTGTGACTTTCCTAAACCAGGTTTGACTGAATTTTTCGTTTGTATGCCGAGACTTCTTTGACATTTGTTTTGGTTTGTTTACCATAGCGCTACACATTTCTTGGTACTATCTTGTTGTGATTCACTTATGAAAAACAAATTATTGACTTTAACGGTATAGTAAGAGGCTGGGTTATAGATTAGATAACCAAGTGCAGCCTATTACTATTGGTTAGCCTTCTAAACAATCTTATTTGCATACTTCTTATTCTATGGCCTTTCCTCTTGTGTTTGTCCATCCGTTGGACCATAGTTTCTTTACCATGCTTTTGATAAATGACATGTATTGACTGCTCACATTCAGCAACTTTTTTCTTTGGCACACAATGCGAGTACATGTTTTCTTGTTGTCTCCTATGTGATCTGCTCCCCCTTCACATATCTGCCGCTATGCTCTCTGAGTTGCTCCATCCTCATCCCCAGCTCATCCGTTGCTTTTCCCTAACCCTCCCTGCTTGTCTTTTTTTATTTAGAACTCTGCCTCAAGTTCCTCCTTTACTCTCTAAAGTGGCGGCGTCACCGCTATGGGGGTGGAGTGTCACCTCACTGCTTCACAGCAGTGCCAACTTTAGAAACATAAAATGATAATAACTTTAATTATTTTGATTTTATGGTTCATGTCGGTCTGCACTGCGGGTGGGTGGTGCTGCTCTGTGAGTTGGGGGGAGTGGTTTACCCACTCTTATGTGTGCGAGGACTGTTTGGTCGGCCCTCTCAGGCGCCCAAAACAGTCATGCGTATACTTACTTCCCTGTTCTCCATGAAGGCTGCAATACAGACAGCCTGCATGGAGAACATGCCCTCTCCTCCAGCCCCTAGCTGAGCGCTGGGTCACGGTGCTCAGACTAATCACAATGCTGCATTGCAGCATTGTGATTGGCTTTGGGGAGGGTTCCTGGCTGCCTGCTTCCTGTTCCTGTCGGAGGCAGGAGAGCAGGAGCAGGGAAGACGCGGGACCCGGCCTCAAGGTAAGTTAAACATTTTATTTATTCTCCCCTCCTCCCCCTCGCTCTACACACCTCCAAACACCGCCTCGCAACCCCAGCGCCCGCCCCCCACCCGCAAGCCATGCCAGCTGCCCCTGACTCTTGTGCCTTTTTAACCCCTCTAGGAATCACTTCACCACCACCCATTCCTTTGTTGCTTTCCCACACCTCCCATGGAAGTGTTTAGAAAATGTTTTTTGCAATGGTTTGAGGTGCCCAGCAGCTTCAATTAGCCAGCCACACTTTTTTAGAAAATGCTCATTTGCACACGTTTAAACAACATTTTTTAATTACCTCTCCAAGTTGAGTGTCTGCCATTGGGTAATGGTAAAAATGTTTACGAATAAGCAGTGTCATCATGCCAAATGTGTGGTGAAGTGCATATCCATATTCATGCTGGCCCACCACATCGTCATGATCATAGGAACAAGAGAAGTAGCATGCCCTCATAACTGTGCTGCTTTTCTGAACAGCATCACCAAAAACACTGACAAAGCCAATAAGTCTGCATTGGCACCAAAAAAGGTATACTCTGTTGGCTTTGCCAAAGCTGGTTTAATAACTTGTATCCAAGAGTGTGATACTACATGGTTGTTTGTGTGGTCCTCACAAAAAAATAATTGCTTTTATTTTTGCAGTGCCCATGACACGAATAAACTTTTAGCTGTGTCCTTGTTGGATTTCAAACTGATTTGTAACCCATGCATAGGCTTTCCTGTTTTCAGTTTCTATTTTTGGGAAATTCTGGTGGGGTTTTTTCAGTGTTTTCCAGTGATTTCAATACCTTAAAAAAACAGTGGATATCAGTGGTTACACATTTTCGCGCCATTAAAAACAACAGAAACAGTTTTTTTCTCGTGTTATGAAACTTTTTGCTTTGATTTTTGCTTGCTTTCTGCACTGAGAGTGCATGGTATATAGAGAGTGTAAGAACAGTGTATATGAGGTCCAAATACAATTTTACAAATCAAACTTATCGTAGTACACCAAACAATACTTCTTCAGTGAGTCTTTGGTCATGCACTCTTTCCTTCTCAGGTAAACTTTTATTTGTGAAAAGGCCCTCTCAATATTGGCACTGGAGCCAAGCAACACCAAAATAGCCAGTACACAATTTGCTAACTCTGGCCACTGACATAGCTTTCCATGACAATACTGGTGCAACTGAAGACTGTGATTCTCTGCGACAGGTTCTGCAATATATGCATTGAACTGAGCGCATATGCCCTCAGAGTTATTGAAGCAGTCAAAAATGGGGCAGCACTTTTGAAACTCCGGAGAAAATTTCCCTTTACGGAAAGGATCTATAACTTGTGCAGAGTACCACAGTGAGGCTTCATGGACTTCAAATGCCATAGTTGGTGAAGGGCTATTTCTCATGCAATGTAAAATAAAAGTTCCTGAATTGCTCCTCAACATCTCTATGCTTACCAAGTGGCAAGCACTCTAACATGGAACATTTTGCAGTGCCAACGTCGCTAAAAGTATCACCCAGCTTAATATTTATTTATTTGAAGTTTTTATAGAGCGCAAACTTGATCTGTTAGGGTATCAAAGCGATTAACAGGTATCAGCAATAAGATACAACCTATTTTAGGGGGGCGGGGTACACAAGGGATAAAGGAAAAACATTTAAATTTACATTCTTATTTTACGAGAAACTGTAGGCCCCTGGTTACATGGAGGGATGCAGGAGGATGTTTCACATCTACATGAATTATGCTAAACACTTGGCAGACAAGGGTTTTTTCAGACTCTAGGTTTTTTTTCCACTACAGCAGTCATGCTTTCCTGTAAAAATCTAATAATGCAGTAGAGTTTGCCTTTTTTCAAATCACCATCAATATGTGACCAAAGATCCTCACATTTCCTGCCGTTTGCATCATCACTCAGCAAAAGTTCTGTAAACGGTTGCCACATGGATGATATTGCATTCATGGCCTCTAGGACTGAGAAGCACCAGCTAAGTGACACAGTTGGGATGACTCTTTCTTTGATGCCACACAAAGCACAAAATGAGATATTTGTGTTTTAGGTCCCATGCATAACAAAACAGTGCACCAGAATGGACTAAAAAGTCAATGGCATTCTTCATTAACTCTGAAAATTGTAAAGATGCTTTCAGATTGCCATCTAACAAGTGGCAAGGATGTCTTACAGGGAAGCACTTCAGCTCAGGTATCGATTTTGACAGGTCATCATACAACTTTTTCATATACGTAGCCGAATCACTGCAAAGACAAACAATATTACTCCAATCTTTGTTGAACTTGGTTTTAACTTTTTGCAGCAGCATTCCAAGTGACACTGTATTCCATGTTTTCCAAAAGTCTGGTGTCAAGTTTTCACCAGTATTCCAGATGTTTTGTGACTGCACTCCTTTCAGAAATACCTGTCACTATACCTTGCATTGAATGTTTAAAGCCTGGGGTGTTTGGCAATTCACCCACTATCAATACTGACTGACTAGAAAAGAGGTCTTGCGCGTCTCCTGAAACCAGGAAGTGCGCTGAGACGCCGGCCTGAACCCTCCGTAAAACTACAATCATGATCCCTTCGGATAATGACAACGGATCGCTCCGCTTTTGAGCCTTGAATGCTCACACCCCTTCTCCTGAAACCAGGAAGTGCGCAGAGACGCCGGCCTGAACCCGACGTAAAACTACAATCATGATCCCTTCGGATAATGACAACGGATCGCTCCGCTTTTGAGCCTTGAATGCCCCTCTTCACGTCCTGACGAAGACCCGTGCAGTAAGGATCTACTATCCTATGAAATTGTTCTGATTTATGCTCATTCTTTATTTGGCCTCTCTTGTGGGGACCAATCAGCATTTATTAATTGTATTCGTGAATCTGTATGTATATGAGTAATTTATGACTAGTGATGTACAACTATCTTAAATTCTTCCCTGCACCCCTTTCCCTTTCCTATGTGGGCGTATTTAAATTTTTATACACAATTGCTTGATACATATCTACTAATCATTGAATGGTAATAAGTGTGCAGTGAAAATAAAAACACTGTGCATGTTCATTGTTTGGATCAAATTTCTATCAAATTTTGGAGAAAAATAATTTGTAAATAATTCTGTGTCCGGTCTGGGACCCCTATGTACATATCGATTACTTACCCAGGTCCCACTGACTAAATGGGTCTAACCCAATTACCTATAACGTGACTAGAAAAGAGGGCTGATGTATCAAGGGTTTTTACCCATTCTCTGTGGGTAAATGTAATGGTACATATTAGGAAAGATTCTTCGGAAACCTACATTTTTCCGATCAGTGAAAGACTCAAGCAAAGCCAAAAAGTCAAATATGATTTAAATATTCCTGATTCTCTACAGTTTATAAAATAAACAACACCTAAAACATGCTTCTAACCCCTGTATCTTTTGACCAAAGACCACAAAACTGAAAAAATGATAAAACAATATTTTAGTGACATCCCGAAACAGCAAAACTCAAGCAGAATAATGTTAGCCCAGTCTTTCTTACTGCTACCTTATATAACAAAGTTACATTGTATTGGCCCATTCAGGAAGAAATAAAAATGACTCTTTCACTCTCCTTTTCCTTTCTTTGAATGGCATTTATTTTGTGGTTGTGCAGGGTTTTTTCAGTGTTTATATGTTTATACTGGTGAGGGCTATTTCCCTTCTGGTGGGGTTTTATCAGTTATTACAGGTCCAAACCTAAAACTAGTAATCTATTAATGCATGGGCCATGTATTAATAGATTACTTGTGTGATTATTCGACACATTTTCATTGTAAATGTTATTTTAACGTAATGCCTTAAAACATTTTTCCAGCAAACAAATCTACACATCCGTATGCACAAGATGTGTTAATTAAGTCAAAGTTAAATAAATCTTCTTTATTTTTTGCAGCACTAAAGATGAAAACCTAAGCGGCCTATATCCAAAGGCATTCAGAAGTATGTAAGTGTAAGAGTATTCCTTTAGCACTACTACATCTACATTTAAGATGCCTTTTTGAACTGGCCATTTATTTAAAACGGGAATATTCTCATACATTTAACACATTGAGAAAGGACTATGCCTTCTTTAATGTTTTTCTAATTGGGAGTTGAACACTCTAGGGACCAATACCCAAAAGGAGTAAGGAGTACACAAAGTAATAGGCCTGCATGGACACAAACACCTTTATGAATGGGCCCCATTATAAAGCATAAAAGTAGAAATAGAATAGTAGTCAAATCAAAAAATCTTTATTCGCTTTTCATTATTCGAAAAAAAACATAAAAGTACAGATTTAACATGGTTTCAGTTAAAATCATTTAAAAAAAATAAGAATACATTGTATGGTTAAAAAAATGCAACAAGCATTAATTAAGATTAAGATGAGGATTTAGACAGAATTTTAAAAAGCAGGCAATGGATTTAGCATATGGTTCATTTTCTAACATCAGAAGTGCTAGAAATGCTGGTCGAAAGGTTCGAATTCCCAATTGTCTCGATAACTGAACAATCCATCGTCTGCGTGGAACCTCGTAAAATTTACAGAACAGGGAGACGTGGATTGAAGATTGAGGCGAGTTGTTATCACATGGACATGGTGGCAAATTCTTAGTCCATTCGTTCTGCTTGGGAAACGAGACCCAGCCTATGAAATATGGTTAGTCTCAGTCGAGTAAGCAAACATTTCTCAAATTGGGTTAAGTTGTACTTCAGATATAGCTGAATCGAGAAGGTGGTTTGGATGATCAGTAGATGTTGGACTGAACGCTTTCCTATTTCTTCAACCAATCGAAGGGTGCCCAGATGCTGAAGAGAGATCCTTTTTAGCTCTTTTCTAGGTATTTCAGAGATAGTAGCTGGGTGAGTAAAATATCTCTGCAGGCCTAAATCATTAAAAAAGGACTTTACGTAAGCTAACCATCTAATCTTTTGGCTGTTATCAAGTAGCATACATTCCTCTATGAGGGAACGGGTTAACTCACACTGTTCCATGGTCCAGATGCGCCGCCATAGCATTATGGGCTGGATTTTTATAATATCTGCTATGTGGTCCAGTCCTAATTCTAGGTGACAGCCATATGTCGTTGTGCTTTGGAGAACTGACAGAAGGTATCTAATAAAGGAGGTCTCTACCTTCTGTAATGCTTCAGTATTTATGTATCCCCATAGCCCTGAACCATAACTGTCAACACTGATGCATTTTGACTGATATATCTTCAACATCTCTTTGGGCGATCTCTTACCTAGCTTTTGAGCAAAAGCCACCAGCGCTTTCGTAGTCCTTAAAAAAGATAACTTCCTGACCTGAATTGCCTTTACCCAGTTTATCAAACTTATCTATTAGGATCCCTAAATAAGGGTAAGAGGTTGTGGTCTCTAAGCTTGAGTTGTTAACAAATATAGCTTTGCATTTTGTTTTATTTGTTCCCGGACCAATATGCATTGTGAATGTCTTTTTTATGTTAATTTTAAGATTCAGGGAATGCATGAATTTACAGTATGTGTTTAGCGAGCGTTGTAGCTGTACTGGAGTTCTGGCCAGAATAACAGCATTGTCGGCATATAAAAGTGCTGGTATAGGACGACGCCGTATTGATGTTAAGTCTTGGCTCTCTTTGACCATCTCATGCTCTAACCCATTAGTATACAGTGTGAATAGTAAGGGGGCCAGAACACACCCCTGTCTGACCTCCTTCTCTATACTAAATGGCTTGGTCAGCTCTCCCTCTACCCCATATCTTCCCCTTTCAGAAGCATCTGAGTAAAGTTCTCCTAGGAAATCCACCAACTGGGGATCTACCCCATGTCTAAAATTATTGCCCACAGCTTTGAATGACTTACACAGTCGAAAGCTGCAGTTAGGTCTACATTGACCATGTGCAGGGCTCCTCCCTTCGCTGAGACATACTTCCCTATTAGTAGGGCTAAGTTCAAAGCCTGGTCGACCGTGCCCAGGCCTTCTCCGAACCCATATTGTAAATCCGATAGTATCTTATTGTCAGAGGCCCAGATCTGGAGACGGTCTAAAAAGGATTCGTCCAACGGTTTTACAGAGGGAATCCAAAAGTGATATGCGCCGATAGCAGGCATGGCTTTGACGGTCGCCCTTTTTAAAAATTGGAACCAGAATGGACGTGGATCATGACTCAACAAGTCCTATGCCGATTGCTGCCTCCAATACTCTTGTTAAAATGGGAGACCACAGGTCTAAATTATATTTAAAAAGGTCTGCCGGGACCCCATCCGGACCTGGCGCTTTGCCGATTTTGATTTTTTAAGGGCACTGATGGCTTCTTTATGTGCAATTTTTAACTGCAATGTGTAGTTGACTTGCTTCGAGCACTCTGCTGTGCCTAATAGGCTGTAATCATCCTTTCTAAAGATGTTTGAAAAGGTTTTGACCCACTCGGCGGCGCCTATCGCCACTTCCAACTTCGGGGAATGATGTCCATCGCAAAGAAAGGAAGATTTAACTATCCTCCAAAAGGTGATATTATCTTTCAAGAAGCAACTCTCATGTAGTTGCTTTTATAAGTTGTCCTCAATCTGTGCTTTGCAATTTTTTAGGGTAACTTGTATCTTTTCCTTAGTTCCACTATTTCGATTCTGCACCTTGTTTCCCCTGTTAGAGCTACCATTAATTTTGTATAGGCTTTTGTACAATCGGTGTTAAACCAACTCTCCCTTGCTGGCCCTTTTGGTTTCTTTTTACATAGCAGTTCATCTCTTATGATTTTAGAGATGGTCTCATAGTTGGACAATACCAACTCAGGGGTAGTAGACGGGTCTAAACAGGCAAGGACCATGGGGAAAGCTTTACTTAATACATTGGTCGTTAATACATTTTTGTCAATCTTACCCCATTTCAGTGAGAAACGATTTAGTTTATCTAAGTGGAGAGATTGCTGGTCCAGAACACTCCAATAAGCTTTCTCTGCCATAGCAGAGAAACAGCTCATTGAGAACAAATTTGGGAAGTGGTCGCTAACTGCGTTCATTATTGTTTCAAACTTCCCTATTCTTGGAATGATGGTTTTTGAGGTGAGTATAAAGTCAATTATGCTATTGGCACCCCTTCCATTAAAAGTTCTAGAAAAAGGTACCGGTGGGTTGACTATTTCGTTTGCAAAACCCAAATTTGTAGCTACAATTATTTTGTTCATGTGGTCTCCGCCAATCGTGTGTGAAAAGTGTGTCGGATTGTTCCCATCCTCATCCTCAATACCACATTTTTTGGTGCCTCTATCTTTGCACAATCTCATATTAGAGTCACAGCCCCATATTAATGTTACTGATTCTTTAATGTGTTTCTGTGGTAGGTCCTGAATTAAAAAGGAAATCTCATTTAAAACGTCAATTAATTCAGACGTGTTCAAGTTATTATAAAAATGTATAATAACAGATGTTGGGAGTTTTGTGGACTATCATTAAAGCCTGATAATTGGTACCTAGCTTTAGAACATCAATTTTGTCAACGTGGAGGGTATTAGATATAAATGTTATCAATTCCCCCTTGGCTCTTCCAAATACTGATGGGATGGCTTTTGAAAAGTATGTTCTGTAACCCAGCAAATGGGCTGGGGTACATAACCATGTTTCCTGTAGAGCAATAATGTTATGTGATGTTGCTTCTGTACTCCAGTTAGTATTCGTAAGTTTATTCTGAAGTCCAGCTACGTTCCAGAAGATGATGTCTAATGTTGAATTCCTTTTATCAGCTTCAAATAGTCATTTGGAATTCGTTGTGGAGGGTAGTATCTTAGGTGTACTGATTATATTTATCTGTTCAGTCTCTCCCTCCCCTGGTGTGCCTACACTGTCTCCAAAAGTCCTGGGACTTCTTGAGTCTGGCATACTTAGTAATGGGTCCTTGGAAGTATTTAGAGAGTCCATTGTGTTTAATACACATGGAGGCATGGGGTGTACATTGGTGAGTCAGTCTACCCCATCCAGACTGGTAAGGGCAGAAAATCTATTTGAGGTCTGGATGTTGAAGATTGAGCCCCCCAGGGTGTTGTGATGTGGGTTGAGTGACCTAGGATAAAAGTAACTCAGGTCATGTATCCTGATCTCCTCCCCTCCACTCTCATGGTACCAATCGTTAAGATACGAGATGACCCTGTGGTCCCTGAAATTGATAATTATCACATAGCCCTGCGTGTCTTTGGGCCTCTGGCCTACCCATCCAAGCCTTCTCCCCTTTAAAATTTCCCCATTAATGTTAGGAGGTAAGGGTCTGTTGTTCCCTAACCAATATATTACTTTGTTTTTAAGGAGTAAGGAGTACACGAAGTAATAGGCCTGCACGGACACAAACACCTTTATGAATGGGCCCCATTATAAAGCATAAAAGTAGAAGTAGAATAGTAGTCAATGAAGGAAAAGTATTTCCCGAAATGTTGTTTCTACTGAATATTTTTTAAATAACGTTTAGTGTGTGAAAACTTTAATGCTCATGAGATGTACATGGCAAATGTCATGGTAGGGTACAATATTCTCAGTACTTTCAAAATGTTTTTACAGGGGGCGCAGCCAGCCAAGATGGCTGTGTTCGACGACGGCTCTGCTACCAAAACAAGAAAAATAGAAGAAAACAAGAGATATATGCTAAGTAAACAGAAGATCCTTACCCTGTAATAGAGAGAAAACAGCCAGAATGCATTGGAGAGGTAGAACAGAGAAACTGTGACCGGATGGTGGCCGATTAAGGACAGGCTGGCGACAGGTTCTGTGGAAGAGACCGTCCAAGACCAAGGCAGAGAAAGCCCTGAGCAGCGGAGTGGGGAATAGCCTGCTCCGGTGGGGATATCATGTGGCGCTGCTCCTCCCCCTAAAAGACAAACAGAGCATCGAGGGGTGCGCAGGGTGAAGCCAGAAGTGCCAGCACATGAGTGCAGTGGGGAGGTCCGCTACAGGATTCTGAGCAACGTGAGGGGCATCAACAGCAGTGAAACCTGAAGAGCGTGTGATCTTGTAGTGGGGAACACCGGTGGAGCAAATAACCGGCCCACCACTGACTAACCCCCCATGCCTGACCTTAAAATAGTGACAGCTCGAGATGCACAGTAAGAAGAGAGGCCTGTACTCAAGTAAAACTTACTGGCACTATGGAAAGGCAGCACAGGCAATAAGGAGCACAAGATTACCCTTAAACTGTACACACACTTACAGCTTGACATTTGGATACTGGAGAGAACAGCATAGACAAAATAATGAACTGAGGCACAAAGGAGCACAAGCACACTGCATGTAAAGACGCTGGAGGCGCAGAATCATAAGGAGTATTAAGAGTGGGCCTGACCTCAACACCAAGACGAGGATGGAAGGAGGAACAATGCGAAAGACAGACACCCAGGATCAGGCCCAAGGTTACAATGCGAGGCCCTAAAACAACCACATGTACCACAGGTGAACAAGGGCAGGCCTCCTGGGGATACTGAAATGGCAGGGGGCCACACAGTTGCAGATACCAAACCCCTGGCGAACTCTTACTGCAGCCAAAGTAACGCAGGCGAAATAGAGAGCGTCCTAATGCCGCCCAATAAACAGCAGAACAGAGTCTCCACGTACTTCACCCCCACGGGTACCAAAGATCCGCAGTCATCCACAGGAGAGTGGACATACATGGTGCTAACGAAGGATGAACTCCTGACGTCACTCCAGAAATTCAAGCAGGAACTGCAGGAGGAGCTCAAGGCGGACATGGCAAAGATTGGAAACATGGGTAAAACAAGAGGGAGAGAGAGGACTAGGTAGCTAGTCCGAGTCCCCTAGGGTTTATATGTGATTAAACAAAAAGGACTAGCTTAAGTTGACCAAAGTGTTACAGTACTCAAATTAGTTCTGTCACGGGCACCTTGTTGGTGTATTCATGAAGCCCTCACCCACCAACCTAGTTGGTGGCATGCTTCATCATCGGGCCCACCCAGTGACACCTAGTATGTCCTGGGTGTGCTACGACGCCTGATTACAGCGGAGCTGGTATATTGCTGAGAGTGCAGTGAGGTTGGGTGAGTTGTGATTTAAAACGGCTTGGTGGTGGTCCCAGTACCCGAGGGTAAATTATTATTATTTTTTTTAATTTTAAATTTTTAAATTTTATTTTTTATATATATTTTTTTAAAATTTTATTAACTTTTTTTAAAATTAAAAATTATTAAAATTAAATTTACCCTCGGGTACTGGGACCACCACCAAGCCGTTTTAAATCACAACTCACCCAACCTCACTGCACTCTCAGCAATATACCAGCTCCGCTGTAATCAGGCGTCGTAGCACACCCGGGACATACTAGGTGTCACTGGGTGGGCCCGATGATGAAGCATGCCACCAACTAGGTTGGTGGGTGAGGGCTTCATGAATACACCAACAAGGTGCCCGTGACAGAACTAATTTGAGTACTGTAACACTTTGGTCAACTTAAGCTAGTCCTTTTTGTTTAATCAAAGATTGGAAACATTAAGGGAAGACTTCAGTTGTAGACTCGTCAAGCTCTAACAAGATGTCGACTCGGTGGGGGCCAGAGAGATGGATGTGGAGACTAAAGCTACAAATCTCGATCAGCAAATGAACCAAATAGCATCCACCACAAAGGAACTACAAACTCAACTACAAGCAGTACACCTGAAAACTGAAGACTTGGAAAACAGGTCAAGACTCAAGAACATAAGAATCTGGAACCTGGACGAAGCAGCAGAGGGCCCAGATCTCGAGGCCTTCATAACGGGTCTCTTTGCGGCGACACTGGAAACAACAGCCATTAAAAATAAGCTGTGGGAAGGCTTAACCCAGAAGTGTTTATCATGCAACATTTTGGCAAAACAAGACTTGTTCAAAACCAAAGACGACATTCTACAAGCCACCAGGATAAAAGACACAGCAGAGTTCCAGGGATTCAAGTGTGACCTGTACCAGGATATAACGCCAACGACCCTCATACACCGTCAGCAATTCAGACCCATCACCGAAATCTGAGACACGACAACATCAGAAACAGAGGGACTTACCCCTTTGGCCTGGATTTTGAATTCTGCCATAAAGTACGCCACATTGTGGATGTCAAGGAGGCTCACATCCTTCTGGGGCTCCGGATGTCGGTAGACAACACCAGCCTGGACAATCTAGACCAACGCAGAAATTCTTTTCCAGGTACAAGGAATGGAGTCTCATGGCAGAACACATCGACCTCCCAGAACACAGAAGAAACAAGGATTTCCAGAAACCTCCTGAAAACACACACATTATAGTACTCCCACCGGGATGAGGGCTGCTCCCTACAGGAGCCGGTGAGACTGGACCGATAACAGACACTATCGAGACAGCATACAGTCTAGATAAAAATCAGCTCTTACAACATTCCACAATCTGGATACAGCAACCTCAAACTCTACATACATCTAGTGCCCTGACGCACACCAAAGGGCTACACCAACAGGATCAAACAAGGTGAAACAATCGTATCTTCTCACCGTGAACATGTTAAGGAATTTCAGCAGTGGACATTGGTCCAATTTGCCTCCAATGTATAACCATCACCATAATGGCGAACTGATCTGGGGACATGTTGTCCCATTGTTGACTTTTATACAGTTTGGCCTTTATTTTCCTCCTTTACTTTCCTTTGGGTTTTTTTTTTTTTACTTTGAGGCCTGGGTGGACAGAGAGATAGGGGAGAATGAACTTGGTGACAGACCATGGAGAGGAAGGCTCGAGACACCAGGAGGACAAGGGAGAGACCAGAGACGGAAGGGTAAGAGGGAGTTAGGGGTTCGAATGGGAAGGTCACATGCGCGTACGTGGGTACACTCAATCATAATGGTACTCACTACACTCTCATGGAATGTTAGAGGTATGAATGCTCCTGCAAAGCGTCAGAAGATTTGGATAGATCTCACAGACCAACATTATGATATAGTAGTACTACAGGAGACCCATCTCAAGAGAGCGGAGGATCATAGATTAAAACACAAGACTTACCCACTCGTATACACATTTTCTTCCATCACAAAACACAATGGAGTTGCTCTCCCATTACACTCCTCGCTCAAGTTCCAACCCGAAGACTACAAAATAGTTAAGGAGGGGAGGGTAATCCTAGTAAGGGGTTCGAGGGAAACTGTGTACAATTGCATCAGTATATGCACCTAATATCAATAAGGTGGAGTTCATACACAATACCTTATCCCTACTTGGGGGGAGTCACAGTGGGAAACATAATCCTGATGGGGGACTTCAACCTCAACTGGCACTCAGGGACCGATAGCATGCACCCAAATAGACACCCGCAGGGAGCTTCCCGAAACAAGTTTTTTCCCACATCCATCACGCCTACTCTAGACTGGACTATATATTCATGAGTCAAGCCTTAAATAAATATGTAAGACACCATCATACATCTCAGTCTCACTGCAATGGCACCACCCTGCACCGACCTTTAGAAGATGGTTCTTTCCCAATGCACTAGCTCAGTACAAAACACTACGTAAAGCACTTTGAAAAACCATCAGAGAATTCTTCCAACTAAATGACCCACAAGACATGTCCTTGGCAAACATGGGAGGCATTCAAGGCACTGGTGAGGGGCCACTTATTAACTCTGATGGCTGCGCTCAACAGAGGGTAGAAGAAAGGATGAATTTAGAAAGAGCTGAAAACACTCGAACAAACTCACAAGGCTAACCCCATGCTAGCACTCCAAAGAAAAGTAACAGCCCTAAAAGGGAAATTACAGGCCATATACTCTAATAGAGCGAAACGGACACTGCTAAGGCTCAAACAGACATCATACGCACAGGGGAACAAGATGGGATCACACTTCGCTCATCAGTTACGGATCAAGAGTTAGAAGGAATACATTAGAGACATACAAGCTCAATGGGGACCCAGTCACGGGAAGATTCAGGGAAAGCACATATATTTAGGGACTTTTATAGCACACTATATATAGCTGACCAATCCAACCTACAGGCACAAGCAGATTACCTTAAAGCAGTAGATCTCCCACAGGTCACCTACCCAGAATGAACAACTGGGCAAACCCATAGCAGAAGAGGAGGAGAGTCTGGCGCTTGCAGGACTAAAACTGCACAAATCACCAGGCCCAGATGGCCTGACAACGCAATTTTATAAAAATTTTAGAGCAGAACTGATTCCCCAGCTGACCACCCTTTTTAACCACATCGCGAACACCCAGCAAGAAACACTCCATGCGTGAAGCGCTTATTACAGTGATTCCCAAGCCAGGGAAAGATCCACAGCAATGCAGCTCTTTTCGCCACATAGCCCTCCTTAATTTAGATGCTAAGCTATACTCAAACATTTTGGCGACACACTTAGAGGACCTGATGCCAGGCTTGATACACCCAGATCAGCCCAGCTTCAACAAGGGCAGACAGACACATGATAATGTATGCAGGGTAAATCACCTAATAGAAAAAGAAGTCCCTTCAGTCCTGCTTGGCCTAGACGCTGAAAAGGCATTTGACAGGGTGAACTGGCCATTTCTCTTTCAAGCACTTCAGAGATTTGGCTTCTATGAAACCTTTATAAATATGATAAAGGCCAACTTTGCAGCCCCAAGTGCCAGAATCCTAGTCATCAGGATAAGTTCAGATCCTTTTGTCCTGGGGAGGGGGGGAAAGCCCGTTCTCCCCGCTTCTCTTTGCACTATTAGCGACAAAAATAAGAGAGCCTTAGAAGACCAGGGGAGTCTACTTTGGTCCAAATGAGCTTAAGATCTTTGTTCACCACCAATATATTACTAACACTTTCAACTACAAAGAATAAGTATGGCTTAGATTGAGGAATAACTTAGGTATAGCCGATTTATAATCAACTGGTAGTTGGTTAATGCCGAACTTGTAAACATGAAAGCTTACTTTTGCTCCTTGTTCTTCTTCGTTATATATCTTTGTTAATTTGATGATTTTAATGCAAAATTGTAATGGTTTAAATTAACTATAGGCAATAAACATTTCACAATTACTAACACTTTCAGTACTGCAACGCTCTCACAACACTTAAGGAGGAGCTGAAAAGCTTCAAGGAAGTGGCGGGATTATCCATTAATCTCCCCAAATCCTTCCTCCTCAACCTAACCTAGCAGAGGTAGAGATGAGTACCTTGGTAGCAACAACTCCGTTTCAATGGACCAAGAGGAATTAACCTACTTGGGTATAAAAATCACCCCTAAAATCTCTGAACTATTTGCAGCCAACTATACCCCACTCTTATGCCAGCTACAAACAGATCATAGACGATAGGCGTCACTATAGCAGTCCTGGATTGGCAAAATACACGCCATTAAGATAGTGGTCCTCCCGAAATTTCTGCACTTATTCCAGAGCCTACCCATCAAGCTAGAAAGACTTCCTACAGGGAGCCCATGCGCTATTCATGAAATTTATCTGGCAAAACAAATGACCAAGGCTCCCATTCAACCTCTTACGGAAGCCTTCTCATGAGGTGAGAATGACATTGCCAGACCTAACCCTCTACTATAGGGCGGCACAACTCAGAATACCGATGGAACGGTACCAAAGTGAGTCAGATAAACAGTGGCTTCATATGGATCGGGCGGTTACTGGAAGGGTAATATGGAATGTTCTTTAGAAGCAGAAAGCGGACCGACCCCCTAATGCCTATTTAAGCCCACCCATGAGGACAACTCTTAAAACATGGGACACGGTATTGAAACAGACTGAATGGACGTTACCCTCACCATTTACCAACATACACAACAACCCAGAATTGACTCCAGTGCTACAAACATGGCCCTACGATGCATGGAAAGAGGGAGGATGCCTTACCCTGGCTGACATCTTCCACATCTGGGATATATTGACCTTCGAACACTGCCAAAGGGACTTCAACCTCCAAAACACAGAATACTTCCACTACCTCCAATTGCGCCACTGGGTCCTGCAACCCGACATTAGAGAAGGGGCGACAAAGGAACTCACAACACTAGAACACTTCGTAAAAGAGTCAGGGACAGTAAAATGGCCTATCTCCTTTCTCTACTCTTTGCTGTTACACACACTACCGTCCCTGTGCCCACACCACCCTGAATTTTGGGAACGCATACTAGGCAATGATATTACAGAGACACAATGGAAGGCCCTATGGAGGAACATTAAGCGACACAATCATTCTCAAGGGCACCAAGAAGCACACTAGAAGATACTCTATAACTGGTACATATACCCTACCGCATTAAAAAAGACATTCCTTAACCCATCAGACCTCTGCTGAAGAGGGTGTAGACTACTAGGTGAATTCAGCCACATATAGTGGAATTGCCCGACAAGACTGCCCTTTTGGATGGAATTCCTGGCCCAAATTAAAGAGATTCTGGAGTACCTGATCCCAGACACCCCATATTTTGCGCAACTAGGTCTCCATAACCCTTGTTTGAAATACAAAACGACAGCCGACCGAGCTATAATGTGGCTATGCTTCGGGGCGGCCATAGCCACAGCCTGGAAGAAGAAAGAGGCATCAGGCTCTACACAATGGCACACACGTCTATGGCAAGAACTCATTATGGAACACGAGTGACCTCTTTCAAGATGAATTTTGAATATAGTTGGGGCCCACTGGTCAGCTACCTATCCAAAGGCCTTCCGCTAACCACCTGCCCTTCTAGAGTTAGGGCACTGCATATTTTCCAATTCTGATTAGTGCCACTGCCCGAGTTCACTCCAACACTAAAGTTACAACCCCACATCACCCAGGTCCTCAACTAGGCCAAGTTAGGTTTATGTTTACACTTTTTCTTCTCCTTACCTTTGAATTTTGGTTCTCTCGGTTCAGAGGCAAGATGGCCGCCGAGGGGTGCAGTGAGTGAGTCGCACTCTCTTCCTCTCCACTGCCAGGACTATTATCAAAGGCTGGTATAAACTAAGAATTGCAGGGTTTATGCATGCCTCTGTCTGGCAACTTGGCGTTATTCTCTCCCTGGCTACAAAGAAAGAACATTTTTCTACACACGACTTTCAACTTTAAAAAAGCTATTTTGAAGGTTCTACATCTGGTTGTAGAACTCTGCCACAGGATGCCGCCTCGTATACAACGTGGGCTTGACCTTAGAGATGGTAAAGGTGGAAAAACATCGGACGCAGACAATGCTAAAGGGCCGAAAAACACAGCAAAAGAGAAGACAAAGACAGAGCAGAAAATCACTGGTCCAGCTTTAGTTACGGCGCAGAAAAATGTTGCAAGTGCAAAGAAAATATCGGCGAAAAGAAACGGAACAGAAGGAGCAGAAGGCGCTGTGCCTGGGAAGGATGCAGGTCAAGTTGTCAGGCCAAAGATCAGAGAGACTGCACTCAGACAGCCTTCCGTCTCAGAAAGCTTCGCAAACATTCCGGCAAGTACGTCTGCAAGAAGCGGACCCTCCACAGTCAAAACTGGCATAATCGAGGGCACTTGCCTGGGCAGTAGCAGCGGAGCAAACACGGCTTCAGCGTTTGCTGGGACGAGCGCTGTGGGAGCCGGCGCAGCCGTTGGAGTCGCTAGCGCTGGCGTCCTCGCTGGCGCTCTTGACGTGGGCAGAGTAGACAGTGCAGTCGTGGCCTCGGAGGCACCTTCAGAGACTTTGGAGTTTGCTGGTGTCAGCGCTGAGGGAGCCGGTGGGGCTGGCGCTGGCGTTCTAAGCGCGGACACAGACTCCTCGCTCAATACTGGGGTTGCTAGGCAACCAGGAAGACCGGCAGCAGCAGCAGCAGGTAAGCCGGCCACTGCAGTGCCTGTGGGAGAGGAAAACGCTACTGGAGCGAGGAGAACTGAGAGCATGACAATTGGTGATACTATGGCCGGTCTGAACCAGGGGGTAGAGGCACAGGAGCTGAGCCGGGGGAAAAAAACAAGCATAAGCTTAGGCAAAGACATAAATTTGTTGGCATTGAGTGACTACCGTGCTATATACACTCAGCTTCCTGGGGATATTCCGGATGCAATTTCTTCTGCTCTGATAGTAGAGGGGGGCGAGCTGCATGAGTTAATGTCAATTGAGGGTAAGGACACGGCTGCTATAGTTGGCATCAATGCAGCTAGCCTACCACACAACAAACCCCTGACATGGGCAGAAACTATGGATTTAAATGCAGAGGGTGGGGGGTTTAGATCAGGTGGTGATTCCTCCACCTCAGCAGAAATTGGTATTGCAAGTGGCTCTGCCTCGGCAGAAAGGTTTTACTCTGTGGAGGAAGACACCCAGTCGCAATCCCTACCCTCTGATGATGTGGGCTCCGATGAGTCCACAGGTGTTGATTCACTTAGCAGCTCTCCGGCAAGGAAAACCTCACAAAAGAAACGCCTGTCTAAAAGGAAACCTTCTACTGCAAGCAGTACCACTGATCCTACCAAAAAATTGGCATGGGACTATTCAACCACCACCTTTTCTTTCATGGAGCAGGACAGTCCAGCAACTTTGACTGGGGATCATGGCTCTACTCAGTCCTCCCAGCCTCCTGTTACGTTGGATCTGCTGTTTAATACCCTGAAATTAATGCAGACTGAGGCTAGAGGAGAGAGTAGGAGGGCTAGACAGGAATCTAGGAAGATTCAAAATAAACTCAGAAGTATAAGTAAAAGACAAGATGAGATGGTTGAACGAGTGGTTCATGTGGAGGAAAGGACTAGTAAGGTGGAGGATGAGCTAAGAGGTCTGAAATCATATAAGGAAGAGCATCAAAAAGTGGCAGAGGACGTCAACTGGAAGCTTGAAGATTTCGAGAACAGACAACGTCGGAATAACATAAGACTGCTGGGTGTGGAGGAAGGTTTGGAAGGGGAGGACCCCAGGCTGTTTGTCGTGAATTTGTTAAAGGGGGCTTTCCCGGAGCTAGCTAGCTGGCAGTGGGAATTAGAAATTCAAAGAGCCCACCGTTTTCCTTTTTTTGTTAAAAGGGGCCAGGCTGGAGGTCAGAAGGGGCAACCAAGGGCTTTGCTAATATACGTAGGGAATTTCCTTCTCAGACAGCTGATACTGGACAAGGCAAAGCCAGAGTCAAGGCGTACTTACAATAATATTACGTTCTTTGCAAGGCCAGATTTTTGTCACGCCACAGTTGAACGCAGATGGAGGTTGAGGCAGTTGATTCCGCAAATCCAGGCTTTGGGTTCTGAAGCCTATTTGCTTTACCCTGCAAAATTGAAAATTGTGACCAAGGGCCAGTTTAAAATTTTCTTTTCAGAGATCAAGGCAAAAGCCTATATGATAGATGTTTTGGGTCATAAGGAGAAAATGTAATGGATTCAGCTTGATATGGTTGCAATATTGGCTGGCAGTGGGGAGGGGGCGGCTGCTGCGTCCCCGGCGTCCACATATAGGTCATGCTTGACCTATTTGCCTGTAGGGGGGGAGGGGGGAGGGGCACTCTGGGAGGGTTCAGGGAGGTGGGAGGGTTAAGGGGGGGGAAGAAAAGGCACACACTATACACATCGAAACACAGGTTGCAGCAGATTCAGGTTTTGTTCGAATGGAGGTCAGAGGAAGCCCTGGGCTTGATTAAGAGATGGAATTCGAAGTTGGTGTTAACTTTTGATGTTTTTTGATGTCTTGTCGAATTTTGTCATTTAATGTTTGTGGTCTTAATGATCTCCAAAAGAGGCTGCGGGTCTCAGCTTTCTGCAAATCAATATCTCCTGATCTGATCTGTTTACAGGAAACTCATGTGGAGGGTGGCAAGGGTTTTCTTTTGGATCAAATTGGATTTAAAGTTCTAGCCTATACGAAACTAGCCTCCAAAACTCGTGGGGTAGCAATTCTGGGAAAAAGTGCAGATTGTATTGTGCATAGGAGTAAAGAAGACACTTGGGGTAGATGGGTGATTTTGGAGATTAGTTTCAGAGGTGTTAGGTTCACTTTGGTTTCTGTGTATGGTTCAACGTGTGATGACCCAGACATTTTTCAATTTTTAGATGACGAACTTCCAACATGGGCAGAACCGATTGTTTGTTGTGGCGATTTTAACATTAGTCGACCGGCAAACATTGAGCTACAATCAGGCCATTCTTATACAGGGAGGAAGAAAAGGGTACACAGAGCGATCGCGAACTTGGCCTCGAACAATGCTTTATCTGATGTCTGGGCCAACCTGCACCCGCATCTAGATGGAGATACATATTTTTCTGCTCCCCATAATATAACAGTAAGATTAGACTACTTTTTAATATCTAATGTTTTGTTAGGTAATACACAGATTAAAAAGCTCCCTCGGTTAGTTTCAGACCATAATCCATTATTATTATCATTGAGCTTATCTGGGGTAGGCAGGAAAATATATAAATGGACCTTCGAACGAGCTTTGCTACAAGACGAGTATTATTGTAAGCATATGGAAAAATGGATTAGGGAGTTTTGGTTAAATAACAGGGGTAGCACTAGCAGCGGTTTTATTTGGGATGCATTTAAAGCAGGCGTTAGAGGAGAAACAATAAGCTTCTCAACCTATAAACGAAAAAAGGAAAGAGAGCTGTTTGACCAACAAGTTAATTCCCTTTTGGTCGCTGAGGCCGAACTAAGCAGGTTAATTTTGGGGGGGTTCCCTTTGGATCATCAATTACTGGAGATCATGATTTTAAAGGCAGAAATAGCGGATTGTATTACTAAGAAGACTGTAGCTAGTTACTTAATGAAGAAAGAGCAGGCGTGTGAGTTCAGTGAACGGATTGGTCATATTCTTGCTGTCAGAGCTAGGCAGAAAGCTAATGCAGGGGACATTAAAAATATAGTGGACAGTTCAGGCAAGTTAATCTCGGACCCTGAGGGAATAAGAAAAGAATTTTGGAAGTTTTACTCGGAATTATATGACAAGGAGATAGAGCCAGAAGCTGAGAATATTAGGTATTTTTTAGGTGATATCCAACTCAAAAAACTAGAGGCAGAGGAAAAAATCTTACTAGATGCCAACATAACACCAGAAGAAATGTCGTTAGCTTTAGCAGATCTCCCTTCATCGAAGGCTGCAGGACCAGATTTGATACCAATTGAATTTTACAAAACTTTTATTTCAGTCTTCAGGGTAGAATTTCTGGATATACTTATTCAAGCCCAGAGGGGAATTTCAATCCCTAATTCTTGGGGCGAGACGGAGGTTATTGTTATTTTGAAAAAAGGGAAGCCCGCCACAGCTCCTGGGTCATACAGACCTATTGCCTTAATGAATGCCGATGTAAAGTTATACTCAAAAATTTTGGCCACAAGGATGTCCGGTGTAATGGAAAAATTGGTTACCCCTGTCCAACATGGTTTTATCCCGGGGAAAGGGACCACTGAACATATTAGGACTGTGATTACCTGCTTTGATGTTATGGAGGTTACAGGCGGCCCTGTCGCGGCTCTATTTCTAGATGCCGAAAAAGCTTTCGACAGGGTAGCTTGGGAATATCTATGGGAGATAATGAGAACATTTGGGTTTGAGGATAATTTTATAAAAGCAATCCAGGTTCTCTATAAAGATCCCACGGCTAGAATTAAAATCAATCGGAAGCTATCAGCAGCAGTGCGGATTAAGAGAGGAACTAGGCAAGGCTGTCCTAGCTCCCCTCTTTTATTTGCACTATATATGGATCCATATCTGCGTAGGCTTGAACTTAACCGCAGCATCTCCCCATTGCGTGTAAACGGGTTAGTAGTGAAGGTGCTGGCCTACGCAGACGATGTGGCAATAATTACCTCCGATCCTGGTATGGCAATAGGAGTAATAGAACAGGAGGCCCAAGATTTTGGTAACATTTCTGGCTATAAGCTTAATAGAGCTAAAACACAGATCATCAAAAATCAAGTAACTCATTGTAATGATCCTCGAGTGATTTCTTCTGCAGTATACTTAGGTGTTGAAATTTCACCTGACTTAGGGACAGTAGTTGAACGTAATATCTCGCCCTTACTGACAAAAGTCAATTTGGACTTGCTAAGGATAAATAACCTCCGATTGTCGTTAGTGGGCCGCACTAATATTATAAAAATGATTATACTTCCCAAATTCCTTTATTTTTTTCGTACAATTCCGTTATTGTTTGAAACAATATGGTTTAATAAACTGGAGTCAATTTTAAATAAATTTATTTGGTCTTATGGGAAGACGAGACGGGCATATAAGTTCATGACCCTACCAAGGGAGAGGGGAGGTTGGGGGATTCCTGATTTTAGGTTCTATTATTGGGCATCAGTCTTGCAATATATTCAAGGCTTAATTGGCGCTAATGAAGGGAACCCAAAAGTAAGAGCTGTTTCAACTATGATTTATACAATTGTACTGGGTATAGATACAGAAAATGCTTTTTTAAAATGTATTGATTCATCTTATTTCAAACGAACTCGTTTCAAGACAGTTGCTGCTGCTCATAATGTATGGTCGGCTGTTGCAAAAAATTGTGGTTTAGGGAGATTTAACAGGTATAATAGATTGTATAGAAATAAGTCTTTACCCCCTGAAGTCTTTTCGGATGCTATTATGGCGGACTGGGATAGAAAAGGTATTAAGAAATTTGGAGATATCTTAGATTCGGATGGGAATATTCTCTTATTTTCGGATCTGCAAGATAAATTTAGTATAGCAAGATATAGTTTTTTTAAGTATTTGCAGATCAGGAGTTTTTTTCTTAGGAAAAAAGGAGGGCCAGCTGGATTTGCCAAAAGCAACATCATGGAGACAATTGAGCTAAGTGGGGTGTGCTCCATCAGGTATTTCTATGCCCAGCTGGCTGGTTCAAAGAAGGATGACATTGATAGATTTGGGAATAAGTGGGCGGGGAAATTAGGGGTATCAGTTGAGGCTTTTCAGTCGTCCTTGGAGTTAGGCTGTTCAATTTTCTATTCTGCCCCACTACAATCGCAACATTTTAAAACGATTTACCAACTATATCATACGCCGGACCGTATAGCACAATGGGGTGCAACCTCAGGAATTAGCTGTTGGCGATGCAACGCCATGGCTGCAGATAGCATCCATATATTTGCGCTCTGCCCCAAATTAAAATCCTTATTACAGGATATTGAGAATTTTATGTCCCGGACGCTGGCTTTAAATGTAACCCTAACCCCAGATGTAATTATGCTAGGAGTTAGGGATTGTGAAGGCGCACATAGCGAATTTTTATTTGTAGCTATGGCAGTTTACAGGTTGCTGATTGCCAGAGTTTGGCTCGATCCCCTTCCCCCGGGCTTGCAACAGTGGATTGCCTTACTACTGGGGACGTTTAACCTGGAAAAAGGTATATTCGAGAAAAAAGGTAAAAGGAAAAAAAAGTGGGGGAGGAAAATTTGGGAACCGATATATCGCTGGAAAGAAAGATCAATTGCGATTGTAGTCTGATGAATTAATTTTATTTTGAATGGGTTTCTGTTTGTATTAATATGTATCAATATGTGTTTTTTCTTGATAGTATTTGTGATTTAGAACATGATTTAAGACATGCATTAAGTTATCTGTACCATGTGTTATGTGTGTGCCAGAAAAATTATAATAAAAAATATTTAAAAAAAAAAAAAAAAATGCATTTTGGTTCTCTCTCTGACTCTACTCTCCCTTGGCACATATATAAAAGCGATAACATGACAACAGTTTATTGGGGGCTCAGCCCCACAACATATGGGAGGACCGAGGGACTGGGGAGGGTTCAATTTAGGGGAGAGGATTGAAAATGGATTACATGCTTATTGGTAATACATGACTTAGCACTCAAAGGGGTGTCCCCCCCCCCCGGCCTAGCTGTAACATTCTGTACAAAATACTAGCTACTCCAGGGACACAGGCTAGGGCAACAATTGAATGCATTACTATGGTTGTTGTGCTACATTTGGGAAAAGCAATAAAACAGATTTGACAAAACTATTTTTTTATAGCCATAGCATTAATAAACATGAAAGTTAACCCAGATCTTCAGTAACCACAGCACACAAGATTATTCAGAACCCACAGAAGTTGAGGTCTTAGAGATGGGTACCGACGAATGTTTAAATGGCGAGTATAGTGATCAATGTCCTGCTTGCAAATTATTTGTGGTTGTAGGGAATTGGTCAACTAACTTTAAGCAAGCCCTGGGAGAGCTAGATTACAAGTGCCTCGGCCATGGCACACATGGGAGTTTGTACCTGAATCAGGATTAAAACTAGTGCAGTGATAATGCAGTTTATCCACCATACACATTTTGTCAGGTAAAAAGTTGTCCAATTTCTGTGGGGAAATACCACGGATTGAGTTTTGAAGCTTGGAACACAAGAATATGTGCAAGTTTTACTGAGTTATACACACAACTTGAATGAAGAGGTAATCCCACACAGGATGTATATTGAACCTCAAGGTCCTCATATTTACCAGATGTTGCATTACCTCCCAACATAACAGGGTGAACACAACATGAGGCCCAATAGGATTATTGATACATTGGACTCCGTGCAATTCTCATCCCTTGCTCACAAACCATTTTACATGGCTATATCACAATATACATCGCACTGTATGAAACACAATATACATGAAAAATACAAGGTTATATTTGTTAGACAGCATTTATACAGTGACAACAATTTGACACAATGGTGGAGGATATCTACAGTGACCAAATATCCTGATTCTGTTTTTCTAGATGATCACACCTCCTGTTTTAGGATTAGCAAAGCCAAGACCTCATGTTGTGAATCAGTTAAAAGAAGGGCTTTAGGTCATCCCCCTTCAGCAATAGGTTGAAATGGGCCAACCCCCTCTAGCCATTGCTTCATTTAAGTGTCTGTCTCATTTGGATTACCTCATAGAAATATGGTGCATGTTTACATTTTGCAGTTTACATTTCTATGGGCAGTTCATCGTGACAATCTCCGAGATTAGTCTATTGTAAGAAGTACCTATATGCACCACACACTGGCTTGGCTTTTAGGGCAGATACAGCAGTGCAGCCCCACACGGATGGGCCATATCACTTATACCACTCACTAGCGGATCACAGTCTGGACTTTATTGCATCACTGTGCACACTCATTAGGCCATCAATCACCCTACAGGTTTCTGCGCAATTAGTCACTCACAAATCCATCTACCCCCTCATCCATTCAACAGCTGAGTCATAAGTATTCACCCACTTATAAATTCACACATGCACAAACTCATCAATCAATGAAAAATTACTTTTATTTCTGACCTATTTTCTTGGTTTGTGCTTAATTAGATTCAGCAGTCAATGAAGAATACATGTTCTTCATAAACAGCAAAAGTACAAATTATTTTCATATTTAACGCCCTTCATTATCACTTCAAAAGAATCAATGCAGGTACTGCCTTTGTGAAGTTTAACATTCAGTACTGAATGTGATGTACAAACAAGCAGCACATTGGGGTTGAATGAGTGAATACAATATATTTATAAAGTGTACTACAACCCGATAAGATCTTCCTGGGATTGTACTACTGCATATCAAACCTAGAAACATTGTGATATATGAATATTGTGGATATTGCAAATGGGTTCCACCTTTTATATGCCAAGATTGTTGGGTTTAAGGATTCACCACGATCAAAAAGCAAAGTCTCTCACACTGTAAATATGTGGTAATTGGACAGCGCATGTTTACATTGAGTGTCCTCCTTTTGAGATAAGGCCACTGCAATGCAGCTGGTGTAAGGGGCACTGGCCAGGTTACACATGTGCATGTGTGCATGTTGTTTAAGAGACTACCGTCAATCTCAGCCATTAATGGTGCACAGGTAGCCTGGCGCAGAATGGACCATGCCTGGGCAGGTGTAGAACTGGGCTAGGCCTTATACAATTAGTGGATATTTATAGATCGGTCTGTAAGGTTTACGGTGAGCTGGGTCAGCCAAGGCACTCTGAACAAAGGAGGAAGCCTAGACATTTGAAGGCAAACAAAGGAGGGGCTCCCCTTTGACATTTTGGTGAGACAATATCCAGCAGTGATGTCAGGTAAGAGTGGAGCCATGCCCATCAGAGGAGCCATATTAGATTAGCCTGGAATCCTGTGCAGAAGGATTGGGACAGCTGTGGAGGGATGATGCTACATACTAGGATTGGCCAGAGGTGCCTGGCATCTAGAACCTTTCACCCACACTTATAAACCTCTGCAGATGGGAGAGATGGAGAGCAAGACCCTAGACCATGGCGACAACACCATAATTATGGCCAGCTTGAAGGACATGCCACTTGATGTCTCTGATGGAATAAGAACAGCTGACCCTCAAGACTAGACGTGTCTCTCCAGAGCCAGTAGCACTGCCATTTGCCTTTGCCTTCTGAGGACCAGATGGGGATGATTTGGACTCCACTGCCCCCCAGATGCCCTGAAAGAATACCACGAGGGTATGGGGTCTATGGAGGGCCAAGCAGAGAAAAAGACTGGTGCAGGGGGCCAGTAAAACAAGATGCCCACAAAATTAGCCCTTGGGTGGACAGGAGGCCTCCTGAATATGCTACTAGTGTCCAAATCGGGTTTCTGTTTCCAGCACACTTCAGAATTGCAAAAAAATCTGGTTCATTTTTGCTTTTCTAGCTGCTGAAGCATACAGTTCATTCACAGTTATTTACATTTTGTTGTGTAAAAAAATCCTAAAGCCTTCCTGTTCTCACACTGTACTACCGCCGAGATGGCCACAATATTCACTTGAAAAACTTCTCTCACAGGCAGAGAAGGAAAGTTAAACACCAACCTCTGTTTAAAAAGAATAAGCAGCAATTTGTCTGGAGACACATAGCCTGACATTTGACCTCTGTCTTTGAAGCACCAGCAAATGTGGCACGTTGAACACAGAATAAAAAATATATATATATATATATATATATATATATATATATATATATATATATATATATATATATATATATATATATTTTTTTTTTTTTAAATCGCGATTTATTGATCAGGCTTTCCTGACCCACAAAAAATCAGATCACACCCCACAATTTGCGAAACTGTGCATTAGATTGCTGAATGAGTCAACGTAGCACTGCAGAAAAAAAACACTTGAAGGAAAAATAGTTAATAAACAATGTATCAAACGGACGTTGAGGAAAACAACAATAGTGGTAAATGCCTGGTGTTTGAAATGGAATTTCTGGTTGGCTAAGGCTTGCGCCAAAGCCAGGCAGAAACCACTACTCTAGTCAGGGCAAGGGAGTTACACGCCAAGATAACCCCAGCTCACCCCCTTGGTAGCTTGCCACGAGCAGTGGGGCTTATCCCGGAGGCCATATGTAAAGCATCTACGCACGCACACAGCAACAATATACTAGGCACACCACAAAAGAAACCCCACACAAGGTTATATCAAAAAAAGCCTTTGTATTCTCATAACACATTAGAATAGTAAACACATAATGTACATCGTGCCACCCGGCACCAGGTTATATTTACCAGGGATTATTTACACCTGACAGGACCCACTGGACCACTGTAAGAACCATCATAAAGTGAACTTAGTAAAAGTAAGGCTAATGATAAACGTACAACCAGTAATCACTGGTAACCACTGTACTCAGCATCAGCCTGTTACAAACCACATTATGCACAGCATCACATAGGCGCCAAATCTATTGTACGGCAACTTTATCAGTCTAACCTCTTAGGTCTAAACGCATTAGACAATAACCTCACACAAACACATTTTGCATAACACAGGGTGCGTAAATCATAGTACATGAATCACATTTCCTAGCACCACATACATTATATTAGGGCCTTGCGCCCTATTGACCTCACAGTCCCCCTGGCCAACTGGCCTTCTTGGAGGGCTAAAATGCCCTATGTCCACAATTTCAGGGCTGCTGCCTATGCAACATAGTCAGCACATGTGCCATTGCACTGGGGCAGAGGAGTGTAACTCACGCCTCTCTCTCATAATGCCCCCAAAGAACATTGGCCTACACGTAGCAGCTGGCACTAAGTGCTGCGCAGCTGTGAATATCAAATGAGGCCTGGCACCACTGTGCGCCAAACGTTGCAGCAGCCCGCGCTGGTGCGGTGCAGCTGAGAATCATGGGAAGGGACCCTGGCATGACTGTGCCTTCTGGGCCCCACTGGGCCTCTCTTAAACAATATTGCCACCATCAGTGCAGCTGCCCACTGTCAGGTGGGGCAGCTGGGAAAATCGACAAACTGGTAGGGGCACGGGGAACAGCACGAGCCCCTCTGTGCCCTTTCAAGACAAATATACGCCCTTCGTTGCAAGGACCACCTATCAGGCGGGCCGTTCAGGAAATGGATGCCGCGTCCCGGCCTAACACTGTGCCTCACAATGCACTACAACACGGACGAAGTACCTACTCACCGGGGCTCTCTGTAACGGCTCTCTGCCTCCTCCACTTGCTGCTGGGATCGGCACCGACAACGCACCGAGGCTGGTCCCACACTTGGTTCCTGCCAGCCTGCACTGCGGGTCCCTCCCCAGTGCATGGGAGGCCCGGTCAGCAGCAGGCCCTCGCTTGGCCTTACTTCACCCTGGCCTCCTCCTGGGACCCGGGACTTCCCTAGGCAACCAGTGGCACTTCCTTCTGGCACCAGGGTGAAGGCAGGACTCTTGTCATTGCTGGGTCGGGGCTTCCCTCGCTATTGCAGAAGTCCCACCCAAAGTCAGGCATCACGCTGCCTGACTTACTCTCAGGCCGCGCTGCTATAGGCAGCCTCCGGCCAGTGCATTATAACTTGGATCCGGCTGCGGCGGTGAAACCTGGGGTGGGCTGCTGCTTTAAGTAGAATGAACCAGGCAACATGCGGGGTGGGCACCACCATTAAAGGATAGCAGGAGAGCGGGGTGGGCACCCTCTCTCCAAAACCAAAAGGCCATCAAGAAATCCGAATGCGGAGTGGGCATCCACAATTAAGGCATAACGGGGGAATCCCTACGCTGGGTATTCCCTCACCAAGGGCCGCAGCTCAGCGCTGTGCAGCCCCTAGGTTCTCCTCCTTTGGGGAAAGTAAATTAAAGCATAGTGCTCACAGGGTGCAAAAAGATGCAGCAAAGGTCCTGGGTCCTGGAGGAGAACAAGAAAAAGGGGTCCGGAAAGTCCTTTAGGCATTAAGGGGAAATGCAGGGCCCAGGGAGGCAGGCCCTCATGGCAGCCCGCCCTGGGCCTCTGCAGCAGCAGGCCCCGGCAGGAACAGCACACCAAGACTCTACATTTTCATGGGTCACAGTCCCTATATTTATATCAGCATTTCCCTTTGTGTCCCAGCACAGGGCTTTGGGATACCAGTCCGAACTCGTTTAGGGAAGATTTGGAGCACTTTGTTTTCGAAGCTCCTCTTCCCTTTTGTCAGGTGGGGGTTTAGTGATCAGACACACCACAGGGAGCGGAGCCAGCATTGTACAGCCTGGTCACAGTCCTATTCAGAGTCAGGGGATTACCCCTCCCACTACTCTTAGCCCAGGTGTCCCATTCAGACTAGCTGACTCACCCTGCCCCTCCTGGACCCACCCACACCTCTCAGTTCCAGTCCCTCACAAGCCAGACATGCAATTCACATCAGGAAGGCAGACACCTATCACACAGAAATGCCAACTTCTAATAGTGGCATTTCTCCACTAGTCACCATAGACATGCGCACACCATTGCGCAGCATTTATCCTCTCGAGTTCATACATACTAAACTCGACCCTGCACTCCTCTCATACCAGGAATTACCATTGACACACTTATCCCCCATGCATTCCTATGGGAGGGCAGGCCAATCTCACCACATGCACGCAGCGAGCACATGCACTTTACACTGGGCCAAAGTGATAAAGTGCCCAGAGGCCTAAAACCACTACCACCATGTCAGAGCTTAAGGCAAAAAGTTCAGGGGTGAACCTGCCAAAAAGGGCCAAGTCCAACACCTGGCATGGAAAATCAAAACAAAGCAAATAACCAATCAAATTACCAAAATAATAAAAGGAAATTAGGACGCGATTAAAAGAGAAGCGGACGAGATTGCTCACACTTGTTTTCTCTATTAGTGAGATATAAATAAGGAAAAACTGAATCCAACAAAGATAGAGATTAAACAATTGATGGACAAATATGAAATAAGTACATTAGTCTGGGAAAAACAAAAATCCTTCCCCTTCATCCTAAAGTCCCTACCAAACACCAAGGTATGACAACAGGACAACTTGCTGCAAGATATTCATAAAAGATTTGAATATTTTAGTACAACAAATCTATTGAATGAAATACAAACACAAATTCCATCCCTCATTTAAAAAACGAAAATTGTCTACTTTACTAAAACCCGGAAAAGATCCACTGTATTGCACTTCCAATTGATCTATTACTCTGCTTAATTCAGATTATAAATTATTTTTTTAAAGTAATCACATTTAGAACAGGATTTGTAGGGCAGTAGATTTATCAAACATGAACCAACACACATTATGGGTGGGAAGCAATAGACTATGCAGAGACTGAGCAGATTCCATCAGTCATCTGGCTGCTTGATGCAGAAAAAACATTTGACCTAAACAATTGGAGAAATGTATTTTCAGTATTAGCAGAGATGGAATTTCCTTAGCAAGTGAATAAAATGTTTGGATTGTTATATTCAAATTCTACAGTCAAATTTGTATTAAATGGTCAAGTTGTGGGCAACATCTCTATCAGCAGAGGAACTTGACAGGGCTGCACACTTTTGCTGTTACTTTTTATCTTATTTATAGAGCTGTTATCCTGAATAATTACTCAAGAGCAATCTTTTATTCCTAATTCAGGCATGGTTAGCTTAAACATCTTTCTATACACTGTTGATGTAGCATTTAAAGTTATTAAGAAGTTCTCTTCTCTATCGGAGTATAAAATATAGATAAAACCAATGAAGTGTTTATTTGCCAAAAAGATACATTCAAGTGGGATTATCAGTTAATGGGGAAATCTAGGTTGGTTCGCTATCTAGGTATAAAAGTAGTTGACGGAGTATTGTAGATCAATTTAATCAATGAAATACTCCTACTACAGGAAATTCTGAAAGATTTACAGAAAGGCGTTTGATTCCCCTTTCAGAGGTAGGAAGAATACATCTTATTAAAAAATAGTGATTCTCAGCTGTTTATTGTACTTGCATAGTATTTGTTGCTATCTAACAAGTGTTTTCTAGGTTTGACTTCAGGATTCATTTCTTTAGATGTCCAAGTAAAATCCCTCGCTAATTATGTGCGCCCGTTAAGTATGGAAGATTAACTCTTATGGAATTCAAGCTATACTACATGGTTGTTATAACACAAAACTATAGCACAAACTTACAACAAAACTCATCATACCTAATCAGCAGGAACAATACTTCTTATGAATCATGTATCCGATGAGAGAAAAGAAAGTTAACTGGGGCTATGGTGCTAAATTCTACAGTCTACAATTCTAAAAATTATTTCAATTCAGTGAGTCGGTAGTATGCGTCATGGGTGAAATTATATAGTTACAAGAAAGATTTCACCTTTAAGTTGAATAGCTCACACCTACCTCTACAACTAATGTAATACTTAGTAAAGAAATAATAGAAATTGATCAAATTGAGAAATTGGTTGTTAGATGACTGGGGTGTGAGATCTGGTCAAGTGCCAGCCAAGATACCTTGCAGGGTGGAAAGCATCTTTTGGGACCCTTCACTTCCTGCTTCAGTCACAAAAAGGGATAGGCAGAATGCTCTGTGCTCCTTATATAAGACCGAGCGTGTGGCAGTAGAGATCAGTAAAACTACTCTGCGTAACTATATGGCCATTGAACATTATAGGCACCCACTTCACATCTATTTGTTACTACCGATGACTCGCTGGGAGACAAGTTTATTGTTCCGTTTAAGGGCTGGCACAATTCGTTTTGTACTCTCCTTCCCACTTAGCTATTGTTCTAATTTAAACTCAATCCCGTGTCCGTGCAATGGGAGGAGTGAGCAATCTGTAAAGCATTTTATATTCTCCTGCAAATTTTATATCAAATATTTTAAACAGTTGTTATGCTCGTATTTTAATAAGAGAAGACCAATTAGTTTGGAGGCAGCATTTGATTCCATGTTAACTTTAGATGATGAGGACCTTATTTTTCGCACTTGCACACTCCTAAAAACGGCAGTGAGGGCACGCAGATCCATTGCTGAAGACAAGAGTAATGTAAATAGTTTTGTTCTGTGATGATCCTAAATTTTGCACTAAATCAATTGTGTTCTGTATAATGAATGTATTTAGACTATTTGACCGGTTATAATTTTAATATGTATGTAATGCATTTAATATTGTGCTTTTATGGGTACTGTGGTACCCGAATAAAGATTGACTGACTGACATTATTCCTGGTTTGGAATGCCAACTACAACTGAGTTTACTAATTAGCAATCTTGGGCAAGGGGAACTAGCAGGTCCTGGGCATATCCATCCTGCTAATCCTTTCTCAAGACACTCGGGCCAGTGCCCAGCTGGAATCCACAGTAAAGCACATGGATGCAACTGATGAGGCTGACGAGGCTGATGAGATCCCAGAGTCGAGTATATTAAATGTACACATCCTGGTGGGGGAAAAGAGTTCAAAGGCGAAAGGTCCCAAAAGCTCCAGAGGGGGTAAAGGAGGCAAAGGCTGTGGGGGCACAAATCTCCCACTTACTACAGCAGTGGGGCGACTCAAGGACGCTGCCTCAAGTGGCACCAAGCCTGGTCCTGGCTTTAGTCCTCCACACAAATGGGTGGTGTCAAAGGGAAAGGTTAAAGCCATCATCTCTAGACTCTCTAACTCTGGCAATATGAAGGCTGCAACATCTTCGGGATATGTGGCTGTTGAGGGGGAGACCCATCATCATCTTTTCACTCTCGCCCAAACACTGTGGCCTTGCTAATGGTTCAGCCGGGCAGTTCTGGGGAGAACCCAGGCAGAGATTCTGAAGAAACCTGGCTATGCATCTGCCCCTCCTACATCAAAGGAGCATACCGATCCTGTGGAAGGGCCATCTACTGGTGACCTGCAGTCTCTCGAGCAGGATGAGCCCTCTTAGTCTACAAGCTTGCAGGGACTATCTAAACAAGGGAGCTGAGGCTCAAGAGTACTACTTTCAAGCTAAAGCTGATAGCAGGGATATTAAGCAGGCATTGACGAATCTCACCATTAAGATCACTTCCATGTCTTCAGAAGTTACAGATTTGGAAGAGAGGGTTACAGCAGTCAAAGAATTCAACAACTTCACTTCAAGAGTAGCTAAAACTTATGAGACTCAGATGGCATTCCTACAGGCGAAAATCGAGGATCTTGAAAATCACCAACGGCGACATAATCTAAGTATCTTCGGTGTAGCGGAAGGGAGGGAAGGTTCTGACCCACTAACGTACATTGTCAATCTCTTTCAGCAAGCGTTCCCAGATCTGGCGGATTGGGATATGGACTCACAAGTACAACTAGCGCATTGACTAACTCTCATTATCACACAAGGGAATCAAGCAAAGTCATCTCGCCAATGCCCAATTCTGGTATTCCTAGGCAATTTTTTGCTACGTCAAGCAATTTATGTCAAAGCTCGTCCTACCACCGCTGTCAAACTAGATACGATCTCTATGTTGGTGCGTTCAATTCTATAATGGACAAGCGATGGAAACTTCATCAGTTAATGGATACCTTCAAGGCAGTCTGCTCACCAGTCTTTTGCATGATCCAGCCGACATAAAATTAAAATCGGACTCTCACATTTTTTCTATACTGAACATGATGCTAGACAAGCACTCTCAAAATGGCAATCTGAATCTACTGGCTCAATGCATAGAGAAGGGCAGGAATTTTAAAAAAGCAAAGAGCTGCTTTCTTTTATTCTTTTCTCTCAGTGCCCTGCCTTTTATAAATGTATCAAATATTTTTCTTTTCTAACTTTATGCACTTATTTTTCCTACACATTGTTTGGGGACACAGGTGGAGGGTGAGGGCTGCGGGTCTCGGGGGGCAGGGAGGATGCTCACTTCAGGCTGTCAGTCAGAAATAGCAGGGAAGGAGATGATTCCTTTCTGCAGGTACTGGGGGGTGAGTTCATTAGAGGTTGGGTGGAGGTGGTATTATCGGATAGAAGCTTTTCATCATGCTGTTGGAGGCTTGAGGTGGGGAGGTTGGGATTGGAAGGGGTTAAGTAGCCAAACAACAGTTAGAAGTGTAGCAGCATAAGAAAATGCGCAAGAGGACGGAATCAGGTGAAAGGCGGCTGAATTAAAACTATGCAAAGTATGATTTAAAACTGGTGTTGGCCCGTTGCGTGGCTGAATCAAGCTTGAAAGTGGCGATTAATTGGGGAGGAACTCCACATATTCCAACCACATTTACTTTTCCTAACCGAGACTCATCTTGCATACAAGGATAGATCTCTGCTGAGACAACTTGGGTTTGACACACTAATATGTACTTCACAAGCAGTCTCTATCCGTGGGGTTGCTATATTGAAATCCAGAATTTTAGCAGTCACTGTTCTGCGCACATTAAAGAATATGAAGGGAAGATGGGTGATTGCTCAGCTGCTGATATCGGGGCGTAAGGCTACAATTTGTGTAGTGTAGTGTAGTGTATTGCCCTAATACGGACTGTCCCGATATCTTTGACAACTGAATTGTTGGGGTGGGCCAGGGACTTGATTATCATGGGCGACTTTAGCTGTATAATGGATAATAAAATAGATGGAATTAATAGTAAAGAATGGTCAGGACTAGGGCAGCTATGCAGGAACTACTGCATATACATCATCTCAATGATGCCTGGAGGACACGGTTTCCAACGATGCCAGGGTACACTATACCCACACAAACAGTACTCCTATATTGACATGCTTTTTATTAAGAGGTCATTATTGGAAAATGCACGTATAGAGGTCTGTCCCAAAATTACATCTGACCATAATCCAGTAATGCTAACCCTCCATAAACAGCTCGGGCCAGAGAGGGTCCTCTGGTTTTTTCATTTTCTAGACACTTATATAGCAATCCTGAGTATTAGGCACACATTATAAGAGCATTGAGGGAACACTTAAGTAACAATTTAGGTACTGCTTCTATTTCAACGGTATGGGATTGTATAAAAGCCTTTGTCAGAGGGGCTACTCTCCAGTTCATCGTACACAAAATCGGCGGGCAACCCAGGAGGCAGAACAGGATAGTCTTAACTACTTAGTCTTGGAATGCCAGCATGCACTGACAACTGTAGCAAGGGATCAAACAGAGCAGTTAATATATCTTCGGCTCCTAGATGTCTGATCTAAACTCAACAGAGGGCTGATAGATAAAATTGCCACCAATTATCGCAAGCATAAAACCTTGCAGTACGAATACGGAGACAGGGCAGGATGTCTGCTGGCTATTTAGATCGTCGATCAGAAGGCTAGAACCAACATTAACTTGATTAAAGGAGATGGCGGTCTGTCTTCTACTCAGTCACCGGATATAGTCGAACAGCTTAGACTATTTTATGCCAACCTATTATGTGAGTCAGCCTCAATTAATAAACGCACTTTTTTTGAATACTTGCAGGAGAGTTACTTGTCTCATCTCAACCCTCAGTACTCTATAGGATTACAAAAATAGAGAGGGCTAGTTGAGGTCGAGGAAGCAATTAAGTCTTTACCCTCAGGAAAGGCAGATGGCGAGGAAAATGTCCCTCCTGAATTTTACAAAACTTTTAGGGATATTTTAGCACCTGTCTTCATGCAGTTGAATATTGGTATTACTAATATGGGCAATGCTCCTGCCTCATGGAGTACTACTAATATTGTGGTACTCCCTAAAAAGAGGAAACCAATTGATGACAGAGGCTCTTCTCGTCCAATATCCCTAATTAATGCAGACGCAAAAAATATTTCAAAAATTCTGGCTTCACGCCTGGCTCCTCTTATACATCAGTTAGTTTTGGAGCAGCAGCATGGATTTGTCCTTGGTAGAGACACAACGGCTCTCATCAACACAGCTGTCGCTACCTTTGATGTCTGGCAAACTTAACAAACAGATGGGGATGGCTATGCTTGATGCGGAAAAGGCGTTTGACAGAGTTGCCTGGGAATCACTCTGGCTTACAATGTCAACATTTGGCCTCAGTTCTAGGTTTATTTCCTCGGTGCAGAAACTGTATAAAAACCAGGTAGCAACAATTAAGTTGACTGGCATGACATCCGCCTTCTTCGCTGTTCAAATGGGTACACAGCAGGGTTGCCCACTCTCCCCTCTATTATTTGCCCTTTACATTGAGCTTTTTATAAGGCATTTGTTGCAGAATGGAGGGATCTCCCCAGTGTGTCTTAATGGTGGGTAACTTAAGGTAACTGCGCACGCAGATGAGATCGCGGTCTTCTCTGCAAACCCAGGAGACACTTATAGGGGAAATCATGCGAGAGGCCGAGCGTTTCGGCTCTTTTACTGGCTACAAGCTAAACTCAGCTAAAACTCAGACAATACTAAATTTCCAACCTGAAACTCTGTCTCCCACTTTAGGGATTACGAAAACAGTGACTTATCTAGGTGTATGTCTCACCAGCCAAGTTGATGACACTGTAGCTTTCAACTAAGCATGGGCGGAATATCCGTTCCGCTCGCGGATTTTGGGTAAATTCGCAATCCGCGAGATTCGCGAATTTCCTGCAAAATCCGCGAGCGGAACGGATTGGGTCAAAAGTTCAAGCTGACTTTGGTAATTCTTTTAGAATGGCGCCGGCAAGCTGCCAGAGCCATTCTAAAATAGTTACAAAAGTCAGCTTCAACAGGAAGCTCTAATAGATAAAGTAAAGCAGGTGCTCGAGTTGAAGGTCAAATTCAGTTACACAATCATTAATCACCCCAAACTTGGGGTGATTAATGATTGTGTAACTTAATTTGACCTTCAACTCGAGCACCTGCTTTACTTTATCTATTAGAGCTTCCTGTTGAAGGTCTTTGTAGCTATTTTAGAATGGCGCTGGCAGCTTGCCGGCACCATTCTAAGTGGGGCTGAAGGCAGAAGGGCACAAAAGTGGGACAGAGGGCAGAAGGGGATAAAAAATGAGTGGGGCAGAGGGCAGAAGGGCACAGAAACGAGTGGTACTGAGGGCAGAAGGGCATAAAAAACTAGATGGTGGCAGTGATTAACCAGGCAAAAAAAAAAACCCCCGCGAACCCGCAAAGTGCCCCGCGAACACGCAAAAATAAAAAAATTCGCAAATTCGCACAAATTCGTGAATTTTGCGGATTGCGAATTCGCAAATCCGCGAATCGCGAATTCGCAAAATTTGCCCATGCTCACTTTGAACTACGAGCAGCTTCTTAAAATAGTCTCGGCTATATTGCTTAGTTGGCATCAGCTCTCTCTCAGTAAATATAGGAGGTGCAACATAATAAGAATGAATATTCTTCCTAAATTCTTATATTTATATCATTCAATAACGCTGTGGGTCCCAAGGTCTTTAAGTGCTTAGACAGTGGCATTTGCAGCTTCATTTGGGAATACAGATGTGCAAGGAGGGCTCTTAGGCTTATTAAATTACCCTATACACAAGGGGGTTTTAAGCACCTAGACTTTGGGCTTTACTACTGGGCTGCATTTGTTGGTCGTATCCGGGGCTTGCTTAACAGGCTGGATGCTGGCCCGGTTTTCTTGTCTTATCAGCTAGCCTGCGGACCGTCTGTCGGGTTCACGTTCTGCAAGACTTACGATCCCAACTTCTTCAAGCATGTCAGGTTTAAGGTAGTTAAAGACATCTCCAGGATCTGGCAAGATATTTGTAAGAAATACTCTTTGCCCTCGCTGCATCAATATACAGTGCTATGGCGCAACCCTGTGTTGCCAGATATATTTCAGGATCCTATCGGAAGAGGCTGGCAACATAGGGGCATTAACAGAGCAGGACAACTTTTTGATAGACGGGGGGTTCTATCGTTCATTGCATTAAAAGAGGAGATTGGGCTTCCGCAAAGTAACTTTTTAAAATATTTGCAAATAAGGGATTTTTTTTTTTACAAGTTCAAAGGCTATTAGTAATGCCAAACCCATTGGAAATATTGTCTGAAATATATATGAGCCCATATATATGAGCCCTGGTCGAGGCACTATTGGTGCAGCCTACCAGAAATTTCTTGCAGCATTTAGTGATGACAGTTTACAGAAAGCTACTAAACTAAGTTGGGTTCTTAAAACAGACGTAACAGTTGAGGGAGTACAGGAGTCAATGGGCACATTAGATCGAGTAGTAACCTCTGTTAATCTGAAATCACAACAGCATCAGGCAGTTTTTATGCTGTATTTCAAGCTGGAGATTATCTCCAGGTGGGCAACATCTCGATCTTCCGTTAAGTCACTCTGCTCAAAATGTCAACTTTTTGCTGCAGACTTAAGGCATATGTTTATGAACTACCCTAGGCTTAATAGATTCTGGAGTGAGGTCTCTAATACTCTCATTTTACATCTTGGATGAAATACTCAGTTTACTGAAAGTAAATATTCTTGGGGAATAAATGTGAAGTAGCTAGTTATGAGAGTCTGCTAGCTACTATCATTATAAAATGTGCCCGCTTACGTATTATTAAAGCCTGGATCAATAATGTCAGCCCAAATGTTAATGAAGCTTGGGTCTTACTTAGACAGGTGTGTGAGATGGAACTTGCTCTTGGCTTAAATTTTGTCGGATCTGATCTAGTCTTCAATGGAATTAACGCTGCACTGTCATTTTATTACATATGCTTTGTTATGGTTCCCTCAGGGATCGTAAATTATAACTTCAGTCTGAAAATTGTTGTCGATTCCCACGTTTGTTATTCCTTCATCTCTTTCTTTCTTTTATCTGTTTTATGGCTACAATTAATTAATTCATTTACTGTTAACATTTCTAACGTTAGTATGACACTTATGTCCTACATATTTTTGGTTTCTTTTTTAGATTTGTACTGTAGTGTGTTATATCAATGGCTAAATGAAAAAAGATGTAAAAAAATAATGTTTGCATATATCAAGTCCTACACAGAGTGCTGTGTTTCTGTAGAACGAGATGGAGACTGTTAGAATATAATTTACGCTCAGGCGAGAAACCGGCACCCACAGCGATTTGGATGAACGCCACAGAATGCAACTATTGGAAATGATGTGTGGTGTAATGCCACATTGTAGCATAGGTCAATGTGTGGCATTAACAGCATTATAGTGGCATGTGTTGTAAAGCCATACATCTGCTCTTTATACTTTTACAGCTGTTATCCAGGTTCCAAAATAGAGGGTCTCTAGGAGGTACCGAGTAGAAAATGGCTTCATAGATTTTTGGTTAATGGCTTCTGAACCCAATGATCGGCGAGGAAATCAAGAATCTACTATAGATTTCATTTTGATTATACACCCAATCAGTGATAGGAGCCGTATTACCAATTTACAGATTTTAGCGACCATGCCATATTGTTTGTGAGATCCTTCAGGTGCCCATTGCTGTGATGACTCCCCAGAAACCGGGCGAGCCAATATTAGCCAGGAGAAGTGGATACCAACTTAGGTGGGCTCAGGTGGATAAACAAAATATGGTTTCTGAAATAATTAGAAACACTCTGGATACAATTGCAAGTTGCCTGGACTCTGCTATCCCCCCACAATCTTTGGTTTCGTCTTTTATAGTACTCTTAGAATCTATAATGAATGCACTCACCAGGAATATTACTAAGAAAGCAGGAAAGGATTAGGGATAGTTTGACTCCTCTTACTCTAAAAAAGGAAAGCTCTTATTACAGTCCTGGGAAACAAACCAAGAAACCTACCAGCAATTGCTACCCTTCGCAGGGAATATAAATAGGGTAGAAAAAACAGGGAGAAGGCGCTAAAAGAAGAGATATGGGCCAAACTAGAGGAGGCCTCGGCTCTGGAAACCTCAAATGAATTTTGGGGAATAATAAATGGACCCCACTTTAAAACAAAAAAGGACCCTACATTAGATGTTAATGTAGGAGAGGAGGAGTCGGTAGCTCATTTCTCAACAATATTTTTACACAAACGATCTTCCACCCTCACACACTCTCGATTAGTGAAGTTAGAGCTGGGTTAGAAGCCTGTAGCGTTGGGAAAGGGCTAAGCCCCACGGTGTCCCAATAGATATTTATCAAGAAAACGAGGATGTATGGGTCCCTTTAATAACAAAAGTGTTTAATAAAATTGCCATTGTTGGCTCTCCGTCCTCTTGGAACACAAGTATTATTGTTCCAATTTATAAAAAGGGCGATAAAGGTAACCCAAAAAATTACAGATCAATCTCCTTAATAGATTTGACAGCCAAACCTATGGGCTGTCTTCCATTGTGAAGATTGGAGGGATGGGCAAAGGAATTTAAATATTCTAATGGAGTCCCAATATGGCTTTCAGGAGGGTAGGGGAAATTTGGATCAGTGCCTAAATCTCTCCTTATTATGGACAAATAGGTCAGAGCCAAGGGTGGGAAAATCTACCTTGCATTTATGGACTTACCAGCAGCTTTCAACTGCGTGCACCACCATAGACTCTGGCACATAATGGAGGAGTTGGGAACTGATAAGAAGATACTTTATTTTATCCCCCAACTATACTCCAATGCCTCCTCATCAGTCCGTTATGGGGGAAATAGGGAGTGTACCCTGTCATTCAAAATCCTCAGAAGGGCAAGGCATGGCTGTGTTCTCGCACCGTTTCTTTTTTCAATCTACACAAACAGTATAGGTAACCATCTCGAAGACGCAGCCCTGGACGTTCTAGTATCTATAAACCGCCAACGATTGCCAATCTTAGCTTATGCAGAGGACGCTGTTTTGATTGCTCGAACGGGGATGGGGTTCCAGCGTTTGATACTGGCTTATTCATCCTTTATGCACTCACTGGGCCTACAGGTCAACCAGTCTAAATCATTCATAATTGTGGCTAGGGAGGGAAACGGGGAAAAAAACACCCTTCTTTACGTAATCAGGGAAAATGTAAGTAGTGAAGTCTTGTCCTTATTTGGGTATACTCGTTGACAAAAACCAATCGTGGTCTAGTTTGGTGGAGGGAAAAGCAATGGGCTTGGAGAGAAGCCTAATGGCGTTAAAATCTTTCTCTAAAAGATTGGGAGCAAAACCCCTAATTCATATGAAAAAGATTTACCACGCCAAAACTACGGGGGCAGGGACCTAGTGACTCCCTCTAGGCCATAGAAAATAATTTTTTTAAAGCTTTCACCTCTCTCCCTCAGTTCTACTCCAACTATGTCCTACACTTAGAACTGGCCTTATCCTACATATTGGATGCTATCAAACTAGCGCCCCTCCTCCTCTGGTTCTCTATCTGGTGGAGGGACACTGTACCATTTACCCAGAATATAATATTTAACAACTTAACTCAGGGAGCTATTCCAGGATTCGATGGTTGCAATATGTAGAGAAGAAATTGATGGATATTGGCCCACCTACCTATATAACCATATGGAGACGTAGACTGATCGACACCTATATGTCACAGGCTTACTATCAGAGGAGGGAAAGGAATTACCAAACAAGGTCAGCCCTCATGTACGAAATAATTCCATCTTTGCACGAGGGAGGTTATCTCCATCTGGCAGAGGTTACTATCCCACACCATAAATGTATTTGATTGAGATTCAGTCTTAGGTTACCCTGGCAGGAAATTAAAAAACTGAGAACTTTCTGCGTGTCTGTGTGATAGCCATTCACACCAAAGTGATCTTCATGTTCTATTTTTCTGTGGGTTCTATCATCAGGAAAGGCAGAATTTTATTGTTCTGATTTGTAAAACTCATCATTTTAGATCTTGTCGTGTAGCATTGTACTTTTTTTAATCACTTTCAAATTCTGTGCTATGCTTCTCTTTGGTATCTTTTTTATGGGCATGCATGAAAAAAATGAGAAGTGGACCTGTAACTAGCTGACGGGATTGCCTACATAATTTTATCTTTATCAATTGTTTTAACTTGGTGCCAAAGATTATGTATATATGGATGAAATAGCTGGTACGATATATTGTTTGGGATCATTTCTTTTATTGAGCAATTTTTAACCAATGACATTTCATGTACTTTTATGATCTTAAGCTTTTTAAAGATTGAATAAAGATTTTAATTGAATTGAACTCAATGTTAATACTGTGCAGCTAAGTGACAAATATCCAATAGTCCACAAGTGCTTGATGAAAACATAAAAATTGTGAAATGGATGGTGTTAAGAGAGTTTACGAGGAAAATGATGCTCAACTTCTTCAAACCGGTAAGACTAAAATCCAGTCTACGCAAGAAGAGAAAAAAAATAAGTAAAAGGAAAGGCAAATAAAATTAAGGCATTCAAATAAGAAATAAATGTAGTGAATGTAGCACAAATTATTGGTGTAACCTTCTCCATCAACAGATCAAAGAGGTATTGGCAATGCGTACCTGTACCAAGAACAAACATACAACGACAGAACTTCAGCTATTCACAGTTTAAAAGCTTGTAAACAGCCCACCGCTCCCCTACTAATGGAGTTGCAGGTCTAACAGGAGCAGGTGTTTCTCACTAGTGCTGCGTTCTGGGGGTGGGAGATGTCGTGGCACTATTGTAAAGAAACTGCAGTGTTTAGTGTGCAAACGAATCAGTATCAAGGTCAAAAGAGGGCACATGATCCCTCTCCTCAGACCATCCCAGACAGAATTCCTGATTTTACAACTTCAGAATAGGTTTAGCACGTTTTCTGCTACATCTTGGAAGAAATGTCCATGCCACCTCAAATGAATTAGATTGTACAGCAGTCCTCCCTGGAAAGAGACTAGCTTACTTAAATAACTGTTTCATGAACTGATGACAAAACATTGAGCCTCTGATGTTATTAACGTCTTCTAATAATGTGAAACAAATCCGAATGGATATGATCTCAAAATTCAAATGCTTGGCCAAGGCTACCACTTGCAAACAACCACACCAAAAGAACTACTTTCACACAAAAATGTCTTTTGCAGCGGCCCATTTGTATAAATAAAGAAATACAAAGTGCAAGGCCCCTCAGCTTTTCTTAGGAGCCTGCTTTCGGCATTCTTGAATGCTGGGGTTGCCGAATACCAAGGCTGCTTAAGCTTGCTTTTACCTCATACCATTTTATTTCACCACCCTACACTTACTTATCTAATTGTTGCAGGTTATTTTTCTTCCCACCTTTTTCACGTTGCCATCGTTTTCATCCTTTTCCCTTAATCCTCCTTTCTGCCTCTTTCTCTGGGTCAAAGTTTGATGATGAAAACAAGTGCCCTCACCCCACAATAAAATGTAGGCTTAAAAAAATGTAAGATTGTTCATGTAATTACACAATTATTCTTTGAAATGCAGCACAATGACAACCAATTTCGGTACAAGTTCCATTAATTATAAATCCATGTTGCAATGGTGTGATGTTATTAACTAAATTTGTATTTCAGAGTACTGATTGAGGTTTTTGAATTGAAGTCATAGATGCACCGAAGTACCCTTTATCATGCAGATTTTTATAATCAGTATGCATAATGAATCATTTTATCATTACTTTGCATACTTACAGCTGGCACATCCAATTTGCTGAAGCACTTGATGCTGTAATTGTAGATGCAAGGATGAAATAAAAGCAAACGTTTCACAGTATTATTAAAGGTAAAAAAGAAAAAAACTACAAAAACCTATTACTATGAATTCAAATCCTTGATATTATCGGGCTCTTCAACAAAGGGTAGTAATCTATGACGACGATCAAGACACCTAGCTGCCCTGCTTTTCATTTCAATAGTTGCACGCGCCTCAGGCTTCAAAATCTTCAAATAGCAGAACACCCTCTTAAATCAATTCCTGTAACTCTTGTGAACTTGGTAAAGTTAATGATGTTTGCTGCATGCGGGGTTTCACGTTAAAGTTTGACTTGTACCATTTAAATATAGTTCGAGAGACTGAATATCGCCAACATCCATCCACTTTAAAAGCTGCAAGGAAATCGGTTTCAAAGTTAACTCGCGAGAAAGTGGCACATTAATTTCAGGCTAGTCAGCAAAAACAGGGAAATGTTGCCAGTTAGCAGGCAAAGACTTCACAAAAGTCTAGATGGAGACAGTCTTCAAAAGGGGTATGCAAATAATCGGAATCCGCACTAGACTTCAATTACATGAAACCTCTAGTCAGGCAAACTCTTAAGCTAGAAAATACAGAGGGTAAAAATACCATTAACGCACCTACCAATGATGTGCTGAAAGACCCTGCGTGTTGGCCTGCCATTTTTATTGAAAGGAAAACTGTTGTAAATCTTTATTCGGTTTATGTAAAACCATAAAAAAGAAAGCATAAACATTCCAATTAATAGAAAGAGGTGTCTGGTCACATAAAACTCATGAAAACAATAGTTCTAATAAATATAAAATTTGTCAGACCGTTCAGATAAAAAGAGAAAATCACAATAATACATCAGCTAAAATGTAAAATCAATTCCCTCCATGTTTCTCAATCTAATAGCAGCCAGTAAAAACTTGTGTACCATCAAACAGATATACTCAGACTGTAATAGCTGAAGATAAAATTAAGCTCATCTACATTTCCTTATATTAAGAGACTTAAGCAAATGATAAGAAAAGTCTTCATAGGCCTTGCTATTAAAAACAAAGTGGCGACTACTTTGCAAATGCCTTCAATATTTGGAAATATATTTTATATACAGGTTATTACTTGTAGAGAAAGCACAGCAAAACATTTTATCCCTCAGTAATGGGAAGCAAGAGCAGGCCACAGACAGACGTCCAAAAATAACCTTCATAGTAATGGCTTCGATACCTGGTACAAACTGCATCAGAAATAAAATCCTGTCAGGTTTAAGGATGATAAATGGGCAAGAAAAAAACAGCCTTCTACTAAACATAAATTTCGGACCAAGAGAAACTAATGCAATCAATATGTGTCTGAAAAGAAGCAGTCGTTAAGAGAATAATAGTAAGTACAGGTCAAGGTTTTTGTCACAGTCATTTTGTGTTGGATAGTAACGAAATGAAGCCTGGAGAAGAAACAGATGGCCCAGAATTCAGTTTCCACATAGGTACAAAGTTTGTGGTAGGCGACCGAGGAACAGTAATGTTAGCCATTGCCTTCTAGACACTCCTAAAACCAAGAAGATACGGTGGCCAGCTAAATTTTCTCTACTTGCCAGATATTAAACACAAAAAGTTATTACTTAATGTACCATTGTAGAAGAAACTACAACAGAAACCTTTGTCTACAAAATCTTTATTCTATTGATAACGCGAGCACTGTGCTATTCAGATAATTATATCGCTCATCCCATTGCATTATAATATTGTTTTTTTGTAAGAATAACATGGCCAGCACCCGGAAATTTAAAGGATGGTCTACATTAATTATTAACAAAACCAAAACTCTTCAGGTGTATTTCTCCTAAAAAATCTCCTTTCCATCTGTAAGTCCAGGGTCAGTTTTTTTTCTTATTTTTTTGAAAAAATACTTTAAAGAACGGGGAAAGAAAAGTCAAACCTTCAAAATGGTATTCAGTAAATTTGACAACTAATTTAGGTTAAATTAGAATATTTGCAATCTTAGTAACTTTACCTGTGCCAATATAGTGCACATTTCATATTTTTTATTGAGCCACCATCCTGAGAATGTATGGAGATATCATAAAAAAGACCCTCATACTTACTGACAAAAACGTTAAGCATGGCGTTCACTGAATTCTAATTATTATCTTAAAATATCCCTTATAACATTCTTCGGTGTGTAACCTTCTTACTTTGCAAATGTGTTTGTTGGCAACTCCCTCCAAAGCCACTTATTCTGAGGTATAGTAAGACCATAAGATTCACATATATGAAGAACTGCCACATGAACTACCCACTTTCAGGCAACTTTTCAGACCATTTATAAAGTATTTGCCCTAAAGGGGAGGACACCCACAATGTTTTCAAGTATTTCTAAATCTTATCACGTAACATCTGAATAAAAACTGTTAAATAAAACATATGAAAGAAAAAGAACATTGTAAGACAGGAGGAGAATATTAGGAACATATTTGAAGGATTTAAATCAGTTTAACTTTGTAGTGAAAACGTGGGATATTCAGCAAGACTGCTGTTTGTCTCAGCAAAACACGAAGTGGGTATCTATTGGCGATGAGAACCCACTGCCAAGATCAAAAACTGTCTAAGAGATTTGGAAATTAATCATGGGTGGGTGGAATTTGGCGAATCAACATGGAGTTCAAGACAAATTCCACCACTCGCGCAGCACAGAATTTTTTCCCGCGAGGCTCCAGAAATGCAAGCTGGTGAGCTAGAATAGGCATACCCTAGCGCAATTTTCTAACGCAGGTGGTCGCGGTCTGAGGGCTGCTTCTGGAGTAGATTTTCTGCCGCTCAAGTAATTTTTCTACTTGAGCTGCACCAAAAATCAACTCAAATGGCCATGCCCTCTTGCGCAATGCATGGGCCGTTTTGATTTTTCAGCACCGCTTGCGCTACTCAATTGCAGAGGGAGGAGCATATTTTCCACCCATTTAGGGAACTCAGAGTTTTATGTTTCTCCACGGAATTCACTCGGCGAGTTCTGCCTTCCACTAAAATTAATGCCAATCAAAACCAGACCTAAAATATCTGGGACCCTCTTATGGCTTATCTGCTGCAAGGAGATGGCATATGACCTGAACTCTTATCTAATTAAATACTTGAGTGACTCATGAGCACCTATATGTGGGCTGAGATAGCTGGACACACACTGAACGATCACTTGAAGTACTACAGGTAAGGTACATTTTGCCCTGGTGGCTTCTGGGTGGATATCTCCATCACTTTTCGGACTTTGATTGTGCAAACTTAGGATAAATCTTGTGTGTCTTGTGTGTGGGTGGGGGGGGCAGGAATAACAATGCAATAGTTTTTTTTTCTCTTGCCTCTGTGGCCCACTATATGCTTCACTCTGGCGCTGATTGCCAATGTGGGTTAAATTCTTCTGTATTTTTGCAGTTTTGTGAAAACTAATGAATACAAATACATTAGTACTGTAAGAAATCTGCCCAGCCCACAATGTTTGTCCTGCAGAAAAATAGTAGGCATAATGTAGATGGGAAATGGCACTTGGAAATTTTATTCTGTGAGCCAAAGTGGCTGTTCAAGAATTAGGTTGAATGAAGCAGACAATTGAAAGTGCTATTCTAGCCTAGAGGACGGATAAGCATTGAGCCAGATCACAAAATATTATTTGTTATTTCTGTTACCTATTCCTGGTGGTAAAAAGTGCAGTCCCTGGTGCAATATCATTTTACCACCATGTTATGAAAATCGATTTGGGGAGGTTGTAGTATGTGACAAATGTCAGTGTACCTATTGAAACGAGACTTTAGCCAAGACTAAATGAAATAGCAACATAGTACCACCTTCCAATATGACAAGACCAATACACCACAACAACAATCAAAATAACGATGCAAAAGTGAAAAGCAGCAAATTCACAACACCACCAATGTTACAAAACCAACCTAAAAATACACCACAAATAACCCACCAAAATGTAACACACTGCAAAACAATTGCAAGCAAGTGGTACAGACACACCAGGACATGCACAGAATAAATATTACACCAACACATACTCATATGAAAAGAGTTGGAAAATCAAGCTGTGCTCTGCCAAGCTGTGCTTGTGTTGTGCAAATGTTTTGATGATCTTTCATGGTGGCCCGTTTGTGCTAAGTAAGTTGTATTTGGATTATTGCGTTGTATTTTGCTATATGTTGTTCTGTTATGGACTGTTGCACTGTTGTATTGTTTCTACATCATCTTTTGCAGTGGGTCATTGCGTAGTACTGTGGTTGCAAGTGTAATTACATTAGGTTGATAAACTGTTTTCTGTCGTGGTATCTTGTCATGTCTTCATTGCATTTTATTGTGTTACAGAGATGTGTTCTGTTTTATATCGTTTTTTTGGGGCTTTAACAAATATCCCTTGTTTTCTTACAAAATACGTTCGTAACATTCCATTAAGGCAACAGTGAGAAACCTACTTTGTCAAATCGGGCAACATACTATAGCAGCAACTGACCATGCATATGAAACCAATTAATAAACCACTACATAGGCCATTAACTAAATGTTTTACTTCCCGAGCTTGCTTCATGTGACAGTAACCTGTTCAAATCGTATTGCTCGAAGGATAAGACATTGCACAGCAAAACAAGGGCTTGAAGAATAATTTAAAATGTTTGTTTTCTTGAATGGTCATTTTTATTTCCCCTTCCAGTATGTGAATCTGTGCAGTGCTAATACCTGTGCTATCCTGCTGTTCAGTAGTGCTGCATATGCCTCACTCTGCATGTTGACTGCAACACATTCTTTCCTCTCTTAGTCAATACCAAACCACACCTTCCACCGCCACCCTAAGCGAGAGGAGTCCAACCTCCTGTTTATCGTTCTGTGCCTAGAGGCCCCCCTCAACGCTCCTTGGCTCAGATCCACGACCCACTCCAGCATACTGTGCACTTTAAGTATATGTACACATTTTTTGCTATTACATTCAGGAAGAAGATTTCTCTTTGTTGTTTTTTTTTTCTTTTAATTTTAGACTAAAACTATCCGACATCAACAGACAGAAGTCAACTCTTTCAATGGCATGATTTAGGAGTAAGTGGTTGTCTGGTTTCTCTTAAAGAGTTAAGAAAAACAAATAATAGAATTTAATAGAATAAAACATATAAGAGTGCAAGACCATTCCTCTTATTTACTCACTATATTCGTACAATGCTGTGGTTTAGATTAGAAGCTTACAGTGATATGCCACATACACTAATGCCCAGATGCATCAACCGTTTTAGGAAGTGCAAACGGTGCGATTCGCATAAATCGGCCTTTTGCACTTCCTAAATTGGTTACTGGGATGCATCAAGCATTTTTTGGAATTCGCTTTTTTTGCGAGTTCCAAAAAAATGCGATTGCTGTTAAGGAATCGCACATTTGCGATTCCTTAACAGCAATGCATCATCCCCAAAACATTTGCGATTTCCAAAATTGCAAATGCAAATTACCACGAAGTTGAACTTCGTGGTAATTTGGAAAAATGTTTAAAAACGCATGAAAATGCATTTTTTAAACGTGTACGTTACAGGCACACATGTCCTTAGGACATGTGTGTATGTAACTCACATGTAAAAGTGCATTTCATGAGTGCAGGGGGGGGTCCGTGGGACCCCCCTCTCCACCCTTGAAAGGCTTTGATGCATTCCAAATTTAAATTGCGAATTCGCAATTCCCATTCATTCCTATGGGCATTTCAGCCCATAGGAATGAATGGGAATATCGGATTCGCTTTTTGGAAATCGCAATTTTTTTGGAATTCGGTAAAAAATGCGATTTTTACCGAATCCCAAAAAAATTGCGAAATTAATGATGCATTGCCATTTGCGAATCCTTAATTGCGATTCCTTATTTTTCGCAATTAAGGAATCGCAAATGACAATGTTGATGCATCTAGGGGTTAGTTCCTCTCAGATTGACTTGCTAAGGAAGCTAAAAGATATAGAAAGACATTGTTCCCTACATCAGGGAGACGGGGACATTTATGCGGAAGCATCCATCACTACTATTTCATAGGACCAGCTTAATACTATGATGAATGAATCCCTGGCACAGACCCTGGAGGGCACCAAGTCACTGGGAGAAGAAAAGGAAATACAACCATGTCCCCACTGCAATCTTTCCTCCGATCTCAGTCTTCCCGGACCTAACCTCTCTCTTCAGGGTCCTCCTCAGAATACAATATTGTGTTGGTGTAGTTGGACCACTAAAGATAAATATTTCAAATAGGAGGTAAAGCCCACTCTGCTGCAAACCTCCCAAACATCCTAGATCTACCAGTTGATCAACCCTAGCCCGAAAACAGAGCTCCTTTAAACAATATTGCCAGCTCATACAGTTCAAACTTCCAATGCATACTGTGGTAAAGGACCTGATTTTTCAAATAAGGCAAGAACTAAAGAAACATTCAATCCAGAAGTTTGTGGCCCAGTCTACTCCATGGAAAGAGCAGAATCCTACTGTCCACTGTTAGAAATGGGTTTCTGTTTGGCAGAGGTATGCATCCCGTCCAAACAGGAACCACAATCCTAGTCAGGGTAGGTCAGATCCACACTCTAAATGAAACTGTGCTCAGCCTCTGGCAGCTTGGCACAGAGCACTCAGGCTTAACTTAAGAGTCAATGTGTAAAATATTTGTGCAACACTTTTACAGTTAACCAATGAAAACACACAAGAAGGATCCACATCAGTTTAGAAAAAGAGAACTTAGTTTAATAAACAAAACTGCGAGAAACATTATGAAACAGGAATGGAGGTATGCAACACAGAACCCATGCTAGGCTCCAGAGAGGTCTGAAGAGGTCACAGTGGCATCTGGTATCGCAGACAGAACCAGCTCATCCCCTACTCTCACATCAAGGGTGATAATAGCTGGAAGCAGAGTCCAAGGCTACAACGAAGGGATCCAGATAGTTGCCATTTGCTCAATCCCCATTATATTCCAATGGCAAGACCCTTCGGCTGCATCTGTCATCTCTTGCGTGGCTTCTGCAGCAGAGCTCAGTCGGCACAATCTTCCCCTTGACTGCGCACAAACATTTCCACACTCCTGTTGCCCTGAAGTGTGAAGTAAAATGAGTGCATTTACCTGCAATGGGCATCACGAGGAAAAAACACTATCATAGTAAAGCACTGGCACAAAAGTCAAACATTTTATGCTACCCTGAATACTTATGTTCTCCTGTAAACAGTAATGACAAAGCCTATGTAAATGAACCTCATTCCCGAAATTCCCTTTCAGGATGTATTCGAAAAGCTCTGGAGAAGGTTTTAAGCTTTTGCTGCATCTAAAAACTTGTTACAATGCTGGCAGACATCAAAATGTAACCTCAATCATTGTAAATTTCTAGCTGAACTGTTACCTGCTCTCTAACCGCTCACACTGGCTTGCATTTCAGCTGGCTCCACCCAAGCTCTTCCTCAACCCCAATGGTCGGCCATGCTACTGGCCACCAGATGCAAACAGGTCTGCCTTAGCCATGTCACCCTGACTAGTGACTCTACCCTTTTACCACTGGCCTGCTATGCAACTGAGCTTTATTTTCTGAACCAGACTGATCAGCACGGACAGGTAACCAAGCAGCAAAAAACATGGCCGCCTGTGCATACAAGCTGTGTGTGGAGGACATAGGTGGCACAGATGTATATTTTCTGGTTAAATTATGTGTGTCAACCACATGTCAAGTGGCACACTTTCAGAACTTATATTTATATTGCGCTATTAGTAACTTTTCTCAAGGATTTCTTTCTATTAATCTAAAAAAGTTACATTTTGCGCAGGCCGGTTGTGGAGGTAATGCACCCCTGCACTCAGTACTCATGAGTAATGCAAATAGACTTTGTGCACTTATACACAGTGATACTGCTTGCATCCACTAGCTGTAAGGCTCCAAATCTAGCTTTGTAATTGTCCCTAATGCACTTAATCGAATGTTGATCTTGGTGCATTTATGTTGTGTATCAATCTCAAGTCTCAATGAGAATGTTTGCTCTCACTTTCCTATGAGTTTAATCCTTCTTTATGCAAGTTGTTCGACCACTTTCTTTAAATGAATATATTTAGTTGGAAAATAAGGGACGGTGTAGGTTGCGTTGAAGCTTCAAAAATGTATTTCTCCTTTCTTATATACTATTCAATGAGTTCTCCTTTACATGCCTCAGCCCCAATGCATTTCATGCCTTAAAGTAAATATATAACTCTGTAGAAAGAGAGGCATTAACAATAGAGTTTAACTAAATATCACTTCTAATGTAACGTTAAAACAATGTGTGGAACATGCCTCTATATCCTATGATTTGTGTTGTTAGTTTCTTAAATCACAGATAACCAATACTCATTTCAAATAGTTTTCCAGCTACGACATCTCTCGAGTGAGAACAACCACCTATGAACTAATTCCACAAATATGTAAATTTACAGACTACATCATTAAGAAAACATTCACAAATTGCTAACTCTGGTTTGTCTCTACTACAAAAACCACTGGCTATTCACGCCACACTCACTTGCATCCAGTAATCAATTTACTGCTCTATTATGCAATGTTAACCAATAACAAACCCCTGTCCTTACTGTTAGTCAATTATTAACACATTGTGTCCATTTAAAAATACAGTGCTACAAGGCTTTTAATGGGATGAAAACGGGATACACATGTAAACTAAATTCTGGATTCCCATAGTGTGCAACCTAACTGGTATTTTGGTTTTGCGCTGAGCTTTCTGTATTTGCATCTACAACTCAACAAACGACATACACCTACAAACCGAGCCAGGTTTATTGACTTTGTCAATAGTCACTAGCTGTTTCAGATACATGAGTAACAACAATAATTTTTTTGTAAATAATTAATATTGGAAAATTGTTTCAATTCTGAAATTGAAAGATTGTGAAATAAACACCGAGGGCTCTGGAAGAGGTAGTGGACTATCTTACATCTTAACTCTTTCCTCTTCAGCAGCCTCTTTTCACTCTCCCACAATGCACTTCATCATATCTCCTTCACTTCATTACTCCCCAACCACACCACACACCCACTCACCTGTAAGCTCTGCATTTTCTTTTGCTTTCCTAATATTTGGACAACTGTGAACCTCCTTCCTACATATTTGCACATAATCCCAACTGCAACTGTGACCATTGCCCTGTGTATGCTACACAGAGAGCAAGTATGGATGACAATGTATACCTTTTTGGAATCACTGACATGCACCTTGAAAAACTTCCTTCACCCTCAGAACCAGAGCTCTCCATCGTGAACGGTTATAAAAACCTCGAGGCCACAGTTCAAAGTTTATACTATCTTAATATGCTACATAAAACAAAAATCAAACAACACCCCGGAAACAGCTAAAACTCTTAGGGAATGCAAGATTGAGTTAAACATGCTAATATAAACAGGACCTAAATCTCTGACATGGATTACCATAACTTTTTTAAAATAAATGTATGTTAATTGTTCAGAAATCATTCAATATTTTGGCCATTATTATAGGGACCCAATAGGGGCAAGTTACAATAACCCTTCTAAATCTCTGGTGGGTCCGAGTCCTGTAGGAACCTAGCCAACCTTAAGCCCAACAGTGGTACAACTGTGTGTTACAGGCTGTCCATCATAGTATTAAAACTAAGCCTGGGCGTAGTTCGCGTAGCCGCACTCCGCGAGCTACGCGAAGATGCACTTGCACTCCGCGAACTACGCATAGCTCCGCGAGCATGCGTAGTAGCTTGCTTGACCCGTTCGCAAGCCATTTTTCGTCTTCGGGAGCGCCGTGGAACTCTGGAACCTGCTCGACACCACATCTCCAGACGTCGCCTTCCTCACGGAAACATGGACGAACGCCTCCTCAGCGCCCGACATCGCCGTCGCCATCCCGGACGGATACAAGATCACCCGGAGAGACCGCGTCAACGAGACAGGAGGAGGCATCGCCATCGTCCACAAGAACACCATCCGCATCACGACCAACTCAGACGACACCCTCACAGCCGCTTAACATCTTCACTTCCAGATACACACCGACCCCAAGACCACACTCAGAGGCACCCTCATCTACAGACCCCCAGGCCCTCGCACACAATTCAGCGAAGACATCGCAGACTTCATCAGCCCGCACGCCCTCGCTTCCGCTGACTACATCCTCCTAGGGGACCTCAACTTCCACCTGGAGAACAACAACGACAACACCACCACCACCCTGCTGGACAACCTCGCCAACCTCGGACTTATGCAACTGGTGAACACCCCCACCCACTACGCCGGACACACGCTTGACCCAGTCTTCTCCTCCAGCAAGTACATCTCCTTCAGCCACTCCACCGGGCTCCACTGGACAGACCACAGCTGCGTCCACTTCAGCTTCAGAAAGACCACGACTCACCACCACCCGCAACAGGTTCCCCGCAGGAACTGGAACAAGATCACCACCGACCAGCTCACCACTTCACTGAGCCAGAACCCGCCCGCCAGCTCAACGGACCCCAACCAAGCAGCCAACAACCTCACACAGTGGATCACCAATTGCGCTCGCCCAACCAGCCTCGACCACTCGCAGTCCGGCTTCCGCACAAACCACAGCACCGAGACCGCCCTCATCGCAGCCACTGACGACATCCGAGCCCTGCTCTACAAATGGGAAACAGCGGCCCTCATCCTCCTGGACCTCTCCGCAGCATTCGATATGGTCTGCCACCGCACCCTAGTGCAGCGCCTCAGCAACATCGGAATCCAAGAGAAGGCACTGGAGTGGATCATCTCGCTCCTCACCGGAAGAACCCAGAGAGTCCGCCTCCCCCCGTACAGATCCAAGGCCACCAAATTCATATGCGGCGTACCACAAGGATCATCACTCAGCCCCACCCTCTTCAACGTCTACATGAGCCCCCTCGCAGCCATCGTATGCCAACACAACCTCAACATCATCTCCTACGCCGACGACACCCAGCTGATCCTCTCCCTCACCAACGACCCAGGAACCGCCAGAACCAACCTACACGAAGGGATGAAAGACGTAGTCGAGTGGATGAGGAACAGCCGCCTGAAACTGAACTCAGACAAGACGGAAGTCCTCATCCTTGGATCATCACCCTCCGCCTGGGACGACTCCTGGTGGGGCCCTGCCCTGGGCAGCGCACACAAACCAACGGCCCACGCACGCAACCTGGGCTTCATCCTGGACTCCTCCCTCACGATGACCAGACAAGTCAACGCCGTCTCATCATCATGCTTCAACATCCTACGCATGCTCCGAAAGATCTTCCCATGGCTCGCCACCGAAACCAGGAAGACGGTCACACAGGCACTCTTCACCAGCCGACTGGACTACGGAAATACCCTCTATACCGGAACCACAGCCAAACTCCAGAAAAGACTCTAACACATCCAGAACGCCTCCGCACGACTCATCTTGGACATCCCCCGACACAGCCACATCTCCGGACACCTGAGAGACCTTCACTGGCTTCCCGTCAGCAAGAGAATCACGTTCCAACTCCTCACCCACGCACACAAGGCCCTCCACGACCTGGGCCCCAGGTACCTTAACAACCGCCTGACCTTCTACACTCCCACCCGCCAGCTACGATCGACCAGCCACGCCCTCGCTGCCGTGCCACGCATCCGAAGATCCACCATGGGAGGAAGATCCTTCTCCTACCTGGCTGCCAAGACTTGGAACTCCCTCCACATCTGTTAATGGGTGATTTCAATTGTCATTTATGCCCCAAATTACTCCCTCCAATCCCTGACTGGTCAGCTTGCCCATTAGAAAAGGGCCCCCACTTTTCTCATTGTAAAGAGGGAACAACTTTGATGAAGTTATTAGAAGACTTTGCCCTCAGTCATGTCATGGACTTAGCTGCTCTCAGTGTGGGCGAATCCCTAACACCGACATTCAAGGGCAGAGGGGGGGGGTCTATAATACATTACATAACGATCTCAGCTAGCGCAAGAGATCAGATCTTAAATACCAGGACAGAGTGGAGCCCCTTCAGTGATCATAATCCCATTATAATAGAAATCAAAGGGAATGATTTAACTAAAAAAGACCCAGGGTTGATTCACCAATCTGAAATTCAACCAATAGACCAAGGAAGACGCTTAAGGTGGTCAGTGATCAACCCCCAGGAATTTTATGTCAAATTAGTTGATGAAGGGAAAGCCCACATAGAGACCTGTTTAGAACACACTACAGAGGACAAAGGAGTAGTAGAGGCGTTTGAGAACTTGACTAAAATAATCGAGAGACTCCTAACAACCAAGAAGCCCGCAATGCAGTCATCTACGCCAAGATGGTTTGATTCTACCTGTTCCAAAGCGCTAAGAGATCTAAAACTGAGCCTGAAAAACCCCCCAAGGGACAAGGTAGAAATTGCTCGCTGCAGAAAAAACTACAAAAACCAATTAAAGATCAGGAAAGGGACCCTTCAAAAAGAAGTATGGGCAGACCTAAGGGAGGCTGGTGAGAACAAAGACTATGCCCAGTTCTGGAAAATTATAAATAGACCTTGCTTCCACGACTCAAACTCTCCAGTCATCAGCTCTAACATCTTACCAGAACACTGGATTGCTCATTTCAAATCCCTGTATAATCAACAGGAGACGGACACTGGTGATGGAATATGGAGGGGACCAAGGGCAGATAAATTTGAACTATCTTTGGATGAAGTTCGCAAAGCAATTATAGGTCTAACACGCAACAAAGCCCCGGGCCCGGACGGGACCCCCCGGATCTTTTTCTTAGCAACACTGAGCTATGGGTCCCAATGGTAACAAGAGTTTTGAATGCAGCAATTAAAACGGGTCTGCCGAGATCATGGTCCACTGCGGTGATTGTCCCTATTTATAAAAAAGGCTGTAGGGACAGCCCGCAGTGTTATCGACCAATCTCGCTCATTGACGTCTCCGCCAAGGTACTAGGAAGGGCACTCCTCAATCGACTAATAGATTGGACTGACATCAATAACACCCTGGTGGACACCCAGTATGGGTTCAGAACAGGCAGGTCAACCACCGACCAATGCCTTAACCTATACCTGATCACTGCTAAGTATACCAAGACATCTGAAGGCACCATGTATATGGGGTTTATGGACTTAGCAGCATCTTTTGACAATGTCAACAGAGCCAAACTCTGGATACTTATGTCTAACCTAGGCATTGACCCGGATCTCATTAACATCTTAAGGGAGCTACATTGGAACACCACTGCCAAGGTCCGCTACAGTGCGGGGGGGGTGAGCACTGATCCCTTCCCGTGCTCGGGCGGGGTGAGGCAGGAGTGTATCCTGGCGCCATTCTTGTTCTCCCTCTACATAAATGGCCTGGAGAATGACCTCGTTGCACTGGGAACTGACTGCCCTAAGGTGGGCACGCGTCATCTGCCAGTACTTTTGTACGCCGATGACGCGGTGCTCCTAGCCCGAACAGCTGTTGGTCTGCAACTTTTAATCAAGGGTTTCGCGGATTTAATGAGGAATTTGGATCTCTCCGTCAACATGAAAAAATCATTCATTATGATAGCGGGGAAGAAACCACAAAAGAAATTTGTATTCAAACTGGGGGATCAGGTCCTGGACACTGTTAAAACATTTCCATATCTGGGCCTCTTATTTGACGATAAGTTAAACTTTGTCCCTCTGATTGAGGAGAGGGCAAGGAGACTAGTGTCAGCTAATGGGGCTATACTGAGCTTAGCACGTCGAATGGGTCGCTGGTCACCAGAACAGGTGATGACTTTGTATAGATCAGTTACTATTTCAAAGACCATCTACGGAGCAGAAGTGTGGGGCTGCAGAGAGGCACAACTAATTCAAAGTGAGGAAGACAAATTTTTAAAAAAACTGTTAAAACTTCCGCCGAGCATCACTGCAGCAATTACTCATGAAGAGCTGGGAACCACATATATTGCTGACATTATTAGACTGAGACCTATACTGGCTTGGCTCAAAATTTGGTAAATCCAAATGCAGGATTATCCAGACAGATCATCCAGGATTGCTTGTTGAAAGAGAAATGCCTTCAAATCCCATGGCTGAAATATGTTAAAGACACTTTGGGGGATATTGATGAACAAATGCTATTCCTGGACCCCTCCAGGGTGGACATATACTCCAGACACTACGTTCAAAGCTTATTGTTGGACAAATTTAATGGCAGGAGGAGGGAGTTGGATTTAGCTAAATCCTCGGCAGTTGCCCACTCCCTTGTCTGTAATCAAGCAGGCATGGAACCGTACCTCTTTTTATTGTATAGTCAGCACGAGAGGTTTTTAATGACTCGTTTTAGGCTCAATTTGTTGCATCATATTTTAGCTTATCCATCAGGTTTCACTCAAACAATTGAGCAGAAGGGTGCCTGCGGCTGCGACAATAGGTCTCCGCAGGACACCCTTCATTTTGTATTATTGTGTCCTTTTTTTAAAACACCGCGCCAAAGATTTTTAGTGGATGTCTTAAAGGACTCAAATATTATCCATGCTAAATCTGCCTTATTGTTTTTGCAAAGAGCCGCTGATACGCGAACCCTATTTTCTGTTATAAGTTTCCTCAAAATTGCTTTTAAATTGAGAAATACAAGGGAATGATGAATGGTGGGTTAGGGAGGTACTGGAAATATTATTATAATACGGGGTCTTGTATCACTGTTGCTTACAGGTTTTTATCTTTTAAAAAACTTAACTTTTTTATTGGATAACTTTTTCTCTGTCTTCTTTTTTAACAATTGTCACGTTGCTCAGAATGTTCTTTTTGTGATCACATATTATGATTATTATGTATTTTCATGATGGTTTTTAACCTTCGAAACAAATAAATGAACTGAACTGAACTGAACCCTCCCCATCCACCTCCGCCTGACCCAAGACCACCTCTGCTTCAGGAAGCAACTCAAGACATGGCCGTTTGAGCAGTAGCAGACCCCCCTCCCCCAAGTGCCTTGAGACCCTCTGGGTGAGTAGCGCGCTATACAAATATCCTGATTGATTGATTGATTGATTGCCTGCATGCTCGGGATGTGTAGCGCGCGAAGTTACCCATGAGGTTTGTCCCGCCCGCTCGCGTCCCCTTATTTCCGGTCACTACTAACGTGTTCGCGAGTTATTCTGTGCCAGATTGCAGTTTCTGCGTGTTCGGCAACTCGATCTTACCGACAAGCATCCTCGCGCACGCGAAAATGCTATTGAGCGCGTGAGAACTACGCTACGCAGCAGTTTGCGGAGTATTCAACAACTTCGCGTTCTCCGCAGAGCGCGGAGTTACCGAAACTCCGCAAACTCCGCGAACGGAGCGTAGTTCTTCGCCCAGGGTTAATTAAAACAGTCTTCGGGGTAGATTTACATAACCTGCTGCTTCAGAAAAAGATTTACTAGCCCCCATCACTTAAAATCATTTTCTAATCTGTTGCAACTTAATAGCATTATAACGGACCTTTCAATCAACTACTTCTTATAATGTCGTGGTGTGACGCTGTGATGAACAGGTATGTAAGTGGTGGGTGAGTAATGTCTGTCATGAGGTGGTTGCTTAAAAGGTCAGGTGATGTTGTGACAGATTAGAAAAGGATTTGCAATGTTATGTTCTTTTTTAAGCAGCAGTATTTTTAAACGGACAATCTGTTAAAAGTAGGAGAATGGCAAGGACAGTCATCTGTTGTTGCTAATTGGGGCATAAGGGTAACCGGAGTAAATTGAGGACTGAATGCAAGTGGGTGTGGCAGTAAACAGTCAAATGGTTTGGCAGAAAAGAGACAAACCAGAGTTAACAAATCATGAGTATTTTCTGAATGATGAGGAGTAAAGAAGTGTACATTTTTGTGAAACTAGTTAAAAACTTCATGTGCTCACTCGCGAGAGATACTAGATAGTGTAAAAATGAGTTGAAATGGAAACCGCCTATTTGTCAGTTATGAAATTAACAAGAATAATGATATCAAATTGAGGGGTTTCATACACCTAATAAGTACAACACACATTATGAGAGATTATTAGTTAAGCTTGGTTCTCTTTCTATAGAGTTCTACCTTTCCCCTGAAAACCGTTTAAGGTGGGTGCAAAATGAATTGGAATTGTGGCATAAAAAAGGAGGAATTGTTGAATAGTATAAAAGAAAGAATAAGGATGTTTCTAGAAGCCTCTAGCACAATGTATAGTGACCTGTATTTTCTAATTAAGTGTATTCATTTAAAGAAAGTAGTTAGAGAGTTTGCAGTAATAAAGGATAAACTCACAAACATAGTGATAGTAAACAGTCACACAGATTTAGGATTGAAAGCAACATAATAAATGTTCCAGGATCACCATTTGAGGAAATGCACTGAGGAGAATTGAAAAGCAAGATTTGGAACCTGACAGTGAGTGCAAGCGGTATCACTTTTAAACAGTGTACACAGTCTGTTTGCATTAAATGTGTTCAGCACACAGGCTAGTAAACGTATACTAGCAGAGATTCTTGGATCATAACATCTTATAAGCCAATTCTATTGCTACATACTGTCCTGATCTAGGTTTATAGTAGACCCAAATGAGAAAGAGGAGGTATCTATATAAAGAAAAAAAATAATTTGAATATTAAGAAGTTACAGTGGCACAAATATATTCTGTATTTGGTGGATTAAATTAACTTGTTACAATGAAGGATGTAGATGGCAAATGCATTAAAGAACACTGAAGCTGAATTATATTCACTACCAAGATGAGCAGGACATCAGATCTCACTATTTACACAACAATCTGGGAGCACATAACTGTGTACAAGAATTACACGATTCCTTTAAGCAAACATGAGCTTGCACAACTTTATGTAACTTAAGAAATTGCCTACAAGGAGAATGATAACCACATTGCGACTGTGACAAGTTGCTACTCATTGAGGAGTTTTTAAGGAAATCAAATTTAAATTTGATCTTCTGACAAATTCTAGTAGTTAGATTATAGTAAACAAGTTTACACAGTTTTGTGAGAAGAGTAAATTTACACCACAAGTCCAAAATAAATCAACAAACCCAAAGAATAACAAAACACGTGAAGGATCACAATGCAGTGAAACTAGGACATATAATGTAAAGTGAAAGCTCAAAAGGAAAGAGGCAGCTGATGAAAGCAAATTGGAAGACAAAAGGAACTTGGAGATAAAATGGACATTATAATGAAAACATTGGTCATTATGGATGAAGCAGACTACTGTGATGAAGCCTTTACACAACTAAATAATACAACAATATACACCAAATTTGAAACCAATCCAACTGCAGACAAAGTAAGAACAATTGAAACAGTTCTGTTAGAAGCACTATAAAAAAAGGTTTCCTCATGAACCAATAAATATTTATACAAGCAAACCCCAATTATTACAGTTTCATGCTGTGGTCAGAAACTCTACATACATTTGTTGAAACCTTCATGTAAACCCATCTTGTTGGGGCTTCTCAGTAATACAGATACTAGCTTTGTAAGTGAATACATTAATAAATTAATCCATTTTATTATTTGTGGCAGTTTGTCAATTCATTCATGAATAGGAAGTGGTAGTAGTGGTTACCAAGATCGCATATTCTACAATACAAATTTACGTGGTAATTGAAAAGAGCAGTTAGTAACAGGAAAGCGACATAGAGCTAATGGATATCGGACACCCTACTACCAATTTTGTTGAAAAAGTGGGATGGATCCAAGAGGCCACCACTCATGACATAGAAACAAAAGATATCACAGCACTCCAAAATGTATTCTGTTAATTACAATTTTAGTCTAACAAGTCAAAGTCTGGAAATTGCCAATCCAGGTTCAGTTTATTGTCAAAGCTCTTCATGTGAGAGAAGTAACATCAAAAAGTATATCCAAAACATGTTTAGTCACTCGCGAGACCTTAAGTTTGCAAAAGTTATAAAACTCAATAGCAAACAATCAGAATCTGAAAATAGTTCTTATATTCACATTAATTACAAACGTCTATGTCTAATGGCAAGAACTGACTTATTCATTGAGGCATTAGGAATTTAGGCAGAGAGAAGAGAAAGGAAGTCCCAAATTCCTTTAAGGTATGCATAAGGGTATAACACCCTAATGTGTATTTGTTATGATCAAAGAAAGAAAAGATTGAAAGGAAGTTTTGGTGCAAAGGTTCCTGTGCATCACCACCAAAAAAGTAGAAACCGTCTGTGCCAGTCAAAACTACAATATAATGTGAAGCTGAAGCTGTGTCAAACAGCTAAGACCAAAATAAAAAGGGAAGAGTATTTATTACTGAAGATGGTGAGTTTGATCAAATGTTGATGGTTGACAAGTCCCCAATTTCTTCTCCAAGGAGGAAAATGTCTGAGGAAGAACAAGTAAAACCATAGATATTCATTTGGATGAATGTAGTCACCCCTACCCCTGATTCCATAGGTTTTCCCAAGGGAAAACACCCACCTGATTTATCAGTTGCCAGCCCCAAGAATGAACACCCAATTTGCCAAAGAACCATCTGTTTTCACTCAATAGTTTGGAAAGACTCCGGCGTAGGGCATTTTGTCTGGGAAAAGGAACAGACATACCAATTAAAAGCTTCAGTTTGTAATATTACCTATAATTTCTGTATATTCAATCTTTGAATTTAGTGTCAAATAGGACTTGACTATTAGATTTATTAATGGATAAAGGAAGGGCAAGATGTTGAGATTGAAACCACTAAATCCATTGGCCAGCTATACAATTGCTCAGCAGTAGGAGTAAATCTAAAGTGCTGATCTTAGGATCCGATGGACAACTTGACCTTGTATGGCAGGCTTGAGTAAAAGGGAGAAGATAAGGAAGTTAGTCCTTTAAATAGAAAAGTACAAAAGAAGAGTAAAAAGACTTCAATATTTAACTTGGATGGTATGTAAAACAGGGGCCATAATGTAACTGCTTTACGTAAAGCCAAATAAAAATCGTAAAGAATCCCATTTCATTCAATTCATTCGACCAGCGTTTATATCCTCTCAAACAAGATGTGCCCAAACTACTTTGTACAGAAATATTTAAGCCAAACAAAGAGAGCTTCAAAGCTTCTGTTTGACTTTAAAACAAAGCAACTTGTTAGTAGGCAACATTTATGCTTTTGGCTTTATGACGGTAAGAGAAAAGTTTCATTTTACAAGAAACTTTGTAAGCAATATTGCAAAAGTCACAAAAAGAAATCAATCTTTCACAGGATCACAGTCACAACTTATATTCAACATTAACTTTCACAATTACAAAAATTGGGGGGAAGCTTTGCTAGATGATGAAAATGGAGGAAAAATGTATTTCCTAAATTGCCATTATTAAATTACCAGTGAAGATAACATTTAACTGACTCTCTCTGGCAAGATGAAACCAGAAGTTCGATAATGTTATTAAAGAATAGTAATTATGCACCCAGGAATGTCTGAACTTCAACATTTGTAGCAAGAATGCCAGAGAACAGTATATTATGCATGCAACCCTTGATAAATAATCACATTAAGAGGGTATTTCATATGTGAAACCATTTAGACATTCACCTAGATAAGTAAAGGTTGGATGACAAGAATACAAACAAGATATTTGAAATAAAATTCAAACATGGGGTTTGTAAATTGACTATAAACAAATTGTTTAATAGCACCATTTATTAACAAAGCTGAGAAATGGTAGAAGTGAAGTAGGAGTTGGTAGATAGAAAATATGTTATCCAATCCAATCCAAAATTTCTTTATTTCGGCCATTTGAGACCATAAAAGATACAGTAAAAACATTTAAGACACATGTAAGCATATAATATAAAAACAGTGCAAGAAAGCAAGGTACTAATTGATTCGGATCATAAAAGTCTCAGGAATTAAAAACCCAATTAGCTACAGTTCAGTGCAGTTCATTTCACATTTGGGAATTAGAAGTTACCCTTTCAATATTTTTCCCCTTATCTGCCACATGGCCATTAGATACTTGGCTACGGCAAAGACGATAAAGTGCAGAGTGCTTGTCTTCAGAATTCTGTACGATTCTAAATAGTTTCTGAAGCCCAGATTCCTACATAGTGGCACTAGCCAGTACTTTCTCGGTCTACAGAAAGCAGGGCAAAAAAACTAAGTGTAGTTCATCCTCCACGTTCGTGCTGCACCCAGGGCAGATTTTGTTGTCCAGCATTGTCCATTTGCTTGTGAAAGATTTAAGGGGCAATGTGCCGAACCTCCACTGGATAAAAAGTTTCCTTGTGGTGATAGAGAATATAATATCCATATGTCCTTCAAAACAGAAAGAACTTTTAATGTACAGGAACTGTTCGGTGAGGGAGCCAATTTTCGGAGCACAGACGAGCAAAGTTAGGCTCTTGTCTTTAAAAGTTTTGGAGAGCCTTTTGCGGGACACCCCAAAATAGCCTCTTTCAGGATCATCACACAGGCCAGCCAGTCCCAGCCGATAGAATTCTCGTTTCACGTATGCCACCCATGGAATTCTGTCGCAGGTGTTAAGACTCAGGACGTGCTTCAGATCTTGCCTGTAGTGGGAGAGTTCGCTAGTGGGCCACAGCCTATGCCAAAACCTCAATGGCTTTAAAGCCAGTTCATCTCCTATTGAAGAGAGCCCCAAATCTAGTCTCAGAGGTAGCAGAGGTGTGCCTTGTGGTAGAGCCAGCAAACGTCTATGGAAGTTGTTTTCCACCTTGACAAGTTCTGTCCCAGCATTGTGACCCCACAACTCACCACCATAGGATGAAGCTGCTCTGGCTTGGGTTTTGTAAATCTCCAATGCTGGACTAACTGGTTTAAAGGTTGATGAGTTTGAAACCTTCAGAATTGCCCCCACCATTTGGTATAACTTTAGACGGGATCTTGCTATCTGTGGACCCCAAGATAGATTTTCGTGTAAAGTTACCCCCAAATACTGAAATGTTTTAACCCTTTCCAGCCTATCAGATCCCAGAGTTGGATTAGGCCTGGTGGTTGTCGAGGGATTGACTACCATGAATTTGTTTTTTTCTGCGTTGATTTCAAGGCCATGCGCCCTGCAGAAATCCCCAAACCCATCAAGTATCCGTTGAATTCCCATCGGGGATTTGGAAATCAGGAGCGTATCATCGGCAAACATGATTGCCGGAAACCTACTGCCTGCCAACTTGGGGGCATCGTTATTCCTGACATTATCAAGGTGGGATATTACCCCATTTACAAAGAGGCAAAACAGGGTCGGTGCGAGGACACACCCCTGTCTTACCCCCCTGTGGACAGGAAATCTAGATGACAACACCCCCTCCCTCCCACACCTGACCTGGGCAAAATTTCCATCATGGAGCCTGATTATTGCCTGTAGTAGCTGTGGGGGAACACCTAGCTCCCTGAGGACCGCCCATAGTTTCGTGCGTGGTACCAAGTCAAATGCGGACCTCAGGTCCACGAACACCATGTACAGACTCCCCCCCCCACCCAGATCCCCACCGTTTTCCAGTAGAGAAGAACGAGACGAAAAAACTGATCCATGGTGGACATGTTTTTCCTGAAGCCCGCCTGAAGCGGACTAAGGATCGCATTGTCCTCCATCCAGTCCAGGAGATGGTCCAGGAGGAGACGGGCGAAGAATTTTTGAGGTACATCTATAAGGCTGATCGGCCTGTAGTTGGCTGGGAGCAGAGGAGAGCCCTTTTTAAAAATCGGTACTATCTCTGCCCCCAGCCAAGTACAGGGGATTTCCATCCCACTTAGAATGGAGTTAAAAATAATGTGCAGATAAGGACCCCAGATCTCTGGTTGGTGTCTGAACAAGTCTCCAGGGAGTTTATCAAGGCCCGGAGCCTTACCCGACGCTAGTCTCCCTATAGCATTTAATACCTCACCTAATGTCAGCTCTAATTTTTCATTGGGCTTAGGGGGGCTGTCAGGAACTCGCTCTGTGGGAATTACAAAAGTATCTTGGTACAATTTGCTGAAATGAGATTCCCACATTGAAGCAGCAATGTTTGGCTCCACAGCCGATTTAGGTTCCCCTGCACCTGTGTGGGCTAGTGACCAGAATTTTCTTGAATCCTTGGTTTCCAGTGCCAGTGATAGGTCATGCCACCTATCTCAATCCCAATCGAACTTCGCTTGGGCGATGGCTTCCCTGTATTTCCGTCTCATCTCTGATACTTTCTTTTTGTTGATACCGGACTTGACCATAAGGATCAACTCTGTTTTTATCTTTTTGCATGTGGAATTGTACCAGGCAGAGGTGGGTGTCCTCTTCTTCCTGCTCAGAATCTAGGGGTAAAAAACCTCTCCTAAACTTCCCACTAGGTCTGCATGAATTTGGCCCAGTTTCTCGTTATAATCAATAGCTTTGGGTTTATTGATCAGTTCTTCCATTTCAGCTAATTTAGGGAGCGCCAAATCGTAGATTTTCGTAATGCACTCTGTCGAACGGATTATTTTTCCCCATCTCACCCTACATCTATTATTTGATAGTACTAAGGACCCTGTGTCCTGCCTTGGTTCATTGAGTGGTGTGCCTTCTTGTGGCCCTGGGTGTACCATATCCAAGCAGAGAGCTGTTGGCATTCAAAACAAACTGTTGACTCGGAGTTGTTTTACCAGATTGCTGGCTCCAATACAATTGTGGATGCCAAGAACTTAAGACACCAAAGGATGAGGTTTCAAAACAACTCATATGTTAATTGTTAAGTGTCACATTACAGACTAGTTAAAAACTAAACTGAACTAAGTGATCTAATGTGGATCCACTGTTTTTTAAAATCCAAAAATTGACAGGAGACTCCCTCCTACCCTATAAGCAGTTATTACTATACACTGAGATCTGCAGATTTAGGTAGGATATACAGATCCCACAACTGGATGGAAAACATTTTCATGACACAGTACTCCATGTCATTGATACATTTGACATAGCTTGACCCCTGTCCTTCCATACATAGCAACATGCATTCTTAATTCCCTAAAGTTTTTGTGTTATTAGGATAAAAGAGTAATGGGTGCTGTTTTGCATTTGTAGATGCTATAGGTCCAACAATTGCCTAAATATTCCTAGTAAAAAAACATTCCCAAACTTCATTTTCGATCTTGTCAGTATGAAATACTACTTAGTCCTACAACTTTTACAAGGTGTCCAAAATGCAAACACATAATTTTTATATAAATATTCCAAAAATACACCTAATGATCTATAAATATAGAAACCATCATTTGAAGAACAAGCTTACAGCAAGAATCACTTAGAAGTGGTTAATTGGTCTAGGGCTTGATAGGACAACTGTTTTGAATTGCTGGCAGCTTTTAGTGGGCTGCCAGATTCTCAACAATTTAACACAGTGGATTAAAATAAGGTGCACATATATCGGTTTAGGACTATAGTCAGCCAATACAATTCATGTATATTTGTTTAGTGTTCATCTCACTGTGTGGCTGCTTCAGATCCCTGAAGGACAATGTTAAAATGCAAAGGGAGGAAGTGAATAACCTGAGAGGCTAAAGTGGAGTCTCTCATAGAGTACTATACATGGTCATTGGCTCTTCAATTGAAAATATTTAGGTTTGAGGAAGGGTTGAGGAATATTCCAGAAGTAGGGTTCAAGAAAATAGATTGATTTACATCCAAATCAAATTTGTTTTCAGACGGATAGCCAAAGAAATTGGTGAAGCGGTCTATTGGTGTTAGGTTGGCAAATTTGTACTACTCTAGAGAGTATTCTAGGCTATAGGTATGCAAAATGTTGTAACCTCACCCACAAAAATTGTTACATTTTATGCAAAACCTAGTATATTGTATTACATTCTTTAAATTGTGGGAGAAAATCTACAAAGAGTTTTTGAAACAGAAAACCCCAGAAAACTGGCTTTTGAAGACTTTCCAGCAAACCGGAGTGCTAGAGAAACAATTTGCAAAAGTCAAATGGCTAACTTTTTTGATAAAAAAACATTGTAAATTAATTTCATTAAGGAATTTAAGCACAAACATGAAAAATTCCAGAAAGGTACACTTGAAAGAAAATATAATCAAGTCCAGTAATCTTATGAAATCGCAAAATAATTATTTTCACTCAATTATACTGGAATAATTACCTTTTGGCACACCTTTAATGCAAGCATGAGACCAAAGTCAGTTTTATGAGTGAGGCATAGGTCTTGAGATTACAGGAGCTATGATTGTGCTGCTCTAGCAATGCAGTACTCTCATTGTGACACCACCAGTTGGATAAGCATTTTCATGTGAGCCATTTATAAGAGGTGAAGACAACATGCAGTAGTCCGGCTTTGTGACAGCATTGACCTAATCACTGTGAATCAAAGGTTACTACTAGATTGCATAGCTGATTCCTAAAGTTGGCAGCCAGGCCCTTGCAGGCAGCAATATGAATGGTAGGGCATTTAAAGCCATACAGCACAGTAACAGGGTTTCTATTAAAACTGCATTTTGATCAAGACAGTTGATGTTTATTCAACTATGTATGTGCTTGAGGTAGTTGCCAACATGCTATTGGCGCACAACTTCCGTATAAAGTTTGAGGTATAGATGGGTGACATAACGTGTTAGGAATATTTGTTTCCACAACTGCATGCAATTTTGGTTAATAAGGTGACCGAAATACTTAATACGCTAGGTGGCAAGAGGCCACCCTCATCACAAGACTTAAGAATAAGGAAATGAAGGATGTACTTTTGGTGGATGGAGGAACCGATTTTTGAACAATGTTACTAATTCTAATTGATTCATTAGCACTAGGGAGTGTTGAACAAAAATTGCTCTAAGCAGACACAATGACTGGATGATCACAAGGGACACCAAACTCCTCTAATTAAGATGACATGTGGGGCAACGACGAAGTTCTCATCTTGAGAGCGAAACGCGTTGGCTGAACATAAAATCACCACTTTTAAGTGAATTAATTGATTGCAATTAAAGACTATTTAAAACCAAAAACTGTTCTCCTGGATTTCATCCCTTGGGGCACGCCCAACCCCTCTACCGCTTAGGAACTGACTTACAGAGGCATCAATTGACGGCTGATGCCAGGGCTTGTTGCGCAAGGACATCTGATACAAATGAAACTAGAGTGAGGTGCAGAAACAGCGGTCTGCCGTCAAAGTATTTCTGTTAACACCAAACTCCTCTATTTAAGATGACACGTGGGGCAACAGCTGCAGCACAAAACATTCAACAGATCTTTAGGACATTTTGTACTACCTTACAAAGGAAGTCCTCCTCTCAAAACTTTTATCGTGGTTTTAAGTCCGAGTGTGTCCACTAATCCAAAAAGAGTATATAGGGTTGATCTTTGGATTGTTAGGAGTTGCATTGTTGTTACCAAACCTGTCATGAAGCAATATTTTCTTAACAAGGATATCTCAACACGATGCAACTTTGCTTGAATGTATATAATGAATCTGAGATCGCGGACCTAGGTTGCCACATAGGTCACACCACTGAATTCAGACCAGAGTACTGGTAAAATTGGTTTATTAACGCAATTGGCTTTGGAAAAAATTGCAACATCAAACCTGGTGATAGGAATTAGCCAATCATTGTCCGACATCCAAATATGTTTGTAAACACTTCACATAGTCCCAGGAAGGCTAACTTTCAGAAGCAAGGACAATCAAGGGAGCAATAGAAGTGCAGATTCTTCAGTTTAACCCCTTAAGTGCTGCTGACGGCCAACGGTCGTCAGCAGCGCTACCTCCCCAGTGCTGCGCACGACCATTGGACGTCCATTCAGCACTGGTTCCAATGGACAGCGCAGCACTGGGGAGGGATATTTACACGCAGCTAAGGTGTTAAATTGAATAGTCAAATACCTAGAAAAGAAATAGCCTAGATCGATGCACAACAGTCATGCATCCATACCTTTAACCAATCACACATCTAGAAATAGAGCAATGATAAAACATCAGCATCCTCATGTATTTCAGAAGAATTTGGCCAATATGAAATAAAAACTTTTAATATTCATTGAGAGTAGGAGGCATTTAAGATTTTAACAGGCCTAAATGTTTAGTGCTAACATTTATAATTTCCCTGGTAATGTGAAATAAAATACCTTCACGAACTGCTACATCAGGACGAGGTTCAGCCAATGCAGGTTATTAAACCCTTGCTGGTAGTAAATATTTAGTCCACCCATTTAGGTTTAGGTTAATGAAAACTACCTTCTGAATTCATGGAAGTACTTTGTAGATTCAAGATGCAACTGTGCACCTTGTCGAATTCTTGACTTTGTGATTCGAGCAGCAAGATGCCTTGAAATGCCATGTACGATGTGCAGCATCACTTAGTTTGTTGCACCTCCTAATGTTGCATGTGCTATTTTCATTATTTACTGATTTTGAAAATAACACTTTAAGAAAGTTGGCATTTTCCTGCCTTATCCATTTGGTGCTAGTCTCTGGGTCAAATGAGTGGGTGCATTTGACAGTTGGGCTTTGTGTATTCTTCTAGACAGCCACACACAATAGGGAGCTTAGCTATGCCCGGATGGTCCATCACTAGAAGGATGGGAGGGAAGAATTGGGCACAGTCACACTTACACTTTAATAGGCTTTGTCCTGCCTAGCCCTTGTAGTTCCTTTGGAGATAGGTAAAGGATGGTAGGGTTCCTGTGTGCTTCAACAGCATGCTTCCAGAAGCCTTTACCACTTCAAAGGCAGAACTGGGTATAAATATTGGACCTCAGATACCAACTCTTCAGTACACTTCTGGACCTGTGTGTACCATGCCAGGATGGAGGACTACTGTGCTGCTGAAAGGACTGCCACTTAGCTGAACTGCTGCTCTAAAGTGACTGCTGCCCTGAGGTGCTAGCCTGCTGCCCTCTTGCCCAGGTGAGGAGGACTGGGCCTGCATCTGTTGAACCCACGACTCTAGAGTGACTCCAAGGGCTAGTTTGCAGGCCTCCTGACTTGAGCCTCAGGGACAGAGGGCTTCAACAACTTCAAACACCAGCACGTGGATGCTACCCTGTCAAGTGGTGTCATCACAGTCCTGGACCCTTGAAAGTGGTTCTTTCTAAGATGCTTTGCCAGCCTCTGGTTCCAGCAGAACAAATGCATCTCCTGTGCTGTGTGGTGCAAACACTGAGTAGAACCAACACATCACTACCACTGTATAGGCCTCTTCCATCGCAAAGAATGGCACCACAACTCTCTGCATTATCGGAACCTGTACTGTGTGATACATCCTTGGCACAGGAACTCTCAACTCTCACAAACGGCAGCCTCCATGATGACACCAGACTCCACATCACAGCTCCTCGGAGCCAACGCATCACCCAGACCACTCAACGCATTCCCGACACCAGACTTCTCATTGCAAGCTCTCGTCATCAGGATCCTCTGCGATGATGCAGGATCTCACACCGCAGCCTTACTAAATCTCGGAACTGATGCATCGCTTCAGCTGTGCAACAAATCTTTGATGCAGACCCATGCGATTTTCAGAAAACCGGAATTTAAGGTACTTTTTCCAGTGGGCCTAAATGGACCCTGTAGCCAGTCCACGCTCCATCGTGGTTGGCTTGAACTTTGATCTGGTCTGGCACAACCAGATATCCACAGTTGGTGATTTATGCATTTTGGCACAATTGTCACTGAAATCTTTAAATCGCATCTCTCCAGTTCTACTCACTGGATTTTGTCATTTTGGTCTTGCTTTATTTATTGAAAGTGAATCAGTAATCTCAATGGGGTAACCCAGTATTGGGCAGAACCTGGGGATAGATACAGTATAGGAGCGGTGGTTCTGCCACATAAAAAAACTCTTGTTTATGTCCCCTTATCCTGATGGAAATTCACAACATATGTGTAAGAAGCACACAACAGATACAACAACAATTTTGATTCATCAAATCTTTTAGTATTTGGAAAATTTAAAGCGTAAACAAAAATATTGACAGACAATATTTAACCCCTTAGGTGCTGCGCACGTTCAGCGGCCGACGGCACCACTACCTCCGTAGTGCTGCCGTCGGCCGTTGAACGTTCGAACCTCACCTGCGCAATGGAACGTCCAGCACTGGAGTGGACGTTCCATAGCAGCTATGAGGTTAACATACACAACAAACGTAATCTTGTTTGGGTCTCTGTGGTTGCTAGTAATAGCAGAAGAAATATGATTTCAATGTTGATGTTTTTCTCTTTTTGTTAATATTTGTGGAGTTCTTGATGTGCATTGTCACAATCTGTCACCATTTCATGTCACTAAGGTGAATATATTTTTGCGTATTTTGTGGCGTTTGTTAAATATTGTCTGTCAATATTTTTGTTTACACTTTTAATTTTCCAAATACTAAAAGATTTGATGAATCGAAAATGGTGTTGTATCTGTTGTGTGCTTCTTAAACATATGTTGTGAATTCCCATCACGATAGGGGAACATAAACAAAACTTTTTTTTATGCGGCAGAACACTGCTCCTAATATTTACTAAAAGTACCGTAATCTTCAAACTTGGTGTGGTATCCCTTTTATGTGGTACTTTTCACTTTTTTTTACTGTTTGACGTGTAGCACAAATACTTTACACATTGCCTCGAAGTTAAGCATGACTACTTTGTGCCAAGCTACAAGAGGGCTAAGCACAGGTTAAATTAGGAATGGCTTGTGTCTCGTCTTGAAAGGATTGGGATTGCTGCTTGACCACTTCAACACCCAGTCAACCAACAACCCAATTACTTACAGCAGGAAACTGTAAACATGGGCTGATAATAAAGGTTGGAGAAGCAAGAAAACTTGAGTAATGTAGAGAAATCGTTTTAGAGCCATTAGGAGTCAATAGGAAGCAAACAAAATACATTTTAAAACAGGTCACATACCTCCGTACTAGTAAACATTAAAAGCATCCGGTTTAGAAATGTAAACATAATAAGCAAAACACAGTACTGGGCATTCATAACAAAAACAGTGTGTCAAATGCTACAATGAGAGAAATTCGTATATGGAATTTTGATACTACGTACATGTCGTTCTATCATAGGCTAAATATGTTCTGAAAATTCAGGGGACACGGATCAACTACAGGTGAGTGATCATTTCAAAAAGAGCAGGGGCAGGCTGGTAATTGAGGCTAAAGACTTTCCTCACCCACTAAAGTCCATTTTTGCACAGAGGGACAAGTGTTCAAATAACTGTTGATGCTTTTCTCATGGCTACTGTTAATTTGATTTCCACAACAGGGGTAAAGATTGAAGGTACATGAGACCAGCATCCAAATGTCCCACTATCCATGCTTGCCTATGGTTGTTCTCTGTGCCTGGGCATCTACAGGTGTGTTGGTGTGCGTCCATCAATATCTACTAATGTTCAATCTTTGAAATTGGTGTTGTTGGATTTGTTTACATGTGTCTGTACAGTAATTTTGTTGGCACTGAATGGAAGTGATTTTTCTAAAAGGCCAGAGCTTGAATGAGTAATGACACTCCATCTTTCACCTTTAATATGATTTTCCTTAGAAGATGGACGAAGGATTATGCCTATAGGGAAGATTTTGTAAGATGTTGTGAAGTGCAAAGTGATGCAGAGCTGCACAAAGTCTTGAAAGGGTATTTGTTTTCTAAAAGTGATCATTTTCTCACTGCAAATAGCACTTTGCAACACTTTGTATTAAGGAGGCATTACATGGGTGTATATTGGGCAGATCAGCACAGACTTTTGAAGCAAGGTCAGATCCACTGAAATTGGCAAAGATAGAGCCTTCATCAAAGAGGTGCTAAGTTTTAAAGCAAAACGGTTTGCTTTAAAACATAGCACCTCTTTGTTGAAGGCTCTAACTTGTTGAAAAATTGTCATTCCTCCAAATAGTCCGTTTATTGCATACCTGCTGCATGGTACAGCCCACATCCAAGGTTAGGATGTATTTTAATTTGTCTAGGCTTAAGATTTCGTACTGGGAGGCTATGTCTTAAAACAAAAACTCTAAACTAGACAGGATCACAAAAACACCTTTTCACCATGGTGCAAAGGTTGTGCATGGTGCTAGGCTGACTTTTAGTGCAACAGCGCAGGGGATGACAGCAGTGGCAAGCCATTTTTGAATAAATGTGGCTCTTTGTGGCTTTCTTCCCTTTATACAAGTAAAAAGAAAGTTAAACTTTTGTAAAGTCCGCAATTGCTGAGGCATCTTAGGGCGCGCAATCTCGAAGTGATGAGCAGCGGACTAGTTGACTGACTAGTTGATATTGTTTGAAAATAGCCATGTTTTAAGCATTTTTTCTGACAGATTGTCTATTAAGCCGCGGTCTGTAGTGGGATGACCTGCAGAGCGGTGACGGGGCGAGGGGCAGGGTGGGGGGTGGTAATGTATGGATTACGGAGTTTTACAGGTAAGTAAACATATCTATACTACTATAATAAAGGAGAAACTTTCAGGCTTTGAGGCGGGTAAACTCCGGAACCAATGTGCCAATCTACACACCCGATACACTGTAGAAATCGTCAGGGTGTGTAGATGGTTATAGGCTATATAAAGTTTAAAAAGAAACCTTATTTAAAAAATGTATTTAAAAAGAAAAGTAGTCCCCCCCCCCAAAGTAGCGCCGGCCGCGACATGCGTGCTCACGTCGAGGAGCGGCATCAGAGCCGCGTCGGAGGAGCGGCGGACATGGCGCGGGGGAGGAGCGGTCACGTGAGGAGCAGCGGACAGGCCAGCGGTGGTGCGACCAGCGGAGAGGCGTACATGGCGTGGGGGAGGAGCAGCGGCGGACAGGTGGTGAGGAGCAGAGCGGCGAAGAGCTGTCAACTCAGGAGCGGCGGCTGAGGTAAGCAGACGGGGGTCGGGGAAGGCTGGGGACGGGGACTAACACCTCCATTGACTCAGGCCAGGCGAGGGTCGGGCCAGGCGGCAGGCGGGGGATGGCGCGGGCAGGGGCACGGGCTGCTGGGCAATGTCGGGGCAGGCGGGGGTAGGGGGAAGCCTGAAAGCTCCCGGACAAGGTCGGGACGGGCTGCTAGTAAATAAATAAAACGAATTTCGTTGCGTGTACTGCATCACCAAATGCAATGCAGTGCGCGCAACGAAATTAGTTTTATTTATTTATATGTTTCCTTACCTGTAAAAATCCGTAATCCATACCTTACAACCCCCCCTCACCCTGACCCTCCCCACTTCATCCCCCTTCAGGTCATCCCACTACCGACCGCCGCTGTCTCTATTTCATTGAGATCGGAGGACAAGGGGCATGGTATTCCAGAGTCTACACTCTAGGAAAGAGAAACGTCTCCCTCCTAATCCAGCTCTCTTTATTTTGGTGCTGTCACCAATTTAACAGTGCTGGATCTTAATTCACGAGAAGGTACATGCCAAGAAAAGATTTTCCAGAAGACAAGCTTTTGCCATACAACGTCTTATGGGCCATGCAAAGGCCCTCAAATTTGACTTGTAACAGATTGGAAGCCAATGTATGTCTCGAATACTTTTGGAGATGGAATTATGTTTCGGTATTTTAAGCAACAGACGAGCAGCTGCATTTTGAAGTGACCGTAGCTTAAAAAGTAGTTGTTTCTGGATGCCCAAATAGAGTATGTTGCTATAGTAGTACTAATGCTACGATGACCGTCTTGCATTTCCAGAGTAATGTATGGAAACATCCCTAGCACTCCAAGGAGATGGAAGCAGGGGGATGTGACCTGGTTACATTGATTAGAGAAGCTAATCTGTCCATCAAACAACAACCACAGATTTTTTTTTTTTACAAAGGATCCATGTTGGAGGGCCACCATTGGGGTGTTTCAGAACGAAATATTAGAGCCAAATAGGAACCTCTGCCTTTTCAGAGTTTAACTTTAGGCAATTCTCTTGTATCCATATGAAAATATTAGCCAGGCAGCTTCTCAATTTACTGGCTACTTCAGCAACATCCAGTGAGATAGACACCACTATTTGTGTGTCGGCTGCATAGGTGACAGCAACAAAGCCCTAAGACCTAATAAGCTTAGCCAGGGGAGTGACGGAAATGTTGCAGAGAGTGGGAGACAATGGCGATCCACGAGGCACCACACAGTGTAAGGTGAAAGGATCAAAATCTCCAAAAGCTCTATCAGACAGAAAAGAACTGAGGATGGTTAGGGCTACACCTTTGATCGTGATACTCTCAAGCTAGTTGACAAGCAGAGTGGTTTACTGTGTCAAAGGTTTACTGTGTCACACGTGGCAGTTAGATCGAGAAGCATCAGTGCAGCCCTACCTACTGAGGCACCTGCATACAAATCTCTTCAGAGGCAACTAGCATTTTGGATTCTGTACATAGTAGTGGCCTGAATCAACGCTGAGAGGGATCGAGAATGTCATGGGATGGGCATCTAGGAATGACATACAGTCTTCATTAGGCGGCTTCTCCAGAATTTCAGAAGGTAAGGGTAGTCTAGAACTAGGACAACAGTATCCCCTGGGTCCAAAGAAGGTTATTTTTCAATAACGGGCACATTTATGCCCTCTTCCAATCCGCTGGAAATTGACTTACAGACAATGCCCTATTGAGATGTATACCAAGATGCCCAGTAACTGTCTTAGAAACCATATATAGTACAAAAGGTGGACAGGGGTCCAGTGGAAAGCCTGACTTAGTAGTCTTATGAAGTCTAATAGTTGTATCCTCAGATAAAGGAGTAAAGCAGTCCAGCACATTCGGACTGACTCCAGCATCATCATGTGTGTCGTATCCTAGAGCCCCAAGGATCACATCTCTTCAATCAGTCTCTGTGGTTTCTTGCACTCCCATCTCGGCCGTGTCTCTCTGTTGTCCACTTGTGCTCCTTCCTCCTGTTTGAGTTCCTCCAGCGCTGGTGCCTGCTGTTCTTCTTTTGTCTTTAGTTCTTTGAAATGTGAACTGTTTCTTGTGATGTGATATCGCCCTGCTGATGCGGTTATCATAGGTCCTCTCACTTCCGTCACCGACGGTGGATCCTTTGAGAACGCGCTATCCGATTTCCGCAGCTGTCTTTGCCGCACTACCACTGTGTCTCCTTTTATTTTTGTGTTAGTGGCGTGCCTCCTTCGATCAGCAAAATGCCTTCATTTTTGCTTTCGCTTCTTCATCTCTGGCAGCTATGTTGCTTCGCTCCACGCTTGTCATCGCTTCCATTTGTGGTAGCCTTGTCCTGCTCGAGCGCCCCAGCACCAGTTCTGCGGGGCACCGGCCAGTGGAGCTGTGAGGAGTGTTCCGGTAGTCCCTCAGTATCTGGCATAGGGCCTGCCCTATCGATATCTGCATTATCTTTGCTCGCTGTATCACCACCTTGATTGTTCCCATGAATCTTTCGGCCATTCCATTCGCTTGTGGCCACAGAGGTGTTATTTTCCGATGACGGATACCTAAATATTCCATGAATTTTCTGAACTCTTCTCCTGAGAATGGCGGGCCGTTGTCAGTCTTTAGTGTTTGCGGTGGGCCCATGCTGCAAAAACATCATCCATGACTGGTAGTGTTGCATTTGCCAAGGTTGACGCTACTTGCCTTACAATTGGAAACCTGGAGAATTTGTCTATTATCACCAACAGGTAATTTTCTGTCTCCAGGGGTCCATAGAAGTCAGCCGCCAATTCTGTCCATACTGCTTTGGGGAATTCAGACATCTGAAGTGGCTCCGGCTTGGACGGCGTCCCAGTCACTTGGCAAGTGTGGCAGTGCATGACAGTTGCTTCAACCATGCTGTCAAGTCCCGGGAACCACACCTTTTACCATAGCATTTTCTTGGTTGCTACCATTCCTCTGTGTAATTCATGCGCTAGCTCTATCATCTGTATCCACAGTGTTCGGGGCATCACTATTTTCGTTCCTCTCATCATTATTCCATTTTCGGTTTCAGAGAGCTCTTCATGGATCTTTTTGAATGCCAACAGTTCTTCTTTTATTACTCCTTCTTCCAGGATGCTGTTATTGACATGCCTCCCCCTTTGTTGTCTTGTAACTTTCTGTATTGCTTGCATGGTAGGGTCTTGTTTCGTTTCCCGTTCTAGTTCTTCCATCGTTATTGATGCCGGCGTATTGGGTTTCAGTACAAACTTTAGGTATTCCTCCGCCATTGTGGTTGCCTCAGATGCGTGTGGCAGGGGACGCCTTGACATGTAGTCAGCCGGGTTGTGTTCCTTTCCTGGTTTGTGTATTATTTTGAAATTGTAGTCCATTAGCCGTATACCCACCTCTATCCGGGGCGGTATTTTTGCATTGGGATTTCCATAGATTGCTATCAGTGCTTGGTGATCCGTGATTATTGTGAAGGGCTTCCCATAGATGAACATGTGGTAGTGTTCACATGCCCACACTACTGCCAGACTCTCTTTCTCCGGTTGAGAATATGCTTTTTCGACGTCTGATAAGCTCTTGATTCCATAGGCCACTACACACCTTGGTGAGTCTTTGCCTGGTCTGTGTGTTGCCAGTATTGCCCCCAAACCCACTGGGCTGGCATCTACTGTCAATTCAGTGCAAAGCAGCGGATAAAGTATGCCAGGTGATCTACTGCTGTAACGGCGTGCCTGATCTCTTCAAATGCTTTGCTGCACTCTTCTGTCCATGTGAAACTCTGGCCCTGTTTTGTCAGTTCGCGCAGGGGAGCACTCAGGGTGGCAAATTCTTTTATGTACCTTGCACAGTAGCTGGCAAGGCCAAGAAATAACTTCACCTCTGCAACTTAGCCTGGCTGTTTCGCCCTGTCCAGCGTATCCACTTTGCTGCGATCTGGCCGCATTCCTTTTTTGGAGAAGATGTGGCTAAAGAATACCAGTTTGTCTCGCCCCAGTTCACCTCATTCAGCATCAACCCCGCCTTTCTTGTTGGGAACAAACATCTCGCAATGCCTTGTCGTGCTCCTCATCTGACTTGCCGAACACCAGAATGTCGTCACTGTAATTTAGGCTATTTTTCACTGGCCTTATTACTTGCCTTGTTTCCTGAAATATCTCAGCAGCGGACGATATTCCAAAACTCAACCTTTTATATCGGAACAGACCCAGGTGCTTGGAAAACGTTGTGATGTACCTGGACTGAGGGTCGAGCTCTAGCTGATGATATCCCTTGCAAAAATCTAGCTTGGAGAAGCGTCTCTCACGTTCGATCGCTGTGTTCGGTATTCTCATGTCGACACAGATGCGGATTTTGGACGTGTTTTTTTCCGGTACCGCCACTATTGGTGACACCCAGGGCGTCGGTCCTTCTGCTGGTTCTATGATGTCTTTCTTGAGCAGCGCTTCAATCTCTTCTTCTACTTGCGGTTGCAGGGGTATTGGCACTCGCCGGTGGTGTTGAGCTACTGGTTTTACTGCTTCATCGATGTGCAGCGTTATTTGGCACCCCTTTAGTTTCCCGAGTCCTTGTAGTAACTTTGGGGTATTCCTTCAAGATGCTTTTCTTCTCTGATATGCTGTATGTCATTTCAAGGAGGCCCATCGCCTGGGCTGTGACGTTGCTCAGTAGGCACGGTGCTGGAATGTCACCCTTCAGCACGTGAATCTCTTCTATTATCATTTGACCTTTGTATGTCAGGTTCTCTGTGAATATTCCCATGTTTGTCACTAGCTTTCTTGACCCCCATGTGAATACCTCAACTTTGGACTGATTCAACGTTGGCTTCACCTCCATTTTCTCATTTTCCGACACACACATGTTACATGTTGCGCCGCTGTCTAGGACAAACCTTGCTTTATGTGGTCCTACGTCTATGGTCACAGACTCCGTCTTCTTTATCGTGTTCTTGTCCACGAGGCAAATGCTTTCTTGATTTCCGCCTTCATCTGTGGACATGGCAGCAGCGTCAGACATCAGGTAGAGTCGTTCTACTTTTTCTTCTTCCACTTCTCCTGACTATCGAGGAGCTTCTGTTTGCTGTTTCGACATGTCTGACATGTCTGCTCATCGTCATTCGCGGTCTTCCTGATCTTCCTCTTTCACTTCTAAATTGCAGTCCCTGGCATACACTGGCAAAATGGTTGCTTCCATTACACTTCCTGCATGTTTGGCCAAATGCCGGGCACGTGCCTCTGTGTGGAAACTCAAGTCCACATCTGTAGCAGGTCGATTCGGGTTGCTTCCTTGTCACCTGTTCATTTTGCCCTTTTTTCCAGCTGCTTGCGCGGCTCTTTTCTGTCATGCGGTGTGCTTGTTCAACTCGCCTTTCTTTTCCTTGCTCCATTTGCTTTGCTTGCGCTGTCGCTCTTGCTTCGGCCCTTGCTAGTGACAGGATCTTTTCCAGTGAGGTCGGTTCCTTCAGGATTCTCACAGAAGTCCGTGTCACTGCATCCCTCAATGATGCGCAGGCGAATTGCTTTTTCGTTGTCGTACTTGTCGAACTCGCAGTGAGTTACTAACTTCCGCAGTCACGTTGCAAAATCATCCAACGATTCGTCCGTGTGCTGAAACACTATTGGGAAAGTATATCGCTCAATGTTCCTCTGCGGATCAAATTTGTTTGTTAGGCACTTTATTAGTCCCTTGTACGTCGATGTCTCTTCTTGTGATAGGGTCACTAGCAGGTCGTCTACTTCATCACCCACTACGTTGAGGAACAGGCCCAGTTGTTTGGCCTCTGTCACATCCGTGGCCTCCATGTACCTCTCGAACCTCCTGACCCATCTCTCCCATCTTATACCCACTTGCGGCTCTGACAGGTTAATTGGGAGAGGTCTGCGATATTGGGCGCTCTGCCTTTCACTTCTTTGCTCTGTCATCTTGCTTTCTTTTTGTGCTCTTGGTGGCACTTGCTTCTCTGTTCCTTCTTTTTTTCAAATGTTTCTTTGTTTGCATGTGCTTGTGCTTTTTTTCTTACTCTTTGTCCTTTTTGTTCTTATTTAGTCATTTGCATTGCCTTGTGCTTTTTTTTCTTCTTTTGGTGCTTTTTTCGGCACTCTCGTGGCTTTTTCCTTTTTTTTGCCTGACTTCGAAATGGCCGCCGCTCTTTTCTGCTCCTTTATTGGTTCATTTCCCTGACTTCAAAATGGCCGCCTGTGTTCTCGCGGGACTTCGGGACCAATCGGAGCGTTGCCCGACTTCAAAATGGCCGCCGGATCTTCCCTCGCGCTGATTGGCCCTGGCCCCCTGACTTCCAAATGGCCGCCAGGATTCTCACGCTCAATTGCTCGATGCTCGCGCTCATTCGGCTCATTCAGTCGACTTACCGGTGATCTTCAGATGCTTCTTTTCCTTCTTCTGCGGCTGTCGGGGTGGGCTCCCGCGCTGCTTTCTTCACTCACACGCGAACCAGGGTGGGCTCCTGATTTCGCTGATGACGTCGCTCGTCCCTCGACGCGACCCAGGGTGGGCTCCTGGTTTCGCTCCTGCACTCCTGTTGGGCAATTGATACGCGTTTCTTCGTCGCCAGTTGTCGTATCCTAGAGCCCCAAGGATCACAGGACGCGGTGGCTGGTATTAAGGTACCTTTATTGTTTCTCTGGGTACAGCATCTATGCACGTCTTGCCTCTTGCCCTGCTGGTCATCTTCTGTCCCCGCCCTCGTCCCTGACCGGAAGTGGTGTCCGGTGTCCCCTTCCCTTTGCCCCAGACCCAGGGTCCTAGCGCCCTCTGTCTGGGCACAACATTGTGATTCCTGGGATAGTAGAGGGAGGGTGGAATAGTACTCAGGCCATTGATTTTACAATTCAAGGAAATATCCTCGTACTCACTATTTACCTTTGCCTGAAAAAACACGGACAGCTTATTGCGAAATACTTGTGTAGGAAAGAAGAGTTAAGTATTATTGCAATTGCAGGTGCTGCAAAGCATTGCACCAAAAAATAACAAACCGGCTCCACAGTCTTCAAAGTAGCAGTTATTCACCCATTACAGCCAGGGAGATGACTCGGAGAGAAATTAGTGCTGACATTTGCATTACACTCCAAGTCACAAGTTTGAATCCTAATAAGACCAAGTCAGCCTTTGACGTCAGTAAACTAAGCACTTGTTTTAAATAGTGCGCTAAAAAGCATTTTTTGCCATCAAAAAGGTCTGTTTGTTTACATGTTCTCATCCAAACATTCATGCTTTCATTTTTTCCCATTCCCTCATCATCAAGTGCCTGCACATGTAGTGTCTATGAGTGTATGTGTGTTTTCAGTTTATGAATGTATGGATGTCTGTTTGTGGGTGAAAGCAGGTGGATGTGGGAGATATACTCACAAAAGCAGTGGCTGGCCTGTCCACCTAATTTTGAGTCCATGGATGTCAATGGCAGTAAAGTCATGGTTCACATGGTCACTTTAATGGTGGCATAATAAGTGCCACACTTCACTGCCATTTAACTTACAGGCCCTGGGCACATGGGGTACCATATATTAGGGACTTATAAGTGCCAATCCGGGATTTTAATCAATTTAACTACTCATTTTTAGGGGTCAGAGCACTTCTACTGGGGCTGGCTAGCAGGATCCCAGAGTCCAAAAATCAACACGATCAGTCCAAAACCAAAATGCGGTCATCACAGAAAAAGAGACATTTTCTTACAAAAATGCTTCTTGGAAACAACAGCATGAACTGTAGGTTCTCAGAAAGCTTGTCCAGATCTCATTTCAGGTTTAGATCCTCTGAAATAAGACTGAAATTGAGGTGATCTCAAAGTAATTCAGGTCTCACATTAGACACAATTGTTGCTTGTTTAGTTTGATTGATATAGGAAAGGACTGTTGCAACTTCCCGATATATATTTCAGTTTTCAAGAAAGTCTACCATGACTGCTATTTCAAGTTGACAACATATGTACACTTCTATTAGCCTGGCAGGAGCAGCATACTTTGCTTATGTTGGTAAGAAATGATAAGAGCATCAAGCAGAATCCTAAATAGTCAATTAGGTCGTCTCGCCCACAAATGATGGTGGCATATTTTATCATAGGTCACTTAACCACATCAGAGTAGCTAAATACCACTTGAATGGACTCAATCTGTGAAGGGACTTCCTATATAAGTGTTTTACTGGAATAAAGCAGGGGTCCAGATGAAAATAACTTAAGGGGATACTCAGAGGATTTTTTCTTCATTCATTGAGAATCTTCAATATTGTTCAAAACCGAAAAAGGTGGGTTGGTTCATAAATCCTGATCAACTTATAGGAGTTTTGTCATTTGAGTATCATTTTTTTATTATAATTTACTCTATTGTTCTAAATTGATTGGGATTTTTACTGTGCTATTTTCACTTTATTACTGTTTAAGTGTTGCATAAATACTTTACACATTGCCTCTAAGTTAAGCCAGACTGAAAATGTGTTCAGACACAGGGCGCGATGAGCACCCCAAGCGGGGTCCGCTACTGCCAGTGTTCTCCCAGCCTCTGAAATACTCTCAGGGAGAGTATTTCAGAGGCACAGCATTGCAGGGGCCAACAGATCGAGCTAGGGTCCTTTTGGCTCCGTTCTGCAGTTGAGTAGTTCCACAAACTGCAGGGACAGTCCTTGGTGTTTTTACAGTCCTGGGGGTTTCGGTGCCTAGGGGATCAGTCCTTATGGATATTGTGGAGACACTCTGGAGATGTTGCTTCAGTCTCCTCTTGGCAGGGTCAGATCAGCAGGCAGTAGGGCAGCTCAGCAACCACAGGGCAGCAGTTCCTTGGAACAGTCAGCTCCAGCAGAGTAGCAATCCTCCTGGCGCAGCAGTCTGTACTCCAGCAGAGTTTCGTCGTGGTCCAGCAGTGTAACAAAGAAGTGAGGCTAGGACCCTCCCTTATATACACTACAGTCTAGTAGCTAGAAGGTGGTAGAAGTCTCTGGAAGGGCTGGGGGGCAGGGGTTTCTAGAAGAGTCCCAGGAGTTCTGGGATGTTCCCTGCCTTCCCTGACCTGGCTGTCACGGTGACGAGACAGGGCCTTTAAGGCTGCAGTGGGGAGCTGGTCACAGCCATTCAAGGGGAGAAGGTGTGAATCACCACTCCCACCTCCCAACCCAGGCAGGCTATCAGTATGCAGGGGGGAGTCTACAGTGACCATACTAAGTGTAGGCAGGAAAAGGTCCACTTTCTAAAAGTGGGATTTCTAAAGTAGTAGGTCCCAAACCCCATATATCCTTGGAAAGGGTCCCCGCCCGAGTCAAACAAAACCAAAAATGAAAGACTTACGAGGTCCCTGTCAGAAATTATCCCATAAGGGGTGTTCCCAATGTTAGCCTATGGAGGGTTAAGCCTTACTGCAGTAACAGGGGCTTGTGGCAGATATGCCAGGGTCACAATGTTTTAGGGGAGAGCGCCTGCGCCTCAGCACTGTTTAGCAGTGGTGAGGCACCCAGAGTCCTAAGTCCAACAAAAAGGTAGAGTGAAAATGGGAGAAGCAAGGGCAAAAAGGTAGGGGAAGACCACCCTAAGGCTGACGGGTCCAACAAAGGGTAACATGGCAGTAGACAAAGGCATTTAGAAAAATTAAGTACAAAAGATATTTTAGTTTATTAATAGTTAAAGTGATGTTTAAAAAACAATCATTGGCAAACAAATAGCTCTTGCCTACGTCAACTTTTTTAGACGAGTTGCACAGCAGCTTGAGCTCCTGTACTGCATTGCTTATAGTCCAGAAAAAATGATTATATGGACACTTGCAGACGTTGCTACTGTGCAATATGAACAAACCCAACAACAAAAAACATGGGAAGGAGTAACAACAGCGGGGGAGAGTCGCTTTGGGCAAGCAAAACGCAGGTGGTGAGGAGGGAGGAAGAACCACCAGATGGGCAGGAGGAGTGGGACTTGGAGAAGAGAAGTAGTAGTACCTGAATCATGTTGGGAGCAGCAGACGTGCACTAATTCAGGTGAATCAATCTGCACTTATTCCATTCTCATAAAGGAATGGAAGTGACGTTTGTTCAAGCTGGCCAATTAGGAGGCAGAAAAAGAGTGAAACTGAAAGCAACAAACGGTAAACAATCCTCGGGCTCCAAGCCCTTTATCGATTTAATAGCGCATACACTGTATCATGTTTGACCTAAAAGTAAAAACATTGATGTGGTACCTTGGCAATTTCCAAACAATGTTTTTTTACATTGGTTTTTGTTAAGCCTTTTGTATATAGGAATTTAAAGGACAGGGTGTGGCAATGGGCGGAAATCAATCATTTATGACTGGTTGCGCAAAACAAGTATACAAGTGTCATACTTGTGGAGCTGAGGTTAGCTGTTGCATCATATGAACGTCTCAGTAGCTGTTTTTCATTGATGGTTCTGCAAGAAAGAAATCGAGCTTTCACAGAAACAATTGAGCGAGTTCACGTGCTCTGCTAGTTTATATGTGCTTTGGTATCCGTGGTTCAGCACCTCATTTTTGGGGTCTGCTCTGCTGGACGGTGGACCATTTAAAAAAGGTGCTGCTTTAATGCTGTATGAAAACATGACATGAAATCAAAACCATTTACAATAGTTAATTTTTCATAAAAGTGCACGAGGACCTCCGTGTGTGCAGTGAAATGTAAGTCAAGAGTAATGAAAACGTTTTGAAAGTAAAAAATGCTAAATAATCAAGCATTCACGTTGTGTTTAATTCGTGAAGTGTTCAACATAGTGAACACCAATATTACTTTGACTACATTGCACAATGAGGTTTGCTAGCTCTCTCTCCATAAAACCGAAGGCCACACTTCTCGTCCTGAACTTTCATTAAAAAAACGGTAATCTCTTGCTATCTGTTTAGATAAGTGAACATTCCTGGTACTGGTTTGCAAGCCCACAACGGAATACCGGTTTTCTCCCTACATGTAGTAAACTCACATACACATTGTGACATGTTAGTACTAGATCAATAAAGTTACTGAATTCAAATGTTACACGTGTGGGTTTGTGGCATACATAGAATGGAATTAGCAGGTAGTGTGAACTGTATTATTACCCACCAGTAATCATCCAGAAAACAACAAAGATTAATAGGAAAGCCAGAGGCTAAGCGTACCTCAATCCAACAACTTTTTCTCTTTTAAGGTACTTGACCCCGCAGTGGACTATATCTGTTAACTGTGCCTACATGCTTTCCGTCTTACACACTGTGTGTACCAGTTTACACAGGGGTTTCCTTATGTGTATACATGTGCGTCTTTATCTGGAATGGCCCCTGCTTGTTTGTGTTTATTGGTTCCCAGAGAGCTAGTGCTCCTTGGTGGCTGTATGTAAGCACTATGTGAGGGAGAAGCTGGGCGGAGATTGGTCAGGGAGCATGAGTTACCCTTTGACTCTTGGTCTCTGTGCGTGGCTGCCTCTATAACTATGTGCATGAGTCTGACAACCTGAATGCACGTACTATATGATCTGTATCTGCAATGGTACCTGAGATTATTTCATGTGTTAATCAGTTTCGTTGTCCTTCCCTAGTCAGTCTTCCATTTCCATCTAACGCTGACTATTTTTGTGTTATGTGCAAAAGAGAGCTTGAGTATGTGTGCGACTCTGTGCGAGTGTTATTCTATGTGCAAAGAAGGCTATAGTTGGGCTTGTGTGCTCTTAGATTGTTGTTACTACATGCATTCTTCAATCTATAAATGTGAAGGCGCCAGTGTTTTGTGCCAGTGTTTGCATCCTTGTATACTATCTCTTTGCATGCACTAGGCCAAATAAATATTGCTTACATTATGTGCTTTAGTGACATTGCACCATCAGAAATTTCTAATTGAATGGTAGCAGCAAAGTGTTCTATAGGACATTTCAGTCTACTCAATTCATTGTCTCACCTAAACACTGCCCCATGTAAACATTGTATAGTGTTAGCAAGATACAGGGCCAACTTCTTTGGAACGCTTCCATATTCCGAGTATCCTGACCAGGTGTACCATGTGCTTTGTACAAAGCCTCCTTTTGACAACGTTTTTTTTTTAGCTGAAAGAAATATCAGTAGCAATGGAAGTACCCTGTCTTCTTATAGTACTATAATTCAACTATCTAGAAAACAATGTTTTCTCTCATTAAAAATTACTCGAGCAAATTCACATTTTGAGGTTCAGCCGACCAGACAACACAGATGTCTGGGTACAACAGACATTTGTGGGCCTAACAATAACAAACAAGGTCTTGGAGCCTGCCCCTTGCCTACCAGAACTCGCTGTGTGCTCAATTCCCTCCTGAGGCGGAAGCCGGGAGGTAGCTGTTTTATTTTGTTAGAGCAAATCTCAGTTCTTGCACGTTTTAATACCCGCTGTACTTTCAGCTTTTAACTTTGCCTGCCTTTTCGCTTGACTACGAAGCTTTGGAAAACTGTATTAATATTTTGTGTGATTTCCCCCGCTTGATTCAAAAGTGTTGGTTATATTTCCCTCGCCCCCGCTTGATTTAATAAGCGTTACCTCCGAATTTACTTACTCTTCCCCGCACTTCCTCGCCACTTTGACCAACATCAGCCGATATTAGCGCTGAGATTGCTGTGTCCCGGGCGGGCTGAACAATCTTAGCGGCCATCTTAGATCGGGGAAGCGCTCGCACTCACTTGATTGGCCAGTACAAAAAGCGCACCCTAGGCCAGGCTCTCTAACTCGCTGTGTGCTCAATTCCCTTCTGAGGCGGAAGCCGGGAGGTAGCTGTTTTATTTTGTTAGAGCAAATCTCATTTCTTGCACGTTTTAAAACCCGCTGTACTTTCAGCTTTTAACTTTGCCTGCATTTTCGCTTGACTACGAAGCTTTGGAAAACTGTATTATTATTTTGTGCGATTTCCCGCTTGATTCAAAAGTGTTGGTTATATTTCTCAGGCCCCCCGCTTGATTTAATAAGCGTTACCTCCGAATTTACTTACTCTTCCCCGCACTTCCTCGCCACTTTGACAAACATCAGCCGATATTGGCGCTGAGATTGCTGTGACCCGGGAGGGCTGAACAATCTTAGCGGCCATCTTAGATCAGGGAAGCGTTCGCATGCACTCGATTGGCCAGTACAAAAAGGGAAGGGCATGCCTCCGCGCAGCGGGCTCGAGCAGCGGACGTGCCGGATCTGCGCCGGAGTCGTGCTAGAGTCCTGCCCGTTTGCGCCCGTCCGCGACCAGGGAGCGCCCGTGGCCATAAATACTCACCTGCCGCAATCCTTCATGCCTCATTTCCTATGACCGGGATATGCTTATGAATATTAAACCCAACCATTGCACTTCTATGCTAATCTCTCCCTGAGATCTTACCCTCTCACCTGCCATTTAAATCTTGCAGCTTGGGACAGATCGAAGTCAATACAAGGAAAGAATGTCTCATACCCCGGGCCCCCTCCCCTCTTCCCCCGCTAGTAAATCTTTATTTATTAAAGCAGGCCTGATCAATTGTGGTTCATTAACAAAACACTCTCTTGATATTGCTCAAACTTTGGAAGACAATAAGTGGGATCTCCTCTTTCTAACCGAGACCTGGTTAGGGGACGAAACCAATCCTGCAATATGCTTAGCATTCCACCAGGCTATAGTATACAGTGTGCTAATAGACAGAGCTTACGCGCAGGAGGAGTAGTAGCCATTATATACAGATCTCAATGGACTATCTCCTCCTTCCCCTACTCACAATTAGAACGCCTTGAAGCACTTCCATTCTGCGTCAAAATGGCTGCTAATCTTACCTACTCTGGTCTTCTGGTCTATCGCCCTCCTAATTCCAAAATATCCTCTCTCCCGGCCTTCTTAGACTATGTTTTGCAGGCAACATCGCGTTATGAAAACTTTACCCTCCTTGGGGATTTCAACCTTCATGTCGATAATCCCTCAGATTCCATCATTCTCAACTTCCTCTCAACCTTAGCGGACGGAGGGCTAAATCAACTTATCACCAGTCCAACACATAAGGCCGGACACACGCTGGACTTGATCTGTACCAATCTGGATGATATTTCCATAAATGAACCTCTTCCGGTGATCTGGTCCGACCACTTTTTTATCCTGTTTTCCTTTTCCCTCCACCATCAATACCGACCTAGACTTCCGGCCAAAACACTAGGTAGAAATTGGAGTAAGATCTCTCCTGACAGCTTAGCTGCTCACCTTACCCCTATCAACACTCCAGACATAGCTTCTGATCTGGATACCAGACTGACCAATTTCAATGGATGGATCTCTTGCTCCAATCAGACCTATTAAAACCTTCCGTGATGCCCCTTCTGCCCCCTGGTACTCCAATGTGCTTCGTAAATGCAAGTCGGCATTCAAGCTTCTAGAGAGACTTTGGAGACAATCATACTCCCCCGACTGTAAGATCAAGTATAAATCTGTCCTTAAAGATTACAGGAAAAGGATAACTGAGCACAAAAGAAACTATCTGGAAGAGAAAATAAACCGTGCACAGGGATCGTCCAGGGAAATATTTAACGCAGTCAGAACTTTCACAGACCCACTAGCTCTCAACTGACCCCCTTTGGTGTCTCAGACACTTTGCAATCGCCTTTCTGATTTCTTTGAGGACAAAATTGCCACTATATACGATTCTTTCCCCTGTAATACCAGCCCAGATAGCCATGTAACTAGTACAGTCTCTACGGAATCTGACTATCTTCACTAATTTCAAAGAGATTACCATAGACCAATCTCTAATAGAACTTTCAAAATGCAGATATGGCTCACCCTTGGATCCCTGGCCAGCTAAACTATATAAATCTCTCGCCCCTCTTCTCAACCCCATCTTAAATGAGATATGGAATGACTCCCTGCGCTCAGGGATCTTCCCAGATTCTTGGAAGCATGCCCGATTAGTTCCCATACTGAAGAAATCTAATGCCGACCCTAGTGAACCGGCCAAGTACAGGCCCATCTCCTTATTACCAGCTCCTGCTAAAGTGCTCGAAAAACTTGCACAGCAGCAACTAGCAGGCTTCTTAGAAAAACATGGTGCTTTTCATGACTCACAACACGGTTTTAGACCGAGATACAGTACTGAGTCAGCACTGATTGAGATGGCCGATGCCATACATGGAAGTTGGACGAGGGATCAAGAGCGGTGTTGGTGCTGCTTGACCTGTCGGCAGCATTCAACACCGTCTCCCACCCCCTCCTCCTAGACCGCCTCCGGTCAAAAAGTATCCAGGGCAAGGCCCTTAAATGGATTACATCCTTTCTGTCCAATCGTACGCAGGCAGTGTTCACTCCTCCTTATACCTCGGACAGTCGACCACTTCAGTGGGGGTCCCTCAGGGCTCCTCAATGAGCCCTCGGCTGTTCAATGTTTATTTCTCACACCTAGCTGAAATCATCTCTCAAACAGGTATAAAGGCAACATCTTATGCAGATGACATTCAATTCCTGTTCACTTTTGATAGCCCTACTCAATTCACTTTAGACCCACTAAAAAATTGCCTCCGCACCATAGCCAAATGGATGGATCACAACTTTCTCCGGCTTAATGCCGGGAAAACGGAGGTATTATTCTTTCACCAACCATCCCCGTTGGACCCCAACATCTGGTGGCCCTCTGAATTGAGTACCGCCCCAGCCAAAAGAATCAGTAAAAAATCTAGGGGTCAGATGGGATTCCAACCTCTCATTCCACCATCAAGTCCACACGGTATCTGCTGCCTGTTTTTCCAAGATCAGGATGGTGAAAAAATTCATCAACTTTTTACCTAGTAACACTAGGAAAACCATAGTTTAGGCACTGATTACCTCCCATCTGGACTACGCCAACGGCCTGTACATCGGACTGACTTCTGGTCTTTGCCACCGACTCCAGACAGTCCAGAATGCTGCAGTACGGTTGGTGGGTGGTATTCCCCTACGTGAGCACATCTCTTCACACCGCCGTAGACTACACTGGCTGCCTATACAAAAAAGTGCAGAATTTAAAGCACTTATACTGGCCCACCGTGCAGTGAGGGGTGAGGGCTCTGCCTACCTCTCTACCTGCCTCTCTCCCTACAGTAATGTCAGGCTGCTTCGCTCTTCCTCAAAAATTCTTCTCACTACTCCCAGATTCAAAAAAGCACGCTCCGGCGGTAAAACCTTTCAAGCATGCACTTCTGCCCTCTGGAACAAGTTACCCATTTCCATCCGGATGATCCAGGAAGAGCTCCCCTTTCGGTAAGCCTTAAAAACCTTCCTCTTTTGTTAAATTTTCCTAAAAAAATAGCTCAGTACATGAACACACAGGAGCGCCAGGACACCCCGTTGGGGTAGCGGAGCGCTATATAAAACACACCAAATAAATAAATAAGTAAATAAATTCAACATCTACATGGTCCCCCTCGCAGCCATCATCAGAAGCCAAGAACTCAACATGGTATCCTATGCAGACAACACCCAGCTGATCCTCTCCATCACCAATGAACCCTCAACCACCAAAACCAGCTTCCACAGTGGAATAAAGGCCGTCGCAGCATGGATAGAAAACAGCTGCCTCAAGCTCAACTTGGACAAGACCGAACTTCTCATCCTGGGACCCATCACGTCAGCCTCGGATGACTCCTGGTGGCCTGCTGCCCTGGGTGTCCCCCCACCCCAATGCACGCAACCTTGGCATCATACTGGACTCTTCGCTCACGATAGACCACCAAATCTATGCTGTTTCCTCAGCCTGCTTTCAAATGCTCTGCCTGCTCCGAAAGACTTTCAGATGGATCCCTACAGAATCCAGAAGGAGAGTCACCCATGCACTCATCACCAGAAGACTCAACTACGGCAACGCACTCTATGCCAGCATCACCCAGAAACATCTCAGGGAACTATAGTACGTTCAAAATGAAAACAAAGGGGGACCAGGAGAACATAAATTGACCCACTCCAACTACTTAAAAAAACATAAAAGTGGCAAAAAACTCTACCTAACTCAAAGAATAAATAAAGCGATCCATTCCAGTAAAGAGCTTTATAAAATTGTGAAGGAATTCACTACTCCTCTGGTTGAACAACCAGTTTTTACTCCAACAGTGGAATGGGTAAACTCCCTGTCTTCCTATTTTGATAACAAAATAAAGTTGATCTATGCTGCTTTTCCTGACACGAGCCAAGACCCACTTTCACCTATTGATGATGATCCCTTGCGAATACTCACGAGCGAGGTAGCCTCGGACACCCCATATCTTATCAAATTTGTTCCCATTACCCCTTCTGAAGTTCTGGAAGGCCTTAGGAAAATTAAATCCGGCTCTGCCGCCGATATCCTGTCTCCCCGTAATTGCGTGGAGATATTGCCACTGTTGGCGACTTCTCTCACCAGCATCTTTAACACCTCCCTCGAGCTAGCTCTCATACCCAGAAGTTGGAAGCATGCCCTGGTCAAACCTATCTTTAAAAAGCCATCAAGTGACCCCACTCTACCTATTAACTATAGGCCCATTTCACTATTGCCCTATTTTGGAAAGGTATTAGAAAATCTGGTGAACAAGCGTCTCACTACCTATATCGAAACTCCTGAGCTCCTGGACCCCTCTCAGTCGGGGCTCCGAGCTGCCCATGGTACCGAGACAGCTGTAATGGAGATTGTGGACAATATTAGACTCACTCTTGATAAAGGCGACTCCGCAATTCTGGTACTATTGGATTTATCGCATGCCTTTGGCACCATCTCCCACAGCATTTTGAAACAACGGCTGTGGGAGATAGGTGTCAGAGGTAAGGCCCTATCCTGGTTTGAAAACTATTTGGCGGACCGCTTTACATCCATAAAGGTTGATACCATCACATCCAGTAGTCTGCCCCTTACTGTAGGAGTCCCTCAGGGGTCAATTCTAAGTCCTATATTATTCAAGGTCTACCTTACTCCAATAGCAAATATAATAAAAACACATGGCTTCACAACAGTATCGTATGCTGATGATACATAGGTGCTTATCACCTGTAAGGCTGATTTCCAGGAAACTTTTATTAGATTCAAAAAATGTATGCTTGATATCAGCAGATGGATGTGTTATAACAAACCAACTAAACTACAGCAAAACAGAAATTATCTTGTTTGGTAAGGCTCTCAAAGTATGATCACAGGACTGGTGGCCTCAAGAACTAGGACCCTGCCCCTTACCCAAGGAGGTGATTCACAATCTGGGAATCACGTCGGATTGCTCTCTCTCCATGAAAACCCACATCAACCAAGTAGCCGGCATCTGCTATGGGATCATGCATATGTTGCGCAAAATCTTCAAATGGCTACCCCTGGAAACTAGAAAACCACTCGTGCAAGGTCTAATCATAAGCCATTTGGATTATGGCAACGCCTTTTTTACATCAATCAATGAGTGTTTTCTCTCCAAATTACAAACACTGCAGAATGTTGCAGCAAGTCTAGTGCTGGGCCTTCCCCCTAGATTGGCCTCTTTGCCTAGCCTTAAGTAATTACACTGGCTGCCAATCCACCAGAGAAGCCATTTTAAAGTTCTTAGTTTAACTCACAAACTTCTGAACAGGACTGGGCCAGCTTATCTTGCAAAAAAACTAGTCTGGTCTCGTCCCACCAGATCACTAAGATCAAGTTCAAAATCTCTCCTAGTACATCCAGGGGCCCGGATGGCGCGGAATGGATGTCGGTCTTTTTCCTATATGGCTCCATTTCTCTGGAATAACCCCCCCCCCCATCTCCTGTCAATTACCAACCACCAGCTGTTTTGAAAAAAACTAAAGACCTGGCTCTTTCCGAAATAATTACTGCCTTGCAGCATTAGCTCATGTCATGGTTGTTGTTCCTTACTGCAAAGCTCCCTGAGACCTTGCGGTGATTTGTGCGCTTTAAAAAAGCATCTGACTTATGACTTAATGTGGCCGCAAGGCTGGCCCTTGACATCCCCGCCACAGCCACACCACACAACACCCCGACAACTCCACTGGCTCCCAGTCAACAAGAGAGTCACTTTCACACTCCTCACTCACGCCTACAAAGCCCTGCGCATGTAGGAACAGCGTACCTGAACCATCACCTCAACTTCCAAGTACCCACCAGACAACTCCGATCCTCCCAACTCACCCTCGCCTCTATCCCAAGGATCCACATGACCAGAACCGGAGGAAGATCGTTCTCCTTCCTCGCCACCAAGACATGAAACTCCATTCCCATGCAACTCAGGCAATCAACGTCACTAGCCCTATCAGGAATGACCTCAAGACCTGGCTCTTTGAATGATCCGCCTCTCAGTCTAACCAGAAGCACCCCACACCCACCCCCAGCGCCTTGAGACCCTCACAGGTGAGTAGCTGCCAGGGTTGGATTGGGATTAAAAACCGGCACAGGCACGCTAAAAAAAAGTGGCCCACATTTGCATATTGCCTTTCCTTAAAACACTGCTTTGGAGAAATTTTATGAAAAAGGGGGAGGGGGTAAAAGAAAATGCTCTGATTAGTTTACACTGGTGAAACACACCTGAAAACAAGTGGGTCCACTCCTCAGGCCCCCTGCTCCCACTCAATATGCATATAATATTGGGCCGACCCAGGGAGAGAAAGGTAGTCACACCTCTACCCCTTGATAAAAGGGAGGTTAATGAACGCCCATCTGCCTGCAGGAAGGCCACTCAGACACCCACTGGGTCGCTGACTGTATCTGAACAGAGACACCACCCAAATCGGTATCCCAGACTGCTCAAAAAAGCAGCCCACAGCTGGAACTCAGACACCAGACCATAGGCATTGCCTGAGTGCCTGCGTTACCAATCAGACGCTGGTAGCTGTGTTTTGCAAGCCCCTGATTAATTGAGTTACTGCTTTCAAGTCACTTTTCTTTGCATGTTTGTTTGCCTCAACTTGTCAATCTTGTGTTTGCCCCTTCCATGGATCATAGCCTTTTTATAAACTCTTGATTGGCTGCCATCTATGTTTCCACTGTTTGCTTTTCGAGCACTACTTTTTAGGTCTGGCATTAGCCAAGACCTTTTGAGTTAAAAAAGATATGTATAATATACTTACTTAAAGGGCTTTCAGTTAACTCTGTCTCATTTACTCGTTGCTTTCACCCACTGCAGCAAATAGCATGGGGGGGGGGAGCCAGTGCACTGAAACCACTGGCCAACTTCACTTTGAGTGACTGCATCCTGCCCTTTCAAGGGTATCACATTCACACACAAGATTGTTCTGTTCAGTGGCAGTGTTTTTGTTTTTACTATATTACTTTAATGTTGCCTTTGTGTTTATAGAGTCTGATTTGATAGCAAGATGCTTTCGACCCTCTCTTCCATGCTTAGCAGAGGGCAAATTCCAGCTTTATCAGTTTCTGTCTCCTGCTAATGGTGTTATAAATTCCATTTGAAGTGTCCTTTATCCGACAACTGCCATTTCACAGCATTCACTTTGTGTCCGTTTGAAACTGCTCTTCATGAAGGTGCCATTTCTTTTAGGATGCGTGCAATGAAGTGCATTCATAACAGCACTCACTTATATCATGTTTGTCTGTATTTTAGTTGAATTCCAAGGTTATATTTGTAAACCAATCAGTATGTCCTGCTTGTATGGCTTTCTACTTTGCTTTCAGTCTCCGTGTATGTTGTGCCTCAATAGACATGTAACTTTTGTATTACTGAGTGAAGCTCTGCTATTAATTTACTCCAATTTACTGCTCTATCTTTGCAAATTTATCCATACAACCCTATCTATTTATCTATGCAACCCTATCTTTATCTATGCAACCCAATCTATTTATCAATACAACCCCATGCATTCCTATACAACCCTATCTACCTATACAACCCTATCGTATTTGTCTGCCTGTGTGTATCTATCTATGCAATCCTATCTTAACCTATGCAGCTCAATCTATTTATCAATACAACTCTATCCATACCTATACAACCATATATAGCTATACAACTCTATCATATTCGTCAGCCTGTGTATCTATCTTTACAACCCCGTCCTTCCATCTATACAAATCTAACTAGCCCTCTATACAACTATATCCATCTATCTATACAACCATCTATGCAAAACTGTGTTTCAATTCAACCCATTCTATCTATACCACTGTTAGACTTGGCATCTTTTGGCGTGTTTCCCCTGACTTTTTGCTTTCTGACCTCCGGGTTTTGACTATGTTCTTGCTGGTGTGATGATTCTGCGCACTTTCCTCACTGCTGTCCAGTGGTAAAGTGCAAGTGCTCCTCTATAAAATGGGTTATGGATTGGTGTTTCAATTATTGGCATATTTGATTTATGTGGGAGTCTCTAGTAAAATGCACTGCGAGTGCCAGGGCCTCTAAATCAAATGCTGTTGCTGGGCTGCAGCACTGGATTGTGCCACCCACGCAAACAGCCCGTGAAATGTAACTCTGGCTTGCCATTGTAGAACCTGTGAGCAGCCTGGGCTGCCATCTCGACTTGGCAAGTGCACACACTTGCAAGTCCCTAATCCTTCCCTTTTCTACATGGGAGTCAACCCTAAGGTAGGCCCAAGGTACCCCCATGGGCAGGGTGAGTTGTATGTAAAAGGTAGGACATGCCATGGTGTGTGTGGTGTGTCCTGATCGTGAATCACAGCCTACTTTGTTTTTTACTATTGCAAGGCTACCTGTTCTCCATAGGCCAGAATGGGCAGTTGATAATTACATCCTATGATCCTAACTGACTCAGGGAACATGGTAGAAATTAGAGTTTAGAATGCCTGAACTCAGAATGATAAAATACATATTTTAGTAAAGTTGGCTTTAACATTCTGTGCTTGAAAATACCACTTTTAGAAAGTGGGTATTTTCTGACCTAACCATCCAGCCTGCCTCTGCTAGCTTGTGTATTAGCTGTCTGGTTTGTGGGTGACAAGGCCTACGGACTGAATAGGCACATCTACACATAGATGGGTGGGAGGAGCAGCACCTGGGTCTGAATAGGGCTGGGCTCACCTTCCACAATGCTGGCTCCACCTCCTGTGGTGCGTCTGAGGACCTTGGCCCACACTGAAAAAAGATGGTGTACCCTTGCAGAATGCACCCCAAACTTGCTTGAACTAGGACCAGGTCCTTCTGCCTCCAGAGAACAAAGGAATTGCTGGTATAAATATTGGTGTTGGATTAAGCCCTGATCTCTTGACTGGGTGAGAGTATTCTGCTTAATTCAGAAACTCTGTCCATCACCACCCCCTGTTTAATTATTTTGTCCACCATAAGCGTGGAAGGGTATACTCAGACGTGAGTCCCTTGCTCATTGCACCATCAGGATTCAAGCAAGCCGGGCCGAAGACGGCTGAAATGCCAGAAACCGGTCCCCGGTAGCTTGTTTCCTTCCCAGTGAAAGAATTGGCTTGGTAGTTTGGTTTGCCCTGTTCCCATGATGCACTGGGCTAGGGACAGACTAATTTGCATATAGCCAGGTTCTGAGCTGGGATGGTGCAGTGAGCTAAAAAACGGTGTTGGATTACGCCCTGATCTCTTGACTGGGTGATAGTATTCTGCTTAATTCAGAAACTCTGTCCATCACCACCCCCTGTTGTTTAATTATTGGTATACATATTGGAGCCCAAACCCAAGACTTAAGAACTTGCTGGAACCTGCCAAAAAGAAGAGCTGGAAGAGCTGCCAGGAGGAGTGCTGCCCCTTTGCTGTGTTGTTGATTTGTTGGGTTGGTCTGCTGCTGCTGCTGCTGCTGCTGCTTCGGCCTTGCGCAGTTAAAGGACTGGTCTGAACTTTCTTTACTTGTGCTAAGTATTTCCAAGGGCCTGAAACAGAGCTGGCCTCCTGTTAAGAAGTCTCAGGGACTGCAAAGACTTCACCAACCTCTGGGTACTGCTCCTGGAACCGTTGTTTCAGTTGCCACAGAGAAGAGGGAACTGCGACCGACTCCGTCATCCGACTCAGTCGCCGGTATTGTGTCCTGAAGGCACCGCATCAAAGCACCATCTGGCCCTGCACCGCACTCCTGGGTCTCACCAACGCAGTCTGCATTGATAGATTGTAATTTTCCTGCTAATGATGTTGTACATATGTTAGCCTAATGTGTCATAAATTAATATGCAGTTACAGCCTATTATTCATGTGCTGCAACCCACTCAGCTATTTTTTCTTTATATGCAAGCTTCCTTTGGATAGAACTGTTTCTGTAATGGTTAAGCTTTTGTCTTATTTTTGCCTTCTAAGTTAGAAGACTTGCTGTAGTACATTGCCTTCTATCTGTTAGGTTCCCAATATTTATATTTTTGTATACTTTCTTATAATAACAAGAAGCTTGCCTATGACAGGCAGATTTCTAATGCTGACATTTGCTCTGCAGCCCCAATGTCTCATGGTACAGTTTTCCCCCCTTCCTTATGAGCAGAAAGTCCCTGTTTCAGCATTTCTTTCCTCAGAGCTTCGGCTCTGTGTCCTTGAAGGGAAGATAACAGGGTAGCCTTCGCAGGTGCAGATGCCCAATGCATGAGCTCACTGCTCTCCCTCTGCTGAGCCCAGTACTTTTCCAGTCTGGGCGTGGTTTCACGCTGCCATGCTATGTTATATTGTATTGCTGTGAGGAGAGTCCTCAGTCCTCTCAATGCACTCTCTGGAGTGTAGAACTGACAGGGCCCATCTGCAGATGAATATTATTTGAATAAATATGTGTCTAACTCTTCTCCACTGCCTGGCTGGATTATTTAATAATTAGTGATAGATGAGTGAGGTAAGTCGCTCAGGTGGATTTGAGCCACACTTATCAGATGGCGCCCGAGCAGGCACTCCGCGATATGGATCTTTCTCACCCGTAGGTGGGTAGTAGAAGGCCGGGGACCCTCTGATCGGCACGGTGGGTCTGGGTACCCACCTTGATGCCGAGCTTGGTTCTCGCAGCGCTGCCCCACCCTGCTGATCAGGAGAGGTCCCGGTTCATGATCCTGCGCCGGGGTCCAGAAGGCGGAACTTTGGAGCTGACCGTGTTGGTCCCAGCAGCCAGCAGCCGGCGGTGGAGAACAGTGGATGTCGGGTTCCGCGAACAGGAGGTGAGTGGTCCGACTGGTTATTGAAGGAGCTAGGGTGCTCCAGGGACTAGTGTGTCCCCAGTGGTTAAGAGACCGGTGTGTCTCTAGTGGTAAAGGAGCCGGTGCGCTCCTGGGGCTAGTGTGCTCCGGGGAACTCAGAGTGCGAGTGGTGCTCTGACAGACTTAATGGAGGTTGGGAGGACATTTGTTTTTGGTCATCCGACCGGGTGGTACTGTGATGGAGGCGTGGCTCATTGCGGGTGGGCTCCGGAACTCACCCCGAGCCCCTAGGGTGGCGGTTCGGTGGGAGTGGGTCCTGGGTCCCCTGTGGTAAAGTGCGCAGCGATCTTTAGTGCCACCCGGGTGGCGGATGTGTTCTCCATCCTCAGAACAGTTAGTGTACTGTTCGGTCTGCGGTAGGGTCCAGGTTCCCCAAGACTTGGTCGACGGGCCTTGTCCCATTATGGTAACACGTGTTTGGCAGGGACTTAATGCATAGGATGTATGTGCGTGGGCGAATGCAAGTGGTTGTGTGTGGAGATAGTTGCTTGGTCTTTTGTGTCCGGGTATGTGCGGGTTCCTTGGCGGTATCTGATTGAGTGAGTTTGGTGGTGTTTGATTGAGGGTGCAAGATGCCGCGTTTTAGTAAGTTGCAATGTTTTAGGTGTTGCTGCAGTTCAACTGACGTCAGATTGGCCGAGAGCCAACCCGCTCCTGTAAAAGACTCTTTTAATTCGAAGATGTATGTGAATATAGATTTATCCTGATTTTGCTTAATATTTTGATGCAGTTAAGATAGATTACTTACAGGAGAGACTGTTCGCTATGTACAGCTGTCAGAGCATGTTTAATTCCTAAGGTTGTGGCAGAGAGAGGTTCAGCAAAGACAGATATGAGGACTTATGATAGCCTAGAATATGGACAGATCAACAGTTTAGTTTTAAAAGAAGACAAAATATGTACATTTGAAATGTGCAAGGTGTTCCTATTTGAATGGTCCTTGTGAGCTACCTGAGATGGTTGCGCCTGGCTATCAGTGTGTTTTTTTTTTATGTAGTGTAAAAGTGCATGCAGGGCTGTGCTCTATGAAAAAAATGTTGGTTTCTTTCATCCCCTTAATTTGTGAACAGTAGAAGATGAAGAAAAGAATGAGGATTTGATTACCAGTAATTAGAATGTATATTAATAGAAATGTAGAAAGTGTGTAAAGTTAGGAGGAAGAGAAATGTATTTTTTAAAATATGGCATGTCGGAAAAGTTAGGAAAGGCTTCTTGGCTTTGTCAGCGCCTGAGCGTCGAGCACAGACTGCGAAGCAGATTTGGCCTTGGTGCTGAATGCCAGGGGGGGCTAGGAAGGCTGGCGAGCAGCCTAGAATTCTTAGCTCTTGGAAGATGGTAAGTGTGAGATGCATTTTCTGAACGACAAAGGAAGACTTTGAAAATTAATTTGGGACTTTGGGCTGGGAAGGTTTACTATGACAGTGTGTGAATTCTATTCCGTTCTGGAAGGGTTAAATAGAAAAAAAAAATAGAGAATGTGAGCAGGCTATTGTGGAACATTTAGACGAGCAGAGCAGCGGTGACCTTGTGTGATAACAGCACTCCAATGGGTTCGCAGAGCACAGACAGAAGATTATGGGGGGGGCTAGCAGGCCCAGCTATTGGCACGGACCGGCAGAGATACACAGTTGGAGCCATGTGAATTGTGAATTTAGAGCGAGTCTGCATAATTATTAGTGCAAAATGCTGGTTTAGACTAAAGTATGAAGGAGTTGTTCAGACCAGTGCCCCACCCGCTGAGTAGAGGTCCAGAGTGTGTTTGTGCAAATGTCAATATATTAACATAACACAGTTAGAGCTGTGATTTTACCCAGAAGTAAGATGTCTGTGCAGAAAAAAAATTTGGTACCTTTAATTACAAGAATAACAGTTTTACGCATGGAAAGCACATGTATATCTTTTGTCTTTTGATGCTGCCTTAAATGTTATCATAATTTAGTCATGTGATTTTCAATACTGCTACATGTTTTGTTCTTTTGGCTGGACATTGGGGATTCGTCCTGTCTAAGACAAAGAAATAGGTTTCCTTTTTTTACATTGAAAGGATGTGAGGGTGTGAATGAGCTCCGGGAATGGGTTTAAGGTGAGTATTTATACAGGGTATTTTTACTAAGTGGTTGCTTTTTTTGGTCCAATATTTTGTGTGTTGTTTTTTGTGGTTTGATTCGTTTCGTTTCAGGGCAACGGGAAATATTATCTCTGTGTTATGGTGAGTATTGATGCAACTTTGTGTTAAAGATGGATTACATGTGCACTGACACCACACCGCATGATGCATGACATGCATGAGAAGGATATAGTTCTCTGAGTAACTAATATTGTGTTTCCCGTTTGTGGGTTTTTTTTTGTGTTTGGTATATGTATTATTGCATATTATTTTATGATATACGCATGTGAATATTGTGAGTTTTATGTTTTCTTTGGCTTATTGTGCATTGTTTGTTCTGTTCAGCGTGGTAGGTATGTTGATGGACTTTAAGGCTGACACAAAATGCGTACTGGGTTTTGAGCTGCATGCATGGCATTGTGTTCTGTGTCACAGCTCCTTTGCATGTGTGGCTGGGATTCGTCTATGTTTTCTGTGCTTGGCACAGCCACTATACTTGCTGCTTTGGTATGCTTGTTTCTGTTTTGTATTGTTTTGACAAATTCATTTTTGATAACAAGTACAGGTTCCTCTGTGGGGAATTTGTTCTGGCCCTCAAATTTTATAGACAGCACTTTTAGCAGTGTATGTCCATTTTGTTACATGGTTGTTCCTTTATAGATTTCCCTTTTGCCGCCATTTCCCTAATGAATGGCGCATAGTGCCTGGTTATGGGGGATTTTTTTATACTTTCCCTTGTCCTTACTCCTTAATGGGAATAGAAGGTCTCAATAGAGGTTGTGTGTTTTGCAATGGATAAATGATAAGAATGAATTCTCGATATTAATAGGCACACACATCATTTTATGGCAATGACATTTGTACATGTGCTAAAAGATGTTCTAGCCCTCTCAAAAGTGCTATGTATCTCCTACAATTTTGTTTCCGTCGAGTGCTACACCCGGGGGGGTTGATGGTTTTGACTGAAGAGAAATATGTCTCAGATTTCCTTCTGTCAAAAATGGGGGCGGTAGCTAGCTCTCCGCTAACTCTCCTATAAATTAGGAATAGGTAACATGTATATTGCTCCCTCCTCTTCTCCAATTTTTATTAGCCTGTTCTGCTTTACTCTAAAAAGGGAATTTGATGTTGGTAGTTTTGTTTTACAAGTGTTGGGTTTTAAAGTTATGCGGGCACACTGCTAGTTCTTTATTAGCTAGTCTGTGAAAATAAACTGATAGTCTTTATTAGAGAAGACGCCCCAGACTAATGTTTCCTTATTTGACATTTGAAGGGAACAATAATTCTGTACTTTGTCATGTCACTGACCACGTCATGAGTGATGTAATATGTGATGTCATCAGCAGTGCATTGCAGGCGCGCGTGTTATAGTTAGCTGAACTAACTATAACGGGGGAATTTCAATAGCTTTGTATGAGTGAAATATTTTTTTAGCTCGGATAGCTACTCCTCTTGTCCTACTATCCTGATTTGTATGAGCAAGAACATCATACCCCATCTGTTCCAGCATGAATTTATCCTTCCCCATAATATGATTGGAGACATACCACGTCCAGCCTTAACGTCCTTAGCATAGCTGCAGCCAGTCTGCCTTTTCCCTCCGTTATTCAGTCGACATATGTTCAAAGAGGCCACCCTTAACGTCATGTATATTTACAAGGATTTTCCATACTACCTGCCAGCTTGAAACTCTCTTCTCTCATTATGTATACCCAAGCTTCCTCTTCTTGATGTGTTTTGTCATTTTGTGCTGCTTTCTCCACCCGACCATCACAAGACATGGTCTACATAGTGAAAAAGGTGAAGGATGCTTGTGATCCTCAGCAAAATATCCTCAGCAAAATATTTTTTCTGTTGCAATTATAGCTTTGTAGAAGTTAGTTTCCTGCTGCTTCCCATAGTACATGAGCATGGTCATGAGTATAAAAAAAAAAGTGAATATTAGAAGTGTTTGATGTTTTGCACAACAGTGAGGGTTCACAAAGTAGACGCTGTGTGCATGCTATAGGAATAGCGTCTCAAGAAAATGTTTTGCGGGAATACAACATGTCTGTGTTGTTTTATTTTTTCTCTTCTCTTAGAATTAACGCATACGTCCGACCACAGGTAATACAATGGAAAAGTCAAACATGTAATATATTACCTATTGTTAGCACAAATTTATTGATAGGCCTGAGATGTTTTTTCATTCAAATCCACACCGCCCAGCAAATGTTTGTGGTGTCTTGAGACCAAATTGTTTTGACCTTTTGTATGCTTTGACTAAAGATTTTCGTTCTATTCATCAATAGGTAGCAGACACCCTGAAGCCGTTGCCGGAGGGGCCTGGACACAGCAACATGAGGACTGCGTCGACATCCGAAGATACCAGCGGAAGTTTTACTTTGAGCCGAGAGGAAGGTGCTGTTACCACCCAAACAGCACTCAGGATCCTGGCTCATGAGTGGGCACCTATGCCAGCCGCGAAAAAAAGGGTCTAGCTTCTGTTGCCCTATGAGTGGGAGTGGGCGAGAAAGGGCGTCGCTGATGACAAATACGCTTCTCAGATGCTTTATTGAGAGGTGACGAGCCTGATCAAAAGGATAAGAGGCCATCTCTGATTGATGGTGGTGAGGTCTCTCTTGATAACAGTGAGCAAAGATCAGCAGATAAGTCCCCTGCAAAATGAGCCCCCCATTCTGTTCACAGATCCAGAGGTGCGAGGGAGCACTCGATACAATCTGTGGCCCAAGAAAGGAGAGCAGGGCACCGGAAGAAGGGCTGAGTAAGGGAAGTAGGGAAGGACTAAAGAGAGTGTTAGGGATGGACTGCTGGAAGAGCCCTGGTGCACTGTTGAGACATTGTCAGGTGAGACACTAGGACTGCGCCTGGGCCCAGATTAAGTGCTCCTCTGTCACAGCTGCTGTGTGACAAGCGACGTGGGATTAGGGTATGAACGGTAAAAGCCTGCCTGTGAGGCTTTGACGGACACAGGGAGAAGATCCCTTTTCAGGGTTGAAGAACCCCTCTGGCCGGTTAAGGACTGTCTGGGACAATTTTTTCTAGTTTAGTTTCTTTTTCCCTTTTTTTTCCTTTTTGCTTTTTGGATTTTTGGTTACGTTCCTTTTGGTCGTCCTATCCCCGATGAGGAGCAGCCCTTTGCGGCTCCTCGTAGACCTGAGCCCGTTTCCCCCTGGTTGGCCTCAATGTGAACTGTTTTTCCCTTAGTTTACTTTGGTCTTTTAGCTAGGAAAATGAGTCCCTTTGAATGTTCCTTTTCCCCAGGAGGAGCTGCCTCTGCGGCTCCTTGTCCAGATGCCCTTGCCCATATTTGGTTCACATGGTCTACAAATGTAATAATGTGTTTGTTTTTGGGAAGTTCATTAGGATGATGTAGTATTCTATTGTTGCACAAGACACCTGTTACTTATAGTATTGCAGATTATTGGGTGTGGGTCGTTGCCTTCAAACACACAAGGGTGAAAAAAAATGTTGCTTTTATTCTTGCCCTATGGAAGTAGCTGTCAGGGTTAGTATACTTTGAGTAGTCTAGATGCAAGTGAACACTGAGTATATGGTTCAATAGGGCGTTTTCTCTGATCAATATTATTGCATTACTTCCTGCTCATGGCTTGAACCGTGATGTCCTTTTTAAGTTGTCCAATAATGACATAATGTTATAGAGCAATGGTACACCGGGAGAATATGCTTAGATTAGTCAAAAAGGAGGGTGCCTCACACCCAGAGAATAATAATTGTTTTAGTAGGTATTGCAGGGGTTGTTCTTTTATTAGTTGCCTCTGCACTTCCTGTCCTATAGTATGCTGCGCTACCTCTATGACTATGCTCATCCTAGTATTTCCTTTCCCGACATTTGATTGATGAGTGATGCCGTTCCCGTGCTCTCCTTTAGAATTGCACAGTCCCTACTTTGAGTAATAAAGGATGCACTTATGTTAGCCACATTAGGCTAAAAGGAGGGTCTGATAGATTGTAATTTTCCTGCTAATGATGTTGTACATATGTTAGCCTAATGTGTCATAAATTAATATGCAGTTACAGCCTATTATTCATGTGCTGCAACCCACTCAGCTATTTTTTCTTTATATGCAAGCTTCATTTGGATAGAACTATTTCTGTAATGGTTAAGCTTTTGTCTTATTTTTGCCTTCTAAGTTAGAAGACTTGCTGTAGTACATTGCCTTCTATCTGTTAGGTTCCCAATATTTATATTTTTGTATACTTTCTTATAATAACAAGAAGCTTGCCTATGACAGGCAGATTTCTAATGCTGACATTTGCTCTGCAGCCCCAATGTCTCATGGTACAGTTTTCCCCCCTTCCTTATGAGCAGAAAGTCCCTGTTTCGGCATTTCTTTCCTCAGAGCTTCGGCTCTGTGTCCTTGAAGGGAAGATAACAGGGTAGCCTTCGCAGGTGCAGATGCCCAATGCATGAGCTCACTGCTCTCCCTCTGCTGAGCCCAGTACTTTTCCAGTCTGGGCGTGGTTTCACGCTGCCATGCTATGTTATATTGTATTGCTGTGAGGAGAGTCCTCAGTCCTCTCAATGCACTCTCTGGAGTGTAGAACTGACAGGGCCCATCTGCAGATGAATATTATTTGAATAAATATGTGTCTAACTCTTCTCCACTGCCTGGCTGGATTATTTAATAATTAGTGATAGATGAGTGAGTTAAGTCGCTCAGGTGGATTTGAGCCACACTTATCAGCATGATCGTCACTGAGCCGCTGTCTACATCACATCGAGAGGCACCGCAACCTTCATCGCCTTGCTTCACTTCGCTGGCCTTGGCTCACTGACACGGTTGCTGCTGGCTGGACACCCGTGACCAACTCGTCACATACAGCTGTCCGGCTCGGCCAGTGCCAATTCCCGCCAACTGACTCTGTGCTGCATCGCAACTTACCAGCACCGCATCAAGCACCATCTCGCCCTTTACCACACGCCTTTGTCTCACCGACGCCGTCTGGACGATCGTCACCGAGCCGCTGCTCACACCGCATCGAGGGACACCACACTGTGTATCGCTTCCACTTTGCACCGTAACTGTGACGGACGCCATGACCGGCTCTGTCACCTGCACCGCAACCTGCCAGCACTGCATCGAGCACAGACTCGCCCTGCACCGCAAGCCTTGGTCTCACCGACGCCGTTTGGCCGATCGTCACGAGCTGATGCTCACACCGCATTGAGGGACACCTCACCGTGGACTGCTTCCTTTGCATCGCAACTGCGAAGGATGCCAAGACCGACTCGCACCCCCGTGTGAGTCGCACTAAGAAAGGTACTGTTAAACGAGTCTGTCCCGCTGTTGCTGGCCCATACCGATGCGGTCAGCTAGAACTGTGAGACTCTTGTTTTCAGCTTCGCTATAGACTCGGACCGAGCTACCGACTCGTACAAACTGTTTTCAATGTAACTTTGCAATTTAAAGACCTCTTGCAAAACAACTATTTTTTGAAGGTACTGTACTGTCGGTTTTTGTCGTGTATGGTCTTGTTTAAGTATATAATAATATAGGATATTTTTCTAAAAGGGTGTTGTGTCCGTTTGTAGTGCTTACACTATATTACTGTTGGTTATGTGCAAATGCTTTACACACACTGCCTCTAAGATAAACCTGACTGCTCTTGCCAAGCTACAAAGGTGGCGAGCAGGGGTTATTTTAGGAGTTGAACTCCCTTATCCTGACTAGAGTGGTTGTTTCGGTCTGGCTTTGGTGCAAACCTTAGCCAACCAGAAATACCATTTCTAACAACCACCCATTCTATTCCTACTACCCACTCTATCTGTACTACCCAATCTATCTGTACTACCCAATCTATCTGTACTACCCAATCTATCTGTACTACCCAATCTATCTGTACTAATCAATCAATCTATACAACCATCAATCTCTATACAACCCGATCTACGCAACTCTGCCCATCTATTTGTGTATGTCTATCTGTAAGCCTCCTTATTTGCACGCCTCTATAAATATTAGAGTAAGGCATTAGCAAACGCAAGAAGAGGCTGACCAATTGGCTTTTTTTTAGATCTGTATTGGCAAAGACATTTTTGTTTTACTAACATTTTATTAATAATATATTTGCTAAGACAGGTTTTCAGCCAGACTCCATCCACCTGTCTGTTGTTGTGCCATTCACATTTTTCATTCGGCCATTATAGCATGCATCATGTGGCGGTGGTTCAACACACTTCAGCCACTGGGTGAAATTACTTGCAGTTACAATATAATGCCTTTTTACAAGGCACAAATCTACTCACAAAGTAGACATCTTCTGTAAAGCCTTACTATAGTAATGAGTAGTTTTTTTTAACCAAAAAATATACTGGCCTGTAGGCAAAGATGCTTTTTAGATTGATATGAGCCCAGCTGCTTCCGCAACATTAAAGTTTTGCAGAAACCTTGACAGAACAAAAAACATAATTGACAAAGCAAAAAGGTGGGAAGCCATTGCCCGACCTATTAGCTTAGCCAGTGCTAGTTTCTTTCAGATGAATCACCCATGGTAATGTGTATTCTTTCCAAACTTCTCCTTGATAAACTTCACTCCCCTGCACTTGAGCTTTTCCCTGCACCCTCCATGTTCCGCTCACCAATTTGTACTTCCGCTGTTCAGGCCTGGTTCTAGTGGGTGGGCCGAGTGGGCCAGGCCCACCCAAACATGAGCCTGGCCCACCCAAACAGGAGCCTTGGCCCTCGCAGTGAGGGCTTGAAGGCAGGCACGCCATGGCATTGGCCTCAAAGGGCTGTCTGTGTGTGTGTGCGCCCAGGCTGAGACAGCTTCCTGGGTGCACACACACACACAGACAGTTTTTGAGATTATCACAGCCGCACCGCGTACTTCACAGGTCTTTAAAAGACCATTGATATGTTAATGAGGCTTGGTTTAGTTTTTATCGCCACATGGCAAAAGGTAACAAATCCTTTCTTTGACAACTGTCACATTTGCCTACTGTTCTGCTGTGTGGATATTTCATTTTCTATGCAGTGCAGGAGAAAAGAAGTTTGTTTATTCCTATTCCCCTTTCCAGACCCCTGCAGCTGCTTATCAGATCAGGCTGTGACACAACGTTTGTTTTATGGAGTAGGTAAGAGAATGTGTTACTAGTTGTTATTCTTTTTTAAATCTGCACAGTCCCAGTAGGACACATAATTTGTGTGTGCTTAATTTGAATAGTTTTAATCATCATCATGACTGATGCAGGACAACAATAAGACAATACAAAATGCCCTGATAAGCCTGGTGATTAATGATCCTGCTGGAGAGCAGTCGTTTGTCTGTTAGTAGTTTTTAAATGCAGATGAACTCTATTGTATGTGGAAGCTCACTGGGTTACTGCCTTTTTCACAGAGATCCTTGTGTTACTTGTGGGTCAGAAGTTACAATCCTAACATAGGACAGTGACCAATGAACTGTAACCAAAGAGCTGCATACAAACAGGAATGGTAGATTTAGAACTTTGCTTTTTTTTGTTTTGTGATATAGTTAGAACTTCCTCAGTCTTTCACTATTCTAATGTTGCAAAAATTGTATTTTTGGGCAGATTTAAATTTTTATCAGTAAAGCTGACCCCCCCATGGAATACTCTTTAAATCTTAAGGTTGTGTTTTCCTAGACCAAACCCTCTTAAAATATACTGCCCACCAGTATGGATGACAAGATTCCTACACCTTGTAATCCTCAATGGCGTATGGGACATTCCCTGCAGACTGATTTACATACCTGCATGATTGATTGTCTCTGTATAATGTGTGCGTGATGTAAAGTACTGTGACACCCTACACTGATATGAGTAGCGCTATAAAACAAATTAAATGCATTTGAGGGACGGGCTACGGAGTGATGAGTGGCACTGAAGGAGGGTGGTAGTGAGGGAGTTTGAGAAGGAGGTCAAAGAGATGCTACCTAGAGATGAGGGGCACTGTTGGAGGGTGACTGTGAGGGATTCCGAGGAAGAGGTCATGTGGTGGAGGGGGAGCAAGGGAGAGATGAGGGGCACTGGTGGAGGGTGGTAGTGAGGGAGTTTGAGAAGGAGGTCAAAGGGATGCTACCTAGAGATGAGGGGCACTGTTGGAGGGTGACTGTGAGGGATTCCGAGGAAGAGGTCATGGGGTGGAGGGGGAGCTAGGGAGAGATGAGAGGCACTGGTGGAGGGTGGTAGTGAGGGAGTCTGAGGGGGTGGTCATGGGGGAGGGGCTACAGAGAGATGAGGGGCACTGGTGGAGGGTGGCAGTGAGAGAATCCTAGGAAGAGGTCATGGCGTGGAGGGGGAGCTAGGGAGAGATGAGGGGCACTGGTGGAGGGTGGTAATGAGGGAGTCTGAGGAGGAGGTCATGGGGGAGGGGCTACAGAGAGAGGAGGGGCACTGGTGGAGGGTGGCAGTGAGGGAATCCGAGGAGGAGGTCATGAGGGGGAGGGGCTGTGGGGAGATGAGGGTACTTGTGGCGTGTGGCAGTGAGGGAATCCGAGGACGAGGTCAATAGGGGGGGAGGCATGGAGGGATGAGGGGCACTGTTGGAAGGTGGTAGTTAAGGTATTTATGGAGAAAGAGGTTATTAGTGTGGCGCCAAAAAAGACTTTTGCATCAGTGCTAAAGCTGGCCCTGTCATGGCCTTTCTGTTTTTGTTTATTCAATTAGCAGTCAGGTCATAAGGGCTACTGTGGAACATACTTTAAAGTCCATGCTAATTATATTTACTGCTATTTTCAATGTGTTAAGTTTGAAGGTGATTTTACTATTCTTTTTACCTGGAAAAATGAAAGTGGAGACCGATGGTGCCTGATATGGGGCTGGGGTTCAAGATCAGTTGCGAGATAAGGTGTACTGGAGAGGAGTAGTGGATAATCAAGCCTGTAAGGGAGTGCGCTGCAGAGTCCGAGTCAGGTGGAGGTAGTGATGAAGAGGGATTCTCCCAGAAGGCTCGCACAGAGGGAGCCAGAGAAGTCTCACTTGCCTGACAGTCCCACCTCAGAAACCTGCTCTTCCCATCAAAGGAACATTACATGAAAAAAACACTTTTTGAGAGTGATCATATTTAGAAAGATTTTCAAAAGAGTGTGATTTACTGGGCCTTGTAAGACTTAGAAGTGATAAAGGAGGGCCCTGAAGCAGGCCTCTCCAGACATATATGCGACAAATCAAGCCCACAGTGGCCCACCCAAATGCACCCTTGGCCCACCCAAATAAAAATTCCTGGATCCGGGCCTGCCGCTGTTACTTTCTCGCCATTGTTCTGCTCCCTCTCACACAGTGGCGTAGCTAGGCCTTAGGCCACCTGTGACGGCCCCTGTGTTTGCCATCCACGGAAGCATGATCGAATAGCGGGGGCTGGCTATTCATAAGGCCGCTGGTGAGAGGTGGGGGGGCTAGCCGCCACAGCTAAAACTTGTGCCACCCGGGGCACTCCGCCCCCACCCCCCCAACGCCTAGCTACACCACTGCTCTCCCGTTCCATGTGTTGTTGCCTGTTTTTCTCCTCCCCGCCCTGCTCTGTGTTGCTTCCATACACTCCACATCGATCCCTTCAAATGGATTTCTCTCAATTGTCGGTGCTTCAATCTACCCTGGCCCACAGCGTTGCTCTCTACCTGACCCTCACTTTAACCCCTTCCATGCTGATGACGGCTGGGAGCCGTCATGGCACACAGTGCTCGTGTGCTGATGACGGCTCCCAGCCGTCATGACCACGCCCGCGATCGGAATATGCCGCACAGGAGCGGAATTCCGGCTGCGGTCAAGGGGTTAAAGAAAAGAAAGGTTTTGCATTATATATATATATATATATATATATATATATATATATATATATATACATATATACATATATATTTATATATATATATATACATACAAATACATCTTACAGATCCGGCTCTGTAAAATAAAAATAAAAAAGGGGATGCTGCGCAGCTTAAAATCACTGGCGAAGCAAATGGGTCCCAAAGGTGAGACCTACTGATTTCTTTTCAGTTTTATAGAGCATGAACTCACGAAGGTAGAGCGCTGCTTTACAGGAGCACAGTGCACCAACTGCAGACGGACACTTTCATTTCTGGGGGAGAGTATGTGATTTTCCCAGAATCACAGGATGTTGATGTCTCCCTCCAGACTCGAACCTGGTTTCCCAGCTACAAAGTTTGCCAATGCAGCTTTCTGATGCAAGAGGTTAATGATTGGGAAATGTTTCCGTTTATGAAAGTAGAGCTTTCACAATTAAACAGTTACCTTTAAAGATCGGTTGCTAAGCAACCCACTTTTCTGCAATTCGCGGTCACTGTCCACAGAATGGCATTTTCGATAAACTCTCCCGTGTATCGCTCAGGGACCTACCATTGTTGCCGTGAAGGGGATGTTGTCAATTAGGGAAGATGCCAGAGCCGAGACCCAAACTACAAGGATAAGGGCAACCGCGAGCCGCTGATCATCGGGAACCGCCTGGAAGAGAACAGAAAAGAGGCACGTTTAGAAACGCGAGAAAAAAACAACCTCTCTGCGTACTCAAACATCATAATCGTGTTCAACAAGGACTGTTTAGCAACACCACTAAATAAATGTAACCTGAGGCACTTTGTGTACAACCTAGGAGGTCGGAAGGAGGTGCAGAAAGGGTATTCACGGCCGAACATCTGTTTCCACACCCCCAGTGGCCTGACATTTCTGCAGTTTAGACAGCAAGGTAGCTCAGTGAGTTAGTAGATTTCTGCTGACACACTGTGATCTGTAGGTCAGGAGCTTGAATCCCAGCAAGGGTGACGCAGTCTTCCATCTTTTCGAGGTGCGTAAACTGAATACCATGTAAGTGAGCAACAGAAATATTTTATTAAAAAGTACTTAGAAAGTGCAGAATTGTTGTATAAACAAGTTGCTTTTTCTTGCAGGCCACTGAAGTAACACTGGTTGTAAATTGTGTGTAAACGAGAATAAATGGAGGAGTTGTATATTTTCTTAACATATGATAACTCATGAGGCATGGTTCTTTACTAAACGGAGATCATAGATTAACTTCCGGTGTGACTCCATAAAGTTTCCAATTGCACAAACATGGCATTGTATTGTAATATTTATATAGCACTTACTAACCCTACGTGGGGTGCTGCAGCACTTGTTAGAGAAAAGACTGTGCAAGGTGAAAGTTATCTAATTGGTCTAAAAAATTTAAATGCCAAGTGACCCAAAGGCTAACTGCTGTTTTACTTTGGACATTAGAATATTAAGGCACCACACGTTGTGCTGTACCAACCCAAGGATAACAGAGATGGGCTTTTGGTGAGCAGTTTCATTAGGACCTAAGAGAACAGAGCAAGAAGTCCCTTTTCACGTAGGACAACAGAGTTTTGTTAAACCATTCCCACTCACTTCCACTAAGTGAATTAACTTTTATGATGGCAGATGAAAAATATAACATAATCCACTACTAAACCTCATAAATCTGTCAAGGTTTAATTAAATTACAACCTGAAAAGATCAGAAGTTATAACACTAAGCATATAGTGTCAACTTAAGCAGTGAAGAAGCTTCAATGAGTGCAACTGTGGCTCACTAGGATAGCTTGTCATGAACAATAGACAAGGCAACCCTACAGAAAGTGCACATAGGGATTGCTTTAAAAAAATTCAGTAATAAAAAGTCTACCTTCAAAGCATGTTTAAGTAAACCTGTAAAGTCAGCATTATGGGAAAAAGAATGGGAGTTTTAAAGAAATGGGAAAGGAGATAAGGAGGGCAATGTAAAAGGAACCAAACGGTTGCATTGAAAATCAAGGAAAATAATAAAGTAATGAAAAAAAGGATAGTTTATGTAACATTCCCAAACACTTGTCGATTGCCTTATTTATGGGATTTTTAATGCGCAACTAATACCCTAGGGTGTCTAGGCGCAATAAGATACTCTAGGATACAGTAATCAGCACACAAACTTATTGATTAAAGAGCCAAGTCTTCAAGGCCTTACGGAAGCAAATAAGAGTTGGGGGCGGTTTTAGTATCTGAGGGGAGTGAATTCCACAATCTGGGAGTTGCCACCAGGAATCGTCTGTCACCCCAGGTGGTAGTTCTTGTTCGGGGAACAGATAGTAGACAACTAGCTGCTGATCTTAAGTTCCTTATAGGGGTATACACCTGAAATGCCTCTTTTAGAATCTTTGGGCCAGTATGATGAATGGCCTTATAGGCAATGCATAAGGCTTTAAATTTGATCCTGCTCTCCACTCTTAGCCAATGAAGATGGCGAATAGCTGCCGAGATGGACTGGTGCCTAAGAATGTTGAGAAGGATTCTAGCTGCCATATTTTGAACAGATTGGAGCTTGTTCAGAATATATTTATGAGTGTTGAAAAAGAGGGCATTTCCGTAATCAAGCTTGGAAAACACTAAGGTGGTGATTAGTGTTTTTCCAGCTGATGCTGGTAAGTACAGTAGCAGTTTTTTTTTTATCTTTTTCAGCATAAAGAAGGCAGCTGAGACAACCTTATTTACATGATGTTTGAAAGATAGGTGTTTATCAAAGATCACTCCAAGATTCCTGACCTTTGCGACTGGGACCGGAGGAGGACCCATCTGAGTAGGCCACCACGTCGGGGACAATTCTGGAGAGATGTTACCAAAGGTCATAACCTCCGTTTTCTCAGCATTCAGTTTTAGGCAGTTACTGTGCATCCATGCTTGTACCTCCAGTATCCCCTCCTGAAACTTAGCTGCCACCATTGCGCCGTTCTTATGCACCGCCAGCACAAGTTGGGTGTCATCAGCGTAGGTAGTTAAACGCATCCCATGAGATTTTATGACCCTTGCGAAGTCTGCGACATAAATGTTAAAGAGCGCAGGACTTAACAAGGATCCTTGGGGGACCCCGCATGGCAGTTCAGAAGTCGGTGAATAATGATTGCCCAATTTAACTGCCTGTTTGCGGTTAGCTAGAAAAGAAGCTATAAGATCTTTGGCCAGGTGGTTAATCCCAGGGCTGCAACACGGTCGACCAAGATGGCATGGTCGACCGTGTCGAAAGCCGCGAGAGATCCAACAGAATAAGCACTGCTGCTCCTCCTGAATCCAAGATGTCTCTAATTTCATCAGAGGCCTTTATCAGCGCTGTCTCAGTTCCGTGTCCCCTCCGGAACCCGAACTGCGTATCATCCAAGAGTTCGTGTTGTTCAATGAACTCTGAGATCTGCTGGTTCATGATGGCCTCTACGATTTTAGCGGGAAAGGGAAGGCATGCAATGGGTCTGTAGTTGGCCGTAATAGTGGGGTCTAAGGAAGGCATTTTGAGCAAAGGTTTAACGATGGCCTTCTTCCAGATCTCTGGGTAGACACCTGTTTTGAAGATGGCATTACAAATAGTGGTGAGCGGCTGCGAAATGGTATTGTGAAGTTGATTCATTATATCAGGAGGGCATGGATCGAGCGGAGAACCCGATTTGATCTTGGCAGCTAGCATGCTGACCTGATCTTCTGTCACTAGCTGGAAGCCAGAAAAAGGAGGATGGGTCACAACCAAGCGAGTGGATGGATCAGTCCTGACTGCCGCCGGTTGCTGTGGGAAAATGGAATAAATGTCCATTACCTTAGTGGTGAAGGAAGTCCATTGTCCATTGTCAAATGTCCATTACCTTAGTGCCCCTGATAAGGGCCTGTGAGTGCATGCAATCAAATATAAGATTAGGGTGTTTTCCAATGAAGCATTCTACATCCACACTTACAAAAATATGTACATTTAAAAATATCGAGTTGGCCAACCTGCAAGAGGTACTAGAGCAGGAATCTTAGGTGGTCTTTTGCTTAAAAAATTATTGTGTCCAGTCTAACTCTTTGCTTGAACTCCAGTTTAGGGAACAGCAAGCTCATGTGCCAAGTCCATTGACATTAGCCAACTGACAATTTCAGCCCAGAAATAAGAGCAAAATACACATTCCATTCTTTTTCCACGGACAGAACCTCGCCTGGAATTATTCAACAATGATATTGGAATTCCTAGACTCTACTTAAGTGGCATCCCCAAACCCATTTCATAGGTTTTACTGAGAATAGCACAAGGAACCTGATCTCCAAATAGCCAGGTTACTGCTAACACTGTGGGGGAGGGAATCAGTAATGGGTACCAGAGGCCCGCTGGCATTTGGCTGGTACTCTTCCTACCGTGAACGAAGAATTGAAAACTTAGTCCATAAATGGGCTCTCCATCCTGCTGTAGTATTTGGGACAGGCAGGGAATTTTGGGAAATCCATTTGGTTGACAATTTTGAAAAAAAATTCTAGCTCAGCTTCTACATGGCCTGAGAAACAAGCAAAATCCTGTCTTAATCCAGACCCAATTTCTGACAACTCGGATTGGCAAAGGAAAGGGAAAAAAGACTGGCCTGGTCTACTCTCTCTATTTTAGAGGCATACTATTTAGAGAAGAACATTTTTAGAGCAATATGTATTATAAAAAACGTGTATGAACTTGTGTTCGCTTCATTTTCAGTGTTTTACACATTCTTCAAAATTGCATTAATTCTTTCATAGGCAGTACCAGAATGAGCAATACCAGAAGAATACAATCCAACAATTTGTTCAGCAGGACTAGAGGCAAACGAAGACCGCTAAAACAGACGAATGAACTCCGACACAAATATGGAAAATCAATACACTAATCCACATAATCATTGACCACGGCCCAGGAGCAAGCATGCACATTCAGAGCGACAAACCCTTCAGGCTCGAAGCGTGAAACGCAAAAGGAAAATGCTGGACTAAATCGGATATCTATCAGTTCTAAATGAAAAGAGCACTCACCAGTCAATTGGCCACAATACGCAGGGAAAGGATGTGGCGCATCACCTGTCTTACAGAGATTGACCATTCATGCACTTTAGCACATCAAAAACGTGTAGATATTTCAGTACATTAAAATGTTTACCTTTATTAATAGTGCTGTCTGTTCCCCTATGAAATCAATTAAGTGCAGATGAGCCAAAGCCTAGAGGAGGTAAAGAAAATGGAAAAATGACAAGGAATAAGTGCATGTCATCACATTGAAAATATTACCAAGCTGCTACAGAACAAATACATCTAGGTCCGAGTTTTATGTTGATAAAACGACATTCCTTAGAACAACAATCTTTTTTGGGGGATTGCTTTAATTCTGCATAAAAACAAAAATAATGTGTGCTGTCCGCAGCACCATTAAATATACTCATACAAGGTGACGTCAAGAATGATATATACTATGCCTTGTATTGCAATGATTGAACACCTCAAAAGAGGATGCACAATTTATCACATGGAATAATCTCATTTATTATAATTTAGGGAGAATAAAGCGTTATATTGCATAATTAGATTCAGGCCTTGTCTATATGAGTTATTTGCTATTAAGGCCCTCCACACAGCCGACGGCATCTCACACAACAGGAGGACATAAATGTAGAATTCCAAAGGATTCTTTCAAATATTTAGTGAACCACAAGTCAAGAAATGCAGATTGTCTGTTGCTTTTAATACTGGTGAAGGCAGCATTGGTGTAAAGTTAATAAAAATGCATACCCAGAATTCTCCTGGTGGCAATTATAGCATCATTGTGGAACAGACCAAATTGACTACATTGACTTGATTTAAGCAGGTAAGATGGTTCAGGGAGCTACTGCGCATCTGCAGTGATATGAAGGACACAAGTTTGGACTGCATGCAAGGCAGGCTCAGCTTTCCAGCCTTTTGAGCTCTGTAAACTGAGGGCCATTATACTGGATAATAGTAACATCTGTTAATTACACTACAAGCATTGGCAATCCAATAAGTATGACTCATGAATAAAAGTCCCTTTTGTGTCACTGATGATGGTTGGCATTCAATAAGTCATACAAACACTCAATCACTAATCTGTGCACTAATGCATTCATTTATCAGCCCACTGACTCTTCCTTTCATTCACCGTCTGACACCAGCAAACCAACTCAACACATGCAAGACCATTTAAAAGAACACGAGCAGAAAAAAGTAAACATATGCTGCCTTCTTAAAACGGAGGCATGTGTTTGCAATAACAAAATTAAACACAGTAGCGAGTGTCCACCTTTCCAAGGTATTGGAAATAGTCTATAATTGTTTTAAAGTTCAAGCATGGCATTGGTAAGAACCAAAGTGCTGGCCATCTTGGAATGGTGAAAAAATGATATGATACAGACTACAGCATTTCATTGCTGGTTTAGAGAAGAGGACACTGGGATGCAGCATACTGCAGATGAAATGAGCGGCCAACAAGTAACCAGTTAGCACTTCCTGGAGAGCTCTAGTGTCCTCTTAAGAAACAGTAACAAAACGACAAGGAAAGAAATGGAAGGAAAACTATAAAAAGGAGAAAATTCAAAACTAAAGCACTGGTTAATCAGCCCTGACACTAAAGTTACGTAAATTCTTGCACCAGACTCCACTTTTCAAAAATACTTATTGTTAGCCTGATTTCAGTTATTCCTCTTTGTCAGTTTTACATTAGTTATTTCACATGCTTTTATGACACGAGGGCACATGCAGCTTGATCAATGATATTTTCTGGTTAACTAAGTAGCAGACGAGACAAGTCTGGCCGAGATGCCCTAGAAATATCTATAGCTCAGGGTAATCTGGTACATATATGAGAAATAACAATGATATTGTGCACAGAGGTGATGCAGCCCAAGAATATTGACGCAGGCAGGATTTTTAAACTGCTTTTCTTTCCTTCTAATTATCTCTCATCAGTTAGATTATGCAGTGACCAGTTTAAATATCCAAGCATCCACGTTTCTATAATGGAGTACAGAGTTTTTCGCTAGAGCTGTACAGGCAAACGTAAGATACTTTATCACTGGCTGCTGTCCCTCCTTGGCCTTGGTTGGACCGGAGTTCGGCTGAACTTTAATTATGAGAGGCTCCCTCCTTCTTGCCTTGCTGGATAAAGGTCTGACAGCACAAAGGCCCTCTGTGTTACAGGTGTGAGGGGCAACAATTTCCACGCAGTCAATGTTAGCTTACTTGTATGCTCTCAGAGTAGTGAATGATAGGAGTGGGTGTAGGAATTAGGGAACCTGTTGTTGTGAATCACAATTGAAACATTTGTCGATCTCACCTCTCCTGTTTACCGAAATAGGAAACTCTTTCCTATGTTCTCTGGGCATAGAACATGTACTTATTTGTAGAAAAATACAAATAATCTTTTTAAACATACATTTTCTCATCATGAATACAGATGCCCGAGTGTGACATTCTTGAGAGAAAGGTGTGTTTCCTGAGTATCACTGCGTCGCTGCATGCACCTCTCTCCTGTGAAGCGAGGCAGGGTGCACTTCTGCAGTAAACAAGATTCATCTTCCTCATACATAGCACATTGAGCTCAGTCCTCGAGTTATTGGGTAGGAGGGTTTAAATCTGTAGACTTATGGTATAACCCGAAGATATGTAACATTGAGCCCCAACGTCTGCTTCAGATTTTATTTTGGGGGGGGGGGGGTTGAGGGGTCTTAATGAGAACCCTCAAAATTACCATAATTACAAATATACAGAGATATCCATTGTAATCATGGTTAAAATCTGCTTCACGAAGAATTAGGAACCCCTATGCCTTTTGTGTGTTAGTCGAGCTTGACTTTTTAAAGGAAAAATCCCGATCTGTGGTTTCCCAGTTATAATTCATATTGATTGAATGTGTTCTCTTAAAATGGCAGTTCCTTCTCTTGCAATAAGAGCGAATTACTGAAAGGCAGGTACACATCTCCAAGCAAATGGAGTCCCTCGATGTGTGTGTGTGTGTGTGTGGGAGGGGGGGGGGGGCAGTTACTTTTCTTATAGCCGCACATGCAGCTTATGCATATGAAACGTTTTACTCATGGGTAGAGCTAAAGGGAGTTGATGTTAAAACAGGACAATTTTTTGCATACCAACCAGTGGCGATGCCTAATGAATACAAAACATACCAATACTTAGAAGTTCCTCTTACATACCACGAACATTACAATTGGCTTACAGGTGCGCTACCACATACACAGACATGTTAGACACCGTAAGACGACGTCGGAATAATAAGTACCAGGTGCATACAGCATAGCAGCCACCTAGCCAACCCCATGTGTTGGCATTCTGCTTCTGGGTATAGCACAAGCATATTGTACATATTTAACCATCCATACAATCATTTTATTTCATCAAGAACCTGCTTCTTAGTCAATTACCTATCCCGGCAAGGAGCCCCTAATATTTCGTGGACGAGACGCTCTCAGCAGCAATGCTGCAAGTGGCAGCCTTAGGGTTTGTATCGGGCTAAAACTAGTCTTGGGATCAAGGGTGAAAGAAGTGGGGAGGCTCGAAATTTGCTACCCTTGCCCCGATCCTCTGGAACTCCCTTCCCCTGGATCTGCGATCTATCACCCTGTATCCGCAATTTCGCAAACACCTCAAGGCCCACCTGTTCACAAAGTCTTTTGACTAAACCCCCAGCAGTCTCCCCTGTCTTTTAGCCCTGGATCTTGTTAGCTGTAGCGCCAAGAAACCGCAGGTGTATGAGCGCTTAACAAGTATTTTAAAACTCAACTCAAACTCAAGGGTGTAATCAAGCTGGACTGTAACACGTACCATCCAGAAATTGAAAGTGTAATCTGTGCAGGCAATTCAGGGACATGCTTTCAGGGACATGCTTTCTGTGGATACACAATAATTTTGCCTCCCCCCCAACTACCGTACAAGGTGTACGATCTGCAGCAGAACTTCATCAAACACATTGTACAACTTGGAGCCCATTGGCTTGCCTGTGTAGTGTAAACGAAATGTGTTAAAGGAGCAAGCTCAGGTAGTTCATGCAGTACAAAGGTGGCACATGCCGCCTATCGTGTGCCACATAAGAGCATAACTAATGGATCAGACTCTTGATTGCTGCAGAACTGTCCATTGTTAGGAGCACATCCTTTTTAGGTCTCGCCTGTCGATGCGCATGCGCATCGAGCTTGCGAGACTATGGGGGCTTAACCACTCTTTAACTAACTTGCAAGGAATCGTGGCGATTCCTTGCAGTGCCCGTGAAATTCAATCTCAATGCGCATGCGCATTGAGCTTGAAAGCGCGTGCACATGCCCCCAGCCGCCTGCCTTGCATGGATTTTCCCTCAGGCGCACTCCTCCCACACCCCCGCTCCCCTGCCTGCCGTGTCGCATTTCGTCACTTCCCTCAGCCGCATTCCAGTCCCCTGCTCTCCTCCCCCCTCCTCCTCCTACTCGGGTTCCTCTTCTCTTTGCCTACCTGGTGCCGTGGACACTGACTAGCAGAAGCTTAACACGCAAGAGGTCATGTATTACTTGAAAAAACAATACACCCCAGTCATACATGTTCCGTGGCTCTCCGGGTCTTTTATCGAGTCTACCAGAAGGAATATTGAACAATTTAAAATAGGCTCATTTCCATGGATTTTCCCTCGGGCGCACTCCTCCCACACCCCCGCTCCCCTGCCTGCCGTGTACATGCCCCCAGCCGCCTGCCTTGCATGGATTTTCCCTCAGGCGCACTCCTCCCACACCCCCGCTCCCCTGCCTGCCGTGTCGCATTTCGTCACTTCCCTCAGCCGCATTCCAGGCCCCTGCTCTCCTCCCCCCTCCTCCTCCTACTCGGGTTCCTCTTCTCTTTGCCTACCTGGTGCCGTGGACACTGACTAGCAGAAGCTTAACACGCAAGAGGTCATGTATTACTTGAAAAAACAATACACCCCAGTCATACATGTTCCGTGGCTCTCCGGGTCTTTTATCGAGTCTACCAGAAGGAATATTGAACAATTTAAATTAGGCTCATTTCCATGGATTTTCCCTCAGGTGCACTCCTCCCACACCCCCGCTCCCCTGCCTGCCGTGTCGCATTTCGTCACTTCCCTCAGCCGCATTCCAGGCCCCTGCTCTCCTCCCCCCTCCTCCTCCTACTCTCCTCCCCACTCTCTCCCTCACATTCAGAGACACCAGAGTCCCCTGAGGGGCGCACACCAACAACGTTACTGGAAAGCGCCAGAGGCGCTTAAAACAACCTCGAGCCTCCCGCAGCGCGGGTTCCTCTTCTCTTTGCCTACCTGGTGCCGTGGACACTGACTAGCAGAAGCTTAACACGCAAGAGGTCATGTATTACTTGAAAAAACAATACACACCAGTCATACATGTTCCGTGGCTCTCCGGGTCTTTTATTGAGTCTACCAGAAGGAATATTGAACAATTTAAATTAGGCTCATTTCCATGGATTTTCCCTCAGGCGCACTCCTCCCACACCCCCGCTCCCCTGCCTGCCGTGTCGCATTTCGTCACTTCCCTCAGCCGCATTCCAGGCCCATGCTCTCCTCCCCCCTCCTCCTCCTACTCTCCTCCCCACTCTCTCCCTCACATTCAGAGACACCAGAGTCCCCTGAGGGGCGCACACCAACAACGTTACTGGAAAGCGCCCAGAGGCGCTTAAAACAACCTTGAGCCTCCCGCAGCGCGGGTTCCTCTTCTCTTTGCCTACCTGGTGCCGTGGACACTGACTAGCAGAAGCTTAACACGCAAGAGGTCATGTATTACTTGAAAAAACAATACACCCCAGTCATACATGTTCCGTGGCTCTCCGGGTCTTTTATCGAGTCTACCAGAAGGAATATTGAACAATTTAAATTAGGCTCATTTCCATGGATTTTCCCTCAGGCGCACTCCTCCCACACCACGCTCCGCCCCTTCCCCTGCCTGCCGTGTCGCATTTCGTCACTTCCCTCAGCCGCACTCCAGGCCCCTGCTCTCCTCCCCCCTCCTCCTCCTACTCTCCTCCCCACTCTCTCCCTCACATTCAGAGACACCAGAGTCCCCTGAGGGGCGCACACCAACAACGTTACTGGAAAGCGCCCAGAGGCGCTTAAAACAACCTCGAGCCTCCCGCAGAGCGGGTTCCTCTTCTCTTTGCCTACCTGGTGCCGTGGACACTGACTAGCAGAAGCTTAACACGCAAGAGGTCATGTATTACTTGAAAAAACAATACACCCCAGTCATACACCCACCACCACTACATCCATCACCACACCCACCACCACTACATCCATCACCCCATCCACCACCACCACCACCGCATCCACCACCACCACATCCACCACCACATCCACCACCACCACATCCACCATCACCACCACATCCACCGCCACCAGATCCACCACACCCACCACCACTACATCCATCACCACACCCACCACCACTACATCCATCACCCCATCCACCACCACCACCACCACCACATCCACCATCACCACCACATCCAACGCCACATCCACCGCCACCAGATCCACCACACCCACCACCACTACATCCATCACCACACCCACCACCACTACATCCATCACCCCATCCACCACCACCGCATCCACCGCCACCACATCCACCACCACATCCACCACCACCACATCCACCATCACCACCACATCCACCACCACATCCACCGCCACATCCACCACATCCACAAAAATAAAAGCCATTGTTATTTGTAATATCAATACATCTAAGTCACGTAAATACAACACACATTGCATTAGAAATGCTATAGGTGTCACATTTGCGAAAGTTAAAACTATTGACATTGTAACTGACAAAGCTATTAATTTTGCTATTTTCAAAACCAACACATAAATAAAAAAGTGTCATTTACAATAACAATCGCTCAAACTTTCCTAATGCGAGACCTATTGCATTTCCAATGCTTGTTAGAACAGCTCACATGATCAATGTCTCTTACTTGCATCATTTCTATGACAGACTTTTCACTGGCCGACAACATAGGGTTGTGATAAAGGAAAAGAAGGTGAAAGCAATAAAATCGGAGCCACCTTCCTACTTGGCTTATGCCAAGCCCAGAGTTTACAATTAACTGTCCCGTACTATGATGCTCCGTTTAAGCACTGTAGAGTCCTGTATTTTTTGTAATGTGCCTTGTTCAACCTGGAGCTCTTTTCATCATAACACGGGCTCTATGGAGAGCCGTCTGAAACGAATATACAACGTCGCCAATATATAGCGGTGTGCCAAGAAAATATTGCTCCAGATTTCAGACTGAGAATCCACCTCTAGTAAAAGATGGAGCAGCATAATTTAGTCTCCACTCTGTCACAATTATGCATTTATATACTCACATACAAACTTATATTCACTGTGGGCCCGATTCATATAGGTAAGGTTAGACCAAATGTCTAGTTTAGACCAAAGGTCTAACTTTATTACTTTTCAGTATTCACAAAAGTAAGTTACTAAGAGTAACGTTAGACTTTTGGTCTAGCTTTACCTTTGTGAATACGGAAAAGTATTAAGTAAAGTTAGATTTTTGATCTAAGTTAGACTTTTGGTCTAATTTTATCTTTGTGAATCAGACCCTGTGTTATTTGCTTAATGTGTGTGAAGCACTTAAATGTACTAATGAAATTTAATCATTGTAGGGATTACAGTTATTTCCACATGTGCACTGATGTTCAGTTAAAATATGTAATCATGTCCTTTATTCACATTTTGCATTTATTCTCAAAGTTATGCATGCATATGTATAGTCATGTATTCAAGCGTATGCTTACTGCTGGGTTAACTTAGCCTGACTACAGGCCTCAACTGAAATATGCTTTGCAAGTATGTTCTTTTCTTGCTTTTGCAGGTGTGTTATTTCTTGTTAGCAAGAGAAAGGATTCCCATGCGCATTAGACTGCTGATAGCGAGTACTGAGGAGAGGAACTTGGCAGAAAACATGGAAGTCTAAAGGTCAGAAGTGACTTTCTGTTTATCGTTTTTGGAAGGCAGGATTCTTCTGCATGGTTACCCCCACTTTTTACCTGGTGCCTAAGCTGTTTTTGACTAGTCTGACTGGGATCCTGCTAATCAGAAACCCAGTCTATCTGCTTTCTCCCTAACTTGTTGTGTCCGGTACTTAGGTACATCCCAGATTGAATACTGGGGAACCCTTATAAGTCCCTTGTATATGGTACCCATGTACCCAGGGTATAGTTACCCTTGAGGCCTCTCATGGGCTGAAGCATGTATTATGCCACCCATGAGAGACCATTCAAAATGAAACTACAGGCCTGCCATTGCAGCCTGTGTAAGTTGGTGCATGCACCACTTACTAAAGATATAGGTTTACTATATCTAAGGGTCACTGCACTTAAAAGCTTTTAAGTCACCCCTATAGCAGGCCTTTACAATCCTGAAGGCAGGGTGCTTGGTTCTAAGTGAGAGGGTGCCACTGCATGAGCAGGACACCCCTGCAGCCTACCGAGTCCATTCTCCCGGGTTGTCTGTGAAGCAGCCATATACTATATAGCGGGGCACCGCGTAATCGCGCGATGACCATCTAGAAAACGGCTACAAGGAATCCTATCATGTTTGGTATCAACCATGCTGGAATCATACCCCCCCCCCACACAGTAAATGGTGTGGGAGGTGTGATTCCAACCACTGGAAGAGCCCTCCATCAGTGTTCCCGGTACCAGCCTTCTAGTCCGGGCAGCACAAAATGGTTGCTGTCGACCAGACACACATGTCTGCCCTCCTGCTGCTGAGCCAAACTTGAGCAGGGGAAGGTAGAACAATAGGCATCCTGTCACAAGGAGGTGTGACCACCTCCCAAACAGGATTTAGTGTATTAGGGATGCATTGGTGCGCTTGCCAGCACCAGAAGGTCTGTATCAGGGGCACATTTGGTGTCCCTGTGCATAGTCCAGCTCAAACCAGTCCTGTGAGACTATATTGTTGTGGTGGTCACTATGCTGTACCTCATCTTATTACAGCTTAACCTACTAAGATATTTCAGCTAACCAGCTGTATTGTTGGATCTTATGAACATATTTTTATTCTGCTCGTATAGTGGATTAATATCCTAAAATAAATCAATGTAACCATAATTAGTGATTCCTGGTTGTTATTGTGGAGTCACTTTGGCTTCACAAGTTAGAATTGTATTGCTGATGCTTTCTCTCGTATAGAGATCAATGGTGAAAAATCCTTGGTGACTACTAAAAGACTGAGATGTAAGTACCAGCGTGCTATCACATCTTAGGAGAGGGTGTTTGGTTACTGAAGCAAAGGTAACTAGAATACCGCTGCAGGAACCCTAGCCTGCCCTAAGTCCAGTTCTAGACGTTAAAGCCCATGTCTCGGTTCAGAGGATCAGCGGAGTTCCAGCGGTTCAGAAAAAGAGTTGCAACGGTAGAGTAGTGAGTATTATTATTAGCGTTGCATGTTGTAATTGTGCATGGCAAGCTTGTGGTATTTTGGTAAAATTGTCTGGTGTGGTGTGATGACATTTTCGCAGTTGTGTAGATGCAAACGCACTTAATCCTGAGCGGTTGAAGTTATCGGGCTGGTCAGAGCTCAAGATCCCGGGAGGAGTGAGAAAACACTGTTGTAATTTGTCGGCTAGGTTTTCTGGTGTCAGATGTGAGGTACTATAATATCCACAATTTAGATAGGAACATATAACTTTTTGTGACAGTGAATTGTGATTGGTGTGGTCTACCCTGTTGCACAAAGGAGAAACTTCATTAATCAAGGTGATTTCCCGCTGGTTGAGGTTATATGTCTGGGTAGGCCGGAAAGTGTTATTCCAGTCTAATTCTTGCGTGATTGAATACTTTGATAACTTTAGTGAAGCAGACAAAAGTTATTTGCTAAAATCACTTAGTCTGTCCATTATCCTCGCTTAGCGTTGAGGAAAAGAGTGCGCTCATAATAATAGTGGAGGTTGAACTGCTAAGAGGAGTGAGAAGTACGTCATATGGTGCTGCGCTGGGATGTCTGATTGATTCAGAAGCTCCGTCCATCACCAACCCCTTTTGTACCGCATTTGACGGTTGGCATTAGAGCTGCATTGTTATTCATTGGTTGAGTCTTGGCACGCTGCGCTGTGATAGGTTGGAACAAGAGGCTCCGTGCTGAGATTAGTTGTTGCCTCCAAACTAGAGCTGTGGTTAAAAGATTATTCCAAGTTTTGAAACTAAATTCTATTTGCGATTGTTGATTTTACAGTTGGAAAACTGAAATGTTTCAGGGTTATCTGAGACTTGATTAATGGAGATGTGAGGGTTCCTGTTTGAGAAGAAGAGGCACCGCCCGAAGGAATGGCAGGTCATTATACAGCCATAAATGTGGAGCTCCGCACATGCATTTGGTTGAATCAATGGCATAAGATCACAGAAAATGAAGGTGCTTTGAGATTTCCCCACTATGGCACATTTAATTAGAGTATTATTAAAAATCTGAGAAGGGTATTGAATGCGATGAAGCCATCCCCTAGACCCGCACAGAATGAGACACTTAATGGATGGTAGTATGCTTCTCATGTTAAAGAAAAAGATTGCTATCAGTGTAAAGTCAGGCAGACAGTGTGCAGCTATGCTGAAGCCAGGTAGGATGCAGAACAACAAAAATGATGAGCTGTAATAATTGAGGCAACTAGGCTATACCCTGCATTGACTAGTGAAGAACCTCAGAAGGAGAAGAAGAAAAAATAAGGAAGAGTGTAGAGGGCAAAGGCAAAGATAGTGATTCTAGGGATGACTTTCTGAATGTGTTATTGTCAACCCGTCTACCGCTTTATAACATGAGGGATGGAGGGATGAGTAGTGCTGTTTAGGCCGCCAATCAGAGTGCAGGACTCACAGGAGCTTCTCTCCCCTGCAGGAGCATGATGACAGACATTAACAGAGGCCCTCTCTGCAAATCAGATTGCTCTATTATTTAGAGTTGCGGACAAGCCAACCCTAAATGTATCTGTGCTTAGCACTATGGTGGATTCGCACAGAGCAGTCAGGATTAACTTACAGGTAATTTGTAAAGTATTTGTGCAACTCTTAAAACAGTAATAAAGTGAGAACACTACACAAAAAGAAGCACACCGCAAGTTAGAAAAATAGAGCTATTTTTAATAAATAAAACCAGGCCAAAACGACAAACATCCAATCAGTGAAACCAGAGATGCAATTTTAAAGATTTCAGTGAAAAGAGTGCCCAAAAAACACAAAGCACTAACTGTGGATCTCTGGTCGCGCCAGACCGGGGAAAGATCACAAGTTCAGGTCAACAGCGATGGAGTGCAGATTGGCTACATGGACCTGGCCAGGCCAGTTGAACAAAGAACTTCACATTCTGGTTTGCGAAGTGATATGAGCATCCATGTTGAAGATGCATAGCGAACCCACAGCGAAGATTCGGTTCAGAGATGCGGTGAGGCAGCAGTGCAAGGTCCTGCATCATGGCAGAGGATCCCATTGCCTCCGGGAAGCGAGGTGGCATTTAGGGCTGCCTTCCCTGATGCTGTTAGTTCGCTGGCGGTGGGGTGTGCCAATTTTTCTATCTTGGGGGACCTTTATTTGCATTTCGAGAATCAGAATATCCCTACGGTGTGCTGTATTCTAGCCGATCTGGAGGCTCTTCAACTCCATCAAATAGTGCGGCATCCCACACATGTAGGCGGCCATACGTTAGATCCGTTCTTTACGAACTTGACAGAGGCCACAGTTACGGCCGTAACTCCGCTCGGCTGGACGGACCACTCTTTAGTGGCCATTGATGTCCCCGTGCCGGGATTTTCTCCTTCTGCTCCCGCAAGGTTGGTCTCCACACGGCATTGGAGTAAATTGAGACTTGAGGACCTACATAGAGCCCTCGCAGCGGCGCCGTTGGGACCTCTGGAGGATGTAGATGCAGGCTACGATCGGTTCTGCTCTTGGATCACTAAGGCACTTGACTCCCTGATTCCCATCTCGACCAGGAAAATTAGTTCCCGGGAGTCAAGCCCTTGGTATGATAGTGCTTTACGTGCACTCAAGGGCAGTTGTAGGCGAGCAGAGAGGGAATGGCGGAAGGTGTACGACAGCGGGAAGAAGGTCATCTACCTCGCTGCCGTTAAAATTTACCATTGTGCTATATGCCGGGCCCGGGCAGCTTTCTACGCTGCGGAGTTCGGCAATAGCCCTAATCCATCAAAAACCATCTTCAAAGTGGTAAAGGACCTTGTGGCAAAGCGGGCCTCGGCAACAACAACGAGCTCCACGGCGCATTGTGAGGCCCTTGCCCTGTTCTTTTTAGAAAGAGTTCAGAACATCTACTTAACATTCCCTGATACTAGGCCACCGGCAGGTACTCTATGTAACATCTCTGGAGATTCTCTGCTGCATGTGTTGCCCCCGTTGACATCTGAGGGATTTGACATCTTGGCTCAGCAGGTGAAATCCGGGTCGCCCGCCGATCTGCTCAAGCCAGCCCTTTTTAGAGACCAGCTGTTTATGGGTCGTACTTCAGTACTCTTTCTGGTTAACATCTCGCTGGCCTCGGGTACGGTTCCAGCAAGTTGGAAGCGGGCCGTGGTTTCTCCTATTTTAAAGAAACCCTCCTTGGACCCGGAAAAGCCGGAAAGCTATTGGTCTATTTCCCTGCTCCCCTGGCCGACCAAAGTCGTGGAGGCCCATGTGAACAAGGTTCTTTCCGACCACCTTACTCGAGCTAACATCCTTGACCCCACCCAGAACGGGTTCCGTGCTGGACACAGCACGGAGACCGCCCTTCTCACCATGGCTGAACATCTTCGCACAGTGATGGATGCAGGACAGACGGCAGCGCTTGTTTTATTATATCTAAGCGCCGCCTTTGATACTGTCTCTCATCCTATCCTGTTGCATCGCCTGGAGGAGATAGGAGTGGGGGGATTCGCCCTCCAGTGGTTCCGGTCCTTCCTTGAAGGTCGCTTCTTCAGCGTTGCGGTGCCACCGTTCCAGTCCAAGTTCCATCCTCTGAAACAGGGAGTGCCGCAGGGATCCTCGCTGAGCCCCACGTTGTTTAATCTATACGTGAGACCACTGGCTGAGGTTGTCAGGCAGTGGGGTATGACCATGGTGTCATATGCCGATGACACCCAGCTAGCGGTTACGATCAGCGGGGATGCGGACCAGGATGCCCCCAGGTTTCAGAGTGGACTTAGGGCGGAGGCAAGCTGGATGAAGGCCAACTGTCTCCAGCTCAACGCGAAGAAAACCGAGATCATGATCGTCGGTAGAAGGGCGGATCTCTGGGGGGATAGGTGGTGGCCTTCGGAGCTTGGGTCGGCCCCTCTTCCGGTGACGGAATTGAAAAACTTGGGAGTGTGGATGGATCCCACTCTCAGTTTTGTGGGGCACACGAAGAAAACGGCTGCCTGCTGTTTTGGAATCCTCCGGGCTCTGCATCCAGTCCTGAAGTTTTTCGACCCCCGCACCCGGCAGCTGGTAATACAGGCGACTGTTATATCGCGCCTGGATTATGCCAGCTCTCTCCAGGTGGGCGCTAACCTGGCCGAAGTCACCCGCCTTCAGCGCGTGCAGAACGCCGCTGCCAGAGCAATTGTTGGTCTTCCCAGATCCTGCTCTGTTTCCAGTACTTTGAAAGCGTTGCACTGGTTGCCAGTCAGGGCTAGAATTCAATTCAAGGTACTGTGTTTAGCCTTCAAGATTCTAAATGGTACGGCTCCTCAAATACTTACGGACCTCCTGTACTGGTATGTCCCCACTCGGCATCTGAGATCTCTGGGCCAAGCTCTCACTATCACTCCCAGATACAAGCTGTGCCGTGTTGGTGGTCGTTCCTTCCGGGTCAAAGCAGCCGAACTGTGGAACTCCCTTCCGGTGGAGATTTGGTTGTTGGAGGATCTTTTTTCTTTTCGTAAGGCTATTAAAACGTTCTTATTTTAACCTGGTTCCTTCTTTTTAGCTGTTGTGTTTCTTGTGGCTGTTGCGTGTTACCTTGCCATGCACCAGGACGCCCCTCTGCTGGGGCAGCTGTGCGCAGTACAAATCCACGTAACATAACATAACATAACATAACATTGAGGAGGGATTGCGATGCAAAGTTTGGCATAAAGGATGCATCGGGTAGTTTTTGTCATGGGACCAATCCACGCAGCAGCATCAAAGCATCGGTTTTGCTTAGGGTTGCACTGCACAGCAGAGATGTGTTGGTTCAGCTGGATCCACAGGGACTGGCATAGAACTGTAGGCCAACTTCTACGGCTCCAGAACTGGGGTGGCACCACTTAGCAGGGTAGACTAACAGATGAACGCATCCAGGTGCTGGGGTTGAGGTTGTTGGGGCCTTCTGTCCTTGAGGCTTAAGTCAGAAGGCCAGCCACCTAGCTCTTCCAGTTTCTCTGGTGGTCCTGGGTTCAACAGATGCAGGTTTAGTACTTCTCACCCAGGTAAGAGGTCAGAAGATCAGCACAGAGGGCAGCAGTCCTTCAGAGCAGCAATCCATAGTGGCGGTCCTTTCAGCACTCCAGTCTTTCCTGTCAGAGTATTTACAGGTCTAGAGGTGTACTGAAGGTTTTGGGTCTGAGGTACAATATTTATATCCAGTGCCTACTTTGATGTGAGACAAGCTTCTAGAGGTTTACACAACCTGAGGTGTCCGGCATCTCCTTCCTCAATGACCTGACCCCAGCTTGTCTGGGGTCACAACAGCTTAGTGAAAAGACCTTTGTGAGTGCTCAGGCAGAGCTTTTTTGATGTGCAGATGTAGAAGTTAGGTGACAGCTCCTCCCCATTGTTAACTCAAAGTGGCCCCTCCAGGCAACACCTAGCTTCCCTTTGTCTCACTGTCTGGGAGCAATACACAAAGACCAACTGGCAGCTACACTTAGTCCTGTTGACCCAGGATCAGGCTGCTGGCACCAAATAGTTAGAAAAAGAAAATGCCAACTTTCTAAAAGAGAAACAACCTTTTTTCAAGTGCACAGCCTATAAGATCTTAGGATACTGTTCTGTTAAGTTAGTGCAAATGTTCTGGGTGCTCCACAGGGTGGCGTCTTCCGTCCGTCAGACGCCCATGCAAAACTTTAAGTTATGTGCTTCTAACCTAAATTAGTTGCATCCCCTTAGGCACACCTTTAAGTTCCTTCAAAAGCAATTGGACTCCAAAATTGTTTGTAGAGTTTCTGAAATATTCTTTTTATTCCAGTGTATGTTTCTATTAGTCATGACATGTTCTTCATTTCATTCTTAAATCAACATATTCATTAATTGCTCCTACCCATGGATAAATGCTTGTGCTATGATTTTGATTTTCTAGTGATGCTCCCTGAAGGACTTCCAGCCCGAAATGCATAGGAGCAATTGAGTATACTATACACAAAAAAACTCGATGTTGTTGAAGAATATGTTGATTTAAGAATGAAAGGTCATGACTAATAGAAACATACACTGGAATAAAAAGAATATTTCAGAAACTCTACAAACAATTTTTGGAGTCCAAGTTCTTTTGAAGGAACCTAAATGTGCGCCTAGGGGAATGCAACTAATTTAGGTTACAAGCACATCACTTATAACTTTCTAAAAGTGGCATTCTCAGAATTGTGATTCAAAATATGAAGTAATCAATAAAGAGGGCTCTTAATTACAAATCTTTAAACACCAAAGTTTGATTGGTCTACCTGGTCCCAGTTGGAAGTTACAGCTCATTAAATGTGATGAGATGATTCCAAAGTTATCTTATGGGAGAGATAGGTCTTGCAGTAGTGAAAAAGAATTTAAGAGTTTTTCACTGCCAGGACAAGAAAAACTTAAAAGAACATGTCCTACTCTTTAAATACACTGCACCCTGCCTTTTAGGCTGTCCAGGGTCTAACCTAGGGGTGACTTACAGGTATTAAAAAGGAAGATTTGGGCCAGGTAAAGGAGTATTTTGCCAGGTTGACAGTTTAAAAACTGCAAACAAATGCTGCAATGGCAGGCCTTGGACAAGTGGGAGGCACAATCAGTGCTGCAGGCTCAATAGATGCATTTAATTTACAGGCCCTGGCTACAAACACTACTACTTTACTAGTGACTTACAAGTAAATTAAACCTACCAATTCTACAATGTTTTAAGGAGAGAGTACTTTAGCATTGAATAGCAGTGGTAAAGTGTGCAGAGTCCTAAAAGCCAACAACAAACAGGCTCAGCAAAGAGGATGGTGAGGCAAAAGGTCTGGGGATGAGTCTGCAGACAGGGCTGAGTCCAACAGTCTGGAAAAGGTGTCCATATTTCTGGCTTCCCTATATCTGCAGGTTTAGGCAAATCAATCATTTATATGTTATTGTGCAGTGACCTAATTTCAAGATCTTCATCGTTTGCCTTTATTGCTGGCAAACAGTTTGCCATTCATAACCAATGGAAAACTTGGATGAATATTCAAGATCAGATATTCAGCGGTCAGCCATGTTAATGGGAAGAGCAAGTTCTTTAGCCTTGGTATTGTGCTTTCTGGTAGATCCTCTATCTAAATGCAGACTCCTCACCTTTTGAATTCACCAGGTGCCATAATGGATCAAGCAACTCTTCCAGCCATTGCTTCCATCCAATAGAGGGCACCATCAGACTCTGCAGCAACCTCGTCCCACCTCCAGAAGTGATGGAGCGGAGCTTTATATAAATGCCACCCTGAGCACTGACATCCGTTCCTTTTTTTTCCCTAGGCCCTTAGACACAGAATCAGAGCACCACTGCTAAACCTTTGCTCGTGCTTACCAACCTCCAAAACATTTTTTTTTACAGTGTAATAGGGATGTCTCCCTTGCAAACTACTGGCTTACCTGAAAATTGCAGGCTTTAAGCTGTATTGCAACTGCATGAAGCAGATATCGGTTGTGGATCTATATAATGTCTGTCTTTAATGTGTCAGATCATAGCAAGATTCAAATTCATGCAGGAAATGCTCCATAATGCACCTAAATGCCAAAAGGGAGCAAGAGGTAAAGCTTAACATCATCAAAGCTTAAGTGTGCCCGTTATGCTCCAAATAGTACATTAATTTGAAAACGGTTGCTATGACTGGTATGGCTTCAACATACTATGCAGAAAGGCAATATGATGATCTGAAGATAAGCTACCATATCCGATGAGGCCATCAAGTCAACTTTGAAATAGGTTTGATAAAAAATAAAGAAAACCACCATTTTGATTACTCTTAAAATAGGAAGGAATTCATCAATTTTCTCTGCAAGGCAGGAAAACTGGAATTCATGATCTTGTTACCAAAAAGGTGCATAGCAATGGATATTTTTGTTGCATTTCATTTCTGGAGGACAGCTAGTTCTTCTGACAAAAATACCGGATGTACTTAGTCTGTATGTTGAAGGGAGCTTCCAATGGATCATCCATGCATCGGTGTGGAGTCACCAAAATTCCAGGAGTATGAAAGTGACACTGTACATCTTTTGTTCCCACAATGACATTACAGGAAGGGACCTAATGAGACCCTTGATCTCAACATCATGGCACTATGACACTATGACAACGTAGTCTGATGCAGTCACCATATGTAACGTCACGTGATGAGGGGTTGTAGTGATTTCTATAAGAGGAAAGCCTTGAGTTATGGACGTTCACTTACACTACAATGCTTTGACCAATATTTTTCTCTGCCTCTAATTAAATCATGCGTACGATATATAAATAAAATACCTTGTGAAAAATGCTATCTTTTAGAGTGCTATGTTAGGCATGTGTATCCTGGAATGCATCCAAAATTGGTGCATAGGTGAAGAAAAAAAGGTTATCTAGAAAAAAGACCGGGATCTCCTCCATTACCATTTTTCCATAACTGCCATAACCAAATCACTCAAAAGGTTGTGTTCGACAGCTGAAAAGGTGACAGATCACATTTTAGGATTACGATTTTACCCACAAACCTTTCATCAGTGTGGGCAAAGATGGAATACATGAAAAGAGGCAAATTAACTTCTCACCCGCAACAATGTCCTTTGCGACTTGAAGAATTTGCTCTCTAACCATAGAAATAAACTTCCTGACTTATACCAGGAAACTCTGCCTGCACAGCTGATAGATTGAATGAGTGAGAGAGTAACACTCATCCTGACACAGGCCAGAGAAGCATGTTGAATCTTGTCCATAACGTGGAATTTTAAGTATTTCTACAGTTCGGGTACCCGTGTATCGCTATACAGGATTTTCTAGATTCAACATCTGCAAATTAGCAACAGCAGGATTCCAGCCCCATTCAAGTCCACTGGGATGAATGTCTTTCATCCCAGCATTGCAACATCACTAGCTATCTCGGCTATCCTGCCTTACTCTAGGGTCTTGCTATCACCTGCATTAGACTAAATATCTAGTGTACTGTTACAATGCAGCTCTGACTAGGGTAATGAAAAAGCAGTAGGCAAGAATGGTAAGTGTTTAGGTTTACAGTGTTGTTCCTGATGAGCAACTAATGTCCTGTGAGAAATTGGGTTAGTAGTTGAGAGGAGTTGAAGTCCCACTCAAGTAATTCACACAATCCTTGTCAGGGAGTACCACAAACGTCACTAAAGTAACCTGTGCTTAACCCTCTTATAGCTTGGCCAAAGCAGTCAGGCTTAACTTAGAGGCAATGTGGAAAGTATTTATGCTTTACACAAACTGCAATAAAGTGAAAACACCACAAGAAAGCTCACACCAATTTTAAAAGATAGAGTAAAATGTAATAAATTAAATGACACCAGAATGATAAAAGTCTAATCAGTAGAAGTGGAGATATGCAATTTCAAAGTTTTATGTAAGTATAGCGCCTAAAAGCACAAAATGGTACTCTCAGGCATCTGGTTTTAATAGACCAGTCACAAACTCAGTCTCTGAAACAGGTACCAGGATGCTTGTTTCCGGTCCAGGGAGGACCTGGCTTGGCAGTTCAGGCTCGACTGTTCCCACAAGAAACAGGGTCAAGATTGATTTGCATATGGCTGGGTCCAAACTGGTGTGGTGTGGTGAGCAAAATAATGATGGATGAAACCCATATCCTTGTGACTGGGGGTGAATGTTTGCATTGTCCAGCATTCCATCTATCAATTGTTTCTTTTGCATATGTCGCCCTAAGTGGGAAGGGTATACCCAGAAGTGGGTCCCGTGCTCACTACACCCCTGGATCCAAGCTAGCCTGGCTGATGAAGGGTGATGCTCTGAAACTGATCCCAGGATGCTTGTTTCCGGTCCAGGGAGGACCTGGCTTGGCAGTTCGGCTGGACTGTCCCCACAAGGAACAGGGTCAAGACAGATTTGCATATGTCTGGGACCAAACTGTGGTGGTGTGGTGAGCAAAAGAATGATGGATTAAACACAGATCCTTGTGACTGGGGGTGAATGTTTGCATTATCCAGCATTCCATCCATCAATTGTTTCTTTTACAAATTCAGGCAAACCACGATGGAGCATGTGCCAGATACAGGGACCAGGTTAGTCTTGCTGAAAAAGTTACCTTTTCAAAGTCTGGAGCGAAGAGTCTAGTTTGCGTTGGAGGATGCAGGGAGGAGCAAGGAGAGCATTGTGAATAGTGGTCACTGATGCATTGAGAGCAGACCTGTTATTGTGGCTGGTCATTGCTCTAATGCAAAGATCCAGTCGGACGTCACAGATTGCTGTTACTGGAGCTTTGCATTGGTGGTCACCACAGGCTGTCGCTGCTGTAGTGAGATGTGCAGATCTAGCATTGCCGTCATTGCTGGCAGTCATGGTAGCCCGAATAGTCGGGTTCACCGGAACTTCCCGAAGGTGGTTGTCCCAGGTGGTGGAGTCTCGACATGAATGAGTCTGTTCACAAAGCGTCAAACCGCAGTATTTCCCCCTTCTTTACAGAAGAGTGCACCCTTATGCTAGAGAAAGGTACAGGACCTTGTGAGACACCTCTAAGGGATCAGGGATTCACTAGCCGAAGCCAGCAGTGCTCAGGTAGGTCCAGTTGCAGGTCTGATTAGCTGGGCAGATGCAGGACAGGTCTCTGGAGCTTGCTATGTTCCTGTAGCTCGCCAGCTAGCCCTTGGGGTCACTAAAGTGGTCCTGGGGTCAAGGAGAAGGTCAAGGCTTCCTTCTTTACAGCAAGGCAGCAGGGGAGCCCTTCCAGCAGCAAGGCAGTGCTCCTTCTGAGTCTTCCAAAGGTCTAGAAGTGATCGATCAATGGCTCAGGAGGGTATAATATTTATACCTGGTGCCAGCCTTTGAAGTGGCGGACTCCCTAAACTACCTCCACAACTGGTTCTGAAACTTTCTTCCTTTGCCCTGTTAAGGCTTCAAATAGCATAGGGTGACAAAAACTAGTTGCAGGTTTCTTTGTGTGGAAGCCCTTTGAAATGCAAGTGGGGCAGGGAGCAACTCTGCCTCAACCATCCTGGCAGGGTAGCCCATCCTGCCAACGCCTAGTCAACCATTATCTTACTGTCTGGGGGTGGGGGGGTTACACAAAGGCCAACTGCCAAACTATTCAGTTATGTGGCCCAAAAGGCAGCAGGCACCAAATGGTTAGGACAAAAAAATGCCTACTTTCTAAAAGTAAACTTTTCAAAATTTTAACTTAAAATGAGACTTTACCATAAAATTGGATTTTAAATTACAATTCACTTAAGTGGAAACAGAATTTTCCTATATGCTGCAAACTGAAGTTATAACGTTTTAAGTGTAATAAGGGAGCTCATTGTTATCCTATGGGGAGATAAAAGTAACTTTAGGAGTTTATCACTATCGGAAAATGTAAAACTTAAGCCTACAAGGTCTAATTTTTTATACAGTGCTCCCTACCCCATCCGCCTTTAAGGCCTACCTTAGGGGTGACTGATATGTACAAAAAAGAAAGGTTTAGGCCTGGCAAGAAGTTTATTTTGCCAGGTTGAAATAGCAGTTTAAATTGAACTACAGGTTGCAGTAGCAGGCTTAAGGCAAGTTTTAAAGTGCTACCTTTAGTGGCTGGCATAATGAGGGCTGCAGACCCAGTAGTAGCATTTAACTTACAGGCCCTGGGTACATATACCATTTACTTGGGACTTAAAACTAAATTAAATGTGCCAATTAGGTGTAGGCCAATTGTGCCATGTTTAGGGAGAGAGCACTGGCACATGAGCAATGAATAGCAGTGGTAAAGTGCACAGAGTCCTAAAACTGACGAAAATCAATTTAGCAAAACAGGAGGGTTGAAGGTCAAATGTTTGGGGGACTACCATCCAAGGGTGTCAGGTCTAACCAGTCTTATTCTGTGTTTGGACTTTGAAAATTGTCAGCAGGATTTCTCCAAAGCTCCAGAGGGACCAACCAGATTCAAATATCCAACATTCTGTTCAACAGTGGCGGCTACAATCAGCGGCAACCCACTAGGGAAGTTCATTTCTGCATGGAGACCAAAAACTTTGTTTGAATCTTTTAGACTTTCACCTGGACCAGTCCACTGGTTGTATCCAACCAGGGCTCTACCCTGGTCAGCCTTAAATCTCACTTAGGTTCTGGCCAGTCGCTTCCATAGACTATCACTAGTGCTTTTCTGTTTTCAAATATATATATTTTTTAATTCTCATCTCCAGCTCCCCTAATTTGATTTTGTCGTCATCTTATTTTGATCCTAAACCTATTGTCATCATTTTAAAATTGGTTGTGGAATTTTATCACGTTTGTGTAACTTTCTACTGCGTATGCACAGCTTAAATACTGAATACATTTCCTTTAAAATAAGCCCAACTGCTTTGCAGCACATTACCAGGGATTAAGCACAGGTTTATTTAATTTAATTTGTGTGACATCCAGGAGGTGGCGGCATTATCCTTTGAGGTGGGGACTTGTACTCTGCAAATAATAATCCAATTACATACACTGCCTGGAGTCAAATCATGAAATGTGGATAATTTCTGGCGGTATATATTGCTCACGTTTTGACCATCATATATAGCTCAAGGTTAAATTGCCCTGTGAGGCACTCACTCTTTATATTTCAATCTGCCTCGCTGAAGTGATCTTTCCAGTCCACTCTTCAGTCTTGCAGTAGAACAAACTCTGTAGAAGAGCAGGTATAAATGCCCATTATCCTCACAAACGGTGGAAGGCGAAACACTCTTCTGCAAAAACTCTCAATCCAGACATTTTACCCTGTGCTAGAGGATTACTTGGCGAGTCAGTTATGTTCTGCAGTAAGAAGGACATAGATAGTCTTCTGCTCTGATCCTTACAGAAACCCCTCAGTTATAATTGTTCTTTAATTCTTTAGAAGCTGGTTTCCAATCGTGCTTTTCCCAGTGCTACCTATCTTGGGACAGAAAGTGGAGTTCAGCATCTGCCCTGCTGCACAGCTAGTCCTTTTGAGTCCAAGCGACAACCCTTCAACTGCACTTCGTTCTACCGGAGGCCCTAAGGGTTTTGGAGAACGCTTTTAAGCTGTAAAATGCTTTTAATCCGATTATTAATTAAATAGGACCACGGATTCTTAGGAAAAAGATAGGCTCGTTTTCAGAGAAGAACATTATACAAAGATTCTAATAACTAAATGAAGCATCGCCGCAGTTGCTTACACGTTCTTATTATATCCAATTGACAAGCGAAAAAAAACTTTTTCGAATAAAGAAAGAGCCCTTGACCCGTGAAAATCCTATTACGATCGTTTTAAATTGAATCAATTTTCCACATATGTTATGCAAAGAAGGTAGTGCAATCTAAAACAGCATGGTCATGACGGTCTTCAAGTACATGGAAGAAATAATGGTCTGAGAATACTAAGAACTGCAAACAAAACCTCAGAAAAATCATTAAGAGATCTGCCAAGACAAGAATACAAAAACATTCAAGCAGATCTTGATTGCATTCAGTCTACAAAAGGCACGCTAGCAGAAGGCTAGAATGGAGGTTACATTTCATCTCGGAGTATCAACCGCGCACTGCACCTTGCTCTGTTGCAACAGGGAACCAAAGAGAATATCTCAGACGTCCGCGCCCATATAAAAAACAAGGAGAGAAAAACCAACACAAAGTTTGTGAACCAACAGAACAAGTTGTGAAATAACACTCAAGGCCAGTGTGCCAAGAGAAGGAGGATGATCGTACTGAAACTGTACCCCCCCCTAGTTAGCCTTAACCATGACAAGGGTGTAGGCCACTCCACATTCCTTTCCAGAAATCAGGGATGAAGTCACTATCACTCTTTAGGACATGTAACAAAAAAAAGTCAAGACCAGAGTTAAAATAGATTAGTTGTGTTACATAAAGTGAAGCACTATTGCAAGACGTGGTTGTTGGAGTACTGTAAACCGAGAATATAGGTGCATAAGTGGAGTGTGAGACAAATCAGTGGTAAACCTTTACGAACATCAAATTAATATAATTACTGAAACAGAAAGCCACTTAGCATGTTAATTGTAACCCATCATTAGAAAGTAAGGAATAGGTTGAAACTATCATTCATTGTGTAGTATGTGATCAAGGGTCTTACCTTACCAGCTATTCTAAAGAATTGATTTGCATATAGCTGGATTTAAACTGAAGTGGCATGGTGGGCAAAAGATTGATGGGTTGGAAAGCTCCCCTGAGCGATTGCCAGTGGTTAGACAAATTGCAAGCATTCTTCGACCACCTTTTGTGTGTTTAATCAATGGAAATGACCCTTTAAATTATAGAGGCCATAGTTTTTTTTTTAACTTTATTTTCAATTTTGCAAGTACAAACAGTGAACATCCCCCCCAGGCATTGTTAAAAAAAATTTGGTTGCAGATCGACAGACTCATTATGGCACATAGCGGTTTAGGACAACATCAGACAAATACGTAAGTTCATGTGGTAGTATATCGTAAAACAGTATTTTATGGACATCTAGAAGGAGGATCGGCCAGGCCACACCCCGCACATCTTATAATCAGCCCCTCAATGATCCTCACCCCTCTCCCCCACAGATTCTGATCTGTGAGCTGAAAATAGTTCGCCGCTGGTCCCCTCTGAGTCACTATGTGATGACTGTCTGTCTGCAGTGAGACCCGCTATACACATGGTGCGCCACGCTAACAAATCATCCTGTAATTTTTCATCCTTCCTAGTAGCTTGCATGTGTGCTTCTTCTGCGAGGGTCCATTCCCTCACGTCTTTAAGCCATGTCCCATCCAAGTGATGGCTGCCCTACGCCTACCCAGCATCAACATAAGTTGCAACAGTTTAAATGGAAGTTTTCTTTTTCTAGGTTTGGGTACTAATCCCAACAGGCAGTGCAAGGGGGATAGGTCAATACGGAGGCTCGTAGTAGCCGTTATACGACCGACTACCCCTGTCCAGAAACTCCCCACTAACGGACATTCCCAGGCCAGGTATAGAAACCCTGCACCTCCCACACCACATCTGGGGCAATTGTCCCTCCTTTCTTCTGAATAACGACTCACCGTTGTCGGGGTGAGGTAGGTGCGGTGCATAAAGTTAAAGTGGATAAACTTAAATCCTGCATTACAGGACACCCGCCGTGTCAAGATCCCAATGCGCTTGCGATTGCCCCTGATCTAGGGGTGCATCTAAGTCTGTCTCCCAGGCCGCCCACGCTGGTGGCACCGGGGGGGCAGAATCGCGTTTCATGGCCGAGTAAAGTAAGGCTATCAACCTCCGCCCTCTGCCACATGACAGCAAAATATGTAAAGTATGGGTTATCGGGGGTATCTCCGGGCACTGCGGCCAGACCGAGCGCACTATTGAGCGCAAACCTTGGTAGTGCAGATATTGACCGCCGCCGAGGCCATAGAGGCCATTGTTAGATAAGTCAGCCTTAGGGTGGTCTTCCCCCAAATATTCTGCCTAACTCCTCCATTTTTGCAGGTTTTCTTTTTGCTGGCCTTAGGACTCTGTGCACTTTGTAAATGATGTGTATTTTAAACTGTCATTTCACCTGGCAAACTAAACATTTTGCCAGGCCTAGACCTTCATATACATCACCCCTAGGGTAGGCCCTAAATATCCCATAGGACAGGTGAAGTGCATTTAAAAAGTTGGACATGTCCTTAAATGTTTTACATGCCCTGGTAATGAAAAACTCAAACTTGTTTTTCACTTCTGCAAGGACTACCTCTCCCTTAGAATAGCACTGTGTTACCTTATTACATTTAATAAGTGCTAACTTTCAAATGGGAGCAAGTAGGAGTGTCAAGTTTGGTGTCTAAAGAATTGTATTTTAAAATCTTTTTAATATTAAAGTCGGATTTTAATTCACAGACTTTAAAATGCTACTTTTAGAAATGTAGCATTTTCTTGTCTTAACTAATTGGCACCTGGAGCCTTTATTCTGGTTCACATGACTAGGTGTAGGTGACAGTTGGTCTTTGCATATTCTGAATCTGAATCTACCTTGAAGAAAAGCCAAAAGAGAGCAAGGAATCAGCCCTGCAAAGCCCTAATGGAGGATATTCCTAAGCATACAAACAAAATTCCACTTACCTGCATAATAACGTACAGCACATCATCCAATGCTATCACTAAATCCATTAACAAACATTGGAAAATACTACAAACTAACAATAGGAACTGGGAGAAGCCTGTGTTCCCATTTAAACGGGCAAGGAGCCTGAGAGACTCCCTGGTGCAAACACGCCCGAGAAGACTAGCCTGCAATCCAAATCCATCTGTTCTCAATGCCTGGGGCTTATCTAGTGTTACAGGGCACTTCCCCTGCAGGAACTGCAGCGCCTGCCACTTAACAACCCCAACCAAAAACCTGGTTCTGGAACCAAATAATATCTGAACTCAGAAATCCCATACTAATTGTAACACCACATATATATTTGATCACTTGCCCTTGTGGCCTTAGGTATTTGGGGATGACCAGCAGGAAAGTGAAGCAGCGCATTTGTGAACACCGGAGTAATATCCAGTGCAAAAAAAATACGACCAAAATAACCGAACACGTCTTACAGCCGAACCCTACTACCAACGATCTGAAATGGACTGTCATTGAACAGATAAATTCAAGCAAAAACATCCAAAGACTCCTGTTTGAAAAGGAGCAGCATTGGATATACCGTCTTTCCATGCATAAGCAGGGCTTGAATGACAACATTCCTTGGGGGTCGGTCTTCAAGAAGTAGGTACCTCAGAGAGCTATTGTGAGACACCTGCCTGTTTTCTGGCACCCATTATCTCCTGGGTCCCTGAGACGACACATCAGCCGTGATAATATCACCATTAAACAAGGGCCGGCATTTCTCATATGACACTCTGCTTCACACTTATTGGTGTGAAGCAGAGTGTCATATGAAAATGTCAGCCCAACTGCGGTGTCTAACACTATTCGAGTTAGGAGTAGACTCGCCCAGCATTATGACTGTGCTTATACATAAAGGTTGAGTCAGATTCCTTTTGAAATCATTTTTTTAGTATAATGTTATTTCAGTACTCCTATCATAGTCTTTGGTGCTTTTAAGAAGACGCAACCTCTTAAAATCGATGCCACGATATGAGGTATAAGATAGACACTTGGTATTCTTTGGGCGCTTGTACATAAAGTTTTGTTTAAAGTATCGTAAGTTCTAGAGCTGACAAACATTTCTTGAATACAGCCATGATGGTGGCTAAAGAGACATTGAGGCGAACTGGCTGACCTTGACAACCCCCCGCCATGTCACGTTGGCACAGGGGGGTGGACTGGTGCATTTGCTAATCTTTTTTCAAATGTTTCTTTTCAGGGGGGGGGAGGGGAACGCCCCTTCCCGAACCCCAAGGTTGCCCCTGGAGCTTGCTAACTACATAAAAGTCCTGTACAACTTTTACGCTTCACCCCTTTAAAATGTCGCCAGCCCCACTGCTCAGTATCCTGAATTACCCATTGTTAACCAGTCACTTCTACTATACTAGCACTTTGTGCAACCTGCAAACATTCATGAAGCTGTAAGCCAAGATCCTCCAACCATACTCTCCTCAAGATCAGCACTTGTCCAAGGTAAAGAAAGGCAGCAGATACTTCTACCACCCATCAGCCAGAATATTGAACGCTCTACCAACTGCAACCAGAACAGAAAAGCACAAAAGTCTGGCTATTTTGGGCACTAAATCATCAAGCATCTGCCTCCTTATTTGTTACATTTTGGATCAAGCCTCTGAAGGCCATATTTTAACATGTGCACTATGCAGGTGCGGAAAACATACAGGCCTAAAGGTTGGCCTTTCTCCTGAATTTAACACTTTACATTGCAAATGTCACTTTTATGGACAAAAACATATGTAGTACATCGAGTATGCGTGTGAGAACCGATTCCAAGCCCAATTAATCTAGCATAAAATATTTCTTTCCCCAAACTCAAGGCCCAACCAAAGTGGTAAGAAATTCAAGCTGAGAAACAACTTCACCCGTAAAGCTTTCCTGCCCCGGTCAATGAATGCAACAAGACCCTGCTCTTCAGCACTCAGCTGTCATCGAGCCCTGCTTTGGATCCAGCTTGCCCTGCAGTCAAGCCAGTCGACTACCCCCTTTTCTCTGTAAGAATTTCTATGTCCAAAAGTAAAGTTTCCACTGTGATGAAGCTGGACCCTTTATCTAATACACGCTCCATTGCTGTTGGACTTAACTTTTTGACTTTGACCTGGTCTATTCGCAACCACAAAATCGCAATAGGTGCTTTGTGATTTCTGGTGTTATTTTTAATTTAAACTTTTAAAAAAATCATCTTTGATTCTACAGATTAGATTGGTCTCGTTTTGTTGTCATTTTATTCAATAAAATTGACTATTTTCTACATTGGTTTGGGATTTCTCGTGTGTTGTGTTTTACCTTTATTACTGCTTTAGTTCAGCATAAATACTTCACACATTGTCTCCAAGTAAAGCCTGATAGCTTTGTGCCATGCTACCAGAGGATTAATGTGAAGTTTGAAAACCTAGTCAAGCAGCAACCACAATCTTGTCAAAGTGAAGTCACAAGCAAACCCTAAATTAACCTGTGCTCGACCCTCTGGAAGCTTGACACAGAGAAATAAGGCTTAACTTGTGTGCAATGTGTAAAGTATTTGTGCAACACTTCAAACCGTAGTAACGTGAAAACACATCACAATCAGAATATCACAACAAAATAGGAAAATAGAGTAAATATAAAGGAATAAAACAACAAAAATCCAATCAGTATAACTGGTGATATGCAAGCTCTCAATCAAAACAGGGCCAAAAAGCACAAAATTGTCAACTGTGGTTATCTGGTCGCGCTGGACTGGGACAACGTCACAAGTTCAGGCCCACCATGATGGAGCCAGCTACAGGGAACCCACTTAGGCCAGCTGAACGCAGTACCTTAATCCTGGTTGCGAAGAGAGGCGGAGTCCTGTGCTGCAGATGCGTCTCGCAGCAGAATCGATGCGAGGAGATGTGTCATGCAGCAGAGGCTCCCATGGGCTGTGTTGGGGAAAGCAAGGTCCATGTGTGGAGATGCGTTACGCAGTTGCGGTTCTGATGGGCTGCGTAGGGTGAGGCAATGTCTTTGCGTGGGGGAAGTCTGTTCTGCAGTGGCGATGTGTTGAGCAGCAGAGGCGATGCGCTGGTTCTGCGGGACATGCACTGCTCGAAGGAGGAGATGCCTATATCTGCTGATTCTGTAGATGGGCTTGCAGAGCATCTTCATATCCACTTCCAAGAGTACAGGACTGTGGTGGCACAACGTAGGAGGGCAGGACTCACAGTTTGCAGAGTGCAGGTGCTAGATTCAAGGAGGCTGGAAGCCTGTTCTATCACTAAGGCTTCTGATGAGGAGGCCAGCCAACTAGCCCTTGGAATCAATCTGGGGTCCTGGGTTTAGAGATGCAGGTCCAGTCCTTCTCACCCAGGCAAGAGGACAGCAGAGCATCAGTCCTTCAGAGCAGGTGGTCAGGAAAAGAAAATGCCAACTTTCTAAAAGTGGTGTTTTCAGAATTGGGACTAAAAATCCAATATAACCATCAAAGAGGAATTTAGTTACAAATCTTCAGACATCAAACTCAACTTGTCTATCTGCTCCTAATGAAAGTGCATATAATGTAATAAGATAACTCCTATGTTACCCTATGGGAGAGGAAAGCCTTGCAGGGGTGCAAGAATAAATGTTTGAGTTTTTACTACCAGAAAAAATCTTAAAAGTACATGTTCTACTTTTCAAAGACACTGCAATCTACAGACCTCTCCGGAGAGATGTATCTCCTGATTTCTCTCCCTCTCCACATCTCATGTTTTTATCAATTTTGCTGATTTTATTTTTGCTGGCTTTAGACATCTGGGCACTTTACCACTGCTAATCAGTGTTAAAGTGTAGATGCTCTATAATTAAAATATGGTAACGTTGATGTATCTACAATTGGCATATTTCATTTACTTATGAGCCCAGAGTAAAGTTCAGTACATGTGCCCAGGGCCTGCAGCACTGTTTGTGCCAATTTTTTTAAGTAGCCGTTTGATCATGTCTCAGGCCTGCCACTGCATAGCCTGTGTGCCCAGTTGTAAACTGCCATGTCAACCTGGCAAGTAAACCCACTTGCCAGGCCCAAACTATCCTTTTTAGTACACATAACTCACCCCTAAGGCAGGCCCCGGACTTTTAAGTTTTAAAAGTCCTGGTAGAGAAATACTCTTGCATTTGTTTTTCACTACTGCAAAGCCTATCTCTCACATAGGATAACATTGGGATTGCCTCATTAGATTTTATAAGAGTAATTTCCAATTAGGAAGACATGAAACAGCCACATTTGGTATCTCTGGAATCACAATTAAAAAACACAACTTATGGTGAAGTTGGATATTAAATTGCAATTCTAAAAATGCCACTTTTAGAAAATTGTTATTTTCTTACCAATGTGGTGCCTTCGGCCTGTCTCCGAGTACACGTCTGGGGTGGGTGACAGCTGACTTTGTGCATTCCCTCTAGACAGCCACGCACACAGACACAAAGTGAGCTTAGGTGTGACTGATGGGCTGTCCACATCCTGATGGGCCATCCTTGCCATGGTGGAAAGGGTTGTGTCTTATCCCCACACAGAGGACTACATTCCCCCCTGTAGTGTGTCTGGAGCCAGGACAGGAAAGGCAGGAAATTGTGCTCAACAAAGGCATCACTTTGAAGTCTCCCCCACTTTAAAATCCCAACTGCCTAACTGGGTGAAAGTACTGGAACTCTGACACCACCAACGGAGAACACTTCTGGAACTGAGGACATTCTACCAGCAAGGAGGAATGCTGCGTTGCTGGAGGGATTGCCACTCTGTTTGACAGTTTTGTTGTGCTGGCCTGCTGCCCTCTTTCCTGGGAGTGAGATGGATTGGACCTACAACTCTACATCTCAGAACCTAAGTACCTCGATGGGATTGATGGCTGGACTCATATTCTGAAGTCAAAGGGGTATCAAAGGCTTCTCTTAAACTTAAACAGCACCTGAACTTTGCTTGCTGCATGTCTTACTCTGTCAAGTGGTGCCAACCTAGTCCTAAGCCATCGGAGGGGAGTATAAAGTGCTGCATCTGCTAGAACCCACACAGACACCATTGGGTAGATCTCAACCGATGCATCAATGTTGTTGCAGAAACGAAATCAACGCATCGCCTATGGAACCGCCACATCAGAACCAACGCATCACCGCCACTGGGTGGAGAAGATCGACACATTGCCTCTACAGAATGGAGAATCCAGTATATTGTTTGTGACCAGGATCAAGGTACTTTTGCTCAGCGGAACGTGTATCCGGCCCGTGCTCCATCGTTGTCGGCCTGAGATCTTGACTTAGTCCTGGTCCAGTGTGACCAATTATCTCTAAGCGCTTGCTGCTTCCAAGTGCTATTTTTACATTTGATCTTGAAAACTTTTTATCTCAACTTCTACTGATTAGATGTGTGTCATTTTGGTCTTGTTTTATTTATAAATTATTCTCTATTTTTCTAAACTGGTTTGGAGTCTTTTTGTGGTGTTTTCACTGTGTTACTGTTTGATATGTTGCAAAAATACTTTACACACTGCCTCCGAGTTAAGCCGGACTGCTCTGCGCCAAGCTACCAGATGTGGTGCATAGGTTAATTTATGGTGTATTTGTGACCTAGCCTGACTAGGATTATGGTTCCTGTTTAGACAGAGTGCATTCCTCTGCCAACCAGAAAACCTATAAATATTACCTTAGTTAGTTAGGACCTAGTTTCCATAGGAAAAGCATTTTTTGGTTTGGAAATAACTTTGGCACTGTTGGACGATTCTTCACAAAATTTTCGAGGAAAAGTGACCCACTTTGTCTAGTTGTGCATGTAATGTTGCTGGGTGATTCGTCAAGTAGAGGCTGAGCAAAAAGGGGGGGGGGAGTGCATTTCCGATAGAGATTTTAGACACTACTACAGCCCGAATAACTTAACAGAATTACACCAGATTTGGCACAAAGCTCTATCTTTGTCCGGAAAGCGTGCTTTTTGTGATTTGGTGTAAATCTGTCTAGAAGTTTCTGTGATATTAATGGGAAAACAAATTTGTACGTTTAGGGAAGTGGACCCTCCGCATATTCAAAAGATCTTATGACTCGGTTGAATCCCAAAATAAAACGTTTAAAAAGGGAAGGGGGGCAGGTTAGAAATACACTAAGCCAATAGGCCTGGTTGTGGGGTCCCCCGGAGACCCCACCTGGGCCAAAAAGCATTTTTTTTTAAGTTCAAGTGAAAATCACAGCGGATTTGCGAATTTGCAAGAAAATAATTTTTAAAAAGCACGGTCTCCCACCACTCTTTGTATTTCCGCACTCTGATTGGCCAGGTCCTGGGTGCATATTTAAATGTATATTCTGGGGAGGGGGAGCATGCATCCCCGCTCCCTATGGCGTATATGGGTCTCGGGGACTGCCACCACCCCACGACCTGGCCAATATCATTGTCTGGTATTTCACACCATAAACAACCTTCCCGTTTCTGCAGCACAACCTACCCTACTCCTAGGAGCTCCCAGACATTGCTGTGTACTGGAGGATAACATTGAAATGGGAACACCTACAGGTCACCGAGATCGGGAGCAGAGACATCTCTTTGGTGCCCCACAGGAAATGCATTTTTTTATAACTACACTAAAATAAGGACAATGACATTTTATGACAAGTGACAATTGGACATGAGTTCGGAAGGCTGGCTTTTTGAACACCTCAGTGCACCATGCGTGGTACCTCGTGTGAGCGGCGGCTGGCACGGACCTCTTCAGTATAGGTTGGGGCGAGCATAAATTCTGGCCTCAAAGGGCAATACTGACCAAGGGCTGCACCCACTGCCGTAAATGAAGAGCTGTAGGTGCAGAGCTGCACCCCCTTGGAGTGAGTAGGAGGCCATGAGGTAAATGCGCTCTGACTGGACGGTGGGGGCTGTTCCACTATGCATTCTGCATAGAGAGGTCAACCGTGCATGGCCCAGCATTCACTGCACACAACAGAAACGCATAATGACCTAATGCATGTGCTGCAATTATGTATTTGAATAAACCAGACCTGGCGCAGGCCATTTGCCTGAAGAATTGATGTGTGCCTGTGCCCTAAAGCAGAATGTGTAACGATTAACATTAGGTAACTTGTTGCTTTCAGTGTTTGTTGTTGCAAAAATGATGTGAAGGTCTGGAAGCCTTTAGAAAAATAATGTTCACTGAGGGGAATAGAGCTGAAGGTTTTGTTGAAAACAAATACTCCCAGGCTCGCCTCCACTCATACAAATAGTCTATGCTCTGTTGTCCAGTAAAATAATGCATTACCCACTAAAAGAAGCTACCACAGGCTCTTTATATTTCTCGCACCTATTGTGTCCAGACCCCCATTTAATGCCATGTTTAAACTACTGCTGTAGAGGCAGCGGAACCCCTTCGGCTCCTTGATGAGTGACATTCGGCTCCTTGGTGAGTGACATTCGTTGCCGCCAGGAGTGTTGTATACTAGTTTTACAAACCCACGGGAATCGTTTGCAAATGCGGTTTTAGAAACGAGGCTCCGTGCGAACCGTACAATCGAGCACACTCGTGCACTCACATTTTACTCGTACCTTCTCACATACCTCCATTGCCCCCAAGCATGCACATCCAGACTCCTTCACACTTAGAGCAGAGTTGGACTACCTAAGACTTGGATGTCTGCTTTTCTCTCACACACACTTAGATAGTCGCACACCACTGTGGCTGGAGTAAAACACAAATGAGGAACCCCGTTTTACATAGCACATTGCTTTATTGTATGGAGCTGTGAAGACTATTCCCATTCCTCAGGGACAAGTCACGGGCACTTGAGGTGAAACGGGGCCCCAGGTTTTGCCTAAACTGATGCAACCCAAGTTTCTAGACACATTTAACAAGGAACCATGTCGTTTTTAAAGGATTTTCGGTATACATTGCTGAAGGACGTGTGCATCTTGAGTGGTGGTGAGCGTGTGTGGTGCTTGTGCAAGATGTCTTAGTTAAATTGTTGATTTTCCCTCTCAGGTATATGCCCTAAACATCGACAAGTGAAAATAACATGCTAACCCAAGGCCTACATGAGATTGCAGAAGGTAGCACTTCTGAGGGAACCTGAAAAAGTTGGACAGCGGCCTTAGGAATTCCCCTAAGACTAGAAACCGTGTGCATGGATTAAAGTTGAAGAAACTTTTGTGGAGGGAACAACAAATGCCGACATGCAACTTGTGTGCTCTCGAGTTCAGCTACAAATCAGCTTCACCACCTTTATAAGCTCAGTACATCCAAGAATGCTCAGTACACCTAAGGGTGTTTGTTACATCCAAGGATTCCCAGTACACCCAAGAATGTTCTGTACATCTAAGGATACTCCGTACCCCAAGGGGGCTCGATGCACTGATGCAAGCTCAGTACAGCCAGGAGTGCTCCATACAGCCAAGAACGCTCGGTACACCAATGGGCTCTCAGTATATCCAAGGATTCTCAGTACACCAAGGGTGTTCGGTACATTCCAAGATGCTCAGTGAACCCAAGGTGCTCAGTACACCCAAGAAAGCCCAGCACAGCCAAGAACGCTCAGCACATCTAAGGATGCTCAGTACACCGAAGGGCACTCGGTACATCCAAGGATGAGTAGTAAACCCAATTGCGCTCAGTACATTCAAGGATTCTTAGTACATCCAGGGGTGGTTGGTAAAAACAAGGCTTCTCAGCACTCCTGAGGGCGCTTGGCACTTCCAAGGATGCCCAATACAGCCAAGGGTGTTAAATGCATTCAAGGATCCAGAGCACACCTTAGGGTGCTTGGTACATCCAAGTGTTCTCAGTATATCGAATGTCACCTTTTTGGCAAAACAAAGAGAGTTTTTGTTGAGGAAGCTTTTAGGAAAGATGCCTATTTAATAGGAAATCTCAATTAAAGAGAAGGGCCCTTTAGTACCAAAGAGGTGGGACACTAAGTAGATCAAGGTCAAGAAATCAAAATCCCCTTTGGCAAGATCAATCACTTCACTCTCATACGTGCATTCCAATGATCAAACAATATCACCAAAACATAAATTGAAATAAAAAATGAGTAATATATGTATACTAAGTGTGTTGCCAAATTTCTTTCAGCGTTTTATTGTGAATTCTTTAAAAACACAATAAAAACAGTTTCATTTCTAAAAGCAACAATTTGTTGCATACAATTAAAAAAGGCATAAAAACATTTCACTAGATAAATTAGAATAAACAATCAATGAACCTTCATTAGACAAACAACACAGTGGAACAACACAATAGACCATTATCTCATGTCATTAAAGGGACACCTGTCTAACAGATCATTTATTAAAAAGTCGGAATATTTCATGTACCTAATTATCAGTGGTGGCTGGTGACATTTGAAAGTGGTAAGGCGTAAACTTTGTGTTGGAGTATACCGTGGCGAGCGAGTGCAACGAGCAAGCCTGAACAACTTAAGTGGTGCACGGAGGTTCCCCCCCCCGGGAGAAAACTTTGAGAAAAGAGAGGGTAAATGGTGCATTTTCAAGCACATTTGAGAAGCAAGAAGGTTAATAAAGCAATTGTGAAGGTGGAGTTATTACATTAATAGAGGGATGGCATATAACATATGTAGCTGTTTATTCGGTATAGGCCTTGCCAGTGCCATGCACCTCTGAGCAATATACACACTGTGTGCCAGCAAGGCCTGGTGTCAGAAACATTTCTATCTTTATGTTTTTAGGTCGAGTTTACTCGAACCTATTGTAGTCAACCCAAAAAATTCCTTTCCTAACAGCCGGCTTCGGCGGATTTTGGACAGTGCACGAGAGAGTCACGTGACTCATCGTGGACGAGCATGCCCAGCCTTCCCACTGCCAGCAGCATTTCTCCACGGCCGCCAGGCCACATCAAAGGCTTCCCCAGCACTGCCCCGCCCATCAATCACCCTCCCACTGCCAGCAGCATTTCTCCATGGCCGCCAGGCCACATCAAAGGCTTCCCCAGCACTGACCCGCCCATCAATCACCCTCCCACGCCAGCAGCTCTTCCCGCTCCGCCCCCTGCTCTCCGTTAAATTACCATCTGTTCCAAAGCCTTCTTCGAGAGCAGCTCTTCCCGCCCCGCCCCCCCCCCCAGCCATCGGCAGGTTTTGCCCAGTGATGTCGAGTAAACTAGACCTAAAAACAACAACAAACGTTACTGAGGAATAGGCTTGCAGACAGAGTCTACAACAAATTTTGTTCAGCTCCGTGTTCGTGATTGAATTTAGACACCGAGACTTTGGACATTGAAATCAATATGCTTGACCTGGGTGAGCTACCCTTATTGTTTGTGCGTATGAGAAACTCGGCAGTAAAAAATAAAATAAATAAAAAACAAGCCAAGACATAGTTGTTACACTTATTTTTGGCTGGTATTTCTGTCCATTTTTCGGAACCTTCAAAGACAGTGTTATCAACATATGAAACCCTAACATTCACACTCACTTCAAACAGTGTTAGTGTTTATAGAGTGGGAACGCCACCCGAAGGTAATTCAGAACTGCTTTTGTTGAAGGTGCACATTTGCTTTGTGCGAAGATGCGACTGTCCTTTAATTGGTCCAATTGCCTCCGACGGTCAGAGGAGGTAATCAAAACAATTAAAGGACAGTCGCACAAATCAAATGGGTGCCCTCATTAAAAGCAGTGGCCGCGGCTGACCCTCAGTCATAAATGAGGCATATGTGAAAAAATGCCTCTCCTCTTCCCTCCCTGGCTGTTGTGTCCGGCCTAGAGCCCACAACTCCACACTGCCTTGCTCCCAACCGAATTCTAATAGGTGTACATACATTAGGCCGACCATCTGATGTTTTTTGATGCTCTGAGGACACATATATACATGGGTTAAATGCATCAAATATCAAACGTAAATATTATAAAGTAGACACACACACAAATGTGCACTCTCAAACACACACACTCATACAAACTGGGAGCCCAGCTGAGAGTGACACATATACACCCAAGAGGACTCATGTGGCCAAAAGGACACAAAAGTGCACCACACGCTCATGTATATAATGTAATGGAGCAGGAGCAACACACTGTCATATAACAAAATGTACAATCCCAGAGGGCATAAATACTTTTGAATTTAATAACGGACTGATTGACGATACAGATGTTCTCCTCAGAGACACCCTGGTCTTGAATGGATCGTCTCAACTCTCAGCATGCTCCCTTTGTATCAGACCCTTACTGATGCTCCCTGTACTGTGAACACAGCACTATAGTTTAGCTGGACATCCATGGCCTTTCTCGAGGATTCCTCTCAGGCAGAGACTTCTTGGGGTACCCACCTTAAGAGGCAATAATGAAACAATAATAGCAATAGTGACGGAGGCAGCCCCTGCATTGAAGAACATCGGAACGTGGGCCTGACCCATAAATAAACAAGAAACGTGATGCCCTGCAGACTGGGACTTGGCTTTGTGTTTCACGCCCTGCAGCAGGTCATAAAGCTACACGCTGAGGCGAGACATCAAGCATCTTAATTTGCTAGGTTTACTGTAACTGTACATATTTTAACACCAACAAGCTGCTCTGAAATAAAAATGCAAATTTTCTCAGTTACTTTACTTTTGGAAAACAGCTCGGCTGTGGTGACTGAATTCATGATCATGATGGTAATCAATTGCAATGTAACTAACGGCACGAAAGTTTTGCGGGCTAACTTCAGTCGCACGCAGCACTATTTGGCATTAATTGTCGCGGCCGCCGAATTCACACCAGCAGAATACCGCAGAAAAACAATAGGAATTCTTTTTTAAACTTTTTGTCAGGGTAGTCAGGCCGGGGGGGGCAGGTGGAGGAGGGGGGGGGGGGTGACTGGTGATTATGCCCAGAATCACAGGATGTTGAGCTGCTGTGCCGAGTGCTGCACTGTGCGCTGCAGTAGGAAAGGAGCGGCCGACATTGGCCCGCCGCAGTTACGGTGGGGCGCACCGCCCCCCACCCGCTACTCAGGGTCCCCTGGTGATCCGGAAGTGATTGAGTCACTTCCGGGTCACTGGGGAACAAAGGCCAGGCCGGTTAGATCCGGCCAGGCGGAGGAGGGGTTAAAAGGCCGTGGAGCACGAGAGTCGGCCTCTTTGACTCCTGCGCACCACGGCCTGCCCTTCCAGCCTCTAGGAGGCTGTAATTCTTTTTTGCTTTTGTCTTCCAGCAGAGTGAGATCTGACAGCTTCTACCCAGCTCTTCGTGACTGCAGCCTTGCGCCCAGCTGTGAGGCTGCCAGTTTTAAAACGCTGATCGTTATCTGCTGCAAGGGATCTTGGAAGACTGCAGCTTTTAGGGGGAGTGGTGCCTAGAACTATCTTTTTTGTTGTTGGCAGGCTGGTGGCGGTATGCAGCATGCGTGATTAGCAGCTGCATAAATACACCGGAGAGGCTTTGGTTCCGACAGCTCCTGGAGGCGATTCGTTGCCCTGCTGAAAGCTGCCCGGCTGGGCCTTTTCGCAGGGATTGGAGAAACATCAAGGGCGCCGCGAACAGCAAGGACCGCCGACCACCTCGGAAGCCAGCAGCTGCCGGCGATTGCTGAGGCGATCGGCACTTTTTATCGTGAAGATAGTGATGGGCAGAGTGAGCCAAGCAGGGACGGCGAGCCATCAGAGTGTGCGCACTCGGAAGGATTTGAGGAGTCTTCAAGCTCCGGGCGGTGGAGCCCGGGTGCGGGCAGAGACGGTGGTGCATTGGCACTGACTTCGGCAAGACGCTGGCTTTAAGGTGAGCCAAGGGCTGCAGGTACCGTGTTGTCCCAGCGCAGGTGTTGTGCGCATGCGGGGCAGCTGGTTGTGGGCAAAGTTGATTAGAGTGCAAACGACGCGATGGTCGCAGGTTCTATTCCCGTACTGGGCATTAATCTTCAGTGTGTGGCATTGATGGGTATTTTATGTGCTGATTTGGAGAGTGTATCGGCTGGGGTTCGCTTTCCTTTGCAAACATTGCTGGAGTGGGTTTGGGCGTAGCATCTTGAAAGCAAGCGTTTGGCAGCCTGTGGGTGTCCGGGGGATCATTCTGGAAGCGTGGCATGTGTGCTTTGTGGAGAGGTGTGTAGCGGACCTGTGGTGGGTCAGTGGACTTTTGCATGCGCGACCAGAGCTGGCGACTTTGGAACTGGAGCCCAGTTTTGAACCTCGACTCGGCATCATGTGGTTCTGGGCAGGTCACCAGGTTTCTCACTGGCTCCTTCCGGACGTTTCTTCATACTGGCATAATGCAGAAAGTAGCATGACTACATGTAGAAGGTGGCATGTCAATGCGTGTTTCATATCAGGGGTAGTGTACAAACTGATATGGTAGTGTTGCGGCGGGGCTTTTATGCAAGCTGCGTAGCCACTGGCTATGTAGCTCCCTCACGGCAACCGTGGTAGCTCGATCCTTCATTTAAGACATTTCCACATCAACAGTGCTGGTATCTTCAACAACACCACACACATGGCCATTTAGTAGCATGCGTGTGAAGACTGTAGCTTTAAAACAGGGTATTTATCTCTATCTGGGTTTGTATGTAATGTAGTTAAGGGCGTTGCTTAAAAAACACAAGCTCAAAATTTATGCTTAGCACGGTGTAGCGCCAGACTGGTATTTTGCGGCTTCAGTCATTTGCATCCGGATGTGTAGTGCAGGTAGAAATACACCTACAACAAGCCAGGGCTGTTGGCTTTGTCAATGGTTGCTGGTTGCATGTGAATAATGAGCGCCTATTAAGGCTTCCATGCATGTAACGTTAAAGTACTTCAGATCTGACATGAGGATACTATGATAGAACTATAACGAGTCTTTTGAAGATGCATCAAAGGCCAGGAAGGGTCCACTATCACTCACCCTCCTATGATTTCTCAGCTTCTGTCAAAACACACAAAATAAGACTGTGTTACTCACAAGGAGTGTCTGGATATTGAATGCTTCTGTATTATACTGGGTACTTACCCTTGGCTACAGTATACTCTCTCACCAACTTGACTCCTAGGGAGGTTATACGCTAGACGTCCGATTAGTACTGGGTAGTGGTAAGATTGATTGTACAAGGTGCTCGAAAAGCAACAGTTCGATATTTGGAGCTATGGAGTACAACACATTTTAATATTGGTATTAGTGGTATCAAAGATGTTTTCTCCCGTACAGGCTGTGTCATGGTTTCGGTATTTGAGTATAATACCAGTACAGTCGGCAGACGCTGGAACATTGTGCACTGGATATTTCTGCTGACTCCTATTAAATAACCCGACCTCAAGTAGTCATTCCTTTTATATTCGTTATTTAAGGGAACACACAAATAGGCCTGTTGTGTTAGTAAATGCAGTCCTCCCCTCCTTAATATCGGTAATTATTGTATTATCATTTTACTTACATTACTCCATTACACGAACGCTGTGAGTTTTTTTTATGGGCAGTTCCTGTGGTTAAAACGTAAGACAGTGAACATAATGTACTATATGCAATAAGCATGTTCCGCTGATAGCCACCCATATCAATTACAAATAACAGACTGCTACTGAACCATATGTAAATGGAGCATGCACAAGTCCAAGACAAGGGCGTGGTCTGGACAGTGCTATACCTCTTGGAAGGCTATAATGAGAGTGAAACACATGTCAGTGGTTGTTTTTTATCATTTCAGGTTGGCGTGGATGGTAGGTTACCTATCCAGGGCAGACTATGGTGCATGGAGGGGTAAAAGGGCTTTGGGCCATTTTACAGCTTGGCATGGATAGCACTGTGCTAATCCTATGCTTAAAGACTTTCTGCTGAACTGGCGAAAAACTGTGTCCCTTTCTAACCTGGCATGGATGTTATGGAGCTAATCCTATGCTTAGGGGCTTGGATAGACAAGCAAACATTTAAAGTGAGGTTATGGGCTTCCAACATCATGTCTTATTTCAGCTATGCTGGATTTACACCGCTCAGAGTCACTTAGCTTCAGCTCAACTAGCCCTGAAAAGAGCTGAGGCACTATTACACTATTGCAAGCGCTCTCATTTGAAAGTATGACGTCGAGATTACTCATGTAAGAACAATGGTACTGGGCTTAGCGGGGGGAATCTTTAACAAAGGCACTGGAAGAGCTCCAATTTATTCTCTGTACCTTCCTTAAGTAACCAAGAAGGCGCTATTGGTTCGCTGTAGATACGGCTTATGCCTTCGGTGGAAATTGTAACAATAAAGAGGTTTATAATTTTCTGGGAGCTATAGGGGGGGGGGGTGCCATGGCCTTTAAGTTAAATGCTTGTAGTGGGCTTGCACCACTGGTAGGGCCCCCGTGCGGTGTCCCTGTGAAATGTGTTTTCAGACTTATCAATGTAGGGTCAGCTCACGAAGTTAGTGAAGTACCAAAAAATGGCCCAAATCTTCTTTGCTTTACATATAGGTTACCTCTGGGGCAGGCTCCAGGTTTCAACAAGGGGTTGTGAGGGGGGTATGCTTTGCATATTACAGCACTTTCTGTACATGGTGGGAAGGTCAGGCCTACTGGTAACGTCAAAACAGCACACCTCAGGCCATGTCTTCATACCTTCAAGAGTATCCCTGCACGCAGTTGCGGCGATACATAGGAATTTGGGGCCTGTGTCTAAAGCCCTAGGCACCATGTGCTGCTACACGTACGCTCGGGGGGGGGGCGGGTGGGGGGGTTGGGGGTCGGCATGTCACACAGATACGCTCATACATGTATGTGTTGACGGACTACGGGAAGACCAATAGCATCAGCCTGGCAAGAAATGTACTTGGCTGCAGCATACCTTTTAGTAACCATGAATGCGCTTTTTCACTGCGCTTCACACTTTGTACTGTCCTGAAGTAATCATGAAGGCGCTATTGCATTCACTGTAGACTCCAGGTCTATTCTTTAATGGAGGTCATACTACCAGGCACCCTCATTGTAACACTAATTCAAAAGCTTCGCATGTGACACAGGCTGATGCTATGCTAAACACTTGCAGTTGCAATTTTGATGGGAATGCATCTGGTGCAAATCTTACCTAAGGCTCAGCATGTGACATCTTTTGTCAGGAAGCCAGAAACACTAATCGTTTGTGTTTGATTTTTCCCCATTTATGTTTGACCGGAGCCATGGCGGATACCTGGGAAGTGCTCCACAAACGCAAACACTGCAAGAGGTGGACAGCCAAGGGGACCCGTACATCAAGAACGGGAGTGGCAAGCAACGGCATCAAGTGTGATGGGCGATCGATCAAGGGCTCAAGAGATACCAACACTGGGTTGATTGTTTATCGGTGTGTTAACCATAAGTTGTGCTGGCCGCAGTAATCTAGCAGGATGTTGCTTCACATAATATGGAAATATGTTCCTTATCTGGAGAGTTTTTCCACCGCAACGGCGCCTGTACTTGCAGGTGCCACCGTGGTCATGGTAGTATATTGGTAGGTTACCAATTGGTCGTGCCAGCCGTAGCATTGTGGCAGTACACAGGGGTTTGCCTTGCCAGCTGTGCCAAACCCAGGAGTAATAGGTGTATGCAACACCTCAGCACCCCTTGTCGGGAAGCAGTACTCTGCCTTTACGGCGCCCGGGATCACAGTTGCCATCATAGCAGACACAGTGCGGGGGGATATTGCAATGTAAAGAGGTAGGCATACACTGAACATTTCCCAGAGTGTAGTGGTCAGTGGGAGGTTCACGGACTTCATGATACGCCAGTGGGAGATTTTGGGGACAGGTCTAATTTCCCTGGATCAGATAGCCCTAGCATATTTAGCGCGCACTTGGGGAGGGGGCGTGAATGGAACAAGTACACCGGGACGCCTGGGTAGAAGTGGGGGTCGACATGTCTGTACCCGGGGAACATCCTGGCGCAGACATTCCAGATCTCCCGATAGGGGAAGCAAGTCTGTGAGGCCATTGTGCCACTGGAAGCAAATACCTAGTAACAGAAATAGTGAGGCTTGCCAGGGCTTGCTAATTACAGACCAAAGCCCAGGGGGGCATCGGGGGGAGTCGTGCTTCTTAAAAGACGGCGTCCATTTGTCCACAGCTGGGGATGGAACCATCACAGAGAATCTTCTTGCCTAGTTAGGGGCGTATAGGGACAAAGCATGACCTTGCAGTGACTTGGTAGGGCCCGATAGTCGGAATAGAAAATATAACGGCTAGGTTTGTGAATTTGAGGTTAGGGCAAGACCTTTCAGTATAGGAGGGTAGGGGGGGGGGGGCAGATAGTCGGTCAACTACGCTGGCCTGTGGCGGTAAAGTCATGATTGGTGAGCAGTTAATTTAAGGTCCTTAGGGGGCGGCACCATTCTCGAATGGGGTCGCCCAAACGGAGGGACAAGTGGTCTCTCCTAGAACTCCAGGGGCAGTTACAGCCTGTTGGCTACATGGGTGCGGGGGAGGGCAGGGTCACGCTTTCTCTAGGCTGGTTGGCCACCCGCACGTGCCCATTGACACCAGTAAACGGCGCAGAGATGCAAGGGCCCCCTTTAATGGGGTTAATAGAGCATACAGGGGTAACCGGGGGGCCAAAGTACCCTCACAGTAAGCGGGCCCTCTGCACATACGCACTTCGATGGAAGGGCGTGGTTAATAGGGTGTATGGGGTAACCGGGGAGGGGGCGTACCCCCACGGTAAACGGGCCTTCTGCGCATGCGCACCCCGACAGGAGGGCATGGTTAATAGGGCGGACGGGGGTAACCGGGGAGGGGGTGTACCCCCACGGTAAACGGGCCCTCTGCGCATGCGCACTCCGACAGGAGGGCGTGGTTTAAGTGATAAGGATCTGACACCAGTTAGTTAGTGACCTTGCCGTAGGCCCAAATAGGATACGCAGAAAAAAAAAATTGGATAATGTGACAGTCACTTTAGATTCAGATAGGAACTACCTGTACTAGAAGTAGGTTGAGGTTAGCCATCTGATATCTGTATATATTCAATTGTAATTGAATGTCATGGAACGTTTTCTGCGTAATTGTGTAAATATTGTTTATTTCAATGTTTTGATTTATTTGTATGTTTTAATAAATACAGCGGGGGTTGGATGACCCCCCACCTTTCAAAGAAATACCTCTCATGTCCTGGTTAATAATGTTGGTTAACAGAAGGATGGGGGTCCTCCGGCAGCCCTGGGCCATAGTGCCGAGTGCTGCAGTGTGCAGAGTGCTGCACTGTGCCGATACCGAACCTGTTTTCCGGCCTTCAGGTGAGTGAACCAAGTTCGGGTCTCAGCGTCAGCGATGCAGGTGTGACGTAACGCAGCAGAGTGTGCAGCGCAGTCCAGTCATGGCCGTGTGCCTCCGGCCCTAAGTGTACTAAATCGTGCTTTAAAAGTGCATTGCCAAGAAATGCTCGGTTTGCAGCAGATTGGTCAGACGTCTGTAGATTGCAGGGGCAGTGCCAAAAGAAATCCAGAGCAGGTGTTTGGGAACAGAATTTCAGGCAGAAACAATAAAAGAAATTAATAAATGAAATGTTGAAAAGATAGATCAAAAACCAGGCTTAAAAAATTAAAAATGAATAATTGCATTCATATAATGCGTTTCTACGTGCCATATGTATTATTAATACACTTCCTGAAGGGCTTTGTACCGTATTAAATGGAATCCTTCAGTATCTGGCAGGCCGTTCGTTCCTCAGTTAAAAGAAATACAAATAATTAAGAACCTCTCTGATCCAGATATTTGACAGTTCCTCACGCAGTGGTCACAGCCTAACATTACACACTTTCTGTGACTGGTAATTATATTAATCTGGAATTTGTTTGATTGGACAGCTTGAGTACTGCTTTTATAATGCGGGAAGACAGACTTTAGGGGACAAAAACAGGATATTCAGAGTTTTCCTGAACGGCAGATCACTTGTTCATTGCTTTGTATTTTGAGTGTTAATACCTACGCCATTCAAGTGATAGACTTACAGTATGGTCATGAGCCACATCATTCAGAGGCAGAGCACAGTCACTCACAGGCATGATACAATGCAAACGAGTCAGTACTCACTCACTGAGTGTCTGAATCAATACTACTCTTTCCAGAGTCTGTCTGAGCTCTGCCTCAGGTTCAGCTGATGGTAGCTCTGGCTCACATTGCCTGCAGGGCTTGCAGGCTGCCCGCAATGATGATCATGAAGTAAGTAGAGGCCTCCCAGGGCAACAAGTTCAGGTGAAGCTCGAGTGTTCCAGACTCTCTCTCACTCCCTTCTTTGTGTGTGAAAATGGCACGCACGGAAGGGAGGGGGAGCATAAAAATCAAGGCTCATTTAGGGCAGCCATGACCAATCACTGCACGGCTTCACAATAAAGCCATGCAGTGATTGGTCAATATGCCCCCCATGCTCATGGACATGCCCAGTCACAGCGTTCTCTGCCTAGAGACGCTAAAGCACTAAAGCCAATCCAAGCGGCGCTTGGATTGGCATGGGCAGGGGAACTAGACACTCCTTAGGAAGCCGGGGGCTACGGCTTTCACCCACCCCCTCCTCCTCCATTGTACAAGCGCGAGTGGCAAGACCCTTAAGGCTGCGCATGTCGGGCTGGCCCGGGAATCGCACCCGGCCAACCCCACATGCGCATTGTTGCAACACTGGCTCAGGGAATGCCTGAGTCTTGTTGAAAGTTGCTCCTAACCCCACCCCCACCCCAGTGAGTGACGTGAGTGATGTCAGTAATGCCCTAGGCTCAATGAGACAGCTGACTGCTGCCGTGCCACGTGTTTAAATACATTTATTTCAACAAGTGCTGGACCCCTGGGGCAAAATAATCAGTGGGGCGACGCCCCAACGCCCTTACGACGGAACCGCCACTGCTAATTATCTTTGACTAACAAATGTCCCAAAGATCCAGTGTAAAAGATTTTTTCTGTAGAGCAGACGTGTTTCGGTGGTGTGTATCACTTACAACGCAACTTTTACGTCGTAATGCTGTTACAACGCAGCTATTACAACGCAGGATCTATTACATCGGATGCCATTACAACGCATGGCATTACATAGCTGATGGTATTACAACGCATACCATTACATCATAAGTATTGGTAAGTATATAATTTTATTTTATTTTATTTAATATTATTTAATTGATTTCATTATTATTAATTATAAATAAAAATAAATAAAACATTTTATTTATGTTTTTAAATATTATAAATTAAATATATTAATTTAAGTAATTTTTTAAATAAATAGGAGTATATGTTTTGGGGTACTGAGGTATATGTTTTGGGGTGTTTGGGTATTTTTAGGTTTTAGGGCAGGGTTTGCGTTTTGGGGTACAGGGGTGTTTTTAGGTTTTAGGGCAGGGTTTGCGTTTTGGGGTACAGGGGTGTTTTTAGGTTTTAGGGCAGGGTTTGCGTTTTGGGGTACAGGGGTGTTTTTAGGTTTTAGGGCAGGGTTTGGGGTTTTGGGGTACAGGGGTGTTTTTAGGTTTTAGGGCAGGGTTTTGGGTTTTGGTGTACAGGGGTGTTTTTAGGTTTTAGGGCAGGGTTTTGGGTTTTGGGGTACAGGGGTGTTTTTAGGTTTTAGGGCAGGGTTTGGGTTTTGGGGTACAGGGGTGTTTTTAGGTTTTAGGGCAGGGTTTGGGTTTTGGAGTACAGGGGTGTTTTTAGGTTTTAGGGCAGGGTTTGGGTTTTGGGGTACAGGGGTGTTTTTAGGTTTTAGGGCAGGGTTTTGGGTTTTGGGGTACAGGGGTGTTTTTAGGTTTTAGGTCAGGGTTTGGGTTTTGGGGTACAGGGGTGTTTTTAGGTTTTAGGGCAGGGTTTGGGCTTTGGGGTACAGGGGTGTTTTTAGGTTTTAGGGCAGGGTTTGGGTTTTGGGGTACAAGGGTGTTTTTAGGTTTTAGGGCAGGGTTTGGGTTTTGGGGTACAGGGGTTTGTGTTTTGGGTTAATTAAATTATATTTACCATTTTTTAATTAATTAAAATATATTTAATAAATTAAATAAATTTTATTTCATTAATTACATTTTTAAATTAAATTAATTAAATTAAATAAATTATTTCAATTAATTTAATTTAATATCAATTATAAAAATATGTACATTAAGTTAATTTTATTATTTTAATTAAATTAAATTATTCCCATTTTTTTATTGGAATTACATTTATTAAATAGATATTTTATTAAATTAAATTAATGGCTATTTAAAAATGTATTTTATTTAAATTAATTAAATTAAATTAATTAAATTAACTTAATAACATTTTTTTAAAAAGGTATACTTACCTATACTTACGATGTAATGCCATGCGTTGTAATACCATCTGCTATGTAATGCCATGCGTTGTAATGGCATCCGTTGTAATGGATCCTGCGTTGTAAAAATTCCGTTGTAACGGAATGCGACGTAAAAATCTGCGTTGTACTGACACCAATCCCTTTCGGTGGGTACTAGCATTTAACAACCACCTTCATCAGGAAAAGTTCTTACACTAGATCTTTGGGACATTTGTTAGTTGAAGATAATTAAGTATATGAAATATTCCAACTTTTTAACAAATGATCTGTTACAGACTGGTGTCCCTTTAATGACATGAGATCATTGTCTATTGTGTTCTCCCGTTGTGTTTGTCTAACGAAGGTTCATTGATTATTTATTCTATGTGATTTATCAAATTAAATGTTTTTTATGTCTTTTTAAATTGTATGCAACAAATTGTTGCTTTTAGTAATGAAACGGTTTATATTGTGTTTTTAAAGAATTTACAATAAATCGCTGAAAGAAATTTGGCCCACACTGAGTATATATTACTCATTTTTAATTATGTTTGGTGACATTGTTTGATCATTGGAATGTACGTATGAGAGTGAAGTGATTGATCTTGCCAAAGGGAATTTTGATTTCTCGACCTTGTTTTATAGGAAACACATCTTTTTATAGCTAGGCGGGGGTGGGGGTGGGGAACTTCTGACTGGAACCCAAACGCAGATGATATTTGCCTGGTCCCTACAGATGAACTGCACCCTAACTGCTGCCACCAGGTTTCCCTTCTTCCCTCAAGGCCAGACTGGCCATACCAGGCATCAAGCTTTTCGTCATGAAGCTGGAAGGGTGGGGGGGGCAGTTTTGTTGGGGGCCGTTTTTGTAACAGTGCAGTCATTTTGAAAGCACCCGCTACAGATTACCCTGTATATCCAGTCGTTTTCAGGCAACAATAGAAATGTTTTCATACATTTAGTGATTAATGTACCTGCTGGAGAGAGATGGAGTTCTGTCTAGTGACAGTATTGACCTATATAAGGAAGTCCAGAGGGTAAATATGCCTTCTGCAAAGGATGTGTACAATGCAGATCACAGAACAGTGATTTATGTGCATAGCTCAGAGGGTTCATGATTTTCTCAAAGAGACCCTTTTGTTGCTGTGACTTTCAAAAGTTACAATAATAATCTAGCACAGTGAGCTATGAAGTGTCATTAAAGAGCGGCATGCCAACTACATATCAAAGGTTAGAAAGTTATGTTTTTCTGAGTCTTTGATTACCCCAACGTTGCTAAAAAGGGTTTGTTTGGGTAGAAATAAATGTGTTTTAGTAAAGCCAATGCTAACCACTGTGTTACGTTCTGAATCCTGAGATTGTGCTTCCCCAGACCAAGCACTCTTAAAAAATGCCTACCAGTAGGAATGACATGAATCCTACAATTTGTAGTCCCCCTTTGTATTATGTAGCATTTTCTATACACTGATTTACACATGTATGATTCATTTTCTCCATGCTCTGACAGCGTACACTGGTATGGAAGGCACTATTAAACAAATGGAATACATGTGAGAGAGGGGCTGTGGAGAGATAAGGGGCACTGGTAGAGGGTGATAGTGAGGGAATTATCGAAGAGCCTCAACAAATATTGTTGAATCCTGGTGGACTCAAAGGTCATCATTTACTATGTTTTAAAAGCTAATACGATTGAATATATAAAGAAAAATATGTTTTAGAATGTGCCACTTTTGCCCAAAGTTTTAGGAGGGGGGTAGAACCCTGTCAAACCCCCCCTTGGAGTGGTCATGCTCGCTCACTGTACTCACTAAGCACTGTACAGGGGGTGGTCTGCCAACATTTGGCAGCGCTACTTTGGGTTCATAGTCTGGACCCGACTTCCTTGCATGGGCTTTAATTGTGGGTAGTGACTAGCAACCCGGAAAGAGGTAATTCCAGTCTTGTAAAATGTCTTCAGCCAGGCCATTCACACATTGTAATAAAGAGTGAAGGGGGAACTGATCTCTCCATTTGATTGATTGTGGGAATTTTATCTAAATTAATTTTATTGCTAAATGGGAATAAGTCCCCATTTGTATCTAGTTTTACTCCTTGTTTTTGTTCTTTAAAGTAGCCCAAAGAACAATCACTATAATAGAATGTCCTCCCTGGTTTTAGAGCTGGTTGGAACTCTCAGAATCCCACCTAAATTGCAATAGTTAACAGTGCAGCACCTTTTAACTTCTCCGGAGGACGTGACATATTAGACAGTACTGACACAATACATATTTCCTCTTGAGAAAATGCTTCAAACGCAGAGGGCAGTATTGTTATGCTCTTTAAGATGAATCAGACACAGATCTCTAACCAGTTTCATCCATAGCGCCCACTATAAGAGCGCCTTGATGTCTCTTTTCTGAAGAACTCCATGGCAGGCAATTTGACCCCACCTAAAATGTTTGTTACTCGAGAAAGAAAATTATTATTCCTGTTCTATAGATGGGTGTGCAATATATATATATATATATATATATATTCAAGCTCAAACCATATCAGTCAAGAAATGTATAACGCACTCCGGGGGTAAGCGGCAAGATTTATTTTCAGCCCACTAACAATTTCTTTATTGTTAAATGTTCCCTTTTGAAAGTGTTCTCTGTTTGATTCGGATTCACTGTTCTGTCTATATATTTTTGGTTTGGAATAGATGCATGCAAGAATGAGTCAGAGGCACTAATTGTAGCGAATCTCTTAGTAAACCTCAGTCATTTTCGTGTTTTGTTTCAATCTTTTTGTACCCTTTGTACTCAGAATATATACATTTGTTTAATGAAGAATTCACACCCGTTACATTAGTATCTTTTTGTAGACCTTTTAGAAAGAAATTGAAACTGGAGTAGAGATTGTTTAATTGCAGGTTACCGGTTGGAATCTTGATATATCATTGTATGAATTGTCAAACTAAGTGTGCCTACGCGAATCCCTTGAAGGTACTTTTTACCCGTTAATATTTAACTTGCCCTAGCCTCCAAGCGTAGATTGGGTTGCCCACTTTCTTTTTCTTTACACACAGCAGGCATCTTCCTCCCTGTTAGACCGGTCTTTTCCTGTTTTTGACCCTGTTTTTGTTAGTTTTATGACTGTGGGCACTTTACCACTGCTGATCAGTGCTAAGGTGCATATGCTCTTGCTGTAAATTGTGTTTATGGATTGGTGATTCCATGATTTTTTTTTTTTATTTACTGGTAAGTCCCTAGTACAGTACACAGTGTGTGCCCAGGGCAAATAAATCAAATGCTGATAGTGGGCCTGCAGCACCTATTGTGCCACCCACATGAGCAGCATGTAAATGTAAATGTAACTCAGATCTGCCACAGCAGTCTCTGTGCACAGTTTGGTACTGCCATGTCGACCTGCACCCACTTGCCAGGCCCTAACCTTCCCTTTTCTTACATGTAAGACACCCCTAAGGTCGGCCCAAGGTAGCCCCATGGGCAAGGTGCAGTGTATGCTATGCTATGTTATTTATACTTTTAGAGAGCACGGTTACCCTTGGGTGTGTTGGCGCTAAGTACTGATTACCTGGGGAAGCTGAGGCCTAAAAGTGAGAAAAGAGCCATGTCTTCAGGCCCTTACGGAAAGATAAGAGATCAGGGGCATTTCTAAGTTGAAACGGAAGTTCATTCCATTCTCTGGAAGCGCAGTTAAAGCTTATACCTCCCCAATTTGTTTTTTTAAAAGGGGTAATTTGCACTTGTTTAGACCCAGTAGACCGTAGTGTTCTGCCTGGAATATACCATGAAAGTTTACGTTTGAGAAACTCTGGTCCTGTTCCATTAACAGCCTTAAAGACAATACAAAAGATGATGCCCTAAATTTCATGGACCATGCCAATAAAACAGTGTCTTCCGCACACCTGAAACTCAAGATGATCAGGAAAATACATCCTTTCCTTCCTGACTCAGCCATCAAGACACTGGTCACCTCTCTAGTCTTGTCCTCCCTGGACTACTGCAATGGTCTCTTTCTAAACGCTCAATCTAGAGTCATCACCAAACTGCAGACTATTCAAAACGCGGCAGCCCGCCTGCTCGCTGGCAAAACCAAATTCGAATCCATCTCCAACAGCATAAAAGACTTTCACTGGCTCACTGTGCAGAAAAGAATCCAATTCAAATCCCTCTGTATTGTATTCAAGGCACTCAACAATCAAGGCCCCCAGTTTCTAAAAGATCAATTACAAATGCACAAACCCTCCAGAGCCCTAAGGTCAGCCACTCTCAATCAATTAGTCACCCCCCGCACCAAAACTGTCACCTGGGGCGATCGGCGCTTCCTGGTAGCTGCCCCCAAGCTATGGAACACCCTGCCACTCAATATCAAAATAAGCCCCACTCTTCTTCAATTCCGTAAACTCTTGAAAACCTGGTTGTTCACCCAATAATCACTTCTGCTCAGAGTCATTCACAAATAACTGGTTCATAGCGCCAAGACGCCTACGGGTATAAGCAGCGCTTTAGAAATATTAAAAATAAATAAATAAATAAATACACAATGCCTTAAAGCGTGTTCTAGCTTTACTGAGAGCCAGTGCAATTTCTTGAGTTCGCCCAGTTGAAACTTGTTCATATATTGTTTTTGAACATTAAGATATAGACTATTGCAATAGTCCAGACGGGACATTATAAGTGCTGTCACCACTGTCTTAAGGTTACTCTTAGACGACAGGAAGAACTTTAATTTTCCTGATTATTCTAAGGACCATAAAGCAAGCTGAGGTCACCATACTTACTTGGTCCCCCTTAGTAGGTTTATTGTCCACCAAAATTCTGAGATTCTTGGCTTTTCTTGTGGGTACTGGACATAGGCCCAGATTCTCCGGCCACCACTCTGTGAAAGGTAAGACATGTACTGAGGTGTGCGACATGTCCGGATAGTGAAATACAGTGTATTAAGTGTTTTACTGTTGAAAAGTTATCTGTCCCATAGGATATAAAGGTTGATTTATAGCATCTTATAAATATAACTTCCCATTGGGACAAGATAGAAAGAAGGAGCTTAACATGCCTGAACCCAGAATATAAAAATGCATCTTTTAGTTAATATGATTTTTATATTGTGCGTTTGAAAATACCGCTTTCAGAAAGCGGGTATTTTCTTGTTTAGCCATCCTGTGTGCCTCTTCTCGGTTTGTGTTTTGACTGTCTAGCTCTTGAACAACAGGGGCTAGGGATGTGCATTCTCTCAGACGGCCACCGGGGGCTGGGGCATTTGATGTGTGTCCTGCCTTTCCTGAATGAGCCTGGGTTTGGCTGAATTGACCTGGGCTGCATTTAGAGTAGGGGCAGGAGAGTTCTTTCACACCGGAATAGGCCTGGTCTGCCTGGGACAATGCTGCCTCCACCTCCTGCCGGGGCGCCTTCACCAGAGGACAGAACTGGTTTTGGCTGGGCAAAGAGCTTCTCTGCCACTAGAGAACAAAGGAATTTGTGCTATAAAAAGAGGGGCCCAGACCGCTGAACTTTAGATTACTGCTGAACTAAGGAACCTGCCAGGAAGAAGAACCGGTAAAGCTGGAGGAGGAGTACTGACCCTGTGCTGTGTGCCTGCAGTGGTTGCTTCTGTCTTAAGCAGGCAAAGGACTGGACTGTGCTTTCATCATCCTGCTGTTAGAGTTTACTTTTATCCAAGGGTTTGAAGTAGAGCTTGCCTCCTGTTGGAAGTCTCAGGGGTAGAAAAGACTTCAAAGATTACTTCTGGGATTCAAGAGGAACCTTTGCCGATGAGAAGAGCTGGATAAACCAAGGAGAAGTTCTGCCCCTTTGCTGTATGGAGTTGGCCTGCAGTGGCTATTTCTGCCAAGGAAAGGACAACGGCTTTGCGGTGTGCTGTGTCCCCTGCTTGAGGAAGATCCCCAAGGGCTTGAAGTTGAGCTTGCCTCCTGTTTTGAAGTCTCAGGGATACAGACTTCACCCCAGCACCCCTCAGCTCCCTTGCTGAGAGTTCTGCCCTGCCAAGAGGTGCCTTCTGCTGTTCTGTCCCTCTAGAGGTTGTTCCTGCTGTTGGGAGCTGGAAAAGTAACGCAACGAGGAGAAGCACGACACATCCGTAGCTGTTTCAGATGCATCGTCGAAGAAACCGATGCAGCGCCTGCCAGCGGCTCGAGAAATCGCACATTGCATAGAGTGCACAATCTACAAAGGCAGAGATCACCGCACCGATTCAGATGCAGGCCCTGCTGTGCACCTGCAAGAATCAACGCAGCGTGGGAGGGCAGCTGTAGAAATCTGCTCAAGCACCGTTGTCACATTGAGGACCAACGCATCCCCGATCCTCACGCATCGCACCAGGGCGCAAAGTCTACAAGAACACTGGGGCGCAGTAATAAACCGATGCATCACCTCCCTTGCACAGTAAGAAACCAACGCATCACCTCCTCTTCAGTAAGGAACCGACGCATCATCTCCCATGCATGGCAGTAAGGAACCAACACATTACCTCCCCTGGAGTAAGGAACAGATGCATCACCTTCCCTGCGCGTAAGGAACCAATGCATCACCTTCTTCTGCAGCAGTTCTTGCTTTTGATTTTGACACATCCAAGGTACTTCAGGTTGAAAGTGTCCCTTCTGCAATTTGCTTTGAACAGAACTGTTTCTACCTTTTGAAAGTCATATTTTATACTGTATTGTGGATTTTTGTCATTTTTGTCTTGTTTGGTTTAGATAAAGATTACTTATTTTTATTTTTGTAAACTTATTTTTGTAAACTGGTGTGGGGTCCATGCAACACTGGTTCTCAGTCAGCCATGCAATTTTATTCCATTCATACGCACTCATGCTCATACATCCCCAAAGGCCACGCTCTCACTGACAAACATGGCAGCCCTGTCATATTGCCCCATGTCAAAGTATTTTGTTAAAAACATAGTATCTGGCCCTGTGGACATTAGGGTTAAAATTTATTAAGCTGGTCATGAGGATGCCAGGTAGCAATGCGCAGGTTGTTGGCCTTCAGTAGTTCACAACGATTTTCACTGATCAGAAGACACTCTCACTACAGAAAGGTTGAATAGCCCTGCTCTAGATCCTAACAATTATCTTACAACCTAATGTCACAATAGTTAATAATGTTTTATGTAATTTTAAGATATTCATGCACTCATTACTTGCAAACCTAATAACGGAACTCCAAGTAATTAACTTCTGGGGCCAGGGTAGTTTGTCTTAATGTGAGCCTCAGCTTTTCTGATTTTACCAGACTATGCTTGATGCCCGTTACCGCTCTAAAACTCTCCACTAGCAAATGAAGACCGGCAAGGAGTGAAACCAGTGTCCCCAAAATATCTGCAAACAACCTATCAAATTTACCTACAATAGGGATTTTCTCATTATGTATATAGCCTTCGATTTTAGCAGCTCTTGGTTCTGTGCCAAGGCAAAAGGTAAAAGGACAGGTGACAACCCTGCTTTACACCTCTCCACAGAATAAGGGCAGATTAGGACTATGGCAGTCCGATGGACCGCCATAGCCATGGTGGCAGTGCGGCCAACGCCGCACCAGCTGTCGGACAGCCCCATTACGAGTTTGCCGGTGGGACCGCCAAAGGGCCGCTGCAATCGCAGAGAGATCCGTTAACTCTCAGCGGTGTGAGGCCGCAATATGCTGGCAGTGCCCCTGCGGCACCGCCAAGCATATTACGAGTTCCCTGACATCCTCTCTTTCCATGGCAGTGAGCCCGCCAAGAAAAGGGTATTAATGAGGAAACTAAGGGGGCACTATAAGGTTCCCCTGTTGCTTCTGGGTCAGAGGATGCATGCAGGGGGGCACATGTTGTGACCCCCTGTCTGTATGAACTTCTGTTCCTGAAAGGCCTGGACTTCAATGTCAGTGATGGCTGGTGGAATTTGAGCTGGTGAGGCGCAAGAGCAATGAATTAATTTTAGCAAGGCCGATGTTTATGAGAAACATTTTTTTAATGAGATTTTCGGCACTATTTCTGTGATAATTGGATCAAAATTATAGCTCTTATAGGCATTTATAAAGGTGTACTCAAAATATTTCAAATAATTTCTGGGTTGTCAACCAAGTCTGAGGGCCTAGAGTACCATGCAAGACAGCTTGGGCTCTCCCCTTTACATTCTGTACAAATATGTGGGCAGGAGGTACACAGTAGTTAACATATTGACAAGGCCTAAACAAAAGAAAAGCAGTTCTTTCAGGTGATTGGGGGCGTTGGGTGGTGAGGTGAAGGAAAAGTGCGGAACTGCTTTCAGGAAACAGTCAAAAGAAGGTGTGGAAGAGAAAGAAATGAGGTTTCTTATGTAGATGGGCAAGATAGGGAGATAAAAAGGGTATACATGTATAACATAGAGCATAGATTGAGCACAACTGGAGTGGTTGAGACACTCTGCTGACCACTACCCTTCTACAGTTCTTAGTAATGTTTAATCCACAATTACCCAATTTCAGCATTCAAACATTTTCAAGAAAAAATGTATAACAAAATCAGTTTATCTTAAAGAGCTTACAACTACTGACAAAGCCAATTGTCCTGTCTGGTTTCTGTCATATGCCCATTTTCTGGATGTAATAAACCCCAGAGAAGAAAAATATGTTTTTATGTTTAAGGCACTCCTTTTATTATGTGGGCAATGACACTTTTAGACCCATTTCCCCACACACTTGTTTTATCCAACTCCCACTGAAATCCCTGTTTGGACTTAATGTGTTTCCAAACTTTACCCTCTCTCAAGTTCTGTGCCGCGGAAGTATCGCATAAAAATATCCCTTCTTGAAAAGTTTAGAATATTGACAAAGTGCAGGGGGGCTTGGAAAGGGAAATGCGTTCTCTTGAATGCAGACAAAACGCAAAGCAGAGGGCTTAATAAAAGCATATATAAGCTGCTTACTTGAGACACCCTACGGATGAAATGGCATGTGCCAGACAGCAATGCACCCTCATCTGAAGTTCTATGACATGACTGGGCCAATAAAAGAAAGTTTGCCACTCCTCCGGAGCACGTTGCATCACACAGTCTGTTCTATCTAAAACTGTGTTTCACTACATGTTCAGAATTTCCTATAGCGCTCCTGCAAATCATCTACAAAATAGTTTGTGAAGGGAATACAAAAAAACAAGTCTTTCTTCTCAAAGAAATATTTTTTTGTTGTTTTTGCAATCTCATTTCTGGTGATGGGGTGAAACAGGAAGTGTTAAAGTGTAAAAATGATAAGGTAAGACACCCATAAAATATAGCGCTTTATGACACAATCTGCTTTTTCTTCAACAAAAATAAGCAGGCACACTCACCATCCGGTCTGGTCCCTCACGGTCACAAACAGGAGTGCACTGCACTCGAGACTTTGCCTCCATGCGTGCACAGGAAATCACTGTCCTCCAGTCCCACTCTCTTTACTCTTGAGCCAATATAGACACTACTCCCTTTCTGGAAGCAGCACAAGGGTTGCCTTGATCAGGGGCTTCTAACGCTTCTGTGGAGACTGCGGATACAATCCCTCCCATGCTCCTCGTAGTGCAGATAGGAGAGGATTCAAGTGTACATGTCGGGTTGAACAGAGCAGGGCAGCAGTCAAACCCGACATGTGCCCTTCAACCCAAGAAAGCCCAACTCTATCTCCGTCAACCACGTCCACCATTCAAGCTCCACCCACCCCCCTCCATATCAGACTACGCCTACCCTCACCAGTGGCGTAACGAAACCTGAGGGGGCCCCCCTGCAAAGTACATGGAGGGGCCCCCGACACACCACTTTGCCCCACCACCAAAATATCTGGTATATTTTGAATTGAAACCTCCAACATTAAATGAAATGCCTCTATATTTGCGTACTCAAAGTAAGAATAAGAAAGTAAGAAACAACATATAAGCTACACCATTTGTACCATTAATGTCAAGAGCAGATTATTTAACTGAGACAGGAATCAGAACAATGCCATGGAGCGGTTCTATTGTTTGAGGAACTGCTTATCGCTGCAGACAAAGAACAACTCCATAGGGTCTGAATTAGAATTGACATTGATGGTAAATAACTTGAAACTTTGAAAGACAAACCTAAATCAGAAATTTAAAAGACTTGACTGACAATATACATGAGCAGTACACAAGATATAACCCAGTATCCTGCAAGCTCCAAGAAAATAAACTGGTTTGAATTATCTGCATGCCACACGCGTGCGTCTGTCAAGGATTTTGTATCATATTAACCACGCTATAGTATTTAAAATGAACTGAGGATGCAATTTCAATATCTACCATAAGGGCTTTATTAGTAAGCAGGGCATAAACAGGCAGGCACACAAGGCTGAGGATGAAAACTGCTTGGATGTGTCAGAACACTGATGCAGATGTGTGTCTGTATTTATCATTTCTGTATTGTAAACAAAGCTAATTACACGATTTCAGGTGCACATATTATAGACAAATGCAAACCACACCATCAATAGCGCATCATGTAGGATACAAACAAACCATATTATCAAGTACCTAATGACAGAATCTATACTAACTAACTGGTGAAGCAAAGGAAAAAGTGCAAATACTTTCAAAGCGCATAATAAAAGAATCAGCAATCCAGCAACATACAAAATTCAAGCGAGTTTTTCAGGCAGCAGCATACAAAAATCAAACCAGTTTAGTCAACCAGTGCCCATTTGGTTTGTGCATGAAGGTGCAGATATTTCAAAGTCACTAGTAAAACAATATTAAGTGCAGCAGGCAGCAGCATATAAAAATCCCTGTACTGTACCCTTCCCAGGCACACACACACATCTAGCACAGAGTCACTGCTCCTGCGCAGCACTGCACATCTAGCTGAAGTAGGCCACAGGTGCGTCAAGAACACAACTGCTGAACTTTTAAAAAAGCGAGCGAGCCTGTAGGCCTCCCTCCAGTGACAGGGTAAAAAGGACCTGTTCACTACTACTGATCACTACACAGTATACTGCCACTACCGCCCTTGTGCTGCTTAACACCTGGCGAAGGCTGTAGCCTTCCACCACTATAAAGATAGCACTTTGGGTGTCCCTCCTGGTCCAACAAGCATACCGCGAAACAGACCAGTGTCATGGTGCACCCACATGATCTGTGCTCACATATGAGAAACAAATTAGCATTAGCGATCCAGACAACAGTACAGTAGAGCAATCAGGGCAGGGGTACACTTCTTTAGACATGCAGAGGAATAGATAGATAGATAGATAGATAGATAGATAGATAGATAGATAGATAGATAGATAGATAGATAGATAGATAGATAGATAGATAGATAGATAGATAGATAGATAGATAGATAGATAGATAGATATAGATAGATTAATGGAGGAAAGATTATTTGTATGAAATTATGAAGGCATTTCAAGCCAGGATCAAAATCATAATTGTAGGTTTTGAAAACCTTTCTCTGAAACCATAACAGTGTAGGCAAATAGCTTGTTACTCTTCTCTTCAAGCCTGAAGGGGGGCATGGTACCATAAATTGAGGTAACACTCCATCCCCTCTTACTTTATTGTCTATTTTGAGTTCCTGCTAAAAAAAGAGCCACAGTAGGAGAGCATTAATATTTCTTTTCAAGATTAAAACATTTAGCAATCTCTTTTGAAAGCAAAAGTGGTATTTCTCACTATGGTTATAAAAGCAGAACATGCAGCAGTCATGGGTCGTCGGGTAGGCACTCAGGGTAAGCCAATTCAAGGTGTCACCAAAACTGGTGCAGAGAAAATGAATGGGTTTAAATGAAAGGAAAAATTAAGCTCCCAATTACAGGGGGTCTGGATTGAGATGTCAGGATACTATCTAGCCAGAAAGAGTGATTCCAGATGGTATGTCCAAACATAAATCCTGCTGTTCTTAGTACTAGAACGTGAATTAACATGTGAACTGGGAATTGCCTGGTCCAAAATGACATCTGGAGCCTCCCTTCTGTGGACAAATCTGCTTCAATTCACCATCAGCTATTGAGAGGTGATAAATGGGTGCAGGACCAGGTCAGCCTTTGTAGGGTGGGTAGGGCTTCAGGGGGTATTCGAGGCAATGGGTTCTGATGGCTTGGGAGGGCGCCAGAGAATGGGGTGTATTCTTGGGACTGAATTCCAGAAGTAAGCCAGGAGTTTTCCTGGTTTGTTAATTAAATTTGGAAGTAAGTCAGGAGTACAGCAAGAATACATCATACCTACCCATAGCAAACCTTTTGTGAATCAGGCCATGTGTGAATTGAGCTCCATGAGCCAATTTACAAAAGATTCGCTGGGAGAAGGGGAGACTTACACATATAGTATTCCTATCTTGCTCATGAATTGTGGACATAAGGTAGACTGTTCCAAACTTAATCTTGCCTTCCTCATAGAATTCGAACGTAAGCCAGGAGTAATACAAAAATTTGTCATAGCAAAAACCTTTGGAGAGTGTGGCCTGTATCTTTTCCTCTGCAATGTCTTTACACATAGAAAAACTCTGCAAAAGGTAAACTCGCAGATGCATTTTTCATCCTGGCTAGCTTTGTTGAAAGTGAAAAAAATATATTGTCATGCAGTAAAAACTATCACACTATGCAGAGACAACCTTTGTGGGATTGAAATGGAAAACTTTGCAAGCTTCGCAAATAGAAAGAATTGGACATTTTATAAATCTTTGCAAGTTAAAAACAGCACCCTTTTGTACTCTAACCCTTAAGCCTGTTGTGCATCAAATGTCGTCTTTTTGGCTGGCACTATTACCCTACTCATTCCTTTTTTGTATGTTTTGTAAAATCAATATTATTGCACTCAGAAATGAGATAAATCAATGGCATGAGTGTCCCAAACGTACTTTCGATGCACATTAAGTAATTTAACTGAAATAAAGGGTCAGTACATACAAAAATAAAGTAAAATGCATCTGAGAGCTCATCCAGCAACCTGGTGCATAGCCTGCTGGAAACCCCTGTCTAGGTGCAAGCGCTGGGATGCCTTCGGGTAGCTACGCTTATATAAAAGTAAATATTAATAATAAAGCTACAACTGATCACAAAAAAACTAAACACTGCATGGTCAAGCATTACCTAAAGAGTACACTCTCGATATTCTGAATTTTATGCATCAAATCTTAGAGGACCTTTAGTACGCCTAATATATTTCAGCCTTTTGAAAGACATTTACATAATTAAGGTTACCTGACCATTTCATGCTGTTCACAGTGCACCCAAAATGACCCGATGAATGGACCATTACCCAGACACTAAGGCAAACAACAGCGTGTAATAAACATCTGGAAATTTCCATAGCACTGTCCCTCTTTGCCTTTGGCGACACCTAGATCAAGACTGGATTTCCAGCCAACATTTCCCAAGGCAGTTGATAGGTCTTAAAGGACAATCTTTGCGTGTAGGATTAGTTAAAAGTTCAAATTGTTTTTTATTCAACATGTAAAGAGGGGGTTGCTTTCAGTGTGCGCAAGGTGCCACGCTGAGCTGCATGCAGGACAGACATGATGCTTGCATTATGAATGAAGCACTAACGAGCGTAGTTCTATAGTTCGGCATTTTTTTTACAATACATATAGTGTCAAATTGTATAATAGAACAAAAAACTTTCACTGCATTATTATGCTGTAAAGAAATATCTACATGAACTAAATTTGTGGTGTTTTTTGTCAGTGCATTTTTTTAAAATATGCTATTCTATTCGGTCACAATTTTCAAAGTATACGATTAGTACTTTTATTTGCAAGGCAGTAATATGTGCATAGCACCAAATTTGAATTTGTGACTATGTGGCCCCGGTGTAATGGAAACATTTTAATGATTAGCCGAGGGCCTGTTGTAATAATGGCCTTCTGCCCGTGCACAGAGCCAGCCTGTGCGGTGGATGGGCGGCAGGTCATTATTATTAAAATGCTCCTCTGCCGTGGTCAGAACCCCGTGCAAGATCAGACCAAAAACCTTGTGAGCGGCTCCTTCCAGACAACCGTATCTACTATGGTATTATTGAGGAGGAGGAAACGCATAGCTGCCAAGGTTTGACATTGCTTATGTGTGATATTTTCATAGTTTGTGTAAATGTGAGTGACATTCAACAACCAATGTGTGACACTTAAGAATGACACTTTCTCCCGAGTTAAATCAAGCAATGACATGCATGGAAACAGATAAACACCAAAAGTTACACCCATATGAGCAATGAGAAACTAAAAGAGGATCTTGAAACTTCTACAAAGCACCATTACTAGTGTAGGATGCCACAGCACTTTACAAAAGTATTAATTATTGTCTCTCTATAATGTCGTATGATGTAATCAGTCTAAAGGAAATGTTACATAAAATAGTGAGGATTAAGTTATAGAATCACATGTCATCCATACTAGTAGGCAGTATATTTTAAGAGTGCTGGTCTGGATTTAAAACGTACCACAGTGGTTGGTTTTACTAAAAACAATGGGGCAGATTTATAAGTCCCTTGCTCTACTTTTGCGTCATATTTAACATGGAAAAAAATGACGCAAAAATGGCGTAAGGGGCTTGCAAATAAGCCCCATTGTCTTCTTACCCAAACTAAACCTTTTAGCAAAATTAGGATACAGAGAGTCATGGGGGGTGGGGAGGTATAATGTTCTAACTTTACCACGCAGTTTGAATACAAACTCTTCACTGAAGTTCATGCATATTTGTGTTATATCACAATTGTAACTTTTATAGCAGTAACCCACTGAGCTACTCACATAAAACGCACTTTAGTGATCTGCATGTGCACGTTCTGTGCAGCAGGCATATTAACCCTCTGTGCTACATCAGGATGGGTGAAAACTGCCACTGACAGAATGCTGATGTTGCTCCAGCAGGAACATTATTCACAAGAGTTATCTTGGCATGATTTTAATTGTTGCCAGAAAACTCCTGGAGACAAAAGGGATTCGGGAGAAGGTGTTTTTTAATTGTGAAAATTTCCTCGTAGTTGAAAGGGCCGAGTCCCTGACTCCTCACTCACAGGTGGAACCAGTATTAAAACAAAAGTAGGCAAGTTCAGCAATGGCTGCAACTGCTTCCAAATACACAGAGCACACGAGCCTCTGCACTGCAAGAAATAAAAGTGAAACCAAACTGAACACACTCCATCAGGAGAGGGAAACCCGACGTGCTGTACATGCGGGACCCTGCACCACAACAGCTGCAACAAATGCTACTCTATTATTAAAAGAAAAATGTTCCTACCTTACAACTGAAACAAACTTAAAACTTTGGGAAAAGGAGGCCCCCACACTTCAAGGAAAGCCAAGCCGATCGTGTGTCTCAACTATGCGCTACACCATGATCCTGCTGCCCTGGCCCGCCCTGAAGTGTCTGTCTGACAGGGAGCACACTGGCAGCACCAGCAGAAGGTCCTGGGGAGTGGGGGCCCAGGTCCATTGGCAGGAAATTGAAAGAAAAATACCCATAATGAATGATGCCTGCCTGACGCCTCACGAACGTAGAGGAAAGAATACTTCCACTTTTCTGACAGTTCAAGGGTTGCTGCAGGTCGCCTCACACTTCCATTGACCTTACTTAACCTAACAGTTCTGCCCACCATTTTGCAATGCAATATCAGCCACATTTACAGTACGCATACATTGATTTATTTGGGCAACTTTTATATAGCGCGAACTCGACCCAAAGGGTATTGGCATTACATGAGAAGAAGGAATATCTGAGACTCTTCACAGGCGAACCGTGACGTGACTGACTGCTGCGAGTTATGTTTACTGTATTTGTCCCATAGTCCAGGCAGTCTGTATTGTGCTGAGGGGGGCTCTAGACTGCGCCCCCCCCCCCCGCACCGCGGGGGCTGCAGGGGCTTGTGTTACGCCCCTGACCCTCACTACCACTGCAAAAAAGCAAACTTTTCTCAGGCATGCCACGCACTGCTGCGGCTAATAAAAACAATGGAATGCACTGGGAATGATTACAAGTAAAGTAAGAAATCATTGAAACGTGGTTCTGGGGCAGGGGGGCGATGCCTCTGTGCCCCAATGTATAAACAACCTCTGTTCAAAGTCTATGCCATGCAGGAACTTGCTTTGGCGTTCCCATTGCGGTGCCTTTCTAAGGGTCCCCGCCTGGGACCGCCAAAGCACTACCCGCCAGAACAAGAGAAAACTCCTAATCTGGCATGCAGACGAGTTTGGCGGTGTGGGATCGGGGCACTGGCAAGGCATTCCACTACCACAATGCCAAACTTGTAATCAGGCCCTAAATTTGTCGATCATACTTCCATTCATGAACATCTTTCCTGCGGGGTTTTGATAAATGGTCAGCATCATCATGAGCAGGGCCGTTATAATTATATGGCAGTGGAGGAACCTACAGCAGTGTTGCTTGAAATATGCAGCAAGAAAGCGCAAACTAAGCAGCAGAATGTCAATTTGTTGCGTTATTTTACTATTTTGCCATTCACTTATTAATACTCATTGCTATTTGAGTTATGGGAAATGAGCAATCAACTCCATTGTATTTTTATGAGTTTTGGTAATGAAAAAGTGATATTTTGAAAAGTGGCATATGACAATAGCACATATGTAAATATGGTTTTCAATCATCTTATAATATTAAAATAGTTAACAATTAATTGTTTCACCATAAATGCTGTCAAGTATAGTCTTGTTTGGTTTTTCAACTGAAACAAACGGTCCTGGCATTTACTAACTTGAAGTAATAAAAAAAAATTTAAAGTCCTTACCTCCATCAAGACGAACAAAGCTGCAAAAAATAGTAGAGTGGCCCACTCAACTCGGTTTAAAATCATCTCAAAATCATGGATATCAGCCAAAACCAAGAGCCACAGAGCACCCAACATTGCAATCCAGCCTAAAAGACAGGATAGAAACAAACTATTATTAATGATGCGGATGATACAAAATAATGCCCACTTTTATGAACTGGCTCTTCGTTCACCCAAGTCAAAATTTATGAACAACATTACTTTACACAGTTTTGGTGTTTCCCCACAGTAAAGAAAGTACAGGAAGATATGTGGCCACAGTAAAAGCTCCAGGCTTGATTATAGGCAGATTCTGCAATAAAGAGACTTACAACGATTTACATTAGTTAAAAACTGTCAATTCAACTTTGAGTAAAGGCACCGATATCTCTGCACATAGACCACTATCGGCAATGGCAACAGGGCACCATGTTAGCAGGAATGTTTTCTTCAGCTTATGTCAAGATAAACTTACAGAATTGAAAAAGCAGACAAAAAAGTGTTAAATAGCCAATAGGGAAAGTGAGCCAAACATAGAGGGATCTGGAGGATCTCACACGGTTCTCAGACTATATTACTCCCTCGCAGACTTATAAAGCAAGGAAGCAATACCTTAAATGTGCCAATGTCATTAATGGAAATGTATACTTCAGCAAAAGTGAATTATTAGTTGGAGTGGAAGCAATAATGTCAGTATTCTTGTTAGGTTCAGCAAAGGTTTCGGTATTAGAAACCTGAGCTCAGCCCCTGGTAGTTATGGCACAGAGCAAACAGGCTTAATTTAGGAAAGCAGGTAAAGCATTTAGAAGTATCGAAACAGATCAAAAGTTGAACACAATAAAAATGTCACTTCACTTTATAAAAATAGAGAATATATTAATGAACAAAATGACACCAATACAACCCGGAGATATTACAATTTAAAACTTTGAACTAAAAATAGCACCAAAAAGTGCAAAGCACCAACCTTAAGCAACTGGTTACGCTAGACCAGAACAAAGGTTACTTATAAGGGGGAACAGCCTCTCTACAATGCAGGCATTAGCGGCCGGGAGTGGTCGTGCACCACAGTGCTCATGTGCGCAGGATGGCTCCTGTCGTCCTGGCACACAGCACCGGAAATCTCGCTGGTGGCACCAGAGGGATTTCCTTTTCTTGCCAAAAACCTTGGGAGCTGGGGAAGAGCTTCCCCAGCTCCTTAGTCCCCCCACGTGCTTTCTATGAAATGACGGTCAGCCCGCACGTCGCGTTGACGTCATTTCATAGGAACCCGAAATAGAAATGAGCCTTTAGGCTAATTTCAGTTTCGCTATATGTGCTCAAGGGGCTATCTCAACCCCCTGACCACATAGAAAGATGGGGAATGTATCATTGGAAAGGGGAAAACCTCCACTTTCCAACGGGAATCCTCCCCATGGATCCCTGCTTGGGGATCCCCCCAGGAGAGCGATCCCCAAGCAGGGATCCACCAACTAGACACCGGGGGGGGGGGGGGGAGCAGCCCCTTGGGCATGGGCCTTTGTGCCCCCCAAAAGTATTGGCAACATTTTGTCTTTCTGCCCCCCACCCCCAGGGGGGCAGAAAGCCCATTAGAAACCTGGAATTTTTTTGTTGGCAAGTTTACTTCGGGTGGGAGCTGCCCAAAACAGACATGCCAATGCACCCACAGCAGCCACAATTACAGCTTTTCTCCCACCCCCTGGGAGGTAGATGGGGGCAGCAGCCCACTCGAAGCCAGGAATTTATTTTGAGCATTTAGAATTAGGATGGGGGCTGCTCAAAATGGGCATGCCAATGCCCTCACCCCCAAAAAAGTTAGTCTTTCTGCCCCCGGGGGGGCGGGGGGAGATGGGGCAGTAGCCCCCAATCTACCCCCCCGGGGGGCAGAAAGTCCACTAGACGCCAGGGATATTTTTTGGCAATTTTACGTAAGGTGGAGGCTGCCCAAACGGGCATACCAATTCCCCACCCCCACCAAAATTACAGTCTTTCTACCCCCGGGGGAGGGGGCAAAAAGTCCACTAGATGCCGTGGATTTATTTTGGCCAATTGAATTTAGGGTGGGGGCTGCCCAAAACGGCATACCAATGCCCCCACCACCAAAATAATTACAGTCTTTCTGCCCCCTAGGGGGCACATGGGGCAGAAAGCCCACTAGAAACAAGGGATTTTTTTTTTGTATTTTTAGAGGGTGGGGACTGCCCAAATTGGGCATGACAATACCCCCATCCCCCTGAGAGAAATTCCAGTATTTCTGCCCCTGATCTGCCCCTGGTGGGCAGAAAGCCCACTAGGCGCCAGCGATTACGCTGACTTTTTTATGCGTAGGAGTGGGGGCTGATCAGAATGGGCATAACAATGCCCCTACCCCCCCCAAAAAAAATTGCCAGAGTCTTTCTGCCCCCCCCCCCCAGGGTGGCTAGCAAAACTGTAATTTTTAAAAAAAATAGACACCATGGGGAATGCAGGGTGGGGTGACTTGTCTGGCTCTCTCTGTTAACCAGAATCCCTTGCAAACCTTAAACTTTGGAAATAAAATACACACATTTTCCTCACATTTTTGTGGTGGAAAGTACTGGAATCTGCATGGATCCACAAAATTCCACCCACGGCGCATTCCCCAAAGTCTTCCGAGAAAAATGGTAGCTCACTTGTGTGGGTAGGCCTTGTGCCCACGACAAGAAACGGCCCAAAACACAACATGGAAACACCACATTTTCATAGTGAAAACTGACCCTTTTTTTGCAAAGTGCGTAGCTGTAGATTTTGAACCCTCGCTCTGCCGGCTCCTAGGAAAACATTAAAAACCTATAAGTTTTTGAAAACTAGACACCCAGGTGAATCCAGGATGGGGTGACTTGTCTGGCTCTCACCAGGTTCTGGTACCCAGAATCCCTTGCACACCTCAAGATTTGTCCAAAAAACACATTGTCCTCATATTTCTGTCGTGGAAAGTTCTGGAATCTGTGTGGATCCACAAAATTCCACTGAAAACAGGAGAGAGTTTTCCCAAAGGGACCCAGAAAGGACTGGGAAACAATGACAATAAAAAAAGGGGGGGGATTCCTTTCTGTGGTTATTTTATAATTCTCATGTAGTAGATCCAACCAATAGTACCAGACACCTGTCGTGGAACAGTTTAACTTGTAGGTGTATTACAATATCCTCAAAGTTATATATACATATACACAAAGTTATATCAAAAAGTCATATTTATTAAGAGAGGAAGACACAAGTGTAAATGCTAAAAAAAAATTTCCATACAATATCATCATCAGTACATACATATACCTTTCTTCCAAATTTTACAGTATAAAAACATTAGAGAACATAATAAAAGAACACTGTTGTCGACGCGTTTCGGTGCTTAGTCGGATAAGACACCTTCTTCAGGACTAATGATTAAAACTTCATAAATCTAAAAAAAACATATTTGACATAAATTAATACAAAGTATTTGAGGATTTGTTTTTTTACACATAGACATATTTGTCTCACTACGTACAGGGTCATGGCTATTAGTGGTCAAGTACTCTTACTTTTTAAGCTTTTTGATTTGCTATACCAGTCTTGATCCTGGAGCGAAAATATCCTTTGATTTGTGTGTCCTCCGTTTGTTCAATCTAGAGGATCTAGGGTAACAATAATATTCCATGTTACATATGTCTCTTTATGTGATGCGTATATTGATAATTTAAATACGGCAATGCTTACTTGGTAACAGCGAGGGATACCAGGAATATGGATGGACATTCCTCAAGGCGCCTGTTTTTTATATAGGTCAGCTTGGGTCGTTCGGGAGCCTTCTTGTAAGTATATTACTTGTTTAAGGCAGACTTCGCATCTATGAATAGAGAGTAGCAACAAAGAATTTTGCTGTGTTGAATCTATAGTAAGTATGTGTCTGCTATAGTCTCATACTGTACAGCCCGTGATATGAACAGGCGCGTATCTATAGAAGGGTTGTTACACACAAGTTTAGACCGAGTTTTGCAAAGCATTAAGTTTGACTAGAGCTCCTTTTGTACAAAAACAGGGTTTCATCCAGTTTGTTTAAGAATCTGGATGCAGCAATAATCTTAATAGACAGTAGGGGGCAGAGAGTAGAGTGTGGCTTGGTACAAAACACAGGAATATAACTCAGTGTTAATGGGCAACATCTTACCTAGGTAGAGAATTCTGCACACAATCTGCCTGGTCTCCCTGGTTTCCAGGGTCAGTATGAAGCACGGGCACGTATTCAATGTAGTGCTGCTCGGGCTCTGTTGGGGCAATGTTAACACAGCTTTAGATCGGGTTATTAGTTTTACTGAGCTTGCCACCCGGCTGGGTTTGGTAGAAGCGGTGGAGTGCTGTATTCCTAAAGCTCACTTGGGACTACATTAACATGACATTGTGGGGTTTTTATAAGCACACCAATCTGCCAAAATAAGAAAAAGTGGTGCTCCACTTAAATGTAGCCACATAGTTTTAAAACCATAATTTTTTTACAATTAAATTAGGGAGGGGGTCAGAAGTCCCTTTTGGCTGGGTCGCTAGCGTAAAAATTCGGTTCCATATGGACAAGTTATCTCTCACCTCAGTGTAATCTTGTGCGCGCGGTCTGCCTGGTCTCCCCGGTCTCCAGAGTCAGTATAGACGGTGGAGCACGGGGGCCGGATTTATACCCGCGAAAATTGAAGTAAACAGGTTGATAGATTACACCTGTGTCCCGTTTGATCACGGGCGTATTCCGCGCCATTTTAGTAGTTTTTACCAGGCCGGTGTTACTGCCTCGACATAAATGTAGGACTTTGTTTAGCTACGTCTCCGTTGCCACGGAAACGTCTTTGGACACAATAACGTTATCCCATCAGAACGTATATGCCCTTGCACCAGGATTATGTTCTTTACCGAGTGCACAAAAATTGGAGGGGCAAGTGCCGCCGGGTTTTAAAGTTGCAGCATATATATTTAGCGAGTGTCATTTAGAATACATTTTTTGCTTTTAGTTTTGTAGGGTAGCGCCATTTTCGTAGTTCGAACCAGATCACTGTTTATCTGAAGACTACATTGGGATTCGGGCGGATTATAATATATTTTCGTGCGCCGCCACTGACAGTAGGCTACGACTTTTGTGTTGGTGACTGTCTCTTTACAGCGATTGTTTATTGAATACAATGGTAGAGAAAAGCAACAAACCCTACCGGATTGTAGAATCCAAACAGCCCCCGTTGGTCGCAAACGTTACTTAATCATAACTAGAATTTCATGCATGTTTAATTAAAGGTGCCTACCGTGTTGTTATATTTTGTCATGATATTACATTTGGTTGGGTATACCTGTAGTTCAAATGATTTTGCTGCTCATTTTTGCGCCAAATGCTAAAGATAACAACATTTCATACGAACTTTGGATAACTGTTTATAGTAAATCCAAAACATACTTATCAACATGTTAAGAACGCTCCTATTATATAGCTCTTTTTGTGACGAAGCCATTATAATAGGATATCAGGCCAATTTTGTTTATGGATAAGAAGTATATTAATATGTATATATGGACAATCCCATATATATCGCTGTGAATAAAGGAGCGTTCTTGTACAGCATTGTGAGCCAATTTATGTTGCATATTATTCATTGTGTGTCATTAATACTTAGGCCTATTCAATTGCCTGAGTGTTTATGTTAATATTTGGTGCAATTTCAATATTACACTACATTATTATGAGACACGGTCATATAGTAAAAGTCAAAGCAAATTCATGTGTTCATTCTGATTAATGCATCAATTATATGTGAGATGGAACAGTGTGCGCATGTTACAAAATCAAAGCGAGTTCATGTGAGATGGAACAGTGTACACATAGTTTTGTTCTTAACATTGACATCAGTTGGTTTAATGGTGCTGGTGGGTCAATGCTATCTAACCAGTCTTTCCCACTCTTCCCTACTATTCAGCCCATAATGATATGTGAGGAATTTGGACATAAAGAATTGCTCTCTTTGTTTACGTTTGAGGTCTGTATTGCCTCCTCTAGCTGATGTCTTAATTTTTTCTATTATGAACCACTTGAGTTCATCCTCCTTATGGTTTACGGTTGACCAATGGTCAACCAGTGGGGCATTCTTTCTTTTATTCTTGAGCGCCGATCTGTGCTCATTAAGACGTAGTCTCATTTCACGGCCTGTTTCTCCAATGTATCCCTTTTGGCAAGGACAGATCAGAAGGTATACCACATTGGAAGTTCTACAGTTGACGTGGTCATTCATCCAATGTGATATACCATTTAGTTCCACCTTATCTGTATGGATGATGGACTTACAGTGGGAACACGATCCACAGGGCTGATTGCCTCTTATGGGTGTCCCTAAGTCTATGCTCAATTGTCTGCTGTTCTTTGGTTCCTTGTATGTATGGACCAAACAATTGCGTATTGTCCTATTTCTTCTATAGGCAAAAATCGGTTTTGGGAGTGGGGTTTTGCCTTGTTTATTAAGAATGTACCAGTTTTTGTTAATCAGATTTTTTATTTTAAAACTAATACCATTGTAATTGGAAACCATGACGATGGTATTTTCTGGTTCCTGTTTTTTATTTTTGGGTTCAAGTAAAGTCGATCTGTTTTGGTATTTGGCCCTTTTATAGCTATCTCTGATTAATCTTTTCGGGTAACCTCGCTGGAGTAGTTTGATTTTAAGATTTTCTGCATGTTTTTTGAATGAATCTTTGTCGGTACAGTTTCGTTTTATCCTTATGAATTGACTATATGGGATTCCTTCTTTCTGGTTCTTAGGGTGGTAACTATTATGGTGGAGCAGGGTGTTACGGTCGGATGGTTTAACAAAAAGCTCGACACATAACTTCCCCTTCTCAGGTTTAATTTTTATGTCCAGAAAGTCCACTGCCTCTTGGCTTTGATTACTAGTGAATTTGAGGTTGGCATCACCGCAGTTCAGCCACTCAATGAAGGCTGAAAGCTCCGTTTCGCTGCCGTCCCACACAAAGAAAACATCGTCTATAAATCTAGACCAATGTTTCACATTTTCAAAAAAGGGGCTGAGTTCGTTATAAATGTGGTGCTTCTCAAAGTTCCCTACGTATAGGCAGGCAAGGCTTGGAGCGCAGGTGGCTCCCATACTTGTCCCTTTTATTTGGCAAAACAAGTCATTATTGAATAAAAAAATGTTATTGAGTAGGACAATTTCGATACACTCAACTATGAATGTATTTTGGGCAGAGAGATAGCCTTCCTCGTCACTTAGAATCTCTCTCATCATCCTAATGGTATCTTTTTGGGGTATGTTGGTGTACAAGGACTCAATGTCCAGGCACACCAACCATTGGGTTTCACTATTAAAGCTTATGCCTTCCACCTTTGAGATCATGTCTTTGGTATCTTTTTTTTGGTTGTAGTCCTGGGTATTAAGGATGACAATACTGCCACCCTTATCCCTCTCTGCCCAAAATACATTCATAGTTGAGTGTATCGAAATTGTCCTACTCAATAACATTTTTTTATTCAATAATGACTTGTTTTGCCAAATAAAAGGGACAAGTATGGGAGCCACCTGCGCTCCAAGCCTTGCCTGCCTATACGTAGGGAACTTTGAGAAGCACCACATTTATAACGAACTCAGCCCCTTTTTTGAAAATGTGAAACATTGGTCTAGATTCATAGACGATGTTTTCTTTGTGTGGGACGGCAGCGAAACGGAGCTTTCAGCCTTCATTGAGTGGCTGAACTGCGGTGATGCCAACCTCAAATTCACTAGTAATCAAAGCCAAGAGGCAGTGGACTTTCTGGACATAAAAATTAAACCTGAGAAGGGGAAGTTATGTGTCGAGCTTTTTGTTAAACCATCCGACCGTAACACCCTGCTCCACCATAATAGTTACCACCCTAAGAACCAGAAAGAAGGAATCCCATATAGTCAATTCATAAGGATAAAACGAAACTGTACCGACAAAGATTCATTCGAAAAACATGCAGAAAATCTTAAAATCAAACTACTCCAGCGAGGTTACCCGAAAAGATTAATCAGAGATAGCTATAAAAGGGCCAAATACCAAAACAGATCGACTTTACTTGAACCCAAAAATAAAAAACAGGAACCAGAAAATACCATCGTCATGGTTTCCAATTACAATGGTATTAGTTTTAAAATAAAAATTCTGATTAACAAAAACTGGTACATTCCTAATAAACAAGGCAAAACCCCACTCCCAAAACCGATTTTTGCCTATAGAAGAAATAGGACTATACGCAATTGTTTGGTCCATACATACAAGGAACCAAAGAACAGCAGACAATTGAGCATAGACTTAGGGACACCCATAAGAGGCAATCAGCCCTGTGGATCGTGTTCCCACTGTAAGTCCATCATCCATACAGATAAGGTGGAACTAAATGGTATATCACATTGGATGAATGACCACGTCAACTGTAGAACTTCCAATGTGGTATACCTTCTGATCTGTCCTTGCCAAAAGGGATACATTGGAGAAACAGGCCGTGAAATGAGACTACGTCTTAATGAGCACAGATCGGCGCTCAAGAATAAAAGAAAGAATGCCCCACTGGTTGACCATTGGTCAACCGTAAACCATAAGGAGGATGAACTCAAGTGGTTCATAATAGAAAAAATTAAGACATCAGCTAGAGGAGGCAATACAGACCTCAAACGTAAACAAAGAGAGCAATTCTTTATGTCCAAATTCCGCACATATCATTATGGGCTGAATAGTAGGGAAGAGTGGGAAAGACTGGTTAGATAGCATTGACCCACCAGCACCATTAAACCAACTGATGTCAATGTTAAGAACAAAACTATGTGTACACTGTTCCATCTCACATGAACTCGCTTTGATTTTGTAACATGCGCACACTGTTCCATCTCACATATAATTGATGCATTAATCAGAATGAACACATGAATTTGCTTTGACTTTTACTATATGACCGTGTCTCATAATAATGTAGTGTAATATTGAAATTGCACCAAATATTAACATAAACACTCAGGCAATTGAATAGGCCTAAGTATTAATGACACACAATGAATAATATGCAACATAAATTGGCTCACAATGCTGTACAAGAACGCTCCTTTATTCACAGCGATATATATGGGATTGTCCATATATACATATTAATATACTTCTTATCCATAAACAAAATTGGCCTGATATCCTATTATAATGGCTTCGTCACAAAAAGAGCTATATAATAGGAGCGTTCTTAACATGTTGATAAGTATGTTTTGGATTTACTATAAACAGTTATCCAAAGTTCGTATGAAATGTTGTTATCTTTAGCATTTGGCGCAAAAATGAGCAGCAAAATCATTTGAACTACAGGTATACCCAACCAAATGTAATATCATGACAAAATATAACAACACGGTAGGCACCTTTAATTAAACATGCATGAAATTCTAGTTATGATTAAGTAACGTTTGCGACCAACGGGGGCTGTTTGGATTCTACAATCCGGTAGGGTTTGTTGCTTTTCTCTACCATTGTATTCAATAAACAATCGCTGTAAAGAGACAGTCACCAACACAAAAGTCGTAGCCTACTGTCAGTGGCGGCGCACGAAAATATATTATAATCCGCCCGAATCCCAATGTAGTCTTCAGATAAACAGTGATCTGGTTCGAACTACGAAAATGGCGCTACCCTACAAAACTAAAAGCAAAAAATGTATTCTAAATGACACTCGCTAAATATATATGCTGCAACTTTAAAACCCGGCGGCACTTGCCCCTCCAATTTTTGTGCACTCGGTAAAGAACATAATCCTGGTGCAACGGCATATACGTTCTGATGGGATAACGTTATTGTGTCCAAAGACGTTTCCGTGGCAACGGAGACGTAGCTAAACAAAGTCCTACATTTATGTCGAGGCAGTAACACCGGCCTGGTAAAAACTACTAAAATGGCGCGGAATACGCCCGTGATCAAACGGGACACAGGTGTAATCTATCAACCTGTTTACTTCAATTTTCGCGGGTATAAATCCGGCCCCCGTGCTCCACCGTCTATACTGACTCTGGAGACCGGGGAGACCAGGCAGACCGCGCGCACAAGATTACACTGAGGTGAGAGATAACTTGTCCATATGGAACCGAATTTTTACGCTAGCGACCCAGCCAAAAGGGACTTCTGACCCCCTCCCTAATTTAATTGTAAAAAAATTATGGTTTTAAAACTATGTGGCTACATTTAAGTGGAGCACCACTTTTTCTTATTTTGGCAGATTGGTGTGCTTATAAAAACCCCACAATGTCATGTTAATGTAGTCCCAAGTGAGCTTTAGGAATACAGCACTCCACCGCTTCTACCAAACCCAGCCGGGTGGCAAGCTCAGTAAAACTAATAACCCAATCTAAAGCTGTGTTAACATTGCCCCAACAGAGCCCGAGCAGCACTACATTGAATACGTGCCCGTGCTTCATACTGACCCTGGAAACCAGGGAGACCAGGCAGATTGTGTGCAGAATTCTCTACCTAGGTAAGATGTTGCCCATTAACACTGAGTTATATTCCTGTGTTTTGTACCAAGCCACACTCTACTCTCTGCCCCCTACTGTCTATTAAGATTATTGCTGCATCCAGATTCTTAAACAAACTGGATGAAACCCTGTTTTTGTACAAAAGGAGCTCTAGTCAAACTTAATGCTTTGCAAAACTCGGTCTAAACTCGTGTGTAACAACCCTTCTATAGATACGCGCCTGTTCATATCACGGGCTGTACAGTATGAGACTATAGCAGACACATACTTACTATAGATTCAACACAGCAAAATTCTTTGTTGCTACTCTCTATTCATAGATGCGAAGTCTGCCTTAAACAAGTAATATACTTACAAGAAGGCTCCCGAACGACCCAAGCTGACCTATATAAAGAACAGGCGCCTTGAGGAATGTCCATCCATATTCCTGGTATCCCTCGCTGTTACCAAGTAAGCATTGCCGTATTTAAATTATCAATATACGCATCACATAAAGAGACATATGTAACATGGAATATTATTGTTACCCTAGATCCTCTAGATTGAACAAACGGAGGACACACAAATCAAAGGATATTTTCGCTCCAGGATCAAGACTGGTATAGCAAATCAAAAAGCTTAAAAAGTAAGAGTACTTGACCACTAATAGCCATGACCCTGTACGTAGTGAGACAAATATGTCTATGTGTAAAAAAACAAATCCTCAAATACTTTGTATTAATTTATGTCAAATATGTTTTTTTTAGATTTATGAAGTTTTAATCATTAGTCCTGAAGAAGGTGTCTTATCCGACTAAGCACCGAAACGCGTCGACAACAGTGTTCTTTTATTATGTTCTCTAATGTTTTTATACTGTAAAATTTGGAAGAAAGGTATATGTATGTACTGATGATGATATTGTATGGAATTTTTTTTTTAGCATTTACACTTGTGTCTTCCTCTCTTAATAAATATGACTTTTTGATATAACTTTGTGTATATGTATATATAACTTTGAGGATATTGTAATACACCTACAAGTTAAACTGTTCCACAACAGGTGTCTGGTACTATTGGTTGGATCTACTACATGAGAATTATAAAATAACCACAGAAAGGAATCCCCCCCTTTTTTTATTGATCCACAAAATTCCACCCACCCAGCATTCCCCAAAGTCTTCCGAGAAAAATGGCACCTCACTTGTGTGGGTGGGTCAAGTACCCACAACAGGCAAGGGCCCAAAACCTATTGAGGCAACATCAAAATTACCCATCACAAAACAACCTGGTTTTGCAATGACGGTCCCATGAGTTTTTGGCCCCGAGCTCGGCGGCCATCTAGGGAAACCAACCAAACTTACACATTTCAGAAACTAGACACCCGGGGGAGTCCAGCAAGGTATGGCTTGCATGGGTCCCCCAACATTTCCCTACCCAGAACTCCATACAAACCTCAAATTTTGTTGAAAAAATATTTTTTTTTCTCACATTTCTGTGTGGGAAGGTTGTAGGTTCACCAGGATGACAAATTTCCTACCTACCAGTGTTCCCCTCAGGTCTCCGGATAAAAATGGTACCTCACTTACGTGGGTAGGCATCGTGGCTGCAACTGGAAATGGCCCAAATCGTACTGTGGAGACTTCAAAATTACCTAACACAAAACTACCTGGTTTTGGGGGGGGCACTTGGTTTTTTGGCCCCGGGCGTGCCACCATCTGGGCAAACCTACCAAAAACCCACGCATTTCTGAAAACTAGACACCCTGGGGAGTCCAATGAAGTATGGCTTGTGTGGCTCCCCCCAACGTTTCCTTACCCAGAATCCCCTGCAAACCTCAAATTTAGCAGAAAAAAAACAATTTCCACATATTTTTGTGTGGAATCACTGTGCCGGCACAAATGTCCTACCCCACAGCGTTCTCCTTGTCCTGAGAAAAATTGTACCTTACTTGTGCGAGTGTCCAATGCAGAACTGGCTAAAAACGTATTTTAAAAAATTGCACTTAGAATTCTTGGTGCTATACGCTTAATCCCTATGTTTTGGGCTCTTCCCAGTCACAGGCCCTTGCCCCACCTACAAAAGTGAGGTATCATTTTACTCGGGAGACTAAGGGGAACGCTGTGGGGTAGGACATTTGTGCGGTCATTGTGATTCCACCCAGAAATCCTGTTGCAGACACTATGCCTACCCACACAAGTGAGGTACCATTTTTATCGGGAGACCTGGGGGAATGCTGGGTAGAAGGAGATCTGTGGATCCACGCAGAATCCAGAACTTTCCCACCCAGAAATTTGAGAAAAAAGTGATTTTTTTCAGCCAAATTTGAGGTTTGTAGAGCATTCTGGGTAGGGAAATGTTGGGGGACCCACACAAGCCATACCTCAGGTGTCTAGTCTTCAGAAATGTGTGGGTTTGGTAGGTTTCCCTAAATGGCCTCCGAGCTCGGGCCAAAACCTCATGGGACCCCCCCTGCAAAAACAGGTTGTTTTGCGATAGGTAATTTTAATGTTGCCAAAATAGGTTTTGGGTCTTTGCCTGTTGCGGGTACTTGACCCACTCACACAAGTGAAATACCATTTTTCTTGGAAGACTTTGGGGAATGCGGGTTGGGTGAAATTTTCCCCTGGGTGTCTAGTTATCAAAAATGTATAGGTTTGGTAGGTTTCCCTAAGTGCCAGCAGAGCTAGGGTTCAAAATCTACAGCTAGTCACTTTGCAAAAAATGGGTCAGTTTTCACAGTTAAAAAAAAGTGTGTCCACATTGTGTTTTGAGCCGTTTCCTGTCGCGGGCACTAGGCCATTCCACACAATTGAGGTACCATTTTTATCGGGAGACTTATGGTAACACAGAATTGTAGCGCAACTGTTATTACCTATTGTCTTTCGATGCATTTCCTGTTTTCCAATAGAAAGACAATGTGTAAAAAAAGAAGTCATTTTGAAAAATGACCTATAATTCTCATGCTAGTATGGGTACTCACAATTTCAGAAATGTGCAAATATCTACGGTTTCTAAACTCTATATTGTGTTCCAATTTCAGAAATACATAGGTGTCTTTCATACAGATTTTTCAATGTATATATTTTCCCAAATTAATTGCTATATACCCGGTACATAATAAAAAAAAAACATTGAAAGACGCTGCTCAGTTGTTGGCTTTGGGTTCGTCGGGTTCTTGGTGAACCTACAAGTCCTATATATCCCCACAACCAAAAAGGTCCAGCGGATTTAACGCTATATTGCTTTCAAACAGCTGCCATAATTAGAAGAAGTTACAGGTGAAAACGTTGACACAAATGGCTGTTTTTTCCTACTAATTTTCTAATTTTTCTATATTGAACGGTTTGTTTCTATAAAGAAACGTTAAAGGGTCTACACAAATGACCCCTTGCTGAATTCAAAATCTTATATACGTTTCTAAAATGTATAGCTTTCCAGGATCCATTATTGCTTTCCTACCCATTTGTACCATTAACTGGAAGAAGGTTAAAACACATAACATAGCAAAAATAGGCTATGTCCCAGAAAAGAGCCAAAACTGTGTAAGAAATTTTAGTTTTCAGACCAAAGTCAGCGTGTCCCTAAAATATGCGAAGATGATGATTTGAGCACCACAACCCCTTTGTTGATACCATTTGCAGGGAGAAAACTAGACGCTTCATCTGTAGCCCTTTTTCCCCCAAAACTTTTTGAACCTGTATTTTGGCAAATTTCTAGGTCCCCTCCAGGGGAATCTACAAACCCATGAGGTTGGAAAAAAAGGATGCAAATTTGGCCTGGATACCTTATGTGGGCAAAAAGTTACAGGGGCCTAAGCGCAAACTACCCCAAATAGCCAAAAAAAGGCATAGCACGGGGGCCTAGCAGTGAAGGGGTTAAAATAAGTATAAATGTTTGTGTGTACATGTATGTATATATAATATATACACACATATATATACACAAACGTATATACATACACACACACAGACATATACATGCATATACACACACACACACATATATATATATATCTACACACACACATTACCTACTGGCAATAGCCAGTAGGTACTTATAGTTAGTACCAACGTTTCCATAGCAAAAGCATTTTTTGTTTTGCCAATAACTTTGGTGCCGCCTGACAAATCTTCATGACATTTTCAAAAAGCGTCACCTTTTTGGGTCAGCTACTGTGTTGAAAGTATAGGGGTGATCCATAAAGAGTGCGGTCGAGAACAAAGGCGGGGTCCCAAAACGCATCACCCCATGTAAATGTAAATTGATATTTGTATAGCGCACTACTCACGCGCAAGGGTCTCAAGGCGCTTGTACGAATACCGCTGTGGAACCCATCCTGGCTTTCCCTGTGAGGGGTCCACTCCTGGGCACCCCCAAAGTGGAGGCCAGGCATCCTTAGCGTTGTGGGGGCCTTTGTGGAGATTAAGCAAGCTATTGCCCCGAGTTGGAGAGTGTGACTCCATAATTGGAATAGGCACCGGGCGAGAATTATCAGGTCCGTGGAAGTTTGAGCCTGGTCCTGGGCCAGACCTCTGCATCAGGGTCTGCCACTCTAACCATTGAGCCACACTTCTCCAAGTCATGTCACATGTCATGTGTATGGATGTTTTATATTTTTTAACACGATTACAGCCCAAACCGCTAAATGGAATTACACCAAATTTGTCAGAAAGCTAGATGTTGTTCCAGAAAGCGTGCTTTTTAAAATTTAGTTTAAATCCGTTCAGTAGGTTCAGAGATATTTCAGTTTATAAAATATAGATACCTAGACCCCACCAGCCATTAAAATAATGTTTTTAAATAAAATCTTGCCCCAAATTTGCAAGTAGATTCGCAGAAAAATTGAGGAAAATAAGAAAGGGAAGACGGGCTCCTGTGCTTTGTTAGTTTTCAGCCCTCTGGTGGGTCTGGTCTCTGGGCCATTTGTGTAATAAGAGAGGTGGGGAGCTCGGGCCCGTCTCCTGGGGCTTATTGCCCCCGGGACCACCACCTTCCTAGGGCTTATTGCACTGTGAACGGGGGCCTCTTGGACCCCCCCCAGGCCTCGGGAACCTTCACCTCACTTGAGCCTCATACCAAATATAAATGGGGGGCCTCTTGGACCCCCCCCCTTTTCCCAGGGACTGCCTCCTCCTTTGAGCTTTTGTTAAATTAAATGCAGGAGTGCACACCCCTCGCAGCCCGAGGGACCACCACTTTTCCAGGCAATTACCATAGAAATGCAGTGGTCCCAACAAAGGCCAAGGGATTGCCACCTCCCCAGGGCTCAAATAATATGAGAGAAGGAGTTAGATGCGGACCCCCAGCCCCGGGGCCCAACATCTCCCCATGCTAAATGTTACAAAGGAGGGGGCAGAGCAGCTTCAAAGATGGCCCTTGGGACCGCCTCTCCCCAGGGCTGACTCCTGCTATGTCCCATTTTGCCCACCCCGGGATAGAGCTTTTGGTATGGCTTGGTGGGAGCTTTATCGCTCCCGCCAAGCCGTAGCAAACTGTGCTCGCTTTTAGCAAGCAAGAGCATTGAAAATCCTCTTGCATGCTGAATATGAGCTTAATTGCTTTTATACAAAGGAAGCTGCATGTTAGCAGCTCCCTCTCTGTCAAAGCAATGGCTGCTCCTGCAGGAGGCCGGGAGCTGGCAGGGACTGTGTGGGCCTTGAGGCTCCTCCAGCAGTCCCAGTGGTGAGTGGATGGCCTTGAGGCACTGACTTCAAATGGCCAGGGGATGGGGTCCCCGGGACCAAATACAGCTCAGAGAGGGTGGCCGCACAGCTCCCAACCCCATCTTTAAATGGCCGGGCCCCGGAGGATAGGGTCCCTGGGGCTGAAATCGACCCAGGGATGGGGACTGCATGGCCCCCCTCCCCCATTCAAAATAGCCTGTACCCTGGGATAGAGTCCCGGGGCTAAAATTGGCCATGGAAAGAGGGCCAAGCAGAACCCCTTCCGTTATAAACGGAAAAATAAATGGAGTGGCAAGTGACAGGAAGCCCTGCCCCTTTTCTGCACCACTCTGCAAATGCGCCTCCTGGTGCACAACTGGTTGGGGGATGAAGTCCCCTTGGCCGCAGAGGGGACAGACAAGTGCCCTCCTGTTAGTCCCACACAGTGGGATTGCTGAAAGGTGTTTAAAGGCCACACCCCCTTTCTCTCCCACTCTGCAAACACACCTCCTGGTGCACTGCTGGTTTGGGGATGAGGTCCCATTGGCTCCAGAGGGTCCTTGGGGGCCAACAAGCCCTCCTGTTACCTCCAGGAAGTCCCATGGAGCGCAATTGCTTAGAAGACTTGAGGTCACGCCCCGTTTCTTCTCCACCACTCGGCAAATGTGCTCCTGGTGTTCTGCTGGTTGAGGGATGAAGTCCTCCTGGATGCGGAGTGTTCTTGGGGGCCCAGAAGCCCTCATGTTACCTCCAGTAAGTCCAACACAGCAGGAATCCCGAGTGCTGGTTGGAGCCCCCTCTCTACCACTCTGCAAACGGTACTACTAGTTATAAAAAACAACCGAAATTCACTTAAAAAAACAAAAGGTTACAGGGGCGTTATAGTTATAGGCCCAAAAAAATCTTTAGGCTAATTTCTTGTCCCACCTCCATGCAGCATAAGGGGTCAGAATGCCTGTATACTGATGCCATATGTGTTTTTATACTTTATTTTACCTTACCCCAACCCAAGTCACAAACCAAATGGCGGTCACAACCTTCCGGTCAGGTTGCAGCCAGCCAATCAGGGCCCTGCATTTCCCCCTGAACCACGGATCTCCTGTGGCTGGATCCACGAATGATCAGCATTCCCTAAATATGTGAAAATGTCTTTGTTAAATAACTCTTAAACTACTCAACAGATTTACACCAAATTACAAAAAAAGTCTCTTTGTAGACTACGATCTACCTTCCTGCAAAATGTGGTGCAAAAGGGTTCAGTGGTTCGGGCTGTAGCCAAGTCTAAAAACTGCAAAATATCAAAATTCCCATAGACAGTGCATGGGGAAAAAGCATTTTGGGACCTCAGTTTTTCAGCCTTCACTTGAACAATCACCCCTAAACCTTCCACATACCAGCTGAAACAAGTAATATACTAGTTTTTAAAATTTTGTGAACATTCAATAAATGGCGCGAAAGTTAACAAAACATAAAACTAAGTATGGGTGCAAAATCCGTTCCGCTTGCGGATTTTGGGAAAATTCGCAATCCGCGAACTTGCCGAAAATCTGCAAATCCGCGAGTGGAACGGATCCGGGGGGCAAAAGTTCAAGCTTCAAGCTTGTAACTATTTTAGAATGGCGCCGGCAAGCTGCCAGAGCTATTCTAAAATAGTTACTAAGTTAGCTCCAACAGGAAGCACTAATAGATAAAATGAAGCAGGTGCTCGAGTTTAACTGAATTTGAGCTTCAACTCGAGCACATGCTTTATTTTATCTATTAGTGCTTCCTGATGAAGCTAACTTAGTAACTATTTTAGAATAGCGCTGGCAGCTTGCCGGCTCCATTCTAAAATAAAACAGGAGTGGGGCAGAAGGGCACAACAACGAGTGTGGCAGAGGGCAGAAGGGCACAACAACAAGTGGGGCAGAGGGCAGAAAGGGCACAACAACGAGTGGGGCAGAGGGCAGAAGGGCACAACAACGAGTGGGACAGAGGGCAGAATGGCACAACAACGAGTGGGGCAGAGGGCAGAAAGGGCACAACAACGAGTGGGGCAGAGGGCAGAAGGGCACAACAACGAGTGGGACAGAGGGCAGAATGGCACAAAAATGAGTTGGGCAAGGGGCAGAAGGGCACAACAACGAGTGGGGCAGAATGGCACAAAAACGAGTGGGGCAGAGGGCAGAAGGGAACAACAACGAGTGGGACAGAGGGCAGAATGACACAAAAATGAGTGGGGCAAGGGGCAGAAGGGCACAACAACGAGTGGGGCAGAGGGCAGAATGGCACAAAAATGAGTGGGCAGAGGGCAGAATGGCACAAAAATGAGTGGGGCAGAGGGCAGAAAGGGCACAACAACGAGTGGGGCAGAGGGCAGAAGGGAACAAAAATGAGTGGGGCAGAAAGGGCACAACAATGAGTGGGGCACAGGGCAGAAGGGAACAAAAACGAGTGGGACAGAGGGCAGAATGGCACAAAAATGAGTAGGGGAAGGGGCAGAAGGGCACAACAACAAGTGGGGCAGAGGGCAGAATGGCACAAAAATGAGTGGGGCAGAGGGCAGAAAGGGCACAACAACGAGTGGGGCAGAGGGCAGAAGGGAACAAAAACGAGGAGCAGAAAGGCACAAAAAAGTGGACAGAGGGCAGAAGGGCACAAACAAGAGTGGGGTAGAGGGCAGAAAGGCACAAAAACGAGTGGTACAGAGGGCAGAAGGGCACAAAAAACTAGGGGGTGGCAGTGATGAACCAGAGGGCGCATCTCGTTCTCGCACAAAAAAACCTGCGAACACGCAAAGCGCCCCGCGAATACGCAAAGCGCCCCGCGAACACGCACAAATAAAAAAATCCGCAAATTTGCACACATTCGTGAATTTCACGGATCGCGAATTCGCAAATCCGCAAATTCACGGATCGCGAATCCGCAAAATTCGCCCATGCTTACATAAAACACTTTATTTATGGGAAAAGTAGGTTCTAACTATAACTACCCACTTGCTATCGCCAGTAGGTGTATGTGTGTGTGTATATATATATAACTATTCACTGAAAAAACCCTAGGTTTCAGCACGTTATAGTTCAAAATTAGCATTTAAAAAGCCATTGAAATTCACTGAAAAAAACGTAGGTTTCAGGCATGTTATAGTTAGAGATTAGCATTTAAAAAACCTTATAAATTCCCTGAAAAAACCATAGGCTTCAGGGATGTTGTAGTTAGTTGGACATTTCACTAGTACAAAACAATAGAAATTCCCCCGTTATAGTTAGTTCAGCTAACTATAACTCGTGCCCCCGCAATGCACTGCTGATGACGTCACATATTGCATCATTCATGACATGGTCAGTAACATCACTGATGACATCTCAAATGAGATCACTGATTTTATTTATTTATTTTATATTCTTCTATAGGTCCTGAATAGACCCCCGAAGGGGTATCTCCGCGCTTTGCCAGTAAGAACATAGCTCCTGATGGTCCATGGTCAGAGAGGATGGTACAATTTATCAAGGAGAGATCAGTTGCTGGAGAATAGGTGTGTTTTTAAGATCTTTCAGAAAGTCAGATGGCTGGTGAGTGATCTCACCTCGAGAGGTAGAGAATTCCAGAGCCTTGGTCCCATATGGGCCAGCGCTCGACCTCCTTGTCTGGACTTGTTTATTCTAGGCACCTGCAGAAACTGCAGGTTACCAGAGCGTAGGGTTCGCCCCGGGGCATATGGCTGAAAGATTTTAGCCAGATATTTTGGACCTTCACCTATCACACTTTTATGAATAGTGCACAGGGTCTTAAACTGCACTCGCTTCTTCACTGGTAACCAGTGGAGTCTAATCAGCAGAGGGCGAGAGGGAGTCCTGGGGGGAGCATTGAGGACTGTCCTTGCTGCCGTATTTTGGATCACTTGTAACTTTTTGAACTGCCCTTCATTTGCTCCTAATAGAAGGCCGTTACAATAATCCACTCTGCTGATGACTAATGCCTGCACAAGCGTTTTTCTGTGACAGTCTGGCAGATAGGGGAACACATCATTCAGTGACTGTGTTTCACTAAAGTTTAAATATGCCAAGGGTTATTGAAGAATGAGTGGGTGTATAGGTGTCTGGATGGAGGATTTAGTATGTGCGTGACTGACTGTATAAGTGAGTGATTAAATGTGTCTTACTAAATGCATGGGTTAGTGACTAAACTGTCTGAATGTGTCTATCAGTATGTCTGTTGTTTTGTAAGCTGCTGCATGTGTTGGTCAATAGCTACATGAATGTTTTTCATGGTTATTGATTGGTTGCCTGAATATTTGTATGGGAGCCTGAGTGTCTGTGTGGGTAGGTGGGAGGTGTGTGACTGTGCGCAGATGTGCGGCTGGTTGATTCACTGGGTGTATTGGTTCAAGAGTGCATATGGAAACAGCTGTATGGGCGGGTGAGTGTGTGTATGGGTGTGTTGGTGAGAGATTGGATGTCTCAGTGGTACATGTCCAAGTAACTACATAAGTAAAAGGCAGTGCACATGAGACTTGAGTATATAAATTACTATACGTGAGAGTCCATGACTGTGAGAGTGGCTGTATGGATGAGTCTGTACTTGTATCAGTGATTGTATAAGAGAGTAAGTATGTCTTAGTATAGGTTTGAATATGTGAGGTGGTGTGTGTATAACTGTTGTGGTGAGGAAATGGGAGTGTGATTGATTCTTTGCATGACTGACTAGGTGTGTGAGTAACTCCATGGAAGAGTGGCGGTGTGTGAGTGTCTGTATAGGTGTATGAGTGCATATGATAGTGTTGTATTGATGAGTGACTGTATGTATGAGTGATTGTATGGGTGAATGAGTGGATGTGTGTGTAGACCTAAGCTTCAGTGAGTGGGTATGTAGTAACTGGTATTGGTGGGTCTATGTTTTCAGTAGTCTGTATTTTAGAATGGGTGTATCAAAGGTTATATTAGGTTGTGAGGAGGTGCATCACATGGATGGTGTCAGCAGTGATGTAATTTGAGGTGTCATCAGTGATGTCATCAATGATGTCACTGACCCTGTCATCAATGATGTAATATGTGACATCATCAACAGTGCGTTACGGGGGCGCGAGTTATAGTTAGCTGAACTAACTAGAACAGGGGAATTTCTATGGTTTTGTATGAGTGAAATGTCCAACCAACTATAACGCCCCTGAAACCTATGATTTTTTCAGGGAATTTGGAAGGTGTTTTAAATGCTAATTTCTAACTAGAACAAGCCTGAAACCTATAGTTTTTTCAGTGAATTTCAATGGTTTTTTAAATGCTAATTTCTAACTATGCCTACAAAGTTAAGACATGTGAAGAAAGAGGAAGAAAAGCGCAGCAAGAAGCAAGACAAATGCAGAAAGAGGCAAAAGAAATCCAGAAAGATGAAGAAAAGTGCAGGAAGAAGCAACAGATGTGCAGAAAGAAACAACAGAGCAGGAAGTCCTACTTTGCCCGAACTTTTTAGTGACCTGTACTGGTGGAAACTGACTGACTAACCAGGACCAGGACAAGTGCTATGCTAAAAGACACTTAGAATACAGTGAAAAAATCTACATACACTAGAGAACACTATGCATTGGGGTACTCCTGTAATGAGCATGACCTCTGTATTTGCCATGAGTTAATGCCTGGGTCATTGCATGAGCACACGGGTACTGACTGGATAATTAGAGTGCTGCAAGGACAGTGCATGGTGATTTTATAACTGCTTGGGGTTTGGTGGAGTGATTGGAAAATTACATGATGCTGGATGGGTGATTGGAGGAGTGCATGGGTAGTGACAGAGGGATTTCAGGAGTGCATGGGTACAACCTGGGTAATTGGAGGAGTGAATCAGTACTGTGTAGGTGGTTAGAGGTCTGCATGGGTAGTGCACAGTGGATTGAGCAGTGCATGTGTTAGTGCATGGGTCACTCCATGAATACAAGGGTACTGACTGGAAGATTAGAGTACTGCAAGGAGAGTGCATGGTGAATTTGTAAGGGCCTGGGTTTTGGCTGAGTGATTGGATAAGTACATGGTGCTCGCTGGGTGATTGGAGGAGTGCATGGGTAGTGACTGGGCAATGACTGGACTGCATGGGTACTGCTCAGGGTATTGTAGCAGTGCATGAGTTAGTGCATGAGCCATTGTATGAGCGGATGGGTAGTGGCTGGATGATTAAAGTGCTGCAAGGAGAGTGCATGGTGAGTTTATGAGTGCTTGGGTTTTGGTGGAGGGATTGCATAAGTACACACATTTCCCATTAGGCCCTGCCCCTTCACTTCACCACTGTCCAAACACACCCACTGGTTGGTTTTAATTTGGGGTATTAATTCATCTTGAATCCGTTGCAGAGAGGTGGCCCGAGGCCACGCCCCTTTTTACACTTCTCTGCAACGCAACTCTGTGGTGCTTACCTGGTGGGCTAGTTGGCCCCCAAGGACCCTCAGGATTCAAGGGGACTTAATTCCTCAACTTAAAATGCGCCACAGGGCTCGTTTGAACACTTGACACATCAGGCCACGCCCCCTCCCTGCACCACTAGAAAAACATGCCCCCTGGTGCGTTGTAAATTGGGGGATTAATTCCCCTTGAGTCCTGAGGGTCCCTGGGGGCCAACTAGCCCACCAGGTACCTCCAGTAAGTGCCACAGATCTGCACTGCAGAAGGGTGTAAAAAGGGGTGTGGCCTCTGAACTGCAACGTAGCTCCCTGGCGCATACTGGAGATAGCTAGTGGGCTAGTAGGTCCCCAGGGACTTTGTATTCAAGGGAAATTAATTCCCCTACTTAAAACCATCCATAGGTCGTGTTTACACCGTGGTGCAGGGAGGGGGCATGCCTGATGTGACATGTGTGCAAATGCGCCCTGTGGCCTATTTTAAGTTAGGGGATTAAGTCTTGAATCCTGAGGGTCCCTTGGGGCCAACTAGCCGACCAGGTACCTCCAGTATGCACCAGGGAGCTGAGTTGCAGAGAAATGTTAAATGTTTTTTACACCTTTGGTGCTTACTGGAGGTACATGGTGGCCTAGTTGGCCTCCAGGGACCATCAGGATTGAAGGGGACTTAATCCCACAATTTACAATGTGCCACAGGGTGCATTTGCACCCTTGGTATGTCAGGCCCCGCCCTCTCCATTCACCACTGTGCAAATGCGCCCCCTGACGCATGGTAAATTGGGGGATTAAATCCCCTTGAGTCCTGAGGGTTCTGGGGGCCAACTAGCCCACCAGGTACCTCCAGTAAGCACCACAGGCTGCATTGCAGAGAGTCGTAAATAGGGTCGCTGCCGAGGAGGAGCTACGCTAGCAAACAAGATGGCCGTGCAAGCTCCCGGCTCCGCCGACCTCTGACTCCTGCCAGACGATCCTGTCATTTATCCTGATTTTGCGCCCTGCCTCCGTGTGTATGAACCAAACTACAGCTTAATGGTGCAATCCAGAGATTTCTACCGGTTTGATGGACGAAGTTACGTCGTGTGGCAGTTTGCGGCCTAGACCAGCTTGGAAGCCGGGGTCTCGAGTACTGGCCCAGCCGGGTTTCAGTTGAACAACATCGGCTGTAGTCGTGTGACAGGGTCCGGTCTACCGAAGTGGAAGTATTTTTGGGCCGAAGCTGACGGCGATTGGCTGAGTTGGTAAACATCGAAGGAGGGGTGATGCTGCACAACTGAAGCGGTGGGCGGGGGTCCCTGGCCCGGTCTGGCCACCATCGGTGTTCCCTGGGTTGGGATCTCCGCCTGCGGTAGCGGAGTCCGGATTGATATTGAACCGAACGATAAGTCCCCCTCTGCCGTTGTGCATTCCGCATTAATCTGTTCCCCCTGGGGAGACCGGACTCTCTGGGGACGTGAACATGACTGAAACCGACCGAGGCGTGGTGGAACAGACTGAGAGTGACCCGTCACTACGAACTGTGCTGGCAGCCATTGGGTCACTTCAGGATTGTGTTGAAGCCCGCATTCACAAAATGATGGAGAATTTGTCTGGAATCGGGCGGAGTGGACCAGACCCTACTCCACTACAAGAAATGAAATGACTGGAGACCCCCAGGATGGCCACGTCGTTGGAAAAAGCAGACCCCGTACTGTGGGAGGTGTCGGAGCCTCTGACCAATGTTTTGGTTGATGAAAGCGAGCTCGATGCTGTAAATGGATTGTCTGGCCTACGATCGTTGCCGATTGAGGAAGGACTGCCAGGAGCTCCCTTTCAGGAGTCTTTTGATGGGAACTGTTGTTGGCTTGAAACCGTGTCTCTCCCCCGTATATCGGCACCCCTAAGATGACGGACGAAACGAAGCTGGGAGTCCATAACGGCGAGGAGAGTTTTTGGACTTGATGGTGTTCTCAGCGTTTTCATCTCTCTTCTACATCTCGATTTGAACTTTGATTCATCTTTTTCGTGTTCTGACTATCCTGCGGAAGCGACAGTTTGCCCGGAAGGGGCTTGCACGTCTGATCGGACGGGTCAAGGATGAGACTGAGTGACTGCATTTAACACCGAGTCTTGCTGGACATGGGGTTTGCTATCATGATGCGTTCTGGTGGTTGGGCGGTGTTTAAAGTTTCCCCTGTTGCGCTACGTATATGCGGCTTAATAGACTTCTTGACCTTAGTCTGGGGATTCTTGGTTCTGGCGGGGAGGAGGGGTGACCGGGAGCATGTATGAATATGCCCTCCTCCACTTTCTAGTCTTAGTAATTAGTTAGTTGGGGCGACAGGCACACTGCTAGTTGGGGTTAGGCAATAGCCATATGCAGGGGTGCAGGGTATGGGGATTTTTTTTATTTTGTCTTTGTTTTTTGTTCTATGGTTTCTTTTTCTTCACCCTCTCTTCACTTTTCTTTATAAGTATAGTTGGTGGAATATCCTGGCTTCGATTGTCTTCTAATATCTGGTGATCATGCTTCTGTTATTATTCTGATTTTTTGGGTGGACAGGCTCTGAGGACTGGCGCTTAACGTGGATTGTATATTGTACTATTGCACATCCTTCTCAAACGTTAGCATAGGCGTCTCGACTATTTTTGCATTGCTCGTATATATCCTGTTTCTATGCCTGTTCACCTTATTATTGTATCTGAATGTATGGCACCCGATATGTCTATTTCTTTCTTTGTTTTGAAAATAATAAAAAGATTTACAAAAAAAAAAATTCTGTTGCCTCTGAACACCTCTCTGCAACGCAGCTCCCTAGTGCATTCTGGAGGTACCTGGTGGGCTAGTTGGCCCCAGGGACTCTCAGTATTCAATGAAAATTAATTCTCCCACCTATAACGCGCCAGGGGCGAGTTTGCTGGAGTGCTGCAGGGAGGGGGCGGGGCCTAGACCAGATGCCGGATTTGTTATGTATTTATTTTTTAATCAAGGCGGGCTGTGTAGCCCCCCTCCTTTTAAAATATTTGGCCCCCTGGGGACCCCATCCCCCAGGGCCTACTACGGGAAGGAGGTCGCGCGTCTCCCCTGCGGAGGCCAATTTCGGCCCCGGGGCATGGCCATAAATGCATTTATTTAATATAATAAAAAATGCAGGAGGGGCTGTGTGGCCCCCTTCCTAAGGCCTCTATTAGATCCAGGGACCCCATCCCCAGGGCTGTGCCTCTTTTTAATTCTGTTTAAAAAAAATATTATTAAGGGAGGGGGGCACATGCCTCCCTCCCAGGCCACTCATGGCCCCAGGGACCCCTTCACCCAGGGCCTGGCCTTTACATTGGGGACCCCAATTTCCCAACGGTCCCGCTGGCTCCCCGCCTCCTGCGGTAGCCGGCATTGCTTTTGCACACGGGGAGCTGCTGACATACAGCTCCCCTTGTGGAAAAGCAATGTGGTTTGAATTTTGTAAGCGAGAGCAGGAAACCTGCTCTCGCTTACAAAATCCAAACCACAATTTGTTAGGACAGGGAGGGAGCTGGCTGGCTCCCACCCTGCCATAGCAAACAGCAGTGTCCCAGGTGTGGGCACCCCGGGACACTGCAGGAGCCGGCCCTGGGGGAAGCAGTCCCCAGGGCCATGAAGGGCTCCAGGAGGGGGGACACGTGGCCCCCCTCCCAATGTTTGCAAAGCCCCGGGGGTGGTGGTCCCGATGGTAGGGGGTCTGTAACGGACCCCCACATGTGCATCTTAGTGCCCCGGGGAGGTGGCGGTCCCCGGGGTGTGTGGGGGGGACTGAGCCCCCACACAGGTTTAACTATACATTAAAAAAGCCCTTGGGGTGGCGGTCCCCGGGTCAGCGGGGGCTGTGTGCCCCCTACAAATAATTATTAAAACCCTGTGGAGATGGCGGTCCCCGGGGCAGTGTGGGGGGGATTAGGCCCCCCCACACATATTTTTTCAGTGCCCCTGGGAACTGGCCAACCCGGTGGCTTCAATACAACAAAGCGTGGGAGCCCGCGCTTAGTTTTTTTTTTTCTCAGCCGGATTCAAGCATCACATTTTTGTTTATATGACATTTAATTTGATTTATCTATAGTTACATTTTTTGATTTTGACTATGTTTAACTATTTATATTTAATTTTAACTATCAACAAATTTGAAAAAAATCAATAGGTTCGATTGTTTTTTAAATTAGGAATTGGAATGGTATATGGTTAGAAATTGGGTTTCTGGTTGGCTAAGATATGTAGCTAAGTCAGGCAGAACCCACTATTCTAGTTGGGGAAAGCTAGATACACAATAGGATAACCTGCACCCACCCTCTGGTATCTTGGCACAGAGCAGACCAGCTTATCTCAAAGGCAATGTGTAAAGTGTGAAACACACACACACAGTAACCCAATGAAAACACCACAAAAAGACTCCACACAGGTTTAGAGAAAAAGGCAATATTTGTCTGCACAAAACAAGACTAAAACGACAAACATTCAATAAGTAGGTCAGGAGATACGAAGGATTAGGGCATAAATGCAAAAGCAGTGTTTTTCAATTTATGAGTGTTTTCAAATGTAATATTAGGGCCGTGCTTTACAGGCCTGAGTATCAAAGGGACACTAGTGTTTAGTAGGTTACATGTGGCCACTTTGCCCTGAGTCCGATCCCAGTCGGGGATTGCTAGATAGGTGATTGCAAAATGAGTACCTGAGCATGTATGCCCAATTCATGGACATAGTAGGTGCCCAATGAGTGCCCCCGGTGAGATCAGCACCCCAAGTAAGATTCCACAGTCTGGGAGGAGTGCAGTACACCATACAAGGGCCGCACATATTGTTTTTCTCAAAATACCTACTTAGATGGGGCTGCAGGGTTGGGGCGAGTAGCCGAAGCTCTCCTGTCCCATGTTGATTCTAGGTGCTGATGCAAATCATGCTGATCAGAAGTGTGCCACCAAATGCTGGGAGTAGTTGCAGCAGTCTCCCCTACAGAGTAGAAGCTGTGGCTAGGAATTGCTCTGGCGGTGCGCTTGTCCAGAATCCGATGCAGTCCCAAGGGAATGAGCCTGGATGGCGATCAGTCAAGCGTGGAGTCTTTGTTGAGTTAATCATGGATTGCTAAACCCACAGCAATCTGACAGCGCTGTAGTTCCCAAAACATGAAGATCTTGGCTTTCACTGAGAGGACCGCTGGTTTTTGCAGAACTGGCCTCTGCAGTTGTAGATGGAAAGTAAGTACGTTTGATGTCCCTGGGACATTCTAGGAGAACAGAAGGGCAAGCCAACAAGCCCTTGGAGTCACTCTGGGTTTAGTCATTGGTCCTTTAGCAAAGCAGAGGTCACCAAGCAGCAGGGCAACTCAGCAAAGCAGGGAAGCAATAACTCAGAACAGTCAGCCACAGCAGAGTGGCAATCCTCAAGCATAGCAGCCCTTACTCCAGATTCTACTCTTATGTTCCGTAATCCGTATTTTCACCTTGCGTGCCGTCTTGCCGATATACATTTTGCCACATGGGCATTTGATTGCATATACAACATTTTGTGTGTTGCAGTCGCTGGTGTGTTTCAGGTATATAAGTTTGCCAGTGGTTGGATGTGTACATGTGTTTCCTGTGATCACATTATTGCAATTGGTGCAATTTAAACATCTCATGGTACCCTTGTATTCCGCTGGTAATATAGGATGTGGCTTATGTTTTAGTCTTGCTCTTAAATTTGATCCTCTGGTATACGCATGTACTGGAAGGTCTTTGAAAATACCATGAAAATCTGGTTCTACAGATAATAATTCCCATCTTTTGTTGATAATTTGTCTGATTTTCGCTGATAGAGTAGTATATTTGGTTACAAATACCATCCTGTCATTTTTTTTCTTCATACTGGGTTTAAGCAAATCCTCTCTGTTCATTGTTTGTACTTTGTTTAGTTGTTTTTCTAGTACGTCTGGAGGATATCCTCTTTCTTTGTACTTCTGCATCTGTTGTGTTAGTGTTGTTTGGCTTACTTGTTTGTCTGAGCATATGCGTTTGATCCTTATAAATTGGGACACTGGTAAGTTCTGAATGAGAGTCTTGGGGTGAAAGCTCATGTACATCAGTGCACTGTTCCGATCTGTCGGTTTGGTATATAATGCGGTCTCAAAACCTTGTGGTGTTTTGGTGATTCTCACATCCAAAAAGTCAATGACTTCCTCGCTTATCTTAGGAGTGAATTGAATTCTGGCATCCACTTGATTCAATGAAGTTATTAACTGTTCAAGAGTTTCCTGTGTGTCATCCCAAATTAAGAAAACGTCATCGATGAATCGACTGTACATCTTTACATGTGACCATTCTCTCCTTGACATCAGATTGTTTGCCTCATATTGAGCCATGAAGGTATTCGCGTAGGCAGGGGCCCCTGCAAAGCCCATGGAAGTTCCATTTAATTGAGCATAATATTCATTTTTCCATGAAAAATAGCTGTTATGGAGACAAAATTTCAATAATTGTAACAAGAATTTTTTTTGTTTATGGGGAGATCTTCCATTTTTAACAATGCCCATTCAATGGACTCCAATCCCGCATGATGAGGTATGGAGGTATAAAGTGCCACCACGTCGATGGTGCACATAATCCAGTGTTGTTGAAATCCTTCCTCTAGCCATTTCAACTTGTTTAAAAAATCTGTTGTGTCCTTTATGTAATGATCAATGTATTTACCAAGGGGGTCAAAAATTGACCCACACCTTGATACAATTGGTCTTAGTGGAGGGTTCGTTGGGTGTTTATGGATCTTGGGGATCATGTAAAGAGTTGGTCGTCTGGGGTTCTTTTGAGTTAGGTATGCTGAGGTTTGTTCATCGATCCATTCATTGTCTGTAGCTGTTTTCAAAATTTCGTTCAACATCTGTTGTAATGATATTGTTGGATCCGAAGGTAATTTAAGATAAATGTCAGTATCCGCAACATGTTCATTAACTTTGTGTTCATAAAAAACTGTATCCATTAGTACCAGGGCTCCGCCCTTATCTGCTGGTTGTATGGTTAGTGCTGTATTGTTGGCCAAATTATTTATTATGTTTTGCTCTGATTTAGTTAAATTGGTCTGTCGCTTTCGTTTGTAATCTAGCTCTTGTAGATCCTTTCTGACCATTATTTCGAAAGTATCCAACATTTTATGTGATACTGATGCTTGAAATACACTCTTTGGTTTGAATTTCCTCATGGTGTTATCTTATATGTTCTCAGTTGGTTCAACCACGTTTTCAAATAATGTCTGAGTTTTAATGTCCTCATAAATCTGAAGAATGCTCCCTCAGTCTCCATTTCATTTGTAGTTGTTGTTGGAACAAATGTAAGGCCTTTGTTCAAAGTTGTTCTCTGTTGTCTAGTTAATGTGGTAGATGATATGTTGATGATTAACTCACTGTGCGCCCGCTCCTCAGTGCTTTTCCGGCCACTTCCTCTCCTTGTTTTGCGCTTACTATAGGTGTCTCCGTGGGTGCCGTCGGTGGTTGTTCTGAGTCCTGTTCCTGCGACAAAAAAGACGTTTCTCTGCTAGTGGATGCTTGGTTGTTAGTGTCTGCTGTTAATAGTACGCCTTCTTGTGTAGCTTTGACCGGTCCTCTGCGTATGAACGTCTCCTTGTCAGTCACCAGACTTTCCTCTGAGGAACGTGTAGATGTTGGTGTTTTCTTTGGAATATATTGGCGTCGTGCATAAATGTCTGCCCAGGTATAAACCTGCCTTTTAGTTACACAGCACCTTGCCCTTAGGGTCACTTGGGAGTGGCCTATGTGTAATAAATGGGAATTTGAAGCTTGGCAAGAGGTTTTAAACACCAGGTTGAAGTGGCAGGGAACTGCACACACAGTCTTTGCAATGGCAGGCCTGAGGCCGGTTTGTAAGCTACTTCTGTGGGTGGTACAATCAGTGTTGGAGCCCACTAGAAGCATTTATATCACAGGCCCTGGGTATAAGGTATACCACTTAACAAGGGACTTACAGGTAAACTATGCAAATCAGGTATATACCACTGTCAGCATGTTTAGGGGAGAAGTGCATGCAATTTAGTACTGGTTAGCAGTGGTAAAGTGCTCAAGTCATAAAGCCAAACAATAGATACAGCAAAAAATGGAAGCTAAAAGAAAAATAGTTGACATATCTAACCCATCCAAAGACTAACACTTTCCCTACTGTTGCTTAAAGAGGATTGGGAATGGTAAAAGGAATCCCTCTGCAGTCCACCACTTTTTTTAGTGTTACGTTTTGTGGACTTTTACTATTTAATGTTTAATTTACTTATTTGATAAATGCAACTTTTTTCTTTATTATCATTAATATAGGTTTGTTATAAGTTTCTTGATTTTTTATTGTTATTTTAATGTATTTTAAACTGTTATTTTTAAAGTGTATGATCATGTATGCATTTTGTTCTGCATTCAATTTTAAAACTATTTGTAATTATATTATTTTTAGGGGTGGAAGAAACTTGCTCAATTTGCTGCAGCATAATTAAGTGAATTTACGGCTAAATTATGCTAGACTACATGAGCAGTACAACCCTGTTTTTAATGCTAGTAGCCGCATTAGCGAGTACATGGTTAAACACCGACAACTCAGCAGTGCTAACCTCTAAATAGGACTGCTACAGTTGGTACGTCAAGGTATCAAACAACTTGCTCTATTAAACCAGACTTGATACCCAAGTCAAATTTAATGAAACTTGTTGATACATGCAACTATTATAACGTTGCCACTCTGATGCCCAAATTTCTGAGCTGGCCTTTGCAGATGAAGGCTACAAGACAACCTTCTGCTGACTCCCAGGACAGGTAACAGAGGCCTGCTGCTGAAGGAGGTGTTACCTTCTCCTGGCAGGAAGCCAACGGGGTATTAGTTCCCAAGGCAAGCGCCAAAGGAGAAGCCATCTTTGAAGGGCACATGATGAACATCCACAAGAGGGGCTGCTCTTTTGCTTGGGTAGACCGGTTAGTGTCCGGGACAGAGAGGGGGTAAATATTGGCCAAACCAGCTTTTCAATAGGCGTACAGCCCCCAAGCAGACACACCTTTAAGGAGGGCTACCGAGCTCCAAAACCCAAGAGAAAGGTTTAGCTATCTTGGAGTGGACAGAATAGAGCACTCTGGGATAGCTAGATGTCACAATTCACAGGACGCGGTCCTCAGGTGTGAGGGAACCAAGTGACTTCATTGGCTAGAAACCTCACCTAAGGGCACTTTCTGGGCATAAAAGGCACCCCTGGCTCCCAGAACTCAAATATCACTTGGATTGGAAAAGAGGACTGAAGGGTGGGCTGCCCTGCTGACCTCGGACCTGGCAAGAAGAGGCTTCACCAAAGTTGGACTGCACCTGCTGCTCCTTGGGCTAGCAAAGATAGGACTGTGCCTGTGGTGTCCTGCTAATGGTAAAGTAATCCCCTGAGCCCAGCCAGAAGAAGAGACTCCAAGAGTTAGTTGGCAGACTTCCTGTTAACAAGCACAAGGTCACAAAAGTTGAGGTTACCTGCCTGGGCAAGCTGGTAGCCCAGATCACTGGATCCTTGCTCCTCATCGCAGCACCGCTTGGGAGTCCGGGACCTGATGCCCAGAAGTTGCACCAGAGTCTGCTGGGCCAGGGAGAGTTGACAGTGTGCAGATTGGTTGCCCAGGAGAGTTACTGCACAAAGAGGGAATTGCTTATTTTGTTGTGCTCAGTAGACAAGTGACGACTGGGCTTTTGCTGGACCAAAGAGGACTCTGAAGGACTTCGACACCTGTGGATAAAGTTGCTCTACCTGGAAAGTGGCCTGTGGAATAGTCCCAGGAAGACCACCTTCGGCAGCACAGCATCTTCAGCATCCTGAATCCCTTGCATCAGAACCACTCCATAGACGTTAATGGCAACTGGCCACTAAGTCTTTAACTGGACTGAAACTTACTTGACTTGCGAAAGTAACTAGCTTCGCTTTTAGATCTTGCTGGCCCTCTTGACAAGCTTCTCCATTGGAGTTTGTTGCCCAAAGTACTTCTAAGTAACCACATTAATCACTGGTGTAACTGTTCAAAAAGTTTCTAAGTGTTAAATCTGATGAACTTGCCAGTGCTTCTTCGTGGTTCAATGAAGAGTCTTGATTAATTGTCCCTTTAAAAATGTATATTTCCGGAATACTGCAGTGAATTCTTTTCATTTTGGAGTCTATAAATACATAAAAATGCAACCTGGTTGAGCAAATGTTTGACAAATAAAACCGGACTGGTCTTTAAGGGGTTGGAAGTGTTTTACACGTTGAAGCCTCACAGCCACACCATCTAATACACCCCTTTTTAGGTCTCGGCCTGATCAAGCGCATGCGCTGGTCTCGGCCGAGACATTTTGGGGCTCTAAGAAATACTACTTTGCCAGCAATCAGCTTGCTAGAACACGCATAAGAGTGCACTCGCGCATGCGCGTTATAGCATCATGATCGCCGGCAAGTTAGCACTTGCGATGACGCGCGTGCACACCACGCGCGTCACCACTCGCCTTTTTTTTATTTAATTTCGTGGCCGCCAATGCTTGTTACTTTTTCCGTCCCTTTTCCTTGCTTCTTTGCTGGCGCGCGTGATCCCTGCTTTCACTTTTGCTCTCTGGCGTCTTGTTGTAACTTGGAATGGATGGCGATGTATCATCACGGGTAGAGCAATGTGCCAAATATAAAGAAGGTGAGAAAAGATTGAGAGTGGGTTTGCAGTCCAATGTAGGGGAAGTGCGGGAACCATATCTCTCCCTCAACTTTTCTTCTTCTCTGTCAATTTAGTCCAGCACTTTCATAAGGCAAATAAGTATGTTGCCCTTAAGAACCACAACTGCATGGTACTAGCTTACATGGAAGTGCCAGAAATGTTTATTTTTATTGTGTAACAGGAAGTCTTAATAACATCAAAAGCGCAGTGCAGAAAATATTTTCATTTCATCTGCCCCCAGTGCAGCTGCTTCTCTTCGTTACTTGAAGCTGCATGCTCCCCCCACCCCCCTCCCCAACATGCTTGGGAGGGATGTATTACCTCAGCGCCCCCATCAGGGCTGGCTTCCTCTCAATCTTCTGCTTAACTCTGGAGGCGGTATATAAGAGTGATTTTTCACAAGTGCAATAGCTACAAGACTACACTGTTTGCCACAGTGATAACATGAGGTGCATAGCGGAAAGAGAATCACACGGTTTGGGTAAGAGGGTACCGAGGGTAAGAGGGTACCGAGGCATAAGGGACAGTTGAAGGGTGATTTTTCGGACTACATTATTTCAATCTTGGAACCATTCATGAACAGGAAGCTAGGTGTGTGGGTATTATGTTTTGATTATATGTGGACTGAGTTGCACAGAAAATATAGAAGGTATTCCTCTCTGTCTTTTCCTATTGAGGGAAACATGACCACGCTTCTGTGTAAAGAGTGTTGTGAAAAGTTTTTCCCCATTGCTGATGTGCCTGAACCAGCACATAGCTAGTATGCTAGTCTCGCTTGTACTTTGTTTTTTTACCCCCTTAAATTAGTGGACAGAGTGGCTGCATGTGGAACCACTGTGAATGAGTTTCCCTTACATCAGCAAAAGAACTAGGTGAGCTGCAAACTAGCCCAAGAAATGTTTTTAAGGTCTCACTGAACCAAAGTGCATGCATTGTTCTGTGAGTATAGTAAGGGGCTTTCAAAAATGCTTCCAAAGTCTGCAGGCGGATCGGGCGCAGTGCATGTGCGCCGGGCACGCGCACCATTTTTCCGCCTGCAGCCTTTGGGAGCATTTTCGCAGCTGCTTTGATGTTCTCAGTGAGCCGCGTGGCCACTTAGAACATCAAAGCGGCCGTGAAATGCTCACCATTTGCCACCCCCTCCCTTATCCCACATCTCTTGTTCAGTCCCTCTATCTCATGCTGCCACAAATCCAGCAGATGGCAGCACTGTATAACTATTTACAACAGAAAAGAGGGTGGGCATAACATTGAGGTGGTTTAAAATTCCATGGCGCATCCTCGTGTGATACTGTCTTTAATAACGGTCCGCCCAAAAACAGAAACACTACTCAAAATTACCTACACCGTTTAACTTTTAAAACACAGAGATCACGCAACATCATTATTTCCCATACTGTTCTAAGTTTGTAGAGTCTGCTATATATTCTATTCGCGTTTAGACACCACCTTACTGGCGTTTTCCAGCGATTGGGTTGTGGTGTGGCGTGCAGCTACTTCTCATAAGATGCTTGTAAACTGACATGCTGTCATTTCTGATAAATTGTGTTTTTTCCGGGCCCGCGCACCCATGTCGATGCATATCTAGATGTTATGTAGATGTATGCTTCGCTGCATTTCATGTTTACATGAAGCAGACTATTTGTTCTTGTATATTTATAGGTCACGTTAATACCCGGAGGAATTTTCGGGTTCCAGGATGGGTGGGAGGGGTGAGGCAGAGCGCAGGTAGCACGTCATGTAAAAACGTTGTTGTCTCAATTTATTTTGTCCGTATAGTGGCAATTGAGACTCGCACCGTGCGGTGATTTGGAGTGCACTATGGCTACTGCACTCAATGTAAGATAATGTAGCGCCTAAATAAGGAAGCACCTTCATTGTGTTTTGTATCACTCTCTTCCCATAGCACACATCTCCTGTCGTCTGCGTGTCCGCCCCCCCCCCCATCCCGTCTTGGTCTGTACCCCCCTCAGCTGCGTTCACTGGCATTCCACCGTGCCCCAGACATCCAATATCTTCCCAAATTCCTGGGGCATCCCCAGCCTTTGTACATCAGTTTTTCCAGGGCTCAACACCTCTACATTTCCTTCGCCCAGCCGTGCACTCTTGGTCTGTCAGTATTTCACCATTTCCGCGCCAATTTCTCTTTTGGCCAGTAGGTATTCCAGGTCACCAGAAACACAATGCCCCCCCCCCCACACACACACACAATGCACCCCACCCACACACACACACACTACGCCCCCCCACACACACACTACGCCCCCCCACACACACACGTGCCGCCACACACACTACGCCCCCACACACACACACACACTACACCCCCACCCACACACTACGCCAACCCCACACACACATCACCCTCACTCTGTTTATCTATCGCCCTCCCTCTATCTATCGCCCTCCCTCTATCTATCGCCCTCCCTCTATCTATCGCCCTCCCTCTATCTATCGCCCTCCCTCTATCTATCGCCCTCCCTCTATCTATCGCCCTCCCTCTATCTATCGCCCTCCCTCTATCTATCGCCCTCCCTCTATCGCCCTCCCTCTATCTATCGCCCTCCCTCTATCGCCCTCCCTCTATCTATCGCCCTCCCTCTATCGCCCTCCCTCTATCGCCCTCCCTCTATCGCCCTCCCTCTATCGCCCTCCCTCTATCGCCCTCCCTCTATCGCCCTCCCTCTATCGCCCTCCCTCTATCGCCCTCCCTCTATCGCCCTCCCTCTATCGCCCTCCCTCTATCGCCCTCCCTCTATCGCCCTCACTCTATCGCCCTCACTCTATCGCCCTCACTCTATCGCATCACCACAGCATCACTCAGCACCACCACAGCATCACTCAGCGGCCCATAACATCACTATGCGCTACCACAGCATCACTGAACGCCACAGTATCATTCGTCGCCACCAAAACATAACTGAGCGCCACCACAGCATCAATCTGTGCAACCATTCAACAACAAATGGTTCAAATATGCTCTCTCAATGTTTCAAGCTTTATTACAAATGCCACAAAAAGATGTTTATATTTCACTTCTATTCTTGGATTTTCTTCACAATAAAATACACTAACGATAATCTTCACAAAAGTTATTTACAAAAGTTTAAGCTATTGCCATTATAAATTACATTAACTTTTATTTACGTATTATTAAAAAAAATTAAAAGCCATTGTTATTTGTAATATCAATACATCTAAGTCACGTAAATACAACACATGTTGCATTACAAATGCCATAGGTGTCACATTTGCGAAAGTTATAACTATTGGCATTGTAAATGACAAAGCTATTAATTTCGCTATTTTCAAAACCAACACATAAAAAAAAATATGTCATTTACAATACCAATAGCTCAAACTTTCCTAATGCGAGACCTATTGCATTGCAAATGCTTGTTCTCACATATTATTAAATACGATAAATATCATATTTTAAATTTAGAAATACAACATGTTTTATTAAATTATTACTACATTTAATTACATTAAATTCTATCCATCAATGTGAGTAATTATTAATGCATAAAAACGTTTTACTTTAGGTATGCTGTTAGTCAAAAAAACACAAGTTGTGGAGGGGTTGGGAATCACTTGCTCTTTGGTGCCAGACCTTCCAGCAGAGGCTGGGTCAGGTGTGTGGCTGACTGGAGGTCAGGCTCGGCCTGTTAGGATTTCAGACCCTCTAATTTTTCCACGGCTGTTTATTACCTTTTTTTCTGTGGTCACTATAGAGACCCAGCAGCTCTTCCTCAGGGCTGCCCACTGATTAAACAGCTGTGGAGGGGTGTGGACACGATGGACCACGAGGAGCCCTTGGCAGGGATGGTGCATCAAAGCATTAATTGGTTAGATCATATATGTGTTTAAAAAATGTCATGTTACACCTGATGAACAGGGCTGGATGAAGGGTGGGGCTGACCTAGCCTTAGCAGGGACAAAGCAATATAGCCCTCCCTGTTTATGTCATACATCTGTACTAAATTTAATGGTCTATCAGTATTCCTCGGGTATTGTTCTAAAGTCAACTTGCCAGACAGGGGCCACAACCTGGATTATTCAGGCATGGCTTGGTGCAGGGGTTTTTGGTGGCGAAGATCACATCATTGTTGGCCTTCTCAACCTGCAGTGATAATTGTGTTACAAAAAGATATTTTTTTATGACCTAGAACACTTCGAGTTCTCAATCCTCTTCATGTGAATTCTAGCCAACTATGGTGCTGGTTAGAGAGTGGGCTAACCTTCTGATAGTTCAGATCCTTTAACCCTACACCAGGAAGACGAGAACAATGAAAAACAGTAACAAAGAGAGAAAGCAATGATGCAAACAACCCTAAAGGAGTGATCTGTGGGGTAGGAAGAATTTTTGGTGGATGAAAAAGGCACGAGGTGAAATAAAGATTAGACAGCCTTGTTATTTGGTATTCAGCAAACCAGACATTCAACGGCAGTGTGCTTCTTGAAGAAATGTGAACCCCGGAACTTATTCTTCTACGAATTAATCATGGAGAGCATTTCATGGCAAGAACGAGATCCCTTAAATGGAGACAGACGTTTCGGCATTCATAAGACACAAGAGGAAGGAGATGAGAGTCAAAGGCAGGGCCTACACTCGGGATCGGAAAGGCAAGTAGTTGACTCGGTCACTTGCAAGAATGAATAGGCACACCACAGGTGCACATCAGGGAATAAATACTGTGGTTGTCAGCAGCATGAGATCACCAATTTGACGAGTCAAGTAGGAAGAGCTGCAAAGCAGACAGCACATCAAAAAGAAAACCGCCACAATAGGCATTTTTAAGTTCTGTCCTTTGAGACATATTTAGCTGCCTCGGCAGACTATTGTTTTAATTAAAAAAAAAAGAATAATGCGCGTAAATGAAGGCGTTTTTGATCTGTTGACGTCATTCACAATTTGCTTCCTCCCTACCAGAGCACGGGGCAACCCACTTTACACACTAGCTCCCTTTGCGTTGAGTGACTGCACAAAACCTATGCACATTGTTCACATCCTCTTAAAAACAGTTACTTGCATTTTTGTGACACGACGCGTCTCTTTCAAACTGGTTTTAAAAATGTTGCTTCGGTCTTTAATATTTAAAAAATGCTATTTATTTTGCTTGCACTTCCCCGGTCTAGATACACGGTAGCTTATTTCCGGTTCCCTTTTTAAAGTTGCTGTTAAAAATTTTCAAGTTGGGTATTTTTTTCTTGTCACTTTCACAAAAAAACTGATAATAAAATCCATGAAATAACAGACTATTAAAAAAATGTTTTTATTAAAATAGCCACCTCAGTGAATTTTTTCTAAATTGACCATTTATTGCAGGCATATGCTCGCCACGTTTAGGTGGTGGCACTTTCATTTAATAATTTTTTGTGGCATATGCTTGCAAAAAAAAAAAAAAACCTGTAACCAGGATGTCGAGGGCAATTTTTGTTTCAAATGAAGTACAATTAGCATAAGAGAAGTCAAGCTTACCAAGCTCCAGATGGATGCCTTCCACGAATGAATTGAGAAAGAACATGAGGATAACAATCGCCAATACGGACAGGCACTTGACGAGTAAAATTTTGTCTGTTATGCAGTGCTGCAAAAGAGGGAATCAAGAACACGTTGTGTTTACATATGCACTACTCTTATTGCATTGTATGCATTAATGCTGCTAAATAGATGGTCTCATTAGATTACTTCTTGTAAATGCAACCAAAGTCATTACAATATGCAAAACGGGAAAATGTAAATGTAAATGTGTGAAGCTTATATAGCGCATGACTTACCCTGGGGCATCTCCGCGCTTGCTTAGGGAACCCGTCCTGGTATTCCCCTGTGAGACAACCCTGGCAGGGTATCCACAAGGTGAAAGCCAGGCATCCCACCGCGAGGGGCCGATGTGTAGATTAAGCAAGCTATTGCCCAGAGTCGCAGAGTGTGAACCCATGAGTCAAGAAGGCACCGTAGCGAGAATTATCGAGTCCGTGGAATTATTGAGCCCAAGACCCACCGAGGCGGGGAATTGAACCCTGGTCCAGGGCCGAACTCAAGCTCCAGGTCTGCCGCCTCCAACCCCTGAGCCACACTTCTCCACTATTGCATTCACATTTAGAAAAAGTAGCACCGGATTGTTATTTAAATGTAGAAATGTGTGCCTATTTTTCCAGAATCAACAATACAGAATATACAAAATACTGAAGCAAATAATGTAAAGGCACATTTTCTAAAGCGTGATCTCTACCTGCACACCTCTTGGTATTAGTAAACAAGACTATCACCAAGAGAAAAGCTTTTAACAACATGATACCAAGCAGAAGCCGAGACTTTAAGCATTTCACCCATCACCTTTGTTTTTCACTATGATGCCCGACATGTGGCAGGTAGAACAGATGAGTACCATGTGCTTCTTTTGCCACAGGACTCAATGCACATCTCACTGATGAGGCCAAGGAGGATCAAAACCAACGTGAGATTGATTGTGTTACTTTCTAAAGAGGATATTTCCATTTTGTTCCTTTCTAGAGAGAGATCTAATGAAGCAGGACCAAATCTGATTTGTATATAGTGGATCCTGTCTGAAACGGCATAGAGCAGCGGTTCATAACCTGTGGCCCAGGGACCCTGGGGGTCTGTGAGGCCCACTCAAGGGGTCCGTGACTGCTTACATAATTAAATAATATAAACAGATTAAATAAAGTGTATATAAGTAAAGAAGCAAAATGTTCAGCTGGAAACTTTAAGCCATTCTGTTAATGTCAGGAATTTGAAAGTGAAGATTAAAAATGAAGTTGGTATCCTCAGAGTGGCTCATGAGAGCAGTGCAAGTGCATCTAACAGAACACAGTATGGACGATGAGAGGCCTCAATTGAATTTAGAAAAGCTCCATCCTTCCCATTACAATTTACATTGTTTTTATATGGTATGTGAATTAAATTAAATATTTCATAATGTGTATATTTTTTGGGTGAATACTTATTTCTGTATTTTTATGCATTTTATTGCGTGGTCCCCAGCCTCCACTACTCACTCAGTGGGGGTCTCTGGATTCCAATAAAGATTCGGTGGGGGTCCTGAGTTCCTGTAATGATTAAGTGGGGGTCTACAGAAGCCAAAAAATTACGAACCACTGGCAAAGATTTTAAAATTGATGGTCTGCAATGTAGCGTGAATGATGGTGAGTGGCTGAGTCTGTGTAAGCATTCCAACCATCACCTTTCTGTTTCAGCATAAGCGAGTTACCATTATCTTAGAGAATGGTTTCTGCATCCATGAAGCTCTGTCAGATGCATGAAGTCCTAACATGTCTCAATCCCTTTCCTATGCAGCTTTCTATCAAAGCACAACAATGTACAAGGAAAGACACAGGTGTAGAGTGTGCCTAAGTTGTCCTACTTTTAGCCAAAATATAGCCAATATCCCTTTGAAAGAGGAACAATTTTCATCTAATCTGGAAGGAAGATAAGTGAGCAGAAAATACTAATTCAATCATCTAACCTTTTTTTGTAGCTCTTGAATGTTGGTTTCCCAATTTTTATCTTCCTGTGAAATTTGCCTGAAAGAAAACGTTAAAATGTATTACCTTTACAAACCAGCACAATTAGTCAACTACAAACTGTATTCCATTCATCTTTTCTTTATACACGTGCCATTAGTGTTGTCAAGGATTGTGGTGTAGTTCCTATATTCCCAATAGGCTCTGCGCATTGGAATAATATATCCTATAGATTTGACGTAGGACTTAGGTCGACTGGGTCTCTGCCGAAAATTTTAGAATTAATTGTGAGTGGCAGCTAGCTCAGAGGTCACTAGAAACGTTCTCGAATACACAAGAAGGGATTAGTTTCTGACAACCTCATAAACATGACAACTTTGTTTCCCCAAGATAAAACGTATCTTCAAAGTCATGGAAAGAATAGATAGATATTTTACTCAGTCAATCGTGCATGCTTCGTTTCATCAGAGGTGCAGAGAAATATAGAGAGACAGGAGTTTTCAATAAAAGGATTTATTGAACAGTCTTCTTTCTCATGCAAAAGAAATGAACCACTACAATCATAATACTGGCTGTAAAGTATAATGCGTACAGCAAGAAGAGTATTATAAAATAATACTGTAAAAGCATGGTATGGTTTGTAAGCCATGAAATACATACATAAATAACAGACTAAAAGTACTCAACTGGTGCTTCTAAAATACGCCTACCCCATTGTACCTAACCTAAGTCTAGTACGAGGGAAGAAGTCAGTGAGGTGTAGCATAGGTTTAGTTTCTTTGCCAATAATCTATCCAAGATTTCTCTTAAGGTCTAATCAGCGCCGTACCTTGGTTTAGAATGAAGGAGGTCTGGTATCTCTGTCTCTGGACTCGATTTCCCAACACCCGTGAGGGGAGCTTGGAAACACTGGAGCTGGATTCTCAGCGAGAGAAAGGCAGCCTCTCTGTCAGTGCGTCAGCTGGAGGGTCGGCTTCCTTCGGCACTTGCTGAAGTGAGCTGCGTCGGGCAAGTAGATAGTCAAACTGTTCCAAACCACCGTGTGTTTGCTAGAGCAAGTGTAGGCATATTTATACCTTGAAGGTGCCTGGTTTGACGTAAAGTCGGACATAATAACGGCATCAAAGAACCCCAAGGGAATGGTAGTTCTTTGAAAACTCCATGATTTCTAGGACAAATCAATATTCAAGATAGGGGATTTCCCGGACTGCTGAAGCTGAGTTTTCCAAGAAATCGTTGTGGCTTTTCAGAACTAGTGGAAGTATCCATGCCTGTATTTGGACTGCATGGGCAATGTCTAAATATTGTTATGATTTATACGCCTATATAAGGGCAATGTGAATTATACCTATATAAGGGCATGAATCTGGAGAATTTCACTTGGGTCCTAAAACGCTATACAACAGGATCACTGGGGCACTTCACAGACTTTATTATAAAACTTAAACAATTAAGATAATAACCTATTCTGTGTTCTACAATAACAAAACTAAGAACAAAGTCACTAAGATTAAAAAGCCATGTAAGGATAGCTCCCTCCAACGTGCTATCCTATGACCTCACAGGTCCCAGGACACCAATTATATCACTGGTGACATTTAGCATCATCAGTTCCTCAATGTGGAATTAAGTAATCATTTGTGTCTTGTGTTAATTTTTTTGTGGTGAGGGCAGGAACAGCATTAGATTGTTGAGTGTTTACCTCAATCTAGGGTAGGCATCTCTGTGAGCGCTTATATATATATATTTTTCATAGCGGGAGTTGGGTAGACCCTGCAGAATGTTTGTGGGTCTCCCACACTGCCTTGGCAAGTAGCCAGCTGTACTTCCAGCCTCCAGGAGCTGCTTGTCTATGTGGAGTATAGCACAGCAAAAGATAGCTGTTATGGCATCCCAATGTTATCGGGAGGCTGCAGAACTGGTGAACAGGCTGGCGCTAGCAACCCTTTTGGCATCCAATTGTCACAAGGTGGCTGCAATGGCAGTCAGTTGCCCATCCTTATCTGCCTCCATAGCAGTCCTTCATTTGTGTAAAAAAAATATATGATCCATGGCTCTCATCATGAGGCTACTGCAGCTTGCACCACACATTGCCCTGCCAATAATAGTCACAAAACTACTAACCATTACACCCCTACAAGTGTGACAATTCCAGGCCCCAAAGCTATGGGTTGAGCGGCAGGTAAATAGTCATTGTTAATATATATTCAATTAATATTTAACTTGTTCTGGTCATCTCCAATCTAGCCAGACTGTGCCATGTTGTGGCAGACTGTCACAAGCTCTGGTGTTGACAATTAAGTGTTGGTGCCAAGCACCGGAAACCACTGGCTCAAATTAAGCACTGCTTCATGGGCATCAGTAGGGGCTGTGCTGGTCACTTTGCAGAGGGAAGGTGACTAGAGGAGTGGGTTCACAAACATTGCTCATCAAGCTTTTACAAAGCTGGGTAAGTGGGGGTGGATTTGAGGAGCTTGCAGTATCTCTTCTACTTCTCAGACTCTGGATCAGTTTGAGAAGGTTGCCACAATCCCCCTTTGTTCCGGGTCAAGAAGGGGTATTGAGGTCGCCCACATTTTTTGAACACTAACCCCTGATATTTGATTGGCAAGAGACAGGAATGGGGGCTCTGACTGAAAGGGCTTGTGGGTCTGCAACCCACTGGCCAGGCAGGGAACCCAATGCAATTGTGTCCACTCATGTTGGATCTTGTGACTCATGAGTCAAACCCCTGCCTCCCAAAACCAGGGTTCCACTGGTCAAGGGAAATATATATATTTTCTTTTCCAGCAAGGCTCGTTAACCAGCAGTGACTGTTTATAAACAAAATTCCTAAAAGGACTAAAAAAAACGCATCTGAATCAATTACAATAAATATCCCATTTACATTTTAGTTTGTTAACCAATTCTAAACCCCAACTGAAAAGATCGCACTAAATTTGAAACTTTATAACAAATTTAAAAATAAGTTCTTCAGAATGCTGTCCAACTTAGTAAAGTCCTTAGGCATCACCCTGGACAAGAACTTGTCAATGAAGGATCACATAGAGAAACTCAGCCAAAGGAGCGCTTTACTCACTAAAACACCTCAAGAAAATTAAGCCTTTCACCCCCATACAATTTCAAGACAGTAGTACAATCTGTAGTTCTCTCTTAAATTTACTCTGGGAACGCCATCTTCGCAGGGATGCTGAAAATTCACCCAGCACCCCCCACCCCCCCTCGCCCCCCTAAGGTCAGTTCTGAAGATGGCGGCCCGGGTCATAACAGGTGCTAAACGGTTTGAACACACACTCCAACCCTCAAGTTCCTCAACTGGCCTCCCACTGAAGGAAGATGTATTTACAAGACCGCCTGCATCACACACAAAGCCCTCCCCACACACACCCCCAACTATCTAGAAAATAAACTTACAAAAGCACGAAGAACCAGAAATCTGAGAAGCTCCAACCCACTTTTCATTCATCCAAAACTGAAAAGGAAAACCATCCAGACTTGCTCTTTTTCTGGAAATACAGCCAGGATACTCTTATAATTTTGGCCAAGTACCATGGTAATATAGGGCATCTATAATGTGTGTCAATGTGGCCATTAAGGTAATTTATGAGGTCATTTGCAGTGCATGTGTGAGTTATCGTTGCATAGTTAACCAAAACTCTTGATTTTCAGTACTTTTAAGTATTCAATCAAAATTGTAATGTTACTTGAACTGGAGCGGTGTGTGACTTTTGTTTTGTTTTTTATTACACTGATCAGTAACTGCTCCTAGTAGAGGATCAGAACTTCCCTTAACAAAAGCTTTGTCTCAACTGATGTATGTATCTAGGAGTTTACAATGTGCCCACGTGCCAGCAAAGGAACACTACTGGATGTTGAAGCCAAAGTATCAGATGCTCAAGCAGCCATATTGTAAAACGGCATGCTGTGCCATCCACTTCAACAATAAACTTTATGAATCACCATCAGAGGGTTTGTTTCTTTAGCCGCATCGCTGCGGCGGCTTTTCCCGCTGTGTGCGGCATTTTTTAAAATACCGCGTTACATGACGAGCTCAGCTCGTCATCAGCATACCAGCGCCGTAGCTGATGACGAGCTGAGCTCGTCATCAGCAGCGAAGAGGTTAAAATTCATTGTTTTTACAAAAAGCAAAAACAATCCAAATTATTAGTATAAAAAGGACCCGCAAAACAGCTCTCACTGAAGAGAATGGAGAATCAGATCCTTCCCCATGAGCAGTAGGCCGGCACAAAGTTGTGTGCTGCTGGGAAGAGCTGGTAAAAAGTCCCTGCATCACAAAAGTTAGGGTGAAATGCAAGGTACCCTTGAACTAATAGGAAGGCAAGGAGTAGCTGTGCATTAGAGAGACTTGGCTGAAGTTATACTACGTGTGCCGGATAAGCAAGGGCATTGTAGGCATTGTATCATTTCCTATATGATCAGGGAAGGGGAATATGCAAAGCATACTCTACCAGCACCAATAAAAGATATTCTTAAGAAATCCAGGGCTAGTGGGCGTGAGTTATTAGAGGGCTCAACCATTTATATAATTTTCAGAATCAACCATGTCAATTCTCAAAATCTGACACTATTTATTCCAAATGTTTTCCTTTAATGTTTTCAATTGTCCACGTCAATTTAATGACGCCAATTTAATTTGTGTTTAAATGCATACTGTGTGTTTGAAAACAGCCAACACTTATTTAGTGCCTCATTCATTTATTCAGGGATTAATTTGAGGTTGTCTAAGGATGGAGTATGCAATTTCTTGCTTGACACCAAGTGACAGTTCAACAGCATACTCAAATTAATTTGACATAATGAGGATCATGAATGATATGCCAGAAACTGCACTCGCCCAATCTGCAAAATGATAATGATAGCTAAGCAGGTATTCTCATTACACTGCACCTTCCATTGAATTTTCACTGGGTTAATCAGATCAGAGTAGTGAAGATTATTGGTAAATAATGAACAGAAGATGCATATATGAATGCCAGCTCCTTTGCTGAATAAACATGTTTGAAGGAGGCAGGATGGGCGTTGGACCTGGCATCTCTTCAGGATTACACCAGATTTTTGGCTTCCTTTGCGGACCCATTTTGTTGCCTTTTAGGAATCTGTGCACTTTTTGCTAACCTGCTGTAAGGTGCTTGTGCTCTCTCCCTAAAACAGGATAAATTTGGCCTGCAATTGATTGATACATTTAGTTTACTTACATGTTCCTAATAAATGGTACTACTTATACCCAGGGCCTGTAAATTAAATGCTACAGTGGGCAGCAGCACTCATTGTACCACACACTTATGTAGCTCTGTAAAACAAGTCTCAGGCCTGCCATTGCTGCTTGTGTTACAGAAATAAACTGCAATTTTGACCTGACAAAATAAAACGTTTGCCAGGTCTAAACCTTCCTTTTCAATAGTTATAAGTCACCCCAAGGTAGGCCCAAAAGGCTCATAGGGCAGGGCATTTCAAAAGTAGTACATGTGTATTTACATTTCACATGTCCTGACCTCCTAAATTCGTTTTTCATTGATGTAAAGCTATCTCTCCTATAGACTAACACTGGCTTACCTTATTACACTTTAACAAGCTATAACTAAAGTTTTGGATCAGTTAGAAAAGTGCAGTTTGCCCTCAAACTAATTTAAAATCCTCTTTAATGATAAAGTTGAATTTTAAGTTTATATTCTAAAAAATGCAACTGTTATAAGGTTGCCTGCCATCTCTGTTACCAAGACCCTCCAGACCTTTATGGCTGGAATCGATATACTGGAACTCTTATTGTGGGGCTTCCAGATGGGACTCTTGGTATACCTTTGTGACTTACCTCGGAATGACCTGTTCACATTACTGATCTAGACCCTTGTGGCTGTAATCGATCTACTGGAACTCTTATTGAGGGATTTCCAGTGGGGACTTTTTAAAAACATACTTTTGTGATTTGACTTCGAAATGACCTTATCACACTACTGATTTTAAGTTCTTTTGTAAAGAACGAAACGCATTGGCTGATGTCTGACTGCATGTTTTACTATAAAGAATAAAAGAAACTTAAAGGACTTCCTTACTAGCGTCTGGACTCTTTTCCTGGTGCACCCTCCATTATCAAAAAAACTGTCAGAAGGTTGGCATTTTTCAGTCTTGAACCCAGTCACCCTAAAAGGGACTCCAAGGGTCAGTTGGCTGATCTTCTGTTTGAGCTACAGGGACACAACGAGCTTTCATTGGCCTACCAGCAACTGCCCAGCACAAGCTGGAGCTGCCTGACCCCTGCTGTTGGCCTCTGCTGGAGTGAGTCCAGATCCCCAAGAGGTTCCCCAAGGTACTGGACAATTGGCCGGCATCAGAATGTACTCTTCCTGAACTCCAGGTGAAAAATACAGGTTTGGTCTCCTCATGACCATGACCCGGACTCTTCACGCTAAACAAGAACCTTCCACAGAGACCGCCAATGCAAAGCTCCAGCTAAACCTGCATTTCGCGACACTAGCGAGTGCCCAGGATTGCCCTTGTGAGGTAACAGCAACCCTTTGAGCAGACAGTGACCACCTGCGACAAACCACCAACCTGAAGCTCCAGCGATGACAGGCCCTTCATGCCAAAAAAGTGACCGTCCACAACGCACAACCTGCTCCTTGCACTAACAACGACCTCCCCATGAATGACATCTCCTCACTCTGACTTGAAAGTAATTATTCGGCAGGACAAACCTGGTCCCTGTATCCAGCTCCATCGCGGTCGGCCTCAACTTATAACCCCAGTCCAACGTGACCACTTTAAAACTTTAAAACTTAAAAAATTCATTACGCTAGTTGTACTGATTGGATTTTTCTTATTTTGGTGTCATTTGATTGAAGTATATTCCATTTTTCTGAATGGGTTTGAGATTTTTGGCGTTGTGTTTTCGCTTTATTATTGTTGGTGTGCTGCATAAATGCTTTACACATTGCCTCTAAGTTACGTCTCTCTACTCTTTTACCAAGCTACCAGAAGGTTAAATATAGGTTTATTCAGTGGCTTTTGTGCTTCCCCTTGACCAGGATTGTGATTATTTTTTGAGTGGGGCTTCCACCCCTCTCAACTAATAAGCCAATTTCTTACAGTGGGTAAATCGGGTAAAAAAAATTGTGAATAGCATCTTAATGATTAGGGGAAATCACTATGGTATTTTCTTAAGTGAAGCCAAAAATGTTTGTTGACACTATTTTTCCCCCAAGGCGTGTTCAAAAAAACCTCAGCAAAGAATGGAAAGCACATTTTCCTAAAAAACAATGTCTTAAAACATGTTTTTGCTCACCCAATGAACAGATATTTGTGCCGCACAATGTGGCCAACTAGGTAATGTGTTTCCACAATGGAGCTGCTTGCAAGCTCGTGTAGGTTTTGAACTAGCGCCATCCGCGTGCACAGATGAGTTTTGAACCAGAGCCACGCAGTCAAGTGTTGGAGACTGCAGCTGCGCCCTTTTCATTACAGCAATCCAATCATGGCAACTGCTGAGGAGATTAGAAGCCTGTAGTTATTTAACGTTTGCCAACAGTCTCTAGGGCCGGGATGACGCTGCCATGAACAGATAAAACTCGCCTCCATGAACAAATGTTCATGAAACCATCATTAACCTAACTGCTTTTTCCACCACTGTCATCAAACATGTCTTATCATGATAGAACCAGGTATCCTTTTCTACACCTCACATCTCCCAATAAATACGTTATTCATAGCACTGGTGGAAGTGATACAACTGCCATATTAACCCTATATTAAAATCAGTGAGGTGCACAGAGAACACCAAAAACTGTTCTTCTCTAACCACATGGTAAACGTTCTAGCTAAAGTATTTTTCTAATAGTGTTTTTGTGCATACTGTACATGTGCTGCAATTTTGATAGACGGTGCAATTCATGTCTGTGTACTATATAGAGTGACTAACAGAATTATTAGAAATATATATTTGGTTTTATTAAGCAGTTCTGTAAAAGTGATGGTCAGAAATGCATCAACCGGTCTCAACCTGGAGTGATTACTCTAGGAGCATTCCATCCCATTTCATTGTATGTAGCTCATTTATGCTGGTATGCCGCGGAACCACAAGTAAATAGAGACTGAAAGGAGCACACCAGCGTAATTACTTGTGGTTCTGATTATTTAAAGCATTTGCATCCATCACATTTCTGCTAACTGCTTCACCTTATGAAGCTTTGGTACACACAATGAGGATGCTGAGCTTGCTGTGCACAGGGACTCTATCTGCAACTCAATGTTTACAAACCACAAGCCGAAATATACCTCGAATTCCACAGCTTGGCTTATTACCAGCGGTTCAGATTGATTTAAGCATTTCTATCCAGCAATTTTAGACCGTCAACTTCCATAAACTAGTCTTAGTCTAGGAAACCAAACAAACGTACCTTGGCACTAGAAAAATTACTAAAAATGCATGGCAACATCACACCCGTACAAAAAGACCTTCACTGACTTCCATTCTGAACCGCATAATATTCAAGACATGTTACATCATTTACAAAGAAATACCAATCACAACCACCAAACCTACCAGAGAATTCAACATTTAAGAAGGTCAAACCAACAGCATTGATGGCTCCAAACCATAAGGACCAAGAATGAAACTATCATGATACAAGCCTTCTTGAGCCACATGATCAGGACTATCAATCCAGCACATATCAGGCTTGTTCCTTCACTCCTACACTTCCCTAAAGGCTCTGAACGCTAATCTCTTGAAGGAGTGCCTCATTCACCATCATTCATGATACCATTTGCTCCTCCAAGATGGGAGACAGTCCATCTAAAGCTGCTGAACACCATACTAAATCAATCCCTACAAACTACTATTTGCAGCGTACCAGGGATCCCAGCTACAGTTGCAATTTTCATACGCACAACACTAACTGGCCTTTTCAATAATCCTCATGAATTGGAGATGTAAGATCTTACTCATTTTCTAGTTCAACAAATGAATTCACAATACCATTTTTTTCTAAAAATATCAAATTATTTCTCACTTAAAACAGGAAGAGGACTGCCATTTTTTTAAAAATGTATGTAAATTTTGGAAAAGATGTATGCCATTCCATAACTGGTGCACTTACAACAGCGGTATCTTCGGGCATGTTTTTCACAAGTAAACATAGTAGCCCGTGCCGTGTATGCTTGCGCTCTATTCAAATATCCCCTGTTCAGCCTGTTCTTAAGTTTCACACATTTCATTGGCCTAACACAACCAATAGCAGTAAATTCCTTGCACCTGTGGAAGGTCCGGAGGTTTGTTCTGAGTAAGCTCTCAAGGGCCAGCACTTTTTGCATCAGAAGGCATTTCACCGCAGTCTCCTCCCTGCTGGCGGGGTTGATGCGCTGTGCTGTCAGCCTCCACACGTGGATCTCATGTTTCAATTCTATCCCACAAAAATAAAAAGGTAAAATCATTGTCAGTGTTGCAAATTAACATTTTAATTAAACATGTAAGAACCGTCTGGTATGCCATCAGGCTAATAATATCATTTAGTAGGGCGGTCTCAAAGAAGAAATGCCAAGATAGGATGCAAAGCGACAGAAGGAGCAGCAAAATTAATAAATCAGGAATCAATTCAGTTGTTCCAGCTTTGAGGAGTAAAACATTTCAGCATCTAACATTTGAAGCTTTACTTATTCACCAATGGGAATCAATGTTTATCGAATAAGCTTCAGAAATGTTGTTTAATAGACGTATTGTATTGCAACACTAAAGCGCAAAAAACAAACAGCAATATTAGGTTTTTAGAAATAAGCATTTCTGTCAATTGACTTGTGGAAGAAAACATTCAGAGACTATTCTCTTAAAATGCATGCACAAAACAACCTGCTTGGCACAAAAATTCTACACCACAATTTCTCAAGGAAATAAACATCCCGAAAATGGCTGCCTTCAAGAAACCTCGTACTATGTCCATTTTTCTGGCACTCCACCTTATTCGCCCCAGCCCTCAACCCCCTCACCAACCTCCAGCGTTGCAGAAAGGCATAAAACGTGGCTGATCACCCTTTCCAGGATGGATCTCTTTAACCTGTGCGCCTCTCCCATCACCAAATGATTACATCATACCTGTGGCTCTACTTTTTAATCCGTAGGAGCTCTAAATCCCCTTATTTTCATCATGTTTTAGATTTGGACTCTTCTCTCCATATTTTGTTCTTATCCGAGTGTGTATTTCCTCTTGTAGTTTTATTGTACATTTTGGATGTGTTCAATGCATCTCTACTCTGACATTCCGAATTTTAACTGTTTTGGCCTTGATATTTGTATTTATATTTGTTTTGACAGAAGTGTATCTAAAGCGCCCTCCCTGACGGCCTTGCTCTCCACTCACATCACTATGAATAAACAAAGATCGCTAGGGCCCTAGTGGCCCCCGGGGCCTGGCTCGGGAATGAATTATTTATGTGAGGGGCTTGGTGAAGCTGACGGGCCTGTCAGGGGCAGAGGGAGGCAGCAGAGGTGCCCCTGTGTATTGTGAGCCCGAGAAAACGGCAGCAAGGTAGGATAGCTTGAGGAAACATAAGATACTCGTTTCATCTCCCAGCTTCATGCATTTTTTCCAGGGATTGCCTGCTGTCTGAAAAGAAAAAACTTCTGAATGCTGAATAGGTTGAATAACATGCATGAAGGCTGCTGCGGAGGCACATGTGTGTTGCTGCAATCAGCCTTTATATTATCAGAACTTTAGCATGCAAGCTATCACTTTAGATAAACACACTGATAATACGATTTACTGGTTGGAGACGATTTATCTTACTGCCCATTTTAAAATGGCACTTCTAGTCATTTATATGGGTAACTACTACTTAATATGTACAATAGATGGGTGTTCGATTTTCAGTTGGTCAAATTACTTTTAAATAGTCCCTTCCCATTTCGGTGTGCTATGATATCCAGTTTGCTAGTTAGTTTGTGCAGCGCTCACAAGTCAGACTGCAGCTTCAGGGCGCTACTACATATACCAGGATTCACACGTCCTATGGAGTGCGCTCTTTAAAATACCACAAATACATGCAACACTATGCGTCATTACGGATACCTTGAGTTACATAAATAAGTTAGTTTGACATACCATATCTTAAGGCAAACTTTGAAGTTATGAATTTGCTTTGACTGGTATTGACTGTCATAAAAAAATGGGAGTGTACTTTAACAAAAGCGAATAATACTTGTGCATTTCGTAATAATTTGTGGATTTGAGACTCTGGATCGCACCATTTGCGTTCAGTATGCTCTTCACATTTTTTTGCATTAGGTAATAGTCAGGGTATCAATTTTGACGTATTGTGATGATCAGTAAAACTCAGAACTTAACAGACACAGACTTCTCCGGATGGTCTGCGCATGGTATTCTGCAAACAGGATCATGTTGCGGCAACTTCATGCGGGTGCAATGCCTTACTAGTATGTTTTGATTATGAGTGCTGTATCGGTGGGTAGAGAGGACTGGGCTCAAACCCATCCACTTTTCGAACTGAGAAAGCCCCAATTTCGTTTTTGCAGTCCATGTTCTTGTATCCGGTTCCATATCCTCAAACCAATGTTCATTATTCCACTCTATCAATCGTAAACATCCTCTCGAGTGTTAGCCACAATTCTAAAGGATTGCATCACCCCCCACCCCATCATAACTCCCCTTCTACCTTTCCCTTTACACTTCTCCAATCACAGCATTTCTCCCTCCAAATCAGCCCAGTAAGATACCCTTCTCAATCGATGTGTCCAGCAGTTGATTTCTGTGCTAGCAAGAGGGCCATGGCCATGAACCCGTTTCACACTTTATTCTTCCTGGGTTTTACAAACAAACCCAACAAACATAAGGGTTTTTAATAATCGCTCTCTGCAGGTTCTTTGCTCCAGCACTCATATAATTTGTATCCAAAATTCGGCGCTGGCGGGTCAGATGCATATTAAGGGATAACTGCCTTAGCTCATGGACCTGCAACAGTGCGATTCCACCATGGGGTACATTTCCAGCCGGTTTCCATTGTGTTAAATAAAGTGTGCATGAAATTAAACAGCGCATTCTCGACAGATTGGATGAGTAATTTACTATTGTCTCCCAATCTCCCGGTCAGGCCTTGCCCTCAATCTAGGTCCCTTGAGGCTCTCAGGTTCGTCAGATCTCTTTAAATCCCTTTGAGGGGTTTGTGGGAATGCACCACAGCCTTTCTCCGATTCCCAATGTGAGCATGTGTTGTAGAGGGTAGCTTTTGACTGTTTCTGTTTTGAGTGTTTTCCCATTTTCAATTCCTTTTTCCCCGCCAACTTGCCAAAATTCGGAAATTGCCCAACCGTTAAACGGTTCGTTTATCTTAATTTTCCATATGTGAGTAGTCGTCCTTATACAAACCAAACCTGCAGTATTCTAATGCATTTTTCTTCCCGTTTCATCACCCATTTGACATCACTTCCGGGGACTTCCGGTATATCGTTCACAGATGCATGTTAGGGTGGTTTTACATTTCCGCTTGAATCTGTACCACATCTGTTTGATAATAAAGGGCATATAATTCGGGACGCTCAGCCCTACTCCAGTTGTGAGAAGTTTCAAGGTGTTCAAGGCCACTCTGCCGACCCCCAATTCCACATCAGCAACCAAGAGTCAAGCTCCCTGAAGATCTTAGCAGGCACTGGGAAGGCATGTTTGTGAAGTGATGGAGTAATTCAGGATAATAACATCTTCGATACGCTGGTCATCAACGATATTGGTCACTTAGTGCCGAGATCTATGCAAACTGAGTGCTCTTTTTGTTTTCCTTCTATTTCCATACATCAGGTCTTGTTTATTAGGGCATAAATACACTCAAACATCAACACCAATGCCTGCGATCCGACAGATTTTTGATTCCACTGTGAGAAGAGGATCTTGCCAGCAAGTCCTTAACCATCGTAAAAACCAGGAGCGATAGGGGACCCCTGTATTGTGTTTCTCTGCAGTTCCAATGACATCGGATAGTGTTCTCAGTTTCATCCTTGCCGTGGGGTGAGCATGGAGCCGGCGAATCCACAGCAACATCAGCTCCTGCTTAAGTTTTCGGAGTACTGCCCTAATAAAGGCCTTCTTCCGGTTGACAAAGTACCATCGGTTTCAAATCCTTTCTCGGTGTCAAATCCCTGACCTGCACGAGGTGCCTAATTTTTGGGGTGATGTGTGATGTGGTGTGTGCTACAAAACCATTCTAGTTTGAGTGGACCAGTCCTGGCAGCACTTTCTGCAACTAAGAGGCTAGAATATGGCTATAAATTATACCATCCTTATTGGACATTGATGAAGGTCTACACGCTATCCGGTCAGGTGCACCCAGAGGGATTTTTTAGATACTGGGTCGAGCAAGGCTTCTAGTGGTGTTGGCATAGTGACATTCTGACGGTTCACTTCAGACATTGTCAGAAGTCTTGGGGCCACTTGAGTGATATGTGCTTTAAAAAAATTCTCTGTGTCAAAGCAGTAATGATTCCCAATACTTCTCAGAGGTTGACCCGGTCTCTGACGTCAATGGGCCGTTCACGGTCCTTGAGAGGTTGGCAAGGCCTGTCTTTCAATTACACATGACCGTTTATAACCAATTCTGTGCAAAACATAGCAACAAAACATCTTATTTCCAAGGAGACATGAAATTGGGATATTTTTGCTTTTAAGCGGATTTCATAAGTGCATCGAAATAGAATATGCCTTCATATCAAATAATACCATGTTTATGAAGATGTTTTCGAAATGTTCCCGTTGTCAATTTATTAGGTAATGCCATCTAACCATCAGATGTGCTTTCCATTAAAGCAACATAAATGTAATTCCCCCCACTAGTAGTGGAGCGCCTAAACCTAGTCAGTTTTGTGTAACAGTAGTAAAAAAAAAAAAAAAAATCGCCTGACAGCCAGTTTAAAAAGACAGAGTTTGCCTCCCCTTGAAAGTTTACCAGCTGAACTCTAATGTTTCCACAGTTGAAAGAAAAGCCACCTTATTACAGGGGGACCACTGTCTCATGCAACAATCAGTTAAATACCCTTCCCAGTCTGCTTTCGCGATCCAGCCTGTGAGTAATGATGCCCCTCACAGCAGGGTAGTGTGTGGTGGGGCACCCACACCATAGGCAAACAGAGGTGATATTTCTGCATTATCAAGGCACAAAACAGGCCTTGCCTCACCTAATGGGCCCTGTTAGAAATTGGGTTGCTGGTTGACTGGGTATGAGCTATGATCAAGCAGCAACTACAATCCTAGTCAGGGTAAGAGGCAGGCAAAGCATTAATTAGCCTGTGCTCACCCTCTGGTAGCTTAGCATAAAGCAGTCATTCTTAACTTTACAGGCTGTGTTTGAAGTATTTGTGCAACACTTCAAACAGTAAATCAGTGAAAACACCCCAAAAAAAATTCCACACCAGGTTAAAAAAAATACAGCAAAATGTAATCAGTAAAACAAGACCAAAACAACAAAACCAATCAGTAAAACTGGAGATACTGAATCTCAAAGTTTTTAAGTAAAATAACTGCAAGAAGCAAAAAAGCACTATTGGGGAGATATGGACGCACCAGACCGGGATGATGTCCCAAGTTCAGGCCAACGGCGACGATAGGCCAGTTGTACAAAGTACCTTAAATTGTGGTTGCGGACTGTTGCGTGGTTCCGCAATGAAGATACGTCGATCAGGAGAGGCAATGCCTCAGTTCTAAGATGCAACAAGGCTGCTGTGTGAGGTCCTGATCCATCAATGTTGAGGATCCTGTAGATGGGGCTTGCGATGTGATCTGGTGTCGAGGATGCGAGGCGCAGCAGAGGCGGTGTGTCTATTCCGATGAGCAGCGAAGCTGTGATGCTGAGTTTCAGCATCGTTGTCTAGGCTGCTGTCTACAAGGGATGCAAGGTGTTTGCACCAGGTAAAGCCAGAGGTTCCAAAGGTGAGAAGTCAGTCTCAAGATGCAGGAGACGGTGGGGATGGGTCTTTTGCAATGGGTCAAATCCATGCAGCAATGGTGTTGTGTCAGTTCTGCTCAAGAATGGACCGCTCAGCTGAGAAGATTTGTCTGTTCTGCTTGGGGATGCATCGCTAACAGAGAGGACATGTCGGTTCCTCAACCAAGCCCCTTAGGCCCACTTCCAAGGGTCCAGGACTGGGGTGGCACCACTTGTCAGGGTAGACTCACAGTCTTCTGTCCCTAAGACTTCAGATCAGGAGGACAGACAACTAGCTCTTGGACTCACTCAGGGTTCTGGGGTCAAGTGATGCAGGTCCAGTCTTTCTCCTCCAGGCAGAGGGCAGCTGAAAGTTCTCTGCAACATGCCACAACAGAAATGGAATGGACATGGCAGGGGGGAAGTCACAGGACATGATGGTCCTGATATTTGGACTTGATCAAAAAAGGGGCAAAGCAGTAGTCCAACAGAGAGCAGTTAGACAGAATGGCAGTCCTTCAGCAGTACAGCAGTCCTCCTTCCTGGCAGAGTATGCACAGGTCCAGAAGAGTCATGAACTGGTGGTGTCTGAGATCCAGTACTTATACCTGGTGGTGGCTTTGAAGTAAGGGAGACTTCACAGATATGCCTTTAAAGTGACCAGAGGCCCTGCCTTGGCCCCAGACTCACCACAGGGGGTATGCAGCACTTTGTGTGGGGACAGGACACAAACTATTCAGGTGTGAGATTAGATGTAGTTCCTCCCTCCCATTCTGCCTAAGCTCCAATTGTGCGTGGCTGTATAGTGGGAATACACAAAGCCGAACTGCCACCCACCCCAGACATGTGTTCAGAGACAGGCAGCAGGTACCAAAATGGCTTAAGTAAAAAAAAGTGTCATTTTCAGAATTGCAATTTAAAATCCAACTTCACCATAAATTGGGATTTCAAATTGGGATTCCAAAGACACCAAACTTGAATCAGTTATATCTTGCCATTTGGAAATTACTCCTCTAAAATGTAATAAGGTAATCCTGATGTTATTCTATAGGAGATATAGGCTTTGCAGTAGTGAAAAATGACAGTATTTCACTACCAGGACATGTAAAACTTAAAAGTGCATATCCTGCCTTTTGAATACAGTGCACGCCACTCTCTGGGTTGTCCAGGGCCTACTTTAGGGGCGACATATGTATAAAAAGTGAAGGTTTGAGTCTGGCAAAAGTTTGATTTTGCAACCCAAAAATTGGGGGAGGTAGAAGTTAAGGCTAGGTTTACCCTCCTTACTGTATAGTTTCACCAAATTCGAGAATATCGAAAAAAAACTAACCTACCGGGGAACTAGGATTCAATGAAAGTTTGTTGTAATCACCTTACTAGAAAAAAATATTTTTCTAAAAACCCCTCACCCATCAGGGTTTTTCTTCAGGTGGCATGCTTTATCATTGAAAATCTCTAGAAAAATAGCCTTTTTTTCTAGTAAGGTGATTACAAAAATGTTGATTTTGCCAGGTTGAAACAGCAGTGTAAACTGCACACAGGCTTTGCAATGGTAGGCTTGAGACATGATTAAAGGGGGTACTTAAGTGGGTGGCACATTCAGCGCTGCAGGGTCACTAGTAGCATTTAATTTAGAGGCCCTGGGTAAAGGGAATACTATTTCACAAGGGACTTGTAAGTAAATTAAATATGTTAATTTGGGATGAGCCAATATTATCATGTTTAGGGGAGAAAGCACAAACAGTTTAGCACTGGTTAGCAACGATATAGTGCACTGAGTCCTAATACCAGCAAAAACGAGAACAGAAAAGTAGAGAAGTTAGTCTTAGGATGGTCTCCCCCAACTGGTTGCCTGTCAGGTCTAACAGGCCCTTTTAAAAAAAAAAAAATTGAGTTTTATATAGCGCTGGCTAGACCCTGAGGTATCAGAGAGCTTTACATGATGAACAAACATTGTTTCAGAGCATGGTTACAGAGTTACATCAGTGAGTGTAGTTACAGGAATTACAGGAGTACAAAAGCATAACAAACATGAGGGAAAAAAATAGGCAAGGGGAAAGAAGATTAGGGGAGAGGGGACGGAATTGGGGAGGTAGACTGAGAATAATGGAGGGAAGAGGAGGGGGCGGGTGTAGGAGGCACAACGGGGAGACGAGGAAAAACAGTGTCCGACGTCCAGCTGGGTAGGTGATGGCCAAGGGGTGAACCAGAGTCAAACTCCTCTACAGCTGCGTGGGACAGCTCCACCGGTCATCGGCCAAAGGTTGCTCGGGTACAGCACGACACACAGAAAGGTTATAGTTTCCACTTAGGGGCGGCATAGTCCAAACATTTCATCGAGTGTGCCGGTCACAGTGCCCTGTGCTGGTCTCCCAGCGGTAATGGAATAAAAACCCAGGGCTCCGCTGTGTGAGACTTCCTTGTCACTGTGGACTCTCTCAGAGGGGTCTCAGACTCCAGGGTATAATTGCTGGATCCTTCCCCAACAAGGGGAGGAGTGCTTTGTAAAGGGGCACACTCATGGTTGCCATTATTAGAAAATTGGTGTGACCAATGTCCCCAGAGACGGCTATCTATGGGTCAGGCATTGGGCACAGCTCAGTACACTCCTCGCATCTGGCCTTCACACTGCTCCTCTGTGGTCCCAGAGGCCTCCCGTTTGTGACCTATCTCTTATCTGGTGCATCCTGGGCCTCTGCTACTGAGGTTAGCCCGCTTTGGTGCTGCAGCCAACTCCACTGCTGCTGCTTCACGCTGGTCTCCATATTCATAATCTCAGTGCCTGGCATATTTGCGCTGATCAAAATGCAGCTTCGTCTGGGTCTTATCCGTCTTCCCCATGACTTCCGCGGCCAAGAGCTCCCAGTAAAAGATACAAGGTGCGCCGAGGATACCCAGCCCAAGGAACCACTGCAGCAATGGCCATATGCTAGAAGCCTCAGCACATGAGAGGGCCCGCAAAGTAGGGGAGACAATGTCAGGACAACCCCTCCGGCTTAACAGTCTATCCCTGATACTGCCACGCCTGAAGCAAACAGCAGCAATCAGAATCCTTATTGGCACAGAACCTGAGAACTGAGATCCAAGAAATACTGATGTAAAGTGTCACATGGGAGCCAGGGATAAGGCAGTGCACCAGTAGCAATGATATGGATATTTCAGCAGGCCCAGCTGTAAGACCTCAATGCAATCTACAGCCCTGCCACAGACCCAGGCACTCCGTACCACAGCAAGTCAAGCAGAGCGCACCAACCTCACCCCATGGGCTGAAGGCAAGACAGCAATATCTCGGGCGGACACAGAGTAGGGGAGCAGGAGCACCAATGTCTCTCTGTGCGTCTACAATCTCCTTGTACAAGAGAATCCGCATTCCAACCCCGTCTAACCGCTAAAGGGCAGTTGTACAGGAAGTCTAATCAGCAACCCCTTGCTAACAAATACTTAATTACATTTCTATAGGGAAACCAATCAACATTCGCTGCACCTCAGCAGATTTAAAGAACAGTGGCTGCCCAGAAGGTTGTAAAAATATTGAAAACATAGGTTCCGAGTTGAAAGATCAAGAACAATCACATTATTCAGAGTTCATCAGCACTGGAATAAATCATATACATTTATGATGAAAGGAAAAAGAAAAGGCTTTACGCATTCATTCAATAAAATGTAAATTGGCACTATATTTCACAGCAAGGGCTCTGTGCTTGTGTAATATCACCTTGAATAATGTCAAAATAGTGTAGAAATGGGAGTAAAATACAGAAGACAATGGAACAATATTTAGAGTTATAATTGTCTGAGCAACCTCGGGTCCAAGAACAGAATGAAAAAAAGTCCCTTAATCTAATGTTCACATTGCTACAGTCTATGACGTTTAGACGGTCATTTAAGGGTCATCAACAGGACTAGTAAACCTATATATGATGCATTAGCAGTTGATGTGAGGGGTAGTCAATTACTCCAGTGAACAGTGATTTAGAGAAAGTCTGGTGTTTGGGATGTGTAGTAAATACAACTAGAGGTTCGAGGATCACTAAAGTAAAGCAGTTTCAGCAGATTGACTGGGAACACCCTCAAATGATCCTCTTGCATCATATATACATTGTTAATCCTGATGATGACCCTTAAATGATGCAGGATTGAAACACCATTGGCTGTGGCAATGTGAATATTACAATAAGGGGGAAAAGATTGGCACGCTAATAACTCTTGCTAGAATCTTTTCTTTGCAGTATGTCAAAATCATGTAAAAAAAAAACATTAAGACAAACATCCATATATGTATATAAACATAGATCAATCAATCAATCAATCAAAGCATTTATATAGCGCACTACTCACCCAGAGGGTCTCAAGGCGCTAGGGGAGGGGGGTCCGCTACTGCTCGAATAGCCAGGTCTTGAGTTGCTTCCTGAAGGCGAGGTGGTCCTGGGTCAGGCGGAGGTGGGTCGGGAGGGAGTTCCATGTCTTGGCGGCGAGGTAGGAGAAGGACCGTCCCCCTGTGGTGGCTCTTCGGATGCGGGGGATGGCAGCGAGGGCGTGGCCGGTCGATCGAAGCTGGCGTTTGGGAGCGTAGAAGTTGAGGCGGCTGTTGAGGTATCCTGGGCCTTGGTTGTGTAGGGCTTTGTGTGTGTGGGTGAGGGGTCGGAAGGTGATTCTCTTGTTGACCGGGAGCCAGTGCAGGTCTCTCAGGTGTCCGGAGATGTGGCTGCGACGGGGGATGTCCAGGATGAGTCGTGCTGAGGCGTTCTGGATCCGCTGGAGTCTTTTCTGGAGTTTGGCGATGGTTCCGGCGTAGAGGGAGTTGCCGTAGTCCAGACGGCTGGTGACGAGGGCCTGGGTGACCGTCTTCCTGGTCTCGGTGGGGATCCACCGGAAGATCTTACGTAGCATGAGCAGGATGTTGAAGCATGACGAGGAGACGGCGTTGACTTGTCTGGTCATGGAGAGGGAGGAGTCCAGGATGAAGCCCAGGTTGCGTGCGTGGTCTGTTGGTTTGGGTGCGCTGCCTAGGGCGGGGGGCCACCAGGAGTCATCCCAGGCGGCGGGTGAGGATCCCAGGATGAGGACTTCCGTCCTGTCCGAGTTCAGTTTCAGGCGGCTGTTCTTCATCCATTCGGCTACCTCTTTCATCCCTTCGTGAAGGTTGGCTCTGGCGGTGGCGGGGTCGTTGGTGAGGGAGAGAATCAGCTGGGTGTCGTCGGCGTAGGAGATGATGTTGAGGTTGTGTTGGCGTGCGATGTCTGCGAGGGGGCACATGTAGACGTTGAAGAGGGTTGGACTGAGCGAGGAGCCTTGAGGAACGCCGCAGATGACTTCGGTGGCTTCAGACCTGAACGGGGGGAGGAGGACTCTCTGTGTCCTTATCATACATACGTCTGAGTGCCAATTTCACTTTGCTTCCATCCATGACAGCGAACTGCATTGGGCAATGGTTCAATCCACAAGAGAACCATCAGATCAGAAAAGATGGCCTTTTCTGATCACATATGTAGATACACCAGAAAATGAATGTGCATCAGCGTCAGAGCAGGTTGACACTTTTTATAGTTCCCCTTTGTTTCTTTGCTTCTCCTCTTTTTATTTTAATGTTTAAGATGATACAACAGCTCTCCAGGAAGTACTAACAGATTGCTTGCTTGCCTGCCACTCATTATAAATGAAGTGTGTTGCATCCAAGTGGCTGCTTCCTCTAAACCAGGAGACCACTATGGAATGCAGTTGCCCATACTGTATCATACTGTATCAACGTTTCACTATTCTAAGACAGTCAACATGTTTGTTCTAAACGTTGCGGTCATGTTGGAACTTTAACCCCTTCGATGCTGATGACGAGCTCAGCTCGTCATCAGCCACGGTGGTCGTGTGCTGATGACGAGCTGAGCTCGTCATGTAACACTGTTGTTTGCATTTTTCAGCATAGCGGAAAAATAACCACAGCAGCCAAGGTGTTAAAATAAAGATGGACTACTTTAAACACCTATTCTAGACGGACACTATCTGCTATGTTTAGGTTTTCTTTTTGTACTTTTATTCTTTTAATTTATCTTGTATATGCTGTTGAGTTTGTGTGTTTATTGTGGTGTGTCAGAGTGAATGTAAGAATGAGTCAGTGGATGGATGAATGAGTGGGTGCAAGAGTGCAAAGTTGAGTGAGTGCATGTACAATGACTTATTGACTGCCTAAGCCCATCAATGACACAACACACACTTCCTTTCTTAAGCCAAACCTATTGGCATTGCCAGTGCTTGCACTAAAGTGTGATATACTCCAAGGCCCAATTAACTTGAATTGTGGTTGAGTTAAAATCATCGGCCATTTCTGGTCCCAACAAAAAAGGAAGACTTTTCTCTTTTTTTTTTAGTTTTATATAGTGCAAACTAGACCTGAGAAATCGGGTTACAGAACGCTTTACATGTGCACCAGTTACGTTACAGATGAAACATTCTTTTTTTTTAAGGCACGGGGAGATTAAGTGATTTGCCCAAAATCACAGGATGTTGAGCGTCGTTGCCGAGACTCAAACCTGGTTCCCAAGCTTTGAAGTCGACAGCTCTAGCTGTAATGCTACATCCTCCTTAACAACAGATCCACTGAGGTTCAGTAAATCAAGTAAATATTTTGTGCTGCTGGGTCCAACTGACATTTTAGGGAATACGGACTCTATTGGTCCTTTCCTTGGGTGGCATGGCATAGCCTGCCTGTCGTACTCCAAGCAAGGAACCGGATACCTAGAAAACATCAAAATAGCAAATGGGGCTGCAGGGTTATAGGTTCAACCCATTATCATGCTTACTATTAATGACAGAGTGGGCGTGTACTGTAACCTTGAGATTTCTGTCAACAGCTAATGCCTACACAGCAAGTGTGAGCGAGGGTCAATGCCAGTAGGGTGAATGCAGCGCAGCTGCAGAGCCCATTTCTTGGCAGCTCCACAGTGGTACCTTAGTGGCATCACTGTAGGCTACGTACACTGCAGCTCCCCCCATTGTATCCATGATGCTCCTTCTTTCTTTTGCTCTTGCACAAAAAAGCCACCCCATTCAGTCCTCCATGACTACAATATGAAACACACCTCAGCACATGAGACAGGACGGCAGGAGTGGGATTATATGGGCCTGAAGAAAGGGGCATATTCTGTGTTAGAATATCAAGAATGAAGTGTTAATGGTGGCGATTCATATTTGAGCTCCTTTGTACAGTGGCAGTGATCCCTGCCTGGGCCCGAGATGATTCTATGCAAAATGTTAGTACTAAAATATATTTTTTTAAATATTACTACAATACTTTACAATTCGTATCTGCACGTTACAATAACTACAGTATTCTGAACAAACATGGCACATCCAAACCACTTGAGCTTAAACCTTGAAAATCAGCAACTCTTTTTCCACAAACCAGTAGTAGAACATGTGGAACTGTCCATTTAAAAATAAAAAAAACCTTTTCTTAAGTCCCTTGAATTTTGAAATCTATAATTTTTGTATTTGAAAATGTTGTAGACGAGGGTAGAAGCCAACAAAAACAGGCTTCTGCCAAGTGGCTGGTCAGGTCTGCAGGGTCGCCAGGTGTTAGAACTGGGGATCTCTAGTTGGCAGAGGTAGGTACCACTGTCCAAATAGGGACCCTTGCTTCTAGTCAGGGTAAGGAGGAAACACTCTTAGATAACCTCTGCTCGCCCTCTGGGTAGCTTGGCACGAGCAGTCAAGGCTTATCGAAGGCAATGTGTAAAGTATTTGTACCAACACTCACAGTAATCAATCAATCAATCAATCAGTGACACTTATAAAGCGCGCTACATACCCGTAGGGTCTCAAGGCGCTGGGGGGGGGGGGGGGGGGGCGCTACTGCTCGAACAGCCAGGTCTTCAGCTTCTTCCTGAAGGAGAGGTGGTCTTGGGTCAGGCGCAGGTCAGTCGGGAGGGAGTTCCAGGTCTTGGCGGCCAGGTAGGAGAAGGACCTTCCTCCTGTAGTCGCTCTTCGGATGCGGGGGACGGCGGCGAGGGCGTGGTTGGCTGATCGGAGGTGGCGTTTGGGAGCGTAGAAGTTGACTCGGCTGTTGAGGTAGCTCGGGCCTTGGTCGTGTAGGGCTTTGTGTGCGTGGGTGAGGAGGTGGAAGGTGATTCTTTTGTTGACGGGGAGCCAGTGAAGGTCTCTCAGATGTCCGGAGATGTGGCTGGTTCGTGGGATGTCGAGGATGAGTCTGGCTGAGGCGTTCTGGATCCGCTGGAGTCTCTTCTGGAGCTTGGCGGTGGTACCGGCGTAGAGGGCGTTGCCGTAGTCCAGTCGGCTGGTGACGAGGGCCTGGGTGACGGTCTTCCTGGTCTCGGTGGGGATCCACCAGAAGATCTTCCGTAGCATGCGTAGGATGTTGAAGCACGCCGAGGAGACGTTGTTGACTTGCCTGGTCATGGAGAGGGAGGAGTCCAGGATGAAGCCCAGGTTGCGTGCATGGTCTGTCGGTTTGGGTGCGGTGCCCAGGGCGGGAGGCCACCAGGAGTCGTCCCAGGCGGAGGGTGAGGAGCCCAGGATGAGGACCTCCGTCTTGTCCGAGTTCAGTTTCAGGCGGCTGGTCGTCATCCACTCGGCTACCTCTTTCATCCCTTCGTGCAGGTTGGCTCTGGCGGCGGCGGGGTCGTTGGTCAGGGAGAGGATCAGCTGGGTGTCGTCGGCGTAGGAGATTATGCTGAGGTTGTGTTTGCGTACGATGGCCGCGAGGGGGCTCATGTAGACGTTGAAGTGGGTGGGGCTCAGAGATGATCCTTGAGGGACGCCGCAGATGACTTCGGAGGCCTCTGACTTGTACGGTGGTAGGCAGACTCTCTGTGTTCTTCCGTCGAGGAAGGAGATGATCCATTCCAGCGCCTTGTCCTGGATTCCGATGTTGCTGAGGCGCCGTACTAGGGTGCGGTGGCAGACCGTGTCGAATGCCGCGGAGAGGTCTAGGAGGATGAGGGCCGCTGTTTCTCCATTGTCCATCAGGGCTCGGATGTCATCGGTGGCGGCGATGAGGGCGGTCTCGGTGCTGTGATTGGCTCGGAAGCCGGACTGTGAGGGGTTGAGGGATCCGTTCGTCTCGAGGAAGGCGGCCATCTTCTTGTTGACGGTCTTCTCGATGACTTTGGCTGGAAACGGGAGGAGCGAGATGGGGCGGTAATTCTTGAGGTCGGTGGGGTCCGCTGTTGGTTTCTTGAGTAGAGCGCTGAGTTCGGCGTGTTTCCAGCTCTCAGGGAAGATGGTGCTGTCGAAGGATGTGTTGATGATGTCTCGCAGGTGGGGTGCGATGACAGCGTCGGCCTTGTTGAAGACGTGGTGAGGGCAGGGGTCGGTCGGTGATCCGGAGTGGATGGAGTTCATCGTGCGGATGGTGTCTTCGGTGCTGATCGGGGTCCAGGCGTGGAGGGTGGTGGTGGGGGGTGGTTGTTCGGTCATGGTGTGCGTTGGTTGGTTGTTGAAGCTGTTGTGTATGTCCGCGATCTTGTTGTGGAAGTATGAAGCGAGGGAGTTGCAGAGGTCTTGCGATGGGGTGATGTCGTTGTTTCCTGCGCTGGGGTTGGAAAGCTCTTTCACGATGTTGAAGAGTTCCTTGCAGTTGTGTGCGTTGTTGTCCAACCGGTCCTTGAATGCTGTTTTCTTGGCGGCGCGGATCAGCTGGTGGTGTTTCCGGGTGGCAAGTTTGAAGGAGGTCCTGTTGTCTGGTGTCGGTTCCCTTCTCCAGACTTTCTCGAGGGCTCGGCAGTTCTTCTTGGAGCTCTTGAGTTCGTCGGTGAACCATGGGGCCTTCTTGCTGCCGGGTCTGCTAGGCGGGGTCCTCAGTGGGGCGAGTTCGTCCGCGCAGTTGCTGATCCACTTCGTGAGGTTGTCGGCGGCCTGGCTGGGGTTCGCTGAGCTGGCAGGAGGGTGCTGGCTCAGGGAGGTGGCGAGCTGGTCTGCTGTGATCTTGTTCCAGCTTCTGCGGGCGGCCTGTTGCTGGTGGTGGTGGGTCGTCGTTCTCTTGAAGGTGAAGTGGACGCAGCTGTGGTCCGTCCATTGAAGCTCTGTGGCGTGGCTGAAGTCGATGTCTGTGCTGGAAGAGAAGACTGCGTCGAGTGTGTGTCCGGCGAGGTGGGTGGGGGTGGACACCAGTTGCTTGAGTCCAAGGTTGGCGAGGTTGTCGAGCAGGGTGCTGGTGTTGCGGTCGTTGTTGTTCTTCAGATGGAAGTTGAGGTCTCCCAGGAGGATGTAGTCAGCGGAGGGGAGGGCATGCGGGCTGACGAAGTCGGCGATGTCCTCGCTGAATTGTGTGCGTGGTCCAGGGGGTCGGTAGATCAGGGTGCCTCTGAGGGTGGTGTTCGGGTTGGTGTGGATCTGGAAATGCAGGTGTTCGGCGCTGGTCAGGGTGTTGTCGGTGCTGGTCGTGAGACGGATGGTGTTCCTGTGGATGATGGCGATGCCTCCTCCCATCTGGTTGGCGTTTCGGTCCCTCCGGACGATCTTGTAGCCCTCTGGGATAGCGATGGCTATGTCGGGAGCTGAAGAGGCGTTCATCCAGGTCTCCGTGAGGAAGGCAACGTCAGGGGCTGTGGCGTCTAGAAGGTTCCAGAGTTCGATGGCGTGTCTGTGGACGGAGCGGGTGTTGAGCAGGATGCACTTGAGGTGGGTGCTGCTGGTGTTCGACTTGGCGGGTGCTGGTGCGAGGCTGGTCCGGAAGCAGGTGAACTTGCAGGCGTGGCAGCTGAAAGGTCCGTGGGTACGTCGTGGAGTGGCTTGATGGCATTCTGGGAGTCGGCCGGTGTTGAGTGCGGTGAGGTTGGCGGCGGTGTATGTCAGGCGGGTCGGCCGGGGTCTTCGAGGGCCAGGGGTCCTGGCACTGGGCGCGGTCCAGGCGCGGATGGGCGCAGACGGGCTTACCTTTGGCGCGCCTTCGGCGCACAAACGGCGCACCCGCTGCGCGTGACCGCTGCGCGTTCACACGGTCGCCATTTAAGGCGAAGTGCGCGGGTGGGCGGAGCAGCTGGGAGGCAGGAGCGGGGAGGGTACAGAATAGAAAAGGGGCGGGGAAAGGTGGCGGGAAGGGAGAGCGGAGGGCGGCGAGGTAGGCGGACAACAAGGAAGGAAAACCAAAACACAGGCACAACGAAAGAAATAAAAACAGGCACAAATTACAGTGAAAACAAGAACAAGGCAAAAACAACAACAGCGGAGGCAGCCGGCGGCTGGCAACGAGGCAGGCAGCGAGGCAGAGGGCAGGCAAGGGGCACAGGCAGCAGCTGGTGGCCGTGCGGCGCGGGGGTGAAAACACCACAAACTGACTCCACAACAGTTTAGAAAAATAAAGGTATTTAATCTAAACTACACAAGACCAAAACGACAAAAATCCAACATACACAGTTCAAGAATATGGTTTCAAAATAATTCTTAAGGTTGCATTAAAATAATCCACAGTTGCCTCACATTTTGCCAACAGTACCTTTCAATGTGACAAATTTCCAAAACAGAAGCTGGTGCGGTGGAAAACAAGCGATGCGTCACTCCTGAGACCCTGGGGAGGCGATGAGACGACCCCGCTGGACTTAGAGGGCGTGTTGCGACGAATCCGGTCTGTATGGGGCTGGAGGCGATATCTTGTATGGATGCCGGTGCGGAGTTTCCATAGGAAAATGCTTGCAAAGGCACGATGCGACGATCTTTAGCAACTGCGACGATCTCCGGGGCGACGATGCGCGGCTCAGCGGCGACCTTTCACTCCTTGATGCGATGGCTGTGGGAAGATTCTCGCAGCGATGTGATGCAGTGATCTCACCCAGCAGTGACAGGCTCTGCGACAATGTTTGCAGCAATGGAAATCTTCCCGCAAACAAAGGGTGCGACGTCTTCAGGCAGCGGCAACAGGCGCTGCGACGATCTTGGTCTTCGTAGCGGCAGGAATTTTCTCGCTATGCCGGGGATGCAATAAAACTTGCAGAAAGTTTCTTAAAAGCTTGGTTTCCAGCTTCCCAACACAGGTACAACTTCCAGAGGCACCACACATCGGCCAAGCACTCCAGGAAGGACAGAACTCTCTCAGCAACGTTCAAGGAAGCTGGGGGTGAAGTCCTTTTGTTCCTGGGACTTCTTAACAGGAAGCTAGCTCTTCTCAGGTCCTTGGAGATTCCTTCAAGCAAGGGGACACAGCAAAAAGCAAAGTCCTTCCCCTCTCCTTGGCAGCAAAGCAACAGCAGGTCGGTCAAGCAAAGCAACAGCAGGACGGTCTTCCTTCTTCAGTTTCAGCTTTCTCCTTGGCAGAGGTTCCTTCTTGATTCCAGGATGATCTAATTTTCTGTAGTCAGGGGTCCTGTACTTATACCCCTAAAAGGTCTTTGGTCCCTTTGTGCAGGAGGGCCCTGAGCCCGGTCTGACCAGTTCTGGGTGTTCCTTAAGCACGTTGTTTTCCTGGCCTCTCCTTTCAGAGAGAGAGGTAGGGTCGTCAGCTGCCCAGCAGGAGGTGGAGCCAGCATGTGGAAGGCAGGCACAGTCCTATTCAGGTCCAGGTGCTACCCCCTCCCACCACTCTAGATGCAGATGGAGCTATTCAGCCCAGGGATGGCCCACTCAGACTCTGGAAGCCACCCAGCCCCTGCCTTTCACAAACCAGACAGTCAATTCACAAACAGGCCAAGGCACACAGGAAGGCCAGACAAGAGAACTGCAACTTTCTAAAGGTGCTGTTCTCAAACACAGGATTTAAAAACCACCTTTCCTAAATGATATGATATGATATATGATAAAAAGAATTTATATAGCGCACGTTCACCAACGGTTTCTTGGTGCTGAGTATGTGAAGGGCGAAAGCAGAGTACGGGTGTGAATTAGTGATCGTAGGCCTGGGAGAATAACCATGTTTTAAGAGCTTTACTAAACATAGGATATGAATCAAGTTGGCGTAGGGTGGGTGGCAGTGAGTTCCAGAACTGAGGTGCTAGGAACGCAAATCTGAGCCCCCCATGTTTCTTACGCTGGAAGACATGGGGGGGGGGGGGGTCAGAAGATTGGCATTAGCAGAGCGAAGGGTGCAGCGGGGGATATAGCGCTGAATTCTGTTGGCTATGAAGAATGGCCCGTGAGATGCTAAAGCTCTGTGGGTCAAACAGCCGATCTTAAAGAGGCAACGTTGGGCAATGGGGAGCCAATGCAGGCCCTTGAGGAGGGGTTTAGCCTGGTGCAATATAGGTAGGTCATAAACCAGTCTGGCTACTTGGTTCTGAACCAACTGAAGCCTCTGTAGTTGATAAGCAGGGATCCCGGCATACAAAGAATTGGAATAGTCAATTCGCGACATGACTAGTGCCAGGGTAACCTGAACCAGGGCCTCGAAAGAGAGGAGTTTGCTAATTTTTTGAATCCTGCATAAATTAAAAAAACAGGAAGAGACTACAGAACTAATCTGAGTTTTTAGTGTCAAGTCGCTGCTAATTGAGACCCCCAGGCTCTTAACCGTACAGACAGGGGAAGGTGGAGGGCCCAGGGCTAGTGGCCAAAAGCTAGGATGCCAGGGGTCAGAAGGGGGACTAGTAAGTACCAGCTCGGTCTTACTTGGATTTAATTTAAGCTGGCTTGAGTCCATCCATGTGCTAATGGACGTCATGATGGACTGAAAGGCTTCAATTGCAGGGGCAGATGGATCAATGGTAAAGACGAGCTGGATGTTGTCAGCATAGTTAAAAATAGCTACGTCCCTCCTCCGTAAGTCTGATATTAGTGGCCGGATGTAAAGGTTAAATAAGTGCAGGGAGAGGGAGGAGCCCTGGGGGACCCCGCAGGTGAGTTCCTTTTTTTCTGACGTGAGGTCGGATAGGCGGACAGCTTGGTAGTGGTTGCTTAAGAATGAGGAGATCCATTTTAAAGGGATGCCTCGTATGCCGGCGCCTTCAACACATTCGACCAAAAGCTTGTGGTCGACCGTGTCGAAGGCAGCCGACAAATCCAGCAGGACAAGAGCCTAAGAGATATTATGGTCCGCGCCTCTTTCCAACTCATCATGTACTGCCAGTATGATAGATTCGGTGGGGTGCTCGGGTCTGAAACCTGCCTGGTGGGGGTCCAGGTAGTGAGAGCACTCCACGAATGTACTGAGGCAGCTTGTGACATAGGCTTCCAGGATTTTCCCCAGAAACGGTGAAAGTGAGATGGGTCGAAAATTGCTGAGAACGGCAGGGTCTGCGCCTGGTTTTTTCAAAATGGGTCGTACTTCAGCTATCTTAAAACAGTTTGGTACAATGCCAGTAGACAGGGAGTCGTTAAGAAGGGACAAAGGGATTTCAGGAAGCTGAAGGACAATCTTGCGGGCAATGTGGGGAGGGCAGCTGTCAGTGGGGGACCCGGAACAAACTTTGTTTAGGAGGGAGAAAAATTTCTCTAGTGTCATGGGCGGGAAGAAGTCAAAAGAGAGCGGGTTTTGATATGCCTGAGGGGGGGCCGGGGGGGAACAGTCTTGGGGATACTGGCTTTGATCGTAGCTATTTTGTCAAAGAAGTAGGTGTTGAGGGAATCACAGAGCTGTTGGGAAGAGGCCAATTTAGTGGTGATCCGATCGGGTTTGACGAGCTCATCCACAATGGAAAAGATTTCCTTCGCTTTGTTGTCAGATCTAAGAATATTTTGAGAAAAATAGTCTGCTTTTGCTTTTAGGATGGCTTTTAAGATGTGTTATTACAATCTGAGTTCAGGGATACCAGACGTTTATGTCCTACCATGCTCCTATGGGAAGATATGCTGGTAGCCACTGTATCCAATATCCCCCATGATGGCCTATGGGCAAGGTAGCCTTACTATAGTGAAAAACGGAAATGGCTGCCTTTCACTACCAGAGCATGTAACATGCACTAGTACATGCTCTGCCGCTCACATACACTGCATCCTGCCCAAAGGGGGTACCTTGGGCCTTCCATAGGGGTGGCCAATGTGCACAGAAAGGGAAGGGTTAGGGGTAGGCCTGGCCAGTGGGGACACTGACCAGGAGGACATGGCAGTTCACAGACTGCACACAGGCACTGCGGTAGCAGGCCCGAGACACCATTTTAGGGCTACTCTTGTGGGTGGCACAATCAGTGCTGCAGGCACACTAGTAGCATTTGTACCACCAGCCCTGGCACACTTGGTGCACTTTACTAGGGACTTCTAGGTGATACAAATATGCCAATCATGAATAACCAATTAAAATCACAATTTACACAGGGAGTACCTGCACTTTGACACTGATCAGCAGTGACAAAGTGCCCAAAGCATCTAAACCAGCAAAAACGAAATACAGCACAGCGTCAAATATACAGGAGGCAGAGGCAAAAAGACAGGGGAAACCACGCCAAAGATGCCAGGTCTAACACCAGGCAACCAGCATTTAAGCTGGTTGGGCCATGGTGGTGCCTTCTTGTTCTTACTTAGCCTTCCTGCAGCACACCTCATGCACTTTGCCCTTCACTGTCACAGAATGTGGGATATGGACAGCTCAGACAAAATACCAAAAGCTCATTTCCTGAAAACCTGCACTCATTGTAAACTTGGAGGGCTTCAAACCCCAGCACAGTTAGAGTGGTGCACTGAAACCATTTAGCACTGCTAACGCGAATTTAATTATTTACTGAATGCTTTATTAAAAAAACGTGCAGAATTTATGTTTAAATAGGTTTAATACAAAATATTGTAGTCGGAAACCATACTTAGAACCTGCAGTCCTGTAACCTAGTAAATAAACCTGGATTTTATTTTAATGAATGAATGAATGATTACGCATTTGTATCGCGCATGGCTACCCTTAGGCATCCCAGCGCATTAAGTACCTAGTCATTCCTCCAGCTCAAGGAAACAAAAAGGTTTTTAACTGTTTCCTGAAAGTAAGGTAATTAGGTTCCCCTCGGATGACATCGGGGAGCTGGTTCCAAAACTTTGCGGCATGAAGAGAGAAACAACGGCCACCCATCCTAGTCCTTTTAATCCTGGGAATTGTTAGCAGCTTCTTATAATTTGATCTAAGGGTCGGTGGAATATGGTGAAGTTGAAACATAGGTTGAAGTATAGCAGGACCAGAGTCGGAGATAGATTTATGGACAGTGCACATAGCTTTGAACCAAATCCTTTGCTGAACTGGGAGCCAGTGCAGCTGCTGTAATGCGGATTTGGCCGAGCTACGTTTAGGCACCTCCATAAGCAGACGAGCGGCACAATTTTGTACTGTTTGCAGAACTTTAATAGTTCCCAATTGGGCGCCCAAATACACTGCGTTCGCGTAGTCCAGACGTGACAGGATGAGCGATTGGTTGACATATGTAATGACACCATGTTTTAATGTGAAGGCTCAATACTGAAATGTTTGTTTTTCACTTTGACTGACAAATGTGCAAGTTGTTTTTCTTCCCTGTGCTGCAGACATTGCATTTTCAGAAGTTATCGTTTATTAGTTAATGAACACATTTGTTTTATTAGATGACGGATAGTAAACTTCCCACTACAGAACATGCAGACAATAGGGAGGAAGATTTATGGCAAGACGATTTAACAAACAAGAAAGGATGTGCCCAAAACATAAGTACACCATGGTTAAAAGACAATAGTACTCTTGTGAGAAAATGGGGAGCAGGTCTGTTCCCAGGAGCTTGTTGAAATCTTTTTGGTCAACATGAAGAAGAAAGAACATTAATGTTGCAACATAGAAAACATGTGTTTATATTCCTGCATGCCCTTGGACTAGTTAGCCAGATTTGATTCAAGCAAATTCTTCCTTTCTTTGATGCAGAGCAGACTGATTCAGTTTTAACTCAACCTATTTCCGGACTACCTGAGAGGAGAGACTGTTCTGAGTTTTCTGGACATCTCTTTATGAACAGTCTTAGTTTATTCCTTGATCTGCTCTTATATGAGCTAAGAATACATTCCCGCATATTCTGCTAAAGCTTTATGTGTTTTCTCTTTTCTCTCATCAGAAATCTTCATGGGTTTCTGAACTGATGCCTACAACTCTTTTCCCATTTTATCTTAACTCTAGCTTAGAATGGGGATGTTTCTTAATGGAACACAATTGTTACATATACTTAATTAATGCTTATTTTGGATTACAGAATTGATTCATCTATTTACTAAACATCGATTGATTGTTAACATTTACTGATGAATCTTGGAGAATAATACTTCACCAAACGAATGAATAACAAAAAAATTCTAATAAAACCCTTTAACTCAACTAAACTCGCTTTATTGACTGAACCAAAGTTATGATAACTGGTGATGATTTATGCTGAGCTTTAACTTCACATCTTAGCTGACAACAAAGATCCATCGAGCTAAAATGGACCCGGGTTCTTGGTGAGGAGTAAGTGACGGACAGAACCCCATGCTCCAACAGCACCACCAAACACCAGAACAGCAGCATTTTCTGGAATGCTGTGGACAAACTGGTGAACACTCCTTTGGCATGATATAGTCTTCATCAGTGTTTGCTGCAATCAAATGGACAATTTCCATGGCAAAGGTCCATCCACAGCAGCATTAACTGCAGTTGTTTAACTTTTGCGCAGCACAGCAGACAGCCCAATCCACTGCGCCTGCTCAACCACACAGTGTATTTCAGTACTTCTTACCAGACTGGGAAACTGTTCTCAGCAGTCTTGAGCGGATGGTGGAAGGCAGAAAAAAGTGGCTGTTTTTCAAAACGCCATTGAGAGTTTATGAATAGAAGGATCGATTTCCTCCCTCTGATGAGCTGCTGATGGATAAAAGTCACTAGTGTGATGGTCCTCCTTGTTCCCTTTTGAACTCTGTTGCCAGTGTTACACTGAACGATATACTTCTTCAAAGACTCATTGTTCAAAAGGGTTAGGATGACAAAGTGAGGTACAGGGCAAGTTTTAAATAGAGGCTTGCATACATCAGCATTTGTACAGCACCCCTTCAAACTGCACAATGAAAGTAATGGGGTATTGCCGGAGTGCATTTCAGAGCATAAGGATTTTTGCAAACTTAATTAAAAATGAACTATTTAACCAATGTTTTCAAAATCGCCTCCTCCACCAAAGTCTGCTTGAAGAAGGTGTAATTGATCAAAACTTAATCCAACCTTGGGCTTTGTCCATGCAGGCAGCACATGGTGCCAGTGAGGGAAGTTGGTGGCAGAAACAAAGGAAGCCTATTCGGTCTCTTCAGGTTGGTATACTATTGAAGCCAGGTGTCACTTTCTACTGCTTGGGTCCCCAGAAGATTGGGGCACCCAGGGACATTTTTATAGAAAACACTGTAGAACAATACTTGTGCCAGGCCTCTTTGGGAGACCAAGCTTCGTTCAGGGTTTTCTTTGCCCCTATTCGGTCAGTTTCGACGCTTTAGGTGTCCTTTTGTTCTTGATAGCCGGATCTAGCCAGTAGAAGGTTTTTCTAGATCTTTCTTTCCTATTAGCCCCCTCCCCCAACATGGCCTTGGAGGTCCTGGTGTGTCCACCCTTCCCAGTTACCTAGCCTTTCATTTTTTCCCCCAGGAGTCTTTCATTAGCTGCCATAACATTCTCCATGTTGTGGCCAGCCAATCATGATCTCCCTATTACATTGAAATGGGCCGATGAGAGGGTATCTAAACACGAAAGTTCCACATAGCTCTAACATTTTACCAGCGTTAATCCCCTTAATACGCACACTGAGCACCTTTGTAAATGCTAATTTGTTGAAAACAGCTGTTAACAATGAATTTACACCAAGCAACAAAAAGTATGCTTTCTGAATAATGTTCTGTCTCTTTGCGAAATTAGGTGTAATTCTGTTCAGTTTTTTCCTGTTTCAAAGAGCAAATTTTCCTAAAAGTATTAAAACGCCAAATTGCACTTTTGAGGTCCCCACCTCCACCCTTTTTCTTGACTCCTACGCGACGGATCACTGTGGAACTTTCCATGGAGCTAAAGTGGATTAACTTTTTTGGGAAAGTTTTATGCAGATTTCACAAAAGGAGACCGTTATTAAAAAATATATTTATATATAGCTTTCCTATAGGAAATCTGCCCTAACTAAACCGGTGAAATATGTATAAATATGTGCTAACCGAAGGATGGCTACAGTCCTGTGAATATATTAAAGTATGCACATTATTCTCCCTTGTTTCTTTAGACAACCTAATTTCTTAAGTTATCTATATTCTGACAGTTCCATCTTTTACACTATTTCTTCCATTCTCTAGTTCAGAAACAATGTGGTTGCTTTTGAGATTCATAACAACAAGATTACACAGCCAGATTTATTGTACAAAGCAATGTGCTGATTCTGTATCAAATTCCAACCACTCTGGTACAAGATATACCTGTTTGTGACAAATGAATTTCATTTATTATCAAACATGAAATCAGTCTGCCTTTGCAGTGTTTTAAGGAGAGAAGGAAAGAGACAATGAGAAACTACTCATACTAAAGTTACATGCTCAACATGAAACCCGATCAGCACAGCTAAAATGGGAATTACATTTCTACCATAAAAAGGATTAAACTCAAATAAAAAGGAACAGGCATTTGCAATGGAACCGGTCTCGCCTTTGGGAAATTATATGTATTTAGCTATGAAGCATATTAGCTTGGGTACTAAAACGTCTACTGTTCTTTAACATGGAGGAAAAGTAAGCACCAAATTGCGTGACTCACCAGGTATGGGAACACAGAGAAATATTGCCTTTCAGCTGGAAATGAAATGATATTGTCTAAAGTTCTGTTTAGAATATAAAATCAGGGCCTTCGGTGGTCAGATCAGCAAAAATACAAGATTTGAAACAATTATTGTCTGCGGGCGATCATGGAAGACAATTTCTATGGACTGGAAAATAGAGAATTTGGTATTTTACTGACCTCTGATGGTCGTTTTCTATCAAGAAATTTAAATAGGGGCAAAAGCCAGAAAAATTAAAGAAAGTCCCTCAGCAGTAAACAATTCTGGTATTTTACTGACCTCTACTGGTCGTTTTTTATCAAAACAGTTAAATAGCAGCAGTTGAACAGAAAAAAGTCCATAAGCGGAAGCAGACAAGTCCTAGGGCTGATCTCCAGAGCCCACAAAGTACATACACATATAAGTATATACTAAAGTATATACAAGAGGTCTCGAATGCTCGACCTAAAAACGGAATGAATATTCATGGTGAAACTGTAGCGAGAACATTTCCATTGACACTGATTGTCTGGGACCTTGCACAAACTCTCACCTCTAAAGCTGTTTTAAAGGGTTCTTTCAGTGGAGAGTAGGGAATGAGAGATGCGGCAAGAGAGGTAGCAACTGAGTGAGACATGGGGGGAACAAAAACAAAAAACAAAAAATTAAATTATGCAGGTTTATTTCCAATTGTTGCCACTCATTTTTAGGTTCTTTCTGAGAATTACAGTTAAGTCTTAAGGGCAACAATGCATTCACTCAAAATAACCCCCATTAAATAAATACCTTGGCCCCTAAGCAAAGATACAGATGACAAAAATGGAGCCCAAATCTCCTTCTGTTTCGAATCCTCTACCCCCTTGGACGTTGTTATTCTTGGAGCTGTATCACAGATATAGCCAAGTACTCTATATTTCCTTCACCAACATGGTCTGTCCAGCCAGAGACAGTTTATTCTGCTGGTGCTCTCCTTGGGCAAACCAGGATACTTAATGATCCCACAATTCCAAAGTGAAAGAAGAGGTGGCACTTGGGAGGTTCCTTAAAATGCTATTTTATTGCAATTACAAAGCCAACACATTTTGTCCAGGTGTAGGCTTGCTCTTGGATGACAAGTAATGTTGGACTTGGCCCTTCTGGCAGGATCACCCCCAAACTTTTTGCTTTTTCATTATGACTTGGCTTCTGCGCACTTTCCCACTGTGTCCCAGGGTAAAGTGTGTGCGTGTAGTGAGGTTGGCCCGCCCTCCCATAGGAATGCATGGGGAATGTATGTGTCCCTGGTAGTTCCTGATGTGTGGGGAGTGCAGGGTCAAGTTTGGTATGTGCGGACTCGTGTGATCAAATCCTGCGCAATGATGTGTGCGGCATAATTGTGTCTAGTGTGGAAGTGCCACTTCTAGAAGTTGGCCTGTCAGTGTAAATTATGTGAATTGGCTGTCTGGCTTGTGATTGGCTGGAGCTGGCTGGTGAGCCTGGCTCCAGGAGTCAGGCTGGGTCTGCCCCGGTGGTGAGTGGAGAGATCTGCATGATTGATGTGAGTGAGGAGTACACCTGGCACCTGAATAGGGCTGGGCTTTCCCCACACAATGCTGGCTCCGCCCCCTGTGGTGCGACTGATGACCGTAGCCTGGCCAGTGAATAGTGAGAGGGGCTGAGCACAACAAGGTGCTCCAGGGAGGTACTTAACTTGCACAAGGCTGGCTCCGCCTCCTGTAGAGTGTCTGATGTCCCTGCCCTGCAGCCTAGACAAAGGAGTTGTATGAATAAAAAGGGGCTGTGACCCCTTACAAAAGGTTCTCTACCTGATCCTATCTTGGAGGGGGGCCTGCTGCTGCTGGGCACCAGGAGGACCGCCACTGGGTGCTGCCTCCCTGCATGGAGGGCCCTGTGAGCTGGCCCCTGGGCCCAGCCTTTGCCCCCCCTGCCTTTATTACTGGTTATACTTTGTCCCTTGGCTTTTGGGACTGCTGTGGCCTGCCAAGCACCTGGGAAGCGTTTGGCTCCTACTTCCCTGGGACGCTTTGTTTTTCCCTCCAGAAGCGCTGTCTGACTGGTCCCTTGCCATTTAGGGGGAAGCAGGTGCCCACCCTGCGTCTTGGCATCATGTTTGCACCTTGCATGGGTGCCCACCCACTTGATATCTTCCATTACGGGTGCCAACCCCGCTTTATTGCTTATTTAATCACCAAACGGGTGCCCACCCCGTCTTGCCGCGAAGAACAGAAGAAAAGAACCGAAGCCGGTGCCCGCGCCTGATGGTGGGCGGGGCCGGCCGGGACCGAGAGAGGAGCCTCGCGGGTTCCATTTCCGCTTCTCCCGGTGGGGAGGAAGCTGTCAGCAAAGAGAAAGTCAGGAAGACCACGGGAGCATACCCCGCGCTCCTGCACTTCCGGAGTGAAGCCAGCGTCTCTCCACGAGGCTCCCCTAGCGAGAGGAGAGCCCCGAAGCAGAGGCTGGCGAGGAAAGCAGACCGGCAGTCAGAGAGCCCCGCAGCCTAGGAGAGCCGCCCCAGGCAGCCGCACCGGAGGAGGAGCCCCGCCACAGGTCCGGGTGAGTGGGGGCCCGTTGTGTCTGGTGGGGTGAGAGGGGGGCATGGGGGCACATTGCCGGTGCCCGCCCCCCACACAGTGGTGCTATCGTCATTCTTGAGAAGTGTCTGTAGGGGTAGAGCGGCCCCAGTTGGCAGTGGGCCGCTCCCCCGTTGTCCGCAGCATTGTTTCCTTTCCCGAGCCCACAAGAGGCTCCAACGTCCCAGGGGCATTTGTGAATTAAGAGCCCAGTATGTTTTCAGTTTTTATTTAAAACCCTTGTGTGGGCAGGCATCAACAAAACTATCAATGACCTCTTCAATTGCAGGGTATTGCTAGATCCAGCACTACTCTTAGACCCCTGGGCTCTCATCAACCCCCCTCCACTCAACACAACTGAACTACTACTATTTTTCTGGTTACTCACACTGGGTGTTAAAATGATCCTTTGCAATTCGAAATATATTTTAAATCTATATCTAATCAAACTGGGTGGGCTTTAGTTTCCTTGCTTTGGAGCGCTGACATCTTTAACCAAAGTTTTGACCATAATAAATCAAGACTACTATGATCCCCGCTAGACGCTCACATCCAAAGAAAAACACCAACTAGCTGACCACTTTGGCTGAACTTTGGGATATCCCCTTAGTCCCCGACCTCCCCCAACCGCTTTCCTTCCCACCTCCCTCGCCACATCTCTACCCCCTCCCCTCTATCTGCCCCCTCTCTTCTGTACTCTCCTTTTCTCTCTTATTTCTCTCTTTCATTGAGAAGCAAATTCCTCCCACCCCAACCCCGGACAATGTAATATTAAAGACAACTTTAAAAAAAAAAATTGCCAATTATTCCTCTCAGAGAAATACACCATATGATGGTCCATACCACCAAAATGGGTAGGAACACTTCTGTATGACGGACTGAAACAGGAGAATTGGAACTTACTGTAATCCGCTTTACTTCCCGCCTGACCTATTCATTTGTTATTGTATGTTTTATGTTATTGAAATGCCTTATAAAATGTGGGTGTGTATATATATATATATATATATATATATATATATATATATATATATATATATATATATATATATATATATATACACACACACACATATACATATATACACACACACACACATACAAATCTGAGCTTTGTGGGTTATGTACTTTTTCTACAGTGCTATTTTGATATTTTTATAATACATTTTAACACAAACCATGTTCTTACGGTCTAGCATTCTAATTTGGGTGAAAATACGTGCAGGAGAAAAAAGCTCATCCGGTTAAAATAAGAAGCAATGTCCCATTTTAGTTCCAATTTTGTTCACACCTACATCCTGCTGAATGGATTTACTCCAAATCTGGCATGAGGGTAGAAAGTGTGCTTTTGAAGAATTGGTATAAATCAGTTCAGTGATTTCAGTCAAGGACATTTAGACATTTTTGAGAAATGGGATTGGCAGGAAAAGGGCTATGAGGCACAGGGTCAGACTGATTTGCATATGGCCATGTCTGAACTGGGGTGGTGGAGTGAGCTAAAGAATGATGATGGATTAAACTCAGATCAGTTGACTGGGGGTGAGTGCTTGCATTGTTCAACACTCCGTCCATCATACCCTTTGGTTTTGCTTTGTTCACCCTAAGTTGGCAGGGTATGCCCAGACGTGGGTCCCTTGCTCACTTTGCATTGGATTCAAGCTAGCCTGGATGATGGCTGACAGTGGCGGTTTTACCATTAGGGCGTTTGGGCGTTGCCCCACCTATAATTATCAGGCAATTTATTCGAGCGGCGCGTTAATAAAAGTTTTATAAATTAATGCGCCGCTCGAATAAATTGCCCGATAATTATTGCCCTGCGGCCGTGGTGTGTGTCATGGACTTGGACAGTATGCACTGTCTGACACTGGGTGGCGCTGGACTGACTCTGTGCCGGCACAGTGCGCACTCACTGCGCATGTGGTGTTTGCCCGGCAGGGCTTCTTTAACTAGATAACTATGTGGTTTTAAAAAAAACCACCGATTAGGGGTTTGCCTGCCTAATGCAACGTACCCCAGTGCTGAAAAAAAGAACGACGTTTTTTTAATGCTCAGCCCAATCCTGATGCTACTTTCTTTAGAGAGCAGCTCTCCTCTAAAGAGAGCAGCATCAGGATTGGCTACTACTGTGTCTCGTCATCGGCAAGTTGGCAGCCATCAGTCTAGGCGCCAACGGGACCCCAGAGCAGAGATGGTGCGGACCCGGTCAAGTGAAGACAAGGTAAGTTTTTTATTTTATTTATCCCCACCCCCCTGTGTGCGAGCCGTGACTGTCTAGAAATAAACCGAGGCTAGCTGTACACTGTTTCAGTTCTGCCCGCACGGAAACATCGACACACGCCAGAATCAAAAGGGCCCCAAATTAACCAGTGAGGAATCGAGATTGTTCCACAGAGTCGGGCTAGCAGGGTTTGCGACTGCGAGCTCTAGAGCTGAGTGCGGGAGGCAAGGAGGGGGGTGTGTCAGACCACATTTACAACACTCCCCTCTCCCCGCTGGAAACAACTACCTGCACGCACGGCCAGGACTGCAGTGTGCTGAGCACGAGAGCTCTCGGTGTGCACGCCGTGGGGTGGGGACAGGGGTGAATGAATGGCACTTCAGCGGTGAGGGGTAGAAACAGAGCTCTGGGAAGTCATCCGAATAGTGAAGGAGGGCAGGGCCATCCTGAATAGAAGCAAAACTCTTGCAGATTAGGTTCAGATCACCCTGGGGAACAGGCAGCGCCCATGGAAGTAGGACAAAACTGTCCGGAGGTCGGGGGCAGGGAGAGCTCTCTGGGATTAGAGTAGAGCACAAAGGTGACTGGCGCGGAGCCCCCTAAAGGGTATGGTGACCTCATGGGTAGGAGCAGAGCAAAACACCTCTGGGGCCGAGAGAGAGCCAGTAGAGCCAGTGCAGAACTCTCTGGGGGGCAGGCAGTGTACGTCTCATGGGGCACAGTATTATTCTATGGGGCAGGTACACATCTCAGGAAGCAGAGCAGTACTCTCGAGTGATAGGAGCATGTCACCACTTTGAAAATCTACCAGCCGCCACTGAATAGTACAGAACTTTTCGCCCCACCACTTTGAAAATCCACCAGCCGCCACTGAAGGCTGAATAGGCAGAAACCGGTCCCAGGATGCCCGTTTCTGGTCCAGGGAAGACATGGTTCGGCAGCTCAGGCTGGACTGTTCCCATGAGGCACAGGGTCAGACTGATTTGCATATGGCCATGTCTGAACTGGGCTGGCGGAGTGAGCTAAAGAATGATGATGGGTTTAACCCAGATCAGTTGACTCGAGTGAGTGCTTGCAATGTTCAACACTCCGTCCATCATCCCCTTTGGTTTAACTTTCTAAGAGTGGCATTTTCAGAATTGTGACTTTACATCTGACTATCAATAAAGAGTATTTTAAATAATAATTTTTAGAGACCAGACATGACATTTATACCTGTTCCCAAGCAAACGTTATTCCTTATTAAATATAGTAAGGTAACCCAAAGTTATCCTACAGGAGTGGCCCTATAGTAGTGAAAAACGAATTTAAGATTTTTCCCTACCAGGACATGTAATACTTAAAAACATCTCCAACTTTTTAAATACACTGAACCCTGCCTTTTGGGCAATTTAGGACCTACCCTGGAGGTCACATATGTATTAAAAAGGAAGGTTTAGGCATCGCAAGAGGTTCTTTGACAGGCAAAATGGCAGTTTAGACTGCACACACAGGCTGCAAATGCCTGAGACAAGTTTAAAAGGGTTATTTAAGTGTGTGGCACAACATGTGCTACAGGACCACCAGTAGCATGTAATTTACTTCCCTAGGTACATGTAGAACTAATTTACTACTGACTTACAAATAAATTAAGTGTGCCCATTGGGGTAAGCCAATTTAACCATGTTTAAAGGCGAGAGCACAAGCACTGGTTAGCAATGGCAAAGTGCACAGTGTCCTAAAAGCCAACAAAAACCAGTTTAGAAAATAGGAGGGGTGAAGCCAAACGTTTGGGGTGACCCTGCTGAGAGGGTCAAGCCCAACGGTGCCATTGGTTGAATAAATCTGCATTAGATCTTAAAAAAGATCTTAAAAGCACAAGATAAAATACAATAAAATAGATACATTAATTCATTATCACAATATACTAGTCCCATTACGATACAATAAATAAGAATATTAAATTCATAATAATTCAACATGGATAATATAAAACATGGTTTGGCAGCTAAAATGCCCCATTACATCCCCTCTATTGTTTTCCTACTGCGGATGGCTTAAACTTGTACCTATGGAGCAGTAGGAGTTCTTCAAGTGTTTTTTAGCTGACATCCTGTACTGCCTTGTGGTCAAAAAAGGCTGAGAAGGGAAGCTATCAAGAGCAGCAACTAATGAATTACAATGGACCAGTAGGAGCTGTGAGAAAGACCACCAGTTACTTTTCCACCATCTTCAGGAAGATGGAACTCTTGCCTGCAGCCAGAAACAGGGATGTATTTCAGTGAAGTGTGTTTTAACCTACCGGGATAGTGTAATATTAAGTTGGTGGGGTCACCCCCCCCCCCCAAATTAATAATTCACTTTCTCAGTCTTTAACTGAACACAGCCTTGTCTCCCATCCACAAATGAGGAAAATCTGACTTACCCCAACCTCAAGTTAAACACACTGTCAAAACCTAAAGCGTTCTTCTGTGAGTACAGGCCCCTGTTGCTCTGCATTATGCGAAATAAATGTGGGCCTTGGTGCAAAATTCTGAATCAGTATTAGTTAACATATCAAACAACCTGTAAGCACCTACCCTTTGCCTCCAAACGATAGAACATTAGCACAGGGCCTGGTGAGATCAGATGTAAGCAAATGGATGTATGCTATCTGTAATCAATAAAGTCTTTGATTCAGAATCCTAATGTACATGATGTCCTCATACACCAAACAAGTTATCTTCTGTCCTCTCTCTTCCACACAATACAATTCTCTAAAACAGCCTAATTGAATCAAGCAAAGGAGGCAGAGTCAAGCAAATGAGACAGAATCAACCAAATGAGGTAGAATCAAGCACAGTAGGCAGAATACACTCTAAGGGAAGTATGAAAAAGTACCCAGAGCAAAATCCCAAATTACGATGGTGCGAAATCTGGACAGAGAAATGTAAATCCTTCTAAACCACTTATGAAAGAAAGCATAATCCTGTCTCCAGCCTCTTTCTGCGAAAAGTAAATAAGTGATCCCTTTAAAATGGCTTTCCTTCTCTCTTTCAATTAAAGAAAAATACGAGGTTCTGGTGAAGATGGGTCTGAAATAATCCTTGAAAAAGTAACAAAAATCAAGCTCTCTAGCAGCGTTAATACTAAAGAAAATCTGAGCTAAGAGCCACCACACTCCTCCGTGGCTTGAAGAGTAAAGTCTGCTGAGAAGGCTGCTGCGTGTGTATTATGCAAGCGTTACCTGTAGTTCACTTGTTACCACTTGTATTACATCTAGGCACTCCCAAAGTGTTTCCTCACAAACTGGCAACTTTTCCACGCGAGCGTCACCATGTGTAAGACCGAATGTTGTGTTTACTCGCAACTTAACTTCAGCATGGATTTCTTTGCGGCTGAAACATGATAGATGTCGGTGATAGTTATTCTCTCAACAACTTAAAAAGGTCATGAAAGTCCCAGTTTTAACACGAAAACGCGCATGCAGAAAACCTGTCAAACTACTGGTATTAGACTAGTTAGTGTATTGATTAGAAATGAGGAACTTCAAACAACCCTACTGACGCGCTGTAGAAGTAACAGCTTTCCATAGCCTGACAATTTAGTTGCTCAAACTAAATTTCCCAAACTTTGAGAAGCTCCACAAGTCCATAATAGTGAAAAAGTATCTAGCGGGTGTCATTTTAGTAGGCCCAAAAAACGTTGCTTCTTGGCCACTTCAGGTGTTTGTTTACTTCGCATGCTTTCCCCATATTACGATGCTTAGTGACAATGACCAAGGCCACAAGGAACCCTTACGAGATGCTTGAGAAAATCATGTAGTGGTGACTAAGGGATACAACAAGAATGGGTAAATTATGCGGTTAATAAAGCAATTTTTTTGTGGTGAATTATTTTGCTATGCTGTCATTGTCATTGCTAATACTGTGTGGGGACACATCACCTCATTATTACCGGTTTAACACCTCCATACAGTAATCCGCAATTCAAAGTAGACTAGTTCTACTTTTCAAAGCATTTGTAAATGAGTAGCACCTCACTTGCTACTTTGAGGAGTAGGAAATAATCTATTTGGTTGAAATCAGAAAATTATGAAGTATAATTATGCAGAAAACACCTCAGCTACAGAATCGCATAATTCCAGGGTACCTGCCTTTGACCACTGCCGAGTGCTTCTTTTATGCGCCTACTCACCAACAATTTCAATGGGTTCTTTGTTGTACAGTATTTTGTTCCCGTATAAGAGCCGCAGGAATGGAAAGGAGACGAGCAGTACAAGAGCAATGCCAATGAACATGTGTCCGGTGAACACAGCGAAATCCAAACCCTTGGAATTAAATACAAAAATAAACCCAGAGTTATTTTCTTCAAGTCAATTAGCAACCTTTCGAAAAACTTCCATTTGTTTACATTTAGCCATTTTTAGAAAGACAAGTGGATTAATTTCTTCAGGCAGAAAAACGTGCGCATGCATCTAATTAACTCAAATTTGCAGAGGAAGTAGATTTCAACAATAATTATTACTGCTGTATTCATATTGCTCGCCTAATAATTACAATTTATGGTTAAATATAGTATGCCAGTTGAATGTGTTTCGAACTTAGTCTACTAAATGCCACTGAAATGTTTATAGAGGAAATATTTTTTTCCCCACACATTACTTGTGTAGATTCTAGAATCTAAAGTCTCAGCATTTTTTTTAAACTTTGTTAATTAACCTTCTTCCACACTAGCCATGGTGGAACTGTGATGTCTGGGTGAGACCCTTGGCTTGCAGTCTAAACCGGCCAGGATTGGGAGGCAAAAGCAGTCCTTGGAAATACTTCAATATCAGCCACACCACATACCACAGCAGCATACAAACAGTGTTTAATAGTTTCCAAGATGGTTGGGAGCAGAGGTAGAGGTCTCTCGCCAAAAGTAAGGTTTTAGAAAAACGGAACAAATTAACTTTGAATCTCAACTTTCTAAATAAACTGCGTAAAAAGCAATTATACAGTCAGCTAGGAACACAAATCGTCAAACAATGCAATCGTTCAGGATCTTGAGAAATATAAAGCATCATAAATTCTCCAAGACACTTCCATGCCACTCCATTACTCGTTTCCGAGTCCGATGGGCTGAGGACCAACCCGGTCTGTGGACAGAGTCACATAGCAGGTACACACTAACACGCACTCGGTCTATGAACCAAGACTACTCTGGAACAACCTCTCTGGGTCCTCAGAAGGCTCCTCTGGTTCAATCAAAGAAAGGTTTCAAAGGCAGCATCTTTCTACCATCCTAGACTGCACCTCTTCTCTCTACACCTCAAACCACGTCATACTAGGTTTCGGATCACCTTGAGCCTTATTTTTTTTTCAGTTCACATTGTAAATCTAAAAGCATGCATCTGTAACCTGATGTGTCGGCTATGTGTTCTATTGCTGTGTATTGTTGCCTGCTGCAGTTTGAGACTAGGTTAGCACTTTATAAATACCTAGAGCAACATAGAAGGGGTTAATATTGACGCTAAACGGTATGTGTGCAAAGGTATACCCTTGGCGCACCATTTCCTGTATTAACATCAAGCTCCTCAGGGCTAATTTGTGCCATAAATCAGAACCTTGCTATGAGCTCCAATAGCTGCACATTAAAGTAAATGGGATAAGTCATTAACCCCTTTGCCGCGGGGCTAATTCCCCGGCGGCACTGGGTGGAGGGGTGGGGGCGTGAGCAGCACCACGGTGCTTGTGACGAGTTTGGCTCATCACACTGCACGGTGGCGCTGTGCTCATGATGAGCTGAGCTCGTCATGACCACTCCCGTTTTTCAGATCATTCAGCACAGCGGGGGAATTAGCCTCGCGTGTGAACGCCGCGTGTGTCATGACTAGCTCAGCTTGTCATCAGTAAGCATATGCCTCATGACGAGCTGAGCTCGTCATGAGCACGGAAGGAGTTAAAATTGAAGTCTATGTACTTAGTTGAAGAATCTACAGAAAGAAAAATATTAGATATTTCAATGGGTTTTTAGTGGTTCTATGATAGAGGACCAGGGTCAGCTACAAGAGAAGTAGTCATTCCTGGCACTGGAGGTAAGACCCAAAGTAGCAGCATGGTGGGTCATCCTGCAGATCTCTTAACTGAATGTCTCCCGGGACCGGTTACTTGCCTATAAAATACTTTGAGTCACTAAGATCTTGCAAGGGTCATCAGGTCATGCACACTTGATCATTCTGTGTGCACTTTCAATGAAGTATAGACTCAGTTAGCCCAGGGAGAGCCATAAATAAACCGAGTATATTCATTTTACAAAACTTCTGAAAGCGGGTTGAAGGTACTGCCCCCTGTAGGGGAGGGACAGTGCAGAATTCAGGTCTCAATGTAGGTCAACAACGAGGAGACTTTTCATTAAAGCTTCTAGGGGCTCTTGTTGGCAGGTTAACAACAAAGCAAAACCACAGACAGAAAGGTGGACTGGCCATGTGAAAAACGTGGGATTTTAATATCTCTAGTGAGCCCTCTTACGAATAATATGGACCACCCACAACAAAGCAATTGTTGTCTTGTTTGACTGAAATCACCCAATTAGTGCAGTACAGGCCACTGAGACATCTAAAACGATATCCTATCAATTCCCTATTGCTTTAGTGCAGGCGAAAGAGACCTATAAATGAACCCCCTGAAAGCCCAGCTTGGTTCCAGTTAACAAATCACTTCGGTGGTGCACGTTTGCAGCATGCTGCTGTTTAGCACCATCTTACATACTGACAGCTGTGCCAATTTGAACAGTTTCATTAATTTGGAAGGGGGTTGGGTTATGTTTGGCGGCAACAACAATCAACACATACTTTGTTTACAAAGATAAAATGTAAATAGTGTGCAAAATGGTGCAGCACAATTCCTCTTATCAAAGCCCCTACAAACAAATCATCCCACAAAAAATATTCAGGGCCGCTATAGGTCGGTGCAACCGGTGCGGCCCGACTGGGCGCTGCTCTGGAGGAGGGCCACTGACCTCAGGGTGGGACGCTGTGTTTAGCAACAAGTTATGTTTTGAAATCACCTGCTGCATAGTTCCCTATGCACCCAGCTTTCAGGTAGCAATAAAAATGTCAAGATCATTTTTGCGATTAACGAATGTTCCTGCTTGGGAGAGAAAGATCAGAGTTTTGTCTAGTGACAGTTTTGACTCGCCAGAAAGTAGCTTAGAGGGTTAATATCGTGAGCGGTGAGGAGGGGCGGATTCAACAGACGATGAGGGAAAAGCAATTTATGTAATTTTGCCTCTTCGTCTGTCGAACTCCCCCTCCCCGCCCAGCCCCGCCCCACCACTCTTACCTGCACAGGCCGCTGCTGGTTAATATGCCTGCTGTAAGGAACAGATCTGTATTTTATGTGGATATCTCAGAGGAATAGTAATGCCAGCCTTTACCAGCGCTTTAAAACAAATGAAATGTATGTGAGAGAGGGGCTATGGAGAGATTCACTTTTGCTGGATGGTAATGAGGGAATTCGAGGAGGTCGTTATTGGGTGCGGGGCACCAAAAAAAAGACTGTTGCACCAGGCGCCACCAGCGCTAGAGCCGGCCTTGAACACTTTATGCAATACAGTCCACTGAGGCTGTTAGATGGAGTCAAACAGACCCCTTATGCGCCAGAGCACAGACGCAGAATGAGGCGATGCACTCTCGAACAGAGCAATGAGTTACCCTGACTGCAGCAACGTGTGCTCACCCATGAACTCAATGAGAGTGCGATGGGATTCAGTCTGCACATTCTGAAAAAGAGTGGTGGTTGACCTGCCACTTCAAGTCCTTGTGCATGCTGCCCAGAAAGCACAAGCAGCAGCTGACTGGAACACTGCTCACGATTTCTATGCAAGTCCTGTCCAAGGGGTTTAAATTTGCTTGCAGACTAAGAGCGAAGACACCCATCACAATGTCACTCACTCTTTGTCACAGTTGGAATACGATGAATGAGCGAATCTCCTTGCACGGATCAGAAGTGAGGATTCAGTACAGGTATGGAGTGCAAAATTAGTGCCCCCCCCCCCTCCCCCACCCCACCAACTTGTATGTGCCTTGGGATTCACTAACTTTAAGGTACATTATCACTTTGAAGGCAGTCAGAGGTATAATGCTGTCAAGAACAGGAGTAAATATTTGTGGAGGGTAGCAAATATAAGGTAAACACCCCCAAGTGTGGTGGGTATGCAAGGTAAGGAGTTTCTCCACAGGTAAAAAAATAAATTCCTTTGCAGAAATAAAACAAACTTCTAAAGCGCAGTTGCACTATTTTGAAGGCCACATGAACTATGTGATTTTGCTGTCACAATGTTTTCCACATAATTATGGATTTGTCGCACATTATTCAATTAATATGCAGACTTTGACAATACAATTTTTAGTTCAAACTGATCAAAAGTTACTAAAGACACTACCAAACATGTTGCATCGCAGTGGAAGGCCCGCATTATTTAGATCTTAAACTGATACTGAGGTGAAACATTTGCCCAGAGAGTCTCATTGTATTTAAAAGTGACAAAATAGTGAGGCAGTATTCCCAGAAGATATGCTGCTTTATGCCACATAATTAGCCTTTTTTTGCTCCACAAGTTAGTCAAACCCTGCCACATAATTTGCTCCTACCGGCCACATAATTCCAATGGTCTCGACTATTGTTAAGTGTTGATATATGCATAAATGTACACGTGTTACATGTAAACACGCAAAACATGCCGTGGCAAGGTAGGCGCTTGAAATTCACATTAAAATGAGTTGCATTTATCGCTCAATATTGCCGCAAGTTGCTGACAGTACCTACCGCCTTCCTCAGCTCCAGGTTGGAGACGATGATGACGTTGGGGGGATCGCCCACAGCCGTGGCGGCGCCGCCAATGTTCGTGAAGATTACCTCCGCAATCAGGACGTGCCGCGGATCCAGGTTGAGCACTTCGCATAACCTGCGGCACAGAGAGGAACAGGGGCTCAGAACACGCCGCCTTGATTGGGCCGGCTTCGAAATCAAATGATTGCCGGGCTGAAAATATGTCTCAGAGAAACTAAAAATACCGTACTGCGGCACACATTTCATCAACAGGGTAAACTAGAACAGCCGCGCTGTACTTTTCAAGTAGTTATTCCGATTTGGCCCCCTGAACCTCTAAGCCACTGCCAAAATCTATGCAGTGCAATCAACTACGCATCGTTTCTGAATATTCTTAAACATTACAGGCAAATTACTCAACATTCACAGGGTAAATCACAGAAAAAAATCGCATTAATATCTTCAAGGCTGCGGCCAATAAAGATAAACTTTAGGAGCTACATGAAAGCCAAAGAAGCTACAGAGGTTGGCATCTGCATTAATACCTTCATTATACACTAGCAGCCAGTCCCGACGTTGTCCAGGTATGAATTGCTGCCGGCCAGTAGTATATTGTTTTGTAGGATTTCGTTTTGATAGCATTTCTTATCTGTGACAGGCCTGTGAAACGCTCTGATTCACAGTGCACTGCTGATGCACTTAAGATTGCGAGTTCAGTAGTGTGTGAACTCGAGTTTCCCTACTTTATTATTCCTTGCAATATTATATAGCGCAAACTCGACAACATGGCATGAGCACAATTTACATTACAGAAGGACACATTCATTTGTGGTAGGCACGGGGAGACAAAGCGATTTGCCTGGAATCACATGATGTTGAGCTGATGCCGAGATTCGAACGTAGCTCCCCAGCTCTAAAGTTCGCAATTCTAGAACTTGTGGCGGGAGGTGTGTCTAAAAGTGTATGTCGGTGCTGGCCATCAGTGAGAGAGACCTGTGCATTTTTCAAATGGCCACCAATGTACTTACCGGGGGAGGGTAAACACCCATTATTCCGCAACTTTCTTTCCGCATACCATCACTCCGCATACTTTCATTACGAAAGTACCATGACTCCGCAATGTAATTATAATGCATGGCATTACATTTTATATGCTTTTACCACACATACATTTGCAACGAAATTCGTTGTAAATGCATGAATGGTAAAAGCATGTTTTTTTAAAATATTTGGATAAGGTAAGTATGGTTATAGGGGTATATGTTTTGGGGTACTGAGGTATATGTTTTGGGGTGTTTGGGTATTTTAAGGGTTCAGATATAGTTTGGGTTATGGGGTACAGGGGTAGTTTTAGGGTTTAGGGATAGGTTTGGGTTTTGGGGTACAGGGGTATGTTTAGAGTTCAGGGCTAGGTTTGGGTATAGGGATATTTTTAGGGTTCAGGGGTAGGTTTGGGTTTTGGGGTACAGGGATATTTTAAGGGTTCAGGGCTAGGTTTGAGTTTTGGGGTACAGGGGTATTTTTAGGGTTCAGGGCTAGGTTTGGGTTTTGGGTACAGGAGTATTTTAGGGTTCAGGGGTAGGTTTGGGTTTTGGGGTACAGGGCTATTTTTAGGGTTCAGGGCTAGGTTTTGGGTACAGGGGTATTTTTAGGGTTCAGGGGTAGATTTGGGGTTTGGGGAACAGGGGTATTTTAGAGTTATGGGGTAGGTTTGGGTTTTGGGGTACAGTGATATTTTTAGGGTTCAGGGCTAAGTTTGGGTTTTGGGGTACAGGGGTATTTTTAGGGTTATGGGGTAGGTTTGGGTTTTGAGGTTTGGGTTTTGAGGTACAGGGGTATTTATAGGGTTCAGGGCTATGTTTGGGGTACAGGAGTATTTTTAGGGTTTAGGGATAGGTTTGGGTTTTGGGGTACAGGGTATATTTATAGGGTTAAGATGGGTTAGTGTTTAAGGGTGTTGGGGTATTTTAAGCAGTAAGGGTGGGTTAGGATTATGGGGTGCAGGGGTATTTAAAGGGAGCAGGGTGGGATTAGCACACAATATGAGACATGGCATGAAGGGCGGAACGTACCACACGCCCCCAGCATTTGCCACGCCCCCAGCACACGCCCACAGCACAACGCAGACACGCCCACAAGGGAATACTTTGCTGGCACGGTTCTTTTACCTTTTAAATGTATATGGTGGGCGTCTGCATAGCCTATGTCCTTCTGCTGCAACTCCCCTTTCCAACGCTGTATTGGGTGTTGTGATTGGTGCTGTGGTTCCTGAGATTACCCGCCTCAAAGGTTTGGGCTCTCTTTATTATATTAGTATGGATTTCCTTCCTATTACTAGTCACAATCTCATTGGGTTAAGAAGCGCTTATGCTGATAGACCCTGCAAAATGCTTGCTCACTCTCACATGCATAGAGCAGAGGGTCAGCACCAGCTTCAATGACCCTTTCTGAAAATAACCAAGGAAAAAATGCTGAGCACTGGTGGAGGAATAGCCAAAAAAGAAATAAACGTAGCCTCTATGTTAAACAAACATTTTTAAAGACACTTGGTCTTGCCTTTTCATCTATTGGCTTTGCGACGCCTGAACTGCACCAGCCAAAAAATAAAGAGTGTGATGCTATATATGCATTCCTGCATCATCACAATGTGCATAAATGCTTCATGATATAGTTGCCCCAGCCTCTTGACATGCATGCACATACTTAATGGCAAGGAATCTGCTTTGTTTTTTGCTTAATGTACACCTCCAAGATGAAAAACCCCATCTTGGAGTTTTTTTTTCTTTGGAGTGGCCTATAAGCAAATTGCAACTGCATAAAAGATACATTGTTTCCTTTAAAATAAAAATGTAGGTAGAGGTGAACAGCGGAGGTGAAAAAGGTAGGATGACCACTGCAGGCAAGAAGAGGGAGCAGTCAGGGGGAGGGTAAGAGAGAAAGGGAGGGGCGGGGAGGGTGGAACATTAATTATGGAGAATAAGAAAACGAGATGGGGAGCAGCAAGGGAAGCAACCAATGACCTGGGGAACGGATGAAGGGTTAGCAACTCCGAGAGCGCAGTGGTGAGGATTGCAGTCGGGAAGTTGCACACAAGGAAGAGCGCGAGAAAGCTCATACACTCGCAAGGAGTACAGCTAGAAAAAGAAAACAGGTTCACTGAATGTGAGCAGTGGAAAGATTCAAATCATCCAGTCCAAAGGGTGGTAAAGAAACTATGCTGTAGGGGAGGGACCAAGAAGAGCGAGAAAGAACACCATTGAATAAGAAGCAGATGAGTGACATGAAAGCTTACCCATGGTAAGCAAAGGGCTGGCCCAGTGTATTTATTGACATTATCAACTATATGACTTTGATAACAAACAGCTAAAAACGATCTATAGGTAGGACCTAAAAAGCAAAATACAAGCATTAAAGTGCTCGAACAACAATGCAAATATGTAAACGAACTCTAATTACACACTTCCATTGAAATTGTCTCTCCGGTATGTGTTGGAAATATTTTGTAAAAAGAATTAAAGTTCGATATAAATAAATCGAATTTGACACTAGGAGAAACATTCATTAGGTAACTAGTCCTATAGGAGGAGGCCTACCCTAGGTGGGGTTGTACTTGAGGGGGTAAACACCCATGATTACTTTGGCTTAAAACTATCAGACAGTAGGTCCTGGAAATAACATGGATTTGAATTTGAATTTAAAAATACTTATAGAGCGCACGTACACTGAGTCAGTTTCATGGCGCTGGTGAGGTCCCTGAGTGAGACTAAGATGTCTTTGAAAAATAGGCAAATTGTTGGTGTACTTTTAAAGGAATGTTGCACATCGACTAGCAAACCAGTTGCAGCCGCTTTACAGATTTACGATACAAAAGCTGCGGGTACTACCCTTTATGGGTCTGAATTGGGGAGGTTTACTAAATTAGATGACCGGTCTAAAACTGAAAAAAAGTTTTTGGGAAACCTGGTGCTTTTGCCACCAAGCACTCTGCTCTATCCCCTAAAGTTGGATATGGGCAGAAAATCTATTGCTGACAAGGCTAAGTTACGCCCACTGCAATTTTGGAGGAAAATTAGGTCTGCACCAGAATTGCTTCTCTGTGCCAATGGGCTAATGGAAGTTAGCACCTTGGACAAGTTCAACAAGATATCTTGGATACATTATGTGAAGAAACTGCTGTATGATATTGGGTTGTGAGAAATCTGGGACAACACCATTCCTGACTCTTTCCCTTCCAAAGATTGGGAAAACACGTTTCTGGGAATGGGTAGCACAAATGGAGACTAGTAATTCTTTTTATGGGCGGCTTACAAGTGAGTTTCTGAATTTCAAATCAGTTAGCACACTGGAACACTCAAGATATCCTCCAGGTACGGAATGATGGAAAGCTTTACATCCAGTATAGGATTGGTACACTTCCTCCCCTTTACACCTTCACCAGCAGTTGGCATCACAAGTCACTGTCAAACTTGTTATCTTATGGTTGCAAAGCTGCTAATGATGCTGTCGCCCATGTAGTCTTTGCTTGTCCAGCAAATGCGCTTCCACGAGCCAGGTGGATAAAAAAAATTTCAGACAGTTCGGAACACGCAATCACGTATCAGATTTGTGAATATCAAGATCAGATTCTAGACCTTTATTTGCCCTTGCTGTCGATAAATTTCTAGGACAGATGTGGGGCATCAGGAGGAAAACACCAAAGTTTTAACATATAGGTTTTACTCCTTAGTTTGCAGTTGTACATTTTAAAAATGTTATCCTTTAGCTGGTAGTTCTACAAATTGTTCTCTACCATAGCTAGTATCTTAGAGTAATTTTTAATTTTCTTGCATTGAAGAAATCTCTGAAAACTTGGATTTACTCTCAGTCCGACTCCTTTGTCCTCGCAGCTATTTGATCCATGCCCCCCTAGACGACCTTCTGTTGTGCTCAGCGCCAAGATGCTCCCTCCGGAGCGTAAGTTAGCGCTTTATAAATGCCAATAAATATCAAATATCAAATATCAAGAAATGAACTGTGATAAAGTGATAATTTGATGCACTAGGAGTACTGCACGTTGTATGTATTTATATTTTTTATTTTGCTGCTTGGCCAGTGATGGTGTGGAAAACGTTTATGGCATTAATGCCGAAATAAAGTTATTGATGATGATAACAACCCCAAATTCATGGAAAACGGCACTAATATCCTCGGTAACTTCTGGGTACTAAAGCATATTTACACATTCAAAAACGGCGAGACGTCCACTGGCATACTGGTCAACCATGAGTGAACTCTAGTTTTCGACTCCATTTCAAATGGAAGCCGGCAGATCTGAGTCAATTCCACCATCTAATCTTTGTAAAATAGCTAACCTTTCCAATAGCATAGTACACTTACCTATAGGCGTGGCTGGCATCAGATGGGTTGTCACTGCCCGGCTCAAATTGATTAGGAGTACACAATATTTGCTGATTGCAAACAATGGAAGCAGCCACAGTACTTTAATTTCTATAACCTTTTTAAATGGGGAGTATGAAAAAAAAGTGAGCCATTTCTCTTTACCCATAACCTGTTTGTTTTCAGTTAATTGTGTCTTTCAGTTGTGAAGCCATGCGTATGTTAAATAATATTAAATAGGATTACACATTATCTAGGAGGAAGAACCCTCTCCAAACTTCATATAGGGAAGGAATATAGATGCCTTAAACACAGAACCTACTTTTGATTTTCAGAATGGTACTGTTTTTAAGACAGTAAAGATTTATACTTGATCTATCCAGTTACCAACTAAACCACCACATGGCCCAGAGTCTGCAGTGGTTAATATGAGCTGGTGGTTGAAGGTGGGAACCATCTGCACTTATTTTTGAGGTTCGGCACTTATTTCTCTTCAACAGATTGGATCTAGAGCAAGAGAGAAACATAAAAGGGGGAAAGATGGTGGAAGAGAAAGTAACCAAGTGACAAAGGGAGAAAGCAAGTATTAAAAAGAAACTCCAAGAGCGAGATAAAGAGGCAGGAAGTATTTGGTGGTGGATTAAAAAGTCTTGAGGTGGAATCAAGACTAACCAATCTCGTCTTCGGAATCCGGGCTCCTGGACAAGACTTTGGGCTTCTGCACTAATTTTTCTACAAATTAGGCACGGAGTGTCTGGAAATAACCCAATTCAAGGCAGGTTTCCCTGCCTTTGAAGTCATGTCCCTGCTGCATACAATACCCTTTTCACAACAAGGGGCTGATTAAGAGAAAGTGCCAGCATACTGCATTGACCTAAGCTACCTGCTGCCACTGACCCCCTCATGGGGTGTTGAAATCCGTGCACTAAAGAGGTGAAAGTGAGGTGAAGAAGCGATCCACCACAGAGAACCAGTATTACTCTACTAAAATAATTGACGTATTTTAACAACCAGGGCATTGGAACAACATTGGTTTATTGTGCCTAGTCATTGGCCACCATAGCTATGACTATTTTTGTGTTGGGTTTTTCTTTCATTTTCATTTGAAAGGCTTACTAAAGTGTTCGATTACATGAATGAAAAAAAAAGACTTCATTGTATTAGAAATGTTCGATTTGACATATAAATCAATATGTAGTCAAACCGGTAACTGAATTAATAGTCATCCAAATTATATTTTTCTATAGCTTTTCCTTTCATCGTTTTTTCTGAGCATACTTTCTACGTTTCTGCCACAGACAGCTGTAACTGTCTGTTTGCTAGACTTCTTGCTTTCAGTGTACACAGTATGGGATTTGGGTCACCTCCTTGCTTATGATTGGAGGGTGTTGTATATCTCACTTTCCTGTCTTGATTCAATGTCTTTCTTTCTTATTCTTGTGTATTTGTGTAATACATATGAATTCCTTAAACACCGTCAGAGATGTAACTTAACGGCCAGTAAATAGTTTCAATGGGAAAGTTCAGGTAGGTTAGTAGTAGGGATAGGGGGGTTAATAAACTGCCATGCATTATTGTTGTTTAGAGTTTAAAAGTGACCATGTTACTCATTCTGTTGAACACTGTCCTTCATTGAGCTTTCCGAGGTGGAGATAGTTGGGTTAGAATGTGCCGAGAAGGCTGTTGGGGGCTCTGTAGACCTGGGGATTTGCCACAGTGGTTTTCTGGTTTGAACTTTATTGGCTGCTGCTCTGACAATTGGTTATGAAGAGCTTCCTAGATTTAGAATACTGAAGTGTTACATTTGGATGTATTGTATGCCTTTATTCCAGAACAACTTTGATTGAAGAATACTACTTATGTTGGGTATTGGACTTGGCCCTCTTTGCAGGGTCATCCCTGAACTTTTTGCCTTCCTCCTAGTCTTTTTTCTGACATGGTGTTTGCGTTTAAGGACTATGGGCTCTTTAACACTGCTGGCCAGTGTAAAGTGCATGTACTCCCAATGATTTAAACATGGTAAGATTGTTCTAGACCTGTTTGGCGTATGTAATTTACCTATTAGTCCCCAGTAAAGTGGTATTCATATACCCGGGGCCAGTAAATGAAATGCTACTGGTGGGCTTGCAGCGGTGATTGCGCCACCCACTAAAGTAGCCTTTCAAACCTGTCTCAGACCTCTGCCATTGCAGGGCCTGTGCGCGCAGTTTACTGCTGCTGTAATGTAGCACATAAAGTGGGTGCCACGTCTGTGACTCCCCTTTCACTACATATCAGTCACCCGAAGGTAGGCCCTAGCTAGCCCTATGGGCAGGGTGCAATGTAGGTAAAAGGTAGGACATGTGCCTTAAATCTGTGGCATGTCCTGGTAGTGACAGACATTTTGGTTTCTTACTACTGTGAGGCTGCCCTCTCATAGCAATGCATTGGGGATTCCATGATAAGTGTCTCAATGGAAATTCCTGATCTGAGAGGAATAGCGTGATTAAGTTTAGCATGTTTGGAATAGTGGTAATAAATGCTGCGCAATGGTATGCGTAGATTTATTATCACTATTTTAGAAATGCCACTTTTAGAAGTGGGCATTTCTGTGTGCTGTGCGTCTTTGTGCCTTCCTGTTGTGTATTGCATGTCTGGTTCTGGAGTGACGGGGCTGGGGATGGGCAGTGGCTCCAGAGAGGCTGGGTGAGTCAACTCTAGGCTGCAAAGGCAGATCTGCATTAGGAGTAGTGGGAGGGGTAGTCCCTGAAGAAGTCTGTGCCTGCCTTGTACAATGCTGGCTCCGCCCCACTGTGGTGTGTTTGGGGCCAGGACCTACTCTGTCAAAGGGGAATGTTGTGCACTCTGAACAAATGGTTGAGTGCCCCCCAGAACTGGTTTGAACTGGGTCCCCAAACCCTGTGCAAAGGCAGGACAAAGACATTTGAGGTTTAAATATTGGGGCTGTGACCCCGTGTTCGTTGTACCTGTTTTGGAGCTGAAGGACTGTTGGGCGTTAGGAGGAGCTGCCGTGGGGCCCAGCTCCTGGGGGTCCCTACTGTAGGAGAGTCGGGTCTGCAATCCTATGGTCACCCCAGATTTTTGCTTTTTGCTTCACTGGTTTACGACTTTCCCTGGCTGTGGGCCTGCTAATCAGACCCACAGCCTAGCTGTTCTCTCTCTAAATTGACATCCATGTACTTTAGGTGCATTTACCAATTGGTATTGGGTCACTCTTGTAAGTCCTTGTACAGTGTACCATAGGTACCCAGGCCATAAGTGAACCCAAGGCCTGCCAGGGGCTGCAGCATGTATTATGCCACCCCTGGCTGGCCATCCAAATCTGACACAACTGTCTGATCAATCAGCTGGGACAAGGTGGTGTAATAACCCTTTGCTTTAGATATAGTATACTTATATCTAAACCTAAAATGGACACATATACTCCTATAAGTCACTCCTATGGCAGGCCTTAACAATCCTGGAGGCAGAGTGCTTGGAATTATGTGAGATAGTGCTCTGGCATGAGCTGAGCCTGTCTACAGCTTTCGGAACCAAGTCCTTAGGCTGTTTCCATGATAACGCTATACCATATACTCTTAAGTGCATTATAACCTCGCGGTTATTGCAAACTTTGGCATAGCATTATCAAAACATGTTGAGTAAGGTGTCATACAAAGTGGAATACTACCCCCTCGCCAATTCTGGTGACGGGGGTAGCATTCCACCCTTCTAGAGGGACACGACATGTACCTAACTGTGAACCCCGGTTGAAGTTAACTCGAGCCTCAGCATCACAAAATGGATGCTGCCACCACAGACACAAGTCTGACCTCCTGCTGCTGGGAGTCCTTCCAGTGAGGGAGGCTTGGACAAAGGGTTTCCTGCCTTGGGAGGTGCTAGCACCACCCCAGACAGGATTTTGTGTATTAGGTCGGACAGGGCTGAAAGGAATGAGACATGCCTGGGGCACACAAGGTGCCCTGTGCATACACCGGTTCAACCCAGCTGCTGGGGCACTCCAGCCCCAGAGCGACACCGGACAAAGGATAGGGGGTGTAACCACCCCCCTTCCTGGTCCCACCCATAGGAGGGACCCAGTGATAGTACAGCCCCCTTTAGCAGGATAAAGGTAGAAGCTTGTCCCATTCCAAATCAGATTAATCCTGAACTGAAATTCTACAAGAAGAAACTCTGGACTTTGACTTTCTACACAGAAGACTGAAGAAATCACCCTTGTGGGCAAGGAGTGTCCACCCTGCAGAAGCAGGCACCATCAAGCGTCCAGCGGCTTCACTTTGTCGTCTTCCCTCAAGGATCCAGACTTCAGAGCCCGACGAGACCCGGATTCCCAGACCTCTCTGACCTCAACTCACATCTGCAGCACAGCTGAGATCCGTGGGTGCGACGAGACATGTGGGACCGGCCATCTTGGAGAAACTGCACTTCACTTCACTTCCAGCACGACTTCTGAGGTAACCTCGACAAAGTGCTTTGGAGATTGAGAAGCCCCAGCCCAGAGCAGCTCCTGCACCGAAGACCAGCCCTTCAGCTTCCACGAGATCTGCGTGTTGCCCTTCTGCCTGTTTGCTGCTCGACGCATTGTCTGGTCACTTGCCGGCTGGCTAGTGGCCTCCTAGACGATGATCCACAACATCAACACTGCTGATCTGGTTGCTCCAGACTGGCCCTTGCTTCCCTGCAAAGGAGAAGCACCCCGGACCCTCCTGGTCTGCACCAGATGCCTTTTCCACTCACTGCGTGGGTTGCCTTTGCCAAGGCCTGTTGACGCCGAATCCGAAATCAACACCGCCAACAGCAAGAGCCTGCATGGGACAGCTCGTGCCTCCATCCTGGTTGTCGAAGACACCTCCTGGTCCACATGGTTGCAGAGTCAAGCGTCCACTCTTCACCTGATCACGACGACAGCATCTGGTTCCTTCCTGGTTCCACTCTAGTCACTGGCTGGTGACTTTGAACATTGTCCCCTCTGCTTTCAGGTCTTCAGCATTCCTGATCCACCCTTGGATCACACTGGACATCTTCCTCCTGGTCCCCTGCAGCATCTTTTCTTTCAGGCTCCATAGACTTCAACGCAGAAACCCGACACGACTTCGCAACTATGCACCCGCAGCCCGTGGGTGAGGTAACAAGAGCATTTCGGTGCTCAAGGGTAGATTGACTCTCCTAGTGTCCAGTTTCACAGTCGTTTTAGTCCTACCTAGTCAGGATTGTCCGTACTCTCCTTTTTCTTGAACTGTACTGTCCATAGACGTTGTTACGCATCTCGGTGTGAGTTCACACTCTGCACACACGTTCTGTGGGCCTCCTATTACTTACATAAAGTTAGGATAGTGTAGTCCCAGCGATCCTACAGCCTCCGGACAGCTCCATTCCTTCTATCGACTTCCTTATACCACTTGTTTAGTATATGGTTTGTTGCGCCCCTAGGGCAACATTGTAACTTGTGCAACTTAACGTATTTTTCTTAAGAGTCTTGTCATGTGCTTAGCCCTCTGATCCCATAAAGAGTTCAGAGGTGTTTTGTTAGTTAATACATGTCTTGTTTTTTTTCATAACTACCTGTGTGGTGTTCTTTCATTTGGTATTCAAGGGGTTTTATGTGGTAAAACAGCTGGCTTCACATGTCAAAAGAGTTTAGCCTAAGACTGCTTTGTCCATGCTACCATTAGGATAGCTGGTCTATAAGGTTGACTTACAACCAATCACCATAAGGGTTGTTTGGACTGATACAAGGTGGTCACTAGAATTAGTGAGTATCATATCAGGTCGACTTCTCACACCTACGTGCTGGCTTGCCTGTGCCCAGCTCCGCCCCAGGGAACTTTAGACTTAGTGCCTCATGGCTGCTACCTCTTCATCGCCTGGTGTTTGAGCCCAAGGAGGGGGCTCCAGCTGCTACAGTGAGGAGGGGGCAGAGGCCCGAAAACGGTAACATCGACGGAGACTTTCGCTCCATGGCGTGCGGCATCCCGGAAGCCAGGCAGGATTGTGCCTGGAGGAGGGCGGGGCTCCCCTGTGTCAGGGAAAGCCCAGAGTGTTGCCAGAGAAGGAGATGAGGTTGATTGAGACTCTGCTCCATGCTAGGACGTCTTCTGCATTGCCCAAGAAGGAGGCCCGCCCTACCCCGCATTTTGGTTCCCGGAGAAAGCAGCTGCAGTGGGGAAGCCGGAAGTCAGGCAAAGTTCGTGCCTGTCTGTGGGCGGGGTGACCGGCAAGAGACGGAGCCTGGCAGACTTTTTCTATCCCACGGAGGGAAGTCTGGACTGAGCCTCGAGGGCATTTGGTGCCTAAGAAGAAGTCAGCGAAGGAACCTCCCGGAGAGCTCCAGAAGCCAGCCCGATCGGCCTTACAAGGGAATAGAAGTCCCAGTGAGTGGGGCATACGAGGCACTCTGGGGGTGGCTATCTCGAGTCTACAGCTGCACCACCAGATCGCGGGCAGCTGTAACGTGGAGAGCATTTTTTTTGCGTCTATGAAGAGACACTAGTGAGCTGCACCCTCGCCCCCATTTTTGGTACCAGCCTGAGAGGGCCTGTATCCTGCTGCAGTGGCAGCCTGGTGGCAGAAGGAAGCCACATACTCAGAGCCCTGACTTTGTGGAGCGAGGGCATTGCGGGGAAGCCCAAGACGGGCCCGAGGAAGGCCAGTTGGCCTGGGATCCCTTTGCCTCCTGGTGGGGTGTAAGGCCCTCAGGCAAAGTGGGCACCTTACTAGTGGTACTATGGTGCACTGCTAAATGTGATTTCTGCATAACATGTTTATGCCTAATGTGAATGCATAATGTGTTTATGCCTAATGTGGTTTATGCATAAGAGCGAATACCAGTCGTTGCTGGTTGTTTTATCTTTACTACTTGCATTCTAATGGTTATGAAAGTGGCCCAATTGGTCCTCTCAGGTATATAATTCCCAGTAAAGTCATACCTAGTGCCAGGTGGCACAGAGTATATATGGGATTGCATTCTATTGTGTTATATGGATAATACAAAGGCTATTTTTATATAACCTTGTGTGGAGTTTCTTTTGTTTTGTGCCTAGTGTGTCGCTGCTGTGTGAGTAACGCTTTACAAATTGCCTCTGGGATAAGCCTGACTGCTCGTGTCAAGCTACCAAGGTGGTGAGCAGGGGTTATCTTCAGCATGTAACTCAATTTCCCTGACTAGAGTGGTAGTTTCTGCCTGGCTTAGGCGCAGGTCCTAGCCAACCAGAAATCCCATTTCTAATATTGGTACATTATGCCACAAGGTGCCAATGTAAGGTTTTCTGCGCATGTTTGGCATGTTCCTTTTATCCAGACTAAAGACTTGTCACACTACCTGGTGTTGGCATATTCAGCAGGCCATAATTGTTTGGAATGCTGGTGATTTTTTTTATAGCCCTAGTGTGTCAAGACTAAGGATACAGTCAGATCTACCATGCGGCTCAGCTGTAGGTGATGTAACCTTCTGTAAAGCATGGACATATGAAAATTGCTACTTCTGACCTTCCTACTTTGACTCTGGGGTAGACAAATGGAAACTCGAATTTGAATACAACACCCAGGTTTTGTAAATTAAATAGTTGCAGGAAGCACGCCCAGCAAGATGCACCACTCCAAGGTGACTGCACTCACAACTTGGGAGCGGAGTACAAGAATTCTCACGTTAGTGCTGTTGAGGAAGACAACATTGTACCTTATCCAGAGGTAGAAGTGAGCTGAGCATTTAATGATGTCTGTCCGATTCCCTTATTCCTGTCCGAGAGTATGATTTGTGAATCCTTTAAAGACATTTAAGGTGCAGACTGGTCACAATGTCAGAGAGCACATACAGACGTTGAATAGAAGTTGAGAGATTGCCTGATAGAATTTTCGGCAAGATAAGTAGGCTGGTTGATTGGATGAGAAAACCGGCCTTAACCTGACCTTTTGGTTGTACCTGCCCAAACGTTTATTAAATCCATACCAAGCTGGACCATTACATTACTTTCATCTCCTGTAGAAAATTTGAGATCTTTTGTATCTTAGTGCTACCAATAAATCAAGACTTTTACGTAATAACAGTTTACTATATGGTATTAGGTGGCAAAGCCTCCATTTCCTTCATCCAAGTTCATGACGAGGTCATGAGGAGGTCGTTTGGTGTGCCTGCTTCTGTGTCATTAGTGAATGATTGAGACATTCTTGAGGGGGAGTGTCTCCTTGCATTTTGCAAAGAAGATATTAGTAGTTTCAGGGTCGTATGCACAGAGCAGCTTTACAAGGCAGGATGTTGGGCTTGGAAATTCTGGTACACTGGAGGCTTTTATTTTGCTTGAGAATTTTGTAGTTATTCCCACTTCCATGGTTTGCAAGGGGACAGAAGTGAATATCTGCTAGGTGCAGTAAAATTAGTTTGCAGCTACTGAACTAGTTTGCTGCCTGCATCCTAAAGATACTTTCCCTAAAATTAAGGCACCCTTACAGTGCAGTTGGGTAGTCATTGCAGCATTTTCAGGGTTTGTTCTTTAATGGGCAAATGTTGAAGATTTCTTTGATTTATTGGTAGCTCACTCTTTATTGCTGAAAGTGCATCCTGCTTAAGATATGCCATGAAATAAAAATCTAGCGTGTCATAAATGGATCGGGTCATCTAGATCTTTATTGGTCCTATGGATAAGTGAGGACACCTTGGTAGTTCTTTGTGCCCGATGACGACTTTGGCGGTGCAGCACCAGGTCCACCCCACCGCCATTCCGTGATCTGACTGTCTGCCAGATTAAGAGTTACCTCCTGTCTGGTGGGCTGGTTTGTCGCTCCCACGTTAGTGCCTCAGAAAATGGGCACTTCAATGGAAACCCCAAAAACAGTTCCTACATGGCATGGACAGAAACTGGAGTGCATATGTTGTGCTCCCTTGCATACATCCCCATGTGGAGGAGGCGCAGGGGATCCTCCAGGGCCACCTTTGTTTCCTCTCCCCCACGGTGTTCATGGAGTAGGAACCTCTCCAGGACAGTGCTGGCAGAGAGGATCACCACCACCGCCGTGCCCCCACGAATCTGGCGGTCCATGGACCACCAGACTTGTAATCGTCCCATAAGTCTTTTTATGGGAAGATTTAACTAATGAAACAATACGAGATGCAGTTAATAAAATGCATTCTTAGAATCAAAAAGACACAGTAAATATCAGAGTTAAAGTGTTTAATCAAGCCACTCATGTCCATTTTCAAAGTTGTTTTATCCAAAACAGTACGCTGGAAAAGGTTAGTTCTTGCCTATTTAAGTGACCTCCTCTTTTGATAAACCATTTTGCAGTGTTTTGTAAGTAGGAGAGTGAACACTGACTAATCATTAAAAGGTCATTTACAAACATTATTTCTGTATTCATATCTAATTAAGCAGTTGCTTGACATTGAAGCTGCATAATTATCAGGACTTGTTCTATCTCACAATGGTGCACCAGCACATCCCCCCCACTGCCCCTCGACACCAGTCACTCTATTATAACGTAACAATTTTCTCCGGTTGCTACCCTCCCTGTTGGTCTGTTTCGTGAAATATTTTTGTAAATTAGTTTTCTTTATAACGTTTTGATAACTTGTTTGACATCACATCTGCTTTCTTGAGTGTCGGTAAATGTTGCATATTGTTAGAATTGGGGGTCTCTAGGCAGAGGTAGGTACCACTGTCCAAATAGGGACCCTTGTTTCTAGTCAGGGTAAGGAGGAAACCCTCTGAGATAACCCCTGCTCACCTCCTTGGTAGTTTGGCACGAGCAGTCAAGGCTTATTAAAGGCAAATGTGTAAAGTATTTGTACCAAAACTCACAGTAACACAGTGAAAACACCAGAAACTGACTCCACAACAGTTTAGAAAAATAAAGGTATTTGATCTAAACTACACAAGACCAAAACGACCAAAATTCAACACACATAGTTCAAGAATATGTTTGCAAAAGAGTTATTAATGTTAGCGACAAAATAATCCAGAGTTGCATGAAAAGTTCACAGTTGCGTCACGTTTAGCCAACAGTACCTTTAGATGCGACAAAGTTCCAAAACAGAACCTGTTGCGGTGGAAAACAAGCGATGCGACACTCCTAAGACCTTGGGGAGGCGATGCGACAATTCCGCTGGATGTAGCAGCGTGTTGCGATTACTCCGATCTGTATGGGGAAGGTTAAAATGACTTGTATGGATTCCGGTGCGGACGTTCCATAGTGAAAAAGGCTCGCAAAGGCACGATGCGATGATTCTCGGGGTCTGTGACGATCTACGGGGCGATGATGCGCGGTCCAGCGGCAAATTTTCTACTCGCAGCTCCTCGATGTGATGGCTGTGCGACGATTCTCGCAGTGACGTGATGCGGTGATCTCACCCAGCGGTGACAGGCTCTGCGAAGATGTTCGCAGCGGCGGGAATCTTCCCGCTAATGCAGGGTGCGATGTCTTTGGGCCGCGGCAACAGGCGCTGCGACGATCTCGGTCTTCATAGCGGCGGGAATTTTCCCGCTCTGCCAGGATTGCGACAAAACTTGCAGAAAGTTCTTTAAAATCTTGGTTTCCAGCTTCTCAACACAGCTACAACTTCCGTAGGCACCCCACATGGGCCACGCACTCCAGAGCGGACAGATCACTCTCAGTAGAGTTCAGGGAATCTGGGGGTGAAGTCCTTTTGTTCCTGGGACTTCATAACAGGGAGCCAGCTCTCTCTCAGGCCCTTGGAGATTCCTTCAAGCAAGGGGACACAGCACAAAGCAAAGTCTTTCCCCTCTCCTTGGCAGCAAAGCAACAGCAGGTCAGTCCCGCAGAGGAACAGCAGGACAGTCTTCCTCCTTCAGCTTCAGCTTTCTCCTTGGAAGAGGTTCCTTCTTGATTCCAGGATGATCTAATCTTCTGTAGTCAGGGGTCCTGTACTTATACCCCTAAAAGTTTTTGTTCCCTTTGTGCAGGAGGGCTCTGAGCCCGGTCTGAAGCAGTTCTGGGTGTTCCTTGAGCACTTTGTTTTCCTGGCTTCTCCTTTCCTTTCAGAGTGAGGGGCAGGGTTGTCTGCCGCCCAGGAGGAGGTGGAGTCAGCATTGTAGAAGGCAGGCACAGCCCTATTCAGGCCCAGGTGCTATCCCCTCCCACCACTCAAGATGCAGATGTAGTCATTCAGCCTAGGGTTGACCCAGCCAGCCTCCTGGGGGCTCCCCAGCCCCTGTCACTCTCAAACCAGACAGTCAATTCACAACCAGGCCAAGGCACACAGAAAGGTCAGACAAGAGAACAGCAACTTTCTAAAAGCGCTGTTCTCAAACACAGGATTTAAAAACCACCTTTCCTAAAAGATGTGTTATTAAATTATGAGTTCAGGGATACCAGACTTTTATGTCCTACCTTGCTTCTATGGGAAGACATGCTGGTAGCCACTGTAGCCAGCATTCCCCATGATAGCCTATAGGCAAGGTAGCCTTACAATAGTGAAAAACAAAAATGGCTGCCATTCACTACCAGAGCATGTCACCTGCACTAGTACATGCTCTACCTTTCACATACACCGCACCCTGCCCAGGGGGGTACCTTGGGCCTTTCATAGGGGTGACCAATGTGCACAGAAAGGGAAGGGTTAGGCCTGGGCACTGGGGATACTGACCAGGAGGACATGGCAGTTCACAGACTGCACACAGGCACTGTGGTGGCGGGCCAGAGACGCCATTTTAGGACTGCTCATGTGGGTGGCACAATCATTGCTGCAGGCCCACTAGTAGCATTTGTATCACCAGCCCTGGTACACTCAGTGCACTTTACTAGGGACTTCTGGGTGAGACAAATATGCCAATCATGTATAACCAATTACAATCACACTTTACACAGGGAGCACTGGCACTCTGACACTGATCAGCAGTGGCAGAGTGCCCAAAGCATCTAAACCAGCAAAAACTAAATCCAGCACAGCATCAAAAATACTGGAGGTAGAGGCAAAAAGATAGGGGGAAACCAAGCCAAGGATACAAGGTCTAACACATATGATAAACTAAAATGTTTACAGCATTATTCCAGATGACTAATTTCTCTGTTGTTTCTATTACTCATTTAGAATGTCTATTGTCAGGGACACTTAAAGTATGCAGCATGGGAGGGCCAAATTATGCAGCAGGGTTGACTAGACAAGAAAATACAAATGATGCTGTGTAATAGAGCACATTTCATGATTGCATTTCTTAGTTTGTAATTTTTACACATGGTAGCTGACTGAGAAAAGATGTCACCTCATTAGTACCAGTTTAATGGTCGAATACAGCAATAAACAACTGAAAGATGACCAGTCATCCTGTGCGAAGGGACTTTCACTGCAGAGGGACACATCACCACATTTTTAGTAATTTTTTATCTGTTTGAGCTAGAAACCTTTTTTTCTTAAAACCTACAGATAATGTATGCAGCAGATGATTGAATATTTGGGAAGAGCAGCAAATCCATATAGATATGTGGAAACTGCTGTCGCATCACAAATCTAGTGGCCAGGTCTATTGGTGATGTGAAAGATGGATCAGTTGTACAGGTACAGTTTAAATCTATGCTTTGGACAGCGAGTTTGGTGGCATTTGTTTATACTTCTATTTCAACCTGTGCTACTAAATAGGTTTAGGATTTTTCTCCAGTTTATCTATCAATAGCAAGCAGGTCCTAAAGGAAGATGAATACAGCTCTCCATCTCGGATTCATTATTGGTTGAGGCTTGTTGGAGGTGTGAACCTGAGAAGCAAGTGTTCAGGGGAGTAATTGATTCCGAATCTCCCTGTAGCAATCCATGTCCTCTAAGCAAAGCACATCACATTCTCTTAACTGCACATGTGCTTCTGCAGTAAACCCATGTTTGCAGCTATGGTTACACTCCCGGGGCTGCGTTAGAAATCATTAACGGCTTCGTATCTTGCAATTTTAATCCCCTCTGGATAGAAAAGCGCTAAACTGTTCTTCTTAGCGTTATCCCCAATGTAATGGCAATATTAACACATTGAGAGGCAAATCTCATGGGATTCACAGGCTGGCACTTTGGAGAAGGATTTATAAAAGCATCATCATTTAGCTCACGGCGAGAGGTTTGAAGAAATAACAAAATGATCATAATTCAGGTCATTTTAGCAAACTGCAAGTCGAAAATTGCTCCAAAATGCAAACACTCAGACGTCCTCTAGGATTTCACAGTACATTAATCATGAAATTGGAAAAATAAGTCCTCTGAGAAACTCGAGCTTCATTAAGACATGAACCTTTCAGGCATTAATACCTCTTTCACCATTAAAGCTCACGCTGGGAGCTTCATTCTGCCTAACAAGGCACTAGGCCACACGTGAAGGAAAGTTGAATATTTATATTTGATAAAAGCAACAATTAAAATAAATCATCCCTGCCATTTTAAGTAAACCAGGAGTGTCCAACATTTGGCTAAGAGGGCACAGTCTTTCAGAATAACCACAGACCATGTAAAGGATTACTTTTAGAATAAATGGATTGTGTTCATACTGATTGACACATTGGATTCAAATGTTTTAGGAAGTAGAAGCTTCTTAAGAAAGAAAACGAAGTTAGTTCAGTAGCTAATATTTATAATGTTCCCACCAATAACTCATAATTTTGTTGTACAGGAAAGCACGGGAATATTCATTTTATCACTGAGTTATTGCCCAAATAAACAAGCATCAGTAATGCAACAGTTTCACCTATGTAATGAATGAATCAATCATCGTCCGGCAGAAGGAAAGAGCTCCCTAACATATAACACTGGAGTGGGGAGGATGTGGCACAGTTGGCAGAGCTGCTGACTTGCTAGCTAGGGATCCTGGTTCTAGACTCAGAGGTGCCGCGCAACATCCTGTGATTCTATGCCAATCACAATCTCTCCAGGTGATAAATTGTTCTATAAATATGCTGCAAGAGTTTAATACAAAACGTTACGAAAATATCGTTCCACCAAAGTGATTGTTATCAGTATTTCGGCAGCGGAAACTGATCAGAGAAGCAGACCAGGAACAAGCATTGGTAAATCAGGGAAAATATGCTAAAGCCATAAGAAATGGAAGAAAGGTAAGTGGCACACTCAGGAACAATGAAAACCCAGGAAAGAGAGAAGGCGGGATTGCAAGACCTTTTTAAGTTTATAATATTAACAATAGATTTCTCAAGCACAGCCCAAGCGCTGTGCAGGCAAAATATAAAACTGAGTTTGTGTAAAATAAGTGCAGTGTTGCAGTACAAAAAAAATAAATTTACACACTTTTTATAATAAAAAGTGAAATTCTCTGCATCATTATTCTATACCCTTGGACATGAGCATCTGATTTACTATCTTGTTAGATGTGGGGCGTCCAGAAGCAACCCTTTTCATAAAGAAATGGTCGCGCAGATTCGGACGAAGGGGCATGTTGAGATTCAAGGGAAAATCTCAGTCTTGGAAAATATTTGACATTCTTCTAAGCATTCAATTGTCTCTGGTTAAATACAGCAAAACATATTAATAAACAACAAAAAAGAAAAAAACTGTCTACAAAAAAGGAGAACAAATTATATAATGAATTTTTAACAGAGTACAAAATGGAGGAGCAAATATAGAGTACATAAAAATTAAATCCACTCGGCAATTGGTGCCCAGATTTTTTCTCCCATGATTCTTTTTTTTAGCCCCTTGAGCTTATAGATAGCAGATTCCATATTAAACAAATAATAATTTTTCCCTCCACATGAAGAACGTGGGGGGATCCTGACTCAACATCTTTACTTTTGAGAAACAATCTTCGGACAGGGTGCTCCTATTGGTGTGGTGGTGCAGTGAAAGTGATAAAGTGAATGAATGGTCAACAAGTGCTATACAAAATGCAGGTATATGCATGAAAGGCTATTACGGACATTTAGATGTAAAATCAACGATCCCAATGGAAGTGTGGAAATCCCTAATCAATTTAAAATGACAGTCCACTGCTTCAATTGTTGACGGTTCGACCCATAATACACAATGAATTTGAGGAGGGTCATCATCGGGACAGAAAATATACAGAGGAGACACCAGTAGATTGTGGCACGCAGTTGCAAAATCAGGGATGTAGCAAGCAGCTAGGGTAAGTAACCAACACTTGTCAGACAAAAGTTGTGGATAGTTATGGTCTCTAAAAAGTGATAGGCGAGGTGTCACTGGATTGCAGTATGTATCAACCAATAATGTAATTATAGGGCGCATTGTGTGAATGGCAGCCGCTCATTATGTATCCGATATTTAGACCAGTGTTATGTCACAATTAGGAATTTGCAAAGCGAGGATAGAAGAGTCTGTCATCCGTCAGTTCCTCACAATGCCGGACTGGCTATAGCGGGCATCGGCGTTTCCCCGGTGGGCCGCTAGGGTGGGGGGCAGATTTTTGGCCCCTGGGGCCGTTTTTGTTACAGAGCCGTTTTTGCAACATAGCTGCAAAATCGGCACCTGTAACAAAATCGGTCGAAACAGGCCCTGGCAGAGCGCTCGGCCGCTCCCAGGGGGCCGGCAGAGCTCTTTTCCAGGGCCAGGTTTGGTTCCCAGTCCGGCCCTGGTTCCTCACTATCAACTGATCAGTGGAAAAGACGAAGATTTCACGCATGCTCTGGCCTTAGCTTGTGTGGTGCGGAGGCTCGCTTTCATAGTCTTTAACGCACAATTAAATATGTGGTGTTTAGTCTCCTATTTCTCCCATGATCAGAGTAAATGATAAACACAATTTGGACGAGATTTTTGCTCTTTTAATAACTAAATTCAGAAGTGCGCAAGTGAAAGGGCATAGCTTTTACAAAGTGTTAAGAGCTGCAATGAAATCCTCACTTTGAACTCTCAGCAACTTTTGTCCCATTTGACCTGAAAACATATTTTTGCACATCTCTGAAATTTCTGCATCAGATTATTTCAGTGGCCTTGCCCATTTTACTAATTCGTTAGCAGTCTAAAATCTTAGAACAACAATATGTAAACAACGGTCCCTTCATTTATGTGTTTTAATTGACAACACAATGCAAACTAACTTTTATGCAAGTGTATGTTTATCCTGCTTGTTTTTATGGTCTGCTTAATAGAACAATCAATTCTGCATCACTAGGATCTAAGGATATCACCCAAATGTTTTTGGGGTATTTTGCACCTCTGTGTAATGTGTAGCTGTTCAGTAAAGGAAACTGTCAACAAATTTAAAGATCCTCAATCACAGAATCAAAATTTGCACAAAATGGAAAAGTTCTGTGAAAATTTAGCCTCACAGCATGGTATCCATACTATGTTCAGAGGTCGCGGAGAAAAGAGGGCACTGTCAGGCAATATGTAGTAAACACCCAGAAACCCATACGTTTGTAAGTAGTCAAACTCATGAAAGAGTTTTCCATCTTGGAAAGGCACACATTTATTCCTGAAAAAAGGCATGGATCAGTGTTTTTCTAAATTGGGAAATGGAAGACATCTATATTCTACTGAAGTGCAGAGGAATTAAGTTCCTACACAGAAAAATGTTCTGCATGAGGAGAAAAAAAAATAGTCTTCAAACGAACATATCTGCAAAGGCATACTCCAGTGAATTGTCCACTATGACAATTCCCAGGACAAAACGTGAGGAATAAGGCAATACAAAATAAACGGATCTTTGTGGATTTCTATGCACACTGCAGGAATTTTTTGTAAATTTTCAAAAGGTAAGAAATCTATAGAAATCCATTGAAGGGTTGATTTACAACATTTCAGCAAATGTTTTGTGACTCAGGTCTGTGGGTATTTGGCCCTAGCCGTCAGGAAATTATTTCTTCTTTAGCTTAAGGTATTCAGTACCACAGATACAGGTAGATTCATCAAGCATTTTTGCGAGCGCGAACAGTGCGAATCGCAAAAATTCGGCCGTTTGCGCCCGCAAAAATGGCATTTGAGATTCATCAATGGTTCATGAACTCGCAATTTGAAAAATCGCAAATAATTGCGATTTCTCAAATTGCGATTGCATTTAGGGAATCGCAATTTGCGATTCCTTAAATGCAATTCATGAACCATTCTACAATTGCGAATTCGCAATCTGGGTCCGCTATTTACAGCGAAGTCTGACTTCGTGGTAAATAGCGAAAACTTAGAAAAATGCACTTTAGTGCATTTTTCTAAGTTGGATGTTACACTTTGGACATGTGTGTCGCAACACCAGTGTAAATCACCATTTCAGGGGTGCTACAGGGTGTCCTTTGGACACCCTGGCACCCTTGAAATCGCTTCCTTATTTGCGATTCGCTAAATGCTAAATCGCAAAAAAGGATTGACTCCCCATTCATTCCTATGGGCCTTTGGCCCATAGGAATGAATGGGGAGTCATTCCTTATTTGCGATTAGCAATTAGCGAATCGCAAATAAGGAAGATGTAGAAATCGCTATAAATTTTGCAATTTCTACATGCATCCCGTTTTGCGAGTCTTTAATAGCGATTCCTTAATAATCGCTATTAAGGACTCGCAAAAGAGGAGCATGATGAATCTGGGGGATAGTCTCTACCTCAGGTGCGACTCATCCACTGCTTTAAGAGCAGAGCAGAGGAAAAATAAAATACAGGGACGTTATTATCATTTTTCCTGTTCATAAGTGCGGGGAGGGCGGGGCTGGCCAGAACAGGGGCCAGATGCGTGAGCTCATTTTTAGTGGGCATGACTGTTTGGCCAGCCGTCTTGGCCCTGCCAAACAGTCCTGCACACTTTACATCTTCCCTACCAGACTGCATTACAAACCCTGCTGGGGAACATGCCCAGGCTCCCAGTTCCCGTCTGAGCGCCAAACCACGGTACTTAAACGACTCAACGCTGCAGCGTTGTGATGAACGGGGAGCCCGGGTCCTTTCTGCAGCAACGAGGAGAGGCGGTGGAGAGGCAGTGGCTGGTGATGCAATTAGGAGGTTTTTTTTTCTTATTTTCTACCCATTTCCCCCTGCCACAGTTGCCTACCGGCCACCACTGCTCTACCTCCTCATTACTAACAACTTTCATGGTGATCTTGAGTGTCTGGTTGTTGGCTTATCTAGAAAGACTTCTGTACCAGAATTTTTAACATGTGGTGTCCCCAGGGCTCAATCCTCTCACCCCTCTTGAATACCTATGTGATTCTCTCTAGCACAGCTTGTGGCTACCCAATGACCATCGTTTAAAATGATTCCAATGATACACATTTTTGAAAGCTGCAGGAAGGTTCTCCTGAATAGAACTCAATTAAAAACTCTCATGGCCATCAAATCTTTGATGACAGCCAACTATCTTTGTGTAAAGGCTTGCAAAACTGAAGATTTATGGGGTCTTAATCATCACTAGCCCTCATTGGCTCCGGAATGGACTTCCTTCCTGGGTTCCACTAACTTGACTGGAAAGAAACGTAATTAATATGGAGGTTATTTTTGACTCCGAGCTAACCAATGAAAGCAGAAATGTACCATCTGTTTAAGACTGGACACTTGATAGGGCTTGCCAGCAAACCACTCAGCAGTGTTTTTCTCAAGGTCTTTTTACTCTGCAGTAATCTACTCAAACATCTTTCAGTGAATAATGAGAGGTAGCAGGTCATTCAAACCCGAACTAACAAATTAGCTGCAATCCTTGGTAAATTTAGACATATTCCTAGCTAAAGATTTGAAATTGGTGGGCCATGAACTGATGCACAAGTTAAAATGAGACCTCTTTCATGTTCTGGTAATCTATATAAACCAGAGTCTGCAGTTATTCTGTCCAAGAAATTTTAGTTACAGGAACCTAAACTAAATCCCTGCTCTGCCTCAAAACTTAAATTGGCCGTCCCCAAGTGACATGGAAGAAAAGTACAAGTAGGCTGTAAAATAAATTGCAATTAGATATAAGTGCACATGTGATGCAGAATATAGACTCTTACCGGTCTTAATCGTAAATTGCAGACGCACACTTGTTTACATTGAAATAAGCCTAATTCTGTTTATTCTTCTTGGTGTTTTCAGACTACTTTTTTTTTGTGTAAAATATTTATTTTGCAGTATATCAGATAAAACAGTAAGGGGGGTAGGGAGACAGTAAGAAGGGAATCAGGAAAGAAAGTGAGAAAGACAGGCGACATACCGCCACAAAACCCCACACAGGGGGCGCAAAAATAGGGAGGGAATCATTCGCAGAAGAAGGGCAGCAAGGCTCCAAAGTCCACAAAGAGCTGGCAATAGTCCAAAAAAAGCAACGGGGGAGCGTCCGCCCAGTTCAGGCCCTCGTCCAGGACAGGTATCCCAACAGTGGACGCGGCATCCTCGGATAGAAAGAGCGGCTCGGATTCCACCCAAAGCCAGTGGCCATCCCCAATCAGAGCTTGTCGCACCCAAAGAAAGAACAAGGAAGAAAGAAATAATGACCCCAAAGACCCCCCTCCCTCCCCAACATCGCCCTCCCCCCAGAGGCGGCAACCAGCAAGCATACAAAGCACTACAGACACTCGTGAAATCAAATTTGGAAGAGATGAAGGGACCGCAGCGCTGATGGACACACTGCAGAAGGCAGACCCCGGGACAGAAACCTCACAAGCGGGCCCCAGTGGCACATAAAGTTCTTGAAATTCCCTAGGAAAATGTCAGAGAGGCGTTCCATGCTCAACAGACGCCACAATCGGGCATGCCACAAGGAGACAGCTGGGGCAGATGGTGACTTCCACGCAGCTGCTAGAGTCATCTTAGCCGCACCCAGACACAGCCACATAACACGCTTATACGCCCTAGTCTGGTGCTCGAGCAGCGGGTCTCTAAGCCCTAATAAGACAAAGGCCATGGAGTCCGGGATCGGGTAACCCAAGATGTCCTTTATATGGGATAGGATCTCAGCCCAGAATGGTTTGATGGTGGGGCACTCCCACCATATATGGCTAAAGTCTCCCAACATCCCACAGCCCCTCCAACATTTATCAGAAGCAGTGGGGAAGATGCGGTGCAATTTAGAGGGATATAGGTACCAATCAAAGATGAGTTTCATATGTGCCTCCCTGAGGTCAGTAGAGTGATTATGTGCCGTCACGTCCCTCCATAGGCCCTGCCATTCACTAGTAGAGATGACCCTCCCCAATGTGGCCTCCCAATGGTCTTGGTATCGCGGTCGTGGCGACACAGCACAGTCCAGCAACAATTTGTAAAGGAAGGAAATCGCTCCTTTCATGGTGGAGGTGCGGAGGAGGAAGGATTCAAATTTCGATAAGGGTCTGGTGGCCGCATCGACCACCGCAGGTGACGTCGCCCAATGCAGAAGTTGGAGATGTCTGAAGCGTTCCGTTGGAAGAACACCATAATCCCGCATGCAGTTGTGGAAAGTGAGAGGTTCGACGCCATGGAACAAGTGGGTGAGGGCTCTACAGCCACCCTCCCTCCAAGCGTCAAAGGGACCTTCCGTCTGGGCAGGGGGGAAGGCCGGGTTGAAATGAATCAGGGTGAACGGGGACGGGAAGGTGGTCCAGCGGTCATCGCCGCTCACCGTGTCCCAGACCTTCAGCACTGTGCTCGTGGGAGTGCTAATGTAAGCGTTTTTGGGCCGGTCTGCTTTAGGTTTCCAGGCCAAATCCCAAATGGAGCGGCCCGCCACACTCCGATCCATGTGGAGCCAATGCTTCTCCGACATCTGTTGGGACCACTCCACGATGATTCTCAGCTGGGCAGCTTTGTAGTACAAATGCATGTCCGGAAAGCCAACCCCCCCCTCCAAGCGTGGGCGCCGCAGAACCGTAAACGGAAGCCGTGCTCGGCCCCCCTGCCAGACATATCGCAGCATTGCGGTCTTCAATCGGCGAAAATAGTCGAGCCCGATCGGGATAGGCAAAGCCTGAAACAGGTATAACAGTTTGGGAAGGAGCACCATTTTAAGGGCGTGCACCCTGCCTAGCCACGAAATGAATTTAGGCTTCCACCGTTCCAGCTCAGTCTTAACGGAAGATAACATCGGGGGGAAGTTAGCGTGGAACAGAGCACCCACGGTGGAAGTCAACCTTACGCCCAAATAGAGCAAGGACGCTGATGCCCATGCGAGCGGAGTAAGCAGCCGGGTTAGTTGCACCTCCCCCGCCGACAGAGTCAGATTTAGGATGTAGAATTTATCAAAATTAACTTTGAAGCCCGCCACCTCCTCGTAGGCGGAGAGTACCGAGTGGACATGGGGTAGCGACAGGGCCGGATCTCTGATGGACAACAGGACGTCGTCAGCAAAGAGCGAAATCTTATGCTGTTTGCCTGTAAAAGGAAGGCCCAGAATCCGCTCGTCCTCCCGCACCGCCAACGCCAACGGTTCTATACTAAGGGCGAAAAGTAGTGGCGAGAGGGGACACCCCTGGCGCGTCCCTCGAGAGTGACGAAAACTCTCAGATCTATGGCCGTTGACCAGCACACGAGAGGTAGGGCTACTGTAATTGGCTTCAATCATCCTTATGAAAAGGGGCAAGAATCCGAAGGCCACCAACGTCTGATGTAAAAACCCCCAGTCGACGCGGTCGAAAGCCTTCTCCACGTCAAGCCCCACTAGCACCGCAGGTATGCGAAATCGTTCCGCCTTTTCGATGAGGTGGACGACGCGGCGCAGGTTATCATGAGTCTGCCTGCCCTTAATGAACCCGGACTGGTCGGGATGGATCAAGGCAGGCATCAGATCCTGCAGTCTACCCGCTAGTATAGAAGAGTACAGTTTGGCGTCCAAATTGAGAAGCGCAATCGGGCGATAGGATGTACAATCAGCGGGGTCCTTCCCCGGCTTAGGGATAATGGTGATCAATGCCTCGGCCATAGAGTCCGTGGTCCTACCATCCACCGCCATCGCGTTAAAGAGAGAGACTAAGTAGTCACAGATGTTGGAGGCGAACGTTTTGTAGAAGAGGGCCGTATAGCCGTCAGGCCCAGGGGCCTTGTGCAACTTCAGGGCTTTAATGGCATCCAGGACCTCCTCCCGGGTGATGGGGGAGGACAATAAGTCATTCCATTCGTTAGAGACTTTCGGGAGAGGTAGGCCTTCCAGGAATCTGGACTGAGCCTCCGGATCGAGAGCGTCACCCGAGTAGAGCGCCGCGTAAAAGCGCCCGAATATGGCTGCTTTGTCCGTATCTTTATGCTGAACAGAGCCCGCTCGGTCGCGAATCCCCCCTATATAGTCTTTCTCACGTTTGTCCCGGAGTTGTCGGGCAAGATAGCGCCCGATCTTGTTGCCCTGGGAGTAGGAGGTGCGCCGAAGGCGCAAAAGAGTAAACTCCGCCCTGTTATTATAATGGGCCCTCAGTTTCCCTCTTACCGCCGTCAGGGGGCGCAGTGTCACTCTGGAGGGGTTCGCCTTGTGGGCCTGTTCCAAAGAAGTCAGCTCCTTTTCAAGAGCCTCCCTCTCCTCGCGCCTTAGCTTATTCAAGTTCGCGTTGAGAGCGAGGCACGTGCCCCGCAGAGAGGCCTTGCACGCGTCCCACGTGGTATACACCGATGTGTCCGCCGGGGGAATGAGGAGAAAAAACTCATCAATAGCCTTGCACAAGGCCTTACAGGACACCGCATCCCGCACCAGAGCCGCCGGGAAATACCACTTACGCCAACCATCCCCCCCCAGTGGCCCAGTGTAGTCCCAGAACCACGAGGCTATGATCCGATAGTGAGAGTGGAAAAATATTAGCCAATTGAATGTCCCCCCGAAGAGCCTGGCTAGTCAAGATATAGTCTATGCGGGAGTATGATCTATGAACGTTGGAAAAAAAGGTGTAATCCCTAGTTTGCGCATGGAGAAAGCGCCAACTGTCGATTAGTCCCATATCACCCAACTGACGTTTAGTTTCATCTGAGAAGACACCAGTGTCCGCCCTGCGGGCCCCAGAACTATCCAAACCCCTGTCCCACACATTATTGAAATCACCCAGCAAGAGTAAGTGACCCTCCACAAAGTCCCCCATTTTGTCCAGTAGACCCTGCAAAAAGCCATTCTGACCCGCATTTGGGGCATACAATACAGCAAAAGTACACAGGCGGCCACGCAACAAACCTTTCACCAGTAGCCAACGGCCTTCCTTATCCACACTCACTCCCAGGGGCTGAAAATGCAGGGAAGCCCGGAAGAGCAGGGCCACCCCCCTATGTTTCGTGGGCGCAGATGCCCTGTAGATAAGAGGGAACTGTCTGTGGCGAAGCCTCAACTCGTCCTTCCTAGCCAGGTGTGTTTCCTGGAGGGCGACCACATCTAGATGGTGATCCACAATATACTTCCAGAGCTTCTGCCGTTTCTGCGGGGAGTTAAGGCCCTTCACATTCCAAGTTCCTACGCTGATATGCATAAGGGAAAGTTAAAACACCACGCCATGCAAACCTCCATACAGCCACAGTGCTCGTACCGGTCATGCACGTGAACCAGAAGCCGCATCCAAGGGAGACGCGCAAGCACAAGCATTCGAGGGGAAGAACCCAGCCACAACCATCCCAAAGAGACCGCAAGGTCACCTCCCCATCCCCGAGAGGCATCCACGCTTGCAGAGCTCGTGGGGGCCATAGAAGTCACACCACAGAGCAACGTCCAAAAAACAGGAGTGAATATAAAAAAATTTGTTGTCAGCACGCATTCAGCACACACGGTCGCCGCCCCTACCCCCCCAATCCCCATCCCCAACCCAAACCGCCCTGTCATGACATCCACACGAAGAGCATTAACAAACCCACCCTCCCGCAACAACCAAAGAACCAAAAAAAACGGGCAACCTGTAATGTACAGTCGACAGTTCCAATGGGCCACAGGTCACACGGTCCACATCAGACTGGAAATGGGGTGGGGGCACCAGATCAGGGGCCCCCAGGACCAAGGCCTGGGGTGTCTTCTCCAAAAGTACCATAGTACCCCAGGGCCTCAGGAGTAGAGGCGCCCCGGCGCCCAACCAGCACAGAGAGCAGGGATCATGCCGCTCCAGAGGACTGCTGGGAATCCGCAAGGGTGGCCGAGGCCACTGACGCCACAGCCGATCCTCTTTCCTGCAGGCTCACAGAGTGGTCCGGGCGCAGCCGCTCCGGGGAAGCCCCAACTCGGTGCCAAGAGGACGAGAGATGTCGTCGCCGCGAAGGTGAGGACTGGGACGCCTGCGATGATGGGTCCTCCTCCAGTCACAGCAGCTCCCTCGCAGACTTCAGAGAGCGGATCTGCACCAACCTGTTCTGCCAGCGAAAAATGATCCGGAAGGGGTGACCCCAGGAGTAAGAGATGCCGTGCTCCCTCAGATAGGCAGTTACCGGCCGGAATTCCCTTCGTTTTTGAAGCGTGGACGCTGCCAAGTCTTGGAAGAGCTGGGGTCGATGTCCCCGAAAGTCCAAGTTGGAGAGTGTTCTGGCTTTCTGGAGAATGCGTTCCTTAGTCTGGAAGTCGTGTACACACGCAAGAATGTCTGGAGGGGGACCCCCTTGCCTGGGCAGGCCCACCCTGTGCACTCTGTCCAGTTTAATCTCCCGGACGTCTTCATCGTCCAGAACCTGTATGAAGAGGGCCTGCACGTAGCCCCTCAGATCTCCAGCCTCACCGTCCCAAGGGACCGCTCTGATACGAATGTTATTTCTCCTGGAGCGGTTTTCCAGGTCCTCGGCATACGCTTGCAGGTTCAAGTTCTGGTCCGTAAGGCGGAGAACATCTTGCTGAAGCTGGTGCACGTCATTGGCCATACTTAAATCGTGGTCTTCCAGCACGGCCACCCGTTCCCCAATGCCATCCACGTCCCTCCGGACCTCACGTAGATCTGAAGCCAGTTGAGCGCGGAGCTCGGAGATGTCCTCCTTGATCGAGGCAAAGAGTTCAGACATGAAGGCCTTAGTGGCTGGTGAGTCTTCATCTGATTGTCTAGTCGAGCCACTTGCCCCAGGGGAATTCGGTGGGTGCAATGTTTTGGAGGTCCCCTCCTTCACCGTCCTCCCCTTGCGCGGCTGTTGCGACATAGTGGCGGAGCAGCGGAGGCAGGCCGCCTAGGATGCAGGCCGTGCTGGGGCACCCGCGTTACCAGCGGCAGCTGCCCAAGAAAATGGCGGCACAGGGCCTCCCGCCGAGGATGCCGAATTCTCCGCAGCACGGGGTCAGGCCTGGGGGGAGGACACCCGGGGAAGCCGGGCGGAAGGCACCGCTCCTGGGCCGCGTGAGTCTAAAAAACAGTCCGTGGGACAGAGCGAAGACCTTACGTAGCACGTGTCCAGTCGCAGGCGATCTCACAAGACCACCACCGCAAGCCGCAGGGAAGCTGTAGGAAACGCAGGTGAGCTGTAGGAAACACAGGTGATGGGCCTCCCAAGGCCGAGCGATGTTCACACTGGAGGGGACCGGTGGGGTCGTCTCTCCGGTGGACAGAGGTCATCAAGGGCACCGATGCAAGGGGCAGGCAGAACCACTCCCAGTTCATCCGGGCTCGCTAGAGTTCCACCGTCCAGGCGCACGTGGCCAGCCGGCCGACAAGGCGTCCAATCGCGCAGGATACGCCACAAAACAATCAACTCGCTGCAGCAAGGGGGTTGATGGCTGAGAAGGGCAGATGACACCCTCCGGTCCGCGAGGCCCCACCAAGTCGATGCCGTGCAGCTGCGTCGCACCGCGGCTTCACGTTCACGCTAGGCCTGTGCTCCGTAGGCCTCAAGCTGAAGAGCTCCCGGCGGCGTCGCTAAGCCACTCCGGGACGCACCGATGGTACCAGACCACTCCGCACAGAGCCGTTGATGTCTGTGGCTGCTCCAGAGCGGAAGGAAGCCCCGCAGGCGTTGCTGTACAATGCTTAGCAGGTCGGGCGCTGGAGCGACTCGAAAGCACGTCTTACTCCGACGCCATCTTGGCCACGCCCCCCTTCAGCCTACTTTTTAATGCAGTATAGTGTGATGATTTTGTTCTTTCACACATAATGCAGACTTGAAATGCACTTTCACTCAGAAGATGATCATGGCACAGGACAAGTGGGCGCTTTCACTCAAGAGAATATCCTGCCACTGAGGGTGTGGGCATCTAGCCATACCTAAAGCCTAGTAGGACTGCTTGTAAAGCAAGGTCTTCAGATTCTTGTAAAATTCAATAAGTGAGGAGTAGACTCATGTGTAGTGGCAGGTCATTCCATGCTTCAGGAGAGATGAAGGAGAAGTTTTACCACCTTGTCTGGTTTTCTGTATGTGTGGGATTTCTGCAAGTAGGAGTCCAGATGAGCGGAGGTGTCTGGAAGGTTTGTGACAGCAGATGTGATTACTGAGGTTTACTGGGCCAGTGTTATGAAGTACCTTGAAAGTATGGGTGAGGAGCTTGAGTTGTGTTCGTTTGTTGATCTGGAGTGAGTGGAGTTCCTTCAGGTGTGGTGTGATGGGAGGGGGCGTGAGAGATTGAGAGTGATTCTGGCTGCTGAGTTCTGAATGGTCTGCAGCCTTCTGGGGAGTTTTTTATTGGTCCCACCATAGAAAGTGTTCACAGACTCCAGGGTGCTTGTGACCATGCCATGTGCAACAGTTTTCCGGGTGCTGATTGGGAGCCATTTCAAAATCTTCTTCAGAATCTTCATGGTATGAAGCATGAGGCAGTGGTGACATTGACTTGTACGGTCATGTGGAGTATGCAGTCAATGATGATCCTGAGGTTCTTGGTGTAGGTGGAGGGGTGGGTGTTGGTCCTAGCTCTGTGTCACCAGGTGGAGTTCCACAGTGATGTGCTCATCTTGAAGATCGTGTCTGTGTTTAACTTTAAACAGTTATTCTTCATCCAGTTATGCAAGCATTGAACTTGATTCAGGTACTTGGAGTCTTGTCCATAAGGGAGAAAATGAGTTGTGTGTCGTAGGTTTAGGAGAGGACATTGATGCAGTGAGAGTTAATGATGCTGGCTAGAAGGATCGTGAATGCGTTGAATAGGGTTGGGTTCAGGGAGGGTCCATGTGGAACTCTACAGGCAAGGTTGCAGGAATCAGAGGCATATGGTACCAGACTACATTAGTGGGTCAAGGAAGGAGCTGACTGACAGGGTTCAGGAAGGAGTGGAGCCATTGGAGTGCATGTCCTTGGATTCCAATGTCATGTGGGCCTTGGATGGGAAACTGTCAAATGCTGCAGAGGGGTCTGAGAGGATCAGGGCCGCTGGGTCTTCCCTGTCCAGAGTCATGTGAATGACATCCATGGCAGAAATGAGGGCATTTTCCATGCTGTGGTTGGATCTGAAACTAGACTGAATAGTGTGGAGGAGTTGGCGATCATTGAGGTATTAGGTGAGGTGTCTGTTAAAGACTTTGGCAAGGAATATTAGCAGGGAGATCAGTCTGTAGTGGGTGAGTGTTGAAGATCCACTGTGGGTTTCTTCAGCAATGGGAAGATAGTTGCACCTTTCCAAGAATATATGAAGATTATGGAAGAGGTGGAGGCATTCGGAATGGGTGTGAGCATGATGCTGATCCGTTGCAGATTTCTGGGGTAGGCGTGGTGGGGGGAGGGATACCAAGGGTCTCCTGAGTGGATGGACTTCATGGTGACAGCAGTTTCTGCTGGTGTTAAGACAGGTCACATGGTTAGCATTGATTCTTCGGATAAGATCAGGAAGTGTTTGGTGAGGTTTGTCGTGCCCATTGGGGAATGAAGTTACTGTAAATGGCAGCGATTTTGCTGCTGAAGAATTGAGAGATAGTTGCAGCAGTCATGAGAGGTGAGTGATTGTGTTAGAGGTGGCAGGTGAGATGAAATCTTTCACAATGGCAAAGATTTTTCATTCTGTTGGTGCAGGCATCAATGAGATCCACCAGAAGAGCAAGTTTGCTGGTCCACATCATTCGGTGGTAGCATCTCGGGGCTGACTTGAATGTGCTCCTGTCTGCACTGTCCTGGCTCTCTCTGCATTGGCTCACCAGTTGTTTGCAGTAGTGTTTCCTCAATCTGAGTTCTTTCATGTACCAACATGTGAGGCATTTTATTTGCACACTTTGAAGCAGATTTCCTTTGACATTGTGCTGTCTCATTGATTACCTCTGTGCTAAGAAGGCGAAGGTACCATATTTTTATGCAGTCCCTAAAATTCAAAAGGAGACGAGACCACCACCTGGACACCCGATAGTATCAGGGATCAATTCCCTCCTTGTACCGCTACCTCGGTTTTGTGATTTTTCTCAAGCCCTATGATCCAAGCGGCCTCCACCCAACATGAAGGACACAAAACATCTTCTGAACCTCATCAAGGATACTGATTTCGACCCTACTATCCAACTCCTAGTAGGATTGGATATTTTTTTAGTCTATATACAAGCCTTCCACAGGACAAACCTTACAAATGCTCAGGAACATGCTCAATGAAACCACCTGGGAGCACACAACACAGAGGGAATTCCTTCTGCAGTGCGCCACCCTAGGACTTAAACATAATTATTTCGAATTCGAAAGAGAGCTCTACTTGCAGATGAATGGGACGTCTATGGGCAGTCTTTTCGCCCCCCAGCGTAGCTGGCCTCTACGTATAACAGTTTGAGAAACAACACATCCTGGCAGCTACCAACCCATATAGCACCAATTTCTAATTTTGGTGACGCTACATTGACGATATCCTTATGATATGGACAGGGCCGATCGACAGCCTCGACAATTTCCTGACGTGGCTAAACCAGCGGGACCCCTTTCTACGGTTCACTAGTGGTGCCAGCAACTCCACAATAGCCTTCCTGGACCTAAACATTGAGGCAACTGAAGGTAAACTACAGACTACCACATCTCACAAACCTACATTCCTTACTGCAATTCGGTAGTTTTGCACCGGAGGCCCCTCGGAGGAAACCTGCCATACGGCCAATTTCTAAAGATACACTGTAACTGCAGTCTCAACGGAGACTACAAACAGCAATCCTCATAACTAGCGGACAAATTAGGAGCATGTAGGTACCCGGAGAAGATAATTAACTCCACCAAGAAGAGGGCCCGCAGATAAAGGGGTGCCCTCCTTGCGGACACCACACGGGACAACACCATGACACCCTTGACTTGCGGCACCACCTACAACGTGGCCACTAATCAAGTAGCCAAGATACTTAACAAGAACTGGCACATAATAAACAGTGGCACCATGAAATGGGAACGCCCACTATTGGCATATAAAAAAGCGGGCAGCCTTCGAGACCGTATGGTCTCCTCCAGACCACCTAAATCCATAACTCCAGCACCTAACACTGCTCTTAATGTGTGGGGGCTCCCTGGCATCATAGGTCACTACCCCTGCAGTGACTGCAGTGTCTGCCACCTTACAAAAGCAACCAGAAACTTAAATCTAGAGACAGGTAAAACATGGCAACATCTTCACAACACTAACTGCAACTCCAACAATGTAATCTACCTGATTACCTGCACATGCGGCCTATGGTATGTAGGCATGATGAGCCGTAAAGTCAAAACCCACATTGTGGAACATTGAAGCACCATCCGATGTAGAAAAAACGTAAGCAAAGTAACGGACCACTTCATCCAAGCAAACCTTACCCCAAATGACCTACACTGGACTGTAATAGAATATATCAACAGCCAGACACAGCCAAACGACAGTACTCTACTACTTAAGGAGCAGTGTTGGATCTATCACCTTTCCACGAACCTCACAGGGTTAAATGACAACATATCCTGAAATAGCCTGAATCCTACCTAAAACCACAGCATCATGCACATTGGAACCTCCTACTTACAAAGAGGACAAATCTGGACATCATACCATCACTACTGTGATAAAAACACTATAAAACCCCTTGTCTTTTCTCCCAACTGGCCATCAGAAACCACATTACCACCTGAGTACCTAGATCACCACTTGACCTATAGACTGAAATATCCCCTTTCCACACTACAGTGTGATTTCAAGTGTACGTCTACACTACACCCAACTTATCTTCTCTTTTTTGTAATATGTTCCAAACATACATTTTTTTCAACAGCATACTCAGAATGCACAGTCGAACTGATAACAATACCTGCTGACTTTAGCAATGCCTCCAGGTCTTTTATAAATGTAATTTTATTTTATTTTGCACACACATGCTCTTGACACTTCAACAGGGGCGTGTCTTTCCTCTATGTCTATTCTCTCCTGCAGACTCACCGGAAGACAGCCTAACCAGCACCTGAAATCCATTGAGCCAGTCAGAGTGGTTCCCAATTAACCGAACTTGCTGACATGTTGAAACAAGCAGAGTAGTTAAACCACCGCTCAGCTCCACTCATTCAACCACGAAGCTCCATGGCGGCTGAAGCAGGTATCGAGGAGGCTCCTAGACCTTGACAAAGTAAGTGGGAACTTCCTAAGGGGGGTACGCTCCAACATTGTCCTTCCACCCTGCTGCTGGCAGACTCACAGCCTAGCATGCAGGTCCGTTTTTAAATTGCTTTTGCCTTATCATTTAACTTTAGTCACAAAAAGTGTGACTACAGGTCAGGCCCCCGCATGGAACTCATGGGGCATTTTCCGGATATTGTCAGATTAAGATATTTTGCTTTTCTCGCCTTTGGTTCAAGTCACACGATACACCACGCTATGCGCATCCTTGATTATCACACGGTACGGCATAAATTACCAGGCGTCTACTTTAACCAATTACGCCACACTCCGTCCTCACTGTGCCTTTGACCGCAGAAGAGCATGTCACCCCGCTCCCGTAACAATTATACCAGTATCTTAAATGTTTCTCTGTATGTTTGTTTGTCCTTTTCCTTGCCCACAGGAAAGCGCCATTAGAGGAAATCCTCCTCCACCACATACCACACCTTAGTGAGTGTGTCACATTTATGGTCTTCCAATAACACGTTTTTAGGCCATTCACTCTGCACTACACATAGGTCTTGAAGAAAGCCATACCACCAAGAGAGCATGGCTGAAACATGTTGACCGACTAGGATATTGGATTTACCTAACACCTCCTTAAATATCCGCCTCTCGTTTTTTATCAACTGCCAAGGGCCCATTGATTAAAATAGTCTTTTTCATCCCAGGGACCCTTAGGACAGCTTTTTTAACATTCACTCACTCCTTCTCACTGCACACTCAAGGCACAATACCAGCTCCGCTGTATCCAGGCATTGTAGCACACCCAAGGTGCACTCGGTGCCTTGCGTGGGGTCTGATGATGAAGCATGTCACCAACTAGGTTGGCGAGTGAGGGCTTTACTATAAACATAATGTGCTTTCTTTCCAAAACAAACACACACACGGAGAACCCACTCCAGAGCTAGTTCTCTTTGATAAAACATTCTGTATACTCACCACCTATCCACTGTCGACCGACAAATTTAGTGTGTCAGTTCCCAAAGCTTCAGTCACGAAACCCTTTTCAAATTGAAACATACATTTTGAATTAAAAATGTATTAATGCTGCGGGCAAATACCGGTGTTGTGGGTAAGAGTGAGTCATAGTTTTCTGCGTGGTGAAGTGTCCGCAAATCGATTGTGGGTTGTGCTTCATTTTCACCAATTGGTGGCAGGCCCACTGGCGTAGCTAGGGGGTTTGGGGGATGTGGTCCGCCCCAGGCGGCACTATGTTGAAGGCGGCGGCCGCGCTGCACTGGCCTGTTATTGCAGCCTTTATAAGGGGCAATGAGCGCGCCTAAGTAACACCTTGACGCAGGAATCGGGGCACTGCCACTGCAGGCAGCGGAGGTGAGAAATAATTCCCAGAACCTCAGGGGTGATGCGCCACACAAGAGTTCAAAAGGGCAGAGGAAGGGGGCATCACAGGCCCCACCCGCCCAATGTCTCTGCCCTTTTAAACTATTGTGTGGCGCAGCACCCCTGAGGCTCCGGGAATTATTTCTCTCCTCCGCTGCCTACAGTGGCAGTGCCGTGATTACTTTGCTGCTGAATGACCTTGACCTTGCCCTTGCCCCGTGTCTGCTGCCAACTTGAAGACGGAAGGGCTGGGCAGGAGCAGCATGTTCCTGCAATGTGTGGTCCGAGGTCCCTCATACGTGATGACTGCCCATAAATTGAGGTGAGGTCAGTGGTAGAAGTGGGCGGGAATACGGCTTGCCCCTACTTCTATAATTTAATGGGTTCTGTTCCCCTGCTTTTTTGTTTTAAACTCTCATCCCAGGACGGCAGAAAAAGCCATTAGATAAGGCCAGGTGTTCCTGGCCGTTCGGACAGAGAAGGAATAGGCTTGTCTCTTGCTTCTTTCTCAGAGAAGACAAGTGCGGTGTCCATTTCTCCTGCTCTGCCGTGGTCAGCTGCCCTCCCCCCTCCCTCTTTCTTACTCTTCCTCCCTCTGTTTTTATCTTGTTCCTCATCACTTACTGAAAACCGTGACTTCAAGAAAAGGTTATTGCACCCTCTTTCCTCTCCTTTCGTTTATTTGTTTCCATGTGAAATGGATCCAAAAAAGTAAAACACTTTTACAGGACATGTCGTCTTTTTCGGACATGTTTCTATTCAAAAGTGCAGCCTGGAGATGGAGAGAAATAAAAAGTTCAAAATGTGAAAAATAACAATATAGAGCAAGAAAGAGTGGTCGCAAAGTGGCCAGATTATTCACACCCAAACACATAAGCGCCACTTTACAGAGTTTGCCAGTGAAGCGCTACTTTTGTTTTCTTGTCTTTCTTTCAACATTGTTTTCCCTGGGTGGGGAAGTGCACCATTGCTGGAGGTACTGTGCATTATATTCTTGATGGGTGGATTAGAAAACAAATTGTGTACCACGGCTCTGAGTTCAAGGATGTGGTCTTGTTAAACTATACCGCTTATGTATGGGAAGGATATAAGCAATGGACATTGAAATGTGTTCTTTTAAGGCCCTGTAGATATGTCAGTAACCTTTTAAGGCAAAAACACATTAATTTCTGAATAATGAATGTGCAACCAATAAGGTAGTCATGTTTCTGCTTACATTTCACATGCTTTACTTGAATTCCCTATGAGCGTTTGCTTTTTCCAGGATGCTATTGCTTTTTTTTGTTTCAGGCAGCATTTTACTCCTGTGCGCAATTCGAACTGTGTCCAATTCGAACTGTGTCCAAGTGTTTATAGCGGGGCACATTTGGGTTGTAGTTGAAGGCAGTGCGAGTTTCTCTTAGTGGGGAAGTTTAGTGTTCAGTGGGGGAGAGAATGTGGGAATATGGCCAGAGTGCCGAATTTGGGACTGGGGAGCCCGGTTCAGCCTTCATGACCAGTCCCCCAGACCACTCTCCTAAGGGAGCACATTCCCATGCTAGACCTTAGAAGGCCCCACTAGACCTTAGAAGCCCTGGTGTCATTGGACCCAGCAGGTGGACCCTAGCGGTGGCCAGGGTGGGTTAACCTTGAAGGCTTGACATCCGCAATTCCTGCTGAAGTTCAGCTCCAGTCTTGCCGACAGGCCAATGACGCATCACACCCTAGAGCAACAGTGACTCTATCACTGAAGTCGCAGGACCCTTGAGTAGGGTGGCTCTAGAGCAGTGCGATTAGTGCGATCCAGGTGCTGACTTCAGGTGGGGGCGTCATTTTTGCAAGTATATTATGTTTCTAAAAGCACTTCCTGCCTCCTTCCTGGCCTCCAGCAATTTTCAGCAAAGATAAAAAAATCTCGATGATGACTAGTGATTAATGTTCTTCCAAGAATCTTAACATAGAACAGTGAGCTATTAACTGTCATCTAAGAGCTGCATGGAAACTGCAAGGTATAAATTAGAGCGTTATGGCTTTTCCCTAGTCTTTGATTATCCTAATATTCCAAAAAGGGTTCTTTTGGATAGCAATCAATTATGGTTATTAAAGAGAAACCCCAACCATGGTATTACATTCTAAATTCTGAGTTTGTGTTTCTCCAGACCAATCACTATTAAACTATACTGACTACTAGTTTGATTGTTATGTGACTCCTACACCTTGTAATCCTTTGTCTTATGTAACATTTCCTCTACAGTAATTTACACACGTACAATTGATTGTCTCTGTGTAATGTGTGTGATGCAAAGGGCTCGGACACCCTACACTGGTATCAGTGGCGCTGTAAATCAAATTAAATGCATCTGAGCCAGAGTGTGGTAACGGAGACTTGAGGGGCACTGTTAAAGGGTGGTAGTGAGGGAATCTGTGGTGGAGGGAGTCGCTGGGGGGCACAGGGATCCACCAGCGATGAAGCCGTCCTTGCCCTTGAGGCCAGCCTGCCTCACCCATTGGTTACTCCATTGGGCTTGTTTCAGCAGAAGTAGCTGCAACATACCAGGGGTCTGCAATGCAGGATTTGCATGCATGCCAAACTAAGCAGATAGGGGACAGGGGATAAGGACCCTGCACAAGCTGTGATGTTATGAGTGAGATTTCACAAAAAGGTTAGGTAGAACTGATGTAAGTTGTGGGTTTCCTTCTGCTGCTTTTCCTTCAGCAGCGTACCTAGGTGGGGGTGTTCTGCCCCAGGAGGCACTATTTTGCGGATGGGTGCTGTCTAGCCTTGGACCGTGTCATGTATGTGCATGTAACTTGCATGATCGAGGTAACTATTAGCGTCAATACTACATGTCTCTCGGACCTCTTTCAGGTGCTCGCAGTCCTTTTTCCCCAGCACCCCCCGAAGGGGGGCGCCAATCTGCAGGATAGCCCCGGGTGCCACGAGCTCTAGCTATGCCTGGGCAGGTTCTCGACAAGAATGTAACGGACAGAACTGACAATGCGGCCATAATACAGAGGAATAATTTGTTCAAACAAATGTACATTTTGAACACCAATGCAAGAACAAAATACACCATTAAAATCTGCTGCTGGCTTTCCTTTCACAATAATACAGCAAATGAATTGCATTCATGCCTTTCACGACATGCCTGCCTTAGCCACCCGGGCGCAGCCTGCTACCAACATTGAAACGCAAGATAACATTTACAAAAGAAACATGAAACATAATTGCATGACGTTTTTTCAGCACATGCAGGTGTACGTCAGTTCTTCAGTCACGTCAATGTGAAATAGGTATAATCAAAAGAACAGCTCCACACACCTGATGGTTACCGGCGTGAAGAGAAGCATTGTCGTAACGTTGTCTAAGAAGGCAGAGAGAATTGCAGCAATCAGGCAGAGAATAATAATCATCGCCCACACTCTGCCCCTGGAGAGCTGGTAAGCCTAAAAACAAAAATAAAGAATCCATACATTTTTCAAAAAGGAACACCGTGCAACACAAATTATCGTTTCAAATGCATAATTTAAAACATTTAGGCTGTTCTCAAAGTGCACAGGTTGGCAGTCATTAGCCCTGAACATTTTAATTTTTTCATGCAATTATACGTCATATGAAGTACTGTATTGTTTATTTCAATATTAAATTATTAAAATAATTAATATTGTGTTTATAGCAGCAGGCCACCCCTCCAATAAACCATTTCAGCCAAGGCCTGTTACAAGGGTCTCCAAAGCTACACTCTACACAGATGTGACAGGTAAGCAACGGAATGGATGAGGCGTGGGAGAGTGATTAGGGACATTTCTGACAGAGGGTCAGGGCATCAGGAGAGCTAATACACAGAGCCCTATGGGCACACTCACCATCTGTGTCAGCTTTTTGCACTCTAAGGGTGCTTGGTATTACAGAATGGGCAGCAGATGCTTTTTATGCAGGCCCTTCCTTAACATGGATCAAGTTGGTGTGATCCCAAGGAGCTGTTATCTCATTTGCAAGAGGCCATGACTTGGCCCTTGTTCCCACCTTTTGTTCTAGACATGCGTGCAGGGGCAAAGAAGCTGCCAGGAGGCTCATTTTCCATGCACCATATATAAAGGTGATGCACAGTCAGTGCAGAACCCAAGGGATGGTAAATAGAAGGAGGGGGGTTCCACCTGCATGATGCACAAGTGTGCAGTCATACTGCTCCCCCTTTAAGCAGATCCCTCCCCTCTTCAAAATGCGGTGGATTTGCGTACAGTGGAAGACAGATCCACGGTTTCATACCACAGCTCTGTCTTTCACTAACATGGCCTCATTATCACAGCTGTGGATTGTCAGTTCGTATCAGTGCTGGAAAGAACAAACTTTCTTCATAATTGAGCACCCAGTGTGTTTTTTTACACGCACACAACTCGGTGTGCCGGAGAGCAGGCACAGACACTGTGTCTAATCTGCAATTCGGCGCAAGGTGTAGTTGAGACAGGGGCATGGAAAATAAGGCAGAGGTAGGAGGACACCAATAATGCTTAGTATTAATGCTGTCAACCAACATTGATGTTTTGTATTACAGTGTGGGGCGACACATGTTTTGTGATGCAAGACACCAAGGCAGGATTCTGCTGCCTAGGGATGGAAGGAATCCAATATGTTTTACAATAGAGGTGAGGTCACCAGCTATGTTTTGCAATAAGATCCAGGACACCAGGTATGCTTGGCTGTGGTGGGCAAAACTCCATTTATTTTTTGCATTGAGAGGTAGTATATCAGGCATGTTTCGCATCTGAGAGCATAATCAAGTTATAGGCTTCATTAGGGTGTAGGGCATCTAGATTATTCAGACAAGTCTAAGATAACATGTTTCCTTGGGAATAGGTGGTGCAGGATAAAAGACATATTTGATTGAGTATCAAGGACGCATGGATTTTAGGTAAAAAATGATCCCTCAAGTTCTAAATCTAAGAAGGGACCCTGGTTGAAGATTTCTCACATTGACTGTGGAAAGGGGGAGGGACACACTGACGCTTCTGAACCTTTATGCTTCTAACCAGGCGCAAGACGCTTTCATACACCGCACTCTCTCAGATCAACTTCGACATGTAAAAGATGACATAAATATGGGGTTGGTGGGGGAGACTTCAACTTGGTATAGGATCCCTCACTTGATTGAAATACATCACACATATAGGGCACGGGGGCAATGTCTGGAGTGTTCAAGAAAGAATTACAAAATGCAGGCTTGGTGGATGCCTGCTGATATTTACACCGACACCAAACCGATGCACACGAACGGGGCGGCTTGGCGCTCCTCTCACCACATTTCCTGTCAGTGGATTGAATGCCCTCCTTCGCATCACCAGATCGATTCTTTTATGGACTGTGTGCCTCAACAATACTTGAATGAACAGCGGATCGGAAGTACGACCCAACTTAAATCTTCCCCAGCCTCACTCCACAACCGGGCTGATTGGAACCTCTGGCTTCCGTCTGAATTGGTCCTCACATTCAATTGCTCCCACGCACTGCGTGTTTTCCTCTTTGCCTTGTACCCTCCCACAGGGACTTAAATTTGATTGTTCCTCTCCACATTGGACACGCTACGCTGCCTATCAGATGCCGGCAGCCTCCCTCCTTCAGCACCCCTTATGTCAACCAGGTCCTGAAGATGATCCTGATTAAATAGGATCGAAACGCCGTCAACCATTCAGCTCAATCCATGGCGCAAATTCAAATATGGTTCACACCAACTGCTGTACTAAACCGTGACCTAATTCTGTAAATAGTTTCTGTTGAACCATATATTTCTGTGTATATATATATTATTTTTCATCTGGTCACATTGTGCCTTTCGCTGCTCCTTCACTTGTGCCGTCACCTTTGTGTGTCACGAGCACAGTAGTGCACCAAGCATGTTTTGGGTCGCCCTAGTATTTATACATATAGTGCTGATACAAATGTTCTAATTTTTGTTACTTTAAATATATGATGCCAAGATCACTTTCTAAAAAACACCACGAGTCTCCCTCTTCCTTACTGTAATGTCTTTTACATGCAAATATACTTGTCTTCCTTAATGATACCGTTTGAGACATTGTTGTTAGTTTTCATTTACCTACCTAGATCTCAACCTGGTATATGGGTTATACTCCTGTTTGTTTACGATATTTACATCCAGACACAAAGGATTATTCATTTTATTCACATGTGCACCTGTCTTACTCCCACATTGACCCAGAAAAATAGAAGTAGAGCCAGTCATGATTACTAAAATCATGGCCTCACCTCATACTTGGCCCCTACCACCTCCATCCGCATCAATGGTCAGACTGCTAGCTCTCTCACTCTATCCCGGGGCACCTGGCAAGGTTGCCCACTATTTCCCCTCCTTTTTGCCCTAGCAGTGGAACTCCTTGCCATCCACTTATGGCTCAGCAGACGTTCGAAGATTCCCTTTGGAGGCCAAGGCCATAAGATTTTTCTATATGCAGATGACCTTTGCCTCACACTAACCGCACCAGACACCTCCCTATCCCCGCATTGGGTCAGGTCCTCCAAGCTTATGAGCAGGTGTCTGGGTATAAGATCAATCTAGCGAAATCACAGGCACTTAACCTCACCCTCCTGCCATAACGACTTCTCCACTTACAGAAGCCCTTCCCCCTTTCAATGGACCTCCCTCTCTCTACAGTATTTATGCCTCACAATCACAAATTCCCTGACTACCTGGATGAGCGTGAACTGCACATGCCCCCGTAAAGCAATTCTAGGAGATCTTTGGAGATGGATGACTTCACATCTCCTAGCCAGGCCGCATTAACTTGGTAAAAAAGAACGTACTTTCCTGGCGTTTGTATTTATTTCAATCTTTGCCTGTCTATCCCCTCAGAGGACATTGCTCGGGTACAGGCAGATCTCAGCTCTTTCATATGGAAAGGGGAGCACCCCTGCATTTCTGCTGCACTTCTCATCCCCCCGAGGAACCATGAGGAACTGGCTTGTCCCATCTCCAGGATTACTACTGGGCTGCGCACTTATGCTTTCATTTGGGAGTGGGTAGTAAGCGAGAGCGAGAAACACTGGGTGTACATGGACAGAGCGCTCACTTGTTTGCCGCTCTGGTCCCTCGCTTTGCTGCCCAGACACTCCCACCCACACAGCGCTTACATTGAGACCCAGCCATGCACAGTATTAGAGATCTGAGTCAGACCAGCAATCAGAAGGGGCCAGACCTCATTCATGTCTCCAAATACTCCAATTGCACACAATCCTGACTTCTTCCCTGCCCTCCCCCGGTAACCCTTCCTAGGTTGGGTTAAAGGTGAGCATAGGCTATGACAGGATCTCTTCAGGGCCAGACAATTAAGTCCTTTGATCAGTTAAGACAGATTTTCACTTTCCAGAGTCTGGCTGTCACCATTATTTCCAGCTCCGACATTGGGCCCTTCACCCTTCTACAGCAGAAGACGCCACTAGTCCACTTACTTTCTTTGAGCCACATGTCCAACTTTAAAGGCACTTAAGGTGTAATCTTTAAGACATGCTGTTTTGTAAGACTCACACATCCTACCTAATCACTCAATGGAAATGGTCTCCAGACCCTACCACCACCATCACCCAGAAACATTGGGAACTTCTCTGGCAGGAAATAACACACACCTACAGAAGCATTGGACAACAGGAAGGAGCCTTGAAGGTCATGCATCAGTGCCATTATACTCCAGCCCATCTCCACACCATGTTCCCAGTGGCCTCTGCTTCATGCTGGCTCTGTGCTAACCAGTGGGCGACTTCCATCACATATGGTAGGCATGTCCTTCGTTAAAAATCTTCTGGAAGGAGATCCTCCATCATATTAAGGACACTGTGGGATATCCCATATCAGAAGACTATTGTGCTATTATCCTAGAGCTACGCCCAACATAACTCACTGACATGAATCACGCAGACTGGTGTCTGGTACGACACATGACTGGCGCCGCTAAACAGCTTATAACCAAGGACTGGCAATCACCTTTGGCCCCCTCAATGGCATTCTAGTTCATGCAACTAGGACATACCATTGCCATGGAGCAGATGATGCATAAGCTCTTCTTCACTAAAAATTCCTGTGCCCCTGGTCACATATATGTCCCATTTGGAAGATTTATATTTCCAACCTCCCGAATTGTGGGCTCTCCACCTACTTGACAACTTGGTGTAGGGCACGGCCCCCGTCCCTCAAGGCAATTTTATGGGACTAATTACCTCCTTCTCACTGCGACAGTCTCCTCCTATATTATGCACAATTTTTTGTACATTTGAGAGACTGGTTGGGAAACTACCAATCTTCCCTTTCCCTCCTCCATTTATCCCAGTAAGTGTTCTTTTCTACATTTGGCCCCTTCACATAGACATTTCCCATCAAGACCCTACAATATGCAGACCTTTGATGAGTCCTTCCTAAACCGCCTGATAGGCGTGACTTCTCTACCTATGTCAACTATCTTTGCAGACGGCCTGGGTGATGATACTGATGAACTGACATGAAGTTTTCTATGTCTTGCTAACACATTGTAATTGTCTTCTGAAGGTCTACTTCTTTGTAATTTCATTACATTGTAAGGTTCTTTTGAAAATTCAATAAGCAGGATTTGAGTAAAAATTACCCCTTTCCATGCTAAATGCAAGAAGGATATTTTTAAAAGTCAACTTGGAAGCTTTTACACTCAAAAACAATCTAATTTCTGTTTCTATCTACATTTTAAAATAAGTACAGACAATAAAATAAATGGTTTTCTGTATGTATTTCTCTGTAAAAATCAGTAAAAATGGAAAACAGGGAGCCTTACTTATAAATAACACTTAGTCTGTTTGTCTATATGTACACACAATTCAGACGCCTTTTGAAATTACCCCTGTGGTAAAGCATCTGGTATCATGTGTTTTTTGCTTGGATATGAATATAATTTTTATTGCATTGAAGCTATCCAAAACAGAAAGCCCATTTCCTAAATAACAGAACATCAGAACATAGATGCATTTGACAGCTACTGCATCAATACATATAGCATATGTCTTTTAGTAACATCTGATATGACAGAAGCAGTTGACTGATGCACACAAGTGCTACTCCTCTCAGACACCCTGTGCTGGGAAAGTGCCGAGAACCTCCAAAAATGAGGCGAGCCAAGAATCAAATGAGTTCTGCATAACAGAGATATAAGGCAGCAACAATATGAAGGAGGAAGGATGAGCATACTTTACACCAAGTCAAATAATCCTTCTGCACACATTGTGCCCTAAGGAGGTTCTGTGTGATAAGGACTACAAGAGCAATTTGTTGTTGTCTGTTCTTTTTGCCACTGTTCTATTGCTGCCATGGTGCTCAGCTATCAGTACTTCCTGTCCCCCACGAAAATGGTCTGGGCACTGAGCACCCCTGCCCCCAGACTTTAGACCTCAAGTCTGGCTTTGACCCAATTATGAAACCATATTCAGCAAGAACACCCATTTCGTTACCTCCTCTTGTCTTTAATGTTTTTGATCTCCAGGGCATCTAATAGTCCAACTTGTTTTTGGTCAACTCAGTAGAACCAAAGCAAGCCCCTTAAACTAAGTGAGCACATTTTAGCCCAGCTACTATCCAGGGGACAGGTAGCAGTTGGGAGAAACAGTTTAGCCCCAGAGATATACATTCTGGTGTGTGTGTATATGGAGATGTTTTGAGGTTATAGAACCTGTGATATTAGTTGAGGTAAAAGAAAAAAAAGGAGGGAACTCCTTCCACTTTGCCCTCTCCGCTCAGTAGCATGAACCTAAATCAACAGGAAATTATCACAATGACCAGAAGGCCACTCACTAAATCTCTGAAACATAATCTGAACATATCTGAGATGTTCAAGAAAAGATGTCAGGCTGAAAAGATGTAGACTCACAGGTACGTTGACGTCATTCCACTCCCAGACATGTTAGGAGTTAGATCACTAAAATCCCACGGAGGAGAAGCAGAAGCCTGGAGGTTTGCAGAAATATCAGATGACTTGCCAGCAACAGACATGTTACTTTGTAAGCCCTCCATGGAAAATGGTAGAAATCTACGCAATGCCTCATCACGGTTTTTACCTATGATAAATTGCACGCCTCGATTGAAAAAGAGAATGGAACCTCCGGAAACTTCCAGCCCAAATGTGGATGGGAATGATCATGATTGGACTGTGTGCCTAAAAGAAGAGAGACCGAGTCCAGAAAAACAATCACTCAACGAACAGGCTACACAGTTGCGGAGTGGTGAACTGCTGACAGTACTTGAGGCACAAAAGCTAGAAACCACCACTTTGGAAAACAAGGTGAGGGCTCTACCAGACAGGGATCAGGAGATAGAAGAGGAAATATTAAAGCATCAAAAATCAACATCAAATACAAAAGCTTTAAAGGCCAGATTTAACCCCAGCTACCACAGAAAAAGCTAACTGGTATCCCTGCTCACATCGTGGATGTGGAAATAAAATGGCAGTGTTAACACCATCTCCCCCCTCCCAAAACCCCCTGGAAATACTTTAAATTGTACAGTGCACCAATCATACGTTAAGGGGAACAGGGGTAGAGATGCACACAAGGCCACAAACCTCACCTTAATCTGAAATACAACACCCTTTCTCCAGGTAGCAGGCTGGCGTAGACACTAATGCTTTTCAGAAATACATGAACCAACATGTAAACCCAGCAGCTTTTCCAAATCCTATCATGATGTACAAATCACTTATGTCTCTAATCAGAGAACCAGGCGATTCTAATATGAGGAATCTAACCAAAATGAATTTGTCAAAACTATATAAAAATAAAGGAATCCAAAAACCCTTATTCTTAAACCTTGTAGAGCTTAAGAAAAAGATAGTCTATGATTATGTATTTTCTCAGGCTCATCACCAAGCTAGGTAGGCATACCCCATTGGAAATGTACATTCAACAGGCCAAATCAACTTTTTCAACTTTCTGAGAAGGAGATTTATGAATTTCATGTCAAACTTGAAACTGCTCATTTTGTGGAAAGTTTAAACTAGAATTTCCTCCCAGTTAATCACTTAAATTTTTCGCGAGGCACCCTACTGTCCAAATCCACAAAGTATTTCCATTTTCAGGCAAACCTGTTTATTACCAATCTTCTCACCACCAATCTGATTCTGCTTAATTTCTTCTTCCTTTTTTTCTTCCTTCTCTCTTTATATTCTGTTGTCATTTTCACATTTGTACGCAAAGGTTAAACCTTGCCAAATACGAATAATCTGATTTGGAAAATTAGAACATCCGTCAATGGCACTAGCTATGAATGGAGATGAAATTGTAAAAGACAACAAACTAGTAGAGTAAGATGTAACGCTGATAATGTTAAGTAGGAAGAGTTTTTTTTTTTAAAGCAGTGTATTCTGAAATCTTTAATTAGGACTTGATGGATTATGTTACACCCACCAACGAATTTTTGGTAGGCTTGCTGCGTAGCTGTTCACAGTGCCAACAAGTTGGAATACTGCAACTTTAGCTGCACGGGTGCTACTCGGTTGTTAATCCATTTAGTGTGTCCATCAAACAGCCAGATAAGTAATTCTAAAGTCTATATCCACCAGTAAGTTCAACATTGCTAATAGAATGGATGGGCACAATAAGAGGCAAAATGGTGGCCTACTAGGTTTGTTAGAAATACAACCAGATTGAACATGCTATCAACTAGTGACCATTCTAGAAAAAAAATACAAAAGTTATATCTAGAAGTTTCGCAAATAAGAAACAGAGAACAACAATAGCTGCCGAAACAACCATGAGATGTATAAAGGGTCATTAACAATGGATACCAGAATAAGCAACTTTTCTAGACTAAATAAGGAAGCCATTTGACATAGGAAGGCTGCCCAGAGTTAGTCACGTGTTTTTCTTTGATGGTAAGACATATGTGCATGTAGTACGTTGGTAGAGTGCACCACTCCCCACGGCAGTGTACTGCTGGTGTTAACCAGGAAGACTGGGGAGGTTAGTTTAATCACAGTTTGGTGCATGGTTTGTGATCTTCAATATTCCATGTTTTGGAGTGTCAGGAGGGCAGTTTCAGAAGGGAGAGTGAAAATGAATAGTTAAGAAATTAGTATGTTAAAGTGGTGATGTAAAATGTTATTAATCAAAATTAAAGGCATATTGAGTGTGGAGCAAAATGCTTGTTCACCCGCCACGCATTCATTTGCCTGACATGAAAACAGGTTAGGTTTGGATTCCTATTAGGTTGGTACAAATGTTTACCTTATGCAGTTACTGGTTGGACAATCGGATTGGTTGATTTTTTTCATGGAAAGACAGTTCCAAGGGCAACAGGTAAAGCCAGACCCATATACTCCATTGAGTGCCACAAAGATGTCAACATCCATAAACCACTCTAGTGCAAATATGGGAAACAATTCCAGGTGTCAAGTGAGATTGGACTGAGCTGTGCGCATACACAGTTCCATCTATGCATGACCACCCACACGCGGTGCAAATGTTGGATGAGTTGCAGACTCATACTTATGGTTTATGCTAGATGTGTCCAGGTCCAACACCGCTGTGGTAAGGGCAAGTGTTGTGTCACCGTCATTTGGGTATGGTACAGAATTACAAATCAATGTGAAAAAGGCCTTGAGAATATATTTGTTTTTCTAAGTGTGAAGATTAATTACTCTAACATTATAAAATGTATATTTACATAAACAGGCCTTTCTGTGGTATGAATAACTTTCAAAAAACCGCGACTTACCTCGACATTATACTCTCAGCGGTGTGTATTTCTGCTTTCTATGCTCTCAGGGCACTTTGGCATTACAAAAGAGGCTTCAGGTGTGCTTGCATGGCCACTTCTGCAATAAATAAATTATTCAATTGGGGAGGAAGAGGTAAGGATTGTTGGTTCACTTCACCTCCAACGCCAGTATAAATTAAAAATTTTTAAAAAAGGTATTGGAAAGTTGAGGAGGACTCTGCTGAAGGTCCTCATCCATGTGTTCAACCTCAGAAGCTGTATATTTTTTCTCCGCTAGGGTGATTTCGTGGTTAGCATCATCATAGGGTTCTATTTCACCTGAGTGTCCCGTTCTTTCGGCGGAAAAAACTCAATCCTGTAAGTAAACCGTCTTTATTAGGAGAGAAGTGATGTGTGGGTTTGAGGTTCACTTCTGTGATTATTTTCACTTCTGTATAAATAAAGACTGTGCCGGTGCACCTATAGACTGCCATGATTCTAAGGCGGCATCCCCTCACTAGTATGGGGGTGTGGCTCCATGCTGAGGGAAGCAGTTTGCTTCTGCATCCTCACCATGTTAAGGATGCAACTTTCTGGGTAAAGAAACTGTGAGGAGGTATTCTGACAGCAGTTTTTATTTGTTTTACCTTGCGTCCAGGAAACAGGCGTGCTCCCCTTGTGAGACCTGTGCAGTGACGCATTTCCAATTTCGCTCTCCATTGGGAGGCCCTTCCACGCCAGTCAGAGCCCGGTAGAGGCTGGGCTCCACCTCCGACAACCACATAAGGTCAAAGGTATAGTGCCTTCTTATTTTATCAAAGCTTGACTGGGCGGTTATTTAAACATTGATAGCCTCTCTCCGTGTTTCACGGTGGTGACGTCACTGACACTAAACATTGGCAGCACGTATTGAAACTCAAAAAAAAAACCTAAGATGAGCAAATAAGAGGGTCATAATTCTCGTGCAGGTGTAAGCATAGTGGGGACACTCGATTCGTTCCTAACAAGGGCAACATCAGTCCTGGAACACAAAATCGAACTAACGGTACGACAACTATCGCTGGAGCCCTCTAACATTAAAATACTTTCTCTGGGGGGGAGGGGCATAGTCTATTTACACCCAAAACGAGCCTTCCCCAATAGACTTGGCCACAGAAGTAGTTACTGTTATAGCACCCACACCCCAGGATCTGGAAATGACTGGCAACGCACAAAGAGCGTCCGCAAGGGTGGAAGCAACGGATAGACTCCCCAAGAGCAGCAGTACAGACATAGCTGTAAAGAGAAAGAGGGCTGGGGGGCCTCAAAGACCTAAACCAGCAAAAACCCGAGACCTAATAACCACGAGGGGGATCAAACAGCTGGATTAGCTCAGCAGGAAACAATTGATACGGAAACAGGAACCACTGCCTCATGCCCCTTGACTGAAACTATGTGGCAGAGATTAGAAAAATTGGTTTATACTATGATAACCCCCATCTCATTAAAAATAAGCCAGCTAGAGGAGAAATTAAATAGCTTAGAAGCCTATTCTAAAGATAATTCTCAAGTATTAGAGGCAGTTTCAACAAAGTATACTACAAGGACAGTAAGAGAGTCCCCAACCTCTCAGGAAAAGTCTGGAGTTGACATACCCCCTGGTATATCGAAAAGGGACCTACAGGCGAGAGATAAATGGCAGGGAAGTACCGCTAAGGGAGTTCCAGTTACCATTAGTCACCTGGCCTCTAGCAATATTAGGACTCGGACTGCAAACAACTTGCAAGAAACAGGTGATAACACAAGTCAGAAAGTAGGGATTTCTCACAACTTCCAGGGGTATAAACAATACATCTATAGGGCGGCGCAAACAGGATAGCCTTCTGAAAGAAGGAATTGTGGCCCGATAAATCAAACGATTCAGAAAAGGGGGTGGTGATGGACAGAGTATCTGAATTAAACAGAACACTCATACCCAGTCAACAGATCAGGGCTTGATCCATCACCGTTTTTTAGCTCACTGCACCATCCCAGCTCAGACCCTGGCTGCATGCAAATTAGTCTGTCCCGGGCCCAGTGCATCATGGGAACAGGGCAGACCAAACTACCAAGCCAATTCTTATACTGGGAAAGAAACAAGCTTCCGGGGACCGGTTTCTGGCATTACAGCCGTCTTCGGCCCGGCTTGCTTGAATCCTGATGGTGCAATGAGCAAGGGACTCACATCTGAGTATACCCTTCCACGCTTAAAAACTAAAAAACGGTGATGGATCAAGCCCTGATCTGTTGACTGGGTAGGAGTGTTCTGCTTAATTCAGATACTCTGTCCATCACCACCCGCTTTTCTGAGCCAATAAATCAAACAACTGAGGGTAATATATTTACCCCAGCAGCTGCTGCTCCCCTGGTATTAGTGCTGGGGAATGTGCCTCCACTGTGGGAGGATCAAGCCGAAAAAACTTCCCAATTAATGTCCAAATCTCATTATTGGTTAAACCAAGATTTGGACATGGTTGGGGCAACAGGCAGAAATATTTCTACCCAGCTAATTATGGCAAGAAGGTATCGTGGGTGGGTCCAGCAAGGAGACAACTCCCGGCAGATCGTGTGGTTTTAAATTTTAAAAGTGCGTTTGTAGTTGGTTTTCTCCTGGAGCAACTGGGTAATGATCACATCAGACACACGCCTATCACTGCCTTACCTTTGGGCTTCTTCTACAGACCCCCCACATTGATCGGTGACATAGAAGGTCCTTCTTGGGGAACCAGTGGGTTTATGGAAGGGAGGCTTGAGAATTAATATGCGCCCCTGTCAGGCCTTGATGCTTGTGATTGACTAAGGCCAATACACACAAGCGAGCAAAAATAGCCAACTTTCAGAAACTGGGGTTATCATTGAGATCCCACAGCCATCTGTTGTACATAAGGAGATACAGGGAAATGTATGGAATATAGTGTCCTGGAATGTGGCTTGGATTGCTCAAATACTGACTGATATTAACGGGGAAAATAACAACAAAAGAGTGTTACTTGGTTGAGGAATACACAAGTAATGGAGCACAAGAGAGAAACAACACCAATTAGGTTTGTTTAGAAAGCCCTCACTCACCGACCTGGTCGGTGACTTGCTTCATCATCGGGCCCCACTGGGTGTGACCGAATGTCACCCCAGTGTGCTTCACGCGGCGGTATGGACACGCTAAGGCCCACCCTACCAAGGGACGTGAAAGTAAAAATTTGTCTTGTGTATTCCTCAACCAAGTAACACTCTTTTGTTGTTATTTTTCTATTCATAGTGGGGACTAAGAGTGTTGCTCCTTCCCTACCTCTCTTTTTGTTGATTTTTGATATTAATGGGGAACATCGTTTACAATGAAACTTTTACCACGCACTACCATTACAATGCAAGAATTACAATGAAAGTTGTTACGACTTTCGCTGGAGGGCGCTGTTGGTAGGGAACAGTTTAATTTTCTATCCAACACCTTCCCTACTATCCACAGGGACTGGAGTTGGAATATAAAATTAAACTATTCCACTATCCAGCGTTCCCCAACGCAAGTCCTAACGACTTGCGTTGTAATACCTGCGTTATAAAGGCATGCGTGGTAAAAACATGCGTTGAAACGTCATACAACCATATTAACTGGGTACAGATATGGCAGGATCCGGAAATTGTATGTTTCCAAGAAACATGGGCTCTGGACCCAGTATTTATCAATGGGTTTAGATAATTTCAGATCCAAGCAACTCCATCTACCTCAGGGATTGCAAAGGGGGGAATTCTTACCCTAATTAGGAATGATTTGGCAGTGATAGTAAAAACAAAATCACAACTAAACACACATTTTCTTATTCTGGAAATGGAGATACAACAGGAAGGGACATGGGTTTTAATAAATCTTTCGAACAGATTTGGCCCAAAAATGCCTTCGATTGTGGGGGAAGTTGATAAAGCAATCTCTGACATTGTAAGCAGTAATAAGTCCCCAAATATAAATATCATCTGGTTAGGGGATTTCAATATACACCCCTGTAACCATAACATATCACCTGTCTGTGGAGTAGAGGACTCTGGGAGACATCCCATACATCATTTTTTACACAGTGACTATGGTAATGGCTTAAATAAGCTATTAGCTACTCTAAATATGGAGATAATTTCTCACCCAGATCCCAAAAGAGATTTTGCCAGAGGCTTTTCAACGTAATGGAGCTGGGTCAACAATTGATTATATACTTCTGGCTGCCCCCCTTATTGAAAGGGTTATCAAGGTAGGCACTTCCTTTACGAGTTTTAGTGATCATGCCATAGTCTCAATGGAAATGAAGAAGTTAGCAAATGAGAGACAACAGTGCAGTCCTGTTGAAACACCAACTGTGGCTAGGAAAAATGGGATACAGCTAAAATGGGCATACATTGATAAAATCAAACTGGTTCAAAAATCGTAGCTCTTACACAAGATTATATACTTCTATGCTTAGACTCAGAAGCTAAAGCAGGGGAAATAGTTCCAGCCTTTTGCAACATTTAAAAAAACATAAAAATAGCCCTAACCAAAACAAAAGAATCAAAGAGAGACAAAGATAGATGCTGGTTTGATCCTGTATGCACAAAAGCTAGGAAGGCTCTCTTACATGCCCTAAATGTCAAGCCTATAAATTTTGAGCAAATAAGAAAATTGCGGGCCTTATATAAAGCTGCTAGGAAAACCAGAGGAAAGGAAATTAGGGAAGACCTATGGGACAATCTGAATAGGTCTGCAAGCTCCAGCAATAGTTCGGATTTCTGGAAGCTGGTAAATGTGCCTTATTTCAAGAACTCAAACGATCCATCATTGGACACAAACGTTGATGAAGAGGCATGGGTATCTCACATTGAGAATATTTTAGATTTTGTTGCAGGGACGATTTTGCATCTATGCTGCAAAAACAGACCTGTAAGAAAAATAGCCCCCACCATTGTGGCGCACCGGGGGATTGCACGGTGCCCGCAACGGCCAGTCCGGTCCTGGCAGCAGATGATGGATTATGTGGCAAATGCGGAAAATCCATAATTATGTGAACAAAGCCATGGACGCAGAATCCAATAATTCCAGCGGCCGTGGATTTAGGACAACATGCAAACAAGAAATAGATAACTTGGGCACTGATAATGAAACGAGTAAAAGCTCTTTTGACATTGATCGGGATGAGCTCACCTTGGGCACAAGAGATACTGAAAAAAATAGCAAAGAAAAACTACTTTTGGAAGGTAATGTAGGATTTCTTTAAAAGTGCTTCGAAAGTAGAAGAATTTCACTGAAACGTACACATCCGTACAGTACAGTTAAGAGGGAAACGTTTAAGACCAGTTTACTTTTAGATTCCAGCTGGTGGATAAGCAGATTGTTACTTCTAGTCTGCCCGGGGGTGAACATGGGCATAATAGGAGTTTAAGTAGATATTGTGATCTTCATTATCCTACACTGTTTGGGGGAAGGGGGCTTTTTGTGATACAGGAGTGGAAGGGACAAAATGGCGATCAGAATTTGGATTCCTGGATGAGAAATTGAGAACCTTGCAAATGGTATGCCAGATGCACAGAGTAAAAGTAAATTAATTTCTTAGGATAGGGCCAGGTACTCAATAACTTGATTAAGCTGTTGTTGTATGACTTTATTCGATGTAAAGATATCATAAAAGTATAAACAAACCAAATCCATCGAATTAAGACAATCCAGTATTAAAAAGGAAAACGGTGTCTCAATGTCATACAATCAATCGATAAAACACATTCGTATTGATTAAGAACAAGTTGTACAAAATGTAAAAATTCCTTAAAATCTATACAGAATAAAAACAATTAATATATCATAGAAACCACAGTATAAAAGGGAGACCTTACTATTGTTCCTGGTTCTTAGCAGCATTAACCTTCAATAGCTTGTTACTAGTTAGCCAGGCACAGCCCAGAAATTTAGCTGTCCCACAAATGGTACTAAGGGAGGATGTGTCGGTTTTTAAGATGCGCAACACCTCCCTATAGTTCCTGGCTCCCAGATTGATGCATACGGGTTTCAGCCATTTTCTTCTCAGGTGTTTATGCGCTGGACAGGCAAAAGAAAGTGTGGGATAGATTCTGTGGGAGAAGCACAAGCGGGGCACTTACTACCTTTCACCTCCCTCGAATTCCACCTTACAGTGAAGTCATTGAGTGGGAGTGTTCCAAGCCTCAACTTCAGGTATAATGCCCTATCTCTCGGGGATTCAATAAAGTCGAGAAAGGGCTCCAGTTTGGCGATGGGCTATTGGTCTAGGAATTGCTCCGTCAAAGTGCCCTACTTAGAATTTGTAGTGGCTTCTATAGTAACCCACTGCCAATAGGCTTTCTTTACTGCCTGTTTTGGCGGCGGAGTCTGGCTTTCCCATGCCTCCGCCAGTCCAATGTCCCCCCACAAGCTGTTTCAATTTAGCTATCCAAATGATCTTGTGGGCCGTGTCTAGTCGGACTAATTCGCTCAGGGCAGAAGCATAGTTTGACAATTCGGGGGTCCTTCTCAGGCGCACCCAGAATAATAGGTGGTGCAGCCTAGCTATTTCATTGATTGGGTGTTTCCCAAAATCATGGCGGAGCGGAACTAGTGGGGTCGATGGAGGAAGTGAGACCAGATCCCTGAAAAACGTATTTTCTGATCTCACTAGGTCCACAGTGTTCTCAAATCCCCAAAGTTACACCTTGTATGAGGCAAGGCTTTTCCCTCATACACCTTAATGGCAAGGGCTACTGGCCTGCTGTGTGAAAGTCGCTGGTGTTTTGCAATTGCCCCCGAGACTCGTTTATGGTTAAGCAGCATTTTTGACAGGTGGGAGCTCCACTTCATCGAGTTTTTGACCCGTACACCCAGGTAGTCGAAAGCATCGACTAGTTCTAATAGGAGTCATTCAACTTGATGGTATTCTTGAATCGTTTAGATGGTGCCAGTGCCATAAGCTTGGTTTTAGATGTATTAATACATGAGGCCCTGGAATCACAAAACTCACTAAACCGATCCAGTCGTTTTTGGAGTCCCATTGGGCTTTTTGAAATCAAGAGGGTGTCGTCAGCAAAGAGCAACGTGGTGGATTTCTCCCCTGCCAGGGTTGGGGCGTCAGCTGGGTCCTCCCTCAAATGGTCTACCACCCCATTAACAAAGAGGGAGAACAAAGTCGGGCCAAAACGCAACCCTGGTGTACCCCTCTCTCTACCGCTACCCTTTCTGTCAAGTCTCCCTGGCAACCCCACCTGATGCTGGCGTAATTCCCCTCATGGAGGCGTTTAATAAAGTCCAGAATCAGACGGGGAGTGCCTAGGTCAGACAATACCTGCCAAAGCTTGGCACGAGGGACCAGCTCGAAGGCTGTTCTTAAGTCAATAAATTCCAACTATAGGCTGCCTTTCTCGATAATCACAGATTTCCAATAGATCGTATAAAATCTGAAGACCTGATCCATCGTGCCAACCCCCTGCCTAAACCCTGCCTGAAAATTTGAGAGGACATTCTCCTCCTCCATCCACAACCTTAGCCTCGTGAGGAGGACCCTGCCTACCACTTTCTGTACTACATCGATTAAACTAATCTGTCTGTAGTTTGCAGGATCCTCCCTCTCCCCCTTCTTGTAGATGGTCACTACTTCGGCGCCTTTCCAGGAATCAGGAACAGGATGGCCGCTCGCAATGAGATTCATTACCTGGAGAATGAAAAGGACCCACCTCCTTTGATAATATAGTAATCCATATTGCCATCTGGACCCATCGCCTTGCCTGGCAGTATGCTTGCAATGGCTGATGACACCTCATTAAGCCCAAATAATTCCCTTGCTTTAGGGATCACTATGGTGGTTATCTGAGTCCCTTGATCAGAGGATGTACTCCCTACACCTCCAGAATACAAGCCCTGGAAATGGTCAAACCATTGGCGACCTGTTATATGGTTGGGAAGCGGATCTGCTCCCCGCCTCGTGCTGTATGTTGATAAGCTCCCAAAATGTGGTAGAATCCTTCAGCTGTGCAGCAGATTTAAGCTCCTGCCAGTGTGAATCTTCCCACAAGCTCTTTGCTTGTTCTATTGTTCTGGAATAGATCTTTCTAGCTAGGCTAATTTTGAACTGATCTTTTGCCCTAAGGGCCACAGGTAGGTCCTGTCTTTTTTTCCCTGTATGTAGCAGTGTACCACAGATTGGTCGATTGTGGAATACAGGCTTTCCGGTCTCTGTTGTCTTTTACAAAAGAACTCACCCAGCTTTCCAATAGTTTCCTGGTAGAGCCCAGGAAACTTAGAATCCTCAGGGATGGTATCAAGTAGATCAAGATCCAGGGTTCTCTGCTCAATAAGGTCCCAAATGTTTGCAAGTGTCTCACCCTGGTTTGCGACCATATCCACCTAAGGCGTCGGTTGCAGTTGGATGGTACTACCTCTCTTGTTGACAGCAACGTAGTACTAACCCTCACAATGGATGTGTTAACCTCCTTTCTTCTAAATTGCATGGACAGGGGGTTGTGGTCACTTTCAAGACTTGGGATAACCTCCATATCAATGAGGTCAGCCCATGGACGTAGATTCAGCAATATATCATCTATGCGGGAGGGAGAATTAACTCTATTAAATGTATTTGCTCCAGTGGGATCAGAGCGGGTCCTGTCGTTGGCTGCCCTTAGATTATGCTCTTAGGTCAGGGCATTAATTTGAATGGCTCTTTGAGTCCATTTCTTTATTGGCGGTACATTGAGTGTTGGGATAGCCCATTTGATGTCCTCCTCTCCAGTACCCAGGATGTCTTTACTCAGGGGTTCGAAAGTGCAGTTGAAATCACATGCAACGAGGATCCCCGCATTAGTATCGATAGCAGACAGTTCTAGATCTAGAACTGTTAGAGGGAATGTCGCTTGAGCACCTGGGGACCCTCTAGCATAGATATTAAAGATCTCCAGGTGGGCGGCGTCTTTGTCGCCTCTAATTGTCAAATGCAAGATATCCTGGGACGGGGTATTGTGTTTGGATACGGACCAGTTTAACCCGATATTGATCCATACAATAAGCCCCCCCAAAGAACGTCCTCTGCCTGAACTAATCGCCGGGATGTGATGAATGGAGTACCTCGGCATATGTAGGGGGACCAAACTCCACGTCTCCTGGAACAAGCAGATGTCATATTTGCCAATAAAATCATTCCATTCTGGAAGAGCTAATTTTTTTTGTAACCCTGCGATGTTCCAGGAGAGGAGCTGGATCACCCCTACATCTTTGTTAATAGGTTCGACGTTTCTCACTAAAAGATCGAGATTATCTTCTATAGTCTCCATTACTTCTCCTCCCGACTCAAACGAACCAAGACCCGAAGCACAATCTCTCGGTATATAACCCTCGTGGCCCGGGGAAGATTAGATGGCCAAACGCCCTCTAGTCAATCGACTGAACTCAACCAAGAATCCCCCGCCTCCCGGGCAACTGACCAAAGCGGGAAGCGTCGGATCTGGATGGAGGAGTGCTCAGGCGGGGATGTTCTAAATTCTAGTGCCAACAGATTCTCTGCAATCATAGGGTCAAAGAACTGTATCTCGATGCAGTTAGTCTTGGAGTCTGCCATTGTAACCCTCCTCACTTTTGCCATGTCCTCCCGTATGATGGATATACAACCCCTTGTGTGTCTCAACCAATGTATTGCTTTATTGTGAATAGACTCACTATTTTCAAAGCCCCCATCCCTAGCGAGTCTTGGTACCTGCGTCATATATACTCTCAGAAGATTTATGTCACAATTCTTAAAGTCACCTTGTGATCTTGAGCTAGTGACTAGCTTACTCAAGGCTAATTTAGGGGGGGGGGGGCAAGCAGTGAAGCCCTGCACTGGAAGAGGCCTGGCCCATGGGTCGACCCTTATGTTCCCTAGCTCTCACAGAATCAGCATATGCCCTGATGTCAGATGGGATTTTATTTGAACCCGTGGAGCCCTGTGTCCGGTGACCTACTAAAGGGGGTAGACTGGGAGGAGGGCCCCTGGGGAACTCTATTCTAACCCTTGTAACCGTCTTGTTGGGCCCGTGAGAAGGGGATGGGGCGGGGCCTGCAGGTGGGCCATCCCGTCCAGCAATTAGACCCTCAACCCTATCTCTTAGGGATGTCATGCCCTTTTCCAACTCTCTAATCATCTCAAGTAATTCCTGCGTTGTAGACCCACACACCGCACAACCAAGCTCACTTTCCACAGTTAAATTATCATTGAGTCCCCCCCGGTGATAGTACAGTCATGCCATCAATTTCATGTTCAGGGGCTGCAAAATTGTTCAAGCATGGTACCTGGGTGCCTGAAACATGATCCCGATCTGGGCCTCTGGGGGAATCAACTGTTGTGGCTGGATTAATAATAGGAATTGGGTTGAGACCCTCTTTACACGGGGCTGCTGGGCTAGGATCTTTACATGCGAGATGCTTCAAGGGGTTTTGTTTAGTAAACAGAGGGGATTACTCTTTCTTGGGCCAGAGACAAAGCCTCATCAAGTTGACAAATGTCGCTAGAAGCAGTTTTGGTACTATTGCGACCCAAAACCTCTTCACATTCGTTGACTATTTCTTCTATTCTGGTCAGCACACAGTTTGTTGCTGCATGGGGAACCTTCTTAGCTTTTTTGCCTTTTTTGTTTATGGATACCCAACCCCCCCACCCTCCATAGCCTTTCTTTTCCCCATGGCAGTCGGGTAAACAAGAGAAGCCTCTCTACAGGAACAAACACAGTATAACAATAGGTTTACAATGGGAGTAGTCAGAGTTCAATAGGCCCAGCTGATAGTGGCGGTAATTACAAAGTACCTTTGTAGATTTGTAGAGGCGTGTCGCAGATTAAAGAGAAGTTGGCACATCTTAAAAACTGATGTCATCATTGGTAATGACATTCAACAGGCCCCACTTATAACATTCAAAAAATCTAGATCACTACGGGACCGGCTGGTCCATAGTCATCTACAGAATATTCCCGGAAAAACAGGTAGAATAAAGGATATGAAAGGTTTTTATCCCTGTGGGAAGTGCAAGGCCTGTGCCAAATGTAGAAAGGTGTTATCCTATGACATACCAGGCTTAAAACAGAAAAACATCATCAATTAATTTCTAACATGTCACACAACACAAGCTGTATATTGCCTTACATGACCATGCGGGCTGCGATACATAGGCAGTATAGTACATAGTGTCAAGATCCGGATTTTACAACATCAGTGTGCAATTGTAAAAACGGATTTTAATTCCCCGGTAGCCAGACACTTTGCCATAAAACATGCCAACAGGGAGCTGTTGCAATACTTTGCTACAGAGCATGTACCATTAGACCCCAGGGGATAGGGTACTTAAATTGCCGAGACTGGAGTCCCGCTACATTATTGATCTACAGTCAAAAGCACCAAATGGATTAAACAAGAGAGAAGAATTGGCAGTACACCTAGGTAAATGAAAATGAAATAAAAATAAAAATAGGATCCATTCAAAAACTGAAACAATTAGATGTTATAATCAACTTGAAACCTGCCAATCCATGGCTAGAAAGTGGAGAAACACGAATAGGGACAGCTGCTGATTTATAGTTTGATGAATTATGTCACCTTTGGAGTAATGGCTGTAATCATATAAATATGTTTATATTCGTTATGTCGAAAAGCACAAACATGATTGGTCCCGCTGTCCCCCCTTATGTAGTGAGGCATGTGGCGCACTAAGAAGGGAAACAACGGCAGTGCCGATACACGGCTGAATTATCAATGGCGGCTAGAAATTAATTTGTAAAATATATAGAATCAGGGTGACTGCTCATAAAATGTAAATATGTCAATAACGGAGCGAATGTGAATATGTATTATACATTTAAAAAGAACAACCGCACATGTTTACAAATGGCGTATACTTGAATGTCAGCAGCGAGTCTACTTTCTATATTTTTTAATCATGACGAAACAGGTAAAATGGCCACTCGCAGTGTCGACAGTAAACACTGACGAAGGCAAACAGAAATGCGTCTGTTTTGTTGTAAACGCGAGTGCCTATACTCTTTTTCCTGGTGAGGAGCGAAAATATAATATATATATGCAGAACTTAGTCTTCAAAACACCAAATCTTGACGGAAAGACGACACGGACCCAGGAAGTGGAGTGCATGAATATATTTATTTTCCATAGACACCATGCACCGCCATGACTTGTTTCGGCCTCCCAAGAAGCCTTGATCATAATATATATATATATATATATATATATATATATATATATATATATATATATATATATATATATATATATATATATACATACATACATATATATATCCAAACACCAAATTATGGCATGCTTAAGACTCCTGCTGCAGCGAGCACTCGGCAGGGTCGCCAACCCATTAAATATGCACACTCCTGGTACACACGTTCCTTCTCCAAAGAAATACGCATTTGCAATGCAATAGGTCTCACATTAGGAAAGTTTGAGCTATTGGTATTGTAAATGACAAATTTTTCATTTATGTGTTGGTTTTGAAAATAGCTAAATTAATAGCTTTGTCATTTACAATGCCAATAGTTTTAACTTTTGGAAATGTGACACCTATAGCATTTGTAATTAAATATGTGTTGTAGTTACGTGACTTAGATGTATTGATATTACAAATAACAATGGCTTTTATTTTTTTAATAATTAATATTTCAATAAAAGCTATTGTAATTTATAATGGCAATAGCTTTTTGTAAATAATTTTTGTGAAGATTATGTTCAATGTATTTTATTGTGACGAAAATCCAAGAACAGAAGTGAAATATTAACATCTTTTTGTGACATTTGTAATAAAGCTTGAAACATTGAGAGAACATATTTGAAGCACTTGTTGTTGAATGGTTGCACAGATTGATGCTGTGGTGGCGCCAAGTGATGTTGTGGTGGCGCCGAGTGATGTTGTGGTGGCGCCGAGTGATGCTGTGGTGTTCAGTGATGCTGTGGTAGCGCATAGTGATGTTGTGGTGCCCCTGAGTGATGCTGTGGTGATGCGATAGATAGAGTAAGGGCGATAGATAGATAGACAGACAGATAGAGTAAGGGCGATAGATAGATAGACAGACAGATAGAGTAAGGGCGATAGATAGATAGACAGACAGATAGAGTAAGGGCGATAGATAGATAGACAGATAGATAGATAGATAGATAGAGTGAGGGCGATAGATAGATAGATAGAGTGAGGGCGATAGATAGATAGATAGAGTGAGGGCGATAGATATATAGATAGAGTGAGGGCGATAGATATATAGATAGAGTGAGGGCGATATATAGATAGATAGATAGATAGATAGATAGATAGATAGATAGAGTGAGGGCGATAGATAGATAGATAGAGTGAGGGCGATAGATAGATAGATAGAGTGAGGGCGATAGATAGATAGAGTGAGGGCGATAGATAGATAGAGTGAGGGCGATAGATAGATAGATAGAGTGAGGGCGATAGATAGATAGATAGAGTGAGGGCGATAGATAGATAGAGTGAGGGCGATAGATAGATAGAGTGAGGGCGATAGATATATAGATAGAGTGAGGGCGATAGATATATAGATAGAGTGAGGGCGATAGATATATAGATAGAGTGAGGGCGATAGATAGATATATAGATAGATAGATAGATAGATAGATAGATAGATAGATAGATAGATAGATAGATAGATAGATAGATAGATAGATAGATAGATAGATAGATAGATAGATAGATAGATAGATAGATAGATAGATAGATAGATAGATAGATAGATAGATAGATAGATAGTTAGTGAGGGGCGACACAGACTACAGTTCCTTACTGGCCACAGGCCCAGGCTAGCGCCCTAAAGGCACAGGCACCAGGACTTGCTCTCACCTCGCCATTCGTGCTGCCAGGTGTGAAATCCAAAACACTCCTGTGCACACTCCCCCTTGAAAAGAAGTCCAAAACAAGTGCAAACCCTACCATAAGAAATACAAAACAAAGCAGCCCACACAAATCACAAAAAGGCTTAAATGAGGATAGAGAACGTTAAAGTCTGATAATACAAAAAACAATGTCTTGCTATTTTATCACAAAGACTCTTGAAACTATACTTGGAAAGCATTAAAAGCTCAAACATTCTCCATTTTTTGTTAAATGTGATGAATTGGCAGCAGCAAAGGACAAGCATTAAGGCTAGGGTAAACCACCGAAGAATGTCTTTGTTGCACAAATGCACTCCAGCTTCTTCCATAGTAAATTAATTGTCTCAAGGCACTTTATAATCATGCCTGTAGCGCTACACAAAGGCCGGTGACATAATCCAATACACCATGAAAAAAGGTGTATATCAAGATCATCACGCAATATACTTCAACACAATTTCTCAGCCTCGCCAGGATTAGAACTCGTGACCTACAAATGCACACCTAAAACTTTTAAAGACGCTCCCACCACTGCGCCACGCGAAGAGTTAATGCATCGCTCCTGCACGTCTATCTGCCGCGTCGCTACGTTATAGCGAGTGTTTGACTCACAGCGGAAGGACCGTCAAGTAAATGAGATATCTGATAACTGATGTTCTCACATTCAATAATGTGACATTATTACAGGGGGTTAGGCACACCGTAACAGACTGCTATTGCAATACATAAACCCACTGAAAACCCTCACCCACCCTCAGTATCCCCGCCGAAAAACCTACATCCAGGCACTAAAGTGAGCGTGGGTGTCCTCAACTTGGGAGGGGGGAGGGGCTATGCGCGCTTAATGTGTGAGTGTAGAGGTGGCATGTGAGTGCAAGGGGCGCCAGTACGTGGTAAGTGTGGGGTGTCTGTTATGTGGCATTTGTCTGCTGCAAGGAGTGGTTTTATGAATGCAGTGGCTGCTTGTGTGAGTATATAGTGTGCCTGTCGGAGGTCAGTGTAGGCGCTGCCCGCTAGGGATGAGTGCAAGGGGGGATAACAGGAGGTGCTTGGGCGAGTGAAGAGGATAACTTAGTGCAAAAGTGTGCCAGCACGGGGGCAGGGTGTTCCGCTACAGGGTGAGTCCAGGGTGTGCTTGTAGGGGTGAGTGTCGAGTGTTTCTGTGGAGAGTGAGTGCAGGGAATGTCTGCATGAGTCCCTATTCCATTGTCCGTGTACATGTGCCTATGAGTGAGTGCAGAGATGAGTGCAGGGGGTGGCTTGGTGCAGGAGGGCTCTTATGCATGTGTGAGTAGTGGGTGAAAACGGTGTTGCCTAACTAACTGCAGGGAGTGCCTGTAGTGGGTGAGTGCCGAAGGTTCTCCCACAAGAGGAGTGCAGAGGTTTCTTGTGAGAGTGCAGGCAGGGCCTGCAGTGTGTGAAAGGAGTCCCTGTAGTGGGTGAGTGCATCGGGACAGTTCAGAGGTGCCTGTGTTTGTGTGTGTGCCTGTCAGTGTAAAGGGTGCCTCCAGTGGTTGAATGCTGGGGGGCGCTTATAGGTGTTGAGTGCCCAAAGGAGTTGAGTGCCGAAGGTTCTCCCACAAGAGGAGTGCAGAGGTTTCTTGTGTGCGAGCAGGCGGTGCCTGCAGTGTGTGAAAGGAGTGCCTGTAGTGGGGGAGTGCATCGGGACAGTTCAGGGGTGCCTGTGTTTGTGTGTGTGCCTATCAGTGTAAAGGGTGCCTCCAGTGTTTGAATGCAGGGGGCGCCGATAGGTGTTGAGTGCCGAAAGGTTCTCACAAGAGGAGTGCAGAGGTTTCTTGTGTGAGTGCAGGCGGTGCACCTGTAGTGTGTGAAAGGTGTAGATTTCTATAGAGACTGCAGAGGTGCCTGTGTGAGTGCTGGAAGAGAGAGTGTTCGCGCGCAGCATGAGACGTGCGAGTGCAGTGGGGGATGTGCCTGGGTTGAGTGTAGAGTGCACCACACGACGCAATCTCGCCACTGACTGGAATAACAAGTCCACCACGATCGGCCACGTCTTATTTCCCAACGACGTTTTTTGCTCTTATTGAATGAAATAGGTTTACGCCCTTTCACTGTTTACAAACTTTCTTGCTCGGAATGTTCACCATACTTCTTTTCAAAGATTAGCGTGCGATACAATCAGCAACAACAAAAAACCTCGAGCAGGCGGACATCTGCTGTCTGGCTGGCGCTAGAAAAGAAGAAGCGAGTGAAACAGAGCACTGATAAAAGAGGGACGAAAGATGAGCCAAATACACCAACGGGAATTTCTAGTTTTGTTCTATATAAAGGGCGCTGGAGGTTCCCCTTGAGACCATCCTGCCTGCTGAATGGATGGATGCGTTCTGTAACTAATACCTTCAACGAGGTGAAAGGAAAAGTAAAATGTGCCCCTGGCGTTTTCAGGAACTAAGGCGGAGAACGTTCAAGTTCATCATCCAATGAATCGTAACAGCGCTGGAGGTCCGCACTGGAAAGTCTTAAAAAGGCTGACAAATACACAGAACTCTAATTAAATATAATGAAATGAGAACAAACTCCAAGTTGTCGTCCTCCTGCTGGGCCCTCACCTCCCTATACCACGCAAACACCAAACTGCCCATCCCCCTGCTCAAGCCGCCGGCCTCTCCTTGGAACAAGCATGACAGCAGGATCTGTGAAGCGCGTGCTGCAGTCCGCCGCCGGCCTGCGACCAGGAAGTCAGGCAGGCCGGGCGGGACAACCGGAAACAGGAAGTAGGAGGGCGGGAGCCTACCCCGCCTCCCACGGAAGAGCCGCGATTGTTTGGAGCACCGGAGCAGGCAGGAGCCTACCCTGCGCCCCGGTGCCTAAGAAGGGAGGAAGAGTCCTGCTGCCGGTGAGAGCCGCTGCACCAAGGAAGCCGGTGAGTGGGGCTTCGCCTTGTTACTGGGCTGCGAGGGCGGGGGGCATGTGTGTGCGCGCGCGCGGCGGCGGCGGGCTGTGTATGTGTGTGAGCGTGCGTGTGTGTGTGTATGTGTCTTGGAGTCTGTGTGTATGCGTGTGTGTGTGTGTGTGACTGTGTGTGGGGGGGGTTGCCTGTCTGGGTGCCTGCGTGTCCGTGTAAGTGTAAATGCGTGTGCATGCATGCGCGTTAGGCTGACTTGCTGGGAGTATGGAAGGGAAGTGCACAGCGCGGCGCAGGACGGAACGTGCGCGTTCACGCACCCAAATCTGCTTTCATAAGCTTGTGACAGTTTCTTGTCCTCCATTCCCCCGTGTCCGATAGCTATAAGTCTCCGACCCTGGACGCATCCTTCGGATGCGAATTCCAGGGCGAGACCTAAAAACCAGAGCCGAGGCCCAAATAGTGCTCAGTGCGATGATTTAATGGCACACAAGAAAAGAAAACACCCTACGCGTTTCGAAGTACCAGGACTTCTTGCTCACGGGTGAGGTGGAATTTGCGGCGCCATTCTATTTAAAGATACAGTGTTTCTTACAAAGTGCACGTGATCAACAGAAGTAGAAGAGTTACATTGTTGCCATTTCTGTCGCGTTTTGAAACAAAAAAGTTTGTTGATTGCTGTACACAGTGCAATGCTTATGATCTCATATCTCAGATCACTCATGACATGTGAATTTACATCACTGATGACAACACAGATGAGATCATCATATTAGTGTGACAGCTTGCTATATACTTCTGACACTGAAAGGTATTCAGTGAGTTATAGCTAGAGCAAATTTGCTATGGCTTCTGTACTGCTGAGTATATCCATGTCCATCATGCTTGGCCTCCAAATAGGACTTAGCTATGTGTTGGGTGTGGGATCTCCTTGAATAGTTGTCCACAGGATAGGACAAAGGTTGTGTGTAGTAGGTACTTCACCACCTAATGGTGTTTTAGAGTCTGTAGGTAGTCTGCTCTCAGCGACAATGTGTGCATAGTGCAACATATTTGTGTAGTAGCATCTTGGCAAACTAATGGGGCTTGGGTGTCTTGAGGGAGAGGGCTCTCTGGGAAGAGCTGTGCACAGTGCAAAAGATGTGAGTAGTAGGAGATTTGGCTCATAATGGAGTTAGTGTGTCTGGAGGTTGAGGGCTCCCTGTAAAAACATGTGGACATGGTGAAGGAAGTGCATAGTAAGGGCTTCAACACCTAATGGGGCTAGTGTGTCTACAGGGAGTGAGATACAGTGTAAATATTTTATATAAGCACATATGATTATGTCATTTTGCTTTACATGATTCTGCACCATCTAGAACGTGTTTGCATATTTCAAAGGCTGTACTGGCTTGTAGACTAAATTGACCAAGGATTTTATGTATTGTGTTTTAATTGATTGCAATATTTACGTTTATCTACTAAGGCTGTGATACGAATTTATGTTTAATTTAAACACTAGGATCAGTGACTCAGATAGTAACCGTAAGAGGAATTGTTAGATAGAAATTTTTATATGTACCGGAGCACGTGATCGTGATAATATATGTTGTATGCTTGCTCATGTTTTTAACTGATAAAGTAAATGGTTTTAAAGTAAATAAAAATTGAAAAACAAATGGTAAATCACTTGTGGTATTTAGCATTAATGAATTGTGTCATATTTTTGATGTGAAAGCAAATTATGGTTTATACGTAGGCCATTTGGTCACTATTTAAAAGCACAATAGCACAGAAAGTAAATCTTTTTTGTTGATATTGTAGACTAAATTCAACAGACAATTTGGGGATGTTGTCATCCGGAATGTCATCAAAGTCAGTAAACATAGCTTAAGTGATGTAATATGCGAGGTCATAAGCTGTGCATGGTGGAGGTGCAAGTATAGTGAGCTCAGCAAACTGGTCTTTGTTGGTGTTTTCTGGAGTTTAAAATTGTAATTTTAAGTGACATTTTCACCTAAATAGAGCATTATTTGAACTTTTTTCAGTTAGTTTCTATTTTTTAACCTAAAGATGATATTACCAGATTTAATAAGTATATCCTTTTTTTTTATGTCACTTTCTTTTTAGCAAAGGATGATCTTATTACCATACCCAACTATAAAGTCACTGGCTCATGATGGACAAGCATTATACCAATCCCCCCTCACCTGTGCACAGTCAGACAATGATATCATTCATCACAATATAAAGGGGGCTAATTGGCTCAGTCAGAGGGTCACAATATCCTTATATACAACAACCCTATTGGCCTTGTCCAAGGATGACCATATCATTATATAAGCCAAGCCCATTGACTTTGTCAAAAGATGATCACATCAATATACAAGTCAAGCTTATTGGCTCTGTCAAATGGTCACCACAAACATCTAACCCCTCAGCCAGGTCCTGCCATAAACCACCATGGGAGGCCAACACCTATTGCTAGGCCCTGCAGCCAATCACTGCTGCCAGGGCCCGCACACAACCGACAACACCCCTCAGGCGATTCAGCCGTGCACACTGGGTGGGGTCTGAAAAACAGGTCTTTTAGCCAAGCCCTGCAGTTAATCCCAGGCCCTGAAGTCAGGATCTGTGCACAACCCTGCCTCTCGCAGACCCCGCCATGCATGGTATGGGTTGACCACTGGGCCTGGCTTTCAGCTTGCCCCTGTGTCCAAACCACAGCAAGCAGCAAATGCCACTGCACATGGCTTAAGGGTTATCTGCAGAGCCCACCCTTTGGCAAGATATTTTTTTTTAAACAAAATTTAAGGGTAGGTGGACCTGTATTTAGATTAGTTGTCCCTCATAAGCTCTTGCACACTTGTAGGACTTCCCATTGGGTTCATGAATACAGTGTCAGGTCCACAAACACTGTGGGATGTCAACATAGGGCAAAGACCCTATTGCTGAAGGTTCACGGACACATGAGACCACACTGGGGACTAGGAACCCAGCTTCTGGGTACATGAACGCTAAGGGGAACAAAGCACCTTAAAAAAATATATATTTTAAAACCAAGGGGTCCAGTTGGGACTTTCTATCTGATCTAAGGGGCCTGGGAACATACCATGCCCAGATATGGCGTCTTCACATTCTTTTAAGGGCACAAGGCCGGAGTCCTGCATCCTCTGATGGTGGGCGCATCATTTATTCTAGTTGCTACCAATCAGAGTATTACACATGCTCAGATTGAGTTTTGTGTTTACGAACTCAAAATTGCACAAGAGAAAAAGCTCCCTTATACAATCAGATAGCAGTCGTTTTTAAATTCTGAGTCTACAGATGTTCCATGAACTCGGTATTTTGGGCCTTCTATGGACTGTCGCAATATCTGTATGTTAACTGGCAGCTCAGTTCAATTTGAGGCCTATAATAAACATTTTTGACATGGAAATTTCAAGAAAACTACAGCCTAGAATTTACCATGCAACTGTACTTCCTTGAGTAAATTCATACTTTCATACCAAGTTTGTGATAATTCCATTCAACCATTTTTTCTTTATGGGAGAGCAGAGCAAAAGTGAAGTGACGAAACTGCACAGTGGTTCCAGGTGAATCCTAAACTGGATGATTTTTATTTTTAGTTTTGTGCAGATTCATTGAAAGGCACCAAATGCATCAAGAAAACAAAAGATTGCTTTTCAATTTAAAATCAGATTAGCCGTAACTACAGAGGAGCTATCACTACATCCGTGAAATATTATACATACGTGATTACTGCCAATGTGCAGTTATAGTTAGGTCAGAGCTTCCATAGGAAGAGCGTTTTTTGTTTTGCTGATAACTTTGGCGCTGTTTGACGAATCTTCACAAAACTTTCCACAAAAAGTGCAGCCACCTCACCACCTTCCTCAAAAGATTCAAAGTTACTTATCAAGTGGAGGCCAAATACAGAGGAGACCCGAAAGTTCATTCTCCTAATTAATTACCATAGGAAATGTTGTTAAGTGATGCAGAAAAAAACAGCTCAACGGAATTACACCAAATTTGGCAGAAAGTTAGAACTTTACTCAGAAAGCATGCTTTCTGTTATTTTGTGTAAATTAGTTCAGCCGTTTGAGAAATTTGTGTTTACAGAGGTAATTAGGATCGTCATGAAGGTGTTAAAACTACAGAGATATCTGGACGGTTGATCTTGCAGTACCTTAAATTAAAAAAATAAGGCCCTCTGATTAGGTTACATGTATTCTGATTGTTTCATGTGCCATTTACTTTTCATTTGGAAGCTTTTAATGTTCCTATTTTTCGATAATTGAAAGTTTTATCGAATATTAATGTTTTACACCTTAGAGGCCTGATTCAGAGGTTATTTTTAATAGTTATGACAATCTCATAGTTTACTCCTGCATTTACATGAATGTGAATCAAGCCCACAATCCGTTCTTAAGACATCAAAAAGTAATGCTCTAAGGCCTGCAGCATAAAAACCTGACTGTGAATAAGCACTTCCCACAGTAGATACAGATGTACAGAGTTGTTAAAATGTAAACAGTTCTTGAGACCAAAGTAACACTTGTATAGATGTAACCAACTTACCTTTACAGCACAATAATCAAAGAATCCGGTTTCTGAAAAGATGGCCACCAAGATCATCTGCAAAGATTAATAATAAATTCATTATAATTTCAGCTTCACAGCTAGAGAAACCTTAAGGCTAAATTTATAAAAGACTTTGGAGATTGAATACTGCAAGAGAGCTCAGATGATCTAGTCACAAATGGGTGCAAAGGATGATTGTGTCCAATCACAACAAGCTGATGAGGGTTTTTTAAAGGGATAAATGGTTTTAGCTTTTCATTGAAGGATTTATGGTTTTATGCAGACATAAGTCATCTGAGGGCATTTATTGCTATATTGAAATAAGAAGCCTCAGAAAGAATTCAAATGCTCAAACTTTACTGGAGTGTAATTAAAATTTAGAAAAGAGCACAATTTAAAGCGAAGGAGAGGACAAGTACAACAAAAATAGAATAATGCAATCTGCTTGTAATATATTTAATCCTTAAATTATAGGAAAGCGGCCTCAGCATTGATGTGAACTTTGAGCTGCCACATATTTAAATATTCTAAAGGCCAATGCACTAATCCGTGTTAACAAACCAGTATATACAAAGTCTATTCCGATTAGTTTGCAAACAGGGATGTTTACATGAGGCCACCTGGCAAGATTCGCAAAGGGGAAGCTGTCCAATAGAGACAGCTTCCATTTTGCAAACCAGTTACCACCTCAACTGGGGGAGTAACTGGTTTAGAATGAGAAATAAAAGTAGTGTCAGCACCCAAAGCTCTGCTCAGAAGTAGTTTGCATCCAGTGCTTTTATAATTCCGCTGTAAGACTTTGGGTTACTGGTTGAGGGAAGTGAAACCTCACTCAAGCAGCAACCACGATCCTGGTCTGGGTAAAGTCATAAGCAAACCCCACATTATCCTGTGCTCAACTGTCTGGTAGCTTGGCACAAAGCAGTCAAGCAGTCAGGCTTAACTTCGAGGCAATGGCTTAAGTATGTATGCAGTACTTCAAATAGTAATAAAGTGAAAACACAACACAAGAAAAATTCCACACCAATGCTTAAAAATATAGTCTGCAAAAATCTAATCAATAGAATCGGAGATATGCAATTTTAAAGATTCAAATTCCAACTGTGGTTATCTGCTCACGCCAGTCCAGGACAAAGCCACAAGTTAAGGTCGACCGTGATCGATCGTGGGCAGGCTACAGGGATCCCACTTATTTCCGCTGAAAACAGTACCTTAATCCTGGTTGTAAAGAGATACAGAGCCCCGCATGGAGGATGCGTCTCGCGGCAGAGGTGATGTGACATCTGAGCGAGGACATGAGTATTTGCAGTGTCAGTTCTGGGAAGCTGAGAGGTGTGATGTGAAGTCTTTGCGTGGAGATGTGTTGTTCCGCAGAGGTTTCAGTGGGCTGAATAGGGTAAGGCGTAGGTCTTGCATGGAGATGGGTCACACAGCAGAGGCTCCGATGGGCTGTGCAAAGTCTCTGTGTCGGGGGAGTCCATGCAGCAGAGGCGATGTATCAGTTCTGAGTGCCATGCATGAATTAGCAAAGGCAATGTGTCGGTTCTGCAGGAGATGTGCTGCACCAGAGATGCGTCTGTTCTGTTAAATTCACAGATGGGCTGGCAGAGCACCTTCAGGCCCTCTTCCAACGGTCAAGTACTAGATTGGCACCACCTGGGAGGGCAGGGTACACTGGTGGCAGAGTTCAGGTACTGTGTTCATGGTTGTCTTCTTCCTGGCAGAGTCCACAGGTCTAGAAGTGTACTGAAGAGTTGGGTGTAAGGGTCCAATATTTATACCTGGTGCCCACTATGACGAAGAGCGAAGCTTCTAGAGGTTTCCGCACACCCTGAGGTGTCAGGCATTCCCTTCCTTCCAGCTCGTCTGAGATCAGGAAACACCAGTGTGAAACCCTTTGTTAGAGTGTTCAGACAGAGCCTTTGAGATGTGTAAGTGTAGTAGGTGACAGCTTCTCTCCCTCATTAATTCAGAGTGGCCCATCCTGCAAACGCCTAGCTACACTTCTTTCTCACTTTCTGGGAGTAATAAACAAAGACCAACTGCCAACTACACCTAATCATGTGACATAGGAACAGGTTGCAGGCACCAAATGGTTAGGACAAGAAAAGAAAATGCCAGCATTGTAAAAGTTGGTTGGCTATCCTCAAAAGGGGCAGCGCTACTGACACAGAACCAATAAAATAAACGTTCACAAAAAATGAAAAATATTATGTGATTTTTTGTGAAACTTATTTAATAATAATTTGAACTGTTTTGAAATTTTGAGTGGGCACTCTGTTTTTCATTTGTTTCGGAAGGTCTAATTAATATTGGAACTGTGTCATTTGTATATTTTCTCTTCCTCCCCTGAAACCTTTGTGGTTCTAAAGTAGCAATTTCAGAATTGTGACTGAAGGTTTGACTCAACCATTAAACAGGGCTTTTAATTGCCATTAGACACCAAAATCGACCTGTCTACCTGCTCGCAATTGAAAGTTATCACATGTAATATGGTAACCCAATGTTATCCTATAGAAGCGGTAGTGCTCGCTACAGCAAAATATGAATTTAGGATTTTTTTTTTTACTACCAGGACATATAAAAGTTAACTTAAGAAACTTTACTACCCGACAGGAATCATCAACAAAGCGATGAAGAGCCCAAAATAATAACAGGGACACCCTGTTGAAGGACAAGACACCAGATGAACATGAGGAGAGGCCAGTTTGTGTTACCACCTTCAACACCCACTCGAACCTGGTATCCAAAATTGTCAATAAACATTGGAGACTCAAATTGTTGTCAACTCAACTCCCATAGCCCATGTTCGCACATAAGAGAGGAAGTAATTTGAAGGACATGCTTGTCCACACAAGACTTCGAACAGGACCACAAAAAACACCTGAGGGACGACTTCTCCCACCAGTACAGGGTTACCACCCCTGTGATATCTGCAGCACGTGCCACCAAACCAAGAGGAGTAGACACACAAGATTCAAGAATAGTACGGAATGGGAACAGATGTTTCACCATTTGCAATAGTAAAAATGTACATAAGTTCACCTGCCCATGCGGCCTAGATTATATAGGCATGACGACAAGACAAGTCAATGTTTGCATAGGGGAACATAGGAGTAACGTTCGTTGCAAGAAGAATACAACCAAGATGTCATCACATTATCTGACCACTGAAGATACCGTGGATGATTTTAAATGGACCACCATTGAACAACTTAATGATGAAAATTGACTTATTGAGAAAGAAGAGCGGTGGGTGTTCCGTTTAGGGACACACATCGATGGTCTCAATGATGATATACCTTGGAGTCAATTTACCTAAACCCCCATGTAAATATTCTTAAAACATCATCATAGAGAATTGTTGGACTTGGCCCTTTTTGGTACGTTCACCCCTGAACATTTTGCCTGGTCTGTAACCTGGTGTTGGTGATTTTAGGCCTATGGGCACTTTAACACTGTGGTCCAGTGTTTGGTGTGTGCGCTCTCTGTGTACGTGTGGCGAGATTGGCCTGTCCTCCCATAGGAATGCATTGGGGATAAGTGCATCCATGGTAGTTCCTGGTATGAGAGGAGTGGCAGGGTAAAGTTTAGTATGTATGAATTTGTGAGAATAAATGCTACGCAATGGTGTGCGCAGATTTATGATGACTGGGGGAGAAATACCACTTTTAGAAGTTGGCATTTCTGTGTGCTATGTGTCTGCCTGCCTGATGTGAATTGCATGTCTGGCTTGTGAGTGACAGTGGCTGAGAGGTGTGGGTGGCTCCAGGAGGGGCAGGGTGAGTCAGCGCAAGGCTGAATGGGACACCTGGGCTAAGAGTAGTGGGAGGGGTAACCTCCTGACTGAATAGGATGTTGCTTGCCCAAATGAATGCTGGCTCCAACCCCTGTGGTTTGTCTGATCACCTAGCCCCCACCTGACAAAGGGGAAGAGGAGCTTGAAAAACAAAGTGCTCCAAATCCCCCCTGAACCATTTGCATCTGGTTCCCTCATTCCCTGCACTTTAGAGAAAGGAATTCTGGGTATAAGTATAGGGGCTGTGACCCAATGTTGGGTGGTGCGTTCCTGGATTTGTGTGGGGCTTGCTGCTGCTGGGGCCCAGGAAGAGCTGCCATGGGGGCTTGCCTCCCTGCTGGAGGGCCCTGTGTGCTGGCCTCCCTGGGCCCAGCTGTGCCCCTGGAGGAACGCTTTGCCCTTTGTTGCTGAGAGAGGTGCTTTGTTTGTATTGCCCCAGGAGAAGAAGCGTGGGCTGCGCAGCGCTGCAGCCCTCTGAGAGGGAATCCCCATTGTGGGGATGCCCCCGTGGTGCCAAGGGGAGTGGGTGCCCACCCCGCGTTTTGCTGAGCGGGTGCCCACCCCGCATTTCTGCTTGTTTTTGCAGCGGGAGCCCACCCCGCTGCTTTATGCCTTTTTGCAGGTGCCCACCCCGCGTGTTTGTGCCTCTTGGTGGTGCGGAGGTAACTGGGGCAGGAGCCCACCCAGCATTCATCTGTCTCTGGGGGGTGCCTACCCCGCTGTTCGTGTGCTCTTGGCAGGAGCCCATCCCGCTACTGTGTGGCCTTAGAGGGGACCCCCAGCGTGGGGATCCACCTGTGTGCAGAGTAGAAAGCAGCCCACCCTGCATTTGTGCTGAGTTGCAAAGATTTCAGAGAGGGGCCGACACGCTGTCTGCAGCGACCCAAAAGTCAGGTAAGAGCCGCCTGACTGGGGATGGAGCTACGCTCCCTCTGGGGCGGAAGCTGCAATGCGAGACCGTCGGGCTCCCATGCTTGAGGGAGAGCCCTGCGGCATCAGCTGAGCACGAGGGGACATCCGGAGCCTGGAAAGGCTCCCCGCTTAAGTCCAGGACCAGAGGGAAAATCCAGTGCCAGGTCATGCGAGGCGGAGGAGAGGAGACCAGGGGAATCCTGCCTGCAGTCCCGAGAGAGGAGGCCAGAGGAGACTTCAGCCCACAGTCCGGTGAGTGGGGCTTGAGTAGTGAGGCACAGTGTTGGTGCCTGAGCGGTCCCACCGGTGCGGGATGCTCCAAGGGGGCATGTTTTGCTGAAAGAGCCCCGTGGCGCTCACACAGACATTGTTGGTGCCAGCTTCAGAGCACATGGTCGGTGCTCGCTTCCCTCACAGCTGCCCCGCTAGACAGAGGGCAGCTGCAACGTTGGCAGAAGGTGCTTTGGGAGTCCCGGAGTGGAGCTTCCACTGCACAGTGGGTGCAGTGCCATGTCTTTGGGGCATGTATTGTCTAGGAGAGCCCCAGAGGGGGGCTCATGAGGCACGTGGTGCCAGTAATGAGGTTTTTGTTTGCCCAGCTGCCCTGCGAACCCGCAGGCAGCTGCAACATTTGGGCACAGTTGAGTTTTAGAGTCCCAGTGGAGGACTCAGGGCACAGGAGTGCACCTGCCTACAGTTCTCCACAGATGCCCAGCAATTAGTAGGCAGCTGCAACGTTTAGGCTAGTACCTGTGCACACTTTCATTGGCAGCCAGCCTTGACATTGGGACATAGGGCTTCAGGCCCTATGAGAAGGCCAGTTGGCCTGGGGCAGTTTTGCGACATTGGTAGAGTGTAATGTAGCTATTACTAGGAGTGTTGCCAATAGAATGATTTAGGCCCATTGTATCTACTCTAATGTGTTTATGCTGGTGATACCTAATGCGTAGTGTGTTTATGCTAATGAGGGTTGGGCCAAATGTGTTTATGCCTAGTGTCCTGTTATGAGGTTATTGCATAAGGTGTTTATGCTTGCGAGTGCCTATTTACGTAAGGTGTTTATGCTGATGAGGTTTGAGCCTAATGTGGGTTTATGTCTAATGCTAATATGATAATGCTTAGGTCATTATGGTACCAGTAGTTACTGGTTGTGGTTTGCATTTACTTACCTGATCTGATGGTTCTGACCATGGCCCGATTGGCCTGGTCCTGTATATAATCCCCTGTGAATATTGCCCGTGCCAGTTGGCACAGTGTAAATGTGGGATTATGTTTCTAATGGGTTATGACAATACAAAGGCTATTTTCTTACATAACCTTCTGTGGAGTTTTGTTTGTGGTGTGCCTAGTTTGTTGCTGCTGTGTGCGTGTGTGTTGTGCAATCGCTTTACACATTGCCTCTGAGATCAGCCTGAATGCTCGTGCCAAGCTACCAAGGGGGTGAGCAAAGGGTTATCTTCAGTGTGTAACTCCATTGCCTTGACTAGAGTGGTGGTTTCTGCCTGGCTTTGGCGCAAGCCTTAGCCAACCAGAAATCCCATTTCTAGCAAGAATAATCAGAGTGATAGCACCCATCAAAGAGAATAATCTGAGTGATAGCGCCCACTATGTATTTTCATGTCAACAGGCAGGTGCTCAGCTTGTTGTCCCATATGTTGTCTCTTAGGGGTTTTTCACCCTGTTTACCATTCACCGATAAAGGGCCAAAGAAAACTTTAAGGCGATTATGTCGTATACCATCTGATTACATCGCACATATAGTGCCCATTTAAAACAAGCACATTATCGTGCTTCACTATTGGGGTCGAAAAAGTGCCTGAGACTGCCCTCAGTGTGCGGTACCAGAACAGCAATGTGACTCCTTTGTCTTTCTCGCCTGACGTAATAGGAATAGGAACAGGTTCCATTTAAGACCATGATAGACAAACATTGAAGGGGTTTATGCAAAATCCTACTAATGTAAAATGGGAAATTATTAAGTCATGAAAAATGATGGAACATGCCCTCATTCATTTAAAAAAAAATTATCTTGATACATTTAATAAAAGTAATTAGAGGTTCAACAGACAGGATCGGTGAAATAATCAAGACGTTCGATAAACCAATCACTCGTTTCATTGAACCGAGCAGGTTAGCAGTCAAGCTCTTTAAGACTCCGCATAGCCATGCGGGGTCAACACAACATCAGAACTACTTCTGGGAGACGCCTCCGAGCTTACGCACTGCTTCAGAGTATGGAGCGTCAAAAGTAAAGGTGTGAGAGAGTATTTCATCCGGTTATGGCATATAGGAGATGAGCACTCTAGCCTCCTGCCTCCCAAGACAATCCCGCCTACCGGAAGTATGTCATTGGAACAACCTCCGTGACCTTCTCTACAGGTGCTCAGGATTAACGTTCACTGGGCGGCAGGTACACCAATTTACTACTACTTAAGGGCACACCCCGCAAGGTCCCATTGTTCAATGGAGCCGCGGGATGGCTTGACACAGTGAGGCAGTGCCCTGGGAGTAGTAGGTACGGCATAGCCGATCGTCGCCAACAGGGTGTTTAAGACCAGACCAATGGTCTAAATCAGGGAGTAAAAAGAGACACGAGCAAGTTTGAAATATTGATTTCTAACGCTGTGTTCTCATGCGCAGCACCTTACCTAATACAAGCAGACATATTATTAGAAACAAGATTGTCGGCATAGTTACTATTCCAGAAAATACAAAGGGAGAAAGCATGTTATAATGCTGAATGGAAACAGGTTAAATATATACCTATATTTCACCCTCCCTTGCTAGTAGGTTATTTTGTAACTAAAGAAGGTCTCTTTAGGATTACATAGGTGGCCCCATACCTCTGGTATTTAGCAGAAGTGGACCACATCAAATTCTGCACAAGCTCTCAGCATACGAGTGTTTTCCAAGTGTGTGTGATCATGCCTACGCATTGCATTATGTGTTATGCCTAGAACGTGCGCTGATCAGTCCGAACAACAACCAGTGTTGAAATAACCTTGAAGGCCTCAGCATCACGGTTCAGACTAAGCTTACCAAGTAAAACTACTAGTGTAGAAAAACATTCTCGTGTGAAGCAAAACACTCTGCTAAACTCTAAACAATTAATAAAGTGTGTGCTGTGTGCAAAAGGCAGTAGAAAGGAAAAATGGTGTTTAAACTTCTAATAAGCTCATGTCAACTTAACACTGTGTGAATGCAAGGCTCAGCCCCACAACAGCCCTGCAGAGGGCGTAAAGACCCCTGATGAAGCTTGACACCATGGGCCTTTTTGATGTGAGGGGTATTTTAACAAAACTGTTTTTTCCCCACCACTGTAGGAAACACACTTCAGGGAAAACACAACTTTAGAACTATCTGAGGATGGATCTCTGTTTAGTACCTATTGACTTGAGGAGGACATATACACCTCCACTGCTCCTACGAGCAAAACCTCTTCACTCCCCCTTTTGTTTTTTTCATATAAAAGTTAAACTTCCATGTCCAACCTTTTAAATACCCTGCACCCTGCCCTCTGTGCTGTTCAGTTATTGTCAGAAACAGTGGTTCCTGTGGAATAATAGAATCAATATAGATATAAGGTGCACAATCTGTGTTGTTCAGGGCCTACCTGAGGGGTGACGTATGCATTAAACAGGAAGGCTTGGTGCTGGCAAAGGTTATATTTCATCGGGTCAAAATAGCAGTTTAAAACTGCACACACAGGCTGTAATGAAAGTCCAGAGACATATTTACTTAACTGGGTGGCACAATCAGTGCTGCAGGCCCACTTGTAGCATTTAATCTACAGGATCTGGCCAAATGGCGTTCAACTTTACTAGGGACTTATAAGTAAACAAATAGGCTAATTGAGTGTAAGTCCATTCTACTATGTTTTATGGAGAGAGCACGAGCACTTTAACACATGTTAGCAATAGTAAAAGATGCAGAGTCTTAAAGTCAGCAAAAACAAAGTCGGCAAAACAGGAGAGTTGAAGGCAAAACATTAGGGGAGAATCATACCACGGATGCCAGGTCTAACGTCAGCACACACATATCAAGGTTGTGTAGTCTTAAATCTACCTTATGGATCTTTCATCGAATATCTGACACTCCCTGCCGCTTTACCTAACTTGTGCATGTTCCTGCTCTCTCCCTTTCTTACTTCTTTCCTCTTTGTGTGCTTTCAATCTCTTGCTCGCAGTTGGTGTCGGATGAGAAAAAATACGTGCTGGTCCCAAAAAAGTAGTTCAGGTGGCCCCCACTGGTTGAAATTAGGAACTGGGGCTGTGGCCCTGAATAAGAAGTGATCTAGTGAAATTGTTCAGTACAAGAAGTCCCTTCAAACTCCACCAGCCTTGTCAGCACAAGCTCCCTAAAACCTACCATGAGAAAATAGAACTCGATTCATATTTTGCTGGTTACTAAAGATGATTAGAGACGTTCAAGCTCAGTAGCAACAGGAGAAAAGACCACCACATTTTTCAACACATCTGAAGGACCTTACAACCTTCTTTGGTTGCTAAAGGCACCTAATTTCAGTTCTAAAAGATCGGACAGCTTTATTTCTGATTTTAGTTGCAGAATGCTACTGATATTGTAATGCTTTTAATTAACTGAACAATACATTATTATTATTACTATTGGCTCTAAAAGTCTGCCTGTTCAAGGTTCTTCACAAAATTCACAGATTCAGCCTCTGACATCATATGGAGTTGGCCAGATTAGCCTTTGAGATCAATATTGTTGGGGGAAATTGAGTTCTGAAAATGCTTCAAAAAGTTTAAGTGGCTTTTTCACCAAGCTAAGCCCGCACCAGCCACTATGTCAATCTTAACTTCACCTGTTGGAAAAACTGCCTCCAATCAAACCCAAATCTAGCACCAACTATTTTGACAAGTAGGTTTTTTTTTTAGGTTTTTTTAAGAGATGCTCATCTACTTGCCTAGAAACTCCGCCTGTGTGTCAAGTTGAACCTCCTTTTCAATCAATATCGCTGAAGATACTTTTACTTACAATTTTATTTTGATAAACTAATTTTATTTCTTTTTTACTGGTAACGTTACCCAACAAACCTTCACAATTACTGCTCCTATAGTCATCCTACAGACCCCACAAGTCATATTCAGAACAGTATTAATCCGTTGAAAGCTATAAATTCCGCATGCCCCAAACCATATCTTCCCATGCTTTTGTGGGCATACCCGGCCTTCATAAATATTTTTTTTTCCTGATGGGCACAACAGTCAACATCTGTCCACACCTGCCCGCCATTCAACCATTGTAGGGGGTCCCACAGATTCCCACTTCCATGCAATATCCCTCTTAGAGACCAATGTTGCAATTCCAGTGAACAGGCATTTAGCCCTCAGTCCACCCAAGTTCTCCAGCGGGCCTAACAGGGCCACATTGGCTATGAACTCCATTTGTCGATTCAGGATGAAGGAAAGTTTTGGCCCTACCCACCCCAAGTATTGGTCTACCACTGGTCAAGACCATGCCACATGAAAGAAGTCTGCATCTGGTGATGGGAAGCAGAAGCAGGCTCCCTGGGAAATTATGCCTGCTCGGTGTAACCTCTGAGGGGTCATTTATGTGAAATACAAGTATTTGAGCTGAACCAATCTGAGTGTTGTGGACATGGCCAATTCTCGGAGGGGCCATCTTGGCCTCCCACCACTGTGTCCTCCAGCTCACCAACCCATGCTTCCCACTTCTGTCTCAGTCTGCCAAAGTGGTACGTGATTTGAAAACTAGGGTGAGGTAAATCTGGGATATGGCGCACTGTGGAACTTCCTGGTTAGCAGTTTAGCCTCAAGGGGGCTAAACTCTGGGATTTTGGTATCTGGGGGTATGTTAGCCAAGAGGGTGTGTCTCAACTGCAAGTGTGTAACAGTTGGCATTGCCGCTATATTTATTGGTAAGTGTGTATGTGGCCACCTGCTCATACATACCCGAAATGTGTAATATCTCTGGTGCCACTTTGAGAACCACTTTAATCCTGCGGTGTGATGCAGCCATTTCCCCCACCAGAACTGGGGCCCTCCCCATCAGTCTACCATCGCAGCCTATAATGCGGATGGTGCATTGCAGCTGAGGTATCACGCCAGAGTCATTACCAACAGTGCTTGTGGATCAGCGCCACATACAGAATGGCCATTATCGTATCCAAGCCCAACAGGTTTAGTTCCACTCTGTACTCCAGATACCCCCAGCCCTCGTTAAACCAGTCACTAATTATGACCAGTTGCAATGCCATATGTTAACCCTGGATGTCTACTATCCACCATCCGCCATAATAGTAGGACTTCTGGCAGTTAATTATTGCTATGTGGGAGCATCCACCTGCCCACAAAAATTTGCAGAACATGGAGTGGAGTTGCTGGAACCACTGACTAGAGATTGGAATGGTAAACGTTTGAACGACAAAGGAAGCATGGCAACATCATTTTAAAGGCGGCCACCCATCACAAGCAGTGGGAGTTATCACCAGTTCTGCAGATCCCGCTTCATGTTGCTCACCAGAGGAGTGAGGTTAAGACTCCGTGTTAATTCCATTGATAACCAGAAACTGGTATGAAAGGCAATGCACAGGGTTTGCCGACCAGTAGTTTCATAAGCTCCAGTACCCCCTTATCCGGACCAGCAGGGATTTTGCTTTATTCACTTGGAGGACCGAGGCCGCCTCATAGATATCAAGCAGTTTCAGGCAATGAAGGCCTGAAGTCTGCAGGTCCGCTTAGAAAGGGAGGACCTTATCCACGTATTGTGCTATCTGTTCCACGGGTCCATGCCCACCCTATAATCACAAGGCGCATCGTATGAGTTTAGCCTGGGGCTCCATTGCCAGTGTAAACAAAAGGGGGGAAGGGGCAACTTTGCTCGATGCCTCTGCGGATGGGGAAAGTGAAGGAACGAAACGTTGATAGGACTTGAGCAGACAGATGGTAACATAGGAGTTGCATAAGGCTACAGAGAAAGGTCTCTAGCCCAGCCCGCTCAAAGACTATGTCAAGAAAGGACCTTTCAAAGCATATCAAATGCCTTCTCAAAATCAATCAGAAGCAGGACTGCGGGGTGTTGAATGGTATGCACTTGAGAGAGCACTACCTGAACTCTTTGGATGCAGTATTGGAATCCGATGTGGCATAAAGCCGCATTGATCCGGGTAAATCAGATAGGGCAGGGTCAGTCGCAAGCAGTTGGACAAAAACCTTGGTGAACACTTTGATCTCCTCATTAATGAGGGACATCAGCCCATATAAGGCACCTTTTCTAGATGGATGACCCGTTTTAGGGATAACAATGGTGACCCTGTCTAGCTCTGGGGAAATGGTTCCCACATCAGCTGCTTCATTATAGAAAGCCTGCAGTTGTGGTAACAGGAGGGAATTACATTTTTGGGAGTATTTGGCAGGGAAACCCTCGGGCCCCGGTGATTTTACCAGGGGACATAACGGATAATGCCTCCTCAAGGTCATCGGCTGTAATTGACTGGTCTAGTTCCCCGGGAAGGGATTTGGGGATTGAGGGCAACAGGATCTCCTTCAAAATGGGGCAGTGGCTTTGTAAGGTGGCCGCGGCTTACACACGTACAATGATCCCTCAGCATCCCTAATTTGGGTGCCAACCCTGGAAGCAAACTCTCTGGTGGCTAGTCAATAAAGCAGCTTCCCAGATTTGGCCCAGTACTTGAGAACCCGCTGAGTTGATGCTCTCCAGCATTGGTGCACCTCTTCCAGCAAAAGTTATCACACTTGTGACCACTCCAATGTTAGCCGCCGGTCAAGCTCTGCAGATGGATCCATAGTCTTGTCGCTCCAGGTTAAGGATTTGGGCCCTTAGAGTAGTAATCTGCTACAGCTTCCTTTTCTCCCTACCTCGGATATGTCCCTTTAGTAGACCTGAGTGCAGGTTTCTAGCTCCGCACAAGTTGCTGGCTGAGTGCACTGTATCTTTATTAATCTCCAAATAGTAGGGAATCTGACTTTATACTCAGAGCTGTCCAGATCTTGTAGGTATGATGCACTGAGATGCCAGATTGTCCAAAGAGTAGGCGCTGTGAGGGCAAGTTTGGCAGATAGTGGCATGAGGTCAGAGATCCCACTGGACAGAATTTTGTGCCCGCCAAGGTCGCATCTGCCCCAATGTTTCTGCCCACTGGGTCCATGTGTACGCTGGTAACTGCCTGGGCGAAGTCTATATTCCATAAAACAGCTACCACACGTGATCCCTAGGTGAACCCTGAATGATAGACTGTCTTATGCACGCATTCTAAGGAAGGGCAGTGTTCACCCAGATGAGTTTCTGTAGGAGGAGGACCATCACTGGAAATGTTTAGCATAGTGGAGGGCAGCTGACCGATTAATGCGGTCCAACATGCCATTCACAATCAAGAACATTACTTTAACTACAGCCATGGGGGTCGGGTGGTGCATGCGGTGTGGGTTTGATACAGGGCATAATGGTGTCGCCCCAACTCGGCATGTACAGGACTTCAGGATCAGAGATTGGCTGACATGGCTGTGTTTGTGGTGACAATGAGCGATAAGGGGTGCATACCTACAGGTGTTAATAAACAACTCCCCTGCCCCCAGAATTAGCCCCCTCCCCATACTTATACCCCTGAAGCATCTTTCACCTTGGACCCTGCCATACCAGTAGCCACAACTAATGTCCTAACCTAAACTCTAAAATGAGACCACCTCAAGTGCAGGAACGAATATCAAACAGCCAGGTAAATCCCTTTGTTGTGTGCAGTAGACCTCCCCCCCCCCCAAGTAGATGTGAGTGAACACCCAGGCTTTGCTACATTGTAGGAACAGACTGTCACAGGGGCGGCCCACCAGTGACATCTGGCTTGGACCCAAATAGTTCTGGTGTTTCAGTCCATTGACTGCCCAACACACTGCCATTCCATCTATCTCCAAACCTGAGACGTTTCTACGCCACAATGGGCACGAGCGATTTTTGTGAATTCTTGTCCATTTCATTCTCATTGGCAGTGAATGAGAGCATATAGAGGATCTCATTGTTTTGGATTTGGTTTCCCCAGAGGTCATCATTTGGCATAGATCCTTCTGCTCCTTCACCCATTCTCAGGTCTATTCTGGTGTCGCCAAAAAATGAGCTGTGAAATACAAGAATCACCTTCAATTTCACAGGAAAGAGGATCATTTACTGAAAATTGAGAGTGTGAAGCTACTTTTTAACCAACAAAGGAGCACCTGAGTTACTGGACCACCTGTGTGTAGTTTGGGAAGATCATGATGTGCAAGTTCTGAAATGGGAGATTGAGATTCTGTTGTGACTAGGCCTCTCTGAGAAGGGCTTATCTGTCTCTGTGATTAAATAGCCGAGAAATCAATGGGAGGACTGGAGCCCTCAGTGGAGGGTGCAGAGCTGAACACCCATGGACCCGCTCCACTGCAAACCATGGAACCAGTTTATCAACGGACCCAGGCCTTTATTCAACCTTCAAGGAATGATTCTGCGCCTGTATCCTCCACTTCTTCAGGAAATCCCACAAACTGAAGATTGTTCCTGTGTGATCAATTTTCAAAATCTTCTGCCTTTACCTCAAGTGCCACTGTCATTGGCAGCAGTGTAGAGACCAGTTTTGTAAGGATGGCTATGCCATCCTCTGTGTAGGATACCCGGTTCTCCTCCTCCATCACCCAATAAGCAGCATTCTTGAGAGCCTGGTGCAGAAGGGAGACATCAACCTTCACCTTGCCCACTTTAGTCTCTACTGCATCCCTCAAACTTTGGGTTGCTTGATCAGACTGTGCAGAGGCTGGCTGTCGCGCACCAGATCTGAAATTCTCCCTGCATAACCTGTAGCTAGTGTTGTACATTGGTCAATCTTAGTTTGGTCCGGTGCAGTCGGAGTGGGTCAGTTTTTCCCCCACAGAGACTGCCATTGGGTCGGTCCTTCTAGCGGCCAGTAAGTATAGATGGGCCATGGCCCACTTGCCTTAAGTGCAGCAAGTGCAGCCAAGGCCAGATTGCCCAGGTGGTTTGTCACCTGCACCCCTAAATTCCAGGGACTACTAAACCAATGAGTACTTAGAGACAATAACATACTTTTGCTTTCAGCCAATGTTTTCTTTGTTTGTTTTTTACACTGATGAGGGCTCCATGGCAATATTGACAAAGTTAAAAGGCTGGCTGCCTAAACACCAGATCCGGCTTTGTAATTGCTTTATCATTAACCTACTAACTGAGACAGCTTGCTTCTCAGGTAATGATGCACCTAATTACCTTTGGGCATTTTGGAAGGAAACACCATTAGTGGAGTCCACTTTATCTGTGAGAAGTGTACTGGTCCTAAAGGCACTCTCATCTATATTTAAAACACACTACCTTTCTGGCATAACAAAAGAACAAACAGCCTCAGCAAGCTTCAGGTCACAAAATTCCCCTCTGAAAAACTGTCCCATCCTTAAGCAATTCTTTCACACGAATGGTACATTTAGCACAGGTCTTTAATATCATGCCACTTTAATCATGGTCCTGCCTCTCCTAATCAAACCATATGTTAAAAATGGGTGTCTCTAGTTGGCAAGGGTTTGCACCTTACTCCAAATCAGGACCCATCTTCCTAGTCAGGATAAGGGAGTTACACTCCTCAAATAACCCCTGCTCACCCCTTTGGTAGCTTGGCACGAGCAGTAAGGCGTATCTTAGAGGCATTGTGTAAAGTATTTGCACATAACCAACAGTTATACAGTGTAAGCACTACAAAAAGACACACCAGTTTAGAAAAATATCCAATATTTTTAGATACTTGAAATAAGACCAAAACGATAAAAATCCACAATACAGTACTTTCAAATCTTCAGTTATCAAAATAACCTTGAAAAATAGTTCCTTGATGTCGATAGCTCCATCCGGGACTATCATGGCGTCATGAGCAAACAAACCCAAACAGTTCTGGCTGACGGCGGAGTCGCAGGCCAGCTACGGTGTCGGTAAGACTCACAAACAGTACCTTTTAGAAATGCAGGGCGTCGGCTACTTCTCGTTGAGCTTCTGAAAGCACCGCATCTCCAGGGGTGGTTCCGGAGGTCGGTGTAGGAGTCGTCGGTCCCTCAAAGTCACACAAGTTGCAGATCGAACTCCTCTTTGTTAAAGTCAGGAGCGCTGGCGTCAGCAGGCGTCGGGTGCTGCAGTGAGGCATGCGGGCCCTTAGGTCACGGTGTGGCGTCAGATGGCCTCGTGGGTGAGCCAGGATCGCGGTGTGAGATGAATATGGTGCTCGTCATGGTGCTGGCAGGTCACGTGCAAGGAGTGTTGTCGTCGCTGAAGGGCTGTCGTCGACGGACGAACTGGAGTCGATGGCACCATTGTCGGTCGGCAAAGTCTGTGGTGCGGGATGAGGGCGGTGCATCGTGTAACTTTACAAGCCGGCCCTTTAACCACGGAGCAGGCAGCGGCATCTATTCCGGCGTGGAGCGGCATAGTCAGAGATACCCAGGCATCTTCGTGAAGCGAGGCGCTGCGGAGTGCGGTGCCCACAAGTTATGGTGCGAGCAGCGGCTCGGTGGCAGCGTCAGCAGGCGTTGGTGAGACCAGGGTCACGGTGCGGTGCCCTCTACGGTGCAGTCAGTGTTGTCGTTAAGTTGCTTTGCTTCTGTTGCAGCACAAAACACACAGTTCTCAGTGCTGAGGGCAGAAGAGCTTCAAGTCTTTACTGTTCCTGAGACGTCTTGAACAGGGGGGCAAGCTCTACCTCAAGCCCTTGTAGAAACTCAGAAAAGTAGATTGCAGAAAGTTCAATCCAATCCTTTCACTGCCCAAGACAGAAGCAGCCACTGCAGGACAACACAGCAAAGCACACAGCTAAGTGGTAGTTCCTCCTCACAGCTTCTCCAACTCTTCTTGGCAGTCTTCTGAATCCATAAGAATTCAAAAGTTCTGGGGTTTGGGCCCCAATATTTATACCACCAAATCCTTTGTCCTCTGAAGGCAGAGGGTCCTGTACCTAGTCCAAACCGGTTCTGGTCAGTCTTGGAGCACTTTGTTTACAAGACTCTTTTTCTTTGTCAGGATGGGCCAGGACCCTCAGACACACCACAGGAGGTGGAGCCAGCATTGTGGAAGGCAGGCACAGTCTTATTCAGACCCAGGTGCTACTTCTCCCACCACTATACATGCAGATGGGTCTATTCAGCCCTGTGCTGACTCACCCGGCCTCCTGAAGCCATCCAAGCCCCTGTCACTCACAAACCAGACATGCAATGCACAACCTAGCAGAGGCAGGCTGGATGGTTAGGCAAGAAAATACCTCCTTTCTAAAAGTGGTATTTTTAAACACAGAATATTAAAACCGACTTCACTAAAAGATGTATTTTATCATTCTGAGATCAGCCATACTAAATTCGTTTTTCTACCATGTTCCCTGAGTCAGTTAGGATTATAAGATGTTATAATCAAACAGCCCCTTCTGGCCTAAGGGAACAGGTAGCCTTGCAATAGTGAAAAACAAAATTGGCTGTAATTCAGTACCAGGACATGCCACACACCTAAGGGTATGTCCTACCTTTAACATACAATGCACCCTGCCCATTATGGTGGCAAAGAACCAGGGGGCCTTGTTCATCATTGATCAGGGCTTGGCAATTTATATTGTGCTTTCTACCTCTATATATGTCTCTGAAGCACCTACCTATGTGGACAGCAAGCTACGCCATATAGGATGTATGGCTGAAAGGATGTTGTCTTTGGTGCACCCCATGCCTGAAATCTTGGCTGTCTAGGTGTTGTCAGCCAAGCATGAATTCAAGTCTTATTCTGCCAATTTGCCATTGGTCAAGCCAGAGACACCGTCCCAGGAACTCTGTGAAGTTTGGGACCTGAACGGAGCCTGGCTGCAAAAGGTGACTGACTCATCTAGTCCCTCCACCCTGCCTGAAGGCAAGAGGTTGACTGAAGCCTGGAGTTATGCTGTGCTAATGGTGTGGGAAGAAGTCTCCAGGGCCACTTGGGAGCGCTGTGCCGGAATTAATGGACTGTCCATGTGAATGGGAATGATACTTTACACTGCTATAACTTTGCAATGATGGATCCAATGTTTGTTGTTTTATTTCTGTTTTAATCATAACATACTTTCTGATGTTACTAAATAGTTCTGGGATCATTTACTGAGAGGTTTCTTGATTCTTCTGTTGTGCTGATACTACTAGTCCATACCAAACATTTTCCAAAGTAGCCTTCCAACTCAAATCTGCACTTAAGGGGTAGAAAAGCTGTCTTTGAGAAGCAGAGTTTGCTTGACTATGTCAGGCATATGACTGTGTGGCTGTTTAATTTGCCCCACCAAAGCTCGGCTTCCTCGACATCTTATACAGGGTTAAATATCTTGGATCTGCTTTTTTTTGTCCTTCATGTTATCATAAGTCCTGGGGCTAACACAGTTAACACAAAACAGACTGTTGAAAAATAAACCAATGAGTCAGTTGTTGTGTTTGTTTTTATAGTGAAAAGGGTTTTCAGAAGACTCAATTAAGGGCCTAAAATATAATTAACAGCAGAGCAAACTTCTCTCACATGCACAAAAGCAAAGACCTGGTTTGTGAAGTGAGTACCAGGGAGCCGGAGCAATTCCCTGATGAAAGCCCCTGGAAAAAGAAGTTCACAAAACAGCCCTTGAAGTCTTCTTGCTTCAAGAACAAAGGAGCACACATGGGCCCAAAGGGAAGGATGAGTGGTACCAAACGTTGTGCCAAAGCAAAGCGTCATCAGAAGTGAGGAGAGAGGACCAGAGAGCAGGACATGGACAGGTCATGGCTGTAGGAATTGGAAAGCAGATGAGCTTGGTTCAAGTGAGGAAATAAACCCATAGCAAAGAACAACATTACAAATAAAGGCTCTCCCTTCCGCTTTCCGGTATGAGTGCTCGACTTTGCAATAATTTGATCTTCAGGACATTTCAGGAGAGGCCTCAGTCCAAATCAGCCATAGCTTAGTGTAAGAAAACAGCAGTGAAGGGCCTGCATCGTGTCTGCAGAAGCATTTATAAATGCCTGGGTTCCTGCAGGAAGTATAGTGTCACAAGAAGAGACGAGGTAACTAGGCGCTACTAGAATGAAGCCATGTCTGGCTACAAGAACAGAGACCAAGCAGCCACCGTGAAGGAGAAGGCAGCAGGAGCACCAGGCCAGTGGCATAACATACTCACCCATAGCACCTGTGGTGTGGGGGGCAAGCTCCAAGGGCTCCTTCCGCACAATACCCGGGCTGGAGACCTCCTGATTGAGTCTGGAGGGGCCCCATCCACTTATCTTGCAGGGGGGCCCCCCACAAGTTTCGTTACGGCACAGATGAGGGGGGAAAATAAATCCCAGCAGCCTTGCTATTGGGTAACAATGGGGGGGGGCCCAAGTAGAAAGTTGGGCCCCAAACTATATTTATTTATATACAAATTTAGCACGGTGTTAAGTGACTGGAACATGCCGTCCTAAGAAAGGGTTAGTTGGATGCTGACAACTGTCAAACCCTGTTTTGTATAATTCAGCAGGTACGAGCTTGACCTCCTGGTAGTTAGCGCTCAAGTAAAAAAAAACACACACACACCCCTAAACCAAAGACATATTGCAATACTACTTTAAACATAGCCATAAGTAGGCGCATCATTTTTGTTATCTGCATTATAGGCTGCCAATAAACGATTTGATACTAAACATAGCCATACAAGGTCGTACTTACCATTCCAAACAAAAGGGCCAGAGTTTCATAATCAATCCATTCTGCTACTTTGACCAGACTTGGCCTCTGAAATCAGGAAAAGATAACACATGGTTAATACTATGTACGAACTTCATCTCAGATAGCAATTAGCTGCTACAATGAAAATAGTTTGTACTGCTAAATGATATATAGGATTATAGATGGGCAACAGAGAAGGACCCGGATATTTTTCACTCGAGCTGTCCAAGATGTCCCTCACAACTCTGAGGACAAAAGCATTGCCGTTATTCACGTTTACTCACCTATAATTTTGGGTTACCACAAAAAAGAAATCTTTCTCCATACACCCCTCCCCTCCACCCTCGATGTCTTCCTTCCCCCCTCCTCTGCCCTCCTGATGCGTCCCCTGCTCGGCCAGCGCTGCACTGACCGGTTCTCTGAGAGCCTTGCCAAAGCAGCCTGGAACCCCGGCATTCTTTTGTGACGCAACAGTGGGTGACATCTTTCCTTAGCCACTGTTGCTATGTCACTGCAGTGAATGAATGTACTTCGAATCCAATTAATCATGCTCAAATCAAATCGAGCTTTATTCGGTTGTGGATGCAGCCATAAAAGTACATAAATACAATAACAAAACAATCCTGCATAACGACATCTCCTGAACATGTCAGATCAAACAGTCTGAAATATAGCATAAAAATTCAGAGGTACAAATAAAAACAGGGATGGCATGGCCAGCTGCTCCTTCGCGTTTTATGTGCAATATAGATGCATCACATAGTGCTGGAGCGCAATAAAAACAGGTAATAGACTAACCAAGGTCTCCTTAAGGTTTTAACAAAGTAGAAGCAAGCAGGTCACAATAACACATTTCAACAATACAAAAACATCTAAAACCGGTCTTATCAAAGTGCATTGTGCCCCTGGAGCAAACTGCGACGTGCAAGAAGGAATTTACGAAATGCAAGTATCCTCATATAGAAAGATTTAAGAAATGAACCAAAGCTATAAATAAAATATGGAATTATACATGGCAAACAGTGAATTAGTGATGTTTTCTGAGTGACATCAAATAGACCAGAGCTATGTTCGAGTTGTCGTTGTCACTCAGAATCCAGACGCGAAAAACCTCCCTGCAATTTAATCTTTATCCATCTATAATTGTTATGTTGTATATGGAGTAAAAATCATCTTTCCCTTCTTTTGACTGATATGCAGTGGCAGAGGAGTAATGGGGGAGCCATACATAGCACGACTTCTCCTCCTTGTCCCAAATAAAAATAAAAAATTCATCTGGCCTCCTGAAACAACTCTGAGAAGCCTGTCCGAGCAACCTGGAATTCCTTTATGAAGAAACAACAGTGGGTAACAGCTCTTGTTACCAACAGTTGCTCCATCATAGCAGTGAGTTATTGGATTAGAGTCCAGTCATTCACACAAGTGGCAATCTACAAGAGCCATACATAACAAAAGAATACTGGGTTGAATATTGAAACACATTAAGAACAAGGATTCTCATACCCCTATAAAGGGGTTACCAAATTTAATTTGCAGTCCAGAATTCCCTTTATTGGTGGATGTTCTAGCTTTTAGGTCGTCTACTGACTAATGTAGCGGACTGTTGACAGCCAACCTATTGTATCCAATATAGGCTTCGAGTGTTATTTGTATCTGGCCCTTGCCCATTACTCAATGATTATCTTGTATCTCAGTGCTGTGCTCCAAATTCAATGGCTTTCCCCTCTATTCTTGGGATTGTCCGACCCAAGGAGAATTCAGTGTTTTTGCATTTCGATTGGATGAGGGATACCCTACAACTGCTAACTCAGACTTTGTAGTGCATGACGAATAGCATTCTCTCCCTCTCTGATCTCGCAACCCCTCTCCTTTCCAGACACCACTCTTTATTAAACAAAAAATTAAGGTTCTGGTTGGCCTCACTAAACACCCCTCCCACTTCCACTCCAGTTTCTGCCAGTTGCAGCAGGCAGTAATTTTTAAATGGTTTTTAACCCATTCAAACATGGCTGGCCAAGGGCGCACTCAGACCGCCACCTTGAAATGTTTTATCTTAAAGCTAAAAAAAACATTTGTTACATGGTCACCACATGTGTTTACAAATGCATGGCAGGCATCTTGTAATATTTTTTCTATTACCTTAAGAAAATTAATTCAAATAGATCAGCTCCACCAGAATGTGCAGTGGCCATCTGATGGGGGTGGTGGGGGAGCAACAACATTGACAAGGCGAGTAGTTCTTCACCTCAGTGTCACTGGCAAGACCTATGGCTTTTGCCATTGCTTATTTAGATTTGCTTTTCCTATCACTTTGTTTAAACTGGTAATTAGATGGTGATCAGGATACTCCGGTTGGTTTATCGTTTTAAAATGTTACTTTGGAAACAAACGCCTCACCATGTGATGCACAGGTAGGACAGGCTTTTTAAAATGTAAGATTAATAGTTTATACAATTTCAGAGAAGCATGGTGGATCCAATGCAACAAGTGAGCTGTTCACATACAAATCTATGAGCCACAGAGTTTACTCTGTAAACAACTTGGTACACGTTCTTTGCAGCAGGCATATTAACCCTCTGCACTAACTTCACATAAGTCAAAACCTCAAATATACAAAACAGCTTATCTCTCCAAGAAGATAATCGATCACAGGAGTTATCTTGACATTTTTGTGAGGCCTGGTAATTGCCGGGAAAAGAAATGCTGCAGCAGGTGCTTCAAAAACATAATAAACTCGCAAACACGGCACCCACAGGAAGCCAGCACCCGGTGCGGTGGTAACGGTCGCAACGCCCTAGAGCCGGCCCTGATCATGCTTGTTAAAGGTGGAGGCTAAGAAGGGGGAGGCGGTCAAGACTTTACTTTGCACTTGGGGACATCAATCCACAGAGTCCCCGCTGCTTAGAGGCACCAGTAATCCATGGTGCAACTGGTCATAGGCAGCCCCTCGTTCCTCAACTGTAGGATGCTTACATTTCTGGTTGGGAAGGAGGATCGACCAGTGCTTTGCTTTTGTGTGGAGAAATTTCAATACGCATGGTTACCAACACTTGGAGGCTGTAGGACGCTGGCTCTCAATATAGTTGACCAACATGAGGTACACTGTAAAGAGTCCAGGCAAACCCAAACTGATTTACAGAGGCACAAATGATAACCCAAATGCTCTCTTTTGTGGTAGTGTGGTTGAGCAGTTAGGCTCATCAGAGGGAAGTGCAAATCATTTATTGCACACACAAGGTATTTAGTAAAACACACAATCAAAGAAATCCAATTTCAAACTTCTGGAAATATCACAGATTTGTATATGAATTTAGATGACAATATCGGAATCAGGTAAGTACTTTTTGAGGGATGGATTTTTACAAGTTAAAATAATTCACATAGTGCAATTTCTGGAGCGGTAATGATGTCCAATTGGGGGAAAAACATATTGCATTCAGGCACTTGTCAGTGACTTATAGGACCTTTCTCCTGTACTTAAGGTTAGTATAGGGCAAGGTCCAAGGCAACACAAACAAGTCACCTTGGGCGGCAAAGGGGCGGCGGGGTGCAGAGGTGCGATTAGTGTTGGGTGCCCCGTTCACTTCAATTGGGAATGGTCCAGTTGAAAAGAGGCTTCAAGCTGGGACTGGGGGGCCACTCCGGTTGAACCTACGGGGGGCTCAGTCCTTTAGATACTGGAGCACGTAGGTACACCAGTGGTCCACTTCTCCCCAAGCTGTAGCACTCAGCTGCAGTGGTTTCTTTAGGCTTTGTGTCACTGCAGCAGGAGACACTCGGTTGAGGGGTCCTGCACAAAGAAGCTGGAGGCGGCGATTGGGAGTCTAGTCTGGGCAAACCCAATGGTGGCTTCACCCTTTGAGTCTCAGGACCTTGTTGGCACCCCCTCAGACTCTGCCTGTGGGGCATGGGTGCACAGCTACTTTATGTCAGGTGGCGGCAGTCAGAGGCTCACACTTTGTGTTGGTTCAACTGAAAAGGGGCTAAAAGGACAGCTGGGCCAATCTTGATGTGGGTCTTACTGTCCCTGAAGTACCTTGATGTACAGATCAGTCTTCCTCGGCGTTGGTGTCCGCACGGGACGCAACCACCTTTGGTTGTTGCAAGGGGTCCGGTACCCCAGGTAGTTGTACTATGCAGCTCAGTCATTCCTGGTGTCTCCAAATTTGGGAGGAGGATCTAAACTGTGAGAGCATGGCAACCTGTTCCTAGGCGGCTGCAGCATCAGCAAGACGGTTAGCCGGACCTCATCTTTTTTTGGTGCCTGCAGCTTCAGGGGATGTGCGCCTCTACTCCAAGGGCGTTCTCTGGCGATTTTGAAAGCACCATTATCCCTAAGGGTTTCTTGGAGTCTGAACAGGAGCAGGACAAGTGTTTCTCCATGAGGGTTTGGTGCAGCGAGCAGGGTTGTTGCCAAGTCAGAAGTGGCTCCTCTATTCTCGTGTCAGCAATTTTCTCTCTCCACTCCTTTGTGCTTGTCGAATCTGAGGTCCTGGCATCAGGGGTGCCACTTAAATACTGTATTTAGGGGCATTACAGGGAGTGTCAGGTAGTAGTCACTGGGCGACCCACCTTTAGGGTGACTACACCCTCCATATAACCACTCCCTGTGGGGCCTGGTCATAATGCTGACCCAGAGGACCTAATTCCACCAAAAATCAAGATGGTTGAATTTTCCTAGTCATGTTCACTTCAGGTAGCGCACCTTAGGGGTGTTCTTCCCTGAGGGTGAACACACCTCCTGACTAGCTAATATTGTTACCTGTCCTGGTGCCAAATGGGCCTGAGCAGGGGGTGGCATTTCCACTCACTGGGGGAAGCCAGTGTTGCATATCAGCAGTGGTCAAAGCCTTTGAAGCCTCCGTCCTTGATATGCTGATTACCAGTCATCCTGCGTGGAGGAGAACACGTTCTGCCAGAGCAGGCTTTGTTCTTGATCTTAGAGAGCTTGTGTTCTCACCGCCAGGGCATCAGAAACAGGTCTATGGTGGCAGGCAGTGCCGAAACAGTCAGCCAATACACTAGAGGTCAGTGGGTTTTCAGGGGGTACCGCTAAGGTAACCTCTGGGTGCATGTATTAATAAATCCATCACTGGAATCAGTGTGGGTTTATTAATATGAGGTGCTTGATACCCAACAACATAGGTTTCAGTGAAGTCATTATGTAGCTGGCAAACTCAGTTTGACTAGTGCCCTGTACATACCTTAAAATGGCTTCCCTGTGATGGAGCAAGGATTTGCACATAAGCAACTTGCTTGGATATAATCCTCTCGTATAACCTCGTAATAAATTACTAATAACGTTTGTAGTACTAATTTTACATGACATTTTACATTTACTGGAAAAGGGGGAAGCGTGTCTATGTGTTTTACAAACAAGTAACCCGAGTGCAACTAAAGACGCCTGCTAACGCGGGAAAATGAACTGCTCATGCGTCAACTGCATGACGTCTTAACGCTTGAAGGGAAAGTTTTGCTTCTGCGCAATGACCGTTAAAATGGCCGCTTAAGAACTCACATGCTAAGCATCTGCTCTGCTGAAACTAAACTGTGTTATATACTAAGTGCTAATGTATAAATTTATTTAATTAGGTGGGATTAGAGTAGAGATAAGTGGGTATACAGTGAAATCATTTTATTTGAATTTGACATCTTGTCTTTTTGACTTCTCTGTTAGTTCGTATTTGGCCCTGAAAGAAAGCTAAGGGGTGACACCCATCCGCATGCGTGGTAGAGACAACTCCGGAGTCATGAGCTCAAGTCTTGGAGCCCGATCAAGGACACCTTTTTCACATGTCCTGGGAACCAGCTGAACATCCTGGAGACTCAATGGACAACTGTACAAACTGCATACATTGTTGATAATGCATTATGAACATGGGTGGGAAATAAAGCTTGGGAGAAACAAATTAATGGGCGGGAACATAAGACAAAGGTCTTAAGAAAAGTATTAAACTTAGCATGGTGTGATAATCATCCCCTCGGCTTGTCCAATCAGAATTAGGAGTTTCATAAGGTTAAAACATTTAGGGGTGGTACATGCCATTAAGAAGGTATAATTGGGGTAGTTAGATTAGTTAGAGCAGTCGCTGCCAGAACGCTAAGAGATAGAGATGCTGTCTGATTGCTGATCGAAATACCATAAAGAAGCAGACTTTGAAATTTCAAGCAAATAAAAGTAGAAAGATGATCGCGGAAGAATGGAGGAGGTAATAGAATTCGAAAGAAGTTCACAGAAGAATTGAGGAGGAAATTAGAATCAGAGAGGGGTGAGACGCAGGCTTCGAATCCAAAAGAGGCTACCTGCCCTGTCCTATCCCGGTCTTGAACCTGTCACCTGAATTTTTCAAAGGGGCCTGATCTTGCATCATCCTAGGTAAATATAAATCTGTGTATTGTGTCAATGTGCCTTTTCTTTCTATCCTCTCTTCCTGAGGTACTGGTCATTGAAATTTTATATATTAAATTAGATAACTCCATCATTCTGAAGAGGTAAGATTTTGGTTAACACTGTAGTTTGTCTTTGATTCTCATGGTAAAAATCAGATGAACCTTTAACATTTATCTGAGTCTGTGGTGATTTAATGAGCCAAGCAGGTAACTGTTTAATTGTCATAATTACCAAATAAAAATAACTAAAATAGATCTATTTTGTAAAGAAAGGGCTTCGCATTAAAATAGGCTCAAGACTGAGAGGCAAACAGACATATAGAATTAGCCCTAAAATTGATCCCCAGCGGGGTTTCATTGACCAAATAACGAGTGTGTGTGGTTCATGGGCCCGAATGACAATTTAGTGAATATTGTCCGCAGGTTGGTGTCCCGCTGGATCAAGTGTTCACTTGTACCATCAGTAATTGAACTGGTCAGCAGAGGGGCATATCTGCTCATGCAGATATGTCCTTGCATGTAATATAATGCACTAGGCCTTTGGGCTGTAAGGTCTGCTGTAGGGGTGACTTACAAATGTTACATGAAGTGTTAGGGGACATGGGGAGACTACTGAAACAAAATCCCAGTTTCCTACAGGGGCACCTTCCATCCATGCTGCAATTATCTTTAAATGGCCTCTCACTTCCATACGTTATTTTCAGGTTAAGGGCATGCCTACCTGTAGTCGGTCAGCAGCTAGAAGAAGTTGGACTCTACCCTCTTGTTTTTTTTGTTCTAGGGCCCTCTTTAACATTGGTTTGGCTGCCAACCTTACTAGCAAACAAAAGACATCTGTCCCACTCTCCAATAGCAGGTCATGTAAAAAGGCATCTCTCATCGTCTACAGTTGACAGCTTTCTGGAAAAGACTGTAGGTCTTCAATTAATGCAAATTGAACAATTGATGGACAGAATGCCAAACAATGTCATACATTCGCCCCAGTACAGAGATCTGGGCCTAAGTCCATAGTTTTTTTGCTCACCATGCCATTCCAGTTTGGACCCAGCCATATGCAAATCAGTCTTGACCCTGCACCCAATGGGAACAGTCCAGAACGAAGTGCCAGGCCCTCCCTGGACTGGAAAAAGCACCATAGGACCGGTTTCGGGCTTTCAGCCCTCATCAGCCAGAATAGCTTGACTCCAGTGGCATGGAGAGCACGGGACTCACGTCTGGGCATACCCGTCCCACTCGGGGGGACAAATAAGGACACAGTTGCCTCCCGATTCTTGCATTATTCCTTAACAAAGAACACAGCTTATTGGAATCTCTTAAATTAAAGACACTTTGCAATGATCCTTCTTGAGTTTGTGGTTATGAGAGGGGGATATCTTATACCACAATTCAAGCTGAAGTATGCAGAACAAAGTTTGAATGTTTAGGGAGTCTCAAATTTGCCTCACAATTCCACCTACAATAAATGAATCAATTCAAGTAATAAAGACCAACTAATTAAAAAGACACATACGGCTGGGGTAGTTCTAATCTTGATGTAGACTCTCTCCTGAAGAGATTCTTTTCCTGGCTGTCACCAATCTATTTTTATTTCGGAAAGAACAGGAGCCACCCAGCCGGCCGGCAGACTGACTATGCAGGGTCCTCCGTAACTGGGGAGCTTATATAGAGAAGAAGCACCCAACTGAAACAGTGGTGCGAATTCATTTTATAAAAAAAGCGTGAAAAGTACAAGTTTCAATACAAGAGATATCGGGAGATTAACTGCAGATTGTCAATTTCCAGTGGCCCTGAGCTTTGGACACTATATAGAGAAAATGTATCTACCAATACTCAGAATAGTATAAATGCAACAGATCCGTGGGTGTACTTGTGCTAAGTCAGATGCAGCAGTTGACAGGCCCAAGATAAGACAATTATAACTACATAGCGACCGAGAATCGGCACTACACAAGCTTTATGATCTATTTTAATCGATTTAAAGAGTGAGAAAGAGACATTACATAAAGATTAGTCTTGACTAAGGTGGTGCACATAGAGCAAAACACCGAAACGCGTGGACGCAACTTTTGCAAAGTCAAATTCATGGAACAATCTGTCAGAATGGAATATTAGGACTCTGACCTTCATGAATAGATTCCTTCGAATTGATACACCGGATGGGTTATGTTGAACAACACTTTATTTAGTCTCTATTTTTGTTTTAATATTGTATGCATTTGTATATGTCATGTATTATTGCACTCATTGTTTTTAATGTTTTTAATGATATTGAATTACAAATAAATTTACACATTTTGATTAATGGCAACTTCAGGTTTGTTTGTACCTAGGGGGTGCTTGTATTGATAACCATTATGTTCATATAGATTTCTTGGTTCTGAAGACTATGGAGACGACTGAGTGAATGAGTATATAAGTGGTGTGATCATTAGGTGAATCCAAGGGATTTATTTTCTTGCTTACTTTTGGTACCCTGTCCCTTGGATAGTTGGGCCAATCCCTTCCTTTTACATACTGTCACCAATCTTAGACAAGATTTCACAAGGACTGTCTGATATTGAGTGCAGCTTATTTGCAACTGCCCAATGGATACATTTAAGACCCATGACCAGGCCACTAGGAGAGATGCATCCTCTATTACGCTACAATATAAACTAATAGCGGATTACTTGTTTCACCATATGCCAAGTGGATACCTAGGTTCTATCGCTGTCTCATAGTGAACGTCTACTGATCTCATGGAAGCTTTACAGACTATAGGTGGCAGGAGGGTTTAGGTAACCATAGATGACAATGAGTGTAGGGAGGCATGGATGGCACCCTTTGTTTTTGTGATTTCTGCCTGCCTTGTCAAAATACAAATTCACAATTTGCATGTTACCCATTTCACACCAGAAAAACTCTGGAGAACCATAGTAGACCAAGCCCATGCTCTAGCAGGTGTCTTCTTGCAAAAGGGGAATTCTTGCACATGGTCCAGGGATGCCAAATCTTTTGGGAAGAACTGGGGAAGAGATCTTAGGGGTACACTAAACTCATCACAGAGGTGGCCCTATTAGTAAATTGAGATTGGCACAGCAGCCCCAGAGACAGCTACATGTTTCTTGAGGTGGGCTGCATTATGGCCAAAAAAGACTTAGCAGGTAGGAGGCTCGCAAAAGATTCTCCCGACTATACAAGAATGGCAGAGAGGGACGGACGAATGTGCTCTCCTGGATAGGAAGGTCTATAAGCCATGGAGTTGTCTGTGCAAATATAAGAATATTTGGGGCCTTTGAAAGGCACTCACAAATAGTGACTGGGTTATGCCTAATACATGGATAACTTGAAAAACAATGCAGGAGATACTAGAAGATTATACTCGATCTCTCACATCATGTGGCATGCTATTTAGTCATAAAAGTATGTCTGTGCAAACTTGCTAGAGAGTGGGGAGGGCCTGATCATTGTGTCTTTTTTCCTTGTCTTAAGATATGACCCGTTTAATCAGTTTTTCTATGTTCCATCTACGCAGCGGCTATGTACCAATTGTGATATGGACTGACTTATTTTAAAAATAAAAAATCCTATTAAAAAAGAATATATGGATGGGGTACAAGTAGAAGCAAATATAGGATTTATCTACCATTGCCTTTCCATCATTGTCACTACTTTTAAACATGTGTACAAACTCCTCCTGGGGTTCATAACTAGCATTTTGAAAATTTACCGTAGTACCAACTGTGGTTAAATGTTCCTCATTTTAAAAATAAAAGGAGAGAAAAGAAAACGGTTTGCTATCTTGATCTTTTCAACTCATTATACCACGCACAATATGTTCCTCTTTACCACCTAAATATTTTTCTCTTCTTCTATTTTCATCCCCCTCAACTTCCTACAAAATAAAGTTGAACTATCTTTAGAATGGAGAAGGTGTAAAAAAGCGCATCAGCATTGACCTTGCAGCAATTGATGTCAATAAGATGCCTGTGCATTTTTTTGAATTTGCTTGGTTCAAAAGGACAAGACATATTGAGACCCCTGACTAAAATAAATACAGCTGAAGGGCAGCATGAATATGATGAATATGAAGACGCAGTGTTGAGACCTAAAAAGCATTTCAATCCCCTATTAACAAAACATTAAAAATAAAATACTTTTACATCCAACAGCAAAGGGAAGCAATCCTTTGATAATTTTCCCACAGTGTTGAGGAATTTGTAAAATGTATTCAAGTTTTGGCACCACTTCATATGAAACAATTAGGGATGAACTGATGGTGAACACAAATAAGTGTATTCGGGAACATCTACAGATAATGGAAGATGTGATGTTAAAAGATGGGATTAAACCACCCAAGGCGATTGAGCAGTCCATGTCCTGGGTCAAAGAAGCTAACAAGGACAAGCAGGTCAGCAAAGAAAGCGAAGTGTGCTACATGAAAAGCAAATCAAACAAAGTACCAGAGAAATGTATCTAAAATTGTTTTTTACAGATACAGAAGTAACACTCACATGGGAAATTTCAGAGAAAGTCATGCCATCAATAGAAAATACAATATGTGCAAATGCACTGGTCATGTTGCGAGGATTTGCCATTGCCGTATAATAATGAGAAAGGCAAAGATTGAACATATCTCAAAAGAAGTTTCACCCATTGAGGAGTGAGACAGTGAAGAACCAGTTGAATACAAGGGGATGGCTCTAAATTTTCATGAACATGATGAACCAGTCCAAGAGAAGATTACCAGACCTTCAATGTGCATGCTGACAGTGTTTGGAGTTAACGTTCCTGGTAGAATCCAGTTCACATTTCACCAAAACATCAGAAGGAAGTTAACATTTTTATTTTCAACTAAAGTAGTAAAACATTTAGAACCAGACGTTAGAGCTGTAACTTTAGCATTAACATACCTGACTTTCTTGGGTACTTTACAACCAAAGTAGTCTTTAAAGTTAAGTCAGCTATAATTAAGATTTGCTGTGCTAAAGAGTCTGCATTTTAGATTGAGGGATCAAAGGCTGTTGGTGATTACACCACTGAAACCCTGTACCCATTAGATCCTGTAATAATAGTGACAGGAGCAGACATGGGTATTGAGATCATTAGTTTATTTACAGAAGTGTTCAATAACAGAATTAGGAAGGAGAAAGAATTTACACACCACATTAAAGTAGAGCTTGGGTGTACCCATTAAAGCAAAACAAATCAGTGGCCCACTCAGTGTGGGATGTACCAGATTGTTGAAGACATGGTAAGCAATGTGAGATGTTTTCAAGATGATGTACAGGTCTGCATGAAGAACACAGAGGGACACCTTGAGATTTTGCAGGAGGTTTGTATGAGACTGTCTGCAGAACGGCTTGTTCTGTGCACTGAGAAATGCAAATTATTCGAATTTCAAGTTGACTCTCTAAGTCACACCCTTTTGGCCAAAGGTGTAACTACCAAAGAATCTTTAGTGGGTGCCCTTAGAAAAGATCCTGCAACAGACAAAGACAAATAGAAATCCCTTGCTGGGTTACATGGAACCTCCGCACAAGCTTCTGCAGAAGGGTGTGGAATTTGTATAAAAGCATGAGCAGCCAAAAGTCTTTGAATGTTCTAAGAAAAATAAAATTCGCCTACATTATCTAGGGGAAATGATTGCATCAATCCTATTAACGTTAGTGCATAAAGGTCAGGGGTGAAGACAGCTCTCAAAAGTCTAGGAAAAAGAAATGAACAGTGGCGCACACATCTAAATCATTGAGTGAAACTGATAGATGGTATTTCATCATAAAATGAGAATTGCTTGCAAATAATAGCTTACTTTCAGGCATTTTGTGTGGGATAATAGGTTTACTAAGCACACAGACCACAAGTCCTTGGGGCAGATAGTGTCACCGGAAGGAGAGGTAACCTCAACTGCATGTGTTGCAAGACTGTTCTACGCTTCAAGAGAACAGTTTTGACATTACACACATACCGGTTAAGACAAATCAACCTGCAGACTGCTTATCCAGATTGCAATATATGAAACTCCAGAAGAAGACGCATACTAAATTAGGTGCGGATATCTGCATTAGTTATGTGTGTACCATTTAAGGAAGTGAGGTGAGCGGGGATAAATGGCTCTGAGGATTCCAGAGATGGGGAACCCAATCATGTTCTAAAATATATCTGTAAGGGGTTGCCTTCAGACTCTTCATTCTTTACCACAGGTTGCTCCAGAGTTGTGTGGTAAGCAATTTTGTAATAAGTATTTTCTCATAACCACATGTCACAAGGACATAATGGCATGTTTTCTTTAAAAAATCTTTGAGAAGTTATTTCTGGCGGCTCGGAATGGATAGTTAAATAGAGCATTGGATCAGACAGTGTGATGCCTGCTCTGTTTTAGACAAAAATTGCAAAACCCATTCCCTATCCATGCAAAGTGCCCCCATGGCAGACTTTGCTTGGCGAAATGTTGGACTAGATATCTCAGGACCGTAGATGAGCCTTTCCATGAACATGCAATATACATGGTTTGCTAGAGACTACCGTTCGAAATGGCCAGGTTATATTTGCATACAGGGTGTCCACTTCTGTAGCCTAACACTTCTTCATGGATGTGATCAACAACACAGGGTTCCCTGGGTTTATCACTGATATTGGTTCACAGTTTATTTCGAAAGAGACAACTGAATATTTTCATACCATAACAGAGCATTTCAAAACAGAATTGTATGATCTACAATGCAACGGGCAAGTGAAACTTTCAATAAGTGTTTTAAGACTGTTAATCTGGCACTTGTATGATAGAATTCTAGTTGCTCTGGACATCTGGAAGAGATTGTGAGCATAAAGAATCTCACATGCAGGTATGTTTCCTATCCAACTGCTGAAAGAGAGACAACCCACATCTCCAGTCTTCCATAGTGGCTCAAACCAAAGAATCCCATGGCAGAGGAGGACATAATTGGCCTGAGTATAGCACAAGCTATAGTTTTACACCATCGAACTATCAGGTTATGAGGTCCTTGACATATCAACGAACTCTGAAATCAAACTTGGTGATTTTATCAGAATTGGTATCCCTAGACACACGGAAAAGGGCAAAAAAAAATTTTCCGACCTTTAATGTAGCAATGGTCATAAAGGGAATGTCATCAAGATGGAAAATCCTGGAGTTGAGGGGTGTTGAAGTGTGCAACATAGATGGTACCTTCATACCATAAAATGAGAAATGGTGATGATGAGGATTCCAACTGTGATGTTTTGCCTTATCCTTCAATTCATGGTCATGACCTGTCTATGATGAGGGGAAATGTATTTACACGATACAGCCTCTGTTGGATGTTCACCACCTTCTGAACCACAGCAGGAGTGGGGCAACTGAAGCATGGCTTGGTTCCTGAATGTGTGAAGAACCTACTCAGTTGTAGAATTCCACCCTGTAAAGTAATTTGAGATTTGTGTACATACTTCCATTTTTGTACATACTTCCATACATGTACATACTTCCATTGTGCATCTATGTACCTTCCATGTACTTGGACCTGTGTGTCTTACTTTTCTCCTGAAAAAGCATATCCAATGCACTACCCAATTTCTCATCCTGTGCCTCTATCAATATCTTTAATCTACATATACTTGCCTCCTTTATGTATCTATATACTTTCAATGTACTTATGGATCTATATATTTATCACTTTCTTCTAATTTAGCATTTCCAAATCACTACCCTATTTATCAGCCTATACATCTATCAATACATCCTCTACATCCACTCTCATTTATCCCAAACCCCATACCACTACTATGATCGCCAAAATAACCCTTTCTAAACTCTCTCCTACTCTACCCCTCCTTGCATCATCTGACACCTCTTTTTTACTATACTGATCCCCTAAAACAAACCTTTTGGAAAGGGGCGACCACTCGGTCCCCCCGAACGTATGGATGAGTGCCTCGATCCCCCCGGGAAGCCATTTTTGGGCGGGAGGCGCGTCTCGGCTGGTATGCCCGAAGCGGCGTAGCCGGGGCGCGCTTTTTTCCCGCCCTAGAGTGGGCTGGCCTAGACACCGACGCAGCCAGCCACGCCCTCGGGGCAGGCAGGGGCGGGTTTTCGCCCGCCCTGAAGACGGATAAAAGAAGGCGCAAGACCAGAAGACGTCCTCTTGTTCTTGTGCTCCGAAGCTGCACCTCCTCGCTACACGTGAGCTCGGGACGGAACGAAGAGCCAATTTTGAGCGTTTTGATCCTTTTCTTTGTCTTCCAGATACTTCCTCGGAGAGATGCCCAAGAAAGGCGCAAAGAGAATGACGACCGACCAGATGGTGCGGGCCCTTTGCAAAGAGGTGTCCGACATAAAGAAACGGTTGGCGGAGCGAGATGGGGAGGAGGGTTCGGGCCCTGCGCCGGCTGGAGGGAGACCTAAGAGGCCGAGAAGGGTTCCAGCCAGTGGAGACGCCCCGGTTCCCTCGGCCCCGCTCGAGGCGCCGACCCCAGTACCGGTCGAGGGGAATCCAATCCCCGTTGTCGTCACCCCGACACCCAAGGAAGACATGCCCCCCGAGCTGGCAGCACAGCTAGCAGCATGGTTGGGGGATAGCAGTGATGGCGCCACGGCTGCCGAGGCACAGGCGCTGATAAAAGGGCTTCGTGAGAAGAAAGAGGCAGCTAGAGTGGCTGCACCGTTGGCGGGGATAGACAAGCCGCAAGCGGCAGATGCTGCGTCCGGTTCAGGTAAGCGGCCATTGCCGATTGCACGGGACGAGTCAGCACCCTCTCGTAGAGAGAGATTGGGACAACATGTGCCCTTAGCGATAAAGGAAAAGATCTGGGCAGGGGAATACGTGAATATTTTTTCCTTGCTTGTTGATCATTATGATGTGGAGCATGTAAAAAGTCAGAAGGACCTAATGCATCCGAGTGTTTGGCGCGCAAAAATGGCCGCCTTTAAGGTAAATGAGAATATTGGTAACTGGGGCAATGCGTGGGGTATTTTTACATCGATTTTGGGGGAACGTAGGCCCGAGTTGCTTCCTGAGTTTCCCGTTTACCAATCAAGAATTATGGGTTACTCGACAGCGTATCAAGGTAACCATTGGTTTTGTTATGATAATCTGTTCAGGAAAGAAAAAGAACATAACAAGAGTTTGACTTGGGATTGTTACGATTCTTTAACATGGGATAAAATGAAAGAATCGGGAATGTTGAGAATGCCATTGGTTGGGAGCAATGTTGTTGATTACTCCCGCCAAAATGTGGGGTCGCCCTTTCGACCAAGTACGAGCACCGACGACCAGTCGAGGCCCGCAGGCAATACAGGGAGAAAGGGTTTCTGTTATAACTTCAACAGAGGGAAATGTACCAGGCCTCCGGGATCATGTAAATTTAGACACGAATGTAGTACGTGTGGGTCATCCCATCCTGAGTCATCGTGCAGAGCCAGAACGAGTGAGAATGGGGGTAAGGGAGGCGCCAAACAGGTCTAATCTAGGCCGAGGGGCGCCTTTACCAACTCCGATTGATACCTTGGCAATGATTCCCTGGCCCAGCGAATACCCGGATCGGACTTCTGCCGGGGTGCTGCGGAACGGTTTTACACATGGTTTCCGCATCCCGGTAGGGGACTTTCAGGGTGTAGGGATGTGCAAAAATCAACTTTCCGTTCTACAACATACATCTGTAGTGCAAGAGAAAATTCAGAAAGAGGTTAGCCGGGGACGGGTCGCCGGCCCGTTTAGTGTACCCCCGGTACCGGATTTTGTTTGTTCTCCGTTAGGGGTGGTCCCCAAGAAGGACCCAGGTGAGTTTCGATTAATTCATAATCTGTCTGCTCCACATGGTCTTTCGGTGAACGACGCAATTGATCCAGAAGTTTGTTCGGTGCGATACGCATCTTTTGATGAGGCAGTAGCCATCTTGAATCGCCTGGGGCCCGGGACGTTGATGGCGAAATCTGATATCGAGTCAGCGTTCCGGTTGCTCCCGGTACACCCAGACGATCAGCGTCTTTTGGGATTCGGGTTCCAGGGATCATTTTACATGGATAGGTGTATGCCAATGGGATGCTCTATATCATGTGCTTATTTTGAGCAATTCAGTACTTTCCTGCAATGGGTGTTCACTAAGAAAACGGGTTTTCGAAATGTAATGCACTACCTTGACGATTTTTTGTTCCTTGGTCCCGCCCGAAATCCCGAATGTGCCCAGGCCTTAGATGAATTCTGTGTGTTGATGGGTCAATTTGGCGTGCCGTTGGCACCGGGTAAAACTATGGGTCCCACGACTTGCCTCGAATTTTTGGGGATCGAGTTGGACTCAAGGGAGGGGTGTTTCCGTTTACCAGCTAGCAAAGTGTTGAAATTCAGGACAGCCCTCCGAGTATGTTTGAATACACCTAAGGTTACACTGCATCAGTTGCAACAATTAGTGGGAAAGTTGAACTTTGCCTTGAGGGTAATCCCAATGGCTCGCCCCTTTTCCCGCTCCATTGCCCAAGCGATGGTTGGCCTGAAGGAGGGTCATCATCGCACGAGGTTATCGGCTGAGGTCCGCCAGGACATGCGGATATGGTTAGCATTCTTGGCGGACTTCAATGGCCGAGTCGTCTGGAACAAGCCAGCCGTGTCCTCAGAAGAGCTTGGGCTATGGACAGATTCAGCAGGAAGCATAGGTTTTGGCGCCATCTTCGGCACGAACTGGTCTGCTCAAAGATGGCCCCTATGGTGGCACGAGAAGGGGCTAACGAGTAATATTGCTTTCCTTGAATTATTTCCCATTCTCGTGGCCCTGAGAACCTGGCCAGAAGGTTTCAGAGATCATTCTGTCATTTTTTGGTCCGACAACATGACCGTGGTAGAATGCATCAATAGTCAGTCAGCCCATTGTAAGTTGATTTTGAGGCTGCTCAAAGAAATTGTCCTACTATGTATGCAACTGAACGTGGTATTCAGAGCAAAACATGTCCCAGGGGTGATGAATCAGGCTGCTGACGCACTGTCTCGTTTTCACATGCAGGCTTTCTCGGGTTTCCTTCCTTCAGCGGACCCGGAGCCGGCACCCTTCCCCGAAGCTCTCTGGTCTCTCGGTGCCCCGAACTTCGTCACCTCGTGGGAGAGAGTCTAGCACCCAGGACAAGGAAGGCATATGAAGGGGCGTTCCAGGCCTATTTAGCCTTTTTAGGGGCAGAGAGAGGGGGTCTGTGGGGTCAGGAAGAGTGGGTAGTACTCTTTCTGATGTCTTTACATAGGGCTGGGAAATCGGTGGCTACGGCCCAAAGGCATCGTGCCGCCATTTCCTTTGTTGCCAGGGCCCATGGCATCCTGGACCCAACAGCGTCTTTCACAGTACAGAAAGCGCTGCGTGGGTGGCAACGCCTAGAGGGTCGCAGAGTAGACGTGAGACGACCGATAGGTCTAGACAGGTTGTCCCAGTTACTGGACACACTCCCTAACACATGCTCGTCCCCTTTTGAGACCTGTTTGTTCCGGACTGCATTTACGCTGGCGTTTCACGGGGCTATGAGAGTTAGTGAGCTGGTTGCAAGGAACAAACAGGATGTGACGGGGGGCTTGTGCAGGGAACATGTTCAGATCAGGGGGGATGCGATGATTGTCTCCTTTCTCAGGTCTAAGACTGACCAAGATGGGAAAGGGGACTGCACGATCATTCGCAGGGACCCCGAGTCATCCATGTGTCCGGTACAGTGCTTAGAAGATTACCTAGCACAGAGAGTGGCATCATGGGGGGGGACATTGTTGAGGCATGCAGACGCCACCCCGCTGACGAGGTTTCAGTTTCAACGGGTGCTTGCAATGGCCATTGCCGCAGCGGGCTTGGACCCGGGCGAATTTGGGACCCACTCCTTTCGTATAGGGGCTGCCACTGAAGCTACAGCCAGGGGTCTTAATGTAGAACAAGTGAAACGTGTGGGGCGCTGGTCCTCCAAATGTTATAAGAGGTACGTGCGATTGCACATGTTGTGAAGCTGTAATCATGTACTCACGCCTCTTGTCTTTTGTTTGTTTTCAGTTGCGCAAGCCTACGCGGCAGGGCAGACTGAGCAGTCGACCCAACACCAGGCCAGCGGTCGCACGTCACCGGCTGTGAGGAAGGAGGTGTGGGTCGTGGGCCACTCATACGTGAGACGGGCCGCAGACGTATTCAAAGCAGGTGACATGTTTCACGTACCTGGGGAATACGGGTACAGAGTGTCCTTCTACGGAAGGGGCGGTCTCTGTATTGACCAGTTTCAGGAATTTTTTGAGGGCTTGTTAGAGCGGATGAGGTCACCGCCGTCCATAGTCATAGTGCATTTAGGGGGCAATGATTTGGTCACCACCGGTAGACGACTTCTCCTGGAGGCTATGCTTTCCACGGTAAGTTGGTTAGCGAGGAGAGTTCCGGGGTGCCTGATTGCGTGGTCTCATATGATCCCACGAAAAGTGTGGCGGGGGGCTATCTCGATCCCTGCTTTGAATCATTCTGTTAAAAAATTGAATAACAAAGTGAGTAGGTTGTTCCGTTCCAAGACATTGCATTCGATCTCGCATAATTGTATTAATGATGACAGTATGTATCTGGGGGATGGTGTGCATTTGTCGAGGGCGGGGAATGAGTTACTCATAGGAGACTTCCTAGCCTGGTTAAAATCTCTAAAACATGACCTTTAGGTAGGAGTTTTGTGGGGGGTCCGGATAGCCGGTCAACTATCCGGACCTGTGGCGGTAAGGTCATGATCGGTGAGCACTAATTGGTAGATCCCTATGAGTGGGCGTCACCCAACACGGATGGGAGCGCTCGGGAGAGGTGGCCATTGGCCCCTCAGTGGGGAGGCGGTCCCGTCTAAGGGCGGGACGCCGGAAGTAAAGGAAAGGCGGTCAAGGCCCCTTCCTTTGTAGGAGGGGTTACAGCCCCCTCCTGGGGAATTTCCCGGGGCCAGTGTCATCTGCGACGGCAGATGCGGTAAGTTGTGTGGGGTGGGGAGAGGTCAACGATACCTTCTAGATACCACACACAAGTGTTCGAACGACCTTTAAATGGCGTCGAGTCTTAAGTGCCCCCGTCAAGACAAGGGAAATTGTTAGTAGTTGCACTTGAGGTAAGCCTCTGTGCTGTCGCCCCTCCCAAGTGGGAGGGGTAAGTCTGGTTAGGGATCTTGACACCGGTTATGACCTTGCCGTTGGCCCTTAAACGTTAGGATGTACAATTTCAGTGTTCTTAGAGAATGTTTTTCGTAGGATGCTAGTTCGGCTAGGAGAACCTCTGTATTAGAGATTATGTTAAGGTTAGCCAAACTCGTAATGTGATAATGAAATTGTACATAACATGAAAACGTTTAATGTTTTAATTTTTTGTTTTAATAAATACGGCCGGGATGGTCACTCCATCCCACATCCAAAAACTTTAAGAACTGTTTCCGGTTTCCCTCCTTTTGGGGATTGTGTTGAGAGGGGGTGGCGGGTATCTCAGCCATATGGAAAGGGGCGACCACTCGGTCCCCCCGAACGTATGGATGAGTGCCTCGATCCCCCCGGGAAGCCATTTTTGGGCGGGAGGCGCGTCTCGGCTGGTATGCCCGAAGCGGCGTAGCCGGGGCGCGCTTTTTTCCCGCCCTAGAGTGGGCTGGCCTAGACACCGACGCAGCCAGCCACGCCCTCGGGGCAGGCAGGGGCGGGTTTTCGCCCGCCCTGAAGACGGATAAAAGAAGGCGCAAGACCAGAAGACGTCCTCTTGTTCTTGTGCTCCGAAGCTGCACCTCCTCGCTACACGTGAGCTCGGGACGGAACGAAGAGCCAATTTTGACCCACCCACCAGCCCCTGAGGACAGCAAGTTGTTGTGCAATAAAGTGAATTTATAAGTTTGTTTTTCCATCTCGTTTACAGGCTGTGACAGTATCAGTTTGTGGTTAATCATAATAAAGTATGGTGAATATCGTCTAGGTTGTTACGATTAAAATGATTTGATGTAGTGTTACATTTCTAGCATGTTCTTTCGGTCGTAGCGACCAATGTTTTCATAGGTTTGAGTAAGAATTGTCGTATTTATTTTTGGTAGGCGGTAAGGTCATGATCGGTGAGCACTAATTGGTAGATCCCTATGAGTGGGCGTCACCCAACACGGATGGGAGCGCTCGGGAGAGGTGGCCATTGGCCCCTCAGTGGGGAGGCGGTCCCGTCTAAGGGCGGGACGCCGGAAGTAAAGGAAAGGCGGTCAAGGCCCCTTCCTTTGTAGGAGGGGTTACAGCCCCCTCCTGGGGAATTTCCCGGGGCCAGTGTCATCTGCGACGGCAGATGCGGTAAGTTGTGTGGGGTGGGGAGAGGTCAACGATACCTTCTAGATACCACACACAAGTGTTCGAACGACCTTTAAATGGCGTCGAGTCTTAAGTGCCCCCGTCAAGACAAGGGAAATTGTTAGTAGTTGCACTTGAGGTAAGCCTCTGTGCTGTCGCCCCTCCCAAGTGGGAGGGGTAAGTCTGGTTAGGGATCTTGACACCGGTTATGACCTTGCCGTTGGCCCTTAAACGTTAGGATGTACAATTTCAGTGTTCTTAGAGAATGTTTTTCGTAGGATGCTAGTTCGGCTAGGAGAACCTCTGTATTAGAGATTATGTTAAGGTTAGCCAAACTCGTAATGTGATAATGAAATTGTACATAACATGAAAACGTTTAATGTTTTAATTTTTTGTTTTAATAAATACGGCCGGGATGGTCACTCCATCCCACATCCAAAAACTTTAAGAACTGTTTCCGGTTTCCCTCCTTTTGGGGATTGTGTTGAGAGGGGGTGGCGGGTATCTCAGCCATACTAAACTCTTCCCTCTGACTCCTCCCCTCCAAAACTCCTTTGTACTCATCCAAAAGCCTCCTCCTACTGCTAAGACCTAAAAAACAAAAAATCCTTCACTCTTTTATCCCTCCACTATCTTTTTCAATCAAAATTAACAGACTAACATGTTCACTTCTCAAATTTCATATTCAACTATAATAATATACTACCCAAATAACTGAAAAACATATCCACTACTCAAATTACATCATATTTATACTATACTAATTTTCAACACTAATCCTTTATGGGTTCCGGAGTGGCGTGCTACTCGCCAGAAAAGCGCTTCAACACCCATCAGGGGAACAAGTGCTATATGAATACAAATCTTTTTCCCCCTTTTATCCCTCTGCTATTATTCTCCTCAAGCGCCTTGAGACCCTCTGGGTATGTAGAGCGCTATATAAATTCTTTGACTTGACTTGACTTGACTAATATCCACCACTGAAATATCTTGATATTTCACCATATTAATTCAGTACTAATCCTTTATAGGCTTCCTGAATAGCGTGTGTCAACAAGCGCTATATAAATACAAACCTTTGTCCTCCTCCATCCTTCTGCTACCATTCCAAATCCAAATAACGGACTAACCTATCCACCACTTAAAAGGTACTTGCATGTTTCACTATACTAATTCAACACTAATCCTCTATGGGACCCGGAGTAGCGTGCTACTCGCCGAAAAAGCGCTTTGACGCCTGGTCGGGGTTGTAAGCGCTATATAAATGCAATTACAATACAATATATTATATTTGTTCATCATGCCAACGCTTTGGTATGCCCAGTGAGTAGCCTTAAAATGTTGATTAATGGCCCTGACACTTGATGATAAATGAACAAAAAAATCTGAATTGGTCAATATGTAACAGTAGTACATGAGATCTTGGTGAAAAAGATACATTGACATTTGGGTACCAAACAAATATTTACTAAAAATGTAATGTTGATACTTTGGCACGCAAATAGTGCCCTTTATATATAAAAGTGGTTAAATAGGGTTTGGGGGGAAATAGCTTGTTTAAGCCAAAAGAAAATACTTTCTTTTATGATGAACTGCATTTTTACTAGAAGGGGTCAAGTTGATGTTTCACGGAAAAATAATACATTTCTGAAATATATTGAAATCCTATATTTGCCGGAAATGTCATGATGAGCTTAGGGGACAATGCTATTTCTGGTTCCAATGTGGTTCATGGTTTTTTCATAAGCTGTATGGTGGTGTTTCATCATATTTAGTGAAAAAATATTTCGATGTTATTAATATTCATGTGGTCGGAGGTCTGAGTATGTAAGATTGTGTAATCAGTCTGCTCCCTGATACTGTAACCTTTAAATAAAATGCGGCACGAGACCTGTAGGTTTGCCTGATGTGACAGATTCGTATAATTTTTTCAGTTTGCCTCTTTCGAGTAAATTCTGTATCAAGACATTTGGCAGAGAATCTGCCTGGAAAATGTAGGGAAGTAATTCCTGCAAAATTATCACAATAAAGTTCATAAATGAATATTTTCATATTTTGCTTAAAGCGCACCAATTGTATTTTTCAAAATAGAGATCCCAATATGCAAAGGGAAATGGTGATGGTGAATCCATTATTGTGCCACCATTTTTTCAAAGATGTCATGAGACTGATATGCCTGCCTGGCTCACCCCAAACCTATTAACAGGTTTTGATAAAACTTCAGAAACCATGCGTTTTCTGCCAATGTATCCGAAAATGTGGTGTAAAACGCACCATTGGTCCTTTTTTACCAAAATTGTCTTGAGGAGGAAATCTAACCACCCCCACCTCCAAAACCGCCCAATGGAGTGAGGTTCGCTTGGTCACATTTGAAGGAGGTATTTACGCCACTTTCAAAGAGCAACAGCTGGTGGAACACATTCAAAATATTAACATCTTCTCTGCCAGTGTGTGGGTACCGTCCTCTGTATTTTAGGGTAAAAATGAGAAAGCGGGTAAACATATGGAAAATAAATATTGCAACTCACGTCACCAACTGCAGCCAATGCCGCCAACGCTGCAAGAGATCCCAAGAGCGCTGCTAAAGTTCTGTGAACAATCTAAAATGAGAAAAAAAAATCATTTTACTTGGAGTCAAGTCTGAGTCAGAAGCAAATCTCAGAACACGTATTTTCATTATGAAAAAATCACTTGCATTTAACTGGTGGAAATGGAAAATTGAGTGCTAAACTACTTTCAAGGAGAAAAACTGTATAAACATGTCCTACTTTAGTAATACTTTTTGACTGGAAAACAAATGATTGTTATTTCTTTTTCACTTATTCCAGGTAAAAAAAACTTCTGCAGGTTTAGAAAGGTAGCACTGAATGCAATTCTCTTTTACTGCTTTGGCTTGAAACTCAAATGAAAACGACGCTGTCTTACAGTAGCTATTTACAAAGACAGCTCGGGCACATTTATGATTTTTAATTGGACTGGCGACAATTTTCGGATAGTATCAGCCAACAAAACTTTCGAGAAGATAAAGAACAAGCGTGGGAGGCAGAAAACAAATGCAATATTTATGACATGTTCATAAAAAACAGTCACAAAATCAAATAACCTGCTGAGTTCGGAGAAAAGTCATAATGTCCTGCTATGAAGGTAACGTTTTAGGCTGTTTTACCTCGGTACTAACCACGCAGAGGCACTTTTAGTCTAGAAATGTAAGGTGACATTTACTACGGTATATAACTCGATTTTTGCTCTTCTACAAGGGAATGCAGATGATTATAAGTACCCGGTGGCGAGGCAGTAGGCCAACGGTGGGTAAGCAGGTAAGTGAGTGCCTTAACATCACTTAAACGCATATTAAAGGGGCGACACAAACACCAGGCGGTGACATCTAAAAATCCTACACATTTGAGACCTATGGCTGGAAACATACACGCCTCTAAGAATCCTAAATGAACCACCAGGAATGTCCCTATGACACACCTTCCTACCACAATTTGCCAATGTGGTGGCTAGATGGCACACCAGGTCCCTGGTCATACACTTCCAGTCAGTAGTAACTTTATTTGATTCAAGAAAGAAGAATCATAAAAGTATACAGTTTTAAACTTACAAATTCACAAATGGTATTTCATTTCCCAGAGTTAAAACACAAAACTCCAGCAGAATATATCAAGAACAGAATACATATAGATACATTCCTATATTTGTCCATAAAAAATGTACATTAAAAATCAATATAAAATCACGGTTATAGCAGATTTCATTCTATAATCTCAGTCACATCCCTCACAAGCTAATATGGAAACATAAAGTGAACTGTGCATTATCAAAAGCGTCATTCTCACAAGTTAATAAGCAAATATAAAGTGCACTATGCATGATCAGAAAACGGCATCCTTACATTGTATAAAAGCGGATTAGCTTCTCACGCTAACCAGCTTAAATTTAGCAAACCACTAGGAGAATTTGGTACATTATAGCTAAAAGCGTACAAAAACTGAAGTTCCTATAAAATCAAGGTCAGTTATCCCTTACAAGGCTCATAAATAAGTGTAAAGTGCACTATATGTTTTCAAAAATTGATCATAACATTACTTAAATGGGTTGGCCTCTCACGCCTTCCCACTCAAGTATGTAAGACCACTGACGTGACTTTAATACATTTTAGCTAAAAGCATTAGTCATCATCAACATTTCTAGCAATTTCAGTAATTTTCAGAAAGAAGATCAAAATCAAAAATATCAGAAGACACAATATCAGTAACTATTCCTTATTAAAATTGCTGATCTAATGAAACGGAGCATAGAACTACATATTCCAGCAGTTGACAATGATCTTAAATGCTCAGGCGAGTATTTCTTTTCTGGGCTCATTCAATTTGAGGTGGTTCTATATCATCCATTGATCATTGGCCCAGAGGCAACTGAAGATTTTGTTTCAATGGCCTCTGGTTTTTCCAGTTTCAGAAGTATTTTGTGTGTTCTGCATAGTTATAGCAGGTGAAAACAAAACCATTGATCAGCTCTGGTAATAATTTCAAGTAGATGTTGAAAAGAGTGGGTGAGATGATCAAGCCTTAAGGTACTCCTGCTTTAAGGCTGTATGGTTTAGAAGAGAATGGAGGAGTAAGGATACTATTTGTTCTGCAGTGTAGGTACAGTGTGAACCAGTTGAGAGCTGTGCCCTCTGTTCCGGCTTCCTCAAATCTTTGGAATAGTCCTTATTTACTGTGTCTAAGGCCACTGAAAGGTACAAGAGAAGAATGGTGGCAACTTTGTTCTGGTCTGTGTTTTCAAACGTTTTCCCAGATTGAAATTGGAGCCAATACAATGCCTCTTCCTGGATAGAAACTAGTTTGGGAGTCCGAAAGAAGGGAATAGCCTTCAATAAACTGACATTTGGGCAAAGGTTGCTCTTTCTGTATGTTTACAGTAGGTCTGTGTTGTAGGGGTCTTGATTGTCCAGGTTACATTATTTATATATTTTTTTATAATGGGCATATATATGACTTTAAGGTCTTCTGGGTAAACTCCTGTTGTTAAGGAGGTGAGGAGTGTTCTGACTAGGAAGGACCCTTAAGCTGTTAAAAGAATGTTTTTGAAGATTCGAGGTAGACAAGGGTCAGAGGGGCATCCAAGTGGCTTGCACACTTTGCAAATAGCTAGAAATTCACTTGGTGACAATTATTTGAAGGAACACGCAGGTTGTGTTTATTTCCCATTGAGGGTTTTTTGCAATGTGTGATGCTATTGTTTTTTTTTATTTAAAAGTAAGAATCCAGCAGGTTTGCTTTTGTTGTGAAATGATTTACCAGTTTGATGCAAAAACTTCAGATTTGGATTGTTAACTGAATTATTTGAGTGTTTTAAAAACATTATTTATTGGTGCACTTGCATTTTGAATTTGGGTTAATAGTATAGTTTTTTTAGCTTTTTTGAATGTGGACTTGAATATTCTCTTACGTATGTGTAGGCATATGTTGTCTTGAGGTTGGTTTGTTTTTAGCCGGTTGCGTTGAAGTTTAGCTATTTATTTAATTTTTTTAAATTCTGAATTATTCCAAGGAGTGTTTTCTTTTGTTATGCATAGATGTTTTCAGACAAATTAAAAGATCAAAAGCTTTGTGGAGCCATCCACAGAGTGTTTGTACATAAAGTATTGTGACTAGATCAGTGTTGGAAGTAAACCGGTTTTATAGAACTCCGGAAGGGTGATCACTGGACGAAAGTGGAAGAAAGTCTCCACCTTGGGTAAAAGGAGGCAAGGATTTGGAGAAACACTTTGTCCTGGGAGAATGTAGTATACGCAGATTAGACCAAGAGACCCAGGGACTATGCTCACCCTAGAGGTGATGGCCCACAAGAAGATCATACTGAGGGTGGGAACCAGGAGGTGACAGCTATGCATGGGCTGAAATGAGAAGCCCATCAAAAAACGTGAGGACCAGATTCAAGTTCCACCTGGGTATCATGAAAGATGAAGGCAGGAAAATATGCTGCAAATCTTTCAGAAACCAAATCACAACAGGTGACAATTGGAAGGCTGATCCAGTAACCTATGAAAAGCAGAGATATGCACTAAATACCCTTTAACAGTTCACAACACCAGGCCCTGCCTGGCACAGGTTGACACAAACCACAACACCTCAAACAGATGGACATGAAGTGTCTGCATATCAAGTTACACATTTTTCCCAACAGACGTATAAGGACATTGTGGAGGGATGCCTGGCTTCCAGAACAACATCTACAACTTCAGGAGGAAGGTCACAAGTGCGCCGCTTTCCCCACTTAATCTCCAAGCATGAAGATTAAGTGTGTGCAGGTTGGGGTGGGAAACCAGACCCTGCTGCTGCAACAGGTGATCCTCCAGAAGAGGCAGCCTGATGGGAGGATGGATGCTCAGACCCAGGGATTCTGAATATCAATTTTTTTGTGCCCAGTTCAGAGCCGCAAAGATGACTTGGACCCAATCAGGCCTGGTCTTCTTAAGGGCCCAGGGCAGGAGTTGTATCAGTGGAAAGGCCAACAGGAATCCCATATTCCACTCCAAGCAGAATGCGTCTCCTAGCAGGAGCTGCTTTGGACACTCCAACGCGCAGAAGTTCTAACACTGCACTTTCTTGGCAGTGGTGAATATATCAAGCCAAGGTTTCCTGATTTTAGGAAGACACCTTGCACCACCTGTGTGTGTGTTAATGCCATTCATGGTCCGCAAGGTGACAGCTGAGTTTGGCTGCCCTGTGTTCAGAGATCTCGCCATGGGTTGTGTGACCAGGAAGATGTCCTGACATTCCAGCCATTTCCAGAGACACAGGGCCTCCTTGCGCTGGGCCCATGACCCCACACCACCCTGCCCTGCTTGTTGCAGTAACACATGGTGTAGGTATTGCCCATGAACACCTGAACCAGCCTCCCTTTGATTGTTGGCAGTAAGGTTTCCAATGCCAAGGAGATGACCAGCAACTCCACCAAATTAATTTGGATCGAGTTTCAGCCAGAGACCAGAGTTTACTGGTATCCACCTCTCCAAGATAGCCAACTCACCCCCAGTAGCGAAGCATCTGTCACTACTGTCAACTCTGGGAGGGTAAGAGAGTGTCAGCTGCTGACCAGTTTGCTGTTCAGTTGTACCACAGCAGATCTCTAGCAGTCTCTTCCAAAATCTGGACTCAGTCAGTGAAATTGTCCTGACGTTATACCTACTGGGACTTCAAATTCCATTGCAGAGCATGCATATGCCATTTGGTGTGTTTCACCAGCAGGGTGCAGTAGTCCATAAGACCAAGTAGCCTCATAGCCAGTCTCACTGAAATCCAAGTTTGAGGCTGAAAAATCGGGATATAAGGCCGAATGTCGCCCTGGACTCTTTATGTGACCGGTTGAAGTGAAACGGTACTGCTGCCTGAATAGCTGAAATGAAAGGGAGCATTTGGGAAAGTGTGAGATGTGAATAAAGCATGCTGATACTGAAAAATAGTGCTGCCCAAATTGTAAACAAATGCTGGTGTCATCCAAGTTAATCTAAGGTATTATAATGGCGTACAGGGCTCCATTTGTAGAGAATGTTTAGAAGTAGGTGTGGCTTACTGTTGTAGTACTCCTGACCTGCTCATGAATTTCGTAAGTAAACCAGTAAACCAAGAATATTCTTGCCTTACTTCCTCAATTTACGTTGTGAGACTAGTCGAGTTTCCAGCTTAGTGCTACCCTGAGCAAATTTAAGAAACTGGCACGATCAAGTAAATGACAGACTAGGGATGCAGAGTGCATAAAACATTATTCAAGGGGGTCACAGTTTCTAAAGCACAAAGAGTATCAAAGCAGTGTTTGCCAGTTTAAATACAAGCATACCAGGCAGGTCGGAGAATTTTTGTTTTGCTACTATTCCAGAATTTTATTTTTCTTTAATCTGTCAGCATTTGCAACTCGCTGTAAATTGGAATTTTGAATAACCACCCCAAATGAGATTTTTCGATTCCATCAATGTTTTAATATATAAGTTCAGGTCTGTTATAGACAAGCCCTTCAATGGATAGTCAATATATTTCCTCCGGTCTGAAAGTTACCCTGAAATACCCACCGCATAACAGCATATTGATGAAAAGTACATTAATTATTCAGCACAATCAATGCGACTCTAAAGAATGCAAGACCAGTCTATATACACAAATATTTAATAAGATGAATAGAAACAGGGCAAAATACAATTGAAAGAAAGGGCTCAGTCGCTCAAGTGAACACGTGACGAGGAAACAGATACAGGTGGATGCGTGTTTAAAACTGAATGAAAAATGGTAATGGAATTCAGGCTGAGTTTTCATCAGAAAAGCCCAGACGCAGACTGTGTGTCCAAGTGTTGATGACATATTAACTGTGTTAACTACTTTAAAGATGATCAGTAAAAAAATTGGCGTCATATAAAGCCTTAGAAGTATTAACAGTGGTGTGCAAAAAGGAGCAGTGAAAAGGCAGGAGCAGGCATTTCCCAGGGCGACTGGAAGGGTAGGGGGCCAGTTTAGTTTTGGGGGACCGGTTTTGTACAAGTGCAGGAGTTTCAAAAACACTGCAAAGTTATTATAATCAATATTTATATGTAATTGCTTTACCTTTGAGACGAACTCTTCCCAAACCCCTCAAGATTGACCATTTTGCGGTCATTGAATTAAATTATGTTCTCCAACAATTAGGAAGATAATTCAGAGTATTAAACATAGAAAAGCATAGGTGCTGGAAGTAGAAAGGCTTCAGCACCCCCAAAATACCCATGGCGCAGTTCAGGAGATGAATGAGCTATAAAAATGACTTTAAATATTTTCATCTTGATACATTGCACTCAAAAAAAGAGGTCAAACTTAAGGCTAGGTCTTCTGAGAGATTGGGGTTTACTCTTCTATTTCCCACAACAAGGTGAGATGATTTTGTAAAGTGCGCTTTGTGAACTATGCAACAGTATTATTGCTGGCACACAGGGAGTATGAAAGGAAAGGCTATAAGATGTCTATTTTATTCTAACTTTGAGAAAGTGGATTATTTGTTGAGGGGAATGGTAGTCGGCCACAAGTAATAATGTCACTATTCGTATTTGGTCCAGTAATGGTTTCAGTCCTTTAAACTCAGGATCAACCCCTGGTAACTATGGCATAGAGCGGATAGGTTGAACTTGGGGAAACGCGTAAAGCATTTAAAAGTACCAAATGAGTTCAAAAGTAAAAAATGCAACACAAAAATCCACTCAAATTTATAAAAATAGAGAATAATTTAATCCACAAAAATGACATGAAAACAACAAAAATTCAATAAGGCGATCTTCAGTGTTAAATGAAAATAACGCCAAATAGAATTAATCACCAAATGCGGTCATCTGGTTGGAATTGACCGGGACCTAGGCGCGATTTAGGGCCATAATGGGGTGCAGGTCGGATACAGAAACCAGGTTCCTCCCAGTCAGAAGTTTTAACTTCTGACCAAGGGGCCCATTAGGATGACGGGCGGACTTTGTCCGCCCGTCATCCTACCAGAGATTGGGATCGCCCGCCATAAGGGCGGGGGTCCCGTGGTGGGGATTAGGATGCGCCCGCCACAGTGGCGGGCGCATCCCTCATGTTTAACATTGTGGCGTGCGGTGCTCTCTGCACCGCCCGCCACAATGCTAAACATGCATGTATGCATGCATGTATGCATTTGCATACATGAAGCGGCAGGCACTTTGCGGTGCCTGCTGCTTCATGTATGCAAATGCTGGGGGGTACCACAGGTACCCCCCGTGTGCACCCCCCTCTTCTTCACTCTGGGGGCCCGCAGGGGGCCCCCAGAGTGAAGACCTCATGCCTTTCCGTGGCGGCATCGCCAACCACGGAAAGGCATCTACCTTAGCCCATTGTAAAATGGCTGGCGGTGTCTAATATGGCGGGGAGGAATTTAGGTATGGATGGCGGGCAGATTGCCCCCGCCAGGCCGGCGGTGACTACCTCCAGCCTGGCGAGGGCAATCCGACCACCATCCTAATGGGCCCCTTAGTCTTTGAAATGAAAGTATAAAATCCTGACCAGGTCAGAGTGGCAGGCTGTGGCCGAGAAGGGCAAAAGATGCTGGATAGCCACCAGATGAGGTCCCAGTGAAGCCACTGATTTTTAGCTGGGAAGTTGAGGGGGAGAAATTCAAATTTCATGTGCAAGGAAGGATCATCACCGGACAAATAATTTTAGTGCCTTCTCCCGGTGAATATCTCAGCTCGGACTTAGTCACTTTTTTTTTAAGCTCAGATTTCTCATGTGGAGAATAGCTGCATCCCCACTGAAATGATTTGCTGCTGCAGAAAAGCCTGAGCTGAATAAATCTGAAAGGATCACTGACAATATCGAATACAACAATATTGTGCTACAAATATATCATGCTACAAAAATATATTGGCTCTATATTTAGACTAGTCAGCACAAAAATACTTACAAAAAATGTTTCTCACTAATATTGTTAAAATATGGAAAATACAGTTATATATAGTTTAAAAAAGTAAATCTTTAATAACAAATATAATGTAAATTAAATACATTTTAATATGTCATACTATATGGAAATATATAATTATATAAAAACATGTGTATATGTTTATGCATACATATATG